>NC_040880.1:49929386-51242974 GCF_003676215.2 Rhopalosiphum maidis | reverse complement strand
GTCGTTGTTGTAATAATCATGGCAATCGATTGTTCTTCGTTTGTGTCGATCGAGTTTTCATTATTTCCGACCGTTAGAATGTTGACCGTTTTTCCGGCCTACGTGTGTTTGGTCATGAGAGCCCTTTGTCTACATTGACCGCGCCCATGTTAATGGCGTCATTTTTTTTTCGTTCAATCTGTTTTTGTTGCATTAAGCTTCCCGTTTTCCCTGTTCCGGCTGTTGGTATATTATCGTGTTGCCTAATCTTGGGAAATCGAAATTTGTTTTGTTCTATTCATTCTTTTGTTCCAGATCTACTTACGTCATCATTATTTTAAAAACTACAAAACAACTAATTCGATTAATTTGTTTTTGATTATTGTCGCTTACATTCTTATTATGATTAATTATAGTACAAGATATTGTGATTTGATTAATAACAATGAAGGGCATAAATTAGGCTTAGGTAGTTCACTTTTTTTTTGTTATTACCTAGGTGATAAATCATATATGATAATTGTTTGAACGTTAGTAATAATATCAAGTTTGATTTGTTAATTTATCTAATTTTATGCTACAAATTAGTTTTTTTTAATTTTAAATTGTATTATTCTGGAGCCAAATTAACACTGTTCAAGAGGTAACTACTTTGTATTGACAGTTCAAAATTTAGATGATAGCCTTACGTTTGTCTTCTTTACTTTTTAAATATAATGCATAACAAAAATTAATATTCAGTGCGTACAAATTTAGTTTAATAATTATTTTAAAAGTTAGAAGTGAATTAACTTAGGTATTCTTTAAATTAATTAATAAAGACAACACAGAGGCCAGGCTTTATGTTTGTATGTCTGTGTTAACATTATTTTAATTTTAAGTTAAGTATGCACTAATATTAAACAAAGCCAAAATTAATGCATTTATAATATTGAAATAACATTATGCGTGTTAGACGATAATTAACATGAATTATAATTGAACTTTGGTAAAAAATGCTTTAGTTCTCAAACAAAAAAAAATCTTGATTCTAAAGTGTTGTCAAAGTTGAAATATTTGTGCTCTTGTTATGTTTTATAATTAATTCTTGTATGAATATATTATGAATTCTCTTTTGAATTGAAATTCAGTGAGTAGTGTTCCACATTCTTAAATTTTGCATTTGTATTAAAAAGTTAATGATCAATATCCAAATAAACATATATTACAATATTTTAGATTTATAGAATGTTATTAATTTGTTTATAATAATTACATAACTTTTATATTTTGTTTTCAGATTCAACATGCAGATCTTTGTCAAGACATTGACAGGTAAAACCATTACATTGGAAGTAGAATCTTCCGATTCCATTGAAAATGTTAAGGCTAAGATCCAAGACAAAGAAGGTATCCCACCAGACCAACAACGTTTGATCTTTGCCGGAAAACAACTCGAAGATGGACGCACATTGTCTGACTACAACATCCAAAAGGAATCTACCCTTCACTTGGTATTGCGTCTCCGTGGTGGTATGCAAATCTTCGTAAAGACCCTCACTGGAAAAACCATTACATTGGAAGTAGAATCTTCTGATTCTATTGAAAATGTTAAGGCCAAAATCCAAGACAAAGAAGGTATCCCACCAGACCAACAACGTTTGATCTTTGCCGGAAAACAACTCGAAGATGGACGCACACTATCAGACTACAACATCCAAAAGGAATCTACCCTTCACTTGGTATTGCGTCTCCGTGGTGGTATGCAAATCTTCGTAAAGACCCTCACTGGAAAAACCATTACATTAGAAGTAGAATCTTCTGATTCTATTGAAAATGTTAAGGCCAAAATCCAAGACAAAGAAGGTATCCCACCAGACCAACAACGTTTGATCTTTGCCGGAAAACAACTCGAAGATGGACGCACACTATCAGACTACAACATTCAAAAGGAATCTACCCTTCATTTGGTATTGCGTCTCCGTGGTGGTATGCAAATCTTCGTAAAGACCCTCACTGGAAAAACCATTACATTGGAAGTAGAATCTTCTGATTCTATTGAAAATGTTAAGGCCAAGATCCAAGACAAAGAAGGTATCCCACCAGACCAACAACGTTTGATCTTTGCCGGAAAACAACTCGAAGATGGACGCACACTATCAGACTACAACATTCAAAAGGAATCTACCCTTCATTTGGTATTGCGTCTCCGTGGTGGTATGCAAATCTTCGTAAAGACCCTTACTGGAAAAACCATTACATTGGAAGTAGAATCTTCTGATTCTATTGAAAATGTTAAGGCCAAGATCCAAGACAAAGAAGGTATCCCACCAGACCAACAACGTTTGATCTTTGCCGGAAAACAACTCGAAGATGGACGCACACTATCAGACTACAACATTCAAAAGGAATCTACCCTTCATTTGGTATTGCGTCTCCGTGGTGGTATGCAAATCTTCGTAAAGACCCTTACTGGAAAAACCATTACATTGGAAGTAGAATCTTCTGATTCTATTGAAAATGTTAAGGCCAAGATCCAAGACAAAGAAGGTATCCCACCAGACCAACAACGTTTGATCTTTGCCGGAAAACAACTCGAAGATGGACGCACACTATCAGACTACAACATTCAAAAGGAATCTACCCTTCATTTGGTATTGCGTCTCCGTGGTGGTATGCAAATCTTCGTAAAGACCCTCACTGGAAAAACCATTACATTGGAAGTAGAATCTTCTGATTCTATTGAAAATGTTAAGGCCAAGATCCAAGACAAAGAAGGTATCCCACCAGACCAACAACGTTTGATCTTTGCCGGAAAACAACTCGAAGATGGACGCACACTATCAGACTACAACATTCAAAAGGAATCTACCCTTCACTTGGTATTGCGTCTTCGTGGTGGATCTCAATAATTTTAACTTGATTTAATCATTCTAGTTTATTCAAAATGTGAACCAAAAATGTTTTCAAAATTTTAAATATTCCTAATGCCAAAGCATTTTTTTTTTTTTTTTATTGCAGTTTCATCACTTTATTATAACACAACATGAAATATGAAAGTCAATAAATAAAAATAATTTTACTATTCAATTATTTGTTTTTATTTTTTTTACATTTATCTTTAGTGTTTAATTCTATTCTGAATTGTTCATTATATATGGCTTAATGAAGTTTTTTAAAATAGTTTACTTTTAATAGCTTTGTCTGTACTACCATATTAGTTTTTAAAGTTCTAGAACTATATTGAGTCTCGATGGAAATATAGTATGGCAATAAAAGACCTACCCAATAAGTAAATAAAATTCTATATATTATACAAAAATATTTATTTGCTATATAATGTGTATTTAATATGAAAATGGTTTATATAATTGAATCATTTTGAAATGCATAATAATACAATATTAATACAATTAAATGATTATCGTATTCTACATTGAATGCCTAGACAACATATATTACCCACATTAGTGTAATTATATTTGTTAAGATATAAAATCAACTAACTGCTTTATTTAAATGAAATGTTCTATAGATCTATAATTTAGGAAATTCATATTTTGTGAATATTCTATTCAAATTACTAAATATAAAAGGTAAGGAAAACAGTAGGTTATACTTACACATTTTTATTAAACTGTTAAGGAATACGTTAATAGTGTTAATGGATTATTATTTTTATTATTGCATTATGACAGTATTACATGATATGGTGGTTGAAGTGTACAAAGATTATGTGTAGTCAAAATTTCTTAAATTGTATTAAATGTGTATTAATAATATACCTATATGGTTTAATACTACAGTATACACCTAATAATAATTTAAAATATTTTAGTAATAAAAATAATTGTTGGGTAAGGATTGAATTTTCATCAATTATTTTACTAATTTCTTTGATAATCTGTCTATTTTTGTTAAACATAAATAATACATAAATTGTTTACAAGGGTTTCAATTAAAAGGTTTGCATCAACATTTTAATTATTTTTTGCATCTCATATAGGATCTATATGTATTATAATGAATATGAACAAAGTATACATATCGCTAATAATTATTAATTTATAACAATATTTTCATCAACCAAATATAGGAAAGTATAGAACCATTCAAATTCTTGTAACATAGTAATAAATGCACATTGCGTATAAAATTAAAATAAATTAAAAATACCATCTAAATTTAAAGGTAAAATTAATCATTATTGTATTTATAACAACTGTAAGTAAAAAATCATTTAACGTTATTAGTAATAACTTATTACTTACCTGAAATAATATAAATTAGTGCTATTTAATATTAACAATCATATCTAGTGTTGAAGATTTAGACAATTCATAAACACTGTTCTCAAATGATAAAAAATTAACTATTTTCTTGGTTATGAAACTTAAACTAATCAATGTAATTTATAGATTTGTCTTCAGAACTTAACAGTACGGGATTTATTTATTTATTTTTTTTAATCTGGAAAACTAAATGGTATAAAATAGTATGAAAATTTATAAATACCTAATGGTATACTTTTTATTATGTGCTTGATGTTTTAAAGGCAAAATTGCATTGGTTGTAAATTTAAAAAAATATCAAACATTGTTATAGTTTCAAATAATTGTTGATGTTGTGTTTTCCATGGTACAAGAGAAATTAATTTTATTTCATACCGATTTTGGTCAGAGGACGGACGGCTTCCACACTATATCTTCTGGCAGTGACCTCTTCTAGTAACGTGATCATTAAAGTTTATTACATAAAATGTGTATAGATTACTTTTTATTTGGATTAATAATGTATATAAATATAAAAATCCTATGCTGAAGCATTCCATTAATTGTCCAGTTAGTGTAGCAACTCCAGGACGTGGATTCGTCCTACTCCTTTCAGGTAGTTTTTCTAGCTACCGTTAAAATTTTGAATACAAATAATTTTAACGTTTTATAAAACTATTATAGCGTTGAGGTAAAGTAAATCAATTTTATATATAGCTCTTGATTGTTTCCATTGTTGCTATATTCATTGTTTATCGAGTTAAAAATTGGTTTAAGAAGCAGAATCATTGCGCGTGGACTTACTTGATTGCAGTGTTCGATAGTAACATTATAAAATTAACACATTACAGTATGACATTATTATTTTTTATAAAACTCATTATGTCATTTTGATTGAATATTTCCAAGTATTAAAAATGTAACAGAAATAATTTTAGATGATCAATCATTACAATATAACATGTTTAACACTGTGGTACCTATCATTTTTAATTAAAAGCATTAGGAAAAGAAAATGATGTTCGATTAATCGAGGAAAATAATAATACTATAATATGAATATCACCAATATTTGGATATTATATTTATTTAAAATGTTGACTCGTTTGATTAGTTTTCAATGATTTGAACAATAAATATTTGTTTCAACTATTTTAATGATACCTACTCATTTAATCAACTTTTATTGAATTTTAACTAGTATCTCATTCAAAACTCTATTTCCGCATAATAATATTATATTGATTAATGATGTTTAATAAAAACATAAATAAAGCAATTTCAATACTGTTGAATTGCCACACTTATACACAACAACGGATATAATACCATTAATGGTTATAGTATTACTGATTAATGATTGTTTTAATGATTCTAAAAAAGGATGCATTATGTTCTATAGTTTAAATAAGTATATTATTGTATTGCCGCAATGTCATGTACATCAAATAACTTAAATTTGTAATTTGTATTCGTGTGCTATACAACATTATATCTATTCTACCAATAAGAGTATAATTCATATCAAACATACAGTTGTTTAATCATAAAAATGGTGTTCTTTTTAAAAACAATAATTGAATTATTTTAACACTGCGGGGTATTGACCCAAAGAAGCCCTCATGTTTCCACATTGAAACATTATTCGAATATTAATCATCATTAATAATTAGTGACCACCTGTAAGACAATTTACAGTTGACTTTTTTGGGTAAAATTAAACTAATTAAAGGGTTACTTTAAAAAGTTTGTTTATACAATGAATGAAGTATTGAAAATTAAATATAGACCAATACTTAGGTCAATATTTTTCTGAATTTCATTGCATACTTGGTTTTGATTAATAGATCCGTGATTAAAATTTTTAATTTGATAATATTTAAACTTAAATGTAAATATTGCTTCGAAATACCTGTTGACACAAAATCGATAAATATAACAGACTGTAAAGTTTGAGTAGGTATATAATATTATTTTTACTAAAAACATCAAGTTGGATAGTTCTTAATTAGGTTTACATAATATTATTATAACTAATAACATAAAAAATAAAAACAATTTACAAGTTACAAATTATATATATAATATATATTACTTTAGTCGTTTTTCTTTTTATTGAACATAAATTTTAACAATAAACTGAAAAAATACTTTGCTAAGTTTTACATGAATTCAGTTTAAAAAATAAATGAAGATATATATTTATATAATATTAATGGCTGAAAAATAAATGTAAAATTCAATAATAGTCTATTGGGATATTATAAATAAAAATTACATTTATAAACTGTTTTTACATAAAAAAAAAAAGTAAAAAGTAATTAAAAAATAATAATAAAAATAAAACAATTACTATTTTGAATAGCGACAATTAAAAATGTTAGTTGTATAAAATAATATCGCTATTTAGTTTACAAAATCAATGATTAACATGTTCGTTTAGTTTAGATATTTATAGAACTCTCCCTTGTTACTATTATTTTTAATAATTAAAAAAAAAAAAAATTAATAATAAAATAAACATATAAGATGGCTTTGTCTTTCCATACAACATTGTCATACAACGCATACACATACTACTACTGATCATTAAATTATTGGGAAACAATGATTTTTCTTGGGCCAAATGTAAGACAATAATAATCTATGTAACGTATTATTAACAATGACAACGCATACAGACCGCAAACATAATAAATCACGGACATAGAACAATATTTAAAGAAATAAAAGAAAACCCATAAATCAATAATTATACATTAAAAAACATACTAAGTACTCGAGTATGAAAAATAATAAATCACTCGCAACAATTAATTAAGAGAACAAATAGAAAATAGGTGTCTATTAAATAATATACTTTTTTTTGAGATCAGGGAGGTTGATGGGGAGTAATAAATCTTGTGTGTTTAAGATAAAATCTTTTTGACAATATCAACACGCTCAGATGTTTCAAGTCTCAGGAAAATGTTTTACCTACCCGAACCACCAACAGTGGTTGCTTTCTTAAGACTGACCATTGGTTGATAACAGCATCATCATCGAAAACAAAATGAATAGTATAGTAAAATCAATTTAATGTTGGTTTAAAAACTTGTAAAAAAAAAATATTCAAAAATATTGAAATAATAAAATGTACACAACATGAATGTTGAATTTTAAAAGCAGAGTAGTAAAATCAGTTTATGGGATAGACTTCTAAAAATATATATATGAGACATAGTAAACAAACCAGACAGTTCTTACTCGCAATACACTCAATACGGTATCATAGCCCACATATTGATTATTATGATCATCTTGTCATTAATTGTTTAGAGGACACTCGCTAAACGCGTTGTTTTGTTCCCAAGATACATTGAGACGGTATTTCTTACAAGACAAAGCAATCTCATGTCGTTATATATATTTTAAATAATTAATACATCATAAGATTTGTATTATTGTTAATGTACATTAAACGTGATAATTACAATACATATTAAAATGTGTTTATAGTTAACACGATAAGAGCTATTATTATTATTATTATTTTTATTATTATATATTTATGAAAACAAAAATGTATTAAAAAAGAAGGGATTTTTTAAAATATTGTAAAGTAGAAGATGATGGATATTTGTCGTAGTAGTATGTCTAGACGTGGCTAAATAATTATAATAATTTGAATATTGAACATTTTACTTTTTTTTTTCAGTTTTTCTTTTTAACTACTTAATAATTTAGATAAAAATAATAAAATAACAATAAAAGTAGCACTCGTGTTTAATACTTCAATCTACCGCCAAGTATACAAATACCCACAACAATGTAACAACAACCGTGGCCACTTCTAGTGTTTATTAAGATAGCAGATCTGAAAAAATAAAAATGTCATCAATAAACTATTATTATAATAGAAATAATGAAAATGGAGCCTTAAGTACTTGCATGTGTTGTCTCCGTCTTACTAATACATATATTACCAAAATATAAGAGTAGTTTTAATTTTGTGTTTAGCTTAAATGTTAGAAGGAATTACCTATTATAAGACTTAAATGTAAGAACAATAACTGTGTTTTCTTGTTAGTCTTTTACAATATTTTAATATTTAAACAAGTCATGAGTACTTCAAATATTAAACTATAATAATGCTCATAACTTAAAATATAGTAAATAACCAACCAACAAGAGAACACAGATAATGTTCTTATCTTTACATTTGATAATAGATCAATTTACTCTAATATTAAAGCCAACAATACAAAATTGGTTTTACTGAATGTAAATTTTCTATGCTTTATGTTTTAACATGGAGATAACATATGTGGGTGTAAAAGCCTCTTAAAAGTTTATAATTATATTTACCGTTGACGATTTGTTGTTCTGATCTATTAGTTTCTTGGTACGTGGTAAACTCCGTGGTATTGTCTTGAATGCACTTTTTCATGCCGATGTCAATGATTTGTTGTGTGGACAGAGCGTCAGACGGAATGGGTTCCAACGATAAATCTAGCAGATTGTTAGTCACGTTGTTTAATTGTCTGGAGGAAAATTAAACAGTGTTAAAACAAACAAAAACCAATTATTTTAAGTAAATAATTATATTGAAGTACTTATGACATAATTTTATCTTTTTATGTAATTCAATTATTTTGCAACATAAACGTATATTATTAATTTCTGAACCTGAAGCAGAATATTTCACTTAAATGTCTGTGTAAATAATAAGCCGTTAAAAAAAAAATTATGTAAGCATTGAAAGTTTTTGATAAGAAAAATATAGTGCATATTGCACAATATGCCACAAATATATTATATATAATATTATAACACCTTGTTACTTCATTCTTCTTATCAAAACTCTAAATTGCTTAAGAATAAGACAAATTATCATTAGATTCAATATGAATACAAAAGTTTCGTTCAAAATAATTAATATCATATTATGTGAGCGTGTTAAGAATTACTTAAACAGCCATGCTAGATAGACAATTGTGTTATATATACGTACACTTCCGAGTTGAAAACTGTACCACCGTTGGCTGTAGGAAGGCAGCCGTTGCTTTGATGTACCGCCGAGTTGTCCGCACGGCCGTTTTGTTTGGAACCGGAAGTTTCTACCGGAAGCAATCCGTTAGAAAGCGCTTCGCCGGGCGGTGATGTCGGCGACGATGCCGATGACGTCGTTGACGACGACGAATGAACTCTCTCAGCGGTCAGCATCGCTTCGGTCTCAGATACCGGTCCTTGACTAGTCGTCATCGGGTCCGACGACGGTTTTTCCGTTTTATTCTCGCCGGCTTGTTGCTCGGCAGATTCAGTCTCTTCCTGGAAAACATTTATTTTATTTTAAAAATTCGACGACATAAAACGGCTATTACCATCTTTTAGACCTATGTGCTATGGCTATAAGAATATACATACTTTGGTCGACGCGTTTCCTTTGCCTTGGTTCCTAGTCCGCAGCATAATAGCTTCGACTCGTTTACGTCTAAGTTGCCTGTCTTCTTCCTCTTTTTTCAATTTGATTTCCATTTCTTGTCTCAGCCTGTGAAACAATTCATGTTAAGTTTAAGTATTAAAAATACCTATTACTTAAGAAATCTAAAATTTATTATAATACAGAATGTTTATTTTAAAAGTAGATAAACAGTTGTTTTCCAGAAAATGTGTAACGTTTTTAGAAATATATTTTTTTAATTTCATACTTGGAAGCAGAATATATTTCTGAGAATTTTGATTTATAAAAATTAATAAAATAAGAGCAGAGTAGGGAACCAACATAAATAACACGCATAGTGTCTAATCGAATGTCATATTATTATATCATGTTTATACTTCATTAATCTAAGCTATAAATATTGATGTTATAAACTTTTAACTATTCATTTGAAATTCGATTTCTATATTCTAAATATGATATTTATAAAAGTATATAAAAAGTACAAAATATAAAAAAAGTATAAAAATACATTTTTTTTTTCAAAAATGTAGATTAGAAATAGGGATTTTCAATTATCTATATAATTATAATGCCGTTTATGATAGTGAAAAATAAAGTTTAAACCATCTTTTTGCTTTATTAATTAGTTTTTGGGTATTAATTTTTAATTATACCGTTAAGCTGGTATACATTTTTAGTTTTCAATTACATTTTAGAAATTTCTGAAATGCCGCTAACAGGCTTTATAAAGTATAATAAAGGTTATTTAATTCTAAAATAATTTTCCAGTAGCTAGTGGCGTATTTAATTGAACAACATTTTGCATTCACGTGGGAGAGACAGAGATACCAAACCTTATATGGACATAATATGAGCCTTATAATATACCATCATTATAATGTATTGGCGTTTAGCCAACCGAATGCAATATAATATAATATACAATACGTTGATGAAAAATGTAATTATTTTTAAAATGTTTTAACATATAAAATATTAACTTTTGATAAGTGTATACGCCAATTTTAATAGCTTAATAAAGCCTCAGCCCCTTGGAAACAAATTACTCATTGGTGTATTAGCATGGTACATAATTATAATCGAGTATAATAATGTACTTCTCACTATAATAAACATTATGGGTTGAAGTTGTGTAAATGACTTACTTTTCAGCCTCTTCTTTCGCTTTGCGGTCTGCTTCTTCTTTTTCTAATTTCAACTTGTGCTCTTCTTCTTTCCGTTTTTTTTCTTCTTCTTCACGTTTTTTCGTTTCTTCAATGGCCAACTGTAACCGCAACTCTTCGGATTTCCTAGCCTCTTCCAACATTCGCAGTTGTTCTTCTTCTTGTCGGCGTTGTTCTTCTTCTTCGCAACGTAACCGTTCTTCTTCGGCCAATCTTTCGGCTTCCTGTCATGCACGAATAGAAATAAAACCAATAGAATAAATAACATGTCTACGTTTTATTTAATCAATTACTAGCATATCAAATTATTATTATTTATGTGTAAGACTATAACGTTAGATAGACATACCAATCGTTGTCTTTCTAACTCTGCGTCTCTCTCTGCTTGTTCACGCGCTAGTTTTCTGCGTTCCGCCAACGCGGCCTTGGCTTCTTCTTCAGTCGAGATCTTCTGTTTTGTAGCCAACATTGAAGCGGTCATATCGCATTCGGCCAGGTCGTTCACTGACCCTTGGTTTGAATTTTCACGACTATCTTCGTCTTTGGGTACCACCGCGACGGTGTGCTGCTGCTCGGAAGATTCAACGTTATCGGGAGTTTCAGTAGAATTCTTTGCGTTCTTATTTTTTTCCTAAAATCACAAAAAAATAAAGCGTTTATTATTATATAAAATACTAATAATATATTATCGAATACAGTAGTATAACACTCTATATGTATAACATTAAATTATAATATTATAAACAAATCAATTTTTTATTTTTTTTTGGGGGGAGGGAGGAGAGGACGGCGGTAAAAATTAGAAAAACTATTACCATATCATAAATTTTATTGGCACCGCAAATGAATATAATAAAAAAATAAAAATATTATACCTTGACAGTTGTCGACTGCAGTTTTGTATTGTCGTTGGGGAATTTTTTAGTTTCCACTTTAGGAGTAATCGACTTTTTGGTAACATTCACTTTGGGCAGTGGTGGTCTTTCGCCCGTAGCTGGAGACTTAATGGGTTGATCGGATGTGACGCCGGTTACGGCTATACTGATTGGTCGTGGTTTGCGAGGCGTAGCTACGGGCCTGGACCTCGGTTGCGTTGGCAAAGGTCCAGTGCTTGACTGACTCATGGAACTCTGGGGTCGATTCGGCGTCATTTCACCAGATTTCATGCCTAAACAATCAATCAACGTACGGATTAGCTTGCATCGACGCTCATTGCATTTTTTAATTATATGCGTTTAATATAAAATTAAATTAAATAAAAAAAAAGAAATGGAAATTAGACAAGAAAATATATAGATTTAATCAGAAAATCATACACGCAGAAAAGTTAACATTTAATGTTTTACAAGGTCTTACGACAGTATAATATTGTAAATGTTTACGTTAAATAACTGTGTAATTATCGTTGTTTTTTCTATAATCGTCAGTATTTATTACAATCTTACCGTTTTATACGGTCAATGTAAAACATTGTTTAATTCAAGGCTTTACACCTAAATGAATCATTATAGGTGTGAAGCCTTGGTTTAACGAACTGCAAAATAGTTAAGTAGCCACATTTTTTTTTAAATTTATCACCATATAGGTGATATTATATTTTAATTTTACTCGTTGATTAACGTATAAAACAAAACAAAAAAAACCACATTACTTATTAGTTTAAAACTGATATTGAGAAAAAACAATAGCGAAAATATTCTGCGTGTATGATCAATTTGTACATGTAACCGTATATTAAAGTATTAAAAAAAATCGATTGACATTTTAGTGAATTTGAAATTAATGTGACTGGAAATAGAAATATTAGACAAGTAAAATACAATAAATATTAAACATTCGGTAAAAATATTAGTTTTGTATCAATATATTATTATTATTATTATTATTATTAGAAACTTGGTGTGGATATGAATCGCCTTGGCCCAAACTCGAGTACCGCCACCTGTTGGATAAAGTGCACTTACTGTTTGAACGGGTTCAGGTGAGACCAATACGCATGCATTCGGGACATAAACATTAAAATTAATAATAATAGGTATACATGCATTTTATTTATAAATGTTAACAAAATAAACTTAACAAATTATGTACTATATACTTAAAATTAGGACATCGAGAGGTACATTTGTAGGTATATTATTAAACTAATTTTTCAGCGTACCTTTCTTATTATTTCATAACATACTTGCGTACGTTTTTATTAAATCTGCAGTTATATTAAATTGTAAATTAATTAAGAAAGTTAGACACTTCGAAATATTAGAACACAAAACAGAATAAATAATGTATATAGACTGTGCCATGATAATGTACATTATATTTTTAATTAAGTGTAAAATGTATTTACGTGTTTAACTTACATTATTATAACTAAAATATAGATGGTTAGATATTTTATACTCAAAACTAAAAACACATATTTTAATGGATAATTAAGACCAATTAGGTCAATTATAAATCATGTAAGATATACCATACAAGAGATGATTTTTGTGATAGGTCCATTCAATAACTTTTTTTCAGAAATACATATGAAATTATAGCTTAATTTATAATACAATAAATAAATAACTAATAAGCACGAAAAGGCGAAAAGCGTTGTAAATACTATGCTGGTTTTTGTATTATAATATTTAATAAAAGCAGGTATATTATATAGCCATATAGGAAAAACATGCTCAAATATGCAATCATGCAAACTTCTACCTAGGTATTTTCGTTTGTTTTCGAAGGGAAATACTTGAAGTATGTAACCTACACATGTCGCGATTAACGAAAACAGAATCGTAAGTTCAGGTGTGATACGAGTACATATTGTACTCACATAGTTATTGATTATTTATAAATATATGAAAACTTAACATTATAAGATCCTTATCGTCCGTTAATACACAAGATGAAAACGCATTAAATTTAAATAACGAGTCGTATATATAGGTAAGACTGGTAAGAGTTAGAAGAAAACCCTAAAATTGCAGGCTAGGTTATAAGTTGCACCACGACGATATTAAACGAGCGTATAATAAATACGGTGCGACGTCTCCATGTTCGTAAAATACTAAAATGTAATAAGATTTCGAATAAACAATTCTCGATATTATTTAACATAAGTTCGGTCATATAATATATGTAGTTAAACGTTGATAGATTAATAATTTCTTATCCACACACTGAGGTGGGGACAGTAGTAACATGCGATATGTATTGATAATGGATGGAGCCTGGAGTGCGTGAATTGTTGGATGTATTCGAGGAAGTAAATTTAAGCCATAATACAGAAAACGTTTAAATATATAACTATATAAGAGTATTAACTATTAATGTATTATACTTTAAATTTTAGTTAAGATACCTACACCTGCTATCTCTGCCAGATACAAATAGCAATAACGAAAACAGTTCTTCGCATTTTTCTTTTCGTAACCAAATGTTAAGTAAACGTACTGCAAATTTGCAATATTTAATATTGTAAGATTTTCGATGATGCGAATTTAATGAAAGACTTTTTTTAAATATTTACATTTTTCAGTTGTTTTAATGAGTTATATTGTGATTTTAAAACATATGAAATAAATAAAAAAAACATTAATGTTAAAATTTAAAAAAACGATCGACAGTCGAACGTTAATGGAAACTTCAGTGTCCAAAAACGACAGATAATTTCGCAAAGTATCTACTATTAAAGTAATTAAGTTCAAAAATCCACAATAAAAAATTTACTTTTATATAAGCAAATACAATGTTGCCATAAACAGTGCAAGACACAGACTGGTACCCCTATAATACATGAAATGTTTTTGTGACTATCGATGAAAAAAAAAATGTAAAACACGATATGGACATACATATAGGTTGATTATCTAAATTACGAGAAAATTCGATGTTACTAAAGATTAAAATAAAGTAAAAATCGTAAATCTATAAAATATGACCGACCAATTTTTGAATAAAAAAATAAAAAAATATATCAAGTACATATAGTATATAAAAATATAAATCAGCATAATTGCATTTAAAGTGTTCACATTTTGTAATAGAAAATATATTTTAATTTACTCAGCTGTGCTACTATTGGATGTCAATATAAAAATATGCAAATGTGAATATTGAGCCCATAAAGTTAGTAACATATATCAGTATTGAATTAATATATTATATATAAAAGTATAGGTATCAAGATTTATTTGGACGTTAAAATATACAACTCTCATCAGAATTGAACGGTTTAGTTATGAAATGAAAGATGCTGTGTGCGATGGATATAGTGCAGAGAAAAAAATTTTAGGTGTTTGTACCATTTAATCGGCTCTTGGGTATATAACTATAGGTACGCGATCGTTTTCAAGGGGATATTTTGGAGTGTTTGTAAATCTCGGCGAACGTGTTGTTAGGTGGACTCGCCCGTCCACGCGTAATATAGACACAATACAATAAACGATAAGTGATCAATACACACGAAGATTAAAAAAGGGTTGGAGGGTGATGTATGGTTAGGTTACGTTGAAACAAGGATCCATGGGGATGTCGCCATGTTAACGAGGTGTAGTCTATTCGAATAATTTGCGTATAATATGTCGTATACATTACACAGCTGCCGTAATAAAATAATAATATGTACGGCTGGTGTGTATATTCCACGTACCTGCACCACCGCCGTTTGCGAATTCTCTGGCGCGCTTGCGCAGTCGCTCGGCTCTGGTGGGTCTGGGCGGCGGCACCGGGTTCAAGGCGATCATACTACGGTGATGCGTTGAGCGATCCTTATTGGCACCTAAAACGACAGATCGCCCGCCACCGCCACCGCTGGCCAAGTGGCTCATGCTGCGCGCCGACGACAGGAGTCGCCCGCATCCGCCGCCGAAAGCGGTGGCGGCGCCGTCCAGCCGAGTCATCGAACTCGCCCTACCTGGTGACCGACGGGACGAACTGGACGATCCGGGACGGCTGCAGGGCGTCAGGTCACGCGGGGACACGATGGTGGGCATCAGGTCCGTCTTCCGTCTGGCCGCCTTCCGTTCGGCGCTCCCGTCACCGCCTTCTAAACACATATATGTTACACATGTACAAACGCGATGCACCGTCACCTCCAGAACAAATCACCAATAGTCGGGTATAACATTTATTAATCATAATTCAGTGGCGTCGCGAACGGTCTATTTATAAGCATAATACATACTATACAGTCTTATATATTTTTTCTATAAACAGTGGCGGAATTAGCAGAGGTGCAAGCATAGGCGCAACTAGATCAATATTTTGGAAGTGCACAAAAAAAGTGAAGAGGTCACAGATAGCTGGGAATTTTTATTAATAAACACTATAGCACAAAATATTTTAGTTAATGATGTTTCAAAAATCAAAATAGCCAAAATTTAATAGAAAAATGATTTTATTTTTGAGCGTGCACAAGTCACTTTTGTGTTCCCTATAGTTACGTCAATGGGTGCACGATATGCAATGCACCGGGAACACAAGTTTGAGGTTTTTTAGGGACCTTAGATTGATGTCTTAAATTTTCTAACTTTGTAAAGTGATGAATTATTAATAATATTGAATAACGGTCAAAAAGAAATACGTATTTTAAGAAACTACCCATTTCCATTTATTCTACTGTTCAGTTTTATCTTAACGTTTTTACTCGATTTAAAAGAACACGCATCAGCCATAGGGAACCCAGTAGAAATATTTTATTATTAAATTAATTCTCACTTTTATCATAATATACCGAAAAAAAATACACATTACACATAAGTATTATATTCTGATTTTTAAATAGCAATTTTTTTTTAAAGAGGCCTCTAACATTAGTTGTGGCAACCCGCTCTTTTGAAACTTATAGATCCGGCATGAGGCCTGTAAAGCATGCGTGCGATCGTAGGTTAACCCGCAGGTGTGTATAAAATATATTGAGGTTGATATAAAAATTCGAAGATTTATTTGGAAACGCAAAAAGATTGAAAATCGTTATTGTATGAAATTCAAGTAGTATAGTCTAGACATTTACCTATGTCATATCATCATGAAAAAAACCACCAAAAAATCATTTTGTATTTTATTTAACTTAAGATTGATTTGAATATGGTTAAATTCAAATTAATTAATTTTGATTTTAAATTATTTTAATGAAAGTTTGAAAACGTATTGAGTCTTTTCGACTATGCGCATTGCTGTACGGTATAATATTTATTTATTTTATGAATAGCCATTTCTAACGCGGATTGTATTGAGTTTATATTTAGCGTTCGGCAAGCCTTTTATTTAATATATATATAATATTAAAAGCTGTTCCCATAAGGTAATCCGAGTTCACAACGCCACTGTTGCATATAATATATATATAGTATGTTCACGAGCGCGGCTTCAGGGTATACACAACACGCGCGTGCAGTTTACAGAGCTAATTAATTAATTAGTACACAAAACGATGGTAATTTTGTTCTACTTAGTAATATATACTTATTAATAGGTACACGCGCAGGAAGCGGATAGAGTAAATAGGCATGTACGCGGGGCTAGCCAAAAGCTAATTAAAACATAATAATATAACATGTACGCGTTATTAGGTCGGTAGATGAAGGGGGTTTCATTACGCTAAGCCACAAATAAGTATACAAAAATGTATAGATACTGTTGTTATAGCCTTATGGTACTACTAATCTATATATTAAGTACTAACTACTGCCACCCAGAACGCGTTTTCTATAAACGGTTCGAGTGAATATAACAATACAATAAAATTATCTTCTTTTCTCGGCGCCTAAACCCTGTCAAATATATATTAGTTAATTATCTTCTTAAAAGTATAATTCGAAAAAATTATTTATGTACATAGTTAAGTTGAAAACTAGTATTTGTTTTTTAAATTTAAAGTTATATTATAGTAAGCTCTAAATTACGTAAATCACAATTTCACACCAACTATTTTGACCTATAACAGGCGAAATTAATAAAATAAGATAATTCAATCAATATTAAAATACAATAAAAGTAGAATCACGCACAAATACACAACATTTTTTTGTCCGACAAATTAGTTCTTGATCCATAAATTTACACGTAGAAATATTACATGCATTTGCAATCGACACACAATTATATTAGGATATGACACACGTATATATAGTATAGGATTTTCGTCCCCAATAAAACTCACCACACACCACATCTACAGGGTATTCTGGGATAACAGGGTAACACATATCACTCCAATGCAAAACACCCATTACAGAGTGTCTCTTATTATTGTACTCTGAAAAATCTGACGTTCAAACTATTTCGTTTTCAAAGTTTATTTTATTATCGTACTCGTAAACCGAAAACACGGATTATCTATGTGAAGATATTACTATACTATATATATAAACGAGCTTACCATCGGTACTACGGTTCGAAAGACCGCCAGCTGAAGCAGCTCTTTTCTTCCCAGAACATTCGTTCAGCTCACGTTCTGATGACCTCCTTGTTAGAGGGCCCATAGGAGTTGTACTGCTCAACATCATCACATTGCTGGTAGATGTAGCTCTAGGAAACAATACGATAAAATCAAACATTATAAATATATAAGCAATAAACGCGATACTGTGTACGTATACGACGGCAAGAATCTAATTGTACGAAAAATAAATCAAACAGGAATTACTTTTAAATATAGTAGGTATATTATTAATACTTTATTTACCTGCGACTAGCCCAGTACGATCCGCCAGTTTCTGATGGTTCAAGCATGCGAGGCGTCGAACTTCCAAATGCAAAAACAATTGAACTACGCTCATTTCTTCTTTTTGACACAATTCTGGCCTCGCGTTCCTAATAAGTAATGATATAAGCGTATAATAAAAATTTTCAATTAATAATAAGCAAGATCAGTGCACGAAAGCCAATTATTTTATTCTCATATTACTAGATTTTTTTTTAGTATAGCGTCTCGTTTCTCTCTCTCGGCTTCAAACAATTGTCTTTTTCTTTCTTCCACTTGTTGTCGCCTTTCAGTATCTCGTAAACGCATTTCATCTAAACGTCTCCGCCTTTCCTCTTCTTTTTGTTCTCGATACCTTTGTACAGCCAATGCCTGTAACGAAAAACAGAATACGGTTAAAGTACACATAAATAAAGTCCACCAAACAATGAATGCATAAATAAACATATCGAACTATCGATATGAAATTACTTGTTGTTTGAGCTCATCGAGTTTTCTTTGGCGTTCCTCGTCGTGTTTCTCACGAACAAGTCGCAATCGTTCTTCACGGTCTTTGATTGCATTTTCTTTTCCTTCATAGAAAAAAATGATAACCCAATTTCAATACATTGTAAGGATTATAAGAGTTAATAGACCCATAATAATAACTGCGATCGCCCACACAAATGGCATTGAGAAGCACGTGCGAGCATAAATAGTAATGCTCACATTCTTTAAGATCAAAACACACGACTCACAAACACACGATATTATAATTACGATAAGACAAAGGGAAAATAATATTAGTTTCGTAGTTTGTTATTTATATTCTCGATGCATAAATCTACACCCAGCATAAAATAATAAACTCAGACAAAACAAAATTGTTAGCGTAAAAAAAAATTGAATATGAATGAAAAAATGTACACTTTTGGATTGCATACCGTCTATACCAATAACGGCAACAACATAACATATATTTTTAGTTTGTGTTTAAATGTTTAAAAGCATATTATATAATGTATGTTGTTTTTTAAAGTAACCAACCAAACGATTCTACGATAGCTCTAAATATAAATAATGATATAGCGTTTTATATATACGCATATAACGGTAATTAAACTTTTTTAATATTATAATTGAATTATTTTAAGTCCGGATTCCACACAAAACTATGTTGCGTTTTAAATACCATAAAATTGTTAGTATAACACGATTATTTGTACAATAATAGGCAAACAAATATGACGATAACTTATTGAATATTATGTGTTAGTCTTTGTCCTATTAAAGACATTATAGACACTGGGAGAACATTTATTTAAACCTGTTTCGTCTGTTTCATCATAAAAGTCAAATGAATCTGCACCATGGGCAAACCAATGAAGTCCGCCTGCTGATCGAATAGAAAAAAAAATAAACAATTGAATTTAAATTTTAAAAATATTATATAATATTTAAAAATTAAAAGTTAAGATGTATTTTTTTAAAACGTTTACAGTAAGTATGTGAAACATTAAAATATATGTAAATTGTAATAAATATTATAATTTTTTATTACCTATTATTAATTTTATAACTAATTTTGAATATTACACTTTATTTTATATATTTTATAACTACTTGCACCAATTATGTATATAGCGATGTAGCTCAAGTATAAGTTTGTTATCTACAGAATAATAGCTTGTAGATTCAAAATGATAGTAATATTATTTTATTGAACGAATTATACTCCAGAGGTATAACAATAATTAAAATATAGTAAAGTATTATAAATATATACTAGTAAAACTGTAAAAGACTAACCTCTAGAAGAATTTTGAGGTGGTGTTGGTGCCGTACTTGGCCGGTTGTCAGAATTAACAGTGGTCACTCCTGCTAAAAAAACAAAATTAAAATAATAAAAATTAAATAATTGTATATAATTTTATAAGCATGACATATTGTTAAGATAAATGAGAACTATTCGTAGCTCAGAAGTGTACGTGTCATAATGACGGCATTAAATATTCGACCGATCCCGTTTACTGCAATGCAGTTGTTTAATATAATACAATAATATATCCTAAATGTACCTATTGTATATTATTCGACGAGCCGAGTGGGTATACGAAAATTCATGCCCACTCACGTAGGACTCATCATTAATTGCATTCGTAAATAATATGCGGAGCAAATAACATAATAACTCGCACGAATAGTCATCTAGCCCAGAAGAGAGAGAGAGAGAGAGAGAGAGAGAGAGAGAGAGAGAGAGAGAGAAAGAATGATCTATTTTCCTTTAATTCGGTTATTCGAATATGATCATAAAGTGTAAACATCGCGATCTAGCCTTAGTGCAGTGTATATTAGCCGGTGTGGTGTGCAACTATAATAATATGGAAGTCGCCATTATAAGTAGATTATACACATAAAAAAATGACGTTTTTTTCTTATATGTATATCGTATTCAACATTGCCACGTTTATTTCGTGCTACCGTAAATGGAGTTTAAGAAAAAAAAATATTTTTCGAAAATGACATCATGGCGGTCGCGACCTTCACGAACGAATACAGACGGCTGGTGTGACCACTCCTAAAAAGAAAACGTTATTCGGACACAGTGGACACACACAATAACACTATATGAGCGCATGGTGCAAAGAGAACGGTCGAGCACGTTGTTTCTATTCTTAAACCGGACGGCAACATAATAATTTTCGGCTTTCAGTTTGTCTCGAGTTTATATTTTGCGTTTATCAGGAAATAATATTAATAATATTAAAACGACGGCGAAAACTTAATGACTTATTACAGATTGCGCAGATGTTGTTTAACGAAGACGATATGATATTAAATTTGATTCACGGACTGCAGTAAGTTTTATAGGCTCAACATTTGCGGCGGGTACCTAGGAACGCAATCTAACACACTTTAGCTCTATGTGTTTTAAGGTACTTAGGTCATATAGTAAGTATTAGCAACAAGTGCTTACGTTTATCAGAAATCATAGATCTACGACAAGCGTGCATTTAACTCAACACGATAAATATTCCCATTACCACGGTATAAGGTAGGTTACATGACACGAGAAAGCTTCTGCACAGACTTAGAGTGGACTTAATTGTAGTGCTCCACTCTTCTCACTCAGACGGATATATAATATATATTATGACACGAATAATCGATTATATAGATCTCGCGATGTGCAATGAGATCTTCTCTCCTCGATCGCCCCCACGCGCTACACATCATGATGTAACATGTTTTCCGTTATAGCAAAATCTCAAGTCAATTGGGGCCACAAGAAGAATATACCAACGCGTTTGGTATACATATACGGTGAAACTTTGCCAACAGATTGTTGTCGTCACCGTCATTGTAGCTGTGCCACAATCGAACGTAATATGATCATTGATCCACGATAAACGATCGTAAATGTGTTTGCACGTGTATATTGCGGGTAAGAATAAAATAATAAATGATGAACGGGGAGTAGAGGTGAGAAGAATTTAAAAATTAAACTCACGATGACTCATCGCGAAAGTTTGATAGTATACGCTCAACCATAGGGGCGTCAATACGGTGTTAAATAATTATTATCTATACCAACGATGATTAATATAAGGACCAGATGTCAATGTCTTTCAAAGAAAATACGGAGAAAATATTATTTACGACTCTGAACACACTGCAAACTATATACTACTATATTATACTTGTCTTATCATAATAATACGAGCTTAGTACTTTCAAGATTTTTGTCTATACTGCCCAAAATAGGACAACTTTGATGTACGTATAAAGCGGTGTTAAAAAAGTGATATTTTAATATTTTTTGACGCGATTAAAAAAATACGAATATAACAACATTTTAAATTCAACTGTCCATCGAGTTAAAAAATTATATTTCCTACTGCCGACCGTGAAAACAACCAATACCAGAATACCGTACCGCATGTCCAAACTTATTCGGTTTTAAACAAATGAAACGTAAGAGTAGCGAATAAGTCCCAAGTCTAGGCTTAAAGACATAATGGTTATATATATATAAATGCATATTATTTATATAAAGACCAACAGCTGCAGTGTACCGGCGGTGGCGCGGGCCGTCCGCGATTCAAACGTGACGTGTAAACGAGGACGACGCCGAGGAGGTGGCGGCGGTGACGAGGACGACGTCCGGCCAGGAGCCCGACGAGCACGCGGAACGGGCGCCTCGGCCGGCATCTGCAGCGACGACACCAGTATGCCCCGGAGGGCGGATAGTGCGGATTCCGGTATTTTTCGAGGCGGGGGTGACGGCGAACGATCGTGTAACGTGTCGTTAACGTCGTCATACCGGAGCTGCAGCGGTTCAGCGGGATGTTCCATGACCGCCGAGGACGAGAAACTGGACAGAATGCAATACGCGCGCGGCGAACGATAATTACAACGATAATATTTCGAACTTTAACGACGACGACTAACTAGCTAACTAACTAACGGGCGACGACGACGCAAACGAGGCTGCGACTGACATACATAATATAAGACAACACTATACACAATATTTTATTGTACAAACGTATCTCATATACGTCGCGCGACGGGAGCGGAGAGACTACGTCGGCGGTAGGTCGGCCGGTCGTCAGTCTCGATCCGCTCACGTATATACTTATGTGGTGCGCTTAAACTGCGAGGACGGAGGTGGCCCGTGAAAAAAAATTAATATTAATATTATAACATATATAAACGTGTGTGTGCGTGTGAGTGTGTCGGTTTATGTGCGAACTCTGGTCGGAGAAATAAAAAAAAATAGTAACAATAATCGTCTAATTATTATAATTGTTATCCGTCGGCGTACGCACGGTGTAGTCGGGTAGGTATATTACGTTATGGCAAGCAACGTATTCGTTTTACATAATATTATTACTGTTGTATCGAGTTTTTAAGTTTTTTATTAATTAGCGAGAAGGCATTGCGCGTGCCACACCGTCGACTACGTCGTGTAAACAGTATAATACTATTATTAATATACGCGTGATTATGACCGTTGCAGACGAGTTAGTGGATGAGGAATAATAATAATTGTAGAGATAGATAAAATTTCTATTATTATTATTGTAATTTGTTCAATCACGTCGCGTCGTTCCGAATACGACATTAAATATTATTAGAGTATTTCTAACGTTAGTTTAAGTGTTTTTTTTTTTTTTTTGAAATTAAATTAAATCAAATTTATTTGTTTGGTAGGCACGTACTATTATATACAGCACACTAACATTTACGTTTTTAAGTAATATAATGTATTGATATATCTAAACATTTGCATGCTTTTAACGTAGGTACAGTACAGACATAAACATTTTATTTTTGTAATATATTAACTTTAATTTTAATAAACAAAAGCTATATTTACATTGGGCAATTAATTCTTTTTGCGGTATATGTATAATAATTGTTTTTTATTTAATCTTTATAAGGACTGTAAAATAGTATTTATAATACACTCATTGATAAATTAATAAGAAAATGTACCTCACAATATATTATTAAATATCATTTAATATCAAAATGATTAAAAACGGACCATGTTATAAATATCTTGTATTGGTATATATATATGTCCTTTCAAGATATATATATATATATAATATAATAGGTATACATTTTTATCTAAACACAAATACAAATCGGTTTTCGGTCGTTACGAATTTTTTTTTATTTACTTGGAAATAAATTTTTTTTCGGCAGATTTTATCCGTTGAAGAGGGCAATAATAATATAATAAATATCAAAACGACTTAATATATTAAGTATATAAAATGTACTAATGAAAAATTTACTGTTGAGTTTAATACTTAATAGCATTCGATTTAATTTTGGAATATTTTTTAATATACAATATAAACATATATTTCTAAACTGAAGACTTAAAATATCTAAACATCAGACAAAATATTTAGATACACTATATGATTATACATTATATCTATCTATAACCTATTAAAAATTTCAAATTTTATTGTCTTATATTTTTATACTTTCCATTCTCTAGGTATGGTAAATTGTTAACTACTGAAGCTCATAAACACAAAACAAAAATATATAACTTTTTTAAATGTTTTTCATCGGCAGGCTATCAAATATTTTATTTATACAATTAACATTGGTTGTTATATTTGAAAATTTATGTTGTTGTTCAGTTATTGAAAATATGCATTAACGTATACAATATGCATATGCGAATACATTTACAATTGATAAATAAAGGAAAATATCTTCACCAATTATAGAAGTAATTCGATCCCCATCTAAATTGTACAATAGATTAATTTCTTTTATATGATGTATATATATATATATAAATTTATGAAAAGCGAGCGAAATTTAACATTTGTGAGTTAACGAATAATGTATAATAGACATTCATTATTTTACTTCTATAAAAGTTTTATTAAAACACATTATGTACAATTTATACACATTATTACATTTTAAGTTAAATATATGAAAATATACAGAAAATCATAACGAATTAATGAATTAACTGCTGATAGTTATTTAATACTTTTGAAACAAAATTGTGATGTCCTTAGGAATTAATGGCAATTGAATTTAAAATGAATAATCCTGAGAATTTTATTTTCATGTATGGTAAGTAGTATTGTAGTAATATTAAAATCATCATATTAAATTAAATAGTTTTATTGTCATCTACTAATTTTTTTTATTAAAATGTCATCTATCGTATAAATATTATATACTATTTTATATGTAAGTAGCAGTGCATCTATATTATTGACGTAAGTCGCCAAATTACACTTATTAAAATATGCAATTCTTAAATCATATTGTTAACCTCAGAAAGTTTGAAACAATAGTGACACTTTTTAACTAAATATTGCATATACTTAATAATAAAAATAAAATAATGGTCCTGAATTATCCTGTTATTCATTAAACTTTCACTTTTAACTCTTCTTTAGTATATATTTTAACATTAGTGATGCTAACACTCAGACCATGTACTCTTTTATAACCTTTACTTACACATTACACGTCATGTGTCCTAGATGCAGCTTTCTTAATAATATAATGCATTTCAGATGAATAAACGCTCGTCATAAATGACCATAATAATTTTCTCTATGAAATAAAATAGCTAGATGCATATACAAATGTGTATTAAGGGACAAAAAGGTTTAATTAAAATTATGATAAAGAAAAATTATACGGTGCGTATTTAAGATAATTGTAAATAACATAATAATTATACTAATATAGTATACTAGTATACATCATAACGTAAATGGCAATAACCACAGATAATACTATTTTATATTCTACTTATGTCTTGTCAAAACGAGGTCAAATGGTTGTATGCATACTATACCTATCAACAATGTACGACTATATCATAATGGCGTGGAAAAAAAATTAACGGTTAATTGTAGAATTCAAATACCTTATTCAGATTTTTGATTGCACAGTGCATTATGCCGTAAGGAACCGTAAAAATGATTCAATACATTTTGGTAGTTACGGTGTATAGGTATAAACTAATTAGTAATTACCAAAATCAAGTAAATATATTTAGTTCTAACCGAAATACTCACACACGAGACGAGGAATTCCAATGACCTTCCAGATCAAATACAACAGTATATACTATATACCTATACCACCCGGAATGACACGTGGTCATTGACCAACAATTTAACTTAAAAAAATATAACGATATAAAGACGAGTACTTACTATATAATTTCTAGTTTTTTTTTTGTAACTCAATAATGATCACAGTTTAATCGACCATTACATGAAAAAATGGCATTAAAAATACAGCACACTTTTCATCGCGTTTATGAAGTACGAATAATACTTATATAGGTATAATAATAATAAATATAATATAAGTACCCAGTGGCGTCATTTGAGGGATGCAAGGGTGTGCAAATCCATCCCATAAACATAATTATTGTTATTTGTTTTATACTATAATTTCTATAAAATGATCTAATTTACACAAAAAGTGTGTTGAAAAAATTTCGTGGGATGACTCGATCATGCGAGTGACTGGTATTACTTTAGATTTTCAATATTGGTTTTGCATCCCATGAAAAAATGTGAAACGACGTCCCTGAATAGTACCGCAGAATGTGTGGAAATATAAAGACTAGCACCTAATTGATCAATTGATGCACAAGCCAGTATTATATTTTTATTATAATAAACATTTTAATTTAAAGGCGATAAATACATAAATTAATTTATAAAAAATTGTTTATCTCCTTTAGTCGTATTATTCATTACGTGTAAATAAAAAATATCATCAAATCAATTTTTTGGTAATTAGACCAAATATACATTGACTATAAATGTTAAACAATTAACTAAACAATAAATCTACCACAGTTAAAATTTAAAATATCTAAAATATCAATACAGATAATAGATACTTAGAATATATAACAATAATTTGAAAATTTGAGTGTAGACATAGTTAACTGTATACTACAGATTGATAACAGTAGTATACGCGATGTAAAAATATGCATTTTCATACTAAGGATAAGTTTATATTTTACAAATTTGTAATTGACGGTTTTTTAACATAAATAATATTTTAATAGCTATAAACATTTTCCTATGATAAAAATGATCATTTTTTAAATTTAAATTCTCCTTGGACTAATTCAACATTAAAAATACTTTAATCTTAATTATAATTTATATATTTTATTGGAAATATACAAAATTTGTGGTTCGCATTAAGTACTTACCAAATCGATTTTGTTTGAACAAAAAAAAAAAAACATGATTAATTAATGCATTTTTAAATGTTATTAAAATGATAATAATTTTTAAACATGAGAATACTGTATTTGCGAGTGACTTCAATAGTTATGGTTGGCTATATTAGTTGGTAGCTTATCATATTTATAGAATAAAATAATATATAAATTTTAATATTAAATATTGTTAAGGTCTACAAAGTTAAAATTAAGTGAAATTAACAAATTAGTTTACAAATTTCAATAATATGTCTTAAATCTAAAAATGTTGAAGATACGTAAAACAAATAAATCACATCTTTATAAAATACTAAAATAAAAACTATAGGGGAAATATTTTTCATCGTTTAAATTATTAAAAAGTTGTAGACACACTTCACACATTTTCTAAAAGAACCTATCTATATAACTATATATATCTGTATAGTTTTCAGAAGTATTAAAATATTTTCGGCAAAATACTGAACAAATTTAGAATTTATCATTAAGAGTCTACTATACTATGTAATCAATGGAAAAAGTTTAAAACATTCATGGGGTATTCAGTGTAATAAAAAAAAGCGATAACAGATTAAGTTAAATCGTTATAAGATCAATAGATTCCTTGATATATGATATTGACTATAAAATTCGAAATTCTTGTAGTTATAGATCTTGTTATTTTTTTTATGAAACTGATGTGTATAATTTTCTATTCGAACAACTCACGTGGCTACCGTGTTATTATTTCTTTGTTACATTCAACAACTAATACGTGCATATAAATATGAAAATAATTAGATGCCTCAGAATCTCCAGGCTTTCAATGTCAAGGATGTATCGGAGTTGAAGGCTAAATAGAATAATACCTTAATAAATTGAACTATTGCAAGTTATCAACTATTTGTTACGTTCCATGACGAAAACTAAGATTTTAAGAAAATCCGGGAACTGATCTAACTCCATCTTTGCGACGGTTACAAAATATATTAAATCATTTTTCTTTTTTTTTATGAATTGGGAATATTGTTATGGACTATAATGTAATTTGGCATAGTTACACTTTCACTGGCCAAATTACTGTAATTACATGATTGTGCGAATTGCGTCATTTTTATCATAATGTTCAGTCAATTGTTCTCGAATGCTACTGGAGTAGTCAATTATAAAACTAAAATAATATAATTTATTACTTTTATTATTAAAAAAATATTTACAATCTGTAACTATTATTTCTACATTAAGTAAAATTTGTTAACATTTTTTTCTACGTGAATTGGCGTGAGGGGGAGACTGTCCAGTAACATAACCCTCAAATTAGTACCTATACATATTTATAGTTTCGTTTTTTCAAATGTAGTATTATATCATAATATAATAGTTGTTGTTCTTGTAAATTATTTAACATCAATTCGCTAGAAGTTTTTTTCTTAGACTAAATGCCTATATGTATATTATAATAATAATTATAAATAATTTAAATGTTGAAAAATTATATATTTTAACGAATAAATTTATTGATCAATATCATGTTTAAATAGTTCAATAGTATAATTCTGACAAATTACAACTATTATTTCTTTTAATAAACACGATACTCCAAAATATGTTAATGATTTTATAACATAAGGCAACTATAATCAATTTCAATAAATGCCGGATAATTTTTAGTTAATTAGAACACTCTTATAGGGTGGTCATTGAAATAGGTTTATTGCACGATACGGCCTAAATATTAACAATAGATGTACGTGCCAATCTTAAAATAAAAATTATGTATAAAAAAAGAATTCATAGCTAACGTTTTTATACCTTAGTCATTATAAAAAAGAAAAATATACAATGACCATTCGAAAAATCTGTCGGCTGGAAAAAAAATAATCATCTAACCGTGTCTGATACGTACACGTTGTTCAAAGCTGCCAATAATATATTCGTACCATTTAAATTTAGGTTCAATATAAATAAATATGGAAATTAGTAAAGTTAAAACTAATCGATAATTAAAACGGTAGATTTTAATGTCTAATGACTTAACCTGAAAAGTGATATTGATAAAATCACATCAACAAGATCTCTTACACAGTATAAGAATTTGCTAGATAAACTTTATCAATACATAAATAAATATTATAATAAGTTGTCATCATGTATTCGTGTTTGCTACAGGTAAACAATGATATACAAACAAAACATTAAAAAACCAATCAACTTAGTAATATTATCATATGATAAAAAATATTTTTGTTTGAAGCAAAACATCAAATAATATAGAAATAGATAAAACATTGTAAACACTTTGGATAGTTAGTTTATACATATAATATTATCTCGTTAACATAATTAAAACCGTGTATAATAAATGACCATTTTCAATAAAATTATGAATTTTTATTAAACTAATTACTTAAATGGATTTGGTCGTAGTTGAAGGGTGTGGTAACGTTAACACAGTTAATATATAAATGAGAATTATGTTATAATGTATTGTAACAAGTATTATATAAAATTCTATCATAAAATAAAATACTAAAATATACAGTAAGTTTATGTTGTATAAGCTATATGCGTTCTATAAAAATATACGATATTCATACACATAATAATATTAATATCAAAAATAATTTAGGTCAAGCTCGATAATTGATTAAATATTCATCGATTTGACGATTTGGTACTATATACTGTAATTATATATATATGATAGTAACTGTCTAACACATATATACTATTATATATTATATATGCATATTAAGAGGTACTAACTATTAGAAAAAGTTTTTTTTTTTTAAAGACAACCACAATAACACTACCTACAAAACTGTTATTTTATTTAATATGTAGAATTGCAATTCAGCATAATTATAACAGAAATAAACTTGTAAAATTATGTAAAATACATCATGATAAACCTTACATATCCAAATATTTCCCTGAGGCCCGAGATCCGCCTGTAGATATTGTTTTCGAAATGCAAATCTCAAACCGTTCAAGTCATCCCTAAGTTGATTGCCGTCCATATCCAGCACGCTTTCAGGCACCAACAACAAATTATCGATCCCTTCTTCGGGACCGGTTCGCCTGCTATCTTCGCCACTATGTCGGTAATGTGGTACCCTTAATAGACCCGCCATAGTAAAATCTGTCGACCATGTCACGTTGTAAACCGCATCATATTTCGCACAAATAAAATTAAAACACTATTTAAACGCATATGAATATCTATTACAAATTGTACTAATGTACGCACGTGCGAATTGATTGAAATTTGATAGCGTAATGGCTTCTGAATCGCATGGCTGGATTACCAGCGGCGGAGCGACTGGCGACTGAACGGCACGAACGACACTTACTAACCTACTGAAGCCTGAAACCAGTGCAGAAACCGACATTCCGCCGGCAGCGCGGCTGGAGGGGACGTATAACTCCGGAGTCAATTGATGATGTATAATAATAAGTATAATATATACTTTGAAAGATGGCTTTCAAAACGATAACCAATTTTGCAAGGTATAATTTACGAATAAAAGGTACCTATATAGAGGTACATAGAGATAAACGTTTATTATTACGATCGAGTACCTGATTACACGTGATTAATATAATAAAAATAAAACTTAGGTTTTCTTTGATTTTTAAACGGGAGCATATGTTAATTATCATTTAAAATTAATACTATATAGGTGATAAACATGAAATTAATGGTCTTTGTTACTTACTAAAATTAAAATTATGTATGACTGATTATTATTGTTGTACATACTACATAGAGCGTATCATCTTCGCGTGAACACATTTTACGCGATGTAAAAATATTTCAAAATGTTAACAAGTTCATGAGTAACCTATCTGAAATTATTGTATTATTTATTCGTACCCAAAATAATAAAATATTATAGTAATTGAATGGAATGGAACTTGAATAAATATCACTAAAAAGACTAGCAATTTAAACTCTCACGATTTCAAATACATAATAACACAGCAGCAGCAGTATTATTTATATATGTTTAAAAATAAGAAGTATTTTAAGCGTATATAATGTTTTAAATCTCAATTGAATGTTTTAACTTTAAACGTTACGTATTCATAAAATTAATAATCAAATTTTAGATTTAAGAAATAGAGTAATGCTTGAATAATTGAACATATTATTGTAATTATAGAAAATTCAGAAACGGTAGGTATTGATATTATAGAACCTAGTTATAGTATGAGTTCAAAGATAATATAAAGTAATTTCATCCATGTTTTAATAACCTAAAATCGGGAATATAAAAATTAATAATTTTAAGAAATACATTTTTTTAAGAAAATACATATAATATGCATTCACTATTAAAATAAATGGTTAAATGTGTTTAGATTATGACTATAAAATAAAAGTAATATTAATATTTGGTTACTAAACTTTTAACTATACAAGTTTACTTTTACGTATAAGTACCTATTTTATTTTTGTAAATTAATTATAGAATTAATACAAAATAACTTGATGATATGATATAATGGAAAGATTAAAAGTAATGAATAGTTAGTAGTACCACTGATTAAAATTTAAAATTTATAATTTTGAACTATATAAAAATAAACAACAGATCTTAAATATATTATTAATTAATATAGGAAGTGATTTCCTGTTGTATATATCAACAAAACATAACAAGACGCTGATTATTACTCATCACTTCATTGGAACATAGACACATGGACATGACCCTGACCCTGGTCAGTCTGGTTGGGGAAGTGTATAACAAACCAGTAATGCCATAAAATGAGGTCAGAATATAAAACACGAAAAAATAGCCGACAGATGTAAATATCTATAAGAAAATATCCATGTAGATAACAGTAGAAATAACGTAATAATACAACACAGCTTTAACTTTTATTTTGACATCACGTACTAAGGTCATCCTTATAACTTTCTAATTCTAAATCTTCACTACAATTTACATCTAAAAACCACTCACTAAAATTGCTATATTAATATATGATATATAAATATTAATTTATATCAAACACACATTTTATAAAACATAAACAAAAGTTTTGCATCAAAATAATTCAAAAGCCACAGTTTAAATATAAATTTCAAACTGAAGTACATAATATTGTATAAATAAAATGTTTAATTATGTTATTTGTATATTATATACAAATATAAGGTTATAACCAGCAAAAATATTTCCATGTATTTGAAAAGTGAAAATTGTGTAGAAAACAGTCGGATACTTCGAAATGATTGGACACAGTTACGGTCCATCACCTTTATGTACCACGCTTTTCATCGACACCTTCGATTTTCTACAATTAAATTGGGACACTTTCTAAAGATATATTCAAATGTCGTAATACATTATGATTGACGTATACTTTAAAAATTAATTTATAAAAAGAATAAAGGATATTCAAATTATTGTTCTGTCATGATATTATGATGAACACGAAAGTGAAACTTACAACTAAAGATGATGTTTGAATTATATGTTTATTAATTGTTTGTTTATATAGAACTTCAAATTACGCGAATACAATAATATAAAGATACAAACACAAACAAGTTTGACGTCTGAAGATTGTGACTGAATCTATTATAAATAACTATAATAAATTTGTCCATCATTTTTATCCTTTTAGTATGACGTTTATAATTTAACGTCGAGTAAAACACAAATGTACTTACTCCAATTCTGATTGTATTGATTATTTGATACCCAATCCATTTGTAATACAAATGTGAGAGCATGATTCATAGTTAAACTATTTCTTACTTATTCTTCGTATATCGTGTAATATAATAGATTACTCACCTGAAAAAAAGCATACAGTATTAAATTAAAAATAAGGATAACAATAGTTTATAATAATACAGTATTGATTAACGATAGTAGGCAGATGGTAAATTTTAAATTTTTAGTGGATCAACATTCAGGAATCCCCAAGTTAAAAATGCATTCCAATAAAATGTTTCAGCACTAAGTTTATTTTAATTAGAAAAAAAAATCAAATAACTATAAATAGCTAAAAAAGTAGTACCTATTTTGAAATTTGTACCATGATTAAAAAATAATATAATATTAAGTGAAAATTTCAAGTAACTAAAGTTACCTATACATTTTTGAATCAAAATAAAATAATAAAATTGATTTGAAACTGGTATTACATATTATTTGCTTGCGTTTTTTCGTAATTTTTTTTTTAGTGTTTTTGTGTTTATTTTTCAATAGAAATAGTATTTTTTTTTGTTTTTGATCTATAGTAATAGCTAAATACAAATTTCTAGATTTCAAAGTTGAAAATTAAAGCAATTGTTCTGCTCCAAAGACAATGATAGTTTAAAAAAATTAAAAATTAAAAATAATTATTAACTCAAATTATTTATCACTTAACTCAAAATTAAAAATAACACCAATGGTTTATGCGAAACTTTATTAAGGATTAAAATATATAGGTATTGATGACTAATGATTAATATAATGAGTAACTACAAACAATGAAATATGTAGATAAATAAAAGATAAGTGTTGAATACTATGATTACGATTATTATTATTTTAAAAATAATCAACTACCTTGGTATATTATAGGTAAATTATTTACCACAATAAATGTAGACGGTTAAAAATAAATTATTGTAATGTGTTATCTCTACAAAGTAAAAAAAATTTAACATAAAAATAATATAGATAGGTATGCATAATAAATAAAAAATAATAAAAAGTTGTATTTGAATAAATGTAAATGTATGTAGAAAATTTGCATTACCATTTGAATACCAGTTATCAAATAGAACCTATTATATTTATATATGTATTATGTACAAAAATATAATTTTAAAAATAATTAATAACTGATTATAGAGTAGCTAAAATACACTAAAATTATTAACTTAAAGACAGTATAAATGGAGAATACGTCTATACAAACACTAATTTTGATTAATTATACTAAACATAAATATATAATAGAACTTTATCAAATTTAAAACATGAAATCAATTAATATTTGAAAGTATGCTCGTACTAATTGTAAATTTGTAAGTACTAAGTACAAATTATTGATACATAAATTATTACAGTATAGTACTAACTTAAATTACAACATTTGTACTCCTAATTTATAATTATATTTGTTTGTCTTTTGACGTATAGTTAGTTAATTACTGAAATATCAACATTTCCAATTTTTTTTTATAGATAATCTATTATTAATTACTATATTATTTAACCTAACAGCTAAAAATTAGATTGTCTCAGCCCCAAACAATAAGCAACTTATTTACTGGTTTCTACATAATATTATGTCTAATATTTAATTTAGGCAGTTGATTATATTTTATGAAATTATAAGACCAAATTAATTCTAGCATATGATTTGAAAGACAATTATATTTTAATATTTAATTGATTGTTTAAATACGCGTATAATATATATTATATAATTAAATTTACGTATAAACATTATATAGAAAGATCAGTTACATTAGTCATACTTTGTAGATTGGTTATTTGGTTATTTATATATAAATAAATACATATAAGTATAGTCAACAAGAAATCTTAAAATAAATGTCTGGAATAGTAAGGGTTGACATTGCCCCATGGAGCACAAAGACAAATGGTAAAAATAGACCTAGGAATTTGAGACAAAAAAGAATTGGAGAAGACAACATAAAAGACACGAATACGAAATTGTAGCAAATACTGTCAGTTATGTTAAATTAATTATCATTAAAATGAAAATTGTACTATAATAATAAGTATTAAGTAACTATTTAAGAATAATAAAGCAAAATACAGTGATAAATAAGTAAAATAAACTTACAAAGGACAAGTTCATAACAGAAGAACACACGATTATATTTACGTTTAGATGTATGAACATTACTGAACAGTTGAATTAAAACTGGTACGAGTGTATTGCGCTACACAATTCAAATAAATATGTACAATAACTATACCGGAAGTACGCATATGAACACGTTAAATAGGCAACGGTGAGTCCGGCTGTTTTAAAGTATACTTCCTAAATTTTACTATAGGTAACATAATAACACAACAGTGTTGTGACGATCAAAATAAACTCATTGATATGTGTCATTATTATGTATGTATTATTAAGTTTATGATAAGAAAAATGTGTCATAATTATCTAAAAAGAAAAACAAGTTAAGTACTAGCTTTTTAGTTATATTTTAATCGATCAATAAAATAGTTCAAAACTTATTCTATTATTAAATTCTAAACGTATAAATAATTATTATAATAGGTTTCTTATTAGCGAAAATGATTTATTTTTTCTGTCAGGCAAATGTAAAAATAATCTAGGATTCTGTTGAATCTTTTATCAATATTAAACGGTTTTTAAATATAGAAAAAAGTTTTCGATGAGTAATATATTAATAGTTCCAAAGAATTTATTGTAATTGGTTGTAATTATTTAATTTAACCGGTAGGACTATATTAGAACCAAAAATAGCGAATTCAGTATAGAAGAAAGTGAGTGACAAGAGATAATATAATTATTAGATGGCTCTATTAAACAATTTACATTTTATATTAATGGACGAGATTATATCAATATGTACAGGCTATCGTTGTGTAATTGTAAAATAAATAGTAAATATAAAAAAACAATAATAGCTAATAATTATATAGTATTATACGTGTTTGAATGTAGAATCAATAAGTTTTAATAAGAGAAAATTTATAATTTCAAAATGTGGAAAATATAGATCACAAATGTTAATTTACGATAGTAACTAAAAAAAAAAATAATAATTCAATTTTGGACAAAACTACATTATTTTTTAAATAAAAAAAAAATACCTTGAATTGAGATTTGTGCAAAATCGTTTGGATTCACAAAATCAAAAAACAAACCGGAATGAAAAGAATATAAAGATCGGTTAAATTTCATATTTAAAAATAGCTAATAACTGAAACTGCAGTTTAATTACAAAAAAAAATATATATTGTTTAAATAGAATTTAAAATTTATAAAAAAAACGCATAGTTAAGCAGTAGACATTTTTACGTAAAACGTTTGAACAGCACAGTGGTTGAGTAACTACTGAGAGGGGCTTTGAAGAGTCCTTGTTTATAATGTCAAGACTTTATTTATTAAACATTTTATAAATTAATTGAAATATTTTTATATTATATTATTGTTTTGATACACTTAAATAAATAAATACAATTTTTTTAAATAATAACTTATTTATTATTATTATTTATCATGTCCTGCAGTATTAGTAAATATTGTATTAATACATCATTTATACGACATAATAATAGTCAATCAATGTACCAATGTAATACATAATTTCCGTAAATTTAAAAATTAAAATGTTTTTATAAGTTCATAAACATATTAATAATATCTTTCTTGTTATATATTATATTATAATAATAAATTATTTTAAGGGGAGACGTTATCTCCGCGTGTGTTGTTTCTGTCTTACTAACGTACATTATAACGTACATCATAGCAAATTTGCATTCAGCAGAACACACTTTGTTATTTTAGCTTTAATATTAGAGTAAATTTATCTATAATCAAATTTAAAGGTAAGAATATTATCTAGGAAATGCCATATGCAATTATTGATATGATATCAATATATCATTATAAAGTGAGTTAAATCTATATAAATATTACGACTTTAAAATTATAATATATCAATAAAATCATATATTTCTTAGATAATATTCTTTCCTTTAAATTTGATAATAAGTAAATTTATTCTAATATTAAAGCTAACGTCACAAAATTAATTCTGCTGAACGAAAATTTTCCATATTGTAAATAATAAGTACGTATGTATGTATGTATGTATGTATGTATGTATGTACCTATATATGTAACACAGAGACAACACATGTCGATATAATGTCCTTAATATAATGTATTTATGCAACCTGTAGACTAAGTTTTTAAATTTCATTGTCTAAATACTTCCTATTTTAATATTATTTAATCAAGACCAGTGTAAGCTCATAAATTTTGTAAAATACAAAAAATCTAACACGAAAATAATATGTACAAAACATTGAAAATAGTAATAAAAGAAAATCAGTTAAAAGCCAAACATAAAGGCGTGTGTTTTACGACCTTATATAATAATGGCGCTAGACATGCAAAGAACTAATCAAATAATGGTAGGAATTGAACGATACTGTCAATTAATCTATACTACATTCGATGAAGTATAGCAAACTTTTAAAATGTTTATATTTTATTTTATTTTTATACATTACTATCACACTATCTTAAACTATGTTTTAAACTTAAGACATAATTTTGTATTTTAATTATATTTAAATATAATTGTATTAATAACTAAAATTAAACATAGATATAGAGATCCCGATTATCTGATCATAAATATAAAAATTTTAGTTTACTGAATATTATAATTAAAAAAAAATTAATATTGATTATTTTGTTATTATTTATTATTTATTTATTTATTTTTTATTTTATTATATTATATTATATTTAATAACTCGTTGAATATATTTTATTATAGCCTATATACATGTTTTTATCATCATAAATATAATATAATTTAATATTTTAATTGTGCAATTATATTAATCTACCTATTATAAAAATCTATTTAATACTCTTTAAAATAACAAATTGCCAATGATATGGCTTTAATTAAGTTTAGTATAAGTTCAAAATATGTTTGTTTAGTGTTAAATGTTTTTTATTATATAATTTTTATAAAGTAAGTTTTTAAATTAGTAATTTGCATAAAAATAAGTATTATTATATAAATTGAAGGACAATTCTGTAAATAAATCAATTGATTAAATAAATATAATAGACAATACAAAAAAATTAAGTAAGACCCCCATACGTTTCTTAGATAAATAGTCAATGAATGTTAATAAATTAGATGTATTTTATAACAAAACATTTTTTCAACTATTTTATAACTTGATAAAGTATAATATTTAAAATCAAACATTAAGTAATGAAAATTATGCAATATGACCTTATGAATAATGATAATAAAGCCCCCCAGCAGTGAAATTTTATTATTTGTATATTTATTGAATCTAGAAAACAAATTATATTCATAAATAATAAAAATAATGTATAATATTACGTTAAATTATCATTTTAAATAATTTAGATAACTATAGTAAGTTGTATTTTAAGTGTATTTTTTTTTTACAATGCCAAGTTTGTACAATCGTACTTTATAAGGTGTTTATAAGGTAAATAAACAAAGTTACACTTAAACATAGATAAATAAATATGTTTGACAAGTATTTGTTTATTTAATAGTTGTGGAGTAGTGAATATCGGTATAAACTGAGAGCAACAAATAATAAACATAATCATTTTAAAACCATAGACATGTTAAAGACATTTCACATGAGTAGATTCAGAAAACTCACATTATATAAATTTCAAACATTATAGCATTACTTCATTTTTACCATACATATTAATAAAATATTATCTTAAAATCAACGGTTATTAAAATGTTTGCAATACTTGGTTTCACAGATGTTTAAGCGTGAATAACACAAAATTATGACATTTGTTTCAATAAAGTGAAAGAATATCTTAATAATTAATAATTAGGTATTTAATTGTATTAAAGTAAAAGTAATAATTTAAATATTAGAAATATACATATCTATTTTTGAATTAAGATGTGTATAAATGTATATATGTATTATTTATAAATTTAGTTATAGTATTCCTGTCTCACAAAATCAATCAGTGTTCTTATATTGTATATACATGACTTAAAATTCAAGTTTGGCCCAATTGTATCAAAATACTTTAAGAGTGTGTCAGTGCACTGTTTGTTTTTTCTCTCTGGCCTATGTACAAAACACATTTATGCAGAATCATTTTTTTTTATGTTTTTGAGTAATCTTAGAGTAAAATCACTTATTACAAAAATGATAGAGAATAATATTTTTAAGGGTATATTATATTGATTTGTCTAAATATTGTCTCAAAACAATTTAAACATCATTTAAGTTTACATTTTTTTTTTTTTTTTGAAAGTAGAATACAAAACCAAATAACAATAAAATATGAAACCAATGTCATTCTCTCAAAAATATTATCTTCTATAATTTTTATATTTTATTTTTAAGATTATTCAAAAATCATAAAAAAAAATTTTAGGTGAAAGTGTTTTATCAATGTTATGCTGTGCATGAGAAAACAAATATTATGCTGACATTCTCTTAACAATCAAACTTTAAAGTTCCAATTGTACATTTACTTTGTAAAAACTTTAAAAGTATATTCATACTTGGTGTTTGTTCTATTATACTGCAATATAAATTAAGGAATTTCTTTTCTATGATTTACAAATCATAAACATTCATTATTTCAACAAAATACATATTTAACATTAATGATATAACTAAAATAAAAACCTAAGGTAGGTATAACAATATGAACAATTAGTTTAATAACTCATTACAAAATAATTAGAACTTGTTTATATTTATATTTGTATTTAAAATAGATTTTGTAAAATTTATTATTCCCAAAATAACACATATTACAAAATCATTAAAAAAAATAAAGATTATAAATTAGTTATACTTTTAGAAAGTGTTTGATTTAAATCAACTTTTTCTAATAATTAAATACATCACTAATCCCTAAAGAAGAAGTCATGTCTTATGTAGTCTAGTCTAAAAATTAGAGAATACATCAGGTTCTTTAGTAGTTTCAATTTTGTGCAGAGCTTACGCTAACGGGTAGTTTTAAAGACCGATTTGATCAGTACCTATAAAACGTAAATTTTACTTATTGTTGGCATATGTATTATTGTTTTGTTTATAGGTACATAACTAATTGTTGGATATGTGCAAAAAGAATTGTCATTGAGTTCTTAAAATAACAAAAGGAAAGGAACAGAGTTATTTTGAAGGTGTTTTCTTTGAAGCGTTTGGTAAATACAAAATAATTGAGAATGGAAGATAACAGTGGAAAAAATGAAGAAAAATAAAAGTTTTTTTCATCTGTTACCAATGTGATATTAATAAAAGAAAAATAATAAGGTATTGTGTGTTATTTATTAGTGTGTAATTAATGGCAATGTTTTTTAACCAGCATGCAAAATATATAAAAATGTTGGACAGTTTTAAAAATACCTTAGTACATACTTTGATTCTATGTTGTTAGATTTAATATTAGAGTAAATTGGCCTTTAAATAAACTTAAATGTAAGTATATCACCTTTGTTTTTTCTATGGTTTTTACAATATTTTATTTTTTAAGCAAGTTATAAGTATTTTTAAATTATAATACTTTACATACTAATAATTTATTTACAAATTAATATATTTAAATTAATAATTCTAAAAAACACCAATGAGAGAACACAGATAATGTTCTTACTTTTAAGTTTGATAAATCACTCTAATTTTAAAGTTAACGTAAAATTAGAACTCCTGATAATACATATTGTGTAATGCGTTAAGGTACGGTTTCTCTGCAGCGTCAAAGAGTGGAATAGTACGGCATCATTACGCCACGTCTGGACGCTGCAGGGAAACCGTATCATTAGATAGACAAAGACAACAAATGCAATAGGTCCTTTAAGTTAGTAGGGGGGGGGGGCTAAATTCCTAAAAATGTTTTATAGCAAATTTTTTTTAATTTGATTATTATATATTGTTTCTATTGGTGTTTACAACTGATTTGAATGATTATTTGTTTATATGAAACATTATATTTTGTTAATACTAATATGTTTATATGCACATACATTTACCCAAAATTTATGGGGGGAGGGGGGGCTAAAGCCCACCCAATCTCCCTCCCCTAGTTACGCCTATGCAAATGCGAATATGATATCCTCTTAATATATACATAAGCTTCTGATAGATTTAAAAAGATTTTAATTTTTCAAATTATTATATAAATAATGATAAATAAGTACTTTCTTATTATACAATACTACAGGTTTTATCACAACTAATTACCTCCATTATTGTGACTACCACAATCTTTAACTATGTCTGTGTGTCAAGTTTCAATGCCCCAATTTTCAACTATCATCATAATATTAATTTATGTAATGTAGCATTAGGATAAAAATAGTAAACATTTACAAACATTTTAAAATCAATCAAAATCCAGTTTTTTCCAACAAATAATTACCAATGAATCATGTTTACCAAAATACTGTAGTATTACTATATACATTTTTTTTATCATTGAAACAAAAATTAAATATTTAGTATATAATATATCAACATATTTAATACATATTAAAAGTTTGAATTTAAAACTATATAAATAATAACTATACTTAGTTATGAGATTTGTAAAAAAAAAATAGTCTGTGGTAATAGGAAAATAGAAATTTCGATAGTCTTGGATTACATGATTATGAAATAGGTAGTCTCGTATAACAGAAAAGTAACCATAAATAATAAAACATGAAAAGTAATGTGAAATTTTAATAGGTTATTATACAATATGTATTGCCCATATAAATGTCAATTTATCTACCAATAACATTTGCCTATTGTACATACTACATACCTATTTATCAATTGAAATAGTTTAACTTTTTAAGTACCTACATATCTACCTACTTAATTATCAAGATTATACTTAAATAATTCATATTTAATGATAATTCGATGAAAATAATAGTCATATGTAATTTACAATTACTAAAAATAATGCAATAATACATTTTTATTTTGCATAAAGCTGTGGATGTGGACTAAATATTTGTTTAAAATTATACTATGTTATTTATTTTAATAATATTTATATTTAGGTAGATACATACGAGTATTTTAACATTTTTACACTTATAAATATAAGAGGTTCATTATGGTATAGAATGATAATTTAAAAAAATGTATTATTACTTATGACACAAAAAGAACATTCTCGATTGTTCGAATACTTGAGTTTCAAACCAATTGTACTAAAATTATTTGATAAGAATTATTAAGTTTAAAACCAATTATATAACAATTTTAAAACATATTATGTACATACATAAATATATTATAGTATTGTTTAAATTTTAATGATAAACTTATGTCCAGTTAAATTAAATGTTGACTATAAAGTTGCTATGGTTACAGTTAATAATATACCTTTGGGTATTATTGTACTTGTGTTATTGACACAAAATAATAAATGATAATTACATACTCCAAATAAAAAATTGTGATTTGTTATTGTAAATGTACTACTAAGAGGTTAGAAAACAATGTATAAAAAGAGTATTGAAATGCGTGGTAAGAATTTCAATCCTTTGTCAGAATATTGAGTTCTGTAAAACAAACATTCTTGTTTTAAGTCTATTTACTACAATAACATTGTCATATTAGCTATCTGTGTCCACTGCCTAGAAGCGATATTTAAACAAAAATTGTTCGATGTTAAGGGGTGGTTGAGTAGGAGGAAGTAAGGATATAATGACATTTCTAGACAATATACCAGGAAACCTATAAAGGGTACATCGAAAACCACATTAAGAAACGTTGGGTGAGGTCTCCCAGGACAACCTGACTAGGATTAGCAGGTTGAATGCATAAATGTTCCACTGTCAAAGGGCCGCGTCCGTCGAGTCACAATAGCTTAAGAATACCTGACAGAGCTAGGAATCGAGCAATGAGCATTACTGTTGCTTTTCAGTATTTTCGTACTGATAAGTGAACCCTTAACCACGGAGGCGGCGGCGGACGGGCGTCCGCATTGCGGATTCCCGCTTTGGCCGTCCGCCCATCATCCGGACACCGCATCCTACGTCCGCGACCCTTCTCGACAGTCGATAGAAATCGTATATAGATTAAAATTTAACTAAATTTACCTGAATTTATCGAGGGATTGGAAGTCACCCTGACGAACTCTGCCATTTTTCGATACTGACTGGTCCAGAAATTTTGGCAGTGCCGCCACGCGAGATATATCAGAACAGACGACGACTAAGCGTACTGATAATAGAACCGTCAGTGTTCCGTTTACGGCATTTATAATCGATGACAACGACAATGAAAACCGACAAAAAAAATTATGTATTATGGCAAGATTCGGCGAAAAGCTTAGAAATTATTAAAGACAATACCAGCTAAATTAGGAAAAAAGTCGAAATTTTAAAGCTATCGATGCGTTTGGTTTACTCTTCAACTTATTGTACGATAACAATAATATAATATTTTTACCCGGACCGTCTGATATAATCATGTAACCATTGTCACAAACCGGGGCCGATACAATAATTTTACATACCTATTATCGTTTTTGTGTTTCGACGATAAGACTGTTATCAACTAACAGTTGTTTTTACGTTATCACAATTATTGATGACGTGTGTGATACTACGGCGTTTTAAAATGTTAATTATCGTATAAATTTAACTTTAGCTAGTGCTTAATGTTTAATAGCTGGTTGTATTTAACTATTACCTACAGTATTATTTATGTTTTTTAATTTTATAATTTGTTAATTAGTCTTTAGTGTGACTAGTTTTACTCACTTACTGTAATTAAGTGTAATTTTATTGTTATCTCGATTTTGTTTTATATAAATATCTGTATATTTTAAAGAAATTCAAATAGTCTTGTGTTAGACTCATTAAAGTTTACAGCTCAGGTTTAAGTAGTTTAATTTAATAACTCGTTAAACATGGCTAATGAAGTATATATTGTATCTGGTGTTAGGACACCAATAGGTAAGCATTTAAACTATTATTTGATTTAGAAAATTTATATTAGAATTGTCTTGTTTTTTTTAATGATTAGCTTTAAAAAATTAATTTTTAAATTTGACTTTAATAATTATTTGTGTGAAATAAGAATTTAGTTATAGTATATTTACCAATTTTTTAATTCACTTCTAAAATTAGGCTATTGTAATTAAATACAATTTAATTTAATTATTTTGTTTAATATATTTTTTTTATTTATTTATTTGTTAGCTAAATATAAATATATAATTAAATAATTTATGCTACTTATGTTGTAATTTTGTTTTAATTGAGTGCTTAATTGAATTACATACTTAGTATTAATTTTTGTTTGGATTCTTAATAATGAATAATGATTGCCGATAGGTCTTAATTTTATTTTTAACTTCAAAAAATAATAAAACTTATTAATTTTTATTTTATTTCACACATATTACAAGTTGAACTATTTTTATTATTTTAAATATTATTTGATAAATTTATATTTTTTTCTAGTAATTACATAAATTTACAATCTGAATTCATACATTCAATAAGAATAATTTATAATAAAAGTATTTAATAAATCTATTATATGGTCAAACACTATTATTTGTTGTGTTTATAATGTATAGGTGCATAATATTCCTATTTTTTTTTAGTGTATTATTCTAGGGACAATCTGAAATACCTAAAGACAAAAATTATTTGTTTTGTATGGTCCTTTAACACTATATTTAATTACCTTAATTTTTATAAAATAGATGATTTATAGTTATTTCACAGTATTTAAAAAAAAAATGTAATAAATATATTTATTTATATATTTTTGAATCATAAGTATAATAGCTTGTATATTATGTAATTATTTTTCACTTGTAAATTTACTACTGTAATGAATAGTAATAATCTGTTGATTCAATTTTGAATAAAACAAATTAAATTTTTAGTTAGTATTAAAAAGTGTTTAGAACTATTATTAAATAAAATTATTTTACAGTTATTATGTTATTAAATTAGATATCTTAATAGATATAATCTTACTAGTTTTTACCTATAAGTACATAATATTTTTTAGCAACTAAAATAATTACTATTTATTTTTCATGACTTAACTATAAAAATATTTTATTATAAAATTTAGAAATTATTGATAGGTAGGTTAAAAAGTGTAATGAATTACCTTTATTGGCCATTAATTCTATTTATGTTTATTGTTAATGAATCTACAGATAAAATAAAAAAGTTATATTATGTAATTTAATAAAATTCAAATTTATTTTATAATTTATATTTTTGATTATTAAATTTAAGAGTATCTAGTTAATATAATAACTAATAAATTATTGTTAGATTTATACCAATTATATCAGAAAATAAGAAATATAATCTAACATTAAGCTATACCTATTGCAGTAATTTGAACTTTAAGACAACTTCACACTTGCATGCAAATATTCAAATTATATAATAATTTAACCTTTTATAGTTATCATTATTAATATTCTATTAATAAAAAATACCAGATATTACAATACATTTTACTAATATTTCACTCTACATTATATAATAAGTAATATTTACCTATTATGTATATTATTGATAAAATATTTTATTGTTATTACATAACAGGACAGAATATTGTTTCCTGTTACATAGTATTTAATAGCATAAATTGAATACAACAAATATATTGAAGTATACATATATTTTTTAAATTAAAATATGATAAAAAAAATGAATTTTACTATTATTTTGCATTCTAATGCAGAGTTATACAATCACTAAACATTTAATAAACCAATAGTGGTCCTTCAACTGTGATTTTTAGTAGCTCCTTATAATAATCAATTTCTAATGCAGCTTGGCATTAAAGTTCAAAAACAATTTAAGTATTTTTCTAGCCTAATCTTTAGAGATGTATTAATATTGAAATAACCATTTTATTTCTTTAACTGTATAACTATAATTAATAATGTATTAAATATGTTGATAAAAGTACCTACAAACTAGAACCGTGTATGTTACAACCCAATACAGCAACTTTTAAAATTAAATAAACAAATTAATTAAACAATATCTATATTATAAAAAATATAATAATTTTTTATCCACCATTTGGGGACTTGTGGTTTATGATAATGTAGTATTAATCAGGACATTTTTAAATTTATACTGACATTTTTTTTCGTGTGTCATAAGTTATGAGTGATATATGATGTATTACATCAAGATATTTATTTTTTTTGATTTAATGAACAATTTATGAAAAGATTTATAATTGGTTTCTAATCGAATAAAATTAAAGTTATTTATGAATTATAGGTTCATTTGGCGGTTCATTATCATCTTTGAAGGCTCATCAACTAGGCAGTATAGTGATTTCAGAAGTACTTAAAAGAGCTAATGTAAATACAAATGATGTATCCGAAGTTATTCTTGGGCAGGTAAACAAAATATATAATATCTCATTTTATTAGTATTTACTATTTAGTGATAAATATGTGTATACAAATATATAACATGTATGCTTTATTTATGAACATCTTTTAGGCCCTTACAGCTGGACAAGGCCAAAATCCAGCTCGACAAGCTTCAATAAATGCTGGAATTCCAATTACTGTACCTGCTCACGTTATCAACATGCTCTGTGGATCGGGATTGAAGTGAGTTGAAATTTAAGATTATTCATGAACATTATTTTTATATTACCTACATAAAAAACTAAGCAGTAAGTTTTGTAGGATAAAAATTCTTTAAATTATATGAAAAAGAATAGGTGATTGTTTTCTAGGGCTGTGGTTCTTGGATACCAGGCAATCAAATGCGGAGATTCTTCAATTGTCATTGCAGGTGGCCAAGAGAGCATGAGCAATGCTCCTCATGTTGTCAATTTAAGATCTGGGATCAAAATGGGTAACACGGAATTGAAGGATACGATGCTATGTGATGGATTGACAGATGCATTTGACAACATACACATGGGAATTACTGGTAAGAGATATGTAATTAAAGAAATGTTTTATTTTCAAGTTAGTTGAATTATCAAAATATTTACATAATTATTATGGGTTAAAAAAAAAACACAAAAAACTTTTGCAAAAATAGAACAGTTTTTATGATAAAATAATTATAAAGCAAGTATTATAATGATTAGTATTCACCTATCACATGTATATTTAATATTTTATGAATTTGTCTAATAATATATACGAAATTTTGATTTATAATTAAAGAAACTGACATATAAATTTATTATTTAATATAAACATGAAGCTTTTCACTAGATGTTTGAATAATTTACTACCTGGAAATATGTAGTAGTTATTTTATATTGTCTGTTTCACATAAACACTTTAAACTTGGTCTAGTGTCCTTTTGAATATAGAAAATAAATTATTCTTATATTTATAAGAATTTGTATTATATATATAGTTTATATAAAATGATTAATTAATTAAATTTATTTATAAACATTTTCTTTTCAGCTGAAAATATTGCCGAAAAATATAATATTTCGAGAGAACTTCAAGATAATTATGCTTTTGAGTCTCAGAAACGGACAGCAGAAGCTCAAAAAAATGGTTACTTTAAAGATGAAATAACACCAGTTGAGGTGAAAATACGACGGAATACTATTATATTTGACACAGATGAATATCCAAAAAATGATACTACTTTAGAATCATTATCTGCATTGAAACCTGTTTTTAAATCGGTAAGATTAAAATAAATTAGGCATATACTTATTATTTTAGAAGTAATTTGAATGTTTTTGTTCATATTTAGAATGGAGGTGTAGTTACAGCTGGAAATGCATCAGGAATAAATGATGGTGCTGCAGTAGTACTTTTAATGAATGAAAAAGAATACATAAAACGAAATTGTACTCCATTAGCTAAAATTGTAGCTCATGCTGAGTGCGGGGTTGATCCAAAAATAATGGGTACTGGACCAATACCTGCTGTGCTTAAGACGGTAAGTGTAAACAATACCTTAGTGCCAAAAGTAATTTTAATAATACAATGTATAATGTATTAGCTGTAACCTACAAAGTATACAGATAGTTGTATAGATGTTTAACATACCTTACAGTGAGTAATCAACTAAAAATGTTATTACATTTTCAGGTTGAAAAAGCTGGTTGGACAATGGATAGCGTGGATATTTTTGAATTAAATGAAGCATTTGCTGCACAATCAATAGCTGTAGTTCGTGATTTAGGATTAAATTCAGATAAAGTGAATATTTATGGGGGTGCTATTGCACTGGGTCATCCAATTGGAGCATCTGGTATGATTATTGTTTTAATTATGTGATAAACGCTTATAAGGAGGTTATACCCGTATGTATTGTCTCTGTCTTACTAACGTACATCATAGCAAATTTTCATTCAGCAGAATTCATTTTGTGTTATTTGCTTTAATATTTGAGTAAATTTACTTATTATGAAATTTAAAGGTAAGAATATTACCTAGGAAATGTATGCTTTTATTGATATTATCATTATAAAGTGAGTTATGAACATTTTTAGATTTTGGTAAAATACTTTTTAAAAGTATTTCAAATACATATTCTGAATACTTCAAAAAAATTTTTCAGAATATGTATTTGAATACTTTATGATAATAGTATTCCCAAGTATTTGGAATACTTCATAAAAAGTATAATAAATTTAACGTTTTAAATTGGAACAATTATACAAAATAATATATTACTATAAAATATTTTGATTCTAAATACACACAGATTATAGGTGCTTATAGGGTTATATACAAGTGCAAAAGCAATTTCTATGACAGAAGAATTAATGAAGTTATTTTTAGTGCGATTGGACAGTAAAAAAGTATTCCAAATACTGTATTAAGAATATTTGTAAAAAGTATTCAAAATGCAGTATTTGAAATACTGGATTCCAAATACTACCCAAGTCTGAACATTTTAAAGTCATAATGTTTTATATAGCTATAACTCACTTTATAATGATATAATATCAATAAAAGCATATGACATATCTTAGATAATATTCTTACCTTTAAATTTGATGATAAGTAAATTTACTCAAATATTAAAGCAAACAACAAAATGAATTCTGCTGAATGAAAATTTGCTATGATGTACGTTGGTAAGATAAAGATAACACATCGGGTATAATGTCCTTTTAAAATATAACTGAACTGCAATATAAAGAGTATGTTAAAATGTTTAATGCCGATGACAACAACTAATTATCATAATCCAAAGATAGTAAATCTTTCTATATCTTGAGTCAAATAAAACATTTTAGTTTGATTTTCTTTATGTGTAAGGTTACCATTGTTTCAAAATTTCTATAAATCATCTTTTTTTGGACAGTCTTGTATTTTATTAAAAGAGCACGAGTGTGTCATAGGTTCACTATCTCTATCATGGCCCATACATTTTAAACATATAGTATAATTAGCTTATATCAAATGATTATTAATTATAATATTTGATCAGCCATTCCAAATATTATATTAACAATTAAAAACAGTTTTATTTTCACAAAATAATGTTCTTATAACTATGCCATTGTATAATTTATGTTGAATTAATTAACAATGTTATATTATTGTGAATATTGCATGCATAGTCCACGGGCATCAACTATTGATTTATATTTAAACCTTTAAAATAATTAATAAATAACAGTATCAGTTATACTAAATTAATATTTCCTAAAAAAAAAAAAAAGCTCAGTATTTTTACAATTGTATTATATATGGTATATTGTATATGCTTCTTATTAATTAAATTAATTTGACTAAATTTTGTGATCAATTTAATATAGGTGCTAGAGTATTGGTAACTTTAATACACATCTTATTGAGGACTGGCAAAAAACGAGGCATAGCATCCTTATGTGTTGGCGGAGGTATGGGTATTGCTATTGCTGTTGAGACATTATAATCACTAAATACTTAATTGTTCTCTTTCTAAGAGGACATATTCAGACTGTAAGTAACAGTTTAATTTATGTCCAAAGTTGTTATTAATTCTCTATATTTGTTGCAGGTTGTATTATTGTGGGAATATATATTGTGCATCACTAACCTTATCAAGGAAAATTAGTTTTGCTGGAATCAGGGTTGATCATTTTTTACCAATCTTGTTTTTTATTTAAATTTAAAATGATTTTACGCCAATTTTATTTTTGGTATGACCAAGTTTTTTGTTTATTATTGTTAATAATTATTTCATTTTAGATTATTACAACGTTAATTAACATTGAAATATTAGATATTTATTGAAATTTATATTTAAAAATGTTATCCTGTATTCTAAGCATAGTATTTTTTTACTAAATACACCAATCTATTTAAGATGTTTTTAGTTGATGAACTTAATATGTATACATTTTTTATAGAAAATAATTTAATATGTAATAATTGGGCATTCATACTTTACTTAGATAATTACCTGAATAATATCATAATATTGTTCTTATCAAATATACCAAATGTGCCAAATATTCTTTTTTAAAACATTGTCATGCATTGTTGTAGTTCATTTTTATTGTTAACTACTATCTACTAACCTAAAAATTTATTATATTTATATCTTTTATAACGATGAGGTAACTTGTTTAATTTGGTTTACATAATTAAATACAATACATAAATAATTATTAAATATGCATAGTAAGGAATTTTACACTAAAAAATAAGTAACAACTTTGGTTATAGATTCAGTAATGGCATTATTCACAAATTAATGCAACACCATTTAGTTCTACAAAAAAATTTATTAATGTCTTTATGTTATTATTTTATAATCTTGTACAAGCTGTTGGGTATAAATGGAAAAAAACCATTACCATTTAAAACCACTTTACTTTTGGTAAATGGTGTAAATTCAAAATTTATGGGCTTTTTTGCTAAATGCTTTAAGGATGGAATACAAAGTTTTCCATGATTTGCAATAAATGAAGTCCAAATGGATATATCTCTCTTGTCACAGTCGACTAGATATGAACTCCATTTGTTTGATCTTAACATTTTATTGTCAGGATTAATATCATTATCATTTGAATCTAGTTTCATTTCTTCAACAACAGCTATAGTATCTATACCAGAGAACTTTGCAGGTGCTACAACGTCTTGCAATATATTATCGCCAACATACAAGCACTTTGGGTTAGACTTCCCAGTTTCTTTTTTAAATAAATCATGTAATTGATTCCAATTACCTTGACTATAAATATTGTTAAATTGTATATTTTCCACAATATCACATTCGTTTAACATTTGAGAGTCTGTGTTATAGAATGGTTTATTCGCAGTGAAAAATCCTGGTTTTCTTGAATAAAAAACAGCTATGTCAAATAAGTCTTTCCAGTTTTTACCTAATGATTGTGTAGCTGTGAAATTGGCATAGTCGACATGTGATCCCGATATCAGGAAAACTTTTTTAGTTTGTTTTAGTTCTTTAAGCCAGTTGAGCACATAGTCAGGACATTTATTATAATATAAAGAGGGAGTCGATTTCAAGTATGGAAAATAATCACCAGTATTTGCTGAAAAGTTCTCCCTAGAATACATATAGATCAAGCCTTTCAATACATCAGGCCAAACACTATATGTTTGAGGGCGAGATACGTTGTCAATGCCGTCTATACAACGGCCAAATACAAGCGACACAGGAATATCGAAAAAATCAAGAAGTGGTCTAATTTTTTCGGACATAGGTCCGTTCCAGGTTTCAAGAAAATTTTGTACAAACACATCGGTCACCGACCACATCCTGTTCGGACCATACACAGACACGATTTCTTCGTCGGACATGAACTTTGTGCCGTGGGCTGCTCTCAATATCTGACCAGCACCATTGATTTTTAGAATGTTTCCTTTTTCAGCATCCAAAATCAAACCCCTCTGAAAAAAATCGAAATCTATCGGCTGCCGCAGATGATTGGCCGAGTAATTGCAATTTTTTATGAGGTAATCGATTAGTACGTCATAAATCATTTGTACCATGGGCCCTATGCGATATTCACATATTGTGTTATCCAGGTCAAAACCGATACAATCGTAGTCGGACAAATTGAACGTTTCCGTCATCGTCAGTAGATAAAATTCGAGGTAAAATTATATATAAATCAGTCGACGCGTTCCAACTAAAACAGCTACCAGATATGAAATTATGAAGGTATAATTCCGTAGCATGAAACGGTATCAGATCTCGTCACCAGTCGATGATAGTGTGACGCGCGCCCTTTTCAATTCTTAACCTGAAAAATAAATGGTTCAACATGATACTGTAATGCCTATTATTGTTGATCTATTTGCAAATTGTGATTTTCGACTTTAAAGTTTAGTCGCCAGACGTTTTCATTGGAGCATTGTTCGGTTTCCGGCGGAAGACCCAAAACCACCGACACCCACCTTAAGACGTCTGACAACCGGTGAGTTAAGGATATTATTTTGATTTATAAAAACGAATCGTACCTGCACGGATTGTGGAATTCTGGTCCAGCAGAATCGTCGAATTTTCGTCTCACGGCAGCAGATGGATAGAAATTGTAGACGACGGTCGACGGATGACACACCTCGAATGTTTTGAATTCAGCTGATAACGTTAGTCTGTAATTTAATCTATTCAGTGGCAATACGGTCGGCATTATCAACAGAATATAGCATCATATCGATGGCTAAGAGGCCAAAAGTTGTATGTCCATTTTTCCTCAAAATCGTTTTATAATTCTATTGGGTTAATCTGGGTCGTCTTTTTGATTCGGTTAAACACTATAAGTCAATATTTTAATTAAAACATGTTTTATTTATATTATAATTTTTGTGGTTTTAGCGCAAGTTAGGTTTTTTTAGTGCACACGTTTAACAAGTCCTAAATTAATGAAACATACAATAAATATTTTACCCTGGTCTAAATATTAAGCGGACAAATATAACAAGTCTGGACTTAATAATAAGTATTATTATTAATTGTTTTATTTATAATAATATATTATACATTTTAAACATTATTCAACTTTAGTTTGATATCCTGGATTAAGTACCTTGTTTTGTTTGTTTTTTTTTTTAACATACATTTTTGATAAGTAATTAAAGGTGAAGTATACTTTTTTTTATTTTATTTGTCAACAAAATTTTGTTTTGTATTTTAATGAAAAAATTTTACTTTTTAAATTTTTTATTTGTATAAGTTATTATTACACTTTCACTATGAAGAATTTTTTTTTTAGAATTTGTCAATAAATTATACTCAATTGAAATTATAACTATGTATATGTATATATATATGTATGAAACTATATTTATATTTCTTAAATTTAAAATGTGATGTCTTTAGTTAGTATAAAATAACATTAAAGAACTGGTTTTATTTGTCTAAAAATTTAATGAATAAGTACTTTTTATTTTTCACAACGAATACATTTTTTAATATTTTTTTTTCATTTTTTAACCTTTTTACAACAATTGTATATATATATATTTAATTAAGTATATCAAAAAAATTAGTTTTAAGTACATTTTAACTATTTATATTATTATTTAATAAGAGTTTTTATTAAATTAACAGTTTTTAATATATCCATCAAAACGTTGAATGTCCATAGCAATAATATATTATAATTGCCATTTATAACAAATTCCATTTAAATTTAAAAGAAACATTATTTTTACGTTAAAATAATTATTTAAGACTTAAAAGTAATAATTTATGTAATTTACAGAATATTTCACAAATAAATCAGTTGCAACATCGAAAAACAAAAATCTACGATAGAAATAATTTGATATGGAATAATTTAAAATCTAAAAACTGCTCTCTTGTAAAATTTAGAGTTTTTAACATACAACTTTTGGCCTCTTAGCCATCGATATAAAATGCCAATTTTATTATTATACTATTTATATAGTTTTAAAATTAAAATGTCATCATAAATTATTTATTATAATTATTATAATTTGATTTGTGATTAGAGAAGGTGCATTAATCTCTAATCACTAATATCACAATACCTAGTTGTTTGGCGAATCGTTATTAAAATGGTTTTCAATGATTACCCAGTTACTGCTTTAGATAATCGAGATAATTTAGATTTATCTGGAAATCGGAGGAGTAAAAACTTGGCGGTGAGCAAATATTTTTTACGCATTTTACCGATAGTAAAAAAATTGCTGTTATCTATCAGTCTCACCTAATGTTGTTGTATCACGAAATCATACAAATATTCTACCGGCTGTATTCTAAAGTCTAGACTTAGACCATTGACTTTATACTACCTATATTATAAGGGTGGACGGTGGTGTTTCACCAATCCATGCTCATATTTTTTCTTCAATATTTCAGTTATTCAAAATTTGATTTTTGACATTTTTAAATATTCTTCGAGACTATAATTTTACTTTTTACTTGGGGAGTGTCCTATATCCTATATTCAAACTTCCATTTTTCGAATTTTATTGTAAATTGTTTAGCAGTTAATTTTTCTGAACACTTATTTAATGTACCTAATTCATAATTCGAAAGAGTAATTTCTTAGTTATTAAAATGTATAGGTAGGTATGTACATAGTACATAACAAATATATTAGACCTTAAAAATGGTTTTATAAAAATATAAATTAAATGTTATATTGATCAGTGGTGCCAAAGTTTTTAAAATGTGGTCGGGTAATGGGCAATTTCAAAGCTTAATTTTTGATGGCCAATTATGACAAAAAATTAAGTTTGCATTGTATTTCTGACAATATAATTCATATAATTATACATATTATCAAATCAAGATCAAGTAAGTGTGATAATACTTTATCATCACAGACGGTTAATGAATTTTTTTTAAGCTATTCTCCGTATTCGGGGCAGCGGGATATCACGCAAATAAATTTGTATTTTCAATAAAATTAATAAAATTATTGTCGTCTGAAATTTTGGAGGGGGTAGGAGCTTCAGCCCGGAAAACCCCTCCCTGGCTACGGCACTGAATAAGAAGTTACTTTGTATGTCTATATTTTTATAACAATTAGTAACTGAATATATTCTAAAATTAAAACATATTAAAAATATGTATAAGTCTTACGGCTGGGGTCATTCTATAAATGTGTGCTACACGGAGTGCCCAAGAGCGTTACCATATCGTCATAAACCACTTGCACTTTGCAGATTAATTTTAGTTTAAGTTTTAAATCAGTATAATGTACAAAAAAAAAAAATACAAAAGTATCAACAATATATTATTCACAATTTTCACAAGCCATACATAAACTAATTTTACAATAAAAAAAAAAAAATTATACAATAATAAACAATTAAATATCTTAACAAAAAACTTTATTCAGGTCAAACATAATTTTTAGTACACTGTATAAGCTATATATTAAAATAGGTACAAATATAATATTCTGTGCTACGACGTATATTTATTAAGTGCAGCACCAAATTAAACGTCCGTAAAACCTTTTTGTCCGTTTCCAAAAAATCCGCATTTATTTTAACGATTATTGTGGCGTTTACGAATCGTCGGTCAAAATTTGCATTTCTATTTCGATAGGCTTCACGCTTATTATAAAATTTGGCAATGAAACAGATCGCCTCGCTGGCGGACCACTGACTTCAATGGGGCTCACCACTTTCGACCGGTCTTCGTTATGCGTATCATCATTGGAATGCTGCAGGCGTACCGATGACGAGGTAACCGACGATTTAGTTTTTACGGCTGGCGTCATCATAGCAGTGTTTAAGATCGCGATCATTCGCCGCATCTGCGGTCCTGCGTAATTGGCTAGCAGGATTGACGATGGACGATATTCGAGTGGCGCGTCAGGATTCTGTCACGGTTCATTGGAATCGCCATCGCCACCAGTTGTTATTTTTATGTTCGACATCGATCTAAAGTACGGTTTAGCAATTAAACCCGAGAATTCCGAGCTTTCCGAAATCTTCGTGGTTTGAGTGTCTTGCGATTTTTTCATAATGGTTCCTGATAGGTTGGTGTGATTTTGCAATCGATCGTAATATCATTATTATCTTGCATGATTAATTTCGAATACGCGTATAATATTAATGAAAGATTAACGTCAATAGAAGCGAGTTCATTCTAAAGAATTATTCGATGTTTGCTATTTGAAACAATACCGCAAATTATAAGTTAGACAAATATTGGTACCTACATGACGAATATTTTATATTTCAACACTATATTATGTATGGTTGACAATTGCAATAACAACATATTTTTAATTATTTATTTAGTTGATTCATTATCGGCCATTCCGGCAAAGAGATTACATAAAATAATACAAAATATAAGGAAAAAAATAATAACACAGAAAAGAACAGTTATTATATTATAGAATTTTAAAATTAAGTCTTACTATTGTAGTTATTATTTATTCAAAACATATACACAAGCAGCCAAGTTTAAATTCGTTATCAAAATAAAAGTTAAAAGTAAGGCTGTTTTTTTTTTTTTTTTTTTTTGCTGATCAGTACAATAAGTGATTTAGATTTAATAATAACTATGATGATTTTGATTATTTTCTATGTTAGCAGCTTTGAGTGCATTGAATTCAACACACAATACAAACAGGTAATAATATTAAAAAATATAATATGATAACACCTTAAAGATAAAACTACTTTCTATTATAGTATTATCCTGTCGTCTATGACTATATGCAAAACCCAAATTACCTATTTCTTTTACGTTTTTTTTTTTTTTTAATAACTTCGTTCTATATCATTATAATTAATAATTAATATCATTTAATTGTATTACTATTATAAAAGCCATTATCCATTTATCTATCTTTGTTATAATTAAATCATTGTTATAAGATATTTATTATACTTACTGTGAGTTGTGATATTTATTTTATATTTGATGGAACGCATATATAAATCTTGCTCTTATAATAAATTGTACCTCTATATCTTGTAAATGAACACTATATTATTATAAATAAATTATGATGTGATAATAAAATAAAATAGCTAGGTATACCAATTTTAACACGCACAGTTGAGAACTATTGATCATAAAATAATAATTATTAATCTCTGTGATCCGAGTAATCCGAGGTAAGGACTAAGGACATAGGATTCTATTACCTACAGATAACTGAAAAGACTTAACATACATATTATATACTCATGTGAGTGAAAACCATATATATGTCTAATCTTATAAAAAATTGTTTTTTAGAAGTACGAAATGTTGATAAATATGTTATATTTTTTATTAGAATGTAAATTATGTTAACAATTTAATATCATACTAATAACAATTATTAAGTTCATGATTTTATATTGGCTTTAATTGTGTTAATGTGTATTATAAATCGCATATTAAATTAATAATTTACTAATATTTGCTTATATCTAATGATGTATAATGTAGTCGATATTTATTCGTTTTATTCGTTTCTCCGTCTGTATTGTGGTAAAATCAAATCGTCAACCACGTGGATCAGTCCGTTGGTCGTCATTATATCCGTTTCGATTATTTCAGCTTCGTTGACCTTATTATAACATTTAAACATAATATTATATGAATTATTAAAGTTGCTATGTCAATTGTTTTTATAATTTAAATCCAAAATAAAAACAACGTAAACACAAGCTTGGAAATAATATAGTTACATTGGTACAACTAGAGATGATATTATGTTAGGAGTATTAATATAGTACTATAATTAGTCAACTAGACATTGGAAAGACTTTTTTCCGGTATTCAAAATTTGATGTGTATAATAACAGAGATATGATTTTTGGGCACTATTATGTGAAGAATATAGGACAATACAATTTTATAAACGCAGCTCGGGCGTCAATATTTTGACCATTCTAATGATATATCACAGGGGTGACCAAATTGCGGCTCTCTTCATCGACGTATGTGGCTCGCGGTTTTATTTACAAAATCCAAAATTTAAATTTTTTTTGCATACATTTATAAAAAAAAAAATGTTTTTATTATTATTTTATAATTTCATATTTCGTAATTTAATATGTTTATTGGATGTTAGCTATCTTTATTAATTTTGTGGTATAAAAGTACAGATTAGATAATTTGGCTCTTGATATAATTGCATTAATATATGTGGCTCGCGTACATATTCATGTTGGCCACCCCCAAGGGCGAATCCAGGAGGGGGGCACTGGGTGCAAGTGCCACCCCCGTTAGAAAAAAATAATACATATTAACAAACATACATTTTTATCATATTGTTTTTTTTTGTGGGAGGGCTATATCTATATTATATAATTTTTCTTATTAAGTGCCCCGACCGTAAATACATGCTGGATCCGCCCTTGGCCATCCCTGATATATAATAGTGAATGTCGTACCATAAGCTTGCCGTCTTCGTTGGACAAGCGGACAATTTCGTTTTTCGTTTTGATCTCGTATTGTTGACGTGTATTGATCAACGCTGACGGCAGGATGCGGTCAGCCTGGTGGTTGTCTAGAATTTGTCGCATACGGGTAGGGTTTGTGAACAACCTGTGCAGTTCGTCAGCCCCAAGTTTTCTGAACGCATAATTCGTAGGTACGAAGTACGTATTGTGCATACCATTGCAGAACTCGTATGACATTTGATCCTTCGAAAAAGTGCCCAGTACCAGGTCCATCGCTTGCGTGTACAGACTGAATTATCAAAAATGTATTTTAAATTTTAGTTAATTAGCGCATTCGTTCAATATATTTGTAGGAGTGTTTGTCCTGTAGTGTTGAAATAGTGCAGTTGCTATATGTGTCTATAGGAGGAATCAGAATAATGCAGTGTGCAGTGGGCCTTAAACGCTTTTATGAAATATAAAATTTATATAAATAATTTATAATAAATTATTAAATAAATATAATTATACTTCGTGGTATTATTGTTTAACCTACTTTGTGTTTTGTTGTAATTTATTTTTAAAATTTTAAAAGTATAAAAAGTTTGTATGAATGAGATTTCAAAAAATTCTAAGACTACTAAAGTTTATGTTTTTGTATAATATTTTACTTTAAATTTCCAAATTCTTACCTATCGTAGTTATATTTTGTTTTGTAGAAATTAAGTATTAAAGTGTTTATATTATATTAGAATATGACGTGTTGCAGTATGATGAACAGCAGAGTTTAAGTATTCAAATTTGAATATCTTTGTACTTATTACCTATATAGGAACGTTAAACTTTAAACGGTTTCAGTTTTGCTTAATTTACCATGTAACCGCGTTAAACACATATACCTTTAGTATTTACCTAAAACTATCGTTTTTCCTAATCAGGTCTTCGACGGATATCGTCGGTGGATATAATACATGGTCGACAACATGAACGGCCCCGTTGTAGCCCCGCACAGTTTGAAAGTGAATCCGACGTCCTTCGACACCGAACTCGTTCTGGACGCACTGCAGACGAAGTTGCTTGCCAAGAGCAAAACTTTCGACAGTTTTTCCGTCGTAAATGTTCTCGACTGTCATTATTTGTCTGCCAACGTGAAAATCTACGAACGCTCGGGCAGCACTCGGGTCGGAGCGGATGTGATACATTTTCATGGGATTCATACCTGCATCAAATCAATTGCTAAATTTTTGTACACACACTCAAGCTAAATAGGTAGATACGTAGAATAACTTCATACGTCATTGGAAAACACGTTCTGGTCATTATATAACCGGGTTGTAATAATTTATACTATTCACTGTGTTCGCGTGAAGAATACTTAATAGACATACATAATTATTGTGGTGACTTACATCTTAAGGCTTGATTGGTCGGCGCGAAAACGGTTAGCGTGTTAAAATTTTCAAACGTTTGCGCGAGTCCGGCAATGTTAACGATCTGTACAAATTCGCTTAGACCCAAATGCTGCATGATCTGCAATGCTGATTTCCCTGCAATTGCGTTAAGGGTATAATAATAATAAACATAATATATTGTACATATTATAATACTGTGAATAAAAAAAAAAACAAAAGTACCATTATACAGGTATTATATAGATGGTATTATTTTTTTATTCCAAATGAAAATTAATTGATTTGAATTATTTTATATATCTATATTTAGCAATACAATATAATATATTTTGCTTAAATATATAATTTACATATTATTTAATATTTTATATTCTATATACCTTCTCCGGAGCTTAGTGGGAAATTTATTGCGTAAATAATTCCATTGGACGATAATTTAAAATCGTTACCGATACAGTTTCCTTGAGCCATCACAGCGTTCGTCCTGTCACAGCTGAATTTTACGTAATTGTTGTCCGCCAGACTTTTGACGTACTGTTCTTCAGTGACAGCACTCAAACAAACAGGTGTCGGCAATATGTGCTTTAACACAAACGCTAAAGAACATTTCTGATTAAAAACATATGAATTTTAAATAATACTACTACTAATACTATGCACATTTGGTATTTGATTGTTTTAATATATTATTATAAAAAGTATAACGAACTCTTAAGATTATTTCTTTGTGATCATATATAATTTTACATTAAAAGGTTACTTAATACTTAGGTATTATACCAATAGGTAGACCTATTGGTCTTCATTGTAATATAAATATGATTTATAGATTAAAATATTTATTTCTATTTTTTGAAATTTTAAAAAATGTTTTCTAAATATTATATAATATGAACATTCGATGTACAGATACAAATATAAACAATATAATAGGTAATATTTATTAATTTCATACGTACCCTTGCTAAGCGTCTCATCATTCAATATCCTTCTGAGTTGATTTTGTGGTAGTCGTTGTAATGCTATATCAGTAGGAACCATAACCGTCAGTGTTTGAAATGTTTCTTTTAGACTTTGATGCATACGTGAAATTTCCAGAATTTTTGAAAATATTGATAAGTCTTGGTTCTACAAAGACACAAGATCCATTTTAAATATTATTGATTAGTTTGAATAAAACCTATTAAATTATCTCAGACCTGGTTGATGATTTGAACCAAATTTCGATTTGAATAACTGTAAGGACTTAGTACAGAATTAATTAAATGTACTACTCCGTTTTGAGCGATTCGGTTCTTACGCATTATCGTAACACAATTTATTGTTTCGATCTATAAAAATCAGTTTGCTTAAATCGATTGTTATTCGATAACAATATAACCTGAGTTACAGTCTTTAAATATTTTAAAGCATTACGTCTTTTTTAAAATACAATGTACCATTTAAGTACCCAAAATGACTTATCAATTATTATCTAATACATTTTTATCCATTACATATATTCATATAATGTATGTGAATGCAATATATAAAACATGTGAAATATGTATAATCATAAATTATTCATAATGAATGACGAAAATATTTGAAATCGTTTAAGATAAATGTTTATGTATAACCGTATGGTACCAAATTTTTCGAATGTTTTCATAATTAAAATATGCATAACTATATATATATATATATATATATTTTTAAATTGTAATATTATTACGTTTAGAAATGATAGGTATTTAGGTATATAAATACTCATTCATCTATTTTTTGCATGTTCAATTTCGTTTGATTATTCTATTATAAGTTAAAATGTATACATGTTATGCTGTAACTTATTTGCTCATGTTGTACAGTGACCAGTGAGTTATATTAGTAATATTATTAAAATTATTATACATACGTTACTGGGAAAATTTCACTCACTTTTGTAGAGTATTTATTAAACCTCAATTGAAGTCCATCATTTAACGTGTTCAACAACACGTCGGAAGATACGTTTTGTGTCACGATCCTCAAGGGCACTACGTGATATCTGAGTATCTCGATGGCCGATTCGTAAGACTCCATGGCCGACCGAAATGCGTTATCCATTTTCTACAGTCGTGCGCCACACAGAATACAAAAAATAAGATTAAATATTTATTATAATGTCATTCGAATGGATTTTGTGTATATTACGAAGTATACTAGTATTAATAATAATAAACTAATAACTAATAGCAATAATAATAAATGAGTTAATATACGGAAAAAGCTTCGTCAGTGGGAACAAATATCGTATACGGGCCGTCGCTGGTCAACAAATCGTATAAGCCGTGTTGCCGGGCGTACCGGACGAATTCGTGTGCGCCGAGTTCTTGAGCGGTTTCCATCACGTTTTTTGACAGTTTCACTGTAAATAATAAAAAAAATTGTTGACTGGTTTTCGGGGACCGTATCATTTGCTGCTCGAACATGTCGACATGTATTATGTACATTATTTGTAGGTATAAGACAATTCTTTAGCTATTTCATGTTCTATATTAAATATCTTATCACGGTCGTTTCTGTATTATTAATATGAAATTGAAAATATGGGTTGTTGCTTAAATTTAGCTAATGAAACTAAGAAAAAAAATTGCTGTGGTTAAAATATATAAAATTTCTTGACAACATTTTATAGTGTTGTATAATACACAGATAATGTTTTATATAGAAAACAATGCTCACTATAGTTATGTAGTATATTACTTATATACTTGCAGGATGTAGCACTATATACAAAAACCTTTACCATTGTTATATCATAAACCTAAAAACTGACCAGGACACAACGAATGGGGCCACGGTGCCACGTTAAGCCAATTATTATTATCTACATAATATTATGCAACGCGTAATTTATGATTATATTACGAATATAATATTCTGTAGTTATATTATTATGTTTACTCACCACCGGTGCATCCTGGACATCCATACATCGATTTGAACCCCAAGCAGCATTCATACCTCACGATTCTATACTCGGAGAAAGAGAAAAAAATTAAAAATTAAATTCGTTTCACGACGGCTGCAATTGTCGCAGTCCAGAGTCGGATCACTCAACGTATTCTGTCCACAAGTGCGATGTTGCTGCTGGCGATCGTCTATTGGCCAACCACGCTCCCTGTGCGATGTCGCTAAGCCGTTACCTGACGAAATCTCTTCGACAGCGCAAACATTGGGCCTGGAAATCGAATTGATCAAGAATATCTCAAAGATTTTGCCACACGACAGCAATTTATGTAATGTTATATATAAATCGGCACTAGTCCAGTGTTATACATCGTTTATAAATTCGGACATTTCTATTTTGGAGAAACAAAAAATATATATTTCGTGAATTTGTGTTTTCTAAATAATGCGATACAAATGGGTGTACGATTGTTTTTTTTTACATAAACTTTAATTTAACAAATACATTATACAATATTAGAGTAGTACACTAACACGCAGGTAACTACGTTTTATTTTTTCCTTCATAAAATGTGTCATTTATATTTCCGATTGTGTTTAAATTCAAAGTTAATCGACGGTTTTATGTATCATTGTTTAAGGACCATAAAAGATAACGATTATTGGTCAGTGTGCAGTGTATTATAAATGACTTACCCATATTTGTGAAGCGTAGTGTTTCTGTAGTGATGATAATTTCCATAAACCACATCGTACGTCAACATCAAACTCGTTAAAACAATAGTTACAATCATAGCTGATGATATACTGAATATAATAGCTGTGAACTTTTTGAATAATAAAACTGTTATGGTAATTACAAACTATAGTGGGTGGGCTTTATATATGCGATTTTGACCACCGGAAGATTCTGTGTAAGTAATTAAATTGAAAAAATAAATATCCCAATGGATTCGTCTTTGACCCATATGTACATATTATAGTGTAACAAATATTTGCAATCGTCATATATGTCTCACGTAATATCAAAGATTAAATTATAAATGCGTATCTATTATGAGGACGGTGTGCGTATGCAATTGAACTTGTATAATATTGTTGATTTTTTTTGTCGTGATTAAAAATTAACCTAATTCTTTTAAACAGAACAGTATAACCATGAACCGGCCTATTTGGACATTGCCTTTAAGCAAGCACACGATAAATAAACTAGATAAACTTGGATACAAGTGTTGTGAAGATTTGATCGATTCACTCGGTAATATTTAATTTTTTTTTATTTATTATAATTTTTTTATGTGTATTGTATATATTATGGAGTGATTGTAAAAACTATTGTCAATTTTATTTGATTGTATAATGTATACATGCAGTTTCCATATTGTGTGATAAGATTGTTGCATGGCATATTTTAGACGATCCTGAAAAGAAATCAAAGTTTTTACGAAAACATATGGAATCTGAATCTGAAATCCGTGATATGCTGAAAACTCCTAAATACAAGACTGCTGCAGAATTAGTAAGTGGATTTGTTTAATAACTTATTATTAAAATTGAATTTAAAACCCTATAAAATGCATTTAAAATCCTAAAACTGCACTTATATCGGTTACCTTAAATCCCCAAAAATATATAAGTAACAATATTTTCTATAAAAATTAAAAGTATAGAAAAACTAAAGGTTTGTTAACTCGTACATATTTATTGTATACAATATACATTTATACATATCTATGGAGTACATACAGTTGCACCATTTTATGTAACGACTTCTGATTATCGCTTTTGTTTAGAATTTCCAAAAATCACATCTCATTGAAGAAAATGGTGGTTATTTTATTTCGCATATTTTGAATTAAATATATATTATTTCATATTTCAACTATAAAAGTATAAAAATGTAAAATGCATATTCTGTGGTGTATGTTTATGTTATAACCATTGGTGGGTGGTGAGAGAAGAAAATAGAATATTATCTACCCTAAAAATACCCAAGTTTTATATACTATTGTAGAGTTTGTTATTTGATTTTTATCTTGTTTTAATCGCTATATTTTACTCGTAAAACTATAATAGAAGATAAGATTTAATATTTAAGATTATTCTTCAACTACCCAACCTACAGTAACATTAGTATGCGTTTTGACTTTTGACATTGTCATTGTTATATGTATTATGAGTCTGTTGTGTTGCATGTTGTTTATGAATCGAATTAATCTTAACATTTATCATTAAAAATACTAAAAATATAAAGTATCAGTTTAAATCTCCGACAGTATATTGAAGAATTTTCTTACACAATTTTTAAGACTGGAAAACAACTATTCTTTTAATATTTGTGACCAAGCATTTGTAACAAAAAATCATATTATTTCTCTTTTATTTTTACATATTATTTTTGTACTTAATTTTTAATAAACCAAATGTATATTTGACCATTTTTTATTGCATCTAAATCTTAATCTTAGTGATAAGACTAATTTTCTGTGACCGATGTATACATTTTGGATTGTAGTGATAACGAAATAACGAGAATTTTGTCGTTAAAATAATTATACCACTTTACAGTCAGTAAAATTGAAAACAATAAATTAATTTTTAAACGGTGGCTCATTGATAACAATTTTACGAGTATTTTATAATGATTGGCCTCTTCGCAGGTAATTTAATATTGATATGTCATATGGTTATTTGTATAAAATAAAGTTATTTTATATCACTTAAACAATAAAAAGGTCTGTTTTAAGAGGGACGTGGGATTATTGAAAAATTAAAAGGGGGGGCATAGAATAAAAATTTTTACGGAAATTACTGATTAATAGAATTATAAGCTTAACGTATATATAAATGCAGAAAAAGTAATTTTTATAGTTATGAAGAGAAAACTCATACATTATATATCATACATATTTCATTTTTTGCTGTACCGCAGGATATTGAACGTGATAGTATTGCTACGTTCTGCAAGTCTATCGACGAACTTTTAAACGGCGGTGTTCAAGTTGGACGGATAACAGAATTGTCTGGAGCTCCAGGCTCGGGTAAAAGTCAATTAAGGTAAACGTTTATAACATTACTGACAGTAAATATAATTAATAAATCCTCGTTTGACTGTATTTCCCAATAATTAATTAATTAATTAATTTAATAATAATTATTTTATATTTAATTAAATAATTAATTTTTTAGCATGCAACTCTGTGTATCCGTTCAAATACCGGTGTGTTTTGAAGGACTACAAGCTGAAGCAATTTATGTTGATACCAACTCAAATTTTTCCGAACTTCGGTTAACAGGTATAGGTTTATCTACTTAGTACTTGAATGTAAAACACAAAAATATGCTATAGATTTACTATGTAAACATAAAGAATAACATCATATTAAGGTATATTATGTATTTTAGTTGAGATTCACATCATCTCTTATAATTTCAAATTACTTAATTTTTTTTTGTTTTTTTAATATAATTGTTCAAATTTTATATCCCAGCACTAGTGTTATCATAATTTTTTTTATACACAACGCATACATTATTAAATTTTGCGTTCTATTTACATTTTTCAAATTTATTATCACTGCTGCGCGTTATTGTCGTTACGATGTTATTAGTATATAAACATGACAATGATGATATCAAGTGGCTCGTTATATTCGTTTTCAGAAATGATCGACGCTTTCCTCGGCCATGTGTCTAAAGTATTATCGGGACCCATCGATTTCAAAGGAGCAGCCAATAGCGAGTTGCTAAAGAGTCTGACCACCGCTAGCATGCTGAGTAAAATACACAGGGTTCAAATGAATGACCTAAACCAGCTGTACGCTTTGTATACGACTCTCGAACGTCATCCGAACGTATATACACATCATAGTATATTAGTATTATAATGCATTATAAATTATATAATAACAATATAATAATATAGTATATTATTATTATAATAATCGATAATTTTTTTTTCTATACAATATACGATTGTTATCGTAATAACGCGCATTGGTTCATTGACGTTTATTATTATCTTTCCAATGGTTATTATTACAGGTGAAATTAATCGTGGTGGACAGTTTCGTCATGCCGCTGTACCAGGTGGAAAATTCGCTGAGAAAGAATACGCTGGTCCACAGCGCTCTGGATCTATTGCAAACCATCGCTTACGAACACGATCTGGCTGTAAGTGACAATATATTAGCTATCTCAGCGGTTCCCAAACTTTTTTAGTACACGCCGCCCTAAAAATTAAAAAAAATAATTGCGCCTCTCATAAAAAATTAAATTACAAATTTATAGTATTTAAATATACAAACATTTTTATTTTCATGACAAAATAAGTTAACAGTAAATATTTACCATGCAGCTCGCGCCTCCCCTGCCAAAAGCTCAGGTCTCTCAAGGGAGGCGCGCCTCACAGTTTGGGAACCGCGGAGCTATCGTATATAATTAAGCATATAAAATAATCGTCATTTCGTTTTTAATCAGAACACATTTATAACCGCGTTTTATGACCATACATGTAGGTACACCATATTATGCTGTATAGTTGTTTTTCGCCACACAATAGACTTTTTGTTGGTATATTATGTACGAAAATAAATAATAGCACAATATAATATAATATTATGACGTGGACTATCGTATTATCGTTTCAACTAGGCCTGCGCATTTTAAGGTGTGCGTTGCTAAAATTTGTTCGAAGGTTAGATGTAACGATGTGTAATATAGTCAGCATATATCAGGGTCAATTGTTTTTGCAGCCCAATATATAACTTTATCGAACAATTTTATTTAATGCATTGTATGTGTAGCAGATACTGTACAAAATAAATTGTTAGGTCGAGATTGCAATACTAGTGTAGTGGTGTACATATTATATTATTATAAATGTTCGTGGCACGGCCTACATGGCTACATCTGTTGTATTAAATTTACGCATTTAGTTCAACTCGGTTCGTAAGAATTTTCAGATAGTTTTGTTATAAAAATAATAAGTAAACCACGCACTGTGAGTTTGAATAATTGACGAACGGTTAATGAAAAATAAAACATTTTTATTGTCATAAGCATAAAATAACATACGCGAAGAGCGAATTTAACACTTAATGCATATTCATTTATATGGAGTTTAGTAGTTGCTTATCTATATTTTGTGGTGGTTTACCTAAATATATAAAAAATATAACATCCATTAAGTAGGACAAGTATATAAGTATCGGATATAGTATTAATTTTGTCAAAAAAAAAAAATTATTATTCAATGTCGACTTAGATCTCGATTTCGTGTAATTCATTATTTGTTGTTGTTTATATTTGGTCTAGTTATAGAATAAGAAATTATTTTAACAGTGAATGATAATTTTTAAAAGCATAATATTTTTTAATTTTTTGAAAAACTGAAAATACGTGTAAATAAGCAATTATTATAAATTAATGTTGTGTACTGTATTTATTTTACTACTCAATGTGCGTTTTTCTTGGCTAAGTCACTATAAATACTTTATTGATTTTAAAATGCTAATCTAAATATCAAACAAATTATAACTTATTGTTATGCATTTTTAAATTTGGATATAACATTTAGAATTTCAAATTTTACATTAAAAAAAAAAAAAAATCGAGTAAGTAATAAATAGATTATAGATAGTTTTCGAAATGAAGAGTTAACGCTGAAAAAAAGTAACTTTGCTAACCTATAACCACTTTGTTTGCTCGATGTTCATTTTTTTTTTACACAATACGCGTAGATATCCGATAAGCTAATTGCCGTATACTTATGTATCGGATTTACATTTGGTATACAATTACAGGTGGTGCTTACTAACGATCTGACAACCGCAGTCACCGAAAACGGAGCAGAAGTCTTTCCGGCATTAGGTGAATCGTTTGGTCATCGTGTTCAATACAGACTTCTGCTGAGTAAAATTCCGGACCGGCCTAACGAGTACACTGCGCTTCTGAAGAAAAGCGTCGAACACAGTCGTTCCGCTGCTCGATTTACAGTGAGCATATTATCTTTACCTAATGTTTATATATAACTTACTAGGTATTTATTATTAATATAAAATATTATAATATAGTGCTAATGGTTTGTAATAATCTGTGAAGTGGTGAATTTTAGTACACTATAAACAACTGTAGCTGTTCGATATGCGCATGCTGCACTTTTGCATTAAAAGTTACCAATATTAAAAAAACCTGCTTTTAAAAATGCGAAATTATAGAAGATATTATAACGCACGTATTACCACCATCAGACGTCAATTGCTTAGTTTTTAAATATCTTGATTATTTTATTAGGGTATAACGTGATAACTGAGTATATTGTTTATTATAATTTGAACCGTGAAATCACATCACCACAGTAGCTAAGTGAAATTAGTTTAATCTTGCGTTCCAAAGTTATAGCATCTCTCGTGTAAATCAGAATATTAGTTCGAACAAACACATGCGGCAATGGTCAAGTAAATAATATAAATTATGATTATAACGATTGTTAATAATATAATAATAATAACATATGTCGTCGTACCTGATACCTCTGTTAAATATATAATATTTTATACGATGAGTCGATTTTTTTTTCTTCCGTCAAAGGCCGCTAACGGGATTTTATTCGTGATTAATTAGACCGTTCCACTGAAATAATGACAAAAGTAAATATGCGTGTCATTGTAAGCGGCAACCCGCTAATTATTTCTTGATACTCTGTTTCAAACAGTCATCGTACTTACGTTAGTTATAGGTATTTAGTATTTACTATCGTACACTCATTAGTATCTGTTTACTATATTCAATATGTATTTTTACCTTATCAATAAATATGTTTTTATAATTGTTTGCATATTCTACCCCATAGATATTAAAAACGAAACGTGCATACTCGTGGAATTTTCATTTTAAAATTATGTATAACTTTGTAGGTAATAAGTAGGTACCTACTCGTTTATCGTTAACAGTTGATAATAAACGCATTTAATGATTGACTCAGTAGTCATTTCAATTATATAAACGGTTACTGATTAGAAATTAAAATATTCTTAAAACAATTACACGCGTACAGTATTTTAAGCGAATATTAAAATATTCGTTTTTATTGTACCTAAAATCAAATTTTCAATATCGTTCACTGATTTTAAAACAATAAATATAATATAATTCGCGACATTCTGTTGATATTTGACATAATATATATATATAGTTTGTAGTATAAGGATTATATTGAACGTATTGTTATACATAATTATGTATAGGTTTCATAGGTGCTACTAGGGTAGGTGCTTGAAGAATTTTAGAGTGTGTGTCTGGTGTCTCAAATGCTATCAATTTTTTTTTTATAGATTTCATCAAACGGAGTGCGTGATGTGCCTTCGGAAGAATCGTCGCAATAAACGAAGGAATGATCGGAAATTAAAAAAAAATACGTTGTTCTATACATTTATTGTAATACAGTGAAAATTAGATATAGGTACGCATAATATAAATTATAAATTAAAGTATTATTTGTACAGAAATAAAATAAATTATCAAAAATAGTGTATGCCTACTTAATTATTTTACACTTGGGTACCTATACAGACGCGTATAAGTATACTTGCATAGTTTAACGACCCGTAATGTTAAAAAGATACTTTCAGAACGGCTGTATAACATAGTTCGTAGACACACGTACATAACATTATAATATTATACAATGGTGTTACCCGGCACCTATTATTATTTATGGCGCACACTATTCACATGTCTCATCGGAAAAAGGTTTCACGGCAGGACGGACGTCGGTGGTGACGAGGCAAGGTAAGAAAAATAATAGTAAAAGCTACTTATAACGATAAGTGTCCGTCAAAATAATATTATAATGATGTATTGATTTGCAGCAGTCTGCGCGCACGTCGTTCGACAAACTTTTTGCACTGGTACACACATGTATGTATAATTGATGTGGAGTGATTTATTTTATATTTAATTGAGGCTTTGCTGATTTCGAAATTCAAGTCATTTTTAAATACTTATACTAATATATTTAAGAATTATACTTTTCTTCTAAGGATTTAAATATAATTATTATATTGCTATTTAAATATAAATTATCGGATGAGTATTTTTAATCTTATCAGTATGCAAGTGTACCGATGAGTGATGACTATATTGGTCTAATTATTAATCCTGAATCAATAATTTAAGCATTCGTCGTAAATGGTATTTTTTTTATATTATAAAGTTTATTGAGTACCTTGAAGCTCCTATACGAACACCGAATAGGCCAATTTCATATCGTCACAAATATATATATTTTCGTTTGTTATAGGCTATTGCAGAATTACGAACAGTATCCATTTTATTTTTAAAGATGATCGTGTACCGATATTTATTGTCTTTTACACATTTAACATTGTTTAAAAAGTGAAAACCACCGATCGCTGTATTGAAGCGATAAATATATATGTATAAAAAATAGATTTTAATTCAGCATAAATTATTTGTGAACTCGAACAGACCTTTTTTTAAACCTACTCGTTCCCTAATTTCTAAAAAAGTTGATTTGAAAGTTTGAAAATGTTTAAAATGTATATTGGCTATTTAAGAAATATCTAAAATTAAATCGAAAACAGTGGCCTGTTTGATTGATTTCAGTTATAATCGCATGTATACTTCACGTTGAATTAAAATCTGTTTTTACAATATTCATCGCTTTAACACATCAATCGTGTTGGAATATGACGCAAAATGGGTGGTTTTTACTTGTAAATATGTTGCATTACATATGAAAGATAGAGACAATAAATGTCGGTACTCGCGATCCGCTCGAATAATACGATTTTCGAATACAACCAACGACCAATACATTATGATTTATGATGTTTAACATAATATGACCATTTTCGATTTTCACCGTGGACCGGTGTATAGTTTTCGACCGGAAGTCGTCCATTACGTATGATACAGTCTTATCAACTAGAACAATATGCGCGGCATTTCTTCAAAAGCGCCGAAATTGCTACAGTCGTCTCGATACCGTGCTATGGCCTGTAGTCTGTACGGCTTACGGCGATTACGAATATATTTTTATACATAAAGATCGCCCACGTAACTGCAGCTGAAGCAGACGCGTTGCACTATATGTATATTGTATATAATATAATAATAGTATATAATCCAGTGTTCCCCTTACGCTTTATAATTATATTTAATCTCAAAATCGCAAACGCATAAATATATATTATAGCCTAACCTCCCTCCCTCGCCCAAACTTCGTGTTAGAATATAGTTCGAGTATAAAATATACGTATATAAAAATTTTTTAAGCAACCACTAAAGCAATATTGTCGATGAAATGCAGCAATCTGATTATAACTTATTGATTAATTCGTTTAATAATATTCTGCGAGACGTGGTTTTTTAGTTGTTGGACACACATTAACACAAAGAATCATACCGTAATGGCAATTTATAAGCATCATAAGTGTGTGTGTATATATATATATATATAATATTAACGATTATTGTCGTTATCGAAAAAAAACCGATTACTTTTTTCAATCGACGGATAATCATATGGTATAGAACTGTAGACTAAATAATGATTATATGTGTATACTAAATTATATATAACGTGTTAATAGGAATTAAACAGTCTCCTGCTAATATCATATAATTCAATATAATAGTATGAATGGTTTGCATTCACGTGCGTGCGTCATAATTTTTGTTTTAAAATTTCGTATACGCGTTATATTAATAATATTATTACACGGCCCATTAGAATGTGTTAATATTATATTCTTAATAAATTACTGCTGGAATAATAATTAAAATCAAAAACAAATTTCAAATGTATATATCATTCGATGTAACCGGTACTTATATACATAACAATAGTTTACAGTTCGTTATAAAACAATACTCGTATCCCTATACTAATTGAAAACAAATCGACGTGGTCGATACGGTTGTCGAATAAATTATGTCGGGAGAGCCTGCGACAGTGCGACTATAATATAATTCACGGTGTCTTCGTCCTCATTGCAATCGGAAACTCTGGTCTCTCGGTGAAATACATCGCAAGCTCGTCCTAATTGAAAGGCGTGTGCAGATGCAAATGCGTGTATATGATTTATTAACTATTATCTCTCTCTATCACAAGACTATAGACTCTATAGAGTCACTTAATTTGTAATATGTTTTTCATATAAGCACAAATAAAACTAAAATAATTTGTACTTGCGCATACAATATCTAGGTACCTGTGAACATAACATTAATATTAGTTATTTCAATTTTCAATTTAGTTGTACAAATAACATATATTATGCATACATATACAAGTTCTACAGAACCTGCAATAGGATATAAAGCCGAATCCACAAAGACTCAACAAAATTAAAACAAATCAGTGCTTAAGTTTTTAAAAACAATTTAGATAATCCCGTCTGTGGTGGGAGAGTTGGGTTTTTGCTTACTATTTTACAAGGTGTATGCAAGGTATATAACCCGGCGTAATATAGAACACAAAAAACAATTTTTTTCGAATTTTGATCGGTATCTTTCAAGAGGGTGCACGATATACTTGTATAGGCATTACGCAACGTATACGGATTATACGTGTACAAACGATTAGCCACCGAGGAGCTGGGAAAACTATTTGTATACTTATATATATAAATTACATATAAGTGTGTTATATAACTTATGAGTTAGTATATATCGCAGTGCGAACAAAAACGTCGCCGTGTTAAAAGTGCAGTTTTACATAAATAATATGTACATATACACGTTTTTACAAAATACAGTTATATATATATAAATAAATAATATCACTACAAAATACGTATAGTGTACAGGACGTAGACGGCCCGAGTCGTGTGTGCGTGTGTACCTACGTCACGCGCGAGAAGAAAGCAAGAGATTAATAGCGAAAAAAGGATTTCGTTTTAACATAATATATAAAATATATATGTACCTAATACGTGTATACACCGGCGCGGTCTGTGATGCAAGTCGTGCGTCTCTCCTTCGGCGGCTCGAACGCGTGCACTTATAATATACACGTGCATATATATATATATATATATATATATATATACACTACATATACGTATACATACATTGTATATAGGTAGTTGCGACATTGTCGTATGGACCACACGAGATCCAGCTCGAAGTCATGACAGTGTGCTGTCGTACGTGTAAAATAATGATGACGATGATGATGGTCATGCACGCAAGACACGTTACGTTCGCCCTAAAAAACCCGTAAGAAATCAAAAACCGCGTTAACGTCTCCGGGCCAGTGGTGGTTCCTGCTGAAGCATCTTCTCCACCCAGATCATCGACGTTCCAACATAGCAACATACAATGTGCACTATGTAATATAATGCTTGTACTTTTTTAACTAGTTATTTTTTTTAAGAAAAGACTTCCTCCAAAATTCTACACTGCATTCACCTGCACTGCTGTCTATATAGCCACGAAAATTTATTTAAATTCATATTAATTTAATCTAAATTCGCATATTGACGAAATTGAAAAGTAACTACATTATATTGTATACATAGAACGATGGCTGTCTGGCGTCTGCCGATCGCATATTTCTGTACTTTATATAAATATATATAATTATCGAGTGTGTTATCCAATGAGAAGGAGTTGCCGTGTATGTTCCTTAAAACATCAATATTATTGTCCCTTTAAACATCTCCGATGATGTGCTAATAAGTGGTATTTTGAAAATCGGCTATATGTAGGTATATTTTAAAACAATAAAATAATCCAGATTCGAACAACAAAAAATTATCTCTCTGTACACTATTGGCGGAATCCTTAAAACCATTTTACGTGCATCGCCGAACTTTCCTAGTTTTTACTTCACAAAAATACCAACTAGAGATCCAATTTGCTACCAGAAAACACCCACAAGCACACATCGTTGTAAAGTATTAATCGCTCTGCTCAAAATCTAAAATAATATAGAATTTTAATTATTTAGTTTTAAATAAATGTGTAATTTAAACTTAAAACCCGTCGTCTGTCGCTAAATATTATTGTTTAGTATAGGTATGTACATTTTGTTGGAAACGGAACAAATAATTATTTCCATATCTATGGCTTTATCTACAATGAAAATTAGTTGATTAAGTTTGTTCGTCACGACGTCATTACTCCCGTCGCACACGAGACAAAACAGTTTACGACGACGAACACAAACTAAACATTTGCTAATTGCTATTAACACGCGGTCGCATAATATAGATTTTCCAGTGCTATTAATTTAATTTTAACGTAATAGGTCTAGCAGTATCGATAATATTTGTGACTCAGTCTAGCCGGGCCATTAACTCGAATTCAATTTACCTAGACCCAATTGTACTCACGCAGTCATGCGTCCTTGTGACAGGGGTCGTCGACATACGTTCTCGTTCGTTTCAGAGAATGAAACAAACGATGGGAGAATAGAAAAACGAAAATGACATATGACCGTAGCGGAGGGCGTTTGCGCGGGTTTTTGGCCGTAACCTTTGGGCGAAGGGTATTGGCGGTCGCGCGCCTGTCCCGACTTCCCTTCACGACACCACGTGCTCGTAAGCTTTATATTCGAACACTTGGGTCCGCCAGCAGTTAGTACAACGCGTGAAAAGCACCAAACTCGAGTATACATGCTTAAAACCGCCGTCGACGTTTAATCGTGCGATTTTTTTTTTTTATTCTTTTCGCCACGGCCTTGTAATATTATACGGTCCGTCGTCAGACAATTTCTTGTCGGACACCGGAACAGTCCATTTTATTAAATACCGTTTTTCTTGATAAATATACATAATGGGGTGCGGTGGTTCGACGATGCCAATGCCGCCCATGCCGACCGAGGAATTCAGCAAAATGAGATTGGAAATACCATCACGTTAGAATCACATTTTATATTCGTCAAAAAATGACATTAAATAGCATTATTTATTGCCTATGTAGAAACATTGTACTGAATATATCTATTAAAGTTTTTGTTTATCATATTTGATATCATTTGTATATTAAATTATCGCCGTCGTCCGAGTATAAAGTTTAGATATTTTTCACTGTTCATTTATTTACATGATTGTAAATCTTTCACACAACAGTTCTCATCTATGTTATGTTACACGAGATAGTCTCAAATTTATTTCACTTGTCTTAAGACGATGTTAATCCCTTTTTTTTATAATATTTTTTTAAATTTTAAAGTGAGTTATAACTATGCACGTATAACAGTTTTAAAACGACCATAAACAGTTTTTAAATTAAAATATTAATAAAAGCTTAAGCGGTGCCTTAGGTAATATTGTTGCCTTTTAGTTTTAATAATAGATCAATTCATTCCCAATACAGAAGATTAAAATTCGTTAGATCTGTTCTGCCAATTTACTATATTGTACTTGGGTAAGAATTAGAAAGAGAAAACAAATAGTGTGCTGACATCCACTTGAAAATATCATTCTCTAGTATGCTTATTTATTTATATCGACTTCACAGCTGAGCTTGTCATACGCACATCACGACTGTAGAATAAACACTAATTTTATTTATTTATTTTAAGTACTGGCTGGTATTCCAATAGTTATATAACTTACATAAAAATAATACCATTTTCTTATAGACTTTTTATCGGATCAATTACCCATTAATTACCTACATTTTAGTTGTCAAAAACAATTTGTAAAATATTTTAATAATTATTAATATTAAAGATAATATTGTTGTTATTGTGTTTGTTAGTGGTCTTGATCATTTACATATTGCTTACTAATATACTTTTAGTCATTAAACTTATTTATTTATACTTATGGGTATATGTTTGTGTGTACAAACAGCTATAGCGTTTAGCGTTCCGTTGACCGAAGAAGAAGAAAGCGTCGTGAAAAAACATCCACCAAAGAGACTGAGAATGTTGGAGGGACAGCAATCGCCGCCGCTAACCCACGAAATGCTGTTGGAGAAATTGGCGGATGCCGAAAATAGACGACAACAGGTAACGCCCATAAGATAATAATAAAATATTCGTGTGAAAATTAAAAATTAATTTTTACATATCTAAGTAATTAATTGTTATTTTTGGGTATATTATTAGTTTACTAAATTATGTATATAATGGCATACATTATACATATATGCTCCACATTTGTAGTTGGAAGGAGGACAATTTTCGCCGCGATTAATTCGAAACTATAGAATCGGTCGACACGTTATTATTTATTCACTCGTTTCCCACGTTATATGATTATAGGGAGACTCGTGAATAATAAAACGGATAAATAAAAATCGCTACATTCTGGAGGGTGAAAAATTGTGATGGTTTTTTTGTAAAGGCTGTTAACTTTGCGGACGAAATATTATTATACAGTATACACTTGTTAATTGTGTAAGGACCCGTACTGAGCAACAAATAATATATTATCAATTAAAAATAACATTAGGTTTATAATAATAATTTGTCGTGCCTTACAATTATATGTGTACCTATAATATTTTATTATCAATTATAATATTACAAACATGGTTCCAGTGTACAAATATATAAGGGCGTAATTTTCGAGGCGGATCCGTTGCTATCGATTGCGCCTACGTAGTATATTATGTATTATGTATTACACGCGTAATACATAATTTGGTTACTGGGTCAAATTGAGTGTAACAATTGGTTCCCGATTAAAATACGACTTATCATCATGAAACTGTTCGAATTGGTTCTTATAATATGCAGGCACAAATCGGTAATCTGATTCTTCTGAGAATTTAAATTTATAAAAATTGAATAATTTTGAACTATAGTAATTAATTTATTATAATTTGAAAGTATTTTAAGTTTGGATGATTGATGCTAGCGGCAAAGTTAACATTTTACGGAGTTACAATCCTCTCTATTCGTTTAAAATAGATATTTCTAGTTTTTGATTTTTATACGCTGTTCTATCGATCACCACTTCATCAAGCGGTCAAAAATTTATCGCTCTGCCGTTTGGTAAATTTGGTTAGAAAAAAGGAAATATGTTTTAGTTATAAGTTAAAAACGTTAAATTGTGTTTTATTGTATAATGTATTATCGTGTTAATGAGGATTTATGTTATTGGTATTTTGTTATAGTAATGTGTGTTCCTATCTTACTGATTCTTGCCCAAATGTTATTCTAAAATAGCATTGAAATGAATTGTTTTATTGTATTAATGAATTACTTTTTGTAACATTATTATTGCATTAAATTATTATTAAAAAAAATGTAGTTATAGAATCAAGGACTTTTATTAAATTGCTTTATTTTTCGTGTTTAATAAAGTAATTACCGAGCATTAATTAATTATATCGACTGTGCTACGCAATAAATTGTAAATAATAATTTATTATTATTTGTAAATTGTATTAGGTAAGATGCATACAAATTTATGAGTACAACGAACAGTGTGGTGGGACGATAATAAAAACTAGTAAAAAAAAAAAGAACAGCTGATTGGTATAGGCCAATGCAGTGTTTAGTGTTACAATTCTGCTGTGATATGATGGAATCTATCGTTTACGCGTTACTAATCTCTCTAGTTAAATATTTGGTTATTCGTTTATGTAATATGATGTATCGCACATTTTAACAGTACAGCTAGTACGATGACACAACTAGAAATACACCGGTAACATAGGTTATAACTTTATAAGAATATCGAGTGTACCAGATTTAAAAAAAACTATATTTAAAAAATGTTTTCATTTTTATTTTTTTTTTTATTACTTTTTACTTATTCAAATTTTTTGTTTATAAAATCGATGTGAAAACGGCTTATAAAAGAGACTTTTGTCGTACAATAGCTTTGCGCAAACGTTTTAAGACTGATATTAAACTATAAAAACAACAACAATGAAATACATTAATACATAGTCATGTTCAAAAAACCTATTTTTAACGGAGTTTGATTAAAGCTGCGCACTTATTTATGTTCAAAATGCTTGACACATATACTCGTATTTATTATTTTTATGTCTCGCTGTAAGTCCACTGGAAATTTCGTCAGGAATTTAAGATTAAGACATATCACGGTCGTGGTGTTTTATAAAACTATATAAAAATATATTTCTATTGATCATTGCAGCCTTGTTTTTTACATTATTACAACAATAATACAATAATATTGTAATGTGATAAACGAAATAACGGATCGTAACGTAGCAAACGGATATTGTGCGTACACTGTTAACGAATTCACATTTTTATTTCCAAACTAGCTTTTAACCGTAATCATAATGACAATAATTAATTGACACGCGCGGAATACGCGATATGATAAATGCGTATAGGTATTTCGCGTGACGCAATTTCATCAGTCAATGGTACGAGTTATGAACTGAATTATAATTACGTATCGAAACCAAACTATGTATACTCGTACATTTAACAATAATAATATATTAACATAATACGTCAACATCGTCAACCCTTCAATGTGGTTGCAAATAATACATGACGTAACTACCGATTAAAGAGGTCTTGTAAATATGCAATTGCAATTGGTTTCAAAATCAGACATAGCAATATAAACATGATATATCTACGCCTGTATGCGATGTACCTATATACAGTAGACGCCGCTTATAAGACTCACGGATATAAGGTTCAGTCGCTTATTAGATTCAAAATCGTCTGAAACGGTCCGGACGTATCAAAATACATTAAAAAAAAATCGGTTATAAGACACAAATTTCGTAAAATAAATAGTATAAAATAAACTTTTTTGGATAAAATTTAGAAATAAATTGGTATTGAAAAATTAAATAATATTCGTGTTGGTTATTTCTAGTTTTTGTTGGTACCTTATAACGTATAATAATTTTTTAATTTTTTTCAAAAATAATTTTTCAAAATAAATAATAAATACATTATGCATACATCCTTTATAATGTTTATAATATTTGTATACGTAATATTTACCTATTATAATTTTAGTCTTTTTTTTATCAGGATTATTAAATTTATTCAATAATAAGTATGTAATATGTGTAAAAGTATTAAAATTAAAGCAAAATATTATGTAGTAAAATAAAATTTATAAATACGTGATTAATTTTTTTTTCCACTTCGCCTGTAAGATTCATTCGGTTATAAAACTCACTTTGAGCTGGTCCCAAAGTGAGTCTTATAAGCGGCGTCTACTGTATTTTGATTTTTGACACCGCACTAAACTGTTGCCACATGACACGTGTGTTCGGTTTTTGAGTCGTTTAAACGATGTAATCTCGTTTACGTACAGTTTGATCAATTTGTTTCATATTGTCGTCTTGCATAAAGTAAAAATCGAATTTTTTACAGATCCTAAGTCAGAGGATAGAGTCGGCCAAAACGCTGATGCGGCCCCGATACAATAGCGCCAACAAGATGAACGCCGACGACGCGTTGGTGGAGGATACGGACAACGTGGGTGACGAAGATTCTTAAAAAAGAATAATTATCATGCCTATTTAATATTATTTATATACCATAAAATATGTCCATAATATTATACTGTTTTATCGTGTATTAGACAAAAACGATACTGTTGTTCTGTTTACGTATATATATATATTATACATTTATAATTATATTAATTGTTAATTCTGATGTTTTATTTTAGCCGCATTTATCTATGATTATTTTTTACACACTTTTAATGGTTGCGTTTTGTATATTAATTTAAGAACATAGCGAACTGTACAAATAAAATAACAGCGAACAATAAAATATGCTTCCTTTTAGCCCTTCTGTTAGATATTATATCAAGTATATCACAGTGCCCAAGTACGATTCATAATGTTCGTTGTGTTCCAGACAATTCAGCCGCATACGTGTATAATAATGTGCACAATATACACAATACATATATATGTTTTTAGGTTTGGATTCTTTAAAAGTTAAGATGTAAAAGAAAAGAATAAAATAAAGAATTTAAGTGGGTCCCCTCAAAAATATAAATTGACGAATAATACAAACTACGCTATTCGTCACCAATAATATGTGATTATGGGAAACTTACCACAGTATAATTTTCACTGCAGTGAACACGTAGGATTTGTCCCCGCATGTCTAAAAATTTTTCTATCGCAGTCTAGCCAAGTCTGCCAAATCAATACCATAATAAAATGCAGTATTGTGATTTGTATTCAAGGCCGTAAGTGGAAATTAATTTCGGGGGGGGAGGGTTTAGCTAAAAAATTGTGTTTTGATTAAAACAGGAATTGAAATAGTTATTTTACTACCACATAATATACCACGAAAAAATTTCGGAGGGGGGATTGAACCCCCCCAGGTACGGCCTTGTTTGTATTAATGCCTATATATTAGTTAATTAACGATGTATTATTATCATTGTTGTTGTTATATATTACTTATATTATTATGTTTGAAGGTTTATCGATTATATTACAATAATATTCGTTTTAATGTTTCTATCATATTATGATATTTATAGATATATATATATATTCATGTTTCATGTATACCTAATTTGTTTAAGTGTATACTTGTCGAATAATAAAATATGTACAATGTTATACACTGCGTTGAAATATTTTTTAAAAGCCTTTTTGTTGAACAATAAATTCTATAGTTTTCGATTTGCATTTGCGAGCGGCGTTTGAATCCATACTTTTTTTTTGTATGACAGACGCCTTTCTTTTGACGGCGCAACAACATCTCGCTGCACCTGGAGAAATTGAACGCTATACTTTTTAGTCTCTGACTCGCTGATCCGGTTGTTTATATTCTACACATCGTTCTGGCTTTAAAAAATTAAGGCACGTCTCCGATTACGTAGGTACACACACGTGACAGTTAAATGTATGATCTATGTAAATTTATGTATTTATTATAAATTATTATTTAGATACGCTACCTATATAGACTATGATCCACAAAAATATTAGTCGACTATATCATTTTTACTCTACTACTTGTGTAACACGGCCGCACAAATATTTGCGTGGTATCGTTGGTTTTGTATTACGACTTTTGTTGAAATATATTACAGTGAAACCTCTCTTGACGGACACTTCTCAATATCAGACAAAATTTCCGGTCCTGGCATAGTCCCGTTGAAAATAATGGATATAATACTCATAAATAGCAGACACCTCTGAATAACGGGTGCGGACAGGTTTAAGTAGTCCGAAGTGTTTAAATATATCTATAGCTATCTAAGAAACACGAACTTATTTTAGAGTTATTGTCATTAGTTACTCAACTTCGGTCTAATTTTAGGGAAATTGTAATACAAGAAAAAAACAAACTAAAATTTCAGATTTTTTTCAATATGTAATTTTTTATGATATATTTTGGTACGTCTAAATCACTAAATAATTGTAATAAATGAATAATTAACCTAAAGTAAAATATTTTTTAAAAAGTCAATAAAATTTTAATTTTCAAATACATAAATACATCATATTATTCTATTAATTTTTCCTATAGCGGACAATTTTGTTAGGCCTGTAATTGTCCGCTTTTCAGAGATTTTACTGCATTATAATCTGTGAAGGTAATGGTAAAGATAATAACAACGATATTGTTATAATTACGACCACCGTCCAGTCAATATTTAAGAGGTAAGCATAGCAACATTCGCTGTTATTGGTGTTATTATAAAAGTGTACGATAATTTGTTCAAGTTATGTAAGTATACTAATTTGTAATTATTATTATAAAAATATCATAACGATCAAATTAAAAAAAATATATAGATTGCTTGTACACTGGCTATATGTGCCGTACACTGACATTAGTGGCCTGCTGCAGTAGGTTTATGTTTATAACACATTATACTGCAGCTGCAAACACGCCAATAACAATTAATAGTTATCGGCGTGATGTCGTGTGATCCACAGTCGAGCCTATATTATATTATAATTGATAAGTGCTTGTTATTAGTAGTTATTGTATTATAACTATAAAGCATAGTTTTAATATTTATCACAGAACTAAATATAATAACTTATAAATGTATTTACAGTACCCACCTAAATTTTCAATTATATATTTAATTAATTTAAGTTTATACCATTTGGAATTTATATTATTAAATTGAATCTTTACCTTTGTAAAATTTCCCGAGCGTTATTATGTGTCCTGTGTTCTTATATAGTACTATATTTTTATAGTAAAGTTTATACTCAATTTGTTTAGTGTATGCGCCGTGTGTTATGTACTTATTTATATTTTATAATACGTCAAAACCCAATGTTGACTTGCTCTTGGTTTTTGAAAAACGTATAATTGACCTGTATAATTTTTCAGTTTAAACTAATTATAATTATAATTTAGCATACAATTTTTTTCTATTAAGTTATATTTTTAACTGTTTTTGCAAAATTCATAATAATAATAAAATAAATTATATTAAATTTAAGATTGTTTCTTTGTTACTGTAGACAAATTCGTTTGATAACATTTTTTCATATACGTCAATGTTTCCATGAGGCATAAATTGATAAAAGTGTAAATCCCACTAGATTCTGAAGTCGAATTTCTTAGATAGGTTTTCAGTCTTATCGACATCGAAAAGCTACGTTTAGCGGTTTAGCCATAGCGGTAGATATCGGAGTTATGCTTAGTTAGTATTTTAAGTAATTATTGATATATGTTTGGGTACTTAAATGATTACAGACGTTCAACGTCTCAAAATAGCAGTTGCGGGCCTCCAGATACGGTTAAATCGTATAAAGACCAAAATCACCTAATGAAATACTACAATCGTGTATTGTACACTTGTAGATACCCGAATACGAGTATATAACTCTATTTGTTTTTATTCTAAACTATTCTTCAACTATGTATTATAACAGCTAGTCTACACCTTTTTTGGCGACGCAGTAAGCTTTACGATTCTTCTAAACTAATATCCATGATATTATAAGAACATAATATTAATTATTTTCGAAATAATAAATTAGAGTTCGGTTAATAGTTATGTTTGACCAAATGTCATTTGATAAATCTTATAATAAATGTAATACGCGCTTAAATAGATGAATATGTATGACATGACAGTAATACATAAATATTGAAATGTTACAAAGTATTTACATTTCTTTCCATTTTATAATCACTATATTATAATTAAAAATACGACATTGCGAGCTGAAATAGTAATAACGTTTTCCTGTTATTTATATCATAAATCTATAAAAATTTTAAAGACAAACTTTTCCCTCTTGATTGATTGTGTAATAAGGTTGACAAAGTGGTTTGCGTTTCATGATAGTTTCAAAACTTAAGTTACAGGTAGGTAATTCAGTACTTGTTTTTGTGATAGTTACAAAACAAATAATGGATTTTAGTGCGTGTTTAATAAATCGAACAAATGCACTATATTGCTGTGTCATAAAAACATATAGAAAACAAAGTCAATATTATTAATATCGGTTCAAAATGTTAAAATTATTGTTAATTAGGTACAAAAATAATCAGTCGGTAGACAAATCTATTGTAAAAAAAAAAAAAAAACTCTAAATAATATTAGTTTAAGTCGATTTCAATCATACACATTTTTTTCAAATGATGGTAAATTATAATATATTAGTATTATACAATCGACTTGATGTAATTTTTATAAAAATGTTGGTTAATAATTAATAACAATATTTACAGTATATAAATACATACTAAGGCATTTTAAAACAGTCGAAAATTATTACTTTAAATATAAGTTTTACATAATTATTATTATTACATTATTGTATTTAAAAATATATATATATATCTTTGGTCAATTAAGATTTTGTATAAATTAAAAACAAAAATAATAATTATATAATAAATAAATCATTGATATAATTTTAATAATTAACACATTTTACGAACAAAATTAGATGGAAGAGGTAGATAAAAAGGAACAACTTATAAGTGTCGATTATAGTATGGAATATTTATTAATTTTTTCAGATGGTTAAAATTCAAAATAAATGTAGATAACTACGTAACAATAATTATGTAATTTTAGTCAGACACTGTATTTGATGTTGACGTAGAATTTTTTATTAGGTAAAATTGATCCAATTTAACTCCAAAAATTACGTTGTGATTGTTTCATTGTTTATTATTTAAGTAGATTATAGTATTTAGTCTATTCGCAATGCATAACTAACAAAATTATAAAAAGTGTTACAATGATAGATTTATAAAAAATATTTTGATTTTTTATATTAAACTATTTATAGGATACCTAGCAAATTTAAAAAAAAAATTAAGTGATGGAAATATATCACAAAATTATTTTAAAATCGCCAAACTATATGTACCTATATAGAAAATTCAAAATAGCAGATAAGACTGAAATAGATCAAAAGAAGTTTTTAAATATATAATAATATGTAATTCGTATGAATGAAATAAAATATATAATTTATTTTAATAAGCAAAACTAAAATTTGAAAAAATATTGTTTTAGAATAATATCACGAATAATAATATTATCACTGATACATATGTGAAAAATTAGTTGACAGTTTTATCGCGAGATATGACGTCATATCGGGGGTCAAGAAACAACTGGAAAGAACGATTAATTCTGAATGACAACTTTAAAATTAACGCACATACAAATTACATGCAGTTTTCATAATGTTTATGCAGTGTACGTCTGTACATAATAATATTATTTTTAGTATTTATAATCTCGATATATTGTATATATGATATAGCGTTATATATATATATATATTTTTAATTAATTCGTATACGTAAAAAATGTTATTCAACGAATTTTTGTCGAAGACATTTTTTTTATATAATATGATGTTAAACTCAAAATCAAATAAAAACAATAAAATACTAAAAGTATACATAAATGATTAATTGTAGAATGCAGTAACGCGTCCACGTAAAACTGTGCTTATGCGTTATGCTGACCGGAAAACATCGTTAAGGTTAAAAAAAACTTGAATTTCGTGATAAAAACTAAATTATGCTTAAGATGGTTCTTTTGGAAAACATTTTTCATAACCTGTAAAACGGTATGTGTATTATGTGAGTACATCTTTATATAGGTAATATGGACATTGAATACCTACGATGGTGATTATATCTTCATTATTCTTACTTCATTATTCCAAATGCATTTGGGAGTTTGGGACAGATATGTAAAGCCCCACGGCGACAATTGTACTCGAAGCGGAAACGGAAAAGACAAGTTAATACGCATAGTATAAATACAGCCAGAAGAGGCGATATCTATAAGTACCTACATACTACAAAGATTCACATATGCAAAAAGGATCAATGCCGAAAAGTTTTGTGAAAAATATCTATATAACATATCGTAACAATAATAATAATAATAAACATAAAAATATTTTGTAAGACGCTATTGCGGGCGTGCACATGTATATTTAGGTACATATTATTATAATATCATGTACTTTGGACGTTACATAGACGCCGGCCGCCTATAAGGATTTCAGAGTTCTGATTTATTCCGCGACGACTTGCTGCTGAGATCGGCGGGCGTTTGGTGCGCCGCTGGCGGATTCGGCATCGGCAGTATGAACGGTTGTTGTCCGGATGCCTGAAGCTGCCGGCCTAGTTGCCCCAATCGGAACAGGACGGCTGCCTGCTGCTGTGGACCGGAAGCACCAGACGAATTGACCATGGCTGCTAGGTTTGAGTACACCAACTCTGCGTTGCTCGACGACAATCTGAAAATCCCTGCAACGATGTCGAAAAAACATAAATTTCATGAATTCTAAACGACAATTTTCAATAATAAGGACTTTATTGTATAATATATATATTTCGCATTCTGACACGTTGTGAGAATTTTAACGAAGCGACCATTTAAAAAATATATAAGCCACTGGTTTGACGAAAACGTTGTATACAATACGAGTATGTCCAATATATTATATTAGTCAACTCAAAATTGTTGATAGATATTTGTAAAGATTCGTAACTTCCGAAGTATAAATTTATAGCAAAAATAAGATTTTATATTCAGGTTTCCTGTACTGGTTTGCATGTTAATGTTTAGGTTAGGTTAGGTAATAGGTTAGGTAAATCTTGAAACCCTCGGTCTCTGCGAATTATCTTGCAATTATTTGAATATAGATTTTGTAGAATTTTTATCTCGTTATCTCCGATTTGTCATATTACAGCCTGGACGAAGTTGAGTTATACAGCTAGTATTTATTAGTAATATAATATATGGATGAACAGCGTTATTTTAATCTATTAAGAAGCACATATTATAATATTTATACAAACACTCAGAAGTAGTGAGTTACATTCCTATATATAGAGTATTATACCATGCGTTTGTAATGTTACGTCTTTATCGATGCAATACCACGCGTACGTGACAAGTCGAATTTATATAATAATTATGAATTTAAGCACAAACTGATATGACGATGACAATTGTTTTTTAGTGTCGTAACCAGGGTGGCTAGGGGGATTTAACTTCCGCCTTACTCTATTGACTACGTTAAAATATAAAAATGTTTAATTTACTCAGCACTTAGAAAACGTAAGAAATATAATATAATAAAATATTACAAGCCCTCAAGCATACTTTACCAAAGCGAAGTAAAAGTTTATAATCACTTTGACAAAAAATCACGCATTTTACCTGAGATTAGTAATTACATAAACACAATAAATCATTATCACATCATAATTAAATGTGATATAGCTTATTGTTATTTAAATTTAATTATTATCGACATTGGGTTTTTAAAATTTGAGTTTTTTTTTATACATACGAGTATATCGAAATACTCTAATACAGGGGTCTCTAATTAATATTATTTACGGACCACATGAAGAATCTGAAAATTCCGAAAATGGCCGCTTTTTGGTGACCCCTGAGCTAATAAATTAAGCGTCACGGTGTTAAGGAATGTCGATCACCACTAATTTAACAGTTTCCTCATTTTGCACGACTTATCGAGTGGACTACAGTCTACAGTCACATTATACGGACGATTTAAGTTTTCACAGTTTCATTTTATTGACGTCGTGTAAGCCGTGTTCTTACACAATCATATATGAAATGTAAATATAAAGACGACAAACACGTAAGTATAGGACCGATGAGAAGAATCTAAAAAACGATTTAGGTAAGGACAAAAAAGTAACGTACTCACTAATAGTGTCTTGCAGGTAGAGTCGCGATGAAATAAAAAAAAACACACCTCGTCGTCATATCATTATTTACATGTATGTACATCTGCTTGTAGAAATAATTGGCAATAAAAACAGATTTCAGACGCCACACACCGCTATATAATAATATCTATAAAGGTATATTATATGTATCTATATATGTATTAAATGATCCGTCTAATCATTCAAATCACAAGCCCATCAACAATAGCGTATTATAATATATTATACTAGTATATGTATCATTATATATAGGCAAACGAGGACCCGTTGAATATTTTATGAGATTTAGTGCATATACGGTCGACCGAGCAGTGTAAATAAAACGCTGTTTAAAGAATATGTTTCGTCGAGCGTGCATGTTAAATATTTTATTAGGCCGAAGTGTGTGTGTGCGCTCGCCATCATAAAACGATTGCTAATGCGCGAGGTAACATAAAGTTACGTAGGTACTAGGTATATATAACGCGCATATAATAATAATAATAATAATAATGTATATATTATTATGTATTATTTTTTCGCAGTAAAAGTTTGGACGGTGAAGAGTGGTATATTATACCATATACACACTGATATACTGTAATAACGCTAATATCTGTGAGTAGGACGAAGAAAAATTATAACGATATAAATGATATGGTATACAGATACACCTTCTATAATATTGTCTCGCGGTAGAACATCAAATAGTTTGTGTGCTCCGAGAGATTTTTTTTTTCAATGATCGAAACTCGTTTTTAAATTTATCGGATTTTTTTCGCCTTCGGCCGTTTCTCGCAGTGTACTAACGATATAATTCGTACGTACAAAATACAAATACGATATATTATGATGTTTTAAAATTCATGACGTACCATTGTTTGTTAAATAATTCCGTTGCATTATGATTACGAGAACTTATATACGTACCTAACAAAGTACCAAATACAATACAAATGTACCGTTACGCGTGTGTGTAGCAGCAAAAAAAACGAAAAGAATTACTGCGATTAATATAAAATAATATATAAGTTAACCACCGTTCGACAGTATTCACATCAACATTGTAGTATATATATATATATATATATATATATGTATATACTATACGCACGAACAATATTAGTTATATATTAAACGACGACAGCAGCGCAACGCTACTTGTCAATGCGCGATGTGTTTGAGGAACTCGCCAAATCATCTATTCACTTTTCATTCATCAATATGACAGGAAATCAATGATGGGGCCACTTCCGCAGTCCGCACTAAAAATACATACATTATATTTTATATTATATACCTACAAAAATAACGACGACGACACAACCGTATTTCGTAATGACTCAATCGCAACAACTTACGGTGCGCGCGCGCGGTGTTATTTTTTAATAACATTTTTTTTTTTGTGCCAGTGTAGTATGCTAAGGATATTAGGTACTATATGCATATACACTATAAATTAAGAATATAATAAACAATAGATTAACTAGCACGTGTAATATATGTATACATAATCTATCCCTGCAGAGTACAGATGACTGTATCGCCGTTTTCTATATTATTCGGACGATATTTCGTGGAAAACCGCATTTACTGACATCTATTCTATAAGCATACGTAATTATATTAAATATTAAAGTAAGCAGTGTTACTTATTTTAGTTTTCAAAAACTGCGCCTATATGGGTACCTACGGTTCTGAGTTTGACACTTTCAATCGATGACCTATTTTTGTACTGTTCAAATATTAAGTACAATTGAGCATAATATTATTATTGTATATTAAAATATAGTAGCATTTTTGAGAAAGTAGTTGTATGTTTGAGCTTTTTAGATTTCTATAAATAATATTTGAATTTAATTTTAAATAAAGTAACAATTAAAAAAATAAATTAAAATGTTCTCATTTATATAATTATATTTTAAATATTTAAAAAAAAGATTGATTTAAAAACAACGAATTAAAAAAAAATCATTAATGAGAACAAACACGGTGGAATACCCTATATGTTGTTTTAACTTATTTAGAAATTATTATAAAAAAATAAAAATGGCAGAACCGTTAAAAATAACACCGTACAGAACTTATAAATAGGTCAACATATACAATATTACAATGTATTATATTACCATGAGTACAAAATATTATTTAAAATAAAAAGTTGTATTATATTAATAGATTACCAAAATGTTTAAAGACAATTTAAATGTATAAAATAACACGTTTTAAAAAACAAAAAGAATGAGAAGAAAATAACGAATATTAAATAATAATTATTTGATATATTATTGTTATTAATTTATTATTGAACGTTTGAGTTATGCAATAATTTCATAAATAGGTATGAAAAATAGTTAATATACATAAAAATAATTATAAGATAATCACTAAAAAATAGTATACGAAATATATATTTATTTGTAGAAAATATTAAACCATTATATTATTTTTTAGAAATATAATATTAATATTAATATACATACATGTTTTAATATAGGATATTATAATATTATTTTTTATGCTAAAAAATTTAATTAATCACAAAAATTTATACAAAAAGACATATCTCATATAATTTTAATAATAAAAATTATATAGATTTTTGTTTTTCTGTAAATACATCTTCATAAGATATTGTTAAAGTGTATTTAATAACGCATAAATAATTCAATTCATTCAAATCATAACTTCATCTAATTCAACATTAATCGTAAAATTATAAAAATGTTTATATTAATTCACAGTTTTTAGCTGTTACTAAAAGCTACTGGAAATTCAAAAAGTTATCTTCTGAAGTATAATCTGTATTTAAATTTAAAATTTAAAGATGTGTTTTAATGGAACTTGAAAACCTATCTTTATTGTTGTCCTTAAAAAAGTAAAACAGCGTGAAACTATATAGGTAGATCATAACATTTGGGGAAAATACCGCATAAACCATAAACAGGTCGGCCACAATGTCTGTTATTAATTAGGATTAAATTTATAATATGAATAGTATAATTTATAAATATTTTATTGCTTATAACAAATCAAATAATTTAAAACGTGGAACAGAAACGGCTTAAGTTAAATCATTTGTATTAATATTAGTACGTATATATTATATATCCACAGTCTACTTTAAAATTTTTAATTAAATATAAATATTATTTATTGAATTAAAAACTAAACTTCCCTTTGGGTTAATCATATTGAATGATATAACTTAAATTTAATTATTGTTCTACATAAAGTAAATTTTAATTTCACAAAGAACACATGTTTGATGTTCGAATTGACAAAATATTTGAATATTTGCATTATGTTTTAAAAATAAATTCGTTTCATTGTTTTGTCAGATAAATAAAAAATATATTGTTAATTCCAATGTAATGCACAAACATTATGAATAAAAAATGAATCTCTACATATAACAGTTTATCATATTATGATACGTAAAAGCTATTTTATAGAATTCTATATTTTTTTTTAAGATTCTTCATATTATTACATTAAACGTTGTATTTGATGATACCTATATTATTGCTTCTTCGTTGTGTCAGAAAGTATTATTTGTTAAGATTCAACGAAGAATAAGAGAAACCCGTCGTTTGCAGATTACGTTACTATATATACACTGTATATATAGACAGGTACGCGGGTGTATTAATCACAACAGACAACAGTATACGGTAAAGTACCATATGCCATAACCCATACTGCCGTACATATAAAATATACATAATATTATGATCATCGCGGCTATGTTCAATATCGTAGAATGAAAATAATAGAGCGCATTCCACATCCGGTTGCGGGAATGTGTCCAATAATAATCGTTGTAAACGATGGATACATTTACGCAGGCACGTGTCTTATAAAAGCATTTCTCCCCTCTACTCATTCGTCCCCTCCTAAAATGTCATTAAGTCTATTTATTTTCTCATTTTTTTTTATTTATATGCATATATGTATGTATTGTATATACGTATACACATACGAAGACCGATTAGAAGTAAAAAAAACATACATGCCCGCGCGAACGGGCGACAATTGTACCTGCCGGTGAAAATCCAAACAATTACATACGTCCTAAATGACACGTTAAATTCTCTTTGTCACGAAGTACTTGACACTTCGTCGCCGTCGTTGTCGACGACGATGGCAACACAATATAACCACATAACACTGCTGTTAGCCATTGAATAGTTATACATACCTATATACTTTAAGCACGGACGCACCTCACACATGAACGTAAAGATAAAATAATAATAATAATGATAATAATAGTAATAAATTATACATAATATCATATTTTAGTTCTACGCGGTCATTCAAATTTTACCTCACAAAGTAGTGGAGATTACATTAGGTTCTTGTATAATCTCCGCATTATTTATGTAACGATTAGAATGGCTGTTAAATATTATGTGTACGTTTTCAGTGTAAATATGTAAATTAACAGGTGCTACAAATAGTTTCTAATATAATTCGAAATAAAAATAGAAATTGCGATGTGAAATTATAAATGTCATTGAAAATCATTGAAAAAAAAATCACTACATTTTTAATTTTAAATAGTATTTAGTTATAACTAATTAAATTTTTGTTTGAAATTTGATTGTTATGTACCCACGAGTAATACGAAAAATATTTCTCATTGGAATATAAAACTTAAAGTATATGAGTTGTCATTCAAAAAAGTAAGCACATTAATGATAACGATAAGAATTGTTGCAATTTGATAACAATTTTTGCAATAACATCAAATCATGTAAAAATAACATTTTCAAATAATTAAAAATGCTAACACATTTAACTATTGTATATACAGTGCATAAGTCACAATTACAGCAATATTGTATTCTTGTCTAATTATTTGTATTACATTACTTTTTATTCGAAATTTACATTAAGCATTTAATCTATTTGTATTCATGAAAGTAATATAAATGTCATCAAAATATACCACAAGAATTCACTGTGAAGTGTTTATCTGCTACAAAATCATACAATGTGGTTTATTTTCAGTCCATATAACTGTAATAAACTCATTGACAGCATATAATGTATAGTCGGTGTTCAAATTAATAACAATGATAAAATATCAGAGAATAATAAAGAAACCGTAGTTTTTTCCCAAACGTCAATTATGTTAAAATGTAATATTCATGCAGATTCGAGTGGATCCGAGGCCCCGAGGTATAAAGTTCAAGGGTGATCAAAAAAGAACCATCACCGCGACCACCATCGCATGTACAGTGCACGTTGACAATGTAGGTACCTATAACGTTATTATATTGTCACGCGTTATCCAGTGGAAAATCACCGCCCAGTCATTGTGGAATGTACCATCGAAGAAATAAGAGAAGAAAATGTATAGGAGAAGTTACGTCGAAAAGCACGGTACGCACATGGTGTGGGTATACGCGTATGTTTGAGATTGAGAAAGAGTATAGACGGAAGACAGATTAACTAAACATTACCAAAACCGACAACGTATACGCACACAATGCGGTACCGATGATTAGGCTAATTTGTGGCGTAACATTAATGACTTAACCAATATATCGACGAGCAGCAGGTGGCGGCCACGGTTTTACGTTCGTAAACCAAAGAGACTTACTATGTACATAAATTCTTCAGACGCACGTACACGTGTATAGACGGTATTACTACTGCACTGGTTCGCGTGTGCCCGTTTAACGTGCCTTTAGTTTGCCTATCGAAATCGCCGTCGTCATGTATAATAGCAATAATATTTATATTATAATAATACAGAATTCAGATAAACACAATTATTTTTCATCGGCTGAATAACATTTGTGGTTATCAACTATTGTACATGTTAAAAAAGCGATAAAATATTGAACTCAGATATGGAAAGAACAGCATACGACCACGTTTCGAATGCTTATACCACAAGAGAGTATATAAACAAAAATGTTGAGACTTGGGTTATGCGTGTTAGTTTAAATATAAACAATAATTAATTAATTCTTTTAAAAGGCCGAAGTTGAAAATTAACGACGCAAATTACAGTGGTATTTATTTTATATATTTGAATAAGGATTATTTAAGAATAATTGTAATAAAGCTCTTAAAAATTATACAACCGCCATGAACAAAATATATATAGTGAGTAATATTTACGCGATGTAAATTTGTCAGATATACCTTATGATTATTTTTTTTAGCAATATGGAGGTTATACACAGGTAATCTATATAGATGATAATATAATGTTATTACTAGGAACTGGATAGTGGAGATCGATATAAAGAACCAATAAAAATTCTATGTAAATTTTATGAACTAAATATTTTAAAACGCTCATATAATTGTTAAATTAAAAAAAAATTGTTATTTTTTAATTAATTTCTACAATATTTATTGGTACATCTGTAATTTGTTTTAAGGGAAATGCATTGAAATTAGTTTTAATTAAAAACTAATTAAAAAAGTATTTTTTGTATTAGGTCTAGGTAAAATTAATTAATGTAATTAAATGCATTTCAAGTGATGTTCATGCTTTCAACATTTTGTCTAATTGAATTTTTCATTCAATCGGTAAAAATAGTAAAAAATGACCACAACTTTAAAAAAACATTTAAAAAATACAAAACTGACATTTAAACGAAAAAAATCGGAAAATGCCAAATAAAAATTAGTTACACAAATTCGTATGTTATTGTATTATATTTTAAGCTAGAAAATCAACGTCTATGATGTTCCTAAAAAAAGATACAAAAACCATCAACATCTGAGCCCTACTTATTACGTATAATATAATTTAGTTAATTATTACATATAATATAATTTAGTTAAATAATTGAATTGAATGTCAACTGCATAACAATATAAGTGCTACGCCACGATTATTTTACCGTAAGTTTGGTCAAATTTTTCCTCGTGTTTTCGGTTAGCCTGCAGCGTAAGAACTCTCTTTACGGAAACGTGTGAAAAAAAACTCGAACACGCGATTGCGAATAGGATATTATAACCACGCGCAACGGTAGCTGTAGCGACCGTTTCCGGTACACTTCCTGTCTCGAAGGCGGTAGTGGCGGTGTAAGTTTCCCCGAGAGAGAGAGACGACGACAACGTGACAAACGACTAAACGGGAACGGAAGATGCCACGCGGTCTAGCTGCAGTGAAGTGCATTTTATTCAACAAACGCATGTCGCATACTATAATATAGCTCGCTGTACAACAACTGCGGCGCGCGCGAGACACGGCTACCGATTCAATTTTTTTCCACGACAATATTATTCTTCTTCGTCTCGTTTCGTTATTATTTTCGCGTCGTCGCGGACGGCCCTCCGTAAAAGGATCCAGTCCGGAACCGATAATGATACGAAATGCGTGTAGGAACGGACGCATACGCAAGACAAGAGATAGAGTTGAGAGAGATAGGGAAAGGACGAAAGAAAAAAAATCAACGAAGAGAACAACAATAATGGTAATAATAATAATAATAATAATAGAACCCGTTGTCTATGCGTATTGTATATAGGTACTTACCGGGAGACGCGACGGCTGCTGCTGCTGCTGCCGCTGCCGAGGAGGACGTCGGCGGCGACGGCGACGGCGGTGACCGCGTGGCTGGACCGGCTGCTGCGGGGGGTGGTGATTCCGATCCGCTAGACTCCGCGCCGCTGTCCGACGCTCTAGAACTCATCCCGTCGGTTTCCTGGAAACAAACAAAACACGTTTTTATAATATTGATTTTTTCACTATTATTATTTTTTTTATTCTACTAATGCGCTCGATACGGATGATGACATCCGTATCACAATTTTTCGACGATAAACTAATACTAGGTATAATACGCGATCGTTCACATGACAATATGCCTGTCGCCTCTTGACATAATACGTGTGCGATAAAACAACTAACAAATGTGCACCGATTAAATTTATAGTTGTATATATATACTATATAGTATTTAAACATAGTCCTGAAAACGATTTATATCCGGGATTCGGATCGGAGCTTTAATGCCAAAAGCGTTGCAAAGATATCACTATTGCGATCTGTTGTGACCCGTGTTAATCGGAGTATACCGTTAATAGTTATACTTGCAGTTAATATAATTACTAATATTAGAACCATGCGTGTACAGATGTTGTATTACGTAGACACCTATAATAATTCATACAGTAATATGTAGAAAGAACAAATTATTTTGAGTAATTAGTTTGCAATTTAAAACATGTTTAATTAACTCGATCCTAATGTTATTGATACAAATATGCACCATGTAATTTCGTAAAAAAAAATATTTAAGCTTTGGAGATATACGTATATTATGTAATAAACAAATATGAAATATGAGCCTTTTACTCTGAAGATATCATTGATTGATGCCATGATAGTAAATACTAAGTAGATACTAGTTATAGTTATAGTCTATAACAGTAGCGCAACCAGGATTTTTTCATGGGATGTGTCTGCCAGTTGCGTGTACAGTAATTCCCCAATATATTTCTAAATTTGTTAGTTTACTATGGACAAAAGTTACGGTTCAAGGGGGTGTCCAGACACCCAAAACACCCCCCTTGGTTGCGCCACTGGTCTATAACTATAACTAATAATATACCTAGTTACGTGCAATATAATATTACGCCCAAAAGGATTAATCGTCGCCATTGCCAAAAACTAAATCACACATAACTATCACTTATTAAGTGATTGTTATAGTGAGTATGGTGTACTCAGAACAATACTTACCCTGCTTATATACATTATGACATTTTGCAATTCAGCGTTTTTGGCAAAAATCAATACAATCTATGTATAACTAATATAGAAAAATAAATTATACTTTAATAGCAATATAAATATATCGTAAAATACCCTTAGTCTGACAGGATCGTCTTCACTCAGAATCAGATTTCGTATGCATTGATTTATTATTAAATTTTAATTTAACACGTATATTAAGGCCGACTTCAATGACGACATAATTTTAACGAATGAATAAATATAAAAAGAGTATAAAAAAAATTATCCACAAAGGTAAAGAGATTTTGTGTAACCATATTCGATCTTTCGATAGTTTCACCTCACGACTTTTTAATCGTATAATACATTCGAACACACAATTTTGTTGTCGCAATAGTTAATAATTACGTATTTAATAGAATCAATAAGTTAAACATATAATCTTTAATAGTGAATATAAAAACTAAAAACACAATATTATCATAAAATAATTAAATAATATTATACTATTTAGTATTTCTATTCTATATTACGTAATTACGCAATAACAGCTATACAACTGCATTCAAAATATATTCACAATTAAATTATTAACTATATACACATTCGACTATCAAAAGTATACCATTTTAGTTCTTTCGATGTAATTTAAATTAGATACATATTTTCTAATGCCCACGGTTGGTTTTCATTTCAATTTAACTCCTCTTTAAAAGAACTATAAAAATATCTATTTATCAAACCTATTTTTATTTAAGGCAAAATTCAAATTAGTTTCAGTACAAATGATTATTGAACAAACACCTCTTAGCACTGTAATAATTTAATGTTGTCATTTATTTATTATGATCATTTTGCGGGCACGTGAACAGTTTAGTGAGTGATGTATTAAAAAAATAAATAATAATAATAATTAATAACTAAAAAAAAAATTACCAGTCTAAATCCTGTTCTATTTAACAGTATAATGACTGCGGACGCACATACCAACATTAATAAAACGACTAATAGTCTTTTGTTTTCCGAGTAAAATGAACATATAATTACATTCAAATTAATATCATGCTGCATTATGTTCTCTGAACATAATAACTTTTCATGAACATTAAAAAGAAAAAACTAAATTATATTTATAGTGATGTCGGTCGTAATGGGTAGCAATTATTCACCAGGTAGCTCGACCTGTGTTTAGGGTGTGAATGTAAACGATTTGTTGTCAAAAATCTCTTCAATTTTCACATAATCCATCATTAGACAATTACGTTACAATTACACGAGTCTTAACATCTCTAGCTCTGTAAATAATTATGTATAGGTACTATAAAAAAATATGAACTCAAGTATTATTAGTATATACCTACTGCAACTGCGCTGAGAACATGGCGAAGATAGTATTAAGCACTACAAACTTGCGACCAACACATTTGTATGCCTACAGGTCTACATGGTGTAATGAGTGCACGAATAGCGATATAAAGAAAACCTCTATATAGCTCTATGGATAGTCATTAAACATAGCATGAGTATGAATATTATTATAATAATGTAAAAGTTTTCAATGTATACAAATGTAAACTCAAAGTTAATTTAGCGCACGTGGCTGCAGTAGAATATATACACATATTATACATTATAACATATATAGCGATATCGGAAATGTAAAATTCAGGACCGTACCAAACTCCGAAAAACGAAATCACCGCGTACACGTACTACTAGTCATAGGCCTCGTCGCCGTCCAACCCGGCAGTATGCGTTCTTTATATAAAGTATAAACACTGTTATTTGAGCATTGCCATTTAAGGCATACCAATGTCCGTAATTTTTTCTTGATTCTCTCTCTCTCTCTCTCTCTCTCTCTCTCACTCACTCACTCCGTCTCCGTCTGTTTTTACCGTACACGCATGCTAGTGTGAGTGTAAAGTGTATGTATCGCTACAAACCGAACGTGTGGTGCGCGGGAATCAATGCAATAAAACGTAATGACCATTGGCTTAAAAACTTGTATACGAGACATTTTTGAGCGCATACTTTGTAGAAGCGTGCTTTTAATTAATGACGGGACGGTCGTCGGAGCCACACGCGCGGTATTCCGGGTATGTTGGCACAGGTGAAAAAACATCGGTCCCGCGCGCAGACGTTCACTGCAATTGCGGTTCGAGTATTGTTTACAAATTTCGTGGATACCGACAATTGTTATTTTATTCCTATTCTTTTTTTTTTGTTTTGTTTTGTTATACTTGTCTTTCTTTCTTTTTTTTTTGCTATTATTATTATGCGCCTCCCCCACCATTCGACGCGAAGACTAATGACGACAACGACAACAACTACGACGACGGCGACAGAGACGACCACTGTGCACTGCACGAAAAAAAAAGTGATAATAAAACCCAATTGCGCATACAATGGAATTGCACTTGAAAATACCGCTCATAATAAAATACATACGCGCGCGAGACTGAGACAGAGGAGTAGTGAGCAAAGCGAGTAAAAAATAAAATAAAAAATAAAAATAAAATAATCGAGAACAAAGACCGTCTGCTGCCCCTGGACGACGACAACGCATCGACGATTACCGATGATGTTGAAAAAGCCGATCGATCGATCGATCGATTCCGCGACCGAATCCTGTATTTATATTATGTGTACACACACGATGGGAGAGCGGCGACCGTGGGGGGACGTCGTCGCCGCAGACGGAACGGCAGACGGGAAACGCGCGGGGCGCGGGAGGAAGGAACCGAATTAAACGTTTCGAAGAAGAAGGAAAGCAAAAAAAAAAAAAGAAAGAAATAGAAAAAAATTACCAACAGGACGGCCGTTATTTATTATAGGTATGTGTGTATATTATATATATATATATATTTATATTCAACGGTCGTCGTGATTGACACTCGGGGAATGTGGATCTCGTCCGTCTCCGGTGCGTCGCGAACTATACCTCGCTACACAATATATACCTTACCGTACGCCACTCCGTATGTATACATTTATAATATATATATAGTGTGTGTGTGTGTGTGTATACCGACGGATCGCCAATATTGTCGTCGTATTCGTAATGTGCGTATACGTACGTACGCGCGTGTACACCTATATAATATTATTATACTGACACGGCCACAGTTTCTGGTCGATTGTTACTTGCGCGAAACGTGCCGCGGGGGCGGCCGCATAATGTATATAATATACAATATTTGTATATAATAGGTCTCCGAACGATATGCCAGAGAAGGCGGACCCTCTCGTGTCTGTACGGTAATTTATCCCGCGTATAAACACCCAGTCGTCATTGTGCATGCGCGAATAGATTTTCGAATATACCTATGTATATAATAATATACGATTTATTTATAATAATACATAAATAAAAGTAGAGGTACCCGTGAGAGAAGATTGAAGAAAAAATCTTTTTTTTCTCTATACAAGAATCATTCGTTACCGCGGAATAATACATCACACACACACACACACACACACACACACATACACGTATTATATACATATGGTAAACTGTATATATTATAATACGTATAATGTATATATTGTAATAAGTATATAGCCGGAAGGACATTTATTTTGACGATTATTCGTACGATAAAGGTGATAGACCTAATAGCTAGTAGACACCTAACGACGACAAAAACTAGTTATTTTCTAAGGTTTCACGATCATTAAATGTTTTTTAGATTTTTGTTTTGAAATCGTACATATTATTATATACACATTGTGTTAGTGTATAAATATAGGTTAGCTATATAAGACAATTATACTGTGCCATCTGTTCGTATATAAATAATTAGAAATCAAACATTTGAAATGCAATATACGCAGATATATTTTATAGTTTGGAAAATGCTTTTTACTTTATTTGTACCTACGCGTACCTATATACAGTAAGATTTGTGTTTAGTGTTTGAAGCTACGGCATTTACTATTTTGTTATTGATTAACATTATGAAACTTTCTGGGCATGTGAATACCAGCTGGTATATAATTGAATATAGATCTTTGTATAAATAGATATGTGTAATTGTTTGATGTTATGAATAATCAAACAGCGCAATATTATACGTGACCAATAAGCAAATTATAAATATAATACAGTATGCTTTCCAAAAGCTTATAAACCACAAGAGATTGAATTTTTATAACAAATATTCAATATGGGGTTGGATACGTTAATGACCACAGATATTAAATCGCAAATAATCAACGGCAGATACTAGAAATCCCGAAAATTCAACTTCACAGTCGCCCGTACGATGTAATCTACCAGCTATTTACAAATATATATATATAATATCGGCTTGCGTTCAATGAGAATTGTCGAAAGGCTGTAGACTGCAGCGTACTGTGTAGTTATCCTTCGAGGATGAAAAAAACTACCCAACGTGTATTTTATAATAATATTATACACCTATGTGTTGCAGCTCTAGAGACTAGTCGGCGCGCAAGACTGTATAATATTATGAGTTGTACTGTCGTAGCGACGGACCAGACGATGCTTCAAAGAATAATAACATTAATAGGCACATCGTGAAATACATAATAATATAATATTATACAAGCTAGACACACGTACGCACAGTCACATGATAACGGCCCTTACGCGGGACCGTCGTCTCGGCCATTACTCATTTGTAGTCGTGAGTCGACTAATTTTTTTATTGTAATTGGTCACCTAAACGAAGTTCCCGTGTCGTACACTATGTACAATTACACAAGTTTATCGCCAACTAGGCGTGTGTTATTGATGTTCTTTGGAATTTGTTACGATAGCTATTTCCACCAGTATATCACCAATAATTTCACATGCGCATATAACGTATAATAATAGTGTAGGTATATGTATATTTAACTCGAAATCGGTACGTTGCACACGTAAACAATTAAAACCATATGGTCGGTATATAATAATAATATGTATTGTAAAGTAGAGTGCAAAACCGGAATGCCCCAAACCGACAGCCGCATTAAAATGAATGATTGCGGAGTAGAACAACCGCCGAACCTTGACCTCGGATCCGAAGTCGTCAGCCTTTGATTGCGATAGAAAAGCGTACGTCCGACCGAATGGTGGCCGCCGTGTGCCCGTGTTTTGTGCCATATTATATTAGGTACGGTATTTTTTTTTATTTTAACGATACTAGAACACTAATTTTTACTTTTTCGTTTTATCATTCCGGGGTTGGAGCAAACGATTACAACCTGTTGCAAAACACTGGTGATTATTACATTATACATAAGGGCGTTAGTTAAATAAATATATATAATATTACATGTATAAAATACCTACTAAACACGAAAAGTTTCAAATGCCTATATTAATATACACGTTTTTAATTGTACGAGTCGTAACAGTGTTACCGACTAAGTTTCCTTTAAATAAATTAACCGTATTATTAACGTTGATATCTATGTCCATTTATGGTATAGACGAATGCGGCGTCTTATCCCATCTGTTCCGCATTAATCATGTGAAACAACGCGTGTTCAAAACTTTCATTTGAGTTTCAATAACAGTTACAGTCGAAATGAACGAAAAATTGTATTATGTAGTATCCATGTACCTATCTAAATATTACGTAAGTCCGAGCACGACGTTTCGGCATTCGGGTAGCTTAAAATCGCGCCTGTAAGAAAATGAAAACAGTCCCAATGGATAATATATATATATATATATATAATGTAGGTACCCGTGTTGCGACAATAGCATACAAGTCGGTAAACTAGGAGAAATTAAAAACAAAATATTGTCATAATATTATAATATTCCGCGTATTATAATAAAATTTCACCGCTGCGTACGCACGTAAAATACCGAACGCGCCGAGAAACAACGGTTACGTTATTATATTATATTCGCATGTCGAAAATAATATAAAATACATACATTGGCATTGTAACCAAGGTCGATAATAATATTATTATTATATATAGGTACGCGCGCGATGAGGCCGACCGTATTTATTTATTATTCACGCGCGCACGCGTAGGTATATAGTACATGTATATAATATATATATATGTGTGTGTGTGTGTGTGTGTAGAAGTTCAAACGCACATACATAACAGATTTCACATTTTCAACATCCACATTCCTCGTCGAACCTTTGCGGATTACTTCGTAATCTCGACCGTGCGCGCGTGTTTATAAACCTATACGTATGTATTTCAATTGTTAATAGTTATTTGTAAGTTAATTAACACGAAGTCCTCCAAGACTCAGGTAGAATTTTAATCAGTCATCAGGCTGCTGTTGTAGCTGTCGCCGTATCGGAAAAATATAATACATAATATACTATATTACGTACACTCGTAGGCGTGTTTTCGCTGAAGTTGTCACGACAGATTTAATCGGAATACATGACGTATGCAATATAGTATTATTAATTGTATACAATTTGATCCGTCTATGAGAATATCGCGGTCTGAAAGCAATTTTGTGTTTGATTCACTTTTTTTCAGTCGAAAGCCATACAGCTACTGCGGGACGGAGTTTAAAAGTTCGAGTAAACCGAATCGCGCGACACCTATTATAGGCTATAATAATAATAATAATATACACGTAACTCCAGTGTTTACAAAATATTACCTATAATGACCACGTTGCGCTCAATAAAAACAAAATATCGATCTTGAAAACACGTAGATGAACCGATGGATATCTCCTGAGCAGGAAAATAACACAATCTCATAGAGGCACACACACAATGTGTATTGCATCGGTTGCAATAACAGTAAATTACACGACGATATAATTAATCGATAGCACTGCAGCAGCAGCGCAGAAGCAGGCCTTACCGTCACGACGTTATATTACTACTATCTCTATACTTACTATAACAGCTGTATAATATATTAATATATTAAATTTATTATTATTATATAAGACAGGAGACGGACGATCGGTTATCACCGCCAATATATTATATTATTATACCCAACAACCCGACGACTCGGGCCGTCGACGACGTACAGAGCTCCCGCGTACAACGTTCGTCAGTCGATATTATTACGGCGGAGAAGCAGGTCACCGTGATCGTAGTTTTCATACATTATTATTATACTATGAATCGGCACACACTTATATTATATATAATTGCGTAATTTCCGACGATTATCCGATGGTACTTCAGCTGAGTGCAGAAGTCTCCAGTGGCAGATTCTCCACATATTATATATACCTACTTTCTAATTAATTACGTGCGTTACAAAATAGTTTTGCTGTGCACACGATACAATATGTATACCAATGCAAGTATAGAATATAATAATCGATATATACCTGACGCGGCCGCTACTGCAGCTGTAATCTCTATAAATATATATATATAGGTATACATATACAATATACGTCGCGAGCTCGACTTAAAAGACGACGACAATGGCATTGAAAATTTACGATACTCGCAAGTATTTAAGTATAAACACGCGTTTCGCGCTGTCGTCTTCAAAGCCCGTCGGTAATGAGAGATATTCATATGGAATGCTCTCGACCGCGAGCGCGCGCGCGCGTTCGATGATTTTCAGGATTATTGCCGCCGCGTTAAAGGTAATTACGCGCTGCCGGACCGAGTTTATTATTTTTTTTTTCCGTTTAATTTCTCTCGAGAGCTCGCCCGCACACTAATGAAACACTCGTACCATTCCACGCACAATCAAACAGACATTATATAATAATATATGAGGCTGTATCGTACCTATAGGCCGAACTCGACGCGGTATTATAAATTATCACTGTCGCCATTAATGCGTGCCGCTGATATGTATAGTAATATCGTGTATTTATTTGAGCCAAATGGACGAAACCGAATATTTTTTCTGTGTCATCGACGGAATATGGGTCGTAGGGTAATGCAGATGGCCGGGCTGGTCTGAAAATGTATCCAACTCCCCCGGTCTGAACGAGATTTGACACTTACGCGACTATACATCATGTTATAAAATAGTAAAATATTATACTTAATCTTATAAAGATATCTGAGCAATTTGTTTTACCTAACCTTCGAGGAGTCAACTATATATAAACGACGACGAGATGCAAGAAAAAAAAGAACAATCGCATCTGATTACTGGTGACGATATAATACATACAGGTATAAAATATAATAATTGAACGGAATATAATAATCATCGTTTACTTCTCTTACAATTATTAATGATTATTGAATATTTTACACGATGCTGATTATATATTTAAATTATACCTTCGCATTTCGAACTCAATATATTATAATTACTTACCCCCATCATGTATATATTTATATTTACTACACTTATTAAACAAACTATATATTATAGAATTCGGCCGATTGTTAAGATTATTGACTTACTAAAATTATTTTCGTACGTTTAACAATTCCTCGTTGAGTGTTAATTATTATAATAAAAATTATCGTAATGTTATACTAATATGTACCATATTATACAGTATTTATATTTAAGAGATCTTTTAAAGTAAAGCGCATTTTTAACAATTTATACAATTGTTTACTTTGAATATAAAACTAGTAAAACTACTTCACGTTTTTAATCATCAAATATCGTTAAAATGTTTCAAACAAACAACGAATTGTATAAAAAACTATAAAACATAATTGCTCGATATTGGTGCTTATCAAGTTACATAGGATTTGTTATGAAAAAGGTAAACAAAATTTAAATTTGCACATCACATTTTGGGCTAAGGTGAAAAATATAGTTTTAGTATAAACAACAAATTAGATACTTCAGTAGAAAATTTGTTATTATAACGACTATACAATAACATAACAATGATTTATTTAAATTAAGAATAAAAAAACAACTTTTTAAAACTGTTTTCCTGAAATATTCTGCCCCATGGCATGTGTTATGTTTTTTAGATTCATTTTAGACATATATAGAGATTTTTAAAACTGCATTTATCATACGAAATCTTAGAAAATTAAATGCATACTTATTTTATATTTTTAAATTTTAAATGTAATGTAGCAATATATATTTATTTTATCATATTACACTTACACGTTACACATACAATATATACAACATAAGTTTTATTTTTAGTAATTTAAAACATTTAAACCCACGTTACTACGAATAATCGATGCTCCATTGTACCTCAGTCTTCAAATATAATATCTAAGTATCTAACTATAACTATTATAAATAGGTACATAGTTATAATGGTTATATCTGTTATCCATAAATATTGTTCTTCAACGCAGTAAAAATAAAAACTATAATACTCAACATACGAGTATAGGTATAAGTTTCAATGTTATGTGAATGATATTTATTAAAAATAACCTACTTATCATTATTTATTTTTAAAATTTATCATAAAGAACTCAGAACATTGTTTTTTATTGTGACAACCGTCAAACAAACCGGACAAACTAGATGGACAGATAAAACGGCCCATTTATTAAAAAATAATAATAATAATAAGGCGCATCGTAATCACAAATCATTCCACGTACATAAGAAGTATATAAGCAATAAACATTAATAAGATTTTTTAAGTCAAGAGCTGAAGAATTCGACCAATTTGATTTGGCAAATTTAGCTTATACCTATATAATGAGGCAAACGATTTCGTTCATCAATGAAACTTGTTGTGTACATTTAAGGTATGTAGTTTTTAAGGTGATTTAATCCGAAAGCGATTAGAAATCACGTATAAGATTGTTCCCGCTTGTGTCACGTTTGTCACGTGATAACAGATTTTGACATTTCGCAGTTTCGTTAAAATAAATACTATATTTATTTATACATATGTATAATGTTTAGGTATGTTAAGCATTTATACATTGTTGGTGAGTAAGTACATTAGTAAATTACGTAATACATAATAAGTCATTTCAGATAAAATGTATGAGCTATAGGCACCATCAAGTATATAAGTATAGAGGATTCAGTGAGTAATATATAATACATATTATAATAAACTATAACATAACAGGTATATATGTATCTACTGTATTGTCTAAATATATATGTTCATCATATATTCATATTGTAATTCAATGAAAATAGGTTTCAAAAACTATGTATAATTTTTTAATATTAAAAATTGTATGTTTCATAGGGATATTACGAACGAAAAATCTCAGAAATAAAGTATACTTTGCAGGAAAATAACTGTCGCAACGGAAAATTCTTTTAAAATTCATCAATTTTGAATCAGTTTAAGAAAAGTAAAAAAAAAAAATAGGTATTTTTTAGATGCTAGTATAAATAAAAATTTAAGTTGGCTTTAAAATTATTTTTGCACCGAGCCTGATATTATCTTATTCCTGGTGTTCGCCTAAAATCCTAAAGTTGGTTCAGCATATATATGCTATATGTATTATAAATGTTAAGGATTAACAGTTAAGCTATTATCACGTGACTCGAGTGTTTATTTAATACTGTTTCAATATATACTTATAGTTATTGGACGTATACAACAAATATTATACCCACACAAACATGTATTATACATACTAAAATATACACTAACATAATATGTAGGTACACTAGTATTTTCTCCCGTTTGAGACTGGATCTATATTATTCAATTTTTAAGTACACGCAACGCCACGACTGACAATGTGAGACCGCGTCGGCATATCGTTTTGTATAATATTATGATGATGATGATGGTGATAATGACTTTCTCGCTCGCGCGGCGGTCATACACTTTTCTCTAACACGTACCAGTGTACGCGCGCGCTTATATTATTTCGTCGGATTTAAATTTTAATAGATCATTATTATATATGATATAGAGGGGCCCCGCCAGGTTAAGTACCTATCCACCGACGCCGCCGTCGCGAAAGGGGAGTAGGGAGGCGTGACCAGAGTAGCCGATTGGAGGATGCCTTCACTGCCGCCGCCGCCGCAGCCACCGCTCAATTATTATTATTATCATTATTATTTTCAGGCAAAATATTATTATGTGTAATGAAAAACGATAATACGCATATATGAAAAAAACATTCGATGTACGTATACGAGTCGGCCGCGCTACCTTACTGCAGCAAGTCAGCTGATATACTACATTTGTGCTATAGGGTATTGTGTTAGAGCCGTTGGGGTGTTTAAAAGTACTTAAATTAATAAATGGCAACGTCCGAAAATGGTCTCATGGAACATTACGAGAATAGCACTATCATCTATATTTACTTTGCGTTCATTGCAGGGAAGTTTGTTTATAATATATTATAGCGAGAATTAAAAAATTACCTGTTTTAAATTTTTGCAACTCTCGTTTATAGACTTGAAAAATACTGCTCAACGCACTCGCTTCACCATATATACCATAATACAACAATTACGAACAACAATTGTGATAATAATAATCACAATAATTACTGTACATATTATAATATGTTTATTATTGACACACATTATATATTTAGAAAAAAGTGAAAAATTGTTCATCCGTAATAACACGCTTATAATCCTCATTACAAACATATTATAGAGCCTTCCCCATCGCCTCATCAACAAGCTCGTTGTTACATGCACAATGGGTACCTACACCAATATAATATATTATAAACATACGCGATGTATGTAAAAAAAAATAACACCGCGTCGTCTCGTGTTTGTGATAATTAATTTAACGGCCGCACGCGCTCGTTACTGCAGCATAATATAATATAATTTATACGGCGGCGACTGCGATGATGTCGATGATGATGATGATGATGATGATGATGATGATTATAATGATGAAAATTATGATGGAAGGAACGAGGAACAAAGTGGCCCGTGCGTAGTATTTTTACTTCTATTACTACTACTACTACTACAATACAGTGTTACTGTGTTAGTGTACCTATATGTAGTGTAGAGGTACTTACTCGTGTCGTAGATCTATATTATTATTATTTTATTTCGTCTTCGGATGCAGGAACGCAGTACACGCCAAGCACGCGCGCACACGATTAATATTATTCTTATAAGAGCGCCCCGAGGAAACCGTATACGATTTAATGCAGTATATTATATATTTATATATACACGCGTAGTTATAAAACGATTCAGGGGTGACTCGCGCATTTTGAATTAAATGACTATCGTATATTATATTATATTCGCATCACGACAAAATGTCAATATACCTATTATTATTATTTAGTTTTTTTTTATTTTTAAATAATACTTATAAACATATACACTAAAACGTTTCCCTTCCCCCAGATAACAAATTTATTTTTTTTTTCAAATCTGATTTTTGTAATTTTTTACTACGTATCAATCTATATTTATGTTTGTGTGAAGTATATCTACTAAAGTACTATCTATTATATATAACTGAATTTAAGTTGTCTACTATATATACCTACTTAATACTGACAGATATTAGATTATGAACACAAAAATATTTTTGTCTTTTTAGGATAGCCAAAATTAAATTATTAAATCCCATTTATAAATAATATGATAGCATTGTGAATTAATTAAATAGTTACTAAACTCTTTTGTTCAGTTGTACACACAACACGTTGCCGTAACAAACAATTTAGCTGCATGGTTTTGCTTGAAAATTTGCTTCCAATAATTATTATGCACTGATTTCTATACCATACCATCTATAGAATAGAAATCTGAGTAATTGATTATTATAATGTCCATCTTCAACGATACATATACTACCGAAAAATGACAAAATACAATATTGTAAGCAGCTTTATCAATTAATGTGAAATTCATTTTCCAATCACATAACTGTGAGATGATTAAACGATGATTTTTAATGATTCCATAATTTATAGATTAATAAATATAACTACAAAATGAGGGGAGAAATAGCATTGGTAAGAATGAAATAAAAATGTGGATAATTCATATGAGTAGTTTAAATTAAGTTGTTATCATTGCATATATATCTATGCACTTTTTACGATTTCTTATTTATTAAGAGATTTTCGTTTTTGCCTCTTTAATAGGCTTTTACATAAGTGTTCAGTAACATAATATATACGTAGGTACTCGCACGAACAAAACTAATTGATTAAGCGGATATCATAAATTACGTGTTTCGCTTACTTTTATTATCTATTTTGTGTCAAAAGAACATTGATGGATAGTCATTGATATTAAATTATATTGCTTACTCAATGGAATCGTGTCTATGATAGGGACCAAAATGCTATTGGATTATTCGTTGTAAAAAGACAAGTAAATTTATTACCTTGTATAAATACTCCGAAGTACTATGTATGTAGAATCTGTCGAATCTGATAAAGTATATAAATGCTTTGCCGATCAACTAACAATACTTCACGCTAACTGTAAGAGTAGAAAATTCTACGACGTCAATCGTATTATATATATATATAGATAAGTACTATACCTATACATATTTGAAAACAGCCGACGAATAATAAATATTTTCACCTATTTTTTTTTTGTTTTAAATAAAAATTTTCACAAGTGTAGCCATGTAGGTAAATATTGTTTTCAATATAGTTATAAATCAAAACTTTGTGTTCGTTTAGGAAGAACTTAAAACATAAAACCATCAATAGTTATTTATTTATTTTTATACTAAAAAATGTGACTTAGACTGTTTATTTTAAGTGTTTAAAATTTAAATACTCACCAATCACCTGTGTAAGACTTCTACTAAATAGAATGATATTTATAGTTTCTTTAGACATTTAAAATAATAAAATATACCTCCAAGGCTACAAATCATAACAAAATACTATTATACCCAAAATAGGTCAATTGACTTATTATTGAAGAAAAATAAAATAATATTTACATTTAAGATGTACTCACTTATTTAATTCATTTATATTCAATTAAAAACCGGTTTGTTATATTTATTTACTGTTTTCACTTACATATAGTTACATCGATGTATTTTAACGCTTTTATCTATTCCTACTAATCTTTTAACCTTTAAAATAAAATTAATTTATAATTATAATAAATTTATCAAAGTTAGATACATAATAAATCAAAAAACAATACATTTATTGCAAATCCAATAAATTTGTTAAGATCATCATGGGAAAAAAATAATTTTACTTACAAAATTATTTAATTGGTTTATATATTAGATACTATATTAATATATTATACATTATTAAGCCGTGAACAATAAAACAAAATGTTTTATTTAGTATGATTTTTTAAACTTCATTTTTCCCCTATTTCAGTATAATATATTTATTGGTTTGAAATTATTAATGTGATATTTATTATTAATATTATTTAAAAATTGCATGACAGCTAATCAGTTCATTAGTAACTATTTATAAATTTCTCAGTTTGAATATTTTATTTATTCATGAGTAATTATAGTATTATAGTATTATACTTGATATAATAATTGCATTAAAACATTTAAGAAATTTATTTAAAGATTTTATTGCCTATAATTATATATTATATATTATTATTTTTAATGCGTTGAAACGTTTATTTTACATATGAATGACACTTAAGAGATTTTGATACTAGTATTAATTACTGAAGGTTAGAAATAATATATAATATTAAATATTTTATTAAGGAAAATTGACATTTTAATTGATTATTGTGAACATTATACTTAAGCGATACAAGTATTCAAAAAGAAACCACCAAGAAAAAAAATCGAATTCACCGCTAATTTGAACTGTTGAAAAATGTATGTTTATGTATACATACGTTAATATAAACCAGTGTTATATTCAATGCGTAGTGTAATAATTTTATTGAGTATTTTTCCATTTAAGGTGTCCCTGCCATGTTTGGACAATCCAAGGACATTTTGCAGTAGTTGGTGCAAACTTACTTATATCCATTAGAAAACACCATACCTACTGTGATAAGTTCATGGCATAATTATACAATCAGAAATCGAATTACATATTCAAAAGATGTACTGTGGTATATGATAAATACTTTTTTTAAGCCAAGATGAAGATTATATCAAATAAACGGTAACTTAAAAGTTAAAGTACTTAGGAGTATAAAATAATATCTTAAACTATTTCAAATAGGTAATATGGATAAGTTCTTACTACATCCTCCAGATAATTAATATGTATATACACACATTATTGATCAGAAATTGTTGTAACAAAAATTATGAAAATTTCATAGAAACTATGCATGAAATCCTCGTCAAATTTGTAACACAACTTTATTCTGACAATAGAATTTATAATTGTTTGTATAGAAAAAAAAATTAAGCATATCATATGATTTAATTCTAACAGATATAATATAATAAATTTAAATTATACAATGTAAATAGAATTGTTAGCAGTTAGCATATCATTTATGTCATTTAACAACCTACTTTTATTTCAAACTCTATTCTATGTAAATTATTCTTTCGCATCCCACGATTCATAATATTTAATTGTATAATAAATACGATTTGTATTTAATATTTATTTTCAAATAGGAAAGTGATAGGGTGAGATACTTATAAACTATATATTTTATTGACGGACTAAATTCAAAAATATTGTAATATTTAAGATTTTTTTGTCATCAGTTACACGATTAATATTCTCTATACCGTTTCCCACGGATAATTTTTTTTTATTTGTTGAGATGATAATGATATTTAGTAAATAGTAGGTGTTTGGTTATTACGTATATCCGTACATACACTAAACATTATACTAACATATAATATTATTAATTCACAACTTTAAAACGCACAAAAAAAAAACATAAACTATATCCATAAAAAAGATGAATGAGCAAGAAAAAAATAAATAACGAACAACATAATTATAGGATTCAAATAAAAAAATTAAATTTGAAGTTATAGAATAACATAAGCGTCATACTCATATGCCATAGTTACAATGTATAACATAAAAAATAGATATCATTTTCTTGTTTCTGCAATTCAATATTGGTTTATAAATTATAGTATTTAATTTTAAAGGTAAATACTAAAAATACATAAAATAGTTTCTATATCCTTATAGATTTTTCTTTTAAAAAGAGTTAAGAAGAAATATATTTTTTTGTATCATTATCTAAAATATTTTAACAATACTTATAAAAATATTACAAATTACAACTATTGTTTATTCAATTGTATCTTAAATTAAAAATGAGTAATTTAATCAGTGTTGAATGTTGAATGTTTTACATATTTATAATTTTCATGTCATTAATAATGATATATCTACAAAAAATGTACTCGTAAATAAATATAATAATATAAATAATTGTGTAGCATAGTTGTGTTTTGAAACAGAATAATTCCATTAATTCAAAAATATTAAATATAGGTATCACGCGTATACGTTTTATATGTTTATACACACAACATATTAACATTTTTTTTAACGTTTATCTCATATGATAATTTTTAAATTTCAATTCATCATCAATATAAAAACGTACCAAATCTATTTATCTATTATTAAATTTGATTTATCTACTTTTAAATAAATTTTAATTTCTAAATTATTATTTTTTAAATTTTCTTTATTTCTTACAATAAGACTATAATCGTACTTAACAACTTAGCAATGTTATATTATATTGGATTGGATTGGAAAATCAACATTGACCACAAATTACGATTTTGCCGTATAGGTAAAAATGAAAACAATAATAACGTTTTTCACACGTCTTATTAGGTCAACCCCATATTTGTAAACTGCGTTTTTGGAGTATAATTTTACAATTAATTAAACATAAATATGATTCTTGGTTCGTGGGAATTATTTTGTATGTGCTCTATTACAACTCGATAACATGCGTGTGTGCGGACCGGCGCTGTGTGGCAAAAACCGAACACCTTAAACGGTATTCGTGTGAATTATTTAGGTACGTGATATAAACACTGGCCATTATTGATGACTACTCATAATTATAAACTTCGGAACAATGAGATTAAACGTAATTTGTATTACAGTCGGTCAGCTATATTGTTTTTATTTTTTATCCCGTACACAACACGCTGACTTCTAGGTACGCCATGCGATATACAACCTAAAAAAACTAAAAACACGTAGAACATATTTTTATCAGAAGCTCGTGATTCACAAACCATGAGAACGTACGCTATTTTTAATTTTTCTTTATAGCGTCAAGTATGAAGTGGATAATGGATAAAGATTTTCAAAACAAAACATAATATTTTCGCGTTGAATACCAAAATGTCATGCGCATATTTCACCGATTCCGACGGTTCTTGAGAGATTATATTATTAAGTAGTGCGGCATCCGCGGGTATTGTGGTTGAATGGTGTATTATGTCAAGGTTTATTTCGATTAATATACAGGTATACAAAACAGATATATTTGTTTCCAACACAAATCGTGAATATGATTTTTTGCTATTACAGTATTACCATACTGAGTTATTTATTATTGATTGAATCGAATTTGTCTGTATCGCTAAAACATTATAACATGCACAATACTTCGAAGTGCCGAACGTTGTATATTACTTATAGAATGCGTTTATCGTCATGTTTATTTAACTATAAATTGTAAAAACGACTTACTATTTTTGCTCACCATACGCTGTAAACGCTTAATCTTTTAGAAAATCTAGAAACTTCGGAGACCCTTAAAACCATTTACATAGCTATAGTGCTATACGTTTTCAATAGTTCGTCATACTATAACGGTACGATTTAAAATGATCTAATACAAAAAAGTATGAAATAATATTATATTCAACCATTCTCAAATTTGATCAGTACTATACTGCTATCATACATTTATATAGACAGTACGCCAATCAACGCATCAACATTTTTATCTCGTTGTTATCTCTATCCATCTTTCAGCTGTATTTTATTTTATAATATGCATAATATTACTTGTATAGTGAAAAATAGATTATTTTGCTAGAATATTTCAATATAAAAACTAAAATTTTCCCGATCAAATTAAAAGATATAAATATTAATGTGAAATATTATGATATGTAATACAATTTATATATTAACTACATGATTTTTATATTAAACGTAACCACGTAGATTATACCTGTCTATACACAATATTATTGTTGAATAATAATAATAAACAAAATTGTATTCTAATTTTAGCCGTACATTTAACTAATTTTACCTAAATAGTTTCGATCTCGCATATTGTCTAGGACATGCAGTCCATTCGTGCCACCGTCTTCCTATAAGCATACGGCCTCGCAAAGACGACAGTATTTGTTTTTTGTCACACATGATGCACGCGCGTACATAAGTACACATTATTTAAATATAACAGTATAGGCAAGTTTATATTATATTGTATATATAGGTACGACCCGGAACGGTTGTTTTATGGTCGATTCGACGTCGGACGCGTCTAAAGCGCCGCAGCATATGTATATATAATATTATGTATACACGTTTACACACATAACGCATACATCAGATAGGTTAGGTTTAGATATATTATATACGTTCAATAAAAAGTATAGACTTGTGTTGGAATCCGCAAAACGTGATCGGCAGCGGCGGCACCGTCAGAACCAGTATATCTCGCGCGCCGGCCAGTGTATTTATACGCGTATATTATTATAATATTATATGTCCAGGTATTAAGTATATACACAGTACGTCCTAAGGGCGCCGGACGACCATTACGCGGATAGTAGTGGTTAGTGAGCGAGTATGAAAGTTGGGGGAACGGGTCGGGGGGTACGCGAAAAAGTACTCGGCTGGGATTTTTATCTGCCGGGTTCCTTTAACCGTAGTGAAAGCTATATATATATATATATATATATGTATATAATGCTTTCAAAGATATTTGCATACACACTCGTGCGGTGATGTGCTTCCCGTCCCAACCTAGGAGATATCGGCACCTATCTATATTATATTATACTGATTATATACACACACGCGAACTGCGGACGATACAATCGACTATTGTGACAGCTGTAGCCGCAATCTGCGGGAAAGGTTCGTGCAAAATCCTAATAATAAATTATTGATTCATTTCGAATAGGCTCGCGAATGTATTCAATAATCACATAATATAATCTGTGTACAGGGTCGTATTTACTATTTAGGTAAGGCGGTGTCCCTGATAAATCTTTGCAAATGTAACGAATTTTTCAGTTTTTAAACAGAATTATACGAATTAGTCTACAATGAAACATAATATTTAATGAAATTTGTCCGTATTCTTTATTTCTCTCCTTTCTTTTCTTTTCTTTTGGTTTGAAACCACGAACCTATTGTTTTTTTAATCTAATTATTGAAAATTGAAAAATTGTATATATGTATACATTATATATTATTGAAATGTATGTTTTTAATAGTATGCCCATTACCGATAAAAAAACTTGAATTATCAGTTTTATTGTATAATAATATGAGGTCGAGGTAATCATACTTATTTAATTATATAATACTCGTAGTTCTGAAATTTTCGCCACTGTTAGAATTGTATCGCTGGTCCACACGTGCCACCTGGAAGTCCTGCCCTAAACTTGGCACTGACTGCGGATAATATAATTTTATCAGGTATACCTACAAATATGTATAAATATTGTACATTTCGAGGCACGGGGGCGTTTAATAATCGATTTCGTGTTGACGGAAAAAAAGTCGACAAACGGTATATTACGAAGATTCTATCGTGTTTGGTGTATACGTGGGATTTTGGTGACGTATATTATGTATAATATCATACCTATAGTCGCAAAGGATCTTGACGTGTTAGCAAAACGAAGAAAAGGCGGCTGATTTTCTTGCTACTGACACTTATCCACTGTGAGTAATGAGTATACATCGTATTTATTTCATATTTAATGCGTACGCAAAATTCTTACAGCAGTATACAACACGTGAACAAATATTGTACACAGGCAGAAAAATAGACGAATTATGTAATACGAACGATTTGTTATCCTAGAAAGGTGCATATAGAAGTATAGAAAAGTATTATAAAACAACCTATGAAAATGTATATCTATGACCTATGTCCTATATATAGGTACTTACATGATGTATCGAAGTATCGTATATTCGATCTAGACGGTAGTATCTACTAATGTACGTAAACAATGTACTATTCAGAGCTGAACGTATAACCGGACTCAAAATATTCTAACGCAAGTTACTGTGCCTACTATATTTATATTAAACAACATTGAGACAAGTTGTAGTGATTTTTTGATGGATCACAGAACAATGTCAATATAGCACCACATTCGTAACCGATTACACATCGTCATGTTAGAAAAAGCGTGTCTTTATACAATATAATAATATGCATATTTAGTTATTTTATGTTTATAATGTTTATGTATACTCAAAGCGGAATGTAGAAAAAATTTCACACTAAAAATATCGCGTCAAACTACGTATATTAAGGAGGTCCCAAGGATGGGGGGGGGCAGAGTAACAAGCTTCTGATGTGCAAGTTAATAAAATGTATACCAATATTAAAAAATGTTGTAATTTATAGCTATTTCTAATCGATATATTTAACGCTGTATTGGGAATAATGGAAAAAACTCATCGTCTTGTACTCAAAAATATTATCAAAATTTAATTTTTTATTAGGTATATTATATTTACTTTAGAACCAAAATTGAACGAGTTCTACTCAGACTGCGTAAATGCGTTTTTCTATGTTGCGCGTGGGCTAGAGAGAGAAAAAAAACAGTGCGCTGACATCCTCTTAATAAAGTGTGCTATAGAAAGGATATTATTAGTATGTTACGTCGTGTTATAACTTGGTTACGTTTTACAATGTGTATGAACCATTTAACCAGATTATGTAAGTTGAGTTTATATAAAAAAATGTTGAAGAACTTTATTTGGTGAAAACAGTTGTAGATTTGAGAATGATAATATTATTCTTGAAAATAGGTTAGGTTATTTTAAATAACACATTATACACATTACTAATAGTTAATAGTGTTTTTGTTAAAAACTTTTTGATTTTTAATAAAAAATTTAGGCTGTTCATATTCTGTTTATTTTCCGTATTGTGAATATTATTTTATACTAATATTATTACTACTAACTTAATATTCCTCTGCATTCTTACCCGTGTAAGATGTATAATACGTAGGTTATCTTTCAATTCAATATTCGTATAGGACGTAAACATCAGCTGAGTATAACATCCAAGCACCTCCCCCAACAAAAATATACGATAATACACCACCGAAAAATTCGAGATAAAACATATAGAACGGTCAAAAAGATAAAAAAAACGGTAACAAAAAAAAAATTATAATATGTATATGGTATAAACAAATGTTAATTTTTTTTCATCGTTTACAGGCAGTATAAGGTCTAGGATAACGGATTTTCGGGATGAAGTCACGTCGTAGATGAAGTGTGCAAAAAACAATGGAAATTCGCGGAAGTAATCGGTCGATAACGCACACGGGCGCAAGCGGACATGGAGATATTCGGTATGGTCAACGGGTTCCCGGTAACTCCATCACGATTTTTTGCATCTATAATAACGTGATAACACACGCCAGTATATCACGGTGTACGCCGTGTGCACATATTATGTTTATTTTAAATACGTGTCATCTTTTGACCTTGGATACGTTACGGAACGACGTTAAAGCAAGAAGTAAGTAAACATAATATTTGTTTTACCAATAAAAATAACAGGTACATATATATATATATAAATTATATGTGAGTGTGTCTTATCCAACGAAATTGTTAACGACCAATTGTATTGTTCTCAAAACTCCGACTCAGCAAATATTGAACTCTCAAGTGCTTGACGATAAATAATATAATATGTATATATATATAATAAGTGATATCTTTCGAAAGTCGAATCCAAGGAATGACTGAAATATGATTTCATTGCGTGGCGGTATCAAATTGTGGATATTGTCTAATACTTATAGTAGGTAATATCTCTAAAAATGTGCCACGATATATTGTTGTTGTATCCATCTCATTGGAAGGTTGAAAGGTTCGACAGTCCTAGGAATAATAATTATACATAACAATTAAATTTTTAATTTAAAATTCAAGGATAAGATCGTCGTAAATCACAATAGTGGGGGAACGTACAAGCACCTGACAGATGTATGACACGAAAAATAAAGAAACGAACATTTAAATAATAATTATAAACAAATACGTTATTTTGTCATTGCACTAGTCACAGAAAACTAATCATAGGAGTATAATCCACATTCCGCTTAACGACATTGCAAGACTTGTATTTGTATATTTATATACATAATACACTTACTTAAAAGGCTAAACCCTACATAAGGTATACACTACACATTAATATAGGCGGGAAACCGAACGTTGATTTAGATATTTAGAAATATGTTTATAAACTATTAAATAATAATGTTTTAATTTCGTTTTATTGACACAGTTAAGACCATATAGGTATCTATATCTGTGTATTAATTTAATAATTCGTAACCAGTTACCAATAGCATAACTTACATTTTGTTGTAGAGATACGTACATAATTTATTAATAAACCTATTATATTATATTACCATGACCCAGTGAGTATTTTACTGCCTATTTTATTTTAATGTAACATAACTCAACAAACAAAACAGTTTAAAAATACATATCAGTACATATATATATATAATTACATAATAATATAATTCACCAACCAGTTTTAATTAAAATGTTCACGATAAAATTAAAAAAATAAATTATGTCGTTTCAGCAAATGGTTATGATATTACAATGATAAAAAATTAATTTATAGTTATTTTTTTATTTACATTTAATATTTTAATATATTTATTATTTTTATATTGTTTATATTTTTAATAAAATACGACGACATTCATTAATAATACGGTATCATTGAATGAGATTATTTGTAATCAATATTTTTTATGATGATTTTAAGCTGCAAACAATTTTTCTAAAACGGTCATTATTAAATTTTATCGTCTGGGATTTTATACGCACATAAGAACGAAATGGAAAACACGACGGTGCGGAATAATCGAAATGAGAACTTCCTTCTCCGTTTGTCATGATGGTAATAATATTATTAATAACGTCGTTCTACTCTAGTAAACAGATTTAATACCGCGCGTGGACGGCGGTCGGTTGTTCGTACATTCTGGCGGGGAAGGGAGGCGCGTGCAACAAGTTTTCCCACGCAAAATTCAATTTTTATGAATGGAACGCGTATTTGTTATCGTGAAAAAGGTTAATTGATAAACAAACCGAATTGTCTCAGTTTTTCTGTATACTTCACCTATTTGGATAGAGGTATTAGGCTTTTTTCGTGTAAATTATGAATGCTTATTAATTTTTATCTTAAATTCTTGAGTGCATATTTAAATATTTTAAGTTATTATTTTAAGACTTGATGGCGTTACGGCGCAAACTTATCACGACATTTACCTATTTTACGAATACTCCTCTATCTATATTGAGTTTTGTCTAAACGAGTTCCAAAAACCGTTACTAAATTACTCACTATACACCGATACGCGGATTCATCATAGTATTTTAGTATTTACGCATCGTAATAATATATAATATGACATATGTACATTAAACGTATTTTCGTGAATCGCGATATCCTCGATTTCCTTTACAAACGATTATCATCGCGTTCGAACTGCACGCGCATATTATACAATAGGTATATAACATCGAATATTATTATGATAGATGAATGAATAATGTTATAACGGCGAAAAAAAATGACGAGCGGCCGTTGCGGAAAAACGGTTGCGCGGGCCGAAGCACGTAATCGCGGGTGTCCGTGTGGCGGGCGGTGAGGTCGAGACGAAAAGACACCTCTCATCGCCGCCGCCGTATCGTGTACGCGAGTCGCGGAGAAAGCCCCCCTCGCGCGCGGTGTCCGCGCAATATGACCGACAAACCGGCGGCTGGCGGACGACGACGATGGCCGCGGACGCCGGACGTCGGCGGGACAGACGCCGGAGCGCCGAACATGAGCAGTGTCCGAAAAAACGAGACGCGAATCTGTCGTCCGGGCGGCGTTACCGGCGAAAAACCGTCGCAGGTGTGTGGGCAGAGTGCGCGCAACGACGGGCGGGCGGAAGGGCGGGCGGACGACCGACTTGCGAGAAACACGACGTGGCGACGAGCGGTGTCACGGGGTGGCCGTGGCACGGGGAGCGGCGAAGGGAAGTGAAAAAAAAATCACACGACAGAATACGCGGCCGCCGACCGGACGGGTGCGCGCAGATGTTGCCAATGAGTCACGGCGGCGGCGTGCGTGCGCGAGTCGTGTCTCCCCCGCCGCCGCCGCCGCGCCAGTCTTTCAGTTCCGCTCGTCCCGTAATAATAATATTCTCCGGCCGGTCGACGAAATATTATACTATTATTATTACTATTTGGCCGTGGTCGCAACACTTCCGGTCGGAGATTTTTTTCCAAAGTTTCATTTTGCTATATATATATGTACGAATGACGTTCACGCTCGTAAGCAGATGTGAATCGTGTGTAGTGTCCCGCGATACTGCAGACGATCTATATTATACTATAATATTATAACATATATATCATATAAAACATAATATTATAAACGTGATGGTACATGATGACGACTATTGAATTTTTCACGTCTATCGTAAATCACGTTATTAAACCCCGATATAGTCAATAATGTCACATATATAATGGGCAAACGTAGAATTATTTCCATACCCGGACTATATAATAACATATAATATTGATTTTATTCCATTTAGTATGGCTTACAAGTTATATTACATGCATTATGCACCTGTGATGCGAGTCTATACGACTCCTAACCTTATAGTACCATATTATGCTTATTTAATTGGAGCGGCAATAAGTTCTCAATCTTAAACAATGTAATGATTATAAATTGAAAAAAAACATACGAATACACGATAGCTATATTTTACACTAAATTACATTCTACGTGGGAAAAACATTTTTGTTCATGTCAAGTATCGTTTTACAATACATTCGAACATATGCCAACAAATTGAAATGTATACATACGATGATCTAGCAAACGAAAGAGAGAAAATATGGGATTTTGAGTAATAGAGTTTTGAACAGCAGGCATGATATGCGTAACCTATGTACGATATTATGTTGAAATATAAGTTTATGTGCATTTCAAATTGGTTCTGGCAAATGTTGATTAATTTAGCGAGCATACGGATTTTTTATTCACGGTGATATGGCTCATTGAGCACGTCAAATCAAAAAACTAGTTTCTATTTACACACATTTTAATTTTCAAGTATTAATCAATAAGCTGCAGGTTGTATTTCTAAAATTTATTTCACATTATAATGAGCCTGCAGAGGCGCCATTTGGGGTTTCGCAGGGTATACATAAGTGGCCTTATTTTACATTATTATACATTAATAATGATTATTGAAAAATATTTGAGAAATAATATATTGTTTTAATTTACAGTCACCTGTTGATGGTTTTTCAAAAAAAAACTAAATTTACGTAATTTTAACAGTATAGGATATTTGTTAGACTTGTGCAAATAATGTAGAATGATTAAAGGACCACTGCTTAACCTTTTAAAACAATAATAGTTTCGATAACCTAAGAATTTAGTAGGAAAACATCGAAAAAACATACATTAAAATAATGACATAATACATTTCAATGTTTTTAGTAAACATTTTATCTGATTTGATAGACTATATTAACCAAAACATATACGCCATATTATCATGTGTATCGTTTGCTCCACACTTTGATTTATGTTTAATGAATAATACACCAGTATAGTCCAATATCTAATTAACTACTTCAGGTTAGGTATTAATATTCAATATTTATTATTGAAGGTATTGTCTTTAACTATATGATGACCTATTTATATGATATTATACGAATGTTTATATTATATTTATATTGGTTTATAACAAACATTCTTAGCACATGCATCGTGTCAAGCGCGATTTAAGTAATTAACATTTTTTAACAATTATTAATGTTTGTCATATAAAATGAAAAATGTAAAACCATTAAAATAAATTGCTATTTTTCAAAAGACCATTAAAAACAACAATTTATTTCTATGAAATGTCAATATAATATTATCAGCTAAATCAAACACCGCAAATTATGACCAATATAAAACTATTAAACCAACAACATCTATTATGTACAGATATACTATAGGGTTAGAATAAATATATGACATACCCTGTCAACCGGTTATCCCGTCGGTCCTGTTAAATATATAAAAATCAAAAATACTAAAAGTCAACTATATATACTTCACAGCATAGCGTGTGAACGTTACCGCTTGTATATAGTATTCACTTGGGACAATTTGTATTTCCTGTAAATACTATATTATTATAATCTGCAGATCGTTGTCCAGCCACACTTGACTAAATAAAAATTCAAGATTAATATTATTACTAACGTACATTATACATTGCAGTTCTAAATCTGAATAACCGATTCCCCATTTATTACATTATCATACTGAATAAGAGTCGTAAAAATAATAATGTGCACAATAATGATAAGGTATATGCTGCATAATATAATATATATTATGACTTATGAGCGATAGTTTAGTAATCCTATTTTTTTACACAAACATACCTAATATAATATGTTAAACATAAATAATATTAAGTATCATTGGTAAAATATAGAAGATTTGAAGATCATAAGTATTTAGATTATAATGATTGCTAACCGTAATTAAATAAATACAATTAGAAACCACAGAATTATGACATATATATATATATATATAAACGTGTGTATAGAAGCCGGAAAGACTTTAATGCATGTACAAAACAATATATGATTTTGCGTATGTCGCTGCGGCTTCGGTAACCGTTATACACGAGTAGTATTGGTCATGATTATCAATGGAAAAAAAACCATTATTCAAATCTCAAAATCCATACGACGTCGTCGTCGCGTCGCGTATATATGCATGTTATATTTATATATACATATATATACTATTGTTTTCTTATACCTACGGCGGGTAAAAATCGTCGACGGTGGCGGTAAAATCCAGCAGCCTCTTTATTCTTGCACGCGGATAAGTTATTCGATTTTTATCTCTGAAACGACCGCTGCAGCACCGCGCGTGTATATAGAGGAATTATATGTATATACATATTTATAATATCTATAAGAGTGTAATTCCAAACCGAATGACCCAACGACTCGCCGCCGTCACGTTTTGTTTGGAGGCGATGTTTCCTATTATTCAAACGCAGGTATATACATATGTAATATATATGTACATACGTATATTAGTATTATAGATAGGTTATAGGTACGCGTCAATATGTATAGGTAATATTTATTTTATATTATATATATACGGACCGGAGCCTATTGGAATTTTATAAGCGATTTTTGTTTTACAATAATTGAACGAAAAAATTCCACCGATATTATTATTATTATTATAATAATAATTCGTTTCTATATTATAATCATTCTATATTAAGTATTAGAACTATTGCAACAACAACAACCGTTTAAGGTTGCAGATAATGATACTATTGCAGTATATATATATATATATATGTATAGTAAGTATTGTTATGCACATTATTTCGGAAAGGTTTTTTTTTCGTTGCATTTCACACAGGCGCCGCCAATGCTCGATTTCAATAATTCACACCTAGGAACGTATATTATTGTACATGATGTATGGTTAAGCAGACGGTATATTATAATGTGTATCCTCTATACACAACACACAACCGCAGCACTAGAACAGTATATTATTATTATTTTCGCTCGCTATATATATTATATATGTAAAACGTGCAGTCATATATTTGAAATCGTTCAAAATAAATCGTATAGTTTCTATAGTCGCCGTGCGAAGTGTGAACCGGATGACAAAACGTTGGACTGCGATATAGGACGTATTATATTGCAACCACGGTCCACGGCCATAATGTTCATTTGAAATTAACACCCTAAACTGGATATTAAGCTCTTTTATCATAAAAATGAATGGTCAATAATTCATCGACGTGTTGCAAATAGAACTGATAGGACAAACTTGGGATGACAAATTTAATACTTTACGTGTTAAATGCTAATATAGGTATTACCATACAGTATTGCACATATAGGCAGTGATATTATTTGAATTTTTAATAAAGTGTCAACATTTAGGCTGGCAAATTTGTTTACATTGTTAGGTCACTATATATATATATATACATTATATATTTTCGGCATTTAAGAGTTATAATTCTTTTATATTTTAATTAATTATAAAAACTGTAAAGTTAGAAGTTAGAAAATACAGATTTTGCCTTGCGAATTATCATTAATAATTAGTGAAATACTTATAAATTTTTAGTGGAAGTGGATGTTATTTTAAAATAATCATACAATTCAGCGAATTTCAAGGGCAGAACCAAAAACACAAATATAGTGGGTCAAAAATATAAGGAGTTAAATTATTTATATAACTTATAACCAAGAACTGAGTTAAGTTAGTTATTAAATCATAATCCATACTTATTATAAGTTATAACGTATAAATATAATTGTAAATTATAACTAATATAGAGATGGGTACATTAATTGATATCTTATATAGTTTGTGCTGTATATATAAGTGAGGTGTTAGGTTAATCCTGCGGCGTCAGATAGTCACATCGATACACTATATTATATACTGCAGTCGCCGCGTCAAGACATTTCGAGGAAAACTTATAGATACGGTTTGAAGTCACTGATAACTGATAAATGATTAAATACAAGCTTGCATAAAATATATATTATATACACAGGCGATGCATTTAGTTAAACTATTTGTACGATGCAGGAATAAGATTTCCACGGATCTCACACATGCACGCGTGAACACAAGAATACAAACAACAATCGCTTCTCTGTATATATATATATATATATGTAGCAATTAGCTATTGGCATACTATATATAGTCTAATTAATTTAAACGTCAACTGCAACTGAAAAATATTTGCTATGTTACGCGCTTGTAAGACGGAAACGACAAATGAGTGCGTGATGTATCTATTATATAATTTATTATTTGTTTTCAATTCGCTATCAATTATAATCCAATAAGTCATGGATCGTATATTATAGTACCATACGTCAAAATATTGTATTATGCACTGCAGTAATTCGGTTAGGTTAGGTGTATCTACACTCTACACAGCATTCTATTGTCTGGCGCCTAATAAATGTGATATATCGTGTTTTAAATTTCATCTGATAGGTCGGGAAAAGACGCGATAATACTGAGTAACAATAGTAATTAATAATTATACATATTATATTTATATCGATTATTATGGTTTATGTATTTATAGAATCGAAAAATGTCCACTAAAACCTTTTGGCCGGGACCGATAGATACTGATAATCCACCTCTCTATGGGTCCTATATAATAAATATAATACCTATATCGATTTCGCCCCGCTCGTCGACGATATTCACGGCTGGTCGGTCGGCTCGCGTATCCGTCCGCTGTGGCTTACGTACCGGTCTCGTCGTCTTTGGACGTGACGCGAATGGACAAAACCTCTGTATACGCATTGTGTATGTGTGTGTGTGTGTGTTTATATAATACATATACACTATACATGGTTTGCGTGTGTGCGCGCCGAAGCGGTTTTCGCTGGAAGCCGGTCGGTGATTTTTTTCTCCTTTTCCATTCTCATTATTATTATTATTTGCCTCCTCGCAGACGCTGAGCCGGTAATAATAACGCGTCGCAGCCACCGCACCATCGGTGTACTGCTCGGCGCTGAGATGTTGCGCGTGCGCGAGAGCTTCGTATACGTATAGGTACCAATATATAATATATATGAATGTAATATACGTGCCGCATACATACGAGAACAATAGGACCGGTAGCGGCCGGAAGATACGCGTACGACTGGCGGCTAACGCAAATCGTTTATATATTGTACCTGAATGTGTGTGCGTGTACTAGCCGCCGTGTGCTCGCGCGCCCGGTAGCCGCCGCACCGGCCCGAAGACGATAATTATTATTTTTTTTTTCCACCCCGGGCGTCGTCCGCCGTCGCGACCGGCCAACAGTTCTTCTACAGACCGTACGGCGGTTGGCATGAGCTGCGGACACGATAATATATATCCTCTTTTTTTCTCTCGATTTTTTTACCCAACACCGCGCGCACACCCGATTATTAATGTATATATACCAGCTACGACGTCTATAGGACGGAATACTTCAGACCGATATCATATTGTTATAATATTGTTATGTATTACGATTTACGAGCGTGCATCGAACACCACTTCAGGTGTGTTTGTGCGTATATACTCAATGCGTGATCCCACGGTGACCGAACATAATATAAACTGGCGTCACTGTAAAGTTACCTTAACAGTTTTGCGATGCCAGGCAATATAATTTTTCCAAATTCGAAATTAATTAGTTAATGTAGAAAAATTATCGTAATACTTCATGTACTTATATCCTCGTACTATGTATGTGCTTACAATTTGGGCGCAGATAAATAATTAAGTCAGTTATTTGCACTCTTGGTATATATTTTAAGAAAAAGATCAATATCGAAAATATTCTACGTCAGCTTTTGACATTTAACATAAACCCTTAACAGAAAATCACTCAGTGCGCATTAAACTGCTCCCAAGTCCCATAAACAATAAGTATTTCCGGCCTATAAAAAATTAAGATTTCCTAATTATATTTTTACAAATATAATATATCTAATACCTACGCTATGTTCGTGAATATACAAGCTTATAGTTTTAAAATTCACACTACAATCTATCTCCTGTAAAATTATGTAAAATTTTTTTTGCAAATTAAAAGACTACATTCTCGTGAAAATATGAACCATTTTACAAATGCGTTAAAGTCACTCAATAATTCGCAAATAACCTGAGGTTACTTCAGCTATAGGTCCGTCACTTCGAATTTAAAATCTTAGACTACGCGCGGTTCTTGTTTTGTTTTTTTTTTTTTTTTGAAATCAGTAATAATACTCACAATATAAAATTAGAAATTTCCAACTTAAATAATATAATCATTCAAATTTATGTGTTTATAATGTATTCTACAGGGTACCGCGCAGTAAAATTATTATTCAAAGCTCTTGGCATTATGCTTTGATATCATATTTTACAAAACCAAAACGCTGCAGTTTCACACAATCACGTGCATGAAGTTTTCTCAACCCTTTTAACGATAAATTCATTTGAAAATTATGTAAACTCATTTTAAAAATAGCTTGCAAACGTTCACAAATTCGTTTTCAGAATTCGTTAATAATTTCTCAGCCGGTACTTAAGACGTAAGATCTGAAGAGGGAGTGGTACTTCGTCATGGAGCCCCATTTTGATGTACGGACTTCAAAATGTTAGTTTATAATATAATATATTGTTTTACACATAGAAAATCTTTATTTTAAATAATATATTCATAACGCGTCCCATCAGTCACTGTGTATAGTATAACACTATAACGTATTAATATTTAATGTGTATATTTACGATTGGCGTGACGAATGTGACAACGCGTTTCGTGTGATATCGGAGGACCAAGTGGTATCGGGTTTCGCGCGACCGCGTTTCCCGCGGATAAATTTATAACTGCTCTTGTAGAGTGAAAACGGTGCAGTTATTTATAAGGCCGGGGGGGGGGGGAAACCCGAAATGAATCATTGCGATCTCATAATAAATACGACGAAACGGAAACGCGCACGAAATATAATATATCGTCCTGCATCTGACGACGGTCGGTCGTTGCGTATATTATATATACATTTATATTATTATTACACGCACACGACGCCGCACACGCAGGACCACCGCGGCGGCAGGATAGATGGATGTGTAATATTATTATAATATTATAGACGCCGCTATCGCGAGCGTATAATCGCCGCCGACGGGCCCCCGCGGCCGGTGCAGCCTGCGAACGGCATCGCCGGGACCGGGCGAAACGCGCTCACCGCGGTTTCCTCTCCGGGTCGCTGCAGTACCAGACCCGCGTGGCCGCACGCGCCGTCGACCGACGCACATATGGTTTCCACTACAACACACGCGCACGCACACACAATCATATAATTCGCTCGTATAAGGTTTTTATTATTTTCTACACACACACACACACACTGGCGCGCGAGCTCGCATAATATATTATATTATTATAAACGATCGTGACCGATTAATTTCTCTCGTACGTATTTATATTATTATTATCTCTGTGCGCGTCGCACACTCGCCACGCGGCACCATACACACACATGACCCCCCTCCCACCTGCTGCCCGCGCACCAGATAGAAGTGTATAATATTATATCGCATTGATAAATATTTATGTGCATTTAGAACTGCACGTCGTTTATTTCCATTTCGCCCATATATACCTAAACTATATACATAATGGCTGTCTTAAGTTGGTAGTTGCGCGTGTTGGACGCAATAAAGCATCTATAAATGTCTGTATGTATATACATTAATTTTTTTATAAGTTCACAGTTCGCATCGTTATAAGCGATATTTGTCACCTGATTACGTACCGAAATTTTTTCAAAAAATCATTTTTTTTCTTCGAAAGCACTAATATTATTGACTCCTTGTCTAATGTGATTGCACATCTGATTCTTATTATATACGCATCATCCGTTAATCAGTAGCTGCATAATCGTTTTATATATACGTATTTATTACACATACAGAGTGATCACCGTAAGTATATGCTCACATTTTTTCTTCAATATTGCAATTATAAATATACTTTAATTAAGACCGTATTTTCAAATTCTTAATATTTTTTGTACTATTTACAGAGTGTCCTCTTGTGGAGATACATAAACTTCTATTTATCAAATGAAAGTTTCATTTTTTACTGTGAATTGAAACTATGGTAACTTGAAAATTTTAGGAATTAATATTGATGATTGATTTACTAACATTTGTAAAAATGGTCCAAATATAATTAACTTTACATCTACCTAATATTCCATTTGGTTTATATTTTTGTGAAACCATTTTACCATTTTACCTTTAGAATAAAAACTATTTGTACAAAATTTGAATTAGGTATATAAAAAAATTTTAAAAAATACATCCACTTAATAGTTTACAGTGAAAAAGGAGGTTCTACATTTCTCTAAGTGATATAAAAAATTGCAAGAATTTGAAAATATGATATTTAAGTACACCAAAAATCTGAATTTGAATAAACTCTTTATTAAATGAAAAGATGGGTCGAGTATGCTATAATACATTATATTATTCTAATATGCATTAAAAACGTAATCAGAATTTCCGCACCCTCCAAATAATCCAAACACAATTATTTTTGGCTTCACATACTTTTTAGATGGTAAAAATATATGAATAAATAGGAAAAATTAATTCAATATATACAAATATTAACAGTTGCAAGAATTAACAACTGGTATTATTAAATTCGTTAATCTATTTTTATAACAGTTAAAAAACAATGTATTGTAACGATAACCATAAATATAAATACACTTTATATTTATATATATATATATAAATGTAAAGTGGCACATCCATGGAGAAGAGGCTTTTGGGACAGGCTTCCCTCTCCTCCGCCAACCAGAACAAAAACTGCAACCACTACAAGTTTATCTCTAATAACATGCCGTATAGAAATTAGAATCGGCAAATTAAATAAAACAATCATGTATTTTTACGCGATAATTTACCATGACAATTCCAGTCGTTAATTTCAGGAATTTTTTTTAGTTTAAATAGAATGGCTATAATAATAAATTAATCACTCAAACAGATAAATTGTACCTGAACAGACGATTCACCATCAAGATACGCATGTCAAAAGAACCAAACATTCAAAGTCTGTGTTAGATAAATTAAATATGTAATGGACGGATAGCAAAATTATTTTATGAATTAATGTTAGGGTGGCATCATATTCGCATCAAATAAAAATCAAAACATAAATAAAAAATAATTTTAGCGAGATATGTTTTTAGAACAACACAAACACAGTAATACAGTATAACAATTTAATTTATATTTAAAAAAAAATCATTTCACTATTTGTTGCGCCATAGTTCCGAAGCGCCCACATTAAATATGTTATTTTATATTATACTTGACGTACTTCATTACTTAGTAAAATATTCCCGACAACAAATTATCATTTTAATGTAACATCATACGTATCTACCGCGATCGCAAATTTAAGTAATAAATATATAATACATTATATACTTTTAGATTCATTGTGGCGGCATCAGAATAACAGTATATTTTTGGACTTTCCCCACACGAGAATGATCATGAGTAGAATTGAATGCAGCAACAATGATGCGCTAAAACACTATATTGTTTCGTGTACAGAATGATTCGTTTTATAACCTGGCGCAAAAAATTTTAAATTGCATTTAATAATTTTAATTTATACGATTTTTAAAACTTTCAATGATTATTTTTATGTTTTTACATTTTTTATTACTGAAATATTTTTCATGTTCATAGTCTGAAATGAAATAAATGTATGATAATTTAATGTATATAAATATCAAACTATAAAGATTATTCTAAGATTAAAACTCGGTATATAAACAAGCATTAACGTTTAGACTGTTTAGAGATGGCGAATGTCAGAAAGTAAAGTTATTAACAAGTAACCAGCTATTGAACGCCATTATCACTACTTCAACGCACGCATATTTGAACTTTTTCAGAAGATTTGTATAATTATTTCAACTTTTGAAAATATAATGAAAACTTAAAGAATTCTCCCAAAAGCCAAAATGTTGGTTCACTATACATATACTCAACTCAATTCGACTCAAATGTTGCTTGATTAAATACTCATAAAATTTACAAAACGAAATAATTACTAAATGGTAGTTCTACAGAGTGTGTGATTGTCTCACTCTTAGGATTTTATTTCGCAACGGGCTGAAAATAATTTTTTTTTATATCATGGCACAAAATTCACTCGCCTCCTTTTAAAGTTTTGGCAAAATCGCTATTGTATAATGTACATTTATATATATATATATATATTCATTCTGTATAATAAGACACAGTTCGTACAGATCACCAACTGTGCTGCATGGTCATCTTACATTTAGTGCGTGAATACTACGACGACGGAATCTAAGTGAAGTACTATAGAATATTATATGTTTTTATATTATTATTATTATTATTATGACCGGGCGGCAAAATAATATAATACGAAAAGTATATAATAATAATATGATCGCGTATTATAGAGCGGGCTTATACACAAGCGGCCCGGATGACACGCGCTCCGTATACATGCCGCATCGACTCCAATTATTTTTTTTCACTATATTATATAATATTATCATTATTATATAGCCGGGGTACTCAGCTACGGCTAATGCGCGCGCGTATCTCCTATGTGTACACATGCACACATGCCGCGGCCAGCCTCCGATAATGGACCGCCGTGATTTAATGACGGAAATATCACTGTATACCTACCTATATAATATATGAGTGTATGTGTAATTATTATTGTATGTCGAGAGGTACAAGTCGTAAGTACAAGAGCTGTAAATCGGACGCCGCACGTACTATACATACATATTATGTATATAACGGAACGACGAGCGAATATAAGTGCATTTTCAATTTCGTCGACATTATTAATTTGGAAAAAAATGGAACGTCCAATCTGGCGGAAACGCTCCGTATAAATTGTCTGGATAATAAGCCGCGCGTATTATTTTAACAGGCGTAGGTACAGCCGACTGCAAGTAACAAACAGTATATAAAATCGTAAATTCTTTGAAATCATTTTCGACCAGATGGTCGTCGTCGTCGGTTCGTCCACATAATAGAGAATATTATTATTATTACGTGTGTGTGTATGTGTGTGTAGAGAGTACGCGAAAAAAATAACTACAAAACTATATATTATTATATTGTAGGTACCCCGTACCCATAATATATACAAAGACCGTATATTATAATCATTATAACTATCAACTGCACCAGTGTCTGTACTATACACTATACAGTGTAGAATAATATTATAGATATATTTTATATCGGTATATACAGATATCATGTAGTAAGCTAGTAAATACATAGGTATACAAGATCGATAAAATTTTTCATATCTATTGAGGGTTTTTTTTTTAAGTTTAAAAAACCACTATTTTAACGGCGAGTTGGTGGTTTTACGGTTCCTTTTAATATTTATTCGTGTGTCTCTGTTTTGTAAACGCTGACACTGAAATATCGATCAATCTAACCTGCAACCGCCTATTTTATGGGTTTTATGCAATTGTAACATACATATACTATATATTTATATAATATATGATAAATTAAATCAAATTTATAAATATCATATTTATTTACAATTCACGTAGATGGTTTGTTTTAGGCATTACTATTTATATTAAATGTTTAAGAATTAAAATAGGTACTAACCTTAAAACAGATTACAGACGAATGTAATTTATTATATTACATTTAAAATTTTTTATTTGATTTATAAAAAAAAAAAAAATAATTTTACTTTAACAGAATGTCAGATCAAGTTAAGGTTTTTTATTCCACAAAAAAAGAGTGAAGTATTATTACATTCCAATCTGAATAAAACTGGTTAAGATTATCTATATGTGTAAATTAAAAGAGACACGCATAGACAAAGATAAAATTAATACCATACACACACAAGTACACAACACATACTTATCGCAAATGTTGGAAAAAAACATTATTGGAGTGAGTATATATTTTATTGCGTTTTGCGGTTTAATTGACCGTTGCAAATTAAAAGTTTTAAACTTAGTAATTACGAGTATACATAGCAAAAATAAAAAATTTGTAGCCTGTATAGATATTACTGTCAATCAAAACAATCGTTTAAAAAATAGCACTAAGTTTAATCTCAAGAAGTTTTTCAAGAGTTAATTATTTTCTGTCACGCAAGAATTAATTTCATTCGAAACAATAATAAAATAAAAACAATAGTTTATTTTATGACATAAATCAATTATACAACATAATATTTTAATAAAACATTATTATTTATAAACGTCTACAAAAATAATAACATTCCGAAAAAATCAGAAAAAAATTAATAGTTCAATAAAATAATATAATAAAATTTCCAGAGAGTGTGTTGTGTGTATATTACAGTTTATCGTATTTCACTAATTCAATTCCTGTAAAATTATACATTGTGAAGTGCACGGAATAGTCTTGTACTCGTTTTATCGATAAAAAACAGTTCAAAACTTTAAATGCATAACAATAATATGAAGTATATTTAATTGGAAAACTTATTTACTTCTTTTTAACGTTGTTTATAATAATAATAATTATATAAATACATAAATTGTTCGTTTATTGTCAGTTTTTGACTTTCTCGCATTATTATTAACAATTATTACACGAAATTAGACAATATGCATCTGTAAGCCACCATTATTGTATACATCATATTATTAAGATTACAGCCGTAACATTATACATACAGCGTACGGTAATTTGGATTTTGCACTCGCGATAATTTTCTAAACAGAATGAAATGTATTCACAATATTGATGATTGTGATGAGAAGAAGTACAAAAAAGATAACTACAAAAAAAGCCTATACGCGCATACCAGCCACACTGCGATAAAATTGATGGACGCGGACGACAGTTAATCAGGCGCGAATGGATAGACAACAAACGACTGGATGAAAACGTATAGCACGTTCGCTCGCGCGCGCGGTTGGAGGCTAAACGCCACCACACTGTGCCTTGAACGCTGTCTGGATGACGAGGCACAAAATATGCTGGATACAATGCTCTCAAATTAGCTATATATTTGATCGTGGTGTAAACGATTTGAATTCAATGTTTCTCTAAAGATATGACTCACGACTATATACACACACGCACACATGTATAATATTTTACAACAACAATAATAATAATAACGTAGGGTTTATGCGATATAAAGCCAATTAAGATGGAAAGAAAAAACCATTCAATATCGCTGCGGCATGTTGCAGCAGTGCTTATTGTCCACGTCGCACGCTGTTTACATAACAGTATTGTACCGCGGTGACGGTCATCAAAAGCTGGTAAGACATCACGATGTGTTAATAACTAGGGCCATTCCGAATTTTTCAAATTCTAATTTTTGGAATTTTTAAATATATTACATACTATTTAAAGACCATAATTTCCTATTACTTATGCAGTGTTATTTGGAGATACAAACATCTCTTTTCCAAATAAAAACACACCTTTTCAAATGTAAATTATTAAGCGGATAATTTTTCTTAATATTTAGATTTTAGACGTATCAAAATCAAAATTCAAACTAGTATTTTTTGTGCTATTTAACTTTGTATAATAATAAGATAATAGGTCCATGGAAATTGATTGGTAATATAGTAATAACTAATATATAGAGACTACATAATATATGTGTAAGTATGTTAAAACATTCTTATAATCATAATTTTAACTTACTCATTATTAAATTAAAAATTGGCTGAGTCGGTTTGGTGAATTACTTTGAACACTGCAAGTACCTACAAGTATATATGTGACACGTCGATCGGCGTCGTATGTAGTGTTTTTTCCTTTGATTTTTTTTATATTATATATTACATACAAATCGATTAACGTACAAAACTACAGTGCTTATATTATACGTCGTAATCGACTAATTAAATTCCTGTACATTATAACTTATAATATTCTTGGGTTTGTTCGAAAATTAACCACACACATGTCTGTAGGGCGTTAAGGAAAACGCATTGCAAAATTGTGCAATTTGTTTCAATTCAATAGATCCGATGATTGTTTGTTGAGTAAACTACAGCAGCAATATACAGAAACAAACGCATATAATCGTACATTCATACGTCATATTATCAATAACACTGCAGTCAGACACTCCGATAGTATTAGTAATTACCAGCTATAATGCGAATAAAGCGGTCAGCCGGCTAGTAAATGTAGTATGCAATTGTAGTAAGCATATAGATTTCGTTTTCAATTCAGACCACCGACCGTGTAATTTTATATAATATGCACTCGAAATATTCTAGGGATTTTCGGAATTTTAAGAATCGTACGGTATTCGATTGGTAGTTAAATACTCAATCGAAACGATCAAGAACTGGTTCGGTCACGTGCGTGTTTTCCTTGCAGCAATCGTGTCGATAGAATCAGTGGCAAAACAGCATTTTACCCGACAAAAAGACATTCTCATATGTAACAAACGCGCTCGCACACACTGACTAGCTATACATGAGATACTGGTATATGTATGATAGCCATACGAGCACACGTCATTCAGCATTAAAGTATACACATTACATTAATATACATATTATGTTCGTACACTACAACAGAGGTATTCCAACTTTTTCATCGTATACATCTCTTAGCATTTTAAATTTTTAATGGCACCAAAATTATTGAGGACGTAAAAATCATAATGATTTAAATGTGTTAATTATTTATAATAAATGTATTGTATAATCATCATTTATCAGAGTAAAATGAATTAAGTATTATGCTTTTACATACATAGAAATTAAATGTTATACACATTTAAAATAAAATATAATATAATTGTCCATAATGTCGATATCGTAATTCGTGATGCCGTCAAATGTATTATAATATAGGTATTTATTATTTTTACTTATCTATACCACGACTCCCCTGTAGACCAATAAGTGGTGGATTTAGGATTTTTTTTTTTAGGAGCCTAAATTTGTTCATATTATTATACTCTATACTCATATCATATCATTTTGTAAATACAATATTTAGGATTTGATTTTAGGCCTTACATACATAATATAACTGTCAAGGGAGAGGCGGGCCCTTCGGTTCTCCGCTTGAATCCGTCACTGAGACCAACACTCGCGACGCCCTTTATAGCCATGACACAATGTTTAAATACTTCTATTCTATAGATTTTACACCCGTATAGAAAAATATCTAGTATTCGTTTTCCAATTGCTTTCCAGCAGTGCACATTCTCGAATTACCTAATTATCATTTCTATTTTGCCGAAGTGGGCTGAATTGATATTTTCAGTTTCACCGCGAAACGATTTTTGGGAGCTCGATTTACGGTGAGAACGGATTTTAAAAGGTAAAAATACATAACTTAAAAAGTTTAAACATAAAAGCCAAAATTATAATAACCACCCCTATAAGCGCGCGCTTATACGCTACAATATATAAACATATTTTTATACTCATGTATGCGATAAGCCTATCACGTGGATTTCGCAACTATATACATATTATACTCTATAAATTGTTTATATATATAACATGTTTAATAATATGTATAATACACGTATACATACACACGTTTAACCGTCGTTGACATTGAATGCAAACGACCTATTAGTCGCAAAAAAAAACTACCTATGCCGTACACACGCCGCATATAATATAAGTTATATTGTTATAATCTAAGCACAAAATATAATAGGTATATACAACACAACAGTCTAAATTCTATAAGACACAACGAAACGAAAGAAAAAAATACGCACACATTTATAATAATAAAATACGTGACCTAGTATACATATTCCACGGCAGCTAATATAATATAGCGCACGCGCGCATAGAACAAAAGCTTCATAACAATAATAATAATAACAATCCCTCGCGGCGGCCTGGTGACATTGCGGGCGCGCGCGCAGATCAAACGATTATTATAATAATACGTAAAACGACGACGACGACGACGACGACCGCGACGTGGCCGCAATAATAATAACCACGCGATAAGTAATAATAATGCTTATATATTATAAATGTATGACTCGATTAATTATTCGGTTCGTACGTATACATATCCATACAGATATAATGCGCGCGTATCCGAGACAGGTATATACCCAGGTATTGTTATATACCAATAAAGTGGTACGGGCTATATAGTGTATTATATTATATGCATTCGACGGAGGTTTGCCTGGAGAACGGGTAAAAAACTATATTGCAACGAGCGGTAGTCGACGACGACGAATACAATGGGCGCAGGCAGAAGAGATACCCTGTGAAAACGACGACGACGACGACTGCTGTATAGTCGTAGCTACAATATCGAAGGAGAAGAAGAAAAAAACCCAACGGGAGAACAATGAAGATCGCCCTCTGTCTTTTGAACGTGTTTTAATGGCCTGATGCCGCAGCATCGCGTGCACACGCGCATCATATATAGATAGTGGCGCGCGCCAGGCTCGCGCGCCCGCTGCAGCAGCAAACGTATATTATATTATGCGCTCTACGACGGCGACGGCGGTGGTTTTTATATTTTCTTCTTCTCTGGCTTATTATTATCATTATTATTATTATTATTATTATTATTATTATTATTATTATTATTACATATTATTATACTTTTCCCCCACCTTTAACTATATACGCGTATGTGCGTATATAAGTACACCAGACCCCATTGTGCATCTATCACGCGCGAAAGAAACAGAAACGAAATACCGCAAAGAATATTATATCGAATCGCTCCGCCATCGCCACCACCGTATAATAATGTTGAATTTTTTATAGAACAATATAATATAAAGACCGATTTTATTATGTGAAATTGCTCGGCAGCCGCCGCGGGATAACGATGCGGAACGATCAAAAACAATAATGTCCAATAAGGTAATAATATACTATATAGGTACTTAAATAAAATAAATTATTTGCCATTTACGCGAAAGCTGAGTAAAATTTCAACTTATATTCGATGTAATGTTGATTTCGATACATTTGTGCGTGTTGATTTCTTATCGATTGTATTACTCTTTATATTTGTGTACAACACTTTTTAACGACACGCATGCGGCAGAAGACGTTCAGAGTTCGCAGACAATTATAAATTAATATGCGATGTGTTCAACACGCATAGTAGGTAAAATAAAATTATACTATCGGCTATCGCTAATAAATGGAAAATGCTGTTTTAAGCGACGAGATGGATTTTGAATAATTCAAGGATTTGATATTTGCGAGTTAACAATCAGAAATTTTAAATAATAGAATGATTCCTAAATCTTTTATAATGGAGTTGACTACTTTGTTGACTGTGCTGAGATTCAAGTTTTTTCGAACTGTCATTGGAAACATACCATATGATACATAACATATATATACATCGTACGCCAAAGATATAAAAAGAATATCAAAATTTAATTTAAAAAAATGTATAGTGACTACTAACTAATAATTGTATAATAATTTAAAATGACTATAGTCATACTTTTTTTTATTCTATAAATTAAACATTGGTGGTTGTTACATATCATGAATACTATTCAGTCGAGAACGAAGTTTTATAACAATATCTTTTTCAAATAGTTCTGAACCAACATGTTGATGATTTAATTATTTTCTGCCAAAAACAATATCCGCAAATGTGGCCATTGACCAATATTTAGGTATACTTTGAAAAATATTCTTATACCAGAATAATATACAAGCAGACATTTAAATTTTAAACAAAAATAAATAGAACTTGAACTTTTTTCGTGAACGTCGTCGTCTTTGTTTGTCAATTTTGGTCCGAAATATTCGAATAGCCGTTTAAACACGTCGAGGATCAGGAAACCGAAAAGGACACGACGACAATATAAATGAGTTGCACCACGCCACCACATGCAGGAATAAACTATTCCATACAAACAGAGAGATAATATCCCTATAGCATGAGAGTTGTGTGATAATAATATTCCGCGCGTTTTCTTTATGGTCATGTTATTATTCGGTTTTAATGATATCGCTAATCTCGTGCCCGTTCGCCCTCGTCCATCAAGTATACACACACACACAAACATACATACATACAGAGACACCATAACTGTACAAGTATAAGGAGTAAAATTATTAAAGTATTGACGAGGTGTGGCGGCCACAATAATGATCGGTCGTTATCGTTCCATTGTTCATACATCAAAACTATCAAGCAATACAATAGAATTGCACGATAATGACCGATCGTCATTATGTAGCGACATCTCGGTAGGTATATGTATATACAGGCTGCTGGTACCCACACGGAGGGAACTTGCGCGGTACCCATTTTATATATTATTTTATATGATATATATATAATAAATAATAATAATATACGACGTGCGCGGTCGCTCCGATGTGAATAAATCTTCGGATTAGATTATACGTGTTTTGGTCGACGTTCGAGAAACAAGTGACTAATATCATGATGTTGTTATTTATAATAATTGTGATCGCGCGCTGTACACAAATCGCCAATTAATTTATGTGAAGTCGCATAATAGGTAATAACCAAAAGGTAACACTGTAACAACCTATATCCTGCGTGTATATAAATATAATTCTATTATTAAGGTGTAACGATAAATCGTACTAAGTAACCAACCCGGGATCTGTGTTATAGCCGTGAAACCGTGGTATATACCTGAACTTGATATTTGGTACTACCACAAAAGATATAAAAATAGTATGTTTATGTTTCTTAAACCAGGTTATCGCTATTATACCGTTTCATGTAGAGTTGAATCAATTTGAAAATAACGTGTTACCAACATTGCGTTAACTATATATTAAAATTAGTTAAATACACGAAAAACGACACGACATGGTGTAATATGAACTCTACTTATAAAATCTATAATACTTACAATAAATACTTGAGAATTGAAACAGCAGCAGGTGATTCACGAGTATAGGTTTTAATTTCGGATACATGCATGCAAAGAGTTAATGCTGCATAAAACGCGTTATTCCAGTCATTTAACCCGTCTACGAAAAGATCTTAACTTTTAAGAATTGATTGTTTTTAATTTCCTCTGCAGTTATTTCCTAAACAGCATTGATCACCTGGAAATTGAAGTTAATGTAGAAAACTCAAATCAATTTGCGAATGAAACGATCACTGCTTTGAATTTAATAAACCATCGTCCAATACACAAACGTAGTATAACATGTCTTACTTTCAATATGTTTTGACTTTTAGTCCTGTAATTTGGCAAAATATTGCTTTTCTGGAAATACTTTAATAAAATAAAGGAAAATAAATTTAAAAATAATTAAACGTTTTTGAGTCGTTCACGGAGACATTTATATGTACTATAGTAAAAATATGTAAGTAAGAAAAATTGTTTCCGGAGCGCTTTTATTCACAATTATCATATTTTATCTTATTAATATCTACCTATATTATTGTCCACCGTCACGCGTACACGTATACATTGTAAGTTCCAAGGAACTTGAAACGGGTTTACGCACTTGGATAAAATGTATGTTAATGTGTCACACACGCACACACATATACATATACGCACATTCTAGAAGGGTATTATTTACAAGGTCTTTGGGTTGTTCAGCGATTAAAACTAGTCTGAAAAAGAACTTCGAAAATGGAAAATACCAGTATAGGTATATATAAATGTATTAGGTATAAATATATACCTATATAGTGTGTGTCACCATATAAACGTTCCCTTCAGAATATAAAACACACTAGCGGACGCGCGTGCTATGTATATATATATATATATATATATGTATTAACACTTTGATATTGTTTCGTTATTTTAAACGCTATATATATATAATGTAATGTAATATAATATATAAATATAAAATATACACACAATAAACGATAGATCAGTGTTTTGGTATGATTTATGACGATGCGTATATATTATACGACTGTCTATTGCGAACTCTTTTTTTTGCTTCGAACAAATCGCTTTTCGAATCTAAAATATAAAAAAATAAATACGATTTTTTTTCAGTAAGAGAATATACCAGGATTGTCGTTTAAGTAAACAAAGAACGGATGAAAAAACTGCATAAAGGTATATATATTATATTATATGATATATATAAACGCCAATTCATCACTATACGACGACACTTGATGATTGTATACTGAGTATATTGTCGTATACCTATACCAATGTACACGGGCATTATCAATCACAAATGTTTATCGATCGTGTCTAAGATTACAAGTGTATAATTATACATAACTTCGATGTACATAGTAAAAAGATCGTATTATATACTATTTTAAATATAAAATTGTCTATAGTAATATAATAAGCGAATTTTATACTCCAATTCTGATATAATTATTGTTATTAGTTATTACTTAAATTTTTTTTACTTCAACAATAGTGCTAACTTCTAATAGGAAGCATTTGCACGGAATCCTGTTTTAAAGTAGATATTTAATAAAAAAAAGAAAAATATGAGCTTATGAATATTTTGATTATAACATTTCGACGTCATAGTATACAGTATACTTATGATAAGCATAATGCTTATCCATCATGTATAAAAAAAAAAATTAGAAAAACATCCATCCCCGCAGTTCCCTCTTGGTATATCGTTTCACTATAGAAGATATAGAAGTGTCTTCGAATAAACAATAATAAATAATAATTATATTATATTATAAAATATAACCGATTCGAACCGTGACCTATTTAAATCGATAAAATATCAACTAACAGCGTCAAAATCATACATAAAGCTTTATATAATATATATATAGGTACATGATAAGTGACACATTGAGTAGGTCAAACAGCTAAAGGACGTAAGTAGGTATTACGAATCGCGTGAAATCACTGCAAACAAGTAAACGAATGTGTAACAATATAACGAACAAGTAATAAAACCAGAAGTATAATCAGTACTCAATAGTTTGTAAAGAAGAATCTCTACAAAGATGAGATTATTAAAAAAAATATTAATAATTAATATAATTGTTGAGCAGTGACCTAGGTTACATTGTTTAATTTAAAGTGCTTATTGACGTTTGTACATATTTTTCAGAAAACCTGCAGCAAAAAAATTGATAAGGTACCTAAACAGTTGGGTTATATTGTGTTGAAATTAAATTTATACGCATTAATCATTTTGGAGGTTTATCTTGACGAATATTAATTATATATATACGGTATTAAATATGTAATTAGGTATCTATTCAATATTTCAATTGTTATTCGTTTATGCAATAATATTATACCTATAAAAGATATTCTTATACATATAGTCACACTTACTTCAATATTTTTTCAAGATAAATTAGAAAAACGTATGACATAATAATTAATAATAAAATATATTGTATTGAAAATTAAGACGATAAAAATCAATGACTAATAACAATATACTAATATTAATCTTGTATTTTAGATATTATATTTATTCAGTTCGTAAAAACGACAACATATTTACGTAGGTACTTAATTTATTAACACACAGTTATTAGTACATGCATTTATAATGTTATTAATTGTAATAGCTAATATTAGCTAATCAAAATGCAGTTTATAACTTTATCCCTTTTCTATTAGTCAACTATAAAAGCGCACATCTATATTCAATTGTTTACATAAGTAAAACATAAATTGTGTGATTCATTTAATAATACATCACTGAGTTTACAGAATTTATCGTAATAAAATTACTGCTTCAGTAAATAGATGAAGTATAGTTATTGATTATAGTTCACCCAATTCTAGTCCTCATAAAATTAAAGTAAATATACGCGCTATCATGTAAACTGCAACGTAATAATATAAATATAGGTAGGTATACTCGGTTTTTTTATTTAAAATAATTTTTGATAAATTTTAAAATATTTAATATCAATAATATCATTATATATGTTGTATTTACAGATAATACAACTAAATGGAAAATGTACCTTCAAATGTAGGCATTATTCATATATAGTCATTAGTGGTGTATATAATACATGTATAGATAAATTCGTGACGAATATATACGTTTAAAAATTAATGAGTAACTTTGTTTTTATTTATAAAATATAAAGGAAAAATTCATCTATAAATTATATCTGTTTAATATTGTATACATATATATGTATATATTTTAGAGTTAGAAAAAATATATGAAAATATTGGCTTAGAACACTGAAGTATATTGTAATTTAAAGCAACAAATTATATAAAAAAATAAATAATAACTAAGGCTAAGTTTTCTATGCATTTGCATATTTTTTTTCTCAAATCCAAATTGATTGGTTGTCAGATATTATGTCCACGGTTTGACGGCTTATTCTTGATTAAATAAATAGAATAATTTTTTTTTTTGCATATTTTGAACATAATGCATATAATTGCATTTATAAACATTTTTGAGAATCTTGTTAATTTTAAATGATATTTATTTAATGAACGTCTATAATTATAGTGGGTTATTCGAATTATCGTAAATTTAATATACTACCTTTCAACCTATCTAAACTAAAATTAACTTGGTACTAAAGAAGAATAAAGGATTCAAAACACTAGTTAATTTTGTAGTATTATAAATAGTGAATATGAAACGAAAGAGAAAAGATGTTAATATTACAGATTTACAGCCAATATAAATCAATTCTTCGATTTAATCGCCGGTCGTTCACATTTGAACATTTAAAAAAATATAAAATAATAGCATGTAATAACAATAACTAATAAGTAATAACATAAACTAATGTTTAATGTAATAATATAAACTAATATTTAAAAAGATTTGTTTTTGCCATAACACTGTTTTGAAGACTCTTATGAAAAAAACACCTGTAGATAAAGCCCTCCCTACCTATAATAATTATAGGTACACTTCTTACCAATAACCACACTAAAAAATAATACATAACTGTAAATATATTTTCTTAGGCAAAATAATAATCATACCCGTAAGTGTCAGCTATGTAGATATGTTGAGAATAAATTATAAACATATTTGTATAGGTAAAAATTAATTAAAATCAAAATTTAAAACCCATTTGTCTGCAAATATATCTCTTTGATAAATAAATAACAATCATAAAAATTAATAATAAAACTGTATAGAAAGTAATTAATGCAAAAATCGTGGCCATAGTAGATATAGGAGAGTTAATTTTATTCCAAAACATGAAAGAGGGACAACTCTTTAAGTTTAATTATTGAATTATTCAAGCAGATTTTGATTTTATTTATTATAGAGCATAACTAATAGTAGTATAAAATATTTTCTAACGGCAAGAATACATTTTTAAAATTATGCATTATAATTAAATATTCGATTTAAGTTATCAACCGACTCCCACGTGATGGCCCCACACTACTAATCATGTTGATTTATATATTTTTAACCACCATAGGTCGATCTATAGATAAACATTTAAATTTCAGTAGGTATATACCATATTAGTTTTGTTCAATTTACAAACAACTAGGTATATATATTACTAAGATTATAATACTAAACATATACTTAGCTAAATCTGAAATCATACTCAAACAAATAAATATTTATATTTTTAATATTTGAATAATTAATGATAAATTTTACATTTGTTTTAGGTATACCTATTCACTACTGAACACTCTATTCATAGTCAAGAAGAGACCTGAGATCGTATATTTACAGCAGGAAGGATTCTATGTACTGCAATCAAGTCCCAATATTTTGAAAAACCGGCATGACTTAAATTTTTTGTGTCGTAAATGCATGTAAAAAATAAAAATGTATTTCTCAAAAAAAATTGTTGCTATGTATAATAGCACTATATTACGTGACAATTAAGGTTTAAAAACCTATAGTGTATGTACCTAATAGGTTAATGTAAATCTTATCCATATGACCATATGAACAGTGAAATGTATAGATATTATCCAATCAATTATACGAGTACAATAGTCAAGAGCGCTGTGGATGATGTACAAACTACCTAAGTAATTTATGAAATAAACATTTTATAAATAATATTTTTACTTTATCCACTATAGATATGGGTAGTGTTCATTTAAATATCTTACCCGAATAATACAAACTAGATCAGCGAATCCAAACTTTTACGACCACAGCACCCTTGATAAATAGTTTGTTACGTGGAACCCCTTTTTTAAAATAATATAAATAATCCAAATATAATATGAAATAATTTTCTCAATAATCACATACATCTGGCAGGACACACTTTGGGAAACGCTGTACTAGATGCGACACCTAATGCCAGCCCTAGACAAACTTTATCTGGTTCGCCAGAAAAGAAATTTTTTTTCATATTATTCTTTTTGGTGGTAAATTAAATGAAGTTTTCATTCGTTTTCATTTTGTATATATTTTTTTTAAATAAAGATTTATATTTAATTGTTATGGCCTTTGGAAAATATTGATTGCAGATGATTCCTGATGTATAATGTATTTATAATTATACATCCCGTTTTTCGTACTTCACCCGTCATAAATCGAAGAGAAGGAAATCATATGAATGAAACTATTGTCCACCCAGCGGGGAAAAATATACCACACGGATTGATCATCATATATTTTTTACGTTATATTATGGTATCAATAAATACGTTTGAATATTGGCTTAACATATATATTGTACTCGTCGAACCCGATCTGCATAATAATATAATAATGTATATATTATAATGCTATATTATGATAATATAAGAGGTACCTACTGTGAGAACATCGACTTTTTTTTCTAAAACGAATTGCAGTAGGTGTGTATAAATACGAGAAAATAAAATGTATATAAATAAAGTTGCCTATTAAATATATTATTCCTACTCGGCCATAAAAATGTATAATATTATTATAACGCTGCCGTAGCGATAGGTAGACTTCACGATGGCGTCAGTAATAATAATATGTAAAATAATAATAAAAAAAAAAAAAATAATAATAATAATAATAAGTGCCTATATATGCACGTATAATACATAGGCACGTATACATTGTGCTGTAGGTGTATTTAGATTTGTTTCCCTCGCCCGAAGGGGGACACGCGCAATACACGCACCTTATGCGTAATGTATAAAACGACGGGGGCAATTTCTTTGGCGAATTCTATATGGGCAAAACGAACGATGGAAAACTCCGCGATTAGCGATCCTGTAGCTGGACCACGATCCGACGAAAAACGTTATATTATACGCGTATACGGTTAAGTTGGGCCCGAAGCTCCGAATTTTAACGCCTAAACACACGCCGCCGCCGAATAGAGTATAGACCCGGCCAATTCAAAACAACACGTTCGGATCGCCGATAATATTCACCAAACCGGCATGCGCTTGCATCAGTCTGCGGTATACGATAAACGCGCGAACGCTAAAACGAATTCGAACACAGTCCGTGAAAACGTATGTACTATAAATCAGTGGCATTGCGACTGTGGTGTGTGGCGATAATAGGCGCTTCCCCACTTAGAACTGTGTTTTTTACGTATTTGATTAGTTTTTATGACTTGTTCTATAGTTGTTCAAAATGGTCGAAATATTATTAAAAGCGAGACACCATATGTTAGCCGGCATTATTATATTTTTGCAAAATACAAATCTCTCATGAACACGATTAGTCTAATATCCGTGATAAACACACATTTTTTTTTTAAAAAAAACCCTGCCCCCCACCCCTATTCTTCTACTACCACGACTGAATCTCTTGATCCGCTACTGCCGTAATGTAATTTACGGAGGTTAGTATACATACACCTTTTGTACAATATAAGACACTGATTATATATATATATATACACACACACACACCGCGATGTCATATAAATATAATGTATAACTGTGTTGGGTTTCGTTTTCTCCTCGTGGTGCTGCTGCTGCAATAATAAGCACTGCTGCGGTTTTCCTCGCGGGTGTACCTATACACCACATCGTTGTCGCCGCCCGCCCATAATATATACCGCCGCAGTATACCCACCTGTGTGCTATAGACGCCTGGTATATCCACCGCTGAATACAATATATACCCCATAGGTACAATCTAATTGCCTGTCATGACGTCTAAACAATGAAGCAATGAATCCTAATGAATGAAGATGTTGACACTAAAAAGAAACGACGGACGTCTCCATCTCAGATATATAAATTTGCTATACGCGTCCTATATATATACTCGTATACATATTATATGCGGCGAACGCATTCAAAACTATAACAATTCATTACACAATTATTTCGTTTATACATCCGACGACGACGAGATTGCATATAATAGGCACCTATATAGTAGGTATGTTATATTATTAAAATAAACGCGCGGCATACGGCCGTTCCGAAATTGGTACAAACGTAGTGAAACGTATCTATATTATTAAATTGTACACATAATATCGCTATGATAATACGACAAGTAACATTTGAAATGCAACTTATCGTCCTGTCGGATGGAAGGTCGCAATTTTGGTTTCGAATTATGGCCGTTAAATATTTAGGTGGGCTGCACTTTTAAGCCTTTGACCCACAAGTAAAGGGACATTTCTAGGATGTTATTCTGATTTTTACATGATATATATAGCCTATATTGTATATAGGTACCATTCCGTTCTTACGCTTTGTCATGAATTTCTACGTATTTTCGATATAATAAACTATTAATAGTAGTTGGAACGCTTCTTTTTTTGTATTTATAAGACCACACCCACAAAGGCACAAAGAAATATGTGATTTTAATATTAATTATCAATTCTCAATCTTAATAGCTAAAACTTTATATATATTTTATTGTCAATTTTATCATATTCATTTTTATCGTGGATACTAACGCTAGAATAAGGTTAATATATAATTCAACTTAATATGGTACGGGTAAACGACCGTCTGATATTTTGTATGAATTTAATAAAAATATTATGTTATTAAATAATAGTTTATTACAACATGAAAAACTCTTGATATATTGCTAATTATTATCAGAATTTCCGATAATTCAATTTAATCAATTACAAATGTGGTACAATTGGGTTGGTCGATACTCGATAGTACATCAATAAAAATAAGAAAAGTTTGTTTAAAAGTTATATTGTTATTTTTAAATAGATCCGTAACGTTTTATTTTCTCATAAATAAAATACTTCTTTTTTATTTTTTTATCAATTAAGCTTCGACAACTATTTCCATTAACTGTGGGAATTTGTTTTGTGATAGGGTACGGTACGATAGATTGGCTGGTTGAGTATTTGAAACACGTTTCCTCGTATGTGGGACATGACTTCGTCGCTAAGAACCCGAGTGATCGCCCATTCAAGATCTAGCATTCAATGACTGCGGCCGGCCAAACACTATGCTCTACATCTTGACTACTTATTTACTATATTTTATAATAATTTATTAATTAATTAAAATCAATAGTTCTTGTATTAAAAAAAAAATAAGCGTGATCGTCATAACCATCATTGCCCTAAAAGAAACCCACGCGCTGTGATTATAATATAATATTAGAACTCTGCGGGTCGTTTTAGGAATAATTCATTTGTTGGTGGAGGGGGGTTGCATTAAAGAACAATTGAAAATAACTTATTCATTGAACAGACACACAGTGCAAAAATATAACTGGTATCTTTCTGCCAAAGTGTTAACAACACTATTGTACAAGGACGGTAAATAAGAATTATTTTGGTTGAGAGCGTAGAGGAGTTGCGGGTCTCATAGAATTTCATAGCCACGTGATCAGTGATAATAAAGAGGGCGCAACATTTTTTTTTTGCAAAGGCGCAATATGAAAGCTAACAGCACATCGCTGTCTGGCGTCTGCGGTCTGTTAAGTCTTACGAAAATAATTAAACACATACACGGTACACATATTGTGTATAGTGCACTATCCTCATCTTGCGGGTTTATTGTGTGATGACATATGTACACTACGATTAACACAGACCTAGGTGTACGCGATAGTATAAATAATTGATCTGTAATATATTTAATAATATGCATGATACATTATTTCATTAAAATGATATAATATTTATGGATATAAATGGATATTATATTGCTAACGTAAATGACGCAAATCTGTTGTTTGCGGGAATTGTATGTATGTTATTACTTATTAATTTATTATTAAATTTATATGTATTATATACATCACACATGATGACCTAGGTACTATTACTAACTAATGACTACGGCGACTACCTATGCTCACTCAGTTACTCCCTTGCAGTTAAAGACTACCCTTCTTATACAATATACATAATATCTCAGATGGCTTTAACCATATCGATATCTTCGAATATTTTGCTGCAGAGGATATATGTTTAAGATGTAAATAAATTTAGTTCATACTGCGTTAGTTTACCCATAATCATTAATAAATCGAACGTATGTATCAATTGGATCGAAAAACGGTGCAATGGCGTTACATTGCGGATGCAATACTCTACGTTATATACATATATACATGTTTTCTGAACACTATACACAGGTTTAGCGGTTATGATTTTATATGAATTATGATTGTACTACAGTGCAACGTGATATTTCGTTTGTATAACGATAAATAAATAAATTATGTGTAGTGTAATATATATAGTGTAATAATTATGCGTGACGTCAAAATAGTCATTGCACGCGCGTTAAACCACGCCGTATAACATATGATAAATAATTAAATAATAATAAATAGGGTTATAGACGTCATAATAATATAGTATGTACTTACCTGGTGTCGAGTCATACAATAAAGATGAAAATCGTTCGACACTGTTATGTCGATCGTATATATATATATATATATGTAAAATATGTTTGCATAATGTATAACATGAAAAACCTGTGATGCAAAGTGCAACGTGCAAGACTAAATGCACTCAAAAAGTCACAAAAACTACACTAACCTATATAAAGCCAAATTATAGCAATACAAAGGTACTTGCGGCTGCTACACGGCTAGTGGATAATAATATGATACAATAATCCTCGATCGTATCTCAGTGTAGTCTACGTGCATACAACTGCACCGATCAACGAAATAACATATGCATAAGCATCATTCGCACACATCACTCGGAACTGCGTCATTCGCAGGTCGAGTATATAGTAAGTTATATGACATACATTGTTTAGCCGTATAATCAAACATCATAAATGTAAACCGGTAAAGTGTCGTTATAAGGTTTAGGTAGGTGTATATTTTTGTGGCCTCGCAAACATCTGTACAAAACGTACATTAAAAGTGAACTGATTTTTTTTATCTAATCCCGCCATCACTCTGTTTACATATTATAAACGTTGACACAACCGAATCCGCCACACCTGTAACTGTTCTGACTCCGACGTAACCCGTTCGCGGCATATATACACATGTGGATGATGGGTATACTTATAAATGTCATTGATATTCGGTATTTTATACGGAGGTCCCGCAAGTGGCAATAATTAGATAAAAATAATGGTTTTTGTAAAAGCAGGCCCTCGAAAACGAGTCAAAAGAACCAAACACGATACCATCGAACTTCATGATTTTTATTTTTATTATTATAGGCCGCGTATACAATATCTCTACTTCCATCACTCCAACATTTAAACTTCAAAATTTCTTATTGTTATTATGATTTTCAAAGACCAGATTTATATAATAATAACTATATAATATATATAGTGCGTATGCGTAGAACATAATATGTCATACAACAGCACGCCGTTTTAAATATTTCGCCATTTTGGATAAAATGTTTTCCCCGTTTGCATATCGTAATCTTATATTTTTTCCCCGATACAATAGGTGTATAATACGCACTATGTACGAGTTCACCCGTGGATATCGATGGCGATACAGCAACAGGTTATGTACTTATCTGAAATAACTATATGCACGATTGCGGTGACCCCCAGTCATTGTCGGAATCCTTAGGTTTCCTGCTGAAGCTACAACTGTATAGAGGTGAAGAGCAGGAAGAACCAGTGTCCGGCCCAAAATACTTATTTGCGCGTAGTATTTTATACGCCTATTACAGTAAGTTATCATTAACGTAATATTATTCTACAATATAATAATAATACGATATTCCACACACGCTTGAAAATGACAATCACGGCGACGATCATAATACGTATTTCCGCCGCGCGCGCAAGCTAGAGGGTCATCTACGGTCGCGCGGCATGGCACCTGTTGCACACGTCGGCCGTTTCCCTACAAATTATCATATTATATTTACGCGCGTGCAATTACATACACATATTATTATATTAATATATTATATGCAGTGCGTACAATAGAAAACCGCTCCGGGGCGGTGCAGCAACATCAGCGGCAAACAGTGAGGTGTGGGGCAGTAGGAGTATTAAACATATGGAACACGAACATCTGGTCAGTTTCGGGCTAGTCCTCCCTGCTAGCTTTTCCGGCGAGAAATCCGCACGTGTGATTCGCCGCTCCAAAAATTCTGCCGTTTCCGGTCCTATCTAAGAGTTTCCGCCGGAAACGGAGCTACGAAGGCGAAAAACCACAACGCGTCCGAAAACATTTCGCAAGGCGCGCGCTCGGTCGGTCGCGCGTGGGCTAAATCTTTTTTCACCGCGTGTGGGCACACTGGTTTCAAGTGTAACACACTATTTGAAAACTTCCCGTCGACGCGGCCCGCGCGCTGGTGGGCGTCTGCGGCGCTCACGTAATTATTGTTGTGCGGACGGACTCACCGGTAGTGGGCGACAATAATATCGGACATGAATAAGAGTGTGTGTGTGTGTGTGTAGCCTTCTATACGCATACATTATTATTGTATTACGATCGTGAGGCGTGTGCGAGTCTGTGTATCGACGCGTCGCCACTGCGAATTGGGAAACAAAATTAAAGAGAAAAAATTATGTGTACATACTCGTATATAATATGTATTTAGGTGTATTATATACACACACACGAAACGACCAACGACAACGACGTCCCACGTTGTCTCACACGCCCAAAATTTCGAAAAAATATATAGTTACGCGGCCGATATACAAGTCATTTTTCCAATTTCTGAACGAGTTTTTATCATACCGCGCGTACGAAACTGTTTCAATCATTAATATTACACTTCAATACAAGCGGAGCGTTGTGGATTTTTTATTTTTTTTTTCAAAATAAATATTACGTCTTTAAAAGTACGAGGGACAATGCTGAGAAGTGGACGGCAGGGAGATACAATTTTAAAACATTTCAATATAGTCAGTTTTTGTTTTATTATCGTTTATAATATATAAATATTATATTACATAACATATAATATATGTACTCAAAGTTGATCGCAACGACATATAATAAATATATGTGCAACGCACGACGTATATTGCAGCGTTTATGTATATTACAATTATACTATTTTACCGATAAATATCACAGACTTTATAACAATGGTCTATAATAGTAGGTATATATATTATGATGTGTAGGTAACACCTATATAATAAAAATTCGGACTAGACCAAATGACGTATTTTGTTATCGTCAATAACGATTATATATAGTTATAAAAGGCACTGTTCTTGTTTTCTCTCTTAAACGTATAAAAATGTGTGTATATATTATATTATAATACATACAAAGAATTTTCTCTAAAATATCTCTTACCACAATAAATTAAAAATATATATACGAAAAATAATAAATATATAATATACAACGATTGGATTTTTTTGTTTTTGTACAAAATAATAATTAAAAATAATACTATTTATATATATATATTGTATAAAAAAAAAACAAAATAGTTTCATATTTACAGGAGTACAAAACGAGAGAGAGAGAGAGCTAATAAATACGCGTAATTACACATGATTACCGATAACTGCAGTTTTTTTTTTTTTATTCACGATTATTTATTAATTTTTTTATTCTCTATCAGTTTCTTAATCGTTACGCGATCGCAGCGTCCCGCCGCCGCCGTTCTCACGACCTACGCACCACCGATGCCGCGTTGCTGTTTACCGATCCCAGGCACGTAGTCGATATTATTATTACACTTTATTATATTATCATTATATAGGTACAATACGGCGAGGTCCGGTTTTTTCGATTATCGTGAAACGTAATAAATCCATGGTGATCCGTGCCAGTTAATCCCGTGGGAAAACCAAACGGGGCGGCGATGTCAGCGAAAACCGTCCGGGAAAAACGAAGTAATCGCCTAGGTCGCCGTCGCAGCCACTGCAGCAACCGGTCCACGCGCGTAGGTATAATACTATCATCATTGCGACCAGCCGTCGCCGCCGCCTACGCACGTGCCCGCCGCCACTACCACCCACGCACGGCCAGTCGACCGTTTTAATGTTTTTAATAATAATAATAATTACGACAACGACGATAATTGACCAATCTACGATGGACCCCCTTAATTCGTCACCAGAAGTCTTCACGCGGACGACCAGGCGGCAACGTGATACACATAATCCGTCATCGGCAATTTGTTTTATTTTTATTTCCCCTTTCCCCACATCACTCAAATAAAATTCGAACAAACATTTAAAAACTACATGCAGGGTTGTAGGACACCGAAAACGGAGCGCCATTAAAAAATCTACATCTTTTGATGATAAAAAAAATTATAGTTTCGATTTTGAACACGGCCCGGCAGTAGTAGAGTTGTAGTAGAAGCGATTTATTTAAGCTCATATTATATATTATAATATACTTATAAACTACAACACAGCAAAAAATAAAAACATAACACACAAAGCGAAACACACTGCAATCAAACGCGGACGAATAGGATTTGCCTACGCTGTATACGTTGGCGTGACAATGTTCGGTTGAACTCATTGCCGGGGATAATCGCATAGTAATTGCATATTATATTATAATATATTTCTACTTGTACAGACATAAAATGGTTCAGTCTATTTTTTTTATTCAAAATTTACTATCCCGTCAATGTTAGTTCGACTGAACATTACCGCTGGTTGTGTGAATGGGATGCCATGTGAGGATATTGGTGTAATGGCAGCGGGGAAGTGCACTGTTGCTGATAGTTGGCCGTGTGCATCAGCGGACTGGGACTAGATGAGGGTATGAGATGAGCAGGCGGGGACATGGCCATGATGTGTTGGGGATGGTGTTGTTGATGGTGTGGATGGTGGACAGGACTCTGTTGGCCATACACAAACTGCCTTACTTTGGAATCGTGGTCATCGCCAATGTTGTAAGACAGATCAGTCTCCTCGAATCCAGTTGCTGACATGCGTTGATCCCCTGAGTTAGCACCTGATGAGGATGGACACGGGTCTGGTGAATTTAAGCATGTTTGAATTAGTGCTTTGCCAGCTTCAGAAGTAATCATCGGCTGTAACTTGCGTGTGGCAAAGGTATATACATGTCCCGTTTCAGATGCTACTAATAGCATCACTTGAGTGCCTGTTAATGTTGACAACTCATATGCCTGTAAAGGAACAAAAATCATGTAACTGTGGTGAAAATAACTCAAAAGATAAAAAATAAATTAAGTAAATATTTAGGTATCTCAGTATTTTAAAATAAATATTATAATATTTTATACCAAATATTAAAAGTAATATCAGGAATTCAGAAGTATTATGTACTATATAATAAATAGATAAATGATAATAATAATAAAACAACTAATACATTTTAAATTTAAGTAAATACATTTTATATATACTGAGTATAATAGACATCAAATACCTACATTAAATTATTAATAGGAAATTAATATTGCATCAAAATATAATAAGGCTTTTATTTTTTTTATAAAAAAGAGAATTTATTTATTATAAATCATGGTTCATGTTCATGTACATACTAGATAGATGATCTAAATATTATATTTAGTAAAAATATAATACACACCTTTTAATACAAATAGTGCAAATTTAAACTATCAAAAATTATTCAATTTACTAGATTGTTTAATTTTAATTAACTGTAATTAGTAATATTAAACTAGCAAATTTTCATGTAAGACCTATAGAATTACCTATAGAATACCATATTTATAAATACTAATAATTAATTTAATAAATAAAAGGCTGAAAAAAAATGTCTAGGCATCAGTACAAGAAAACAAATAATAAAAGTATCAAGAAAATCAAGAAAAAAGCCGACCCTATCAGTGTAGATTATAATGTCTGATTTGTAAAAATATATTTATCAGAATAACAAATGTACACTTGAAATTGTATTAGAACTTTATAAAAAATAAATTACTTTTACCATAAAATACTTAAAATAAATTTGTTTTTTAATATTTTAACGGTAATAAATAATGGTACCTATTAAATACTTTCACGGATATTTTTTGGTTCATTATTTACCAAATTACATAAGTAATAAATTTAAAAAAATGTATATTAAATAGATACAGAAAAAGTATTAAAATATAAAGAATCTTTTTTTTTTTTGCAAACAGTCTCGTAGTTAACTATAAACTATAACTGTAACTTTTTAGTTATAACTAATATACTAAAATATAAGTAGTAAACTAATAATAAATTAGTACCTAATAAAAATGTAAAACAAAGCAATTGTAAAAATTATAATGAAATATATTTAAAATATGTCCAACTAGAAATGTATTTTTTTCTATTTAAAGCTTATTTTGTACAGATGGTGGTCTAAACATCCAGTTGAAATACACATCTGTTGGTTAAAATATCACTTAATATTATGATTTTGTGTGGTAATTTTATTTTAAACATAAGTATTAACACAGATATTTTAAAATACATAAGTATTTGAAAAAAACTTATGAATATGATAAAGTAGAAATCGACCATCTGTTTGACAATTTAAATCATATGAAGGTCATTTTATTGTCTCGTAAAATAATATAAGTATGAATCAAATGATAAACAGGTAGATATACAAATCCAATACTTAATTTTCAACCAAGTTAACATACTAACACTAATAATTACAAAAATAGATATCAAATAAGTAGTTTAAAATAAAAATTATCAAATAAACCTATACAAAGTTATTGTTTAAATAAGAATCAATTGCAAGTAAAATATATTCTTTGATAAAAGAGTTTCATTATAAAATAAAAATTAATATCAAAGAAACCAATAAAAATCTGAATTCTAAAAGAAGTAATCAAAATTACTAGTGATGGTGAATTTTAAATTAATAAAGAACAAGTATACAGTAGACAATATAATTGTCTATAGAACATAGGCAATCAAATAAAATCAAGTGCTGTACATTGGATTTAAATAAATCTTTAAACTAACCTTCTTCATGATGCCGGTTTTCCTTTTAGAGAACGTTGTGTATCTACGCAACTTATTTTCAATGTATTCCATTTTTATTTTTACACGGCCCTTGGTTTTCTTGCCATTTGACGGTGATACGTCCTTGACGGAAGGTGGCGAAAAATTGTCGTCAACCAACCGATGGTGGTCGGTGGGTTCGTAGCACATGTTAGTACCAGGGCCCATCGTTCGCTTGATGCCACGCTGGTGAACCGGACCGCCAGGACCACATCCCATCATGGGTGGTGTGCGAGACGTGGACGGCCGTTGTTGTTGACCACCAACACCGTTGTTGTAAATGTCCGACGGGTCCAACAGCGACATGTTCGACGCGTAACCCATGCCGAATCTATTGTCGCGGCCGCCACCGCCAGACGCACTGTCCATCGCTGTCCACCTCATGCACTTGACCGCCTACGACTGGTCATCCACGCACTGCACGCACACGCGATACGGTCAGCACCGGCCGACCGCAGAAAATGGCGAGTACGATATTATTTACTCGCGATTTCCTATTCAGGGGGACGATATTTTACTTAGGTCCACGGGAGACCTACTACTTCGGAGTACAAGTATACGGGAGCAACAATAATAAAAAATTTAACGAAAACAAACGTCACTGATAACAACAGCCGCGGCACTGATAACGGCGGGACACCGGCGGTATGCTGTTGCCACTGCAGTGAAGATACGAACGGTTATGCCGTCGTCGTGTTGAATTCCACAGTTGCGCCCTCCCGCCACTACACGAATACGAGTAATTCGACCTGCGTCCGTACAATAATAGAACTCGTGGCGCATGTGCCGCGCGGTTTTTCTATTTTTAAAATTTTTTAAAAATTGTACACAATATTCCCGGCGTCGGTACTCCGAGCGGGATCGTCGTCGATTATTTTATATTATTATAATATACACCGCGGCGTACGTGTATAGGTGCGCAAACACACGACGGAATCAGCGAATAGCCTTTATCGCCGCGGCACTATTGCAGCCTCCCGCACACAATATCAGACAAACACAGAACACGCGTAAAAATTGAAAAATATATATGTATTTTTATATATAAATATACATAAAATTGATGACAAAATAATATTGTAGTATCGCACGACGACGAATTTTTTGTCGTAAAATTCTTTTTATTACGTCGATAAAAAAAAAAAATTAAAAAACGATAAGGCGCGGCGCGCGCGTTGATTCGTTACGGTGTGCTACACGGGCACAAACTACACGTGTGACACGTCCATGTGTAGACGACGGAATGGCGCAAGACGTGCCTACTATAATACCCACTACACACTACGGTCGTCGTCGTAGAAAACGAGTCGTGTCGTCGGACCGCGGTCGAAGTCGCCGTCGGTCGAACGGTTGTGGTAACGGAGGCGCGGACGGTCGCGCGCGCGACGCACTATCATATATTATTATTATTTTTATTATTATTATTATTATTATTACATTGTATATTATTTCGTGCTGCCCCTTCTCCCGGGCCACCGCGACCTCCCCCGCCGCCTCGCTTGCCGTATTTAGAAGAGTTGCCCGAGCCAAATTAGGCAAACTTGACCATATACGGTGCGGCCGTAGTACCTCCCCAACGGCGTTAAGATCCACCTTCCGGCGAATAATGCGCTTCCTATATAATAACGCTCGAACGTTCGCCATATTTTTTTTTCTATAATATTATTATTATATTACATAGGTTAGGTTCAGTTATTGTTGTTGTTTTTGTTGTTGTTATGATTATTCATTAATTTGATATTAATATTTAAAATCTATTAAAATATTTATAGTTCTTAGACTCGCGCTGCCGAGTTGTAATAGTTCTGTCAAAACGCGAAAATGTGTGTGTAGTCCATAATAATGCAAGTCCAGTTTGGAAGAAATGATAATTAATTCGCCGCCGACAGCAGTCTGCAAGATGCAGCACAACTTTGTAGAACGTAGTTTAGTTTCTTGAAACGCCAAGGGCTCTCGATTAATCTATCCATTAATCCATTTATTGAATTATTAAATTCTTTCGGCGATTTGGTCATCACACATCTTTAACGGTTAAACAAAAAAAAAATATAGCTAAAATACACGCCTACGACAAATGACAATCATTATTACGTAGTTGTACTCGAATTATAATAAATGCGTCCAAGTATATTATGTAAGATGTAGATAACATTCTTATGAGTCTAAGGCCGAAAGAAAAATCTGTTTATGAGTTGTGCCAGACTTTTCACGTAGCCACGTAGGTATGCTTTATATTAATAGCGAATTGCTAACATAGGATATTTTAATATACTTTTGTATTATCTTTAAATAAAATTCTTAATTCTATATGGTAAATTGTGTTTCCAATTCGAACTCCACATTAATGCTTCATTTTAATATGTTTTAAAACGGTTTTTATTTTTAAATATGCATTTTAATGATTGAATTATATTTTATTACATTTGACATTATATTTTATGTTGATAAAATAGAAAAACCTATATTTTTTAATTTCAATTTTTATTTTAGTTTCTTAATTAACGAATTTAAGATTAGCCAAAAAGTTATTATTTATTACTGTATTTATACACTCTAATCAATAAATCAGACGATTCACATAATTATTGAAGTTCTCAAAACTCGGTCATATTAATATATTATGTATATGACGTATATAATGTACATAACATATAACGTCATAATATAAAATAAATAATAATGTTTATATTATGTGATAGTGTTTCTGCAGTATACGTCTCAGTGTTTGTGAATTGTATTATTGTAGGATTACAATATTTTATAATCTCGTTTGCTATTTCTAAAATACAGTCCTTTTTTATTTGAACCTTGATTATATTATATATATTTCTTGTATAACTAATTATATTTTTCAAGTATATTTAATTTTTTTTTCTCCAAAACTACAACTATTACACTGTTTAAAATTCGAAAAATATAATAATAATTCAAGTATATTATATGATAGTTTCTGAAATTCACATATTAATGCAACTCTATTACAGAAAGTTTACGCTCTGTATTACTAATTTTAAAACATAAAGAATTTTATAAAATAAATTTTTGATACTTAGTACAAAGGATAATAAATTATAACTAAGTAAAAGTAATTTTTAACCAAATAGACCAAAAGATACAATGGAAACTAAGGCAATTAAATCACATTTATAACGGTTACCGTTATTAGTTATTACTTATTATATTATCATAGTCAAATTTCCAAACTTGAAATAATTTACCAAAAAGTAAAAAGTAGCTATTTTTGACCTGTGTTACATGCATCAGTGATCAACCATCGTCATCAAATAACAGAAAAAATAAACTAACTTTTAATAGCAAATTAACAAATATATGTGTGTGTGTGTGTATACTGTATATAAATTAAATATAAAGACATTTTATAGTAGGTACGATTTTTTTCGAAAAACCTTAAAAATATAATTTATTTGTATATTTATTTATAAGTTGATATTCATAAAAAAGGTATAGTTATCTCATTATAATACATATTAAAGATATATTATAGATACCTATATAGTTAATACATACATAATGATTTAAGATTTGTGGCAATATGTGAGTTTAATTTAATTCAATATCAAACCCTATGGTCCCCATGTCTTTATATACTATAATATAAATTAGGTTCTAATATAGTTATCTATAACATAATCAGACTTAACTATGAAGGCTTTGAATTTGTAGGCTGTTTTAACTAAAATTATTTTGTATACTGATTTTAAGGGAATAAGAAAATAATGTAGATATTTAAAACAAAAATTATCTATAACTAGTACATTAGTAATGTTTTTTCCATTGATCTACCTCCTTCCCATTCATATAAAAGTAATGTATACGTTTATAACCTAACTTATATTATTCAAAATATATTATTTAGGTCACCAATCACTAAAATTAAATGTTTGTAGAAATGAACAGTTAAATAATAAAAATTTAAACAATTAAACCGTCGTAAAAACGTTTTCCAGTGAATGGCATCGAAATCTAAATTCATTTAGAGTATAGAACCAATGTTGCAGTACGGTCACTAGGTACGTAATAATTAAAAATTAATAAATGGCTATTACATCAATACCTGTAATTTATTGTGTCATAAAAAAATGTGTGCTGCTCCAAAATGTCAAATAGAAGTGGTTAATAAAAAAATTTATTGAAAAGTTTGAAAGCATTGACCGTGATGATGACAGACTCTGTAACATATAACTATTACCAAATATTTCATAAGTTATATCCCTTAAATTTTACTTGAAAGTATTTAATCTTTAAACAAAGAATTTCATTAAGACTGATAAACGCCTGAATATAATTAATACACAAACACACACACATATATATATATATATATATATATGGCACATTTTATCTCTGTTGAAGTAAAATAAGTAAATAATTATTAACGTCAGATGCAGTAGACAGGCGACATTTGTCATATTATACAATTATTCAATAACTATAAAAATTGCCAATTTTATTAATTTAAAAAATCAATAATAGCCAATAGTCAATACCTAGGTACTCAACACAGAGTTTGAGTACGGTTCTTACAATATAGTTGCGTAGAGATTCCCGTTGCGTTTATGTTTTATTATTATAATGATAATGCAATATTGTTACAATGACTTACACAAAGTACATATATCAAACTCGCACGATCTAATAATATTTGACTCATCATTATATGCGTCACACTAATCATACAAAATATTATAACCAAACTACGTAAATAATATATATATATATAATATACTAATATTCTCTAGCTCCTTCAAGCTATATACATCACTAAACTTTCATATATCAAAGATAGCAAACAGATAATAATATGAAAAATAATGTGTACAATTATCGACAATAAATATTTATTATTTTCATTAAATTATACACTCATAACTCATAAGCTATAAAAATGTTGTATTGTTGACTATTGTACAAACAAGTCCGAAATTTATATTTTAGGACAACATGACCATAAATTTAGAAATTTTTATAACAAAACAAATCGTACTAATATAACAACGAATAATTGATACAAGTACACCTATATTAAGACAATATAAAATATCCATAAACATAATAATAATATTTAGTTTTATGTTTAAAAATTAACTATATTTGTCTTATTTATAAACAAAGTGAAATTATTTTTGGTATAAATTTAAAATAACAGAGTGAATATTTGGTATAAAAATGTCAATACACATTACACATAACACACTAAACAAAAACAGTAGTTATGATTCGTATACAATTTGTATAGGTAATGTTGAAAATACAAATCAATGGTCAGATATTAGATAAGTTTAGATTTTTCTGAATCAGAGTAAATAAACATTTTCGAAATATTATTTGATATATTTATACAGGGGCGTCATTCCACTTTTTTCATGAGATGCAATACCAATATTAAAAATCTAAAATAATACCAGTTCCTCCGTTACCAGAGGATCCGTTACTGATATTCGAGTCATCCCATGAATTTTTTCAACACACTTCTTGTGTAAATGTAGATCATTTTTTAGAAATTATAGTATAAAACAAATATTAATAATTTTATTCATGGGATGCATTTGCACATACTTGCATCCCACAAATGACGCCACTGTATTTATATATAATATATTATATATAGCTTTTTATAAACACATATATTTAAAAACTATTTTGTGTCGCATGCTTTTGAATTTTAAAACAAACACAATATCATAATATATTAGTAAATAATCCGCGTTAGTCCAAAAATTTAAATTAAATTTATCAATAATAAAATGATATACAATATATACACTATAAATTTACACCATTTATATTGCATTGTCTTTACACACATACCTACATTTTGTTATTTAAATGTAAACACTACTCTAACAGCGGTGTAAATAATATTTGTATATTATATAAAAGTAAAAATTATGTGAATTTGTAGGTACTTTCTCATTGCTGTTAATTTCATTATAGTATATATCAATATAATAAATATACAGTCCTTGGGATTCAAAATTCCTATTCCTAAAGATAAAAAAATGAAACCTTCGCACCTCATTAAAATACCAAACAATATATCGTTTATAGCTTATACTTAGTATACTTACTGCAGAATGATATACATATATTACCTTAATTTAAATATTTAATTTTTATAGAAAATTCAAATATGTCATTTATATATTATTATGTTCTCTGATTAAGTAGTATTATTTATTATTATTATTATTATTATAACTGTAAACTGATTAAAAAAATTGGCACTATTGCAAGTAACTGAAAACTAGCGTTTAAAAATTATATAAAGTGTTTTTCTCCAAGTCATAGACTATATATTATAGGTATGTATTAAATATTTACACAATATCATTACATTTTACTAAATATACGTATCGATAAAGTTATGATGAATGAAAATTTATCCATCCGAGCAGTCACCAACAAAGCAATTGCCGATTCTGAGGGCAAGGTTTTTATGAATAACAATATTATTTTTTTCGACAAACCGTAAGAAATTTCTGAAGTAGTGGGTGACAATATTATTATCATAATCGACTAAACCGTCTTCCGCCATTAGTAATATTTAAATATAAATATATTATTGATATGCATTTTAAGATTTTATTTATTTTTATCTTATTTAAATCAAAGAATATTTTATTTCAAATATACTTAACTTGCAGCATTTCAAAACTTTTATTCAACGAGGATCTATTTATTTGTTAGTAATAGGTACTCTTAAAATAAAACATGATCCTGTTAAATAATATATAAGCTATACATTAAAAATTAAAAATATTTCACTTGTGGAAGCAAGCACCTACAAATACTGCTAGTTATTACCTAGATTATGGTATATTGTTTATGATATTTTTATATATTTTTGAGTATAATTTATTAGTCACTCGAGATTCACTCATAGTAGAATATAATAATTTGAAATGAATAAGTATTTTTCAAATATTAAAAATCTACACTGTTAAAATGATTTTATCACAGTGTAGTGACGTCGAGCTACTGGTATATTATTTTATTCAGGTGCATTTTGCACAAAACTTTAGAAATGTCATCCAGAATTATTTTATATTTACATACCTAATACGTTATATATTAAACGGTTATATATTATAAACGCGAGTAATTTCTATTTAATAATAAATTGATACACAAAATATTTGTATTATACAGAAACTCGCCGAAAAGCACAGTTGCGACCTTTAAATACAAACGTATTAGCAAGAATACACGTAATTATTCCCTACAGGTCTCGAAATAATACCCGAGCACATGATAAACATTAATTTGGTGAACTATGCCTCAGTGAGGATATAATTAAATTCATCAAGCTACATGATCCAATAACTCTGGTCCATCGGGCTCGTGTTTATAAATACTTACCAAAAATAGACCTGCGTGGTACAGCTTGGTTGCCGGTAGACACATAACGTTGGCACCATACAGTTACAAATGTACCATTTTCAACCGTCCAAACCACTTTCAAAATAATTTTTTATTCAACATATTTTATTATAATGTTTAACTGCAGAAGCACGCGTATAAAAGTGAAGTTTTGAATTTGATCAGAAATACCTGTAGTATGCAGGTATACCTGAACAAGAGTTCAACAGATATTGTACTGAAGGTATAGTGGTATACTATACCATAGTTAAACATATATTTTTTTATGCTCTTATTTTAAATTATCTTAAATTACTTTGCACATTTACAATTCGATATTTATAACTATATATATTTAATATAAATTATAAATATACCTAAATCTTCACATTATGGTACAGATTATATAAAATATTTAAAAATTTAAAATAACTATTTTATTGGGAAATTTTGCAATTTGCAGTCAAATGTTTGCACATGTTTTGTGTTATTACTTATTTTACTTATTTTAGTTTCATTAGTTTATAGTAATATTGTGATTCGTATAAACATGTGTAATAAAATTATTTCAAGAAAATAGCTTAAAACTCAGATTTTAAGTTTTGAGTTTTAATTCGGAGATGTGACACCGTGGCCTGCAAGATGCAGTGACGGACGACGATCGGCAACCCAAGACTTTGAAAACTATTGCAGTTGTTCACAGTCGTGTCGTAGGTATAAACCATATTTATTTAGAGATGTATATATTTTATTATATGTTATCTATATTGCAAATAAAATACTCAATCATTTATTGTCTTGCCATTTGCTATTTAACAACTGCTATATCGCGCGAGTTCTGTTAGTTGTTAAATATTCCCATAAAATCTACTAATATAAGATATAAAATATACCTAACTTATAAGTATTGCCAGGGGCGCAATTTCAATAAAAAAACTGAGGGTGCTGAAGCACTTCTATCTTTTTTTATAATGTTATCTTGAGATTATGGATACCTGTTACTATTAAAATCTAAATTATTAACATGAAACAATTTGCTGGTGCTGGTTTCAAAATTGGGGGTGCTAAACACACCCAAACCCCCCTCAAATTGTGCCTATGAATATTGCTAGTATTGGTATGTACTAGTCGTCTGCGAAGGTGGTGTACGAAAACAAGTGGCTGTTACAATGGTAACTTCGGAGTTCGGAATAATAATTATTCGAAAATAAAGTATATATACGTTTTTATAACGATTGGAGACGTTTAATTGTGTGTACATACTTTTTAAGCACATGCATATTAAATATGGATATGTGTATATACCATAGATATACACATTAATTATTACTCTTTTGAACATCGAATATATGATAATCATTGACAAGTGATAACTTAAAAACATAATAGTTATTGGATTACTGATATAGGTATGAGTATTAGAGTATATAAAAGTATCGTATTCGTTTAAGTCTTGATTTGTATTTAAAAACTATCGTCTCTGCTATTGAGCTGTTCGTTTGGGATAATATTCAAACCTCTGGAATTTATGGCCATTTGCCATGACTGATGTGAACTTATATTTCCCAATCTTGGGTCTAAAATAACTCGCTTTAACCTACTTTTTTCCTTTTTTTCTTTTTGACGATCAAGCCAATTTCGTGTAACAACGTATAGAAGAAATTGAATTCTTGTAACAAAAAGAAAACAAATATATTAATGTAAAAGTTGTGTATACGTACTACGCAGGTATAGCATTAAATATAATAAATATATGCATTATAATACAAGCATTATACAACTGTACAAATTTGCCATTTATTACGATGTGGGCTTAAATAATAATAACACGTGTGTGTGTGTATCGTGTACAGTAATATAGTATATGTATTACCTTCCTAAAAACGGTAAATAAAGAGAATATATAAAAATATAATTTTCAACTCCTTTTCCATGGCCTCTTTTGCGTATACTGAAATACCTACTTATAACAAATTACAATATACAGAATGGTGATGGTCATCTTCGTAGTTCGCACGTCCATACGCACCTGAATAGATTTTTAAGGTAAATTGTATGTAAATTGTAAATTTGAATGAGGATAAAACATCTTTATTTTTATTTTGAGTATTTACTAAAACTAAAAAAATATTACTATTCACAGTGAAAACACGACTAGACACTCGGCAGTCAGCTGCAGTATATAAAATAATAAATACTTTCTTCATATTTTAATATAGAACTTTACGCTTATACATTATAACGATTATATTTGCAAACTGTGTGCGCATAAAGCTATAAACAGTAAACATTATTAATTACATATAATACGAGTATATATTATATGATTAGAAATATTGAAATATACTATACCTACTGCGTAGTAGGACGTAGGTTGTAGCCAGTTGTAGGTATACAATAATATAGTATATTGAATTATTATTCTATTAATCACTCTCTTAGTACCTATTATACATAAAATATTATTGTAAACACAATTAAATAATATTTTCAAGAAGTTCAGATTTTAATTTAGTTTATTACATTTTACTTTATTCTGTATTAACCTTATAATAATAATTTAAACTTATTGTAAAAATATATTTACAGTCTTACTTATTGAACAATTACAATAAAATAATAACACATATATATTTTTGTTTGTACAATTTATTATAATACAACATATCGTTATATCCTTTCTTCGACGACAGTAATGTTATTAATTATCACTTATTACGAAAATGTGCGCACACGTGAAGTAGGACTAGGACAATATTTTAATAAAAATAAATAAATAAGAAATATAATGAGTAAATTTGGTGTTGAAATGTTGGATTTTTATAAATACTGGTGTAAGGAGGCAATTAGATAACTAGGTACATGGTCTATATCACATTATCATGATAATATTATTCATATTATTCCTATAATAATGGTAATAAGTAATTATTATCATTATCATAAATAATTCTTACTTACTTAAATTTATTGTCGAAACTAATATTGTAAAATGTTTAAATATATCTATATCAATAATTGATATTTATTATCATAAATTATTAAGAGGGATATTCTGAACCTGTTATTTTGGTTAGATCATATGCATAATTTGGGGGTGGGGAAGGGGCAATTGCCCCTTTAGTATTTTGCAAATTAATATGAATAATATTATCAAAAAGGCATTTAAATAATATACGCTTTAGTAAGCTGCGCCGTATGTAATAATTAATATATAATAATATATTGCAAAGATAACAAAAAACAATATGCTCACCTATTGTCTACTATCTCATATTATGCCACATTATACGCTTAATTATGAAACTTTATTTTTGTGTTTTTTAATTATAAATATTATGTATAGATAAATCACGGTCACTTTGGTGAACTAATAATGCCTAATAAAATAACCCTTTCTTTATTTATATAATATAATATAATATGTATATATATAGGTATCAAAGTACATGTAACAATATTATACATGTTATTATTATCATTGTAGGTACACGATACCCATAAAATGACCTCGTCGTTGCTGACGTGACATTCTGTTGTGGATTTACAAGTTGTCCGCATCACATAGTACTATCTGTTTAATATGTTTGTGCGTATATATATATATATTATATTATACCTAGGTACATATGATTTTCCAGAAATCATTTCCACCAGACAGCTTGTCCGCGTCGGATCAGATGATGGAAAAAAAAATAATAATAATGATAAAGAAGAGAACTCAACTAATTCTAACATACGGTGTGCGACTAATTAATAATTCATCATTAGCAAGGATATATAGATTGCGAAGTTGACGCGAATTCTTACTCGTACAGTCGTACGCACTAGATATATATATACACGCATATATTGCTGTAGCAGTGAGACGACGGTAAGTCTACCGGTGATGTGTCTTACCTAGTGCGATTTTTATTTTATTTATTTATTTTATTATTATTTTTTTTTTTTTTTATTAACATTTTTTTCCTTCTTCCGTCAAATATGGCGATGCTTAGCGACCAACTGTCTGTCGTTGTCAAGTATATTTTATGCGCGTTCGTAGACTTCATGGAAAAATACGCGGGCCTATAAAACATCTCTCGAACAACCCCCTAGCCTTGAGCATGACTTGAATTGATAATTTATAAGAAAAAAAAAGCGCGCGCACTTATCTATACACACATATAATATATATATATACTCGTATACTACTATACAATACGCATATATATACGTGATTGTTTTTAATATTCGATCTGGGAAAAAAATCGCTTCCCAAAGGAATTCGCCGTGTTATTAACCACTGACTTATTATTTCTTTAAATCTTCTTTTGACCATTAAAAAAACTCCGATGTGGCACGATACATGTGGCGGTGAGTGGTATATATTTATATTTTACAATATCTACTGCATTGTAAACGAGCGGGAATTTTCGAGGAACAAACGATGAAAATTCGTAAAAATATTATACACAATTTAAACATATATACTAATTTTGTTTTTATATTTGTTTTTTTTTTTTATTTTTTAAGAAGATAATGTGTACTATTGAAAATGTTTGTGTGGGGGCCCAGAAGTTCACAATTTTAAATACAAATTCAATAAATAGATAAATTAATAATACATTACAATACATTTTTCTTGTATATCTAATATATTATTGTAATGAAATATATATTTATTATTCATGTATATCTAATGTATAACATATTTACATTATATATACACATTTTTACAGTAAAAGAATACAATATAAAGCTACAAAACCTAAAAATATAAATAAATACTAGAATCAATGCAATAAAATACTGCAGAACATTTTTATACATGTATATTTCGTTCTTATAATAGCCAAAGTATATATATTTTTTAAGAATTTTGAAAGAGTTACTGTGGTTCATTTTAGATGGTAATTTGTTGTAAATTGGTGAACGAATATATAATAAGTATGGGGTTTGAGTTAATTTTTTGTGCACGATTGGTATTTTGATGTTAAATATTTTCCTAGTATTATATTCGTGTTCAATTTTTAAAATACGATTATTTATATATTATTATATATTTTTATTTATTATTTTATTATTATTTATTTATTATTATTATCTATGCAAAGAACAGAAATTTGTAAATTATTATTTTTTTATATATATATTAGTATATTGAGTTGTTTAAAAATATTTGTTAGTAATTTATTTTGTATTTTTTTTTAGTAGATTCATAATTGTTTCATAACTTACCTCCTCATATAGACATATCATATTTAGTTATGGATTCTATTAATGTTTTATATACAACTCTAAATTTCTTAAGTTCTAATACTTAACTAACAGCCTTGTGCCTACTCTAATTAATACATATAGGCCGACTTGAATAGAGCGTGGCACACATATCTCTGCCGTAGTTTGTGAAAGAATTAAGCATTCATTAATGGTAATTGAATACTTTTAAGTTAATATCTTCAATAATAATTAATCAGTTAGTTAATATATATATTATAGGTAAATAGGTAATACTATACTAATTTTATAATTTTATATACGATATAAATTGGTTAATGATTATTGATTAGACACATTGTTTTTATGTATTAATCCAATAAGATTCAGATTTATTGATGAGCATAAAATCACATTACTACTGAAGTAAAAAAATAACTTGAACATAACATTGCAGAATAAGCCCCACAAAATTATTTTTCACATAGTTTTCCAATGTATTCGCCAAGCCGTCCCCAAGTTATATTTGCATTTATTATAACAGGTACGCAGCAATGCAGGTGATATAATATTTCACTTTTACAATTCTTTGTATGACATTTTAGTTGACGAATTGAGTGCAAACCGTTTCCTTGTAATATTTGGTACATTCTAAGTATATACGATATACCTACTACGTTATTGAAATGCGAAGTTAAAGCTAGTTGTGGCATTTATATAAACATAATATATGTTTCACGTTTTTACGAGGACCGCGGACATCAAAACTAAAATATAGGTAATAAAACCACAGAATCCTACAGTTTCCTATTCGGTTTTCTGATATAGATTCCTGTTGTAGGTACCGGAAAATCGATCCCGAAAGATTTTTGAGAAAAAATTACCTGTGGAACGGATGAACGTAATTATATGTGAGGGGAAAAGAAATAACAACCAATTTACTCAGATAAAAAAAAAATTGAAGTTAATAATTTCAGATTCTGTTTTGTCGACAGATGTTTTGTAAATGAACGGATAACTATATTATGTACATATATACTGGATATATTTACCTCCTACTATAGGCATAATAATTCTATCTTGAGTGAAAGTACTTATTGATTCTTAAGGCCATTGTATAGTTAACTATATACTGTACGCATTCTGCTAGTTCGTCATATTGTATATAATTTGCTTAAATGTATATATATTATAATATAGTCAGATACGGGATAATCCATAACCGTTTACGCAGTAAATTTCAATTAAATGTATCTGAATCGTTAGATATTAATCTAATCACATTAATTACAATGCGTAATGTGTGTGCAGTACCGTAGTTTTATTACAATTGTTCATATTTAAATTGAATCATTTACATCGATTATTTAAAATATTAGTGCAAACAATACTTAATTAACAATTATACAAAAAAATGTAGTAAAATATATTTTTATTTACTTCTTTTATAATTTTTTTTTACAATAAATTGAAATTATACCAAATACGCAATAGTCAAGTTTAACTTTTAGTCTTACCTTGTGTGTGAGCTTTTAAAAATAAAGTACCTGTTATTTAACACCCATACAATATCGATAGAAAACAATTTTTCATTCGAGTAATTTTTATTTACAATAAAAATGTTATTTCAAAAATACAATGTAAGTAAATTGTAATATAAGCTGTGTACTCGTATATTTTTAAAACTACGACTTCTCTAAATAATATGAACTTTTTGTGAATTTATATTCAGAAGACCTTAGTTTTACAAATTATGCCATTAAATAATCTTGCGCTGTCAACTTGAATTTATATTAATGTTTGGTAAATATGCCAAAACTTCTTCAAACCATAAATAGCTATAGAATAAATAACTCTTTTTAATGTCTAACACTTACTGTCAGTTTTTCTAACTATCCTCTATTCCTCTGCCATTTCAATAACATGCAAATACAGGAATCAATAACACAGCTTTAAGTACAGAATATTTCACTTAAATAAATAGATTTGACGTTTGTAGGTAATTACACTGACTACTGATACATTGTTTCATTGTAATGGATATTATTTTTAAATTTATGTTTAAGGTATTGTAACTATTACCTATTATTAATTTGTTGTAATAAACATTATGAGATTTTAAAAACAATAAAATAGAACATAGATTCAAGCTTTGTTATTAAAATGTATTAAATTGTATAAGATGAGTAAATCTCGTAAGGTTTTATACGTTAATCGTACACATATTTAATATACAATGAATCATATAGCGAATTGAATAGTAAAAATATAAATTAAGTAGATACTTTTTGAACGAATAAATAAGTATATTAATGAATTCTTTTAAAATGTATTATTTTATTTTCATGAAAACAATAAGGTTAATTTATAGTTATGGTTTTAATTTTATCAGCCTTTAAATTATCACTGTTATTATTTATATGCATTGATGTATATTATATTGCTTGTTTTATATTTTATTTCTAAATAAAAATATTTTTTATAGGTACACTATTTATGTCATTGTATCCATACTCAATAATACATATTTAGAAGTACCTACCTATATGTATATTCTTCAAGCATACTCATTATTATTTTCCACCAGCCATAAATTTATTCAAATTCTAATTTTTGGAATTTTTAAGAAGGTATACTAAAAGACTATTTTTTTTAAATACTAATTCTGAAGTGTCCTGTGATGGTACAAATAAATGAGAATTACTTTTTTTCTGTATATTTTCTGATGATTTTTTTTAAAAATAATATTTTCGCAAATAAAATAAAATTCAAATACATTTCAAATGAGTTGTTTCTGAGCTAATAAAACTGTGTAATAAAATATCCTTAATATATCCTTGATTATATTTGTATACAAAATATAATATAGAGCTTAGAAAATACTCATTTAAATTTCGATTTCTAAATCACTTCCTAAATCCTTAAAAATGTACAAAAAAAAGTTTTATTCTTTTGAAAAAATACATTTTTATCACTATAGGTAACACTTTAAATGTTATAAAAAAATCTAAGTAGGTATTTAAAAAATTGGACCTTCATTATACTTGAAAATAAAAAATATTGAAATTTGAATGAATGAAATTCATTATTACATTAAAAAAAAATGGGGCTAAGGGTAATAGGGCCAAATACACATAATGAATCACCTGTATGAATCTTTTTGATATTTTTTGTCCGTATTTTTATTAACAAATTATTAAATTACAAAACATATTCATTTTAGGTGGTTAATTATTAGATAATTATGATAGAAGTGATCATTAAACAAATAAGTATAATAGTTTCTATATTTGTTTTTTACTTAAAAAATAACTGTTTTAACTCAAATCCAAAAAAAATTATATTACATTTAAATTTTTAGCTGTTTTCACTATTATCTTTTTAATCAATAGTGAATTCATTAATAAATAGGAAACATGATAATATATCCACTACTCAAAATTATATAGATACTCCAGGTAAACCAATCAAACACTTGTTCCAATAGGTAAATACCCTTTTACATATTTTATGTAAGCTTTATGTCTACATGACTTATATATACCTATAAGGCTATAAATGTATGGATAATAAATTATAATTAATATGAGTATATGACATGAATTACTACCTACCTTCATGATAAAATTTCTATATAAGCGACGCTACTTGTCCATCTACAAATTTCATTGTTTTGAGCATTTGTATAATTTTGTGTTTTGACATTAAAAGAAAACGATTGTGTATATAATATACATATTACATAATACATAAATGAATATGATAATAATATGACACAGTACATTACTTAAAACAATCATCAATATTCAATGTTATTATTTAGTGTAGATGTTTACATTATGTTAATATGTATGTATTATGGAGACAGGGCCATCCCAAGGTATTATAACTGCTCGGTTTCTGCCCTATTATAGACAAAACTATTTGTATTTACAATTTAAAAACTTAGTTCTGATTTGAATATTTAGCAACCAGGCGTGTCTATAAAATATAATGCGTGAGTTTAAACACTTTAAACATAAATTAACTTTCTGAACCACAAAATGAGACGTAACGCGAAATTTTAAATCCAAATACGTGCAGGTGGTGCCTGATTTTGCCTATGAAAATTCATATTAAAAGACTATAATATATTTTATTATTCTACGCCTGATTGTTTAATAAATAATAACAGGTACCTACTTGAATTGTACCTAGTATGCTACTAACTAAAAAAATATTATTCTAATTTCTAATAAAGTAACAACACAGTGATTTATAGCAGTGGCCGGCAACCTTTTTGGACACTCAAGCCACATTTACGAATTAAAAAAGTTCGTAAGTCGGATAAAAATAAAAATTTTTAATTTTTAAATTATTTTCTATGAAAAAAAAATATTGTCTAAAACTGAAGTAATGAAATGTATAAAAAAAATATTGTCATTTTAAAATTAATAGCGGTCCGTAAATACAATAGCGACGAGGTCCGCCGATTACCGACTACTGATCTACAAAATAATCTATTTAAGTAATTATACAACCATTATTTCAAAAGTTCTAGCAAAAAATTTTAAAACTATTCGAAAGGCATTTCGGCCAAAATAAATTTGCCAACGTGTCCTAGAATCGATCTCAAAAGGTAGCAAAAAAGGAAACAACAAATAAGTACCTACTCGGACTCCGGAGTACCTATTGGCTACTATAACTATTAACTAGGTACGATGTAGATGACTTAATACCATTAAACTTTAATGATTGAAGGATATTATTGATTATTATAGGGCTCGGGGCTTGTTGCACTTGAAATTATCGAATAGTCAAAATCATCAAAATATGCTTAAAAATATGTAGCTAATTTTTTATTTTATTTTTGAAAACACATAAAGTATATTATAATTATTAAAATATAAATTTAAAAATTAGGTAGATACATAATAAAAATCGTAAAAAAACAAATTGATTATGATTTATAATTTATAAAAAAAACTGGCACTTTATACTGAGTTAATAACGCGTCGCCATATGCGATTATAATAGTTAACCGTGATTAACGAACGTTTTCTTTTCATCGTACAAAGTACAATTTAGAATCTAGTTATCATTAGGTATTACCATAACTATACAATATTGTCGATATGGTCGATAAAAAGGTTGATTCTTAAGCGACAAAAAAACGTCGGATACAACAGAGTCAGATACAACAAACTACGACCTAAATTTATTTATATAAATATTTTTGAATGTTTTCTAATTGTGACTTTACCTGACAATTCTTCGTACGTACAAATTTAAAAAAATGTAAAATATGCACAAATATGCTAAAAATATGCAAACTTAGTACTTATTTAGTTTCACCATTTCATAAAAAAATGTATCTCAGCTAGAATAATAATCTACAAGACTTCAACTGTCGACCACTACAAAAAAACATACAAATCCAAGAAGTCCGGAACCCTATAAATTAGTGTAGTTTACAAATAAAAACATTATTTGTAAATCACGAACTGGATTAATAAATTGATTGACGATTAACAAATGAATAATAATAATTAAATACTTATATATGTACCTACACACCATTATTGTTTTTGTTCTGTTAGCGTCTACTCTAGAATATTCGGCGAAGCACCTATCGGCTCTTCGGGATTACCGATTCGATAACGATCTGGTGTTTTCATTGAATGTTCTAGAATCGACATAATATTATAAAATATGACATTCGCGAATATATCACAATTCACGAGTTAGTCGATCGGTTAGGTTACGCGGAAACTGTCGTCCCGACGCATAATGTTTTTTTTTTTTTTGTAAGGAAATAACGTAGTAAATATGTATACCAAAATCGTATGATTAATCTATTATATTGTTATTAATTTAATTTTTTTTATGTTGAGTAACCCAATAAATTATATATATAAATTGCTCCTAATTCCTAAGTCAGCCAACAATTCTAGCGCCCCCCAATTGCGCCTATGGATATAAAGTAAATAAAAATAACATTTCGATGTTACTATTGCAGTATTGCCTACTAAACATTTAAAGTCAATTCATTTTATGTTTTGTAATAATATTACAACCCCCCCCCAAAAAAAAAAAGTTATTGAACATTTTTCAAATTATTAAATAGATATATACCTATTTTGCAACAGTTTTGCCAAATATAGCCTCTACTAAAATTCAATCAAATCTCCGCTTGTGAATATCAGAATATACACAATTTTCATGTATTCATAACTTATTGAATAATCTAACCATACTTGATATTATAATGTCCATATTCGAAATAAATTCGTCTTATGAATTTGCTATAATGCTATATTGCTAAATCGCAATAATCTGGATTTTGCAGATCTTTAAAGTATCTATTTATTTCATAAGTGATTACTGGTTCTTATATTAAATTAGTAGTTAGCAGTTTTTAAACTATATAATTGTACTTAATACCTTAAAGGTACAAGGTACTTAGGTAGTTAGGTACACTAATATTCGGCTAGCAGTAAGCCACCGCCACTACTAAATCAAACTAGAAATATCAAAAAATTACATTCATTTTCCTTACGACCAATGATATTATACGATAGTATTTTTCGGGGATTCGTCTACCAGAGTATACTTGTATACATTCTTAAAATCTTAAACACGCGGTACGCCACCTGCCACATACGGCTGCCGTCATACTCGTCATGCCAAAACTCAAAAAAGGCTTCGACGACTGATATCGCGTCGTGGGTGAGTCGCGAGTGAGTCGAGTGACAATGACAACAAAAATATTGTCTCCAACAGCCGCAGAACAATCTGCACGCGCTACAAGATCAGACGTAACGACGACAAAAACAAGTAGGTAACAACGTCCTATCCATGTAACATAATAACCGAATATATCAATAATACAGCAACAGCAAATATTGTGTTATTGTGTTCAGTGTTGGTAATTATTATTCCGATCTGGTCTCGCTCGGGAGTTTATTATTATTTTCGGTCGTTATACATATACAGCCTGCGCCCTTCAGACGACGACCACAGGAACGCTGTGCTCCGTGTTTATTGTTTACAACGGTCCAAAGTCCGTTGCCACCACCCGTGCAACGTAAATATTAATAAAATATATTGTCGTAGGTCAAGTCAATATCGTAAACTCGCTACACTCGGCGCAACTGTTCCCAACTGCTCTGGAGGCGCCAAAAGCCTTTCTATATTATTGTTTTTGTTGTCATTGTTATTATGGTTTTAGCGGACCTTAGAGAATTTTCCAGATATCTCGTTGAAAAACAAACGGGTAGCCATGCAGTTTAAATTTGACAGTCACAACAACGTCGGACAGGTACTGAAGATCGACAATACGATGACGGCTGAAGGATACGAGAAAAATTACAAGTGAGTATAATATTCCAGAATGTTTTGAGGAATACAAAACAAATTTACCAATAGCCAACTTTAAATTAGAACCGGTCGAAAAATAGATACTCTTGTGTCTCAGATTTAAACATTACTATTTATTATTATAAAACGGCCAAACCGTACCCGCAATAAATTCTGTCTAAACTGTTGACTATTATATGGTATTTATAGTCAATAATCTTAGTGATCTTACTAACTCATAGCATGGAAAATGTTACTCTCTATTTTTAATATTAAAGTAGATTATCCTATTATAAAATTTAAAATGTTTATAACTTGCTTTAAAATAAAAATATTATAAAAATAATACAAACTTAAATAATGACTACAAACATTTTGTTTAGTTAAAAATGATTTAGATATTAGAATTCAGAAGATGAATAAGTTTAATATGGCTAATATTAATGTACCTATTTATAATATTTAATTATACATATCAGTAGCTAGCTAAAAGATATTTTATATACTAATTAAATAAAAATAAAAGAATTCATTTAAAAAAAATATCTTGTCTCAAACCTCACTTACAAATCTATTAAATATAAACAGTATCTATGTGAGTGGTACAAATGCTCACACTTGTTGACTGAAAAGGCATTTTTTTAATTTTTTAAATTGCTTGACGAGAATTTTTCACAAGATATGAATGTGTTATATCTAATATTATACCTATATTTTACTCTCATATGATTTTTGTATATTTTTTACAGTTTAAAAAACAAATTACGATTGATAATTGATGAGATTGGTAAAATGTCGGCTGTGGCTCAAGAATTGGAGTTGCCGATCACCAGTGCCGACAAGCTCATCAATTCTGATCATGTTATTTACATGATGACTGAACAAAATACACCTATGTAAGATATTTTTTGTTAAATATGATATCAAGGAAAACTAGACTACCTTGCTTGCTTGATGTTAGGGTACTATTTTCCACTTAGGTTAAATATTAAGCAACTAATTTGGTATTTAAATTAAACTTAACTATTTCAGTAAGATTGATTTTATTGTATTTGTTTACTGTATAGTAATTTTGTTGTTGTTGGAATTTTGAAAATGGGATGGAAAAAGTTGTACCTTTACAACAAAAATGGTACCCGTTCAGAAACCATGGTTTATTGTTTGTTGGATTTTTACATCCATGAGTCTAAACAGCGTCAAGGTTACGGAAAACGATTGGTTGAATACATGTTACAGGTAACACTATCCTAACTTACTGTGTTATTATTGTTATTAAAAAATCAAAAATAATTATAATTATTATTGGAATTGATAAATTACAAATTTTCTTAATTATTAATCGAATTTAAATTATAATCTTCTATTTATATTTATATAATTATATAGGATATGAAATTGGATGTTAAGCAATTGGTTATTGATACTCCAACTACTACTTTATTGCAGTTTATGTGGAAAAATTTCCATCTATCCAAATTAGTAAACCAGGGAAACAATTTTGTTATTTATGAGGAATTCTTTGATAAATGTAAGAGTTCTATATTTGTATTTACAAATTACCTATTTTTAATCAACTTTGTTGAATAATAATAAAAAATAATCATATAATGTTAATTTATACTTAGTTGTCAAAATCATGACAATACTGGAAATAGGTAAAATTATGTTCAATGTAGATTTTAAATAAAAATTAATTATTTTTATGTACCTATTCAGAACATCAGGGTATAATCGCCCACCTACATTTGGACGCCATGGAGCTCATAAACATTATGATTCAATGGGTGAAGTAAGTGAACTTAACAATTTAAATATTTATTAAAATAATTAATTTATAAATATTATTTACAGATTATACAAGATACAGGAACTCTTTCTTCTATGAAGCACGACCATGTCAATAATTTGTATGTTTATTTAAATTTATAAAAATTCGTTTTTAATAAAATGTATGTTTGTATGTGTATTTCAGTGTTCATGACCAATTCACTAAAATTAAACCACATACTGAAGAAGCTTTAGGCTCACTTCAAATCAACAAATATGGTGATTATGTGAAGCGAGATCTTAAATACCATCACAGCTCAACATGATATAAAAAACTATTGCTTTGAATTCAGATAACTTATTAGTTATTATAACTGAACGAATGTATTGTTCAATTATATGTCAATATCTGAAAATATTGTAATAGTTTAAATATGTCCATTTCATTGTAGCTTTATGCTTAAGCTAATAGACTAATAATACAATAATTATTTTTTATTACTTGTTGTACTAACTTTAACTGTAACACTACAGTTAAGTTGTAGAATGCACCGAATCTATTATACAGGGTTTGGCAAAATAGACTGCAGTTTTGAAAGGCTATTAAAAAAAACTATGCAACTTACAGAAATGAGGTTTATTTTATTTTATTTGTTACATCTACTTTATACATTAAATTTTGAAAATGACATCAGAAGATGACCCCCAGTAGTTGAAGGCAAATTTTGAAGTTTTTGCACATATTAATAACGGCTATTTCCTTCTAAATTTGATTATTGAGTTCTTCCATTATATGAAGCCAAGTTTTAAAAATATTTTTTTTTCAGGTAGTCCCACGGAAAAAAGTCATAAATGCTCAAATCAGGTAAGTACACGGTTTATCTTATCATCGGGGAATGTCATTTTCTAATGCTTATTGTTTAAAACAACATGATGTACCGAATTTAATAAAATAAATCTCATTTATGTAGGACATAAGTTGCATCTTTTTTTTTTTATTAGCTTTTCAAAACTGCACTGTTTGTTTTGCCATACCTATAGTATTTAATAGTAGATACTAAATAAATGCAGTTACCTATAGGAGCTATAACTATGTGTGTAATATACTAATATGTACCTTTAATATATTTTCTGTGTGTTAAAAAGTTATTCGGTTGTTCTTCCACATTCCACTAATGTTTAGTGTTTTTGAATGTTCTATGCATATATATACAGAGGGATTCTTTTATCATGAACCACTCATTATTTCAAAAAGTATTCACGTTTTTTGAAAACATTTTTTTATATAGTTTCAAGTTGTTAAAAAAACAATGTTTTTATTAAAACATTATTTTTTTTAAGTTTTTTACTTTTTTGAATTACAACATAGTTTTTATTTTCATATTCTTTAGCAGAATAATTTTCTGAGTATTTTGATACAAAAAAAACGAATTTAAGGCGAATAGTTAGAGTTATAAGTATTTATAGTTTAAATGCGTGGAGTGGAGTAGTACGGGGTTACTCCGCAAAATGTTTGTTCACTACTCCGCTTGTCTAAACTTTAAATACATAGGTTTGTTCTATAAGAGGAAAAATGTATTTATATGATATGTAAAAGCTTTATGAAATTGGGACGAAAAAAAGATGAATGCGACACAATGCCTGATGGCTGATAGGGGCTTTTTAAAAGTGAAAAACAAAACATTTATTCATTAATTTTCATTATAATATTATACTTGTACAAAGTATGATTTATTATTATTTCTAAATATAATACATATAACAAGTACAGTAATTACCTATGTCTTATATTAGCTTTTTTTTTCTAATTGATTATTTATAAATATTTCTTATATGATTAAAAGAGGGGTATATAGGATGTGGAGGCATAACCCCCAAAACTCAATGACTAAATAAATAATGGTGATGCTTTTTTTAAAAAATTTAACAGTCTCCCTACTCCTACTTTAATTTTGCCAAGTTGAGCACTGCAGAGTGAAGACTGTATACAATTTGTACTTTATAATCTTTAAAATAATGATTTTGTCTCATTTAATTCAACCAGGCACAATGACTGCGTAGTGCGTACCTTTGAAACCGAGTTAGACCAAATAAATCAATAAACGAGTTATAATATTTAATCGAAATGGTTTTTCAATTACAATCAGCTCGACTTGCAAGGTATAAATTATTATCGTACCCACTTCACTCCAAGAGTGTGAAAACTTAACGAAAGGTATTTCCTGTTTAATACGAATTCGTACGGTTGGTTGATGGAAAAAAATTATTCTCCACAGTATGCTATTAGAGACTTCAGAGTGACCCGATTGCCCACCGTTTATTTTCTTGTCGGTCTCTTCGACAACCTGTGATCAGTTCCGGTTCCTCGTCCTCGTCAACCGCGGGAACGCTGTGGATCGAAATATCGAACGCATCCGAGGTCGGCAGCCCTCGGTGCTCATCGTAAACAAGCAATGACTACGAGTTACCAACTATTAAACCCAAGCATCGTTAGGAAAAACGCGTCAAGATCATAAACGCCCATCCTCGTTGACCATAATAATCCACGCTACAGCTATATACCTATATAGTCCTTTACGGCTTTACTGTACACTGCAATCTGCTCCAGTGAGTGACAATACACTGTTCCCACTTTTCTAGTAGTCAGTCACTAGTCTTGAATATTTGTCATTTAGTAATAACAAGTCTTTGCCGTTTGTAAATTGTTATTCGTGTGGGATAAAATTGAAGTTTTTACTTCTTGTAAAGACAAGTATTTACCAAAATATTCAACAATAATCGCAACATGAATTCCGACAGGCAGGACGACAAGTAAGTTGTTTATTTTATTATGTAACATGCCTTTTTAAATTATTATTATAATTATGTAACTCGAACACTTGCGCTCGTGCGGTAGATCTGCCATCGGTGGCCATTTTTTTAGACGATTTTCGAAAACGTTTACAGGTGTAGTTAGGTATTGTTATTTATTTGAAACTGTACACGGGACAGATATTACCTCAGACTATTCATGGTGATGTAAAAAAAAGACAAACCCACTGTAATTTTCCAAAATTGGAACATACCTATTCTATAGCATAGATACTTTTATTGTATGAAATTAATTTGATATCAAAATGTGTTATACATTTCTAATTAATTTTTAAATATTATTAGATAAATTCCAGCTAATTTTTCTATATATATATTATTATATTATAAAATTCAAATTGAAATATTTGGCTAATAAATAATGACTTTTTTCAATACAAGTAGTGTAAGTATAAATACTTAATGTAGACAGTGTAGTATAGTACTATAGTAGTGTTATTGGTTTATGACATACAATTTTGATTTTTTCCTATTATTTAACCATATAACATGCAGTTTACGATTAATACCTATTTATTACCATTTTTCACCTTCTTAGTTCATTAATATACTAATTTGTTCTTTTTTCTATAATTTATTATCATTTAAAATGTATTTTTCAAACTGAATACTAATACCTAACTCATAAGTTATTTATTTTTTTTAAATATATCATTTTAAACAGTTATTATTTTTAATTTTTACAGAGCATCACCAAACAAAGATGAGACACTGCACGGACGACATGATGCTCACAAACATCATGATACAATGGGAGAAGTAAGTTTAGTTTAACAATTAAATTTAGATATTTGTGAACATAAACTGTAATGTTTCTATTAGATTGTACAAGCTCAAGGACAAGGGCTTCCTGATAATGTGAAAAACAATCATGTTGATTTGTTAGTAATTATTAAATTTCTATAAATTCATTTAGATTTTTTTTAATTTTTAATTGTTTTTTAGGGTTGATAATCATGTGAAAGAAGTAAATCCACATTCTGAAAGCTTGGGTACTTATCAAATTGACAAGTATGGAAACTGTGTGGAACGAGACCTTAAATATCATCACAGCTCTACATAATAACTTAAATAATCTATCAATGCTTTAATGATATTATTTCAGATATATTCTAGAAAAAAAAATTAAATGCACAATATAAGGTTTAGAGATTTTGGGTGCACTTTTTTTTATTTATTAATTAATTTTTTTGCTTTAAAATATAATATTTATAATTTAGACTAACATCATTCTTACTAATTTTCATATTTTAACATATAGTATTTTTTTTATACACCACAGTCTTGAGTATTTATTTTAAACTTTCAGTAATAAAAATATATTATAATTTATAGCTTATAGTTTATTATTTTCTAACTCTACCTGTTATATCTCAAAAAGCCTAAACAACAAAAACTAAGTAAAGAAAGCTTTATATCAATTCTTTGAGTTATCTCCTCTTATCTTTTTATTATTATTATTTTTCTGAAGTAAAAAATAACTGAATACATACATTTAATTTATTATGTAACATTCACACATTTTTACAACAAATTAACAATGTTCTAAAAACTACAGAATACTCTTTTGGATAAAAAAGCTTTGTAGGTCTGTCAAAGGTAAGATGAAGATTAGTAAATCTAAAAAAAAACATTGATTAAATATTACTTTTTTTTATCTTTATTTGGCTTAACATAGTACATAGGTCATTTAGACCCTCATTTCCCTCCATGATTCTCTGTCATTAGCAAATTCTCCGCCGTTGATAACTCCTAGTAGTCGCTCCTAATTCTGTCTGCCCATTTTCATCATGGCTATCCTAGTTACCTCATTTTACCTAGGATCCATTTAGTCGCCTCTTGGATTGTCTGATCTTGTGCTCTCCATACATGTCCTGTCCAGCTAGTACGCTTGCGCTTCAATGTTACTAGAAAGTTCAAGCTTCAAATAGGTCTGTTGTTTCCACAGGCTTGTTACATGATTTTATTTTTGGCCAAATATCCTTTTGAAAGACTCCTTTCGAATATAATTTGTTGTCCATATTTCACTTGTATATAAAAAAAATAAGCGTATCATTACCTTGTTTTTAAAGGCTAAGAAGCATCAGTTAGCTATATTTATTCTTTGTTGGATTTCTCTATGATTACCTCCATCTGTACTTAGTTCCACCTAAGGTATTTTAATGTAATTACTCTTTAAAAAGGAATTACGTTCACTGTGCTAAACATAAATGATTATAGTTCTTGCACGACAATATCATATATTTTATTTTTCTTTGTTTATTATTAGCTCCATGAATTTGCTTCTCTCTACGACTAATTCTGCTATAGTCTTAATCACCTCCTTTGTTTTGCTAATTAACATTCTATATTGTTCACATATGAATTAAATTAATCTTTATATTTTGTAGTCAAATACTCTAATCCCTACGTCAGTGTCAGACAGTCCTCTGACCACTGATTCTAATGTAATTTTAAAAAGTGTAGGATATAGTGAAATATTAAACTACAATTATGTTTTTAAAATATTAATAGATGATACAATAATTTTAATACAATTGTGAATTTGCTGATTAGTGACTAACATAATTAACTTGATGGAAGCACCAATATAATACAAATGAGTAGGTATTAAATAAAGATTTAAAATAGATCAGTTAATTTACTGTTTATACAAAATAAAGTTTTTAAACTTAGTTTGATAATAGATTAATTCACTCTAATATCAAAGCTAACAACTCAATATTGGGTCTATTGAACAAAAATTTGCTTTTTTACACAGCATCCTCCATTATATACATTTTAAGTTCTAAGCTCCAAGAGTTTGAATATAGCCTAACCCATATAATAATAAATTCAGTACTGTTATAAATCACACACCATTTTACAGTATACATTTACAATCTGAATCAACTACTACATAGGATGCTTCACAGTACCTACCAATTTGATTGTGCTTTAGTGTATAGCACAACTGAACTGACTACATTTTCATGTATGTACTTTTATTTTTAACTATTTTCTAATTTACTGATCACACAAATTGTTATATTATTATTTTTTTGTAATTGTATCTGTTTAGTAAATTAGGCATATAAATAAAATGATTTATATGACATGATATCATTATAATAATTATTAATTAATAAGTAATCTTATATTTTAAATATGAATAGGTAGTAAATTAATTTCATTGGGAGTACATTTATGATGTATTTATTAGGTAAATTTGTTTCAGTAGAATTTATCAATTATTATTTGATCCTAAAATTATATAAATAAGACATAATTTTCAAAAAAACACAAATTTTTTTTTTTTACAAGTACTACTTCAATCTGTGATATTGCTTAACAAACCATATACTCATTGTCTTGACAGAAATGCCTACAGAAACCTGTTTTAGAGAAATATTATTGTTGATTTACTGCAGATACTTAAATGAAATCAACAGAAAACATTTTAAAAATGTTAATTTAAATTTAGATCAAGCACTGGTTTTAGTCTTCTATTTTTTAGTTTCAATTTATAGTTAGGCTACTTTAAAATTTTAAGGTAAGGTTAAAATTAAATAATAAATAACTTTTTATAGTTAAAAATGAGTTTATTAAGATAAATATGCATTATCGTATACCTATAAATTTTTTTAAGTAAAATATTAAAATGTGCATTTAAATATTTTCAATAGATTGTAAATATCTTAAAGAAAAAAAAAGTATACAATTTGCTCATGAAATATTAATGTGGATTATGAATAACATAGGTATGTTGTTAAAATAAATTAAGTGGTGCTGTGAAGTAAAAGGTCTCGTTCTACACAGTTTCCATCCTTGTTAATTTGGTGTGTACCCAAGCTTTCAGCATGTGGATTTACTTCTTTGACATGATTATCAACCCTTCATAAAAAATAAAAATTTTTTTAAAAATAATTTAAACTAATTTATAGAAATTTAGGTGGTAATAGTTACTAACAAATCAACAAAACTGTTCTTCACATTGTTAGGAAACTCTTGGCCTTGTACAATCTAATAGAAAAAATATGTATTATTTTCATAAATATTTAAAATATAAATTATTTAACTACTCACTTCACCCATTGTGTCATGATGTTTGTGAGCATCATGGCGTCCGTGATTCCCCTCATTTTCGTTTGGCAATAACCTGTACAAATTTTAAATAATAATAAAAAAATATTTATAACTTGTTCAAAATGTACCTAGCTTACTAAAAAAAGCAAGCTTTAAATCCTTGAATATCAATAGGAATCATTAAAAAAAAAAAACAAATAAGTTAATTGAACCGGTAAAAAAATGACTTAATATGATTAATAATGTACCTAATAATAATAGAAAACATAATACATTATTGGAATTTACCTTTAACAATACTATTTTGTTTTCTACTAGTAACATAACAAAAGAAAAAATATGTCTAGAATTTTAACATAGGTCATTTTAATCAAAGGATATTTAAAATCAATTAGGTTTAAAAATCTTATACTCATTATTTTATGTTTTTTATAAAACGCATAGTTACTGGGCAGATATAATAATTAATTAAATTCGAAAAGAGCATCAACAAGAAAATGGCCCTCGGACAACCGGACAACTGTCACATAATAATCATGTTATAGTAAAAAATATTAAATAAGGAAATATAGTATAATAATTAATAAACAACTCACTCATCAGTTTGCCTGCTGAAGTTCATGTTGCAATGTTTCCTGTAGTGTTTTTGGAAAAATTTCCAAATCGTAATCCCAACAAGACGTATTATTACTTTAATCTTACAACGTATTGTCGTAGACGTTTTAGTAAGCCGTGGGCGTATGATGACTGATGACTCACGAACGACGAGTCTAATTTGTTGTTGTCTTGAGGTTTTCCAATTTCCTGACGACGTCTGCTATTCTCGGTTTGTACTTTGTTGTCATCACTTGTTTTGTTATTTACGACGAGCGCCGAGCGTAGAGGGTGACGACGAAGCGCACTGACCTTGAACGCGTTTCCGACATACCCCACCGACCGGTGACTACCATAGTGCCATCTGCTTTCTGCAGTTTTTACTTTGTAGAATCAAATCTGTGTACAATTTTAGACTAAAATATGTATGTGATATTTTATTTGCTAAACAATTAACCATTATAGTAATATGATTTCCAATGATCACTCCACGCCGTACGGCTTAAGGACATCATCGTCGAAAGCTATATTGCGCGACGCATTTATGTGATTGTAAGTAACCCGCAGCTATGTCGGGAAAGCTCCAATTTCCAAAGCACAAAGATTATAATAATAATATATTTTCAATAAGTCTTGTACAACTCAAAACAGTCTTATTATTATTATTATTAATATGTTTTATACACACATCTGTACCCTGCATCTCTACACCTGCAGGGTTTCAGCTTGCAGCCGTCCGAGACACGGGTACGCGGAAAACGGAACCCCATTTCCATGGAAAAAATGTTACCATATTTTATCCAATATTCCAATATCATCTTTACGAAAACGCCCAAAGTGTTCGGAAGTGTTGTGTGGCGTATGTGTGTAGTTGGTACTTATTGATTGTCTGGTCTTCGGAACTCAATTCGGAGTGGAGATTACCTGATATTTTCTTGTCGGTCCCGTCAACAGCCTGTCCGCTCGGGCCCCACAACGGCCAATGTCCGCCATTGAAAAATACATTTATCGTTTCGGATTTTCACTTTACAGTTTTCAGCTCATTGTGAATTTTACTCTCTCGAAAACATCAACATTCCTAGATATCGAATAATCAAAGACGACGATCGCTGAGAAGAATATTGTGTATCCTTCTTTGAGTTATAAACAATTACTCCGTTTTTTTTTATTTATTGTATTCACGTCTTTATCCGTTAGGCTCATAATTAACGAGACGAAGATGGAATTTAATTTTAATATTGGAAACGTGGCCACCAACGAGGTTCTGAAGATTAACAACAAGCTAACGGTTGAAGGACACGAAGAAAACGATGAGTGAGTATCTACATAAAAAGTAGTTGAAGTGAAATTTGAATTAAATGATGGGTGCATCGTACATCGTTGTATACGAAAAAATTATTCTGTTAGCCTAACTACTAAGTACATTTCGTAATATTTTTTCATATATTTATTAAAGTAGTTTATTTTACTTTTAGTAATATTTAGTTGATTTAATTTATAATATCTTAAGACTAATTAATATATTTTGAAAATGCTTGCATATAGTAAAATTCTTTTACACATAAAAGTTTTTAAGTCTACAGAATAATGTTTTTGAATTACAAAATTATTAATATAAATATTATTTTTTAAACATGCAATAAAAATTTGAATTTTTATGCATAAAAATAATTGTGTAAATATTTTTAAAGTTTTTTATAAGTATAAATTTCTTATAAAAAAATCTTGTACGTCCTATAACTCTTATATTGCATTTTCAAATCTTGGATATAAAAGATATTATTTTTATTAATTTTCAGCTAGAAAATATTAAATATAGTTTGCAAATTTTTATTAATTTCAAATACCTACATATAAAAAAATTTGTCCGCATTTTTAATACTATTATACAGGTAAAAGAACAATAAATTATGTATAGGATCTAGTATAAAATTTTTAACAGAAAATTTCGAATAAAATTTAAAAAAAAATTTTAAATTTCAATCGTTTATAAATAATTTAAAAAGAGTCAAACTATTTTGAAAATTATAAATTATGTATAATGAAGTATATAAAATGAAAAATAAACATTTGGTTTATATTTCAAATATCTAAGTTTATTCGTTTTTGAACTTGCATAAAAATAATAATGTTTTAAGGAGAAATAGTTTTTTATGGGCGAAATGCACTGTTGTAAAAATGTGAACTTCAAAACGTTTATAAAAAATGATTTTGACTCCGATAGAAATTTTTTTTTAATAAAGGTTAAGAAATTCTTAAAAAGTAACTTGTATTACATTTCCAAATCTTAGATATGAATATTAAGTTTAATATATTTTCAACTACAAAATATTTTACCAACTTTGGCGATTTTGACGGAATTTTGTTAAAATTTTATAGTCAAACACAGAGTTTTAGTGAATTTTGCTCAACTTTTAATTTTTATTTTTCTTAATAAAAACTTATTAGAAGCCTAATCATTCTAATCTAATCTTTTATTAATTTTTATTGATAATTATTAAAAAAAAAAGCTGAAAAAATTAAATCGAAAATTTCAGCTGTCTATAAATAACTCAAAATGTTTTGAAAATTATACTACATATAAAGATTGATATAAATACTTTGTAAAAATGTCAAGTATCTACGATTGGCTAATTTATGACCCACTAAATTGTCAACTAGATCCAATTTTTAATAAAAAACCACCGTAGGTTAAATATGACAGATAAAAAAAAAATCATCATAAAATCAATACATTCATTGCTCTGAATATAAAAACCATTTGAAATTTTTATTTAGGATATGTACTGTAATATTTAAAATATATGTTTTTTCCATCTTTAGTAGAGGTTTTAACATATTATTTTTGATATTCCGATTAGAATCATAAAAATATATCTAAATCACATCTAATATTTAGACATTGTTATTATTGTTGTTTTATATTTGTTCATATTATGTATGTTCTTATTTTTACAGTTTAAAAAACATAATGAAATTGATCATTGATGAAATGGGTAAAGCATCAGCTGTATCACAAGAGTTAAAATTGCCAATCACCAGTGCCAATAGACTTATCAATTCTGATCATGTTATTTATATGATGACTGAACACAATACACCAAAGTAGGATATACCCCTGGATATACATAATACATTATTTTTGTTTTTGATTAAATAATTTATGGCTTCTAGCAATAATTACTGTATAATATATAATTTATATTTTGTTAATTAGGCATTTTGCTGTTGTTGGATTTTTGAAGATGGGATGGAAAAAATTATTTCTTTACGACAAACTAGCTTCCCGATCAGAAGCCAGGGTCTACTGTTTGTTAGATTTTTACATACATGAACGCAGACAACGTAAAGGTTATGGCATACGTTTGATGGAATGCATGCTACAGGTAAAACATATTTTTTTATAATTATTATTTTAAATTCTTACACAAATTTGAAATTTTTTATTGGCTATTAAAAAATTACAATTCAACATTTTTAGGATGTTGGTTTAAAGGCAAAACATTTAGCTATTGACAAGCCAACAAACAAATTAACGCAGTTTATGTGGAAGCATTTTCAATTATCTAAAATGGTAAACCAAGGAAACAATTTTGTAATATACGAAGAGTTTTTTCATACCGAATGTAAGAAATTTTAATATTTTATAGTTTTAATTTTTTTTTTTAATATTTAGAAACATTTTAATTTATAGCAGAAGAAAAAAATAACCATGACCATACTGGAAATAGGTATAAATATAATTTAAATAATTAACTTAAATAATTTAAAATACCAATGTATTATTTTCTTAGAGCTGAAGCATATAAGAGTCAACCAATGTTTGGGCGGCATGGAGCTCATAAACATCATGATTCAATGGGTGAGGTAAGTGTTGAATCAACAATTTATATACACTATTACTGTTTATGAAAATTAAAAATTATTATTATTTATAGATAGTACAAGGTGACGGCGATGCTGCATTTGTGAAGTTTAAGTACAATCATGACACTGACTTGTTAGTATTTAAATTAATTATTATTTTGAATTTATAGTTTTTTAAATGAACTTTTTTTTTATTAATTTAGTGTTGATAATCAATTCAAGGAAGTAAATCCATATCCTGAAAGTAAAGGTGCATTTAAAACTGACAAGGATGGATACTCAGTAAAACGAGATCTTAAATTTCATCACAACTCTTTGTGGTAACTTAAATTGACAACATACCCAAATAATTGTACTTTGTGTCATGTCCCTAATGCACTTATTTCACATTCAAACATACATTTAAAATTATATGATTATGAACTTAATTGTACTGAAAACATTTAAAATTACAAATAATTTGTAGATTAATTATTTATTATTTTAAATTTAAATTTTCTACAAAATATAGTTGTTCAACTTATGTTTTACATTCTAATTCATTTTTAACAAGTCTTATTTTAATCTTAATCTGTATTGTGCCTTTGTTCTTTTGTAACATATAATATATTTTTGAGAATAAAATTGGACTGTATAAATTGGTTTGTATGATGTTAATATAATGTGATGTAGATTGTTTCTGGAGAAATCTATGTACCTACCCATAGGCCACATGTAGGTAGGTACTTTAATTTAAAGTATGGCCTATGGGGTTCATTAATACACATCTTAATGTTGTAAACAAGAAACTGAATAATAATTGACAATAAAATTATTTATTTAAAATATTGGGTTATAAAAACAAAATACCATGATTGCCATTACAAATATATTTGTAATGGAAATCATGGTATTTATAGTATTATAGTATCAAATAAAACATATTAATTTTATTGAAATTAAAGCAATTTAATTGCCTATATCTGTTTTATAAATTATAATATAATTATTAAAATTACTATTTTTTGTAAATTAGAACATTGCTTGATGAAATTTATAAAGTTACGTTTTATATTTTAAGGAAGGAAGAGTAAGTGTTAAAAATTTTTTATAATATATATAGTCTTCAAAACTTGATAATAGCCTATAGCCAATATCTATTATTATTTTTTTCTTGGAAATAAACAAAAATAGTTTTCTTCAATTTGTTTCTATATACATCTTATAAGAATTTAAATATACCTAAATATTATATTCATGACATGTTATTACTTGAAATACTAAATCATAATACTTATATTTATATTTAATTAGTAATACTAAAACGGATTAACTTGAATGGTATCATTATGTATTTGGTAGTTATTCTACACAATTATGATTTATGAGTAGCTAGATAAATAAAAATAATATTATTTTATACAATATGCACATTTTAATCGTGGTACATTAAGCCATTGACATAATTAGGTGGGTATTTTAAGCATCTTTTGGTATATTTATAATTTGTGTACTTTTGTAGATCATATGGTATTTTAAAATCATAAAAATTAAGTTAAAGAAAATGTTTTTAGGTATTATAACTATTCTATATGACTATATTATAATTAAAACAGCGTTAAGATATATAAATAACTATAGTCACACAACTATTAAATAAGTACACCAAATATATTTATTAACTTTTAATACTTTAATATATTAATACCTACCTACCTACCTACCTATAAGAAAATAATTATAACTAATAAGTAGTGTGGATTTCTATGCAATTGCATATTTTTGGTTTTTTTTGTCCGTAATCTTTATGAATCATAATAGTTTGCAGTTACTGGCTAAATTTTTATTTTTTTTTTTATTTACCTACATATTTAATATTTATTGCATATTTTTACGAAATTCAAAATGTATTACATTGAATTAAAGTAAAATTTTAAAAAAAAGTATAAAATAAAATTGTATCAAATAGAACAATTTAAAACGTTCTAGATATAATTTAAAGAATCATTACCCTCTTATCAATAAATTAACATTTAATACACATTATGCAATTTTTAGTGATAGTAATAAAGAAATTACCTATATAGAAACTTAAAATATTACATTACATAAAAGCATTTCAATAATTGATGAAATAAAAGAAAAAATTTAAGCTATTACTATTTAACTATATATAGTTGCTTTAAATATGCTCCAACCACTTGAGTTGACGTCAAACGATCGTTTTCATCTGCATTTAAAAATATGTTGATAGAAAATACCATAGCTCCACCGAAGAAAAATTAGAATTATAAAAAAAACATATTAATTTTTAAATTTATACCTTTTTTACAATATTTTTAAATATAAGTACCAATATTAATATTTCTATTAATATTGTAAACAATTGTCATATAAATTTTCTTTCATATTTTTATGTTTTTGACTGCATCTTGTATGGCATATATTGATACTTTTTAGTGCATAAAAATTAATGAAATAAAAGTTCAAGCAATTTTTGGATTTTAGGTAATAAACATTTTCTCAGAAAATCCAAAAATTATTTGGCCTCTATCGTGTGCTTTTTCTTTTCCGTCTTTGTAACACCCTGCTAGCATTTTATAGTGTACGTGCTCGCAGGAACACTGTATACGGGAAAAACGTTAGGACTCATCCAAGGTCATGTTTACGCCAACATACTACCACCAGTACTACCACCCCTCGGAACCATTTTACATACTAACGCTGAAGATTGAACGCGCACCAGTTGCAGACCTACCTCACCTTTCCTAGCATTACCAGTTCTACTAGCAGACTTGTATAGGTAATAAACATTTATTATAATTATTATTATTATTAAGTAGGTACCTACTCCATCTATTAAATTCTTCGATTACAGACAAGAGTAGTAAAATACTCGAACGGTACTTGGGAGATCGTATTGATAATTATATCGTATAATAATGGAGTTCAACAACCATTATGATGAGGTACAGAAGACCGTCAATGACGCGTCGCCAACCACAGAGGAACGCGTGGAAGTCGCCGAGTGAGTTACTCATATGGGTTATTATAATAACGCATTACACATTAATGCGTTCTAAATAATAATTTTTAGTTGAAATTTCAAGTATTCAATTCACAAGAATATCCTGCTTGACAATAAATTAATAATTATAATTTTGAGTAAAAGAATCGGTCAATTCGTTTTGATTGATCATGAATCAATGCGATTTTCGAAAAAATAAAAATAATAATTTAAAAAGCATATTTTTTTTTGAACTATTACAATATTTTCTGTTAGTCTTGCACCACCAATTGACAATCCCCCTTTAACTGCTTATGAACGTTTTTATTGTCGTTTTGTTTTGCAGCGTCCTTTATTAGATATTCCCGACGTTTTCCGATTTTTATTTTGATTTCCTATCAGTGGAAACTACATGTATAGATAGTTTTAATACAATTAGATATTGCAAAATTTTTATTTTTGTCAGTTTAAAAATTATCACCTTTTTTTTTAATGACGCCCACTTGGTTAAGCTGTGAAATTAAATAAATAATGAATTTGTTGAAAATATTTTTGAAGTGCGAAATCAAAAATATTTATGGTTTTTAATTAAAACATCATTTTGAAATTTTTCAGCACATCAGCGTATAAACTAAAATTTGGTCGGCATGAAGCTCATAAACGTCATGATACTATGGGCGAAGTGAGTTATTTAATAATTTATAAAAAATATTGCAGTGGCGTAACCAGGGGGGCTGAGGGGGCTGCAGCCCTCATAAAATATTAAGAAAATTTAAAAATTAATTTTTTTAATGGCTTATGAAAATTGCTTCAAAAGTCAAATTGTATTTTACAAAAATTGATTCCCCCCCTCGAAAAAAATCCTGGTTACGCTAATGAAATATTATATATGTACTAATGTTGGATTCAAAAATGCATAAATAAACAGTAAACATTTAATACATTGACGGTGAGTCAATAATTCCTTAAATATGATATGATAGCCCATAATTAGCCCATGACAAGTTATAATCATTAAATATTTAAAATACATTTTTGTGTAACTGAGTATTACTTGTGTACAATTATTATACTTATATAGGTAATATTTGAAAACAAATTTTTTGAATGATAATTATAAAAAATTATTTATTATTTGTAGATAGTCCAAAACGGTACTGATACTATGAAATTTAAGTACAATCACGACAACGATTTGTAAGTATAATTATTATAATTTTCAGTTATTAAGATTGGTTTTAATTGTAATTTTTCTAAACTCATATTTAGTGTTGATAGCCGGTTTAAAGAATTGATCCCACATCCTGAAGTTGTTGGTGTACTTCAAACTGATAAATATGGGAATTCTGTGAAGCGGGATCTCAAATTCCATCACAGCACTCTATGGTAATAAATAGATATAGAAATAAGCAACAACTTATATTTAATAATTTGACTCTGACTTAATCCATAATCCATATAATATGTTTTAAAAATAATATGATCACCTAAATATTAAAAATTAATTTTAAATATAGATAATAGTTATTTTTGAGAGTATTTTATTATTAATTGAACTGAATAACTATTACTTTCATTTCTATTATTGTTATAATATGGTTAAGTTATAATTCACAATGTTGAATTTTAAGTTTTGATTCATTTTTATGAAATCTCATCTTATTATATTATAAGTATTTTTTTTTTTATTGGATTTGCACTGTTGAATCATCTAGAAAAATATTTTTAACATTCAACTTAATAATGCATATAATATTTTAATTACACTTTAGTATGAAGGTTTAATAATTCAAGTATTTATATTTTATAATTTTGGTAATTATATTATACTAATAATATAGATTATATTGTTTGTATAATTAAACTCTTTCCATTTTATGGATAGTAAAACAAATACCTACTTAGATATTATAAAATTGTCTGTTTACATTTTTAAAAGTTCACATTATTTTTTGTAAAAATTATATAGTTAGTTTATTATTGGCACTTCATAATTTATTATCTAAGATGAAGAAGATATCTAAAAGTTTTACTAATAATTGAAGTTGATTGTAAGTATGTATTGCAGTTTATCAGTGGCGGGGAAGGATTGGGTGATATGGGGCATAGATGATAGATCCCAACCTCTTTGTCTTTTTTTTTTTATTTAGGTCTAGTAAAATAATCAAAAATGCTTCACTTCTTTATAATAGGTACTGAATATTGTTATATTAAGCATTTGAAAATATTAAGATCAATGCCAGTAGTTTATATACTATTTACTACTATATAATTGAAAACGTTTTGTATCGTAAAGTAATAGGTACTTTCAATCATCATTATTGTCTATTTATCTATAACCATGCTTATAATAATATTAAATTAGCGTTTGGTTGCTATTTTAAGGCAATAGTTCGTGAATTTCTAGTAAAAATGATAAACATACAATATTTGAATATTCATCGATCTGTTTAGTACTTATTCTATTTTATAATGCATCAACAATTTAAAACACATTATCGGGCGAGGGTATGCAGCCATGTAGGTATGTTATAACTTCTAAGATATTTATAACAAATATTGTAATATATATATATATATACATTTTCGTTCGAAGTTTTAAATAATTCTAATAATACAACTGAATATAGTAATACAGATAAAAATTAAATTAAAACAATAAAATACGAGTTATTTTTCATATTTTCATTTGTCACTGTTTTTCGTTTAAAGAAAACAATTTTATAAATATATGTGTATTTACTGATAATATTAACCCTCAACATTTTTGAGATATTGGATAACAATGATGGTAGTCAACAACTCGACCTTCCCTCCCTTTTAAGAACATCTAAATACACCACTTTAGTTTATAAAATTTAGGACAGATACGTAAGGAAAATACAACGATGAATATAAAGAAAATATACTTACTACAATCATTAATGTCCTATGAATTATCTTTACATCTTATATTTTAATAATAATTATTATATCTAATAGTTGGTTAATGCCTTAATGGTTGCAATTACTTACACTCAACTTTCAAGTTTATAATATTATAATAATAACAATTTACAATTTACAACAGTGAATAAACTATAATGTACCGTAAATCGTTTATATAAATATTTATATTTTGTATGTGTAAGAAAATGTTGATCGTAAATTATACATATATAATAAATATAATATACATAATAATAAATTTATTAATAAATTGTATTAATATTAGAATGAATTTATTTGTCATGAATATTACTTATGTTTTTTAGTAGTTTTTATGGGTTATATATAATTATTATAATTTATTACATAGGTAGTACTTATTCAAAATTTGCTTAATAATTAAAATATTATTATCGAGAAAACATAGATAATATTCTTATTTTTAAGTAAAAGGTAAACACTAGTGTATTTATAATCGATATGGTAGATTTTAGGGAATGTATTTATACTATTTATGATAGAGACAATTTTTTTTTTATATAGTGAATTTGTGTGGTTAATTTTTTATAGTAGGGTTTTAGAAACCCGATTTTTAAGTGTAATGAAAAATTTAAGACGTTCCATTTGTGGAAGGGAGATTGATTAAAAGGCTTTGATGGTTCGTACTAATCGTACTTGGTAACTTAGCAAGTACATATTTGAATTTTATAAGCCTAAATTTATTTTAGCATTGATTATTGTATATTAATAATTTTTTGTTCATTTGTTGAAAGTTTCAATCTTAGAATTGAGCTTATTAGATGAATTCTAGTATTTAACACATTTATTTTGGTTTTTAAATGCGGACCCTAATTTGCTAAATAAGATGCTTGTCTATAAAGTTGGACCTAAATATTTGATTTGAGTTATATCTTATATAGTTAGGATTTTGACATCTTAGAGATAAACTGTAGATGGGTTCAGTGGTGTTCCCATTTATTTCTTTTAGAGTTTACTATATAGTTTACTATATCATCAAATATAAACATTTAATACAATAAGAATATTTTTCTTTTGGTCTATAGGAGTTAAGCCGGTAAAAAGCGTGTCAATAATATTGAAAAAAAAATCTTGAGAGTATACGGCGTATATGTAGGTAGTATTCCCTATGGGAACACCCCTGGATGGGTTACCATTTCTTATGGTGAAAGGGATGTGATAGGACTCCTCGGCATTAATTTTGAATATCATTGTGCGATTTTTCTGAGATTTTGGGTGCTATTGTGCCAATGTGATGAAAGGAATGCTGTGTAATGTGTTGTCAATAAAGGTGTTTATCAACATTTTTTTGTAGTTGGCAATTTCGACTGAAAGATCTAGTAATAATGTAATATATCGTCATTCATTACCTTGGGGCATTTTTGTTTTGATTTGGAAGTGAGTTGAGAAGGAATCATCTTGACAAACAAAGAATGAGTGGTTTAGGAGATAAGGTTAGATACATTTAAATAAATTAAAAGCTACAAGTGTAATATTATTATATTCAAGGTAATATCTGAAATCGTCTCTTTTATCTGGAAAGTGGAACGTTCCTAATTTAGATACCTGGGTACCAAATAATGTATAAACGATTTATAATAAATCTCATCAAACTTAATAACATCTTTAATGTTATTTGACATTTATCATTGTTATGACTTACTTATTTATAATATATGCTTCATAAATTATAATAAAATTTATATTTATAATTTTATATTTATATAATAGTGTATTAATAGTGTTGCCACTGTTTGCCAGTATAATAGGTAATAGTGTAATACAAAGACACTAACCTTAAAGTGTCTGCGTTATGTAATCTGAATTTTTAACCCACCTTTACATTTTATTTTTTATCAACTGGGATACTAAGTATGTATTAATGTTACTTGTACACATAGATTTGATAATTTAATTATAATTGGCCAATTAAGTTGTTCATTTTTTTTTTAATATAAATGTGAACAATATCTAACAATTATTTTATACTTTATAAAAAAAAATATTTATATGTCGTTTACACAACTTTTTTTTTATGTGTATTTTTACGACAAGCCTATAAAAATGAACATTTCATGAATTGTGGATGGTGCCGACTTAGTAAATAACTACATACCAGTGTACCTATCGCAGTACGTACTATAGGCGGCAAATTTTGTTAATTCATCAATTTAAACACGAATATGGTAAAACAATTATATACCTACCTATATAGTGTTATTTTTATTTATTTATAGATTGTACGATGTGAAGGTGGTTGCTGATCCTGTAAAGTGCAAATTTCTTATCAATTATCTTAATGACGATATTACATTAATGATTAATAACGGAACACAGTGACTTTAATTTGTAGGTATATAATAAGGTACCTATCTTTTTTTTAAATGTATAGCAATTTAGGTATTATTAGATTTTTTAGGATCGTCCAAAAATGTATATCAATTGTATGCAAACCGACAAGTTAGGAAACTTCGAGTTGAGTCAATTACGCGCCGTTGAAAATCACATACGATGGTCATTAAGAGAAATTATGGGATCCATTATCCATATCCATATTCTCTACGATAACTCAGCACTACGTATTGTCATATCATAATGCTAGTTTTAATTGTTTAAAAACGTACTGTTATTTTGTTTAAGTTTAACGTAGTAACGAGTATGAAATCATTCTTGTAATAGTTTTGTCGTTAGGTTAAGAAAATCGTGGTCTACAGTCTATACCTAGTCTATACTATGTGGTATATAAGTAGTGACACTACCATCGATTTGTCGTAGGTACATATGGTTGAACTGGTGAATTCAGTGGCATGCTCACGGGGGGGATCAGGGTGTCATATCCCCCTTTTGGATTTTTTTTGTAATGATTTATTATCTATATGACAAAAAAATTAGGATCTATGCTAATCAAAAATGAATATCCCCACTTTCAAAAAAGCTGAGCACGCCACCGGGTGAATTGTGTATGTTTGAGGTGCCGATTGAGAATTACTTTTCAAAAATGAGTTGTGCAGAACGTACCTATGTAAGTTATGTGGATAACTGTTTTTGCTTGTGTGACACATAATTTATTTTTATTCGAGATTATCCGCGACCTGCTGACCCAATTCTGAAGCCTATGTAAGATGTAACCCAAAATCTGACTGTGTACTATCTTTTGAAGAGTTCATGAGCAGTAGAACACCGTTGAATGAATAATGATTACTGCGGAATACTAATAAGTAATAGTTAATACCACCGTTCGAGTCAAATATGGATGGGATTGCAATACTTTCATCATGGTGTTGACGACGCGTCGACACCCGGTTGCATAACATATTCTGTCGTTGCGCACCAGCGTGTTATCATTGAAAATCATACAAAATTTTCGGCGGCAAAAGTCGCCTTATCAATTTGACAATACATTTTTACATTCTTTTCCTACCCCGACTGCCTTTACACTGGTACCTACCTAAAACTATGAATCGAGTTCACGGTCGATTTTATTTATTATCAGCCGGTTCGACAGCCTGCCCGACCGCTTGCTGCGTCCGTGCAGCAGCTGCTGTACTTCCTTTCCAAGGTTCACGGGCACCCTTCTATGTCCTAATACTCCTAATCTGATTCACGCCTACACGACAATCATTTTTACACGCCTTGAACGAAAGCACTAATAATCAGTTTTTGTATTACGTGTGTAGTGTACAGCCGACAATAATCTTAATACCTGTCCGGTATCGTCTCTTCGCTGAATACTAAAATATTTGTAGGTTTACCCGATACGAGTCATGGAGTTCAAGTTTAGTATAAAGAATGTGGCCACCGAAGAAGTGATGAAGATAGACAACACGCTAACCGCTTTCGGACACGAGCAAAATGACGAGTAAATGCTAACATATTATTATTTATTAAGTTAACGACAGGGGCGTGGGCGAGGGTAATCATAGTGTAATACACCAACTTGAGTGTATTTGAAATTTAATTTCATGTCAGCTTGTGTAATCGATGTTAGTTCTTATGCAAGTTAAGTATATGAGCGCGTTGGGGTACAGTGAATAAGAAATTTCTCGCCGAATTTTTGAAATTTTTTTTAACTTAAGTAATAGTTGTTATTGATATTGCTGTTATTAAATATTTATACTTATTATTAATTTTTGTGTATAGCTTGAAAGACAAAATGAAATTGATCATCGATGAGATGGGTAAAGCTTCGGCTGTTGCTCAAGAATTGAAGTTGCCTGTCACCAGCGCCGATAAACTGGCCAATTCTGATCATATTCTCTACTTGATGACAGAACACGATAAACCAGAGTAGGATTTACTTATAATATGTTATATTCTTATATTTTATTTATTGGTTTCTAATTGTGCTAACTTTGTGTAAAATTTTTAATGGAATGAATTGCATTAATGTATCTTAAAAAAAATCAGACCTATTAAAATAATTATATTTTATCCATATTTATTCATTGTTCATATTTTTTGTATGTATAGACATTTCAGTGTTGTTGGGATTTTGAAGATGGGATGGAAAAAATTATACCTGTATAACAAAGCTGGCTCGCGATCAGAAGCGATGGTTTACTGTTTATTAGATTTCTACATACATGAGTCAAAACAGCGTAAAGGTTATGGAAAACGTTTGATCGAATGCATGTTACAGGTAATAAACTTAACTATACTTTCTAAGTAATTTTGAATATTTCAATCTTAAAATAATATAAATTTGACAAAATTAAATCGTTATCCTAACTCAAATTTATTTAAATTTTTTTAGGATATAAATTTAGATGCCAAACATTTAGCTATTGACAAGCCAACTAAAAAATTATTGCAATTTATGTGGAAGCATTTTCAATTATCTAAATTGGTAAATCAAGGAAATAATTTTGTAATATATGAGGAATTTTTTGATGATGCGTGTAAGTGTTTTATAATATTTTAATGTATAGTCTGGACTTAAATATTTTAAAAAGCTTTTGAGTTGATACTCACTAAAATACTAAATTACAATAAAGTATTTTCTCAACCATAAAATATACCATTTTTACGCAGATTAAAACTCATGTGTATTTTAAGTTGTTAGAACTGATTTTTGTTAGGCTATGGCATATTCACTGGGCAAAATATACCTTTTTTAACTTTATCCAGAAATTGCACCTTGCATGTATCTTCTCTAAAATATATGTATAAAAACTTAAATTCAGATTATACATTTATTTTATGTTTACTATACTTAATGTATTGTTAATGGGTTGTGTTAATTTCTAGCTGACGATAAGAATCATGATAATAGTGGACATAGGTAAATTTTTATTCTAATGAATATTAAAAAAATCATTATTTTAAATTATTATTTTGTTTTTAGAGCCGTTGCATATAAACGGCAGCCAATGTTTGGACGGCATGGTGCCCATAAGCATCATGATACAATGGGCGAGGTAAGTGTTGATCAACAATTTATATACACTATTACTATTTATGAAAATTAAAAATTATTATTATTTATAGATAGTACAAGGTGACGGCGATGCAGCATTTGTGAAGTTCAAGTACAACCATGACACTGACTTGTTAGTATTTAAATTTATTATTTTGAATTCATAGTTTTTTAAATGAACTTTTTTTTGATTAATTTAGTGTTGATAATCAATTCAAGGAAGTCAATCCACATCCTGAAAATAAAGGTGCATTTAAAACTGACCAGGATGGAAACTCTGTGAAACGAGACCTTAAGTTTCATCACAACTCTTTGTGGTAACCAAAACTAACAATGTATCCAAACAATTGTACTATTCCAATCCACATGCACATGCAGAAGTATAATTGTATAGATATTTTTGCTTAACAGCTTAACCCAAATGCAACTTTCAAAATATACTTTTATATTATATGCTGTACTTAAATAATATTCCTTAGTATTTTTTGTGAGCATTTTTTTTTTATGTAATAGTCTATTCACTGCTAACTATGGTACTACTAACTATTTTGAGTTTTACATTTTAACAAGACTGATTGTATTGTTTAATTATCTTATTTTTGTGATGTCATTGAGCTGTTGTATAATATTTTTAAAACTTCAAACAGCATTCTAAATAATTATATTTTTATTTTTGGTAATTACATTTTTTATAATTTATTTTTTTGTCTTAATTGACATTATGTATTAGGTTTTATTCCAAATTTTGTATGAAAAGTGAAAACTCTAATATTTTCTGTTATGTAAATCAAAATTCTGAGTTGATAACAGTTACTTCCTTAAGTTAGAGGACAGTCATCAGATGAAGGGTATTAATTGTAGTATTTCATGTGTCATATTTGCTTCAAGAAATGAAATATATTTTTTTATTTAGTCGCTTTATAAGCATTTCATGAGCTCATAACAAGTTGTAATAATTGAAATAATATTTGGCTCCAGAAGAAGACTATAGAATAGTAATGATAAATTTAATGAATAATAATTATAGTTATACTAATGATATAATAAAAAAAATAAACCATTGTAAATTATTATAAAATATTTGCAAGTGAAAACTTTTTGAAGGTGTAATATGTGATGTGATGTTTAGTTAATCACTATAGGCTGCTGTAGAGAACCAGTTCAGGTCTATATAAGTGAAATTCAATTGATTATCAAAGACAGTCGACATAAATAACCTTTTGACAAAACAGATTTTATGTCTTGCGCCTTAAATTTGTTTGCATTTTAATATCACACTTAATTTAATTTCAGGAAGAAATATTTTAGTTGTGTAATTACAATATAAAATCTCTAAATGTTGTTTTACAATGGGCCATAATAGTAAAAAATTGGATTTTATGTGCTTTTTTTATATATAGTTTTTATTAAGGTGAACGTAATAACAAGTTGTAACGATTATTAGTTTTTACATATAAAATATAAAAATAATAATTAGCTCTATAATGCAATTGCATAACAATATTTACATTAATATGTTATAACAATAATGATTGAAAGTTAAAAAAATGAAATAATTGTTTGTATTATTATTAGATTCTAGAGTTTGAAAATTTAATGTAAATGTTATCAACTACTTTATTGACATAAAATAAATTATAAACAATTAACAACAATACTCGTCAAAATATATTATATTATTAGTTTTTTTTAAATTTAAAATGCATCAACTTCAACTCTTCTATTAGCTATTAATAATATTATTACTACTTTCTTATATTTTGTAATTTTTTTTTTTTTACTATTTATGATATCAATTGTATAGTATTATAATAGTAATTTTTTCTAACTTATAGTAAGTACTTGTATTTACACCAAAATAAACTTAATTTACCATGGCTTAAGTTACAAGGTTTTTGCTTTGAATGTAAAAATATATATATTGACTTGTAGTGTACAAGTAAGTATCAAAAAGTCCATGATCAAAAAATTGCAACTGTTATAACTATAAGATAGTGTTTAACAAAGAATCGATATTTTTAAAAAATCAGAAATTTGATGCTATTGCTTTTAATGCTGCATGTATACAGCAAGACATGCAAGTTATCTATTAAAAATAACTGCTTGTTGAAAATGTCATGACATTTTAAAGCATATTATAAAACAATAAAAGCATTAATGCGATTTTAAAAGATTTATATAATTATTATTTTATTAGATGTTTCGTATTTTAAATGTTCACATCATTATACAATGCATAAGTGACTTGAGAAAGTCTAGAAAATGTTTTGAGCATAATAAAAATACAATTTTAAACAATATTAGGCATTAAAAAACATATTGTAACCCTTCATATTAATTAAAAGGGTCGAACTTTGATTACACAATTCACAAAAGTCTGTCAACACTTGTTTATATATGTTTTTAGTTAAGTTGAATGACAGTTCAAATGGATCTTGTAGAACAAGTCCGTAACATTTTTCAAAACTCGAATCAACTTTGGATTGAAAGGTTTTAAACTTGGTTCTCTGTATTTTACTTATTCCAGATAATTGGGTAAAATGTTCATAAAATTTATGCTTTTTCATACATCGACCAGTGCAAGTAGACAATACATTATCCTTTAGTCTTCTCTTATTGGCGTAGAATTGGAAAAAACCCAATAACAGTTTAGCACGTTTATCGTCACTGATATTGCCAGACCATTTTCCAAACGTACAGTCCCACCCTAATTAAAAAAAAAAAAAAAAAAAAAAATAAAATAAAATATTTGGGTATCATTTTAATGGAATGGATATAACAGTATGTAGGTACCTTCAATAACTTTATGATCGTCTTTAGAAGCTTTTTGCCTGAGTTCCATCACCGACGGAACAACTTTTTCAGTCATCAAGTAAAATAATACCAGCCATATCAAGGCATAGCTAGTGAACAAATGTCTGTCTTTCAAACCGTTTTGGAGAGCCCAATGCTTCACAATGACACAGACCAGCCACTTCACAGTAGTGCTAAGCGACAAATACAATCTGCGACAAAGTTGAATAAAAAATTTCTCATTAAATATATAACTGTGATGTCACATACTTGATTAGTTTTGTGTTGTACACACTCAGACCGCTTTTAAAAGATACATCGCAATTGAGTTTTGATGGTATGTGATAAAATTTAACAATGGGTACACGAGCATTGCAGATTTCTTCAACGTTCTGAAAGACTTTTGGTTTCAATAGACAGCGTTCAGTAAATGTTTTAACCAATTCCACTTGAATGTCAAAATCATTTGATATTTCCCCGTCAAATGTGTCATCTGTAAATTAAGATTAGTATTATTATTAATAATTTTCAACAGTACTCATCATACATTTTTCAGATCATCAGAAAGTTCAGATTTTAAAGAACAAAACATGCAACATCCAACACAAGATTAAAATAAAATATTAATGAATCAATAAATCAATAAATGTAGACTTGAAATTCTTATAAATATTTATAATAGTTTTTCTAGATACAATTTTAAAAGACATTTGCAATTTTTGTAAGTTTTATAAGTTTTTTTCAAAAATGTATTTTGATAACATTTTTGATTTTAAATTAAAAAGTATTGAAAATACATGACCATAACTTTATAATTACAAAAAATTATGACAATTTTCAATTTATTTTGCTGTAAAATGTATAATTTGTCGGAATTAAAAATTATTAATCATAAAGGATTTGAAAGTTTTTGAATTTACATATATTATTGTATTCTAAACATAATGCAATTTTCCAAATATTTAGCACAATGCAATGCTGGGCAATACTAATGGCGTATCTACAGATTTAAAAAATTTTAAGTAAAAAATTACTAATAGACTAATTTTCAGTTATTTTTACATCGCCATACCGTTTTAAAGTATGTCATTTATATTGATCTTCACTAATTAGTTACTAACAATAAACCAAATACATTATATACCTAATATTATAACATACTATGCAATGTTTTAGGTAAATATTAGATAATGAATTTTCAGAAAAAGAAGCTAATACACAAAATCTACTTAAAAATTATTTTTCATATTTAATAGTTTATCATTGAATTCAAATTAAATATATCCATAATTCAAAGATACTAGAAACATTACAAGTCTCTAAAGTAGAAAGACTTCTTCAATTATATTTTATTTCTTAATATTAATTTCAATTCTTTGCCACTATCTAACAAATACAAAACAAATGTCTTACACTCCAAATTATTTTTAAATGTAATCTAATATTTCTAATATCTAATAATAGTTGTAAATTAAAACACCTGTTTCCAAGTATAAATCTATATCAGTTGCATTTGTAGCTAGTCCATAAACTCGAGAACCAAAAATGTGAACCTTATTTGAATCTGCTCCAATTTGAAGGCTATATATTGAGTCACACAATTTTTGAACACATGATTGTATTTTTGAACTGGTTAATGTCCTATTCATAACTTCTAAATCACTGAAAATTATATCACATAACAATCCCCAATCTTCAAATAAATCTATTGTCTTCAGTGATAATACTTTTTCTACAAAGATAAAACATAAAATATTAAAATTTTTGTTTTTAAATAAATATAAATTTATACCTTTATGTTCTCCTATTACATGTATTGAAAAGCCATACTGTTCTATTAATTTTTTTTTATCCTCAACTAAACATTTAACCTGGTTTCTAGATGATAATTAAAATTTAAAAAAAATATAATAATAATAAGGTTATAATAGACAAATTAAATAGTAAACCTACATATTTTTGAAAAGAATTATAAATGAATTGTCTACATTCTTGATCTGTTTGAATTTGCCATATTTTTCTTGAATTATTTTATTTAGTAAACAATAATTATTTTTTTTTAAATCAGTATTGACATCTAGAAAATCAAAAATATTAAAATTGTTTAATTTTAATGTTTTAAGTGTTATATAATACTCGTAGAGTATAATATAATATTCACCCTTAAATTCTATATGAATGGTTTTGTTTATTTTATGTACTTTTGGATTTTGGATTTTTTCAATTTCTACATTAGAACCATTGTCTTTATCGATGTGATTTGAGTTATTATTACAATTATTGATATTATTTATTGAAGGCTTTATCAAATTTTTTTTCAGGTATTCATGAAATTCTTTCATTATTATATGTTCGTTAGTCACTAAATGATGGTCAATATTAATAGAAGAAGTATTCACATTGTAAACACGACAAATATCACAGTATAAAATTGAAAAATCATTATCTTTTATATGAAACTCTCCGTCGTGTTTAATCCAATCATCACGATTACCAATAACCAAATTACAAATGTCACAGATAAATGACACTGATTCAACAAAAACATTAGTTGCTTGTGGCATTTGGTTTATTAATTCAAAGTTCATTCTTAAGTAATTATTAAAAGCGGATTTGTTTGGTTGTACAGATAGTTTTGCTATTAAATTTGAAATAATGTTTTCTTCTAGATCATATGTTTTTAAGTTTTGTACGGAAGTAATCATTTCATTATTATCCTCATCTTTGGTTTCATGAGAGTTGTCATTATCAGAGTCATTATTGTAGTTGTCATTGTCATGGACATCATCAGAGCTACCATTTTTATCATTATCCCCATCATCATTACAATCGTCATCGTCACTATTTGTTAAATTAGTTAAATAAATCTTCATTGTTTCCATGGAACGATCAAGAATTTTAAGCTCGCCTAATTGATTAGATTTAAAATATTTCAAAATAATATGCTCACTAGTAACAAGATGTTCATTGTAGTCAGAATGGACATTAAATTTTACTAAACAAGCAGAACAATAAAGTGATTGTGTTAAATCATTATTTTGATGTACACAACCAAATAACTGTTTGTCTGTATAATTTTGACAAATTCCACAACAAAATAAAATATTACAGCTGAAATGTGCATTAGTGACACGTTTATACACTTTAGCCATTAAATCTGATATAAATAATAGACGTCCAACATCATCGTTTGTTTTAAATATTAAGTCCTTAATAAAAGAATCAGTTCCATAAAATACAGTATCACTTACATAACAGTAATATGAAAACAATTTTTGTTTGTTTTTTTTTCCAACCACTGTTTTACTCAAATGATCAAAACTTATTACATGGTCTAACCAACATTCGTATACATTTTCATCTTCCGCGGAACATAAATAACCACATGCATTACAGTTTGCTGCGAGCAATGGAATGCAGCTGTTAATACAAGAAATTTCTTTGGATGAAATACATTTATGAAAATGATCATAAATACATTCATATGTCAATATGTTTTTTTTATTGCAGACAATACAACAAAATTGTTCTAATAGTGAACTAATTATAAAATATTTTGTTATGTAGTAAGGCAATTTTTGAATCGCAGTATTTGACAGTTTTGGTACAGTTCGAGCTCCATTTAAAAACCATAGAACTATATGTTCAAATGAATGTTTATGGTTTAAAAACTCTTCTTTCTTAGAACCATAAAATGTTATCATACACGAATTGCAAACATATTTATAGGCAGCTTCACTATGCTTTTTAATGTGAATATCAGTTATTGTTAAGTCATAAGTGTAACAAAAGCAATCTGTACAATAATGGAGCATGGTCTGTTTATCCTTAACAGTGTTCTCTGCATACACATAGGCCATTACTTCTGACAATAATGAAATAAATTTAGGTCTGCATTGATGTTGTAGTATACTAATTTTAGATCCGTAAAAATGAGTTTTACATGAATTACAATCGTGTGAATAATACTTTTTTATATCTGAATCAAAATTAATGGAAATATGACCGAGTTTGAATAAATGACATTTCCATTGATCAATACTATCAGTTATAAAATAACACTTCAAACAATGGAATTTAAATACTGGTTGGATATTTTCATCAATAAGGATCCCATTACATACTGACAAATGGAAAAGAATATCATCATCTACTGATGCACATGAAAGATTACATTTCATACATTTGGCTTGGTTAATATTGATAGAGAACGCTTTTAACAATAGTGGAGGCAATTTAATCAATACCTCAAGATCATCAATTGTTTTAGCCATTGTAAATTATTATAATATTACCTGGAATAAAGAAATCCACAAATTAATATGTTTAATTATTTCAAAGAAATTGAATTTTGGTTTTTAATTTTATTGAATTATCATATTAAGTTATCAGATTATTGTCTGTACTATAATATTCAGCTAATATAGGTACATTTAATATAATAAACAATGAAAATAAATTATTTATAAGAGTTAAATAAAACTATATTAAAGTAAAAATCAAAAAAAAATCATGATCTAACATGTATTAGACTGTTAAAACAATTGTTATTAAAGGTAATTTTAAAAATATTTTATACTTGATTTAAGTATGATTTAAATATAGCCGTCATATTTTATTAATATTTATTTATTTAATTTTTTATTTATATATTAACTTAAATATATTTTTGATAATATAATCATAATAAAAAACATTTAAACAAGATATTAGGTATTCTTATATTTTTTATTTCTAAGAATTTATTAAATAAGTCTAATTGATACATAATATATATATATATGAATTTATTGTAAAATTATAAAATATTTAAAGTTTATAATGATAGCTTAATATAAAATATACCAAATTAAATCTATAGATAATAAAACATTTAAAAATAATATGATTTAAACATCAAAGTAAAGTATGGTTTATATAACAGATATCAATTATAATAATAAAAAACAATTTAGCTAGAATTAATTTAAATAATTTTTAAAACTAAATCCATTCAAAGAATGTATTATTGAACATTTTTTTATGCTAATTTAGCCTCAGTAATCTATAGCCCTCTAAAAAAATGTTGTATGCCTAACTACTTAATATTTCTATATTAGAACCAGTTAGTTACTAAAAATAATTCAAGTCATGTATTACCATATTTAATAGAATTAAAGAAGTTTGAATATTTATTATAGTTGTTCTTAAAAACAATTTTAAACTGTATTTTAATGAAAAATAAGTAGGTATTATAAATAAAATAACTGAACTGAATCTATTAATTTCACTTATTATTTTTTCTAAATTAAAAAGATAAATTTCAATGTTTTTCTTTATAAGTCAATCAATGATCTATTGTAATTTTGAATTGATTAGTAATCATTATAAATTACATTAATTATTAACTGATATCACTTATCAGCATAACATTGATAAGTTTATGAGTAATGAGTAATGATAATTAGAATTATTTTATTATTTTTTATTGTATAAAGTTTATATTATGAAGTAGTCAGTTAAATTACACTCCAATTAATACTTAATATTTATAGTATAAATAGACAAATAGTATAATTATCTAGCTGCACAATTAAAATATAAAAAATATAATTATACTCTATAATTTAATAGTCTAAGTCAATGTCATATTCTGCATTCACTAATGGGGAGAAAACACTGTAATAGAATATTATGAATAAAAATTAGGTAATTTAATACATTTTTTTCATTATTAATTACTGTAGTAATATATTATAATGTACTACTTAATATTCAGTACAAAATATTATTATATGTAAATATTTTTAAGTGGTAGATGTTGTTTAATTACCAATAATATGATATATTAAATTATATTAATAATGTTTATTATTTGTATAACTTTATTTTTTTTTCTAATTATCTGATAGTAAATTCTTCTGTGCCCTTTTGAAAAATTGTTTGATTACTTTAACCTTACTAAGTAGTTATTTATTGTTAATGTTAAGCCAATGAAGTTATTTTTCTGAGATGATTAATTTTTATTTAAGATTTTCAACTGCTTCAGTGTTGAAAAAATATATTCAGGTATGGCCAAGGTAACCAACATTGTGGTAAACAATTGTAAAAGTTATTTAATATTTGGTATAACATTTGGTAATGTATCAATAGTCAACTTTAATTTAAGTTCTTATTTTTCCATTGGCTTCTCTAAATGCAAAGTTTAAGAACGGAATTATAATTACTTGGAAAATGTTCAATTTCATATAATATTATGTTTTGTACATTTTCAATGCTGAATAGGTTTTGTATACTTTTACTTTTTAATACAGACAAGTCAGAGAATACCAGGGGAACGAGTTGCCAGGCAAGCCACTAATCAAAATGTGAACAATGTCTATAAAGTTGCTAACAAAAACATTAATGCTTTAGAGTTTAGGTAGTTAATTGTAATACATATTATTTAAATAAAATGTTATACAAATAGGTATTGTTTCAATTTTGACAATGTCTACAATTGTATATAGTATAACATATCAATTAATAAAAATGCTTTAAATAAGTAGGTACTTAAGGGAATTACAGTTTTTCTGTACGAGTTTAAATTGTAAATAATAAATTAAAAACTTTTTGAATGTGGACATAGTACTGTAATTACAACAGCAGGGTGATTAAACGTCTTTTTAAGAATTAAAAAAAAAAAAATGCTCTAATAAATATCGAAGATCGGCTGCTCAGAATATTACATTTTGTTGTAAAATAAGTAAAACAATATAAGTACTTACCAGACACAGGAAGAACTATCAGTGTTCCAAGGCACAAATGCACAATTCACAGACTAAGTAAAACAGATCTTCATCGTCCACAATACAAATAAACGGTCAGGAAAAATTGTTTATTTAATTCATCTAATGAATTATAATTGAAATTAATTTTACTGCGCCATATTTATAGTCGCTAGAGTGGATGGGTACTGCACAACTGCAACAAAATACAGATCACAGAAATCTTGCAATCAACGTGCGTCGAAGTTCATCGCTCGTCACGAATTAAAATCCTGTTGCAATACAATGATTCTAAGTTGTTATTATTTTCGTTGTTAAGCTCGTATTGTAATTTTTCAAAAGTTCATCTTATTTCACCACGATTAAGAAATTATTAATTAACAGGAATAATAAAATTATCAAAATAAAAAAGGCATTGTCATGGTGTAGGTGATAGTAATCCGTGGACCGCGATTTTGACTATAGTCAATAGACTCATGCCATGACAAAATTTACTTTTGTTTAAAGTTTATTTTGTCATGTACAGACTAATGAATAATGATGTGTTCGAATTTCGATAAAAAGGTCTATTTATATCATAGATTAGGTAATTATATTTATCTCGCGCGTTTTATAGTAATCACATTATAAGCTTGATAACATTGTACGATGCGAGAATGCAAATAGCGAAACCACGGGATTCGAACCGATCCACCGAAAGCCGCATTGCCACGCTATACAAGCCGAAATAGAATCGAATTCGGTTGGCGTCTGTCGTCGGGCGGTTGCTCGTCTGCGCCCATAATTATGGAGTGGATTACTCGGCAGTCAGCTGGACGTCCGACGCGGTATAGAAAGACAAATTGCAACGCTACCGTCGTGACGCACTGATTGACTGATGCCAATGTGGCAGTGTACCGTTTCTATAATACAAAACATAAGAAATCAGATAAATAAATACGAACTCGGACTCTAGTGGCGAGTGGGGTTAACCGCCTGTAATGTAAAGAATATAATATAAAATATTTGTCACGATTAATGATTGAATGTTCGTTTAGCAGTTTAGCTGTGGCTGGACCGCTCGCCACTGCAGCAGTGTTCCCAGACGAGAGGATATAGAAGAAGGACAGACATCTAAACGGTTTCCAGAGCTGTTTTTCTAATGCAATGCTAAACGTACGGTATTCGACGAACTGTCTGTTTTAGCAATCTTTCAAGTCTTTGTTCTTGTGTTTATTTCATTCGTAGCAGCACTCAGCAGCATGACGTGACGGTAGTGCGACAGGTGCCCGGGTTGTTACACCTGTTGTTGTCCTAACATTTCTATCGCTTGGTGCCACAACCGTCTTCGAATATTTTTGGCGCACCCAGCTGCAGTTTAATAGCTCTAAAATCTTTAAAACTAAGACATTGAATTCTTCGATCATTATATAGTTACCAATAGTCAATATTTAATTTAATCCATGATACCTAGTTGAAACTTGAAAATACAAAGAAAATTTAAAAATTATAGCTGTATGAATACATTAAAAATAAATATACGAGTTACCTACGACATATAAAATAAAAATTTTGAAATTGTATCTAACGTCTTCATAAATCATATTTTGCATATATACATTGTTTCAGTTCTTCCATTTAACGATCTTGTCATAAGTGGCGTAAGTGTGAGGGGGGGACAAGGGGGGGAACTAACCCCCTGAAAATTTTTTGAGGGATTAAAGGTATATATTTTAACCGGGGGAGGGGTGTTAGGCTTTTGATAATAATAAATATATTATATTGTCCCCCTAGATTTTTTCCCAGTTACGCTACTGCTTGTCGTAATGAATATTGACTTCCAATGTTTCATCGTTTGGTCTTGGGGTTCTAAAGAGACCCCTATTGACGCTTTTAATACCAATTTGCAATACTTACATTTAATTATAGGAAAAACTACGGCCTAAGTCAACTGGGCCTTGGCTTAGGTAAATCGCGCCCCGTACATATTAATGTACACGGTATACGAAAATATATTAAATTTACATAATAATATTTAAAATATAATAATAAATAATAACAGGTATAACTTATTATACAAAGAAATATAATTGAAATATTTGAAAATAAGTAAAAATGTTAAAAATAAATATTATAGTTAATTTTTTAGTAAAACAATTATCAATTTATTTACAATTCAACTGAAATTATTAAAAGGAATATTTGAAATTCTAAACATTGTATTTATTTTTAGAAAATTTAACATAGCGTGGAATGCATATAAATAATATTTTAGCGACAGTGTTTTGTTTATATTTTGCTATCGCTTTCGTTCAACTTATATGGTCTCAATTATAATAGACAATAGTGCAAGTACTATAGGTACCTATACAGGCTATATATGTTAAAAGCTTCGTACCACTGTTACACGCAAGAACGTCTAGTCAACTTGATTGAAATAGGTATATCTACCACGGAAAAAAAAATATCGACATCGATAAGGTAATCGACATTTTCTTTTAAAAAATTGTTCCACATAATCGTCGTTTGGTTTTCATGAGTATTCTTTGATATTTTTAAAATATTCTCATGATCCAGGTATATAATATTAAAATGTAATAATTATATCGTTTTACAAAAAATATATTTTGCTGTTTGAATTTTAGTAATTTTACAGTTAATTTAATAATTAAACTTAAATGATTTTTAAATATAGAATATTACTATAAAGTATAAACATATAACACATGCTGAATCAGTTTGAATTTCAACTTTAAATAGAAAAAAAATATTGAATTGTAAGTAAGTATTATATATTATATAAGAGTAAAAAAAAGTAGTAATAATGATAAGTGGGTTAAGTGCTTCTTTTAAATACGTTTTAAGAAGGACCAATGGCAAAAAAATACACTTATACTGTAAATTCCCCTTACAACGAAAATCCCGTTTTAACGAAAGTCATAGAAGTCCCCTGTCGAAAAGCAGGGCTTATAAAGAGCTTATTCGAATTTTCGTTACAACAAAATTTCCGTTATAACGAAAAAAAATTCGGTCCACTGGAGTTCGTTGTAACAGGATATTACTGTATGTATATATAAAATTATATTATTTTTTTTTCGTTAGTTATTTAATAACTATATAATTAACATGAATGTGTTGAAAACTAAAAAGTATGATATATCTTTGAATTTATCAACAAACATTTTAAGAAAATTATTCGAAAAATGTGTACTTTTGCATAAGGGTTATCCGTGTTGGGCCTTTGATTTTATATTGCAGATATATTTATTAATTATAACTGATACTGCATGGCGTTGCCTGTGCTAGATTAAATAATACAAGTGGATTTACACTATCTTAAATTTCGTTATTTTAGTGTATATAATACAAATATTTTTACATATTTATTTGGGTGGTTTTGACCAAATATAAAATAAAAGCCTAAAACAAAATCCAAATAATAACTATTAAATTTGTTAATCAATAGCAGTCCTACATAGACAAAAAAAATATTTGGTTTTTGTGAGTTAATAAATCCTTGTGTGTCCTGTGCAAACTTATCTTTTTACCAAATTTCAAAATCCGCAATCATTACCTACATTTTGAGATTGATAAGGAATGTTTTATTTTATCAAACAATATTTCCATGTTAAATCCATTTGATTTACATTTTAAAATAATTAAATATATTTTGTTTAGATAAGTACACATACATTTTTTGGAAAATTAATGAACGCAACAGATCAAGATTACAATATACTCAAAATTAAGGGCTCGCCAGAACAATATACAATATAATATATATTAAATCCTGTATTAATATTAGTATTATAATATTACATGCATATCAAGTATTATATTGGATATTTTACACAGGTATAAGTGCTTTGGATACTATTATATAGTGTTTATGTGTGCGCATAAGTGGCACTCGGAAAACATACCAATTTAGGGGGTGTAGAGATTTACCACTATTATCGAAGTATTAATGTATAACACTATTAAACCACCAAATTCGATTACATTAATTGAGAAATTATTTTAATATTATGAATGTAATTTACGAAATATGTAAAAAATAGACATTTTATAAATAGGTAATATAAAAATGTATTTTTATGTAAAAATAAAATGTGTCTTATTTTATTGCTAATCACGTGAAACAAATTATTCATTTGCCATAATTAATTTATCATGTTTTATTAAAAATATGTATTTATACGTAAATTCTAGCCTCATAATGATTAGCAATCTTACCATAATATAGTCTTATTCATACCCAAAAATATTCTTTAATAGGACTACTATTAATATATAGGTGTATATAAAAACAAAACTCAATTTACTTTCTAATTGACATTTATTCATTTTACAGATAATAATTAAAAATAAACAATCTGAATGGATATGCACAACTAAAGAGAAAAAAGCTTTGACATCGATAAAATTTAAAAAAATAATAGGTAGGTACATAAAAATAATATGTATGAAACGGATTTCGTTTGATTATTCCGTTTATACGTATGTTTACAGACAGGATTTATAAAAATCACAGAGCGTTAAGTGATTGCTGTCGCTTTTGAATATTTTTATGAATTTAAATAAAAATGTCTATACAAAATAAAATATAAACACAATATGATATAATAATAATTATGTAGTGAGCTTAAAAACGTTCAGATTTAAAATCATCTATGGTTTTAGCGAAATATTCTGCAGCTATAGCTATATATATTAAATATATCTTATCATCTAATGCAACAACAATATATCTTTATTCTTTATTACATATTTAGACGTACATGATATTACCATTATATATGCAAGGTTAGGTTATTTACGAGTTACAAAGTAAGGTTTGAGATATTTATTATTTGTAGTCTTGTAGAGATCAAATGGTACTACATACTTATTTTAAACGTGTCGGATCGATGAAAATTAAATTCTATTATATTTCGAGAACAATATGATATAATGTATTCTATTTAGAGATCTCAAATTACACTAATTTTATTCTAACGTTTTATGATAACATTATTGAAAAATTGTTAAAAATTGTAAACATTTAGTTATATTAAGTGTAGTTTGATTATTTATAGTTTAATCTGTTTTAATTAATTTTATTTCCGAACAATATATACGTAATAATATGCGTGTATTCATTTTGAAAATTATACCATCACAATTGTCAATTTGCATTGATTATATTGTAGTCATTCAGTTTATTTTAATCATTAAATATCATTAAGTTATTATAATTATTGGCGTGTAGGACCCTTTGACTCAAATTTTTAATCATAGATTGATTACGATTTCTAATAATGTAAAAAAAATTGCAAGTTATCTATTCGAAATAACCGTAGACAGATAGGTAAAATTCGAACACTCGTGTAATTAGGTATGCATCAATCTGAAATAATGTTATGTACGTAATATACTTGTAGTTCATAGAACGATTGAACTAGAGTTATGGTTAGTATGAAAATAAGTTGGACATTTTCTTTGAATAATTTGATTTAAATTTATGCTAATCAAAATCAATATTTATTATTGTTATTCGTTAATGAACGGAAAAAACTTTGATTTAAGAATTTAGAAACATCTTTGAAATTTTATTCATCTTGCAGTATAAGCGGTTATTAGTATCGACAGTTTGATTTGAAATGTACGCAGAATTTTTTTGTATGTTTATAGTTATTACACACGATGTGATGTAGTTAAACTTAAAGCGTTTGACACATTTTAGAAATTTACGATGATGCTATTAATAAAAATTAAAAACCGTTTCAATTAGTTATTTATTCAATTACTGCACGAGTGACCTAATTTGAATAGGTATGTAATTGATAAATGAATAATCAATATTGTTTGGAGTATTTTTAGCGAGTACCCTATTACAGTCGTAAATATAAATATAAGTATATTCACGACTTTAAATAAAATTCATTTTTAATTGGTTGAGAATATATACTGTGATGGATTATTTGAGCTTAACAGTTTCGCATAAAGTATTATATATAATGATTATTTTACAATTAGAATATAATATAAAATGAGATAAAATACGATATAAACGTGTCCAAATATATATCTATTAATATTTTTCATAATTTATTGTATTTTAGCATTAATATTTTTAAGATTGTTAATGATAAATTATATTTTAAAAGAAGAATTTCAACGCACTCGTATTTATTGAGTTCACAGTTTGTATAACAAAAATAATGAACTTTGTTTTTAGTTATGAAGTGGACGGATCCGTATAAAATTAAGGTTTATATTTTACTGTATTATACACTCGTACATAAATGCAAGTGTCAATTATAAATAGTAAGTCATTGAAGTAAAAGTAAATAATAATCACGATAGTTCGGTTTATGGTGGCAAGTTTAAATTGGAATTTCAACAGCAGTATTATTTATTTGTATTTAATTTTTTTTTATATATATAACGGGCATTATACATCATATAAAAAGTGAAGGGATGTCCTTTGTAACTTGTTGATAGACAGAAAATGCTATATATACAAATAGTATAAACTTGAAACCTTTATAAGGTTTATAAAAAAATCCAAAACTGTCCATCAAAAAATTAATTTCGACACTTGCTAATACGAAAACTTGTCATGAGTTGGTGAAAGTTGTGAATAAGAATTTTATTAACACCAATATTATTATTAGATATTTCGTATGTTTCTAAAGTGTCTAGTTATTGGACAGAAGCGCATAGTATATATATATATATTATAGATACTACAAACCATCACATGTAATACATCTATAAATTATTATTTTTTTATATTTTATAAACCTATTTCTATAAAATTATTTAACGCTGTTAGCTTAACACGACATGCAGGGAAGACACGATATTTACTCATGAAGTTTGAGTATGTAAAAAAGAATCCATATATAATGTTCGCTTTTGACAACCACAAATTGCACGCACATATTCATAAGGTTAACGTTTAGTAGTTTATTTAAGAAGATTTCTGGTTCTTTGGTTGGCCGCTGAAATCCGCAAATCGTTTGATTTTGTCTAAAATCAAATATGATATTTTACGTTTTATTTGCGTTGTTATTTTCAAAAATATTTAGAACATATATTGGTAGATATATGTTAATTATTTAATATATATATACGTATTTATAATTTTTATTTTAAGTACGCTATATTATAAAATTATTGTTAAAATCGAAATAAATATTAAATGAAATATTTACAGTTATCGAGTCGTGTCCTGACAAAATTATTGGAACACGAGTTGATTCCCAACGGAAAAAAATGTTCAGGTACACTCTTTCCGTATAAACTATTATACTATGTAGATAGAGATTTTACTGTCTTTATTATAATTTACTATCGGGAGGGGAAATTAAAATGCACGTAGCAGTACTACAACGATAACGAATGTATCCATCTATCTTGATTATTGACAAACGACTATTAAGATTATCAAGATAACGAATTATAATATAATGCACTAATATGTAATGTAATAATTATTCTATTATTAAACTTTAATTTTCCACGAGAATTGATAGAATAATATAGAAAATCTAGTGATATATATTATATTATAGGATTACAGTGGCGGATTTTAGGATTTTTTTCTTTTTTTGTGGAGGGGGCTAACATTTTTTATATTATTATATTCATATAATATAATTTTTAACATAATATTTAAGATTTGATTTTAGGCCTTACATACATAATATAACCCCCGGGCTCTCTTGAATCCGCCACAATAGAAACAAAATTTATTATTTTGTAAGATGTTTAATTGTAATATATTAGTATAATATTGTAATGGGAAATGGACAAATTTCTATATTTGTGTACATGTATATTTTTTTCATCGGGGCACATCTCGTGTATCCTGAAAAACCTAGGGACATAATTCCGTATTTGAGACAACTCGTTTACAGACGAAGCATTTACCTTTGTGCTGATTTTTTCGATCTGCTGGTTTTGATTTTCAAGCTCGGAACCCATATCTAACGCCATGTTTCTCAAGTTACCAATCATCGTGTTCACTTGTCCCAAGTTTTCATCCATTTCCGTTTCTCGGGCATCGTTTGTAATCCTATATGAACGCATATCCTCGTTTGTATCATCGTTTTGTATTTTTTTTTCTGTTAATTAATTCTCAATTAAATAGCAATTTACTTCACTATGTATCCACCCTGTGGCGTTATGTTTGGTCCCTCGATTACACGCTGTGGTTGTTTATTTATTACTTTGCCATCTTCGTTTCCTTTCCACGTGCCTTCGTCTTCTTTGAAAGATGTCGACCTAAATACAATAGTGTAATACTATATAATTTGTTTAGGAAAAACAGAGAATATAAGTGTATTCGGGGAGTAAAAACATCTGGATTTGAACTTGTTGACAATAGATTTTTTTTCTGTGAGAATATTCCCTAAAGCACTAACCTACTCTGAATTATATAATGTTCCCTGTAAAAAAACCTAAATTCAGTAATTTTAAACAATGTTTTTGTAAAAAAAAATTTCAACTTTAATATTTTTTCTACTTCATATTTTCTATATGAACATAAAACTTTTTTTTCTAATTTAATATTTATACAGTGTATATACGTTTTTTATAGAGGAAACGTGTAGATATAATATGCAGAAGAAACATTTCATCAATCGTGAACTCTTATATAACTTGTTAAAATATTTAAAATATTCTTTACACTACTTTTTTACTTATAAGTTCATTTTATAAAACATCGATCATTAAAAAAAAAATTAGAATTTAAAAAATTTCGAATTAATTCTTTAAATATACAATTTATTAATTGTATAAATGGTATTAAAGTCAAATGTATATCATCTACTATACATACTTCAAACTTCAAAAGTTCAATGAATTATTTTTTTTTTTAAATCTGTTATGTTTTAGTTTTTGTTCGTTTATCATCACTTTAATAATTTTTTCTCCCTCACGGCCTCACCTCTTAAGGTATCTTTAGTACATTGCTTTAAATTATTCGTGTACACAGATGAACAGTCACGAGTATGTTTTATTTTTATTTCTTAGGTAGGTCATTACTAAATACCTTTAATAGTTGCATTGGTACATAACAATTATAGGTATCTCCAAATTAAATTCCTTTATATATTGTTGTATATTGCATTATAATTTGCATGATAGATTAGTTTATATAAATATTTATGTTATAGGTAGTTAAAGATATAACAGTAGTTTATTGATGATTTTATGACAATATGAGAGCTACATATAAATATTTACATTTTGATTTTCTATAAAAGTATATATAGTATACGAAAAGTCGCAAGTGTATATTTTGTATAGTATTTAGTTTTAAAAGGACATTATACTGTTGGTAAAATTCAATAATACCTATCTCGAAAATCGAAACAACTAAAAATCTAAAAAGTCTTAAATATTATGTACATTACTTAATATAATTATAACATAATGTAAACACTTCAAACAAATGGTACTACAGTTTTACATGCAATTTAGTAGTTAAGGAAAAATATATAATAATTACCGACACGCCTATAATATCGAGTATACCAGTATTAAAATAATAACGATTATAATATGTACTATGTATTATAAACATAAATAAACTATAAACCGTTTAGATGTACAGAAATATTCGACGTTTGCATAACTGAAATACAAAATAAAATTACTTTATCGTTATCTCGACTATCAAAACTATGGCTTGTCGACTTGTATTACACACGATACCTGTATAAAATTTTCGTACCGTATAGTGTGTGTGTAACTGATAGTACTGCTGTCGTTGGTAGTCTAGGGCAGTGTTTCCCAACTGGTGTCCCGCGGAACCTAAGGGTTCCGTCAGCTGGTATCAAGGGTTCCGTAAGAAATTTGGGAAAATATATATTAATTAATAATATTTTCGATTTGAATTATGATTTGAACATAGAAAAGCTACAAAAATTATATGGGGTTTCATAAAACGTTCAAGCTCCTGCAAAGGTTCTATGAGAAAGAAAGAAGTTGGGAAACACTGGTCTACGGAATCTAGGGGAAAATAATCATTGGCCATTTTTGATACGGTTGTAGTATATACGCACACCTAAACTATTAAATCAGTTATTTCCTTCTCATAATTTGTATTCAACCATAGGATTTTTATGTACCTACGGGTAGATTCAATTCCATACAGTTTGTTTTGTATAAATGCAGCATAATTATAATATATAAATATTGCTGTGAATATTGAATGTAATATATTAAACTATGATATTATATATGTACATTATATTTAAACTGTATATCGTATTGATGAACGGGCACTTATTAATATAAATATACAATTGTCTGATGATAAAATACTATCTATCCGAAATCAATGTAATAATTATATTGAAATAATAATTAATAAGTAATAGTAAAATATAAAGTATGATTTAAGCTTTAATGCTATACTTATTATAAAAAAAATCGTAGGTCGTATTCTAATATATTCACGTCTCGTATTCTAAATCGCACGTCAGCCATCAAAAGTAAGTTAATAGTTTTTAAATTAAAAAAATTGTTAGTTGAGATAACAGACAAGTAAAGGCTAAAGTACCAATAAACTAATCAAAATTTATAAAGTTATAATTAAATCATTATAATATACAAAACTATTAATAAAAAAACAACAACACATAAGAATTTATATTTTAATGATTATAAACGACATATAGGTATATATATTTATTATATTACCTTCAAATACATACAAATTTATAAAATATACACAAACAATACGCAAATATTGTATAAGAAATAATGACGTTTTATTTTTAATGTTATTTATTTACACATTTATCATGATGTAGTCTATTTTTTTTTTTTATAATTTATCTAAGTTTTATAACAAGGAATAATTAAAAGTTTTTAACAGATTTCAGCGTTAATGGTGGATATAGAACTTCACATTTAATTGTTGGATGGTAATTTATAAACACAATTTGAAATTCAATAAATAACTTCAAAAGAAACAACATAAATAAAATATAAAATGAATATTACAACGATTTGTATTATTAGGAGTCAAACAAATTAATAAATAAAGGCATATCTCAGAATTATGAATTTTGAAGAGGTTATCGTTTTAAAAAATAAATAAATATAGTAAAAATTTATAAAATATTAGTTTAATAATTAACGATGAGATATTTTTTTACCCTGTAGTTGGTAGATCGTTGATCGGAGTCCTCGGACAAGAGTGAATAATCAGGTGGAAACATAACAGCGATTAATTTAGACGAATAAAATAAAATAAATAATATTTATTAAATATACATGTATTTGGAAAAAACAGTCATTTGATGGGTCATTAATGTTATGAATTACTTATGATACAACGTTGGCATAAAACAATTTTAGATGATCGACAAGGTGTTTAACGTATATTAAATATTTCACGTATAAAAAACTGTAAAGGTGTAATTCAAATAAAATACATTTAAACCTATTAAATTTATTTTTAAATCGTTTTAATAAACGTTAATCGTATAAAAACAATACAGTAATAGTTTGCATAAATGCACATCCGAATTGTATATACGTTTATATAATTGAATTAAATGTTTTAGACAGCTATAATGTCAAGACGATATTTTTATACAGAATATTTAGCAAAAACTCCGAAGCAAATACTTATCAAGCTCGATAAATTACCATAAAAATTCCACAGTACATATAAATAATGTCTTACGGTATTGCTGTAGCTAGTAGCTTGTTATTTAATTTTGGAAAATTACAAAAAGTAGTAAGTAAGATCAACATGTATTTATCTGTTTTTATATTTAATTTAAAAAAGATGCCATACATACACGGGTTGTTTCAGTATTGTTAGTTTAATGTATTATATAGAATTGATCTATTATCAAATATAAAGGTAAGAATATTATCTGTATATCGTTTTTAGCAATATTTTAATTTTTGAGTTAGTTATGATAATTTTTGAATTTAAATATTTGAAATAATCGTATTTCACATAAAAAATGGTAGTATCTTAAAAACCCAACGTCCAATAATACAGATAACGTTAAAAACTTTAAGCTTGAAAACAGGTAAATTCACTCTTATATTAAATGTAACAATACATAATTAGTTTAATAATAATAACTAAAATAGCATTACAAAATGTATTTATTTAAAATTTTTGTACACAATTACCTAACGATTAAAAAAAAAATATATATTTAAAATTGTTATTCAAAATGTTTTTAAAATTGATTATTTATTAAAAGTCTAAAAGTTCTTTTTAAATAGTTAAAATGTTTTTTTTTTTTTTTAATTAGATCATAATTACCACGGAAAACTTAAATTCATTATTGCAGGTGTTTTATATAATTTTCTACATACGATATAAATATGTAATATAAAATTGTAATTATCTTACATGAAATGCAGAAAAAAGTTTTTGTAGGCTATTCAAGCTTCAGTGTTACATGGGTAAATCTTATATTTCAATTTAAATCAAAAAATGTTCACTGCAGCTGCAAGAGCGTGCACGCAGGCAATAATGTTCAGTGCCATCCGTCTGTTTGATTGAAATTCGCCGTTAATCATCTTTTCACTCTCGTCGAGGTTTCTAATCAATGATTATAAATCTATACGTATATATAATATATATTATGTGTGCTGTGATTAACTGTAGACTATAGCGCATTTTTATTTGAATATGAATTTTCGTAAATTCGTGCAACGTTTATCCAAAAAACTTGAAAATTAGTTAGATATAGGATTATCTACAGCATCTGATTTTTCGCTAATTTTTTCGTAAATTTCGCTCATGTTTGTGTTTAATTTTTTCAATAAATAATATATGTATGGTTTTGAGAATTTAGTTAGAAATTTGAGTGTGCTAACTGCTAATTATAAAAATATATGTGCTAAATAAATGATATTAAAGTAAGGCATATTATAATATAAATATACGCGTATGCATTAACCTAGAGTGTAAATTAATATTATATTAGGTCGACGTGTTTTGGAATTTACCTGTTTGCATTTTACTTCAGACTAATAGATAATATAACGTCTCGTTACATACAATAGTTATATGTTACTACTGTTCGTTACCAACTTTTAACTACTAATTGTTTTCAAAAAATAAAAAACAAAATAAATAAAAAAAATCTATAATGGAAACATTATTCGTACTTTTACCGGAAATTTGTATTAGGTACTTCGTTTGAAATCAAATATAAATTAGTGATATAATTCACTCGAGTGTATTTTTTTTCGGATCGGATTCGAAATAGGATTTCGTCTTGTAGGTCGAACTGCCGAACCGTTCAATTTATGATATTTTTCCTGGATGTACAAAAGATAAAACGCATTAGTCGTCGAGAGGGGTTTGTATTTTTTTTTTTTTTACTCTGTTCGACAGTTTCCACCGAGACACTATGTATACAAGTGTTTATTTGATTACGAGCCAAGTGTAGTTACGGTGAAATATTGGTAGGAACTTACTTGTTGCAAGGTAGCACGCAAATACCACAACATTTCTCCATGCCGGTAAGGTTTTTCTCCGCTTCCTTCATGTCCGCGTTTATTTGATCCATCCCCTCCTCGATCCTGTCCATTTTCTCTAAAAATCGCACAAACCATAATATAATATATACGTATAGTATATACGTTCTTAGTAAATGTGCCTATTGAAGCCATGCGACGCGTTCTTAAACAGATTACAAAAACCATTTCGATATAACTGCAAATATACAGGGAGAAATGTTGAGATAAAAATATCGTAGTATATTGCTGATTGCGGTTTATATGCTTTGGGTATAAAGACTAGTAGTTGAACGATTTTGTATACCTATATACATATATATATATTGAAATCTGTCAGATCTTGTAGATATTATTTTTGGTGAGCCGTGAGTATTATTACATGAAAGGTAACTGACTATAAATAGTACTATACGTACAAATAAATATCATATACTGAGCAGTGGTGAATCCAGGATTTGTTCAAGGGAAATGGATGACATATATTTATGCCACTGAGAATATATACCTATTATATTCATTATGTAGAAAAATTATGTATACATGCAATTCAAATATGACTCTAAAAATTGCACGCCTATTATACGCATCATTTTTCCAGCAAATTTATTTGGAACTTAAATATTTGAATTCCCCGACGTACTAAAATTAACTAAACATATAATAGTACATAATATGTCATATTCCATAAACATTTCTCCACTTTTTTGTGTACGTCATTTATAAGAGACCTCAGTAAATTTTAGTTTAAGGTTCGTATTTAATCAATGATTTTTTTATTGTATTAATAAATCAGGTACCTATTAGTAATTTATCAATGGATTCGAAGTCATTAATGTTGTGTAATATATAACTACTCATGCCGTATAGTTCATCTTAAACTTTCTGGGGCATATTAAATACTAATACATATTTAATATTAATTAATTCATCCTTACCGCCTTGATCATCTAACTCAACTAGAGCTTTAATGGCTGCTTCCTTTGTCTGCAAAAATTTCACGTTAGTTATTTTTACGTTCACAAATATAATATAAAAATTAATGGTAATAATACTCATATTTATTAGATTTCAATTCGGTTTTCTTTCGAAACAAAGTTTTAAGCATAACTATAGTAATAATGAACCTAATTATGTAACTTTTTTCAAGACGAATTGACAACGTTGCTTGTTGACGTAAGATTTTTTCAAATACTAAAAGTAGAATGTTTCTATATTTATGTATGATAAAAGTTTTTTCGTGGATTTATTTCATGATGGGTACATAAATAATTTTTTAAAGAACTTTTAAGTGGCATTTTTGTATTTGGTTTTTTTAATTTATTAATGTAATAATAATTATGCAAAATCTACTGTATTATATTATGTATATAGGTTGTACATTAATTTAGAGTAAAAAATTTCTATTGTATGAAAACTCGATTCTATAAGTATTTTTGTAAGTATCTTTATCAAATTATTTTTCATTTATATGTGAATATTATTAAGCTTAATAAATATTAATTAGTTTCTTACACGAGTATTAAACTATACTACTATAATATTGTATAGTGGTTTAGGATTTGTACTTCTAGATATTCTGGGAATAGAATATTCTAGTTTCGTGGAATTTCCGATCACGGCTTTCTCAAGAATTTGTGAGAATGCCACCCACTCCCCAGAAAAAAAAAACTGTTAAAAATGATATTTTTTCAATTATTATTTTTATTATTTTATACGGCCACAAATTTTTATTTATTTGTAATTTATATAAATATAACTAAATTATTTTATATATTTTAATAATTTAAAAATGCGTTGTAAAATTTTACTGTATAGATCAGTAGTCTTCAACATTTTTTACTCGCTAACCACTTTTTTGTAAACAATTATTCGTGACCATATATATGATCGATATAACAAGCCTATCTATGATCCTATGTTTATTATTATCTTTAAATTATAGGAAATAGTACGGTTTAATCGTAAAATACTGTTTTCGATGTAATAATATAATCTGTTGTATGATCTTGATAGATACATAATACTAATACCATACTATGATTTTATACCCATTATTACAAGTATTTAGCTTATAATATATTAAAGTATTAATATAATAATATTATAAATTGAATGCTACGTGAAATGCTTTTTTTTTTATTATTTATTATTGATTATAGTTTTATAATTTTTATTTAAGAGAAGACCTGCTGCGACCCATTTTTAAAGCGTACGCCATCCAAAATTGGATCGTGACCCATCGGTTGAAGATCACTGGTATAGATGTTAGTTATGTTCATCACCAGATACAGTTAAATTAAAGTGTTTAAAGTTATTATCTATATGATTATAACTTATAATACATAAACTACTAAACTATAGGTATCGACGAAACATTATACACATTACATTTTTATAATATTATTATAAAAATATAACCTTTCTGCAGTATCTCCAGTTTTCGTCAAATCTATTTGTCGAATAATGACGGTTGAAGATTATGAAAAAGTTAAAAAAATAAAAAGGATAATTTATTTTTTAATCCGTATATCGATACTATTAGTTACAACAAATTATACCAGTACAGGTACATAATAAAGAAGACCCGGAACTTGATACATTTGCATCTTTTTTTCTAATGCTCACATTCGAGGCTAATCTTTACAGACATTTGATTCGTAAAGTATAGAATTTAATGGTACAATTTTGATTTTGCATTTTTTGCATTTTTAAGGAATTTTATGCTTTACAGTCATTTTTTAGTGTTTTTGGTACATTTTATTCATTTTTGTACTTTTTTTTTTACATATATTTGCATTTTTCTTATTGAAAGTTACTAAGCTACTGCTGTAAAATATGACTATTAATAATTTAAAGAATAATATTTTATTTATTTGTTTTTTAATTATTCATGTTAAAATGATAATAATTGTTATCTTATATTATTTGAAAGCTAATGATGAACTCCACTAAAAGTTAGCTACAATTTCAAGTGAAAACTTTTCTTGTCAAAATTAAAAAAATGAAACATATTTATAAACAAGTTTTTTAAAATGAATTATTCAATCATAAATTTCATGTAAATTTTTGATAAATGCGTCTTTAAAAATAGTTAATATATTTAATAATATTATATGGATATGAATAAATTAGCAATTAAGTTTTAACAAAGTTAATTCTGTCGAAAGTCCGAATGCGTGCAAACATAAGGATATATACATATTATGCATAATATTCTATTAGGTTATATATACATTTATAAAACTATAATATTATATATATATAGCGCTTTATTTACTTTTTAAGTGTTATAAAGGTTTTATAAAGGTCAGTTATTTGCTTCTAGATGAATTTGTAAAATTGAATTAACAAAAAGACGTGAAAATGTATTTCATCATACTTCTAAACTTTAAATTAAAACTATTTAATTACTCAGATGAACAACTAGCTCTTCGCCCTATACTACGGTTTATAAAATGAGACCGAAAGCGTAGAACTTGATGAAAACGAAAACTTATGAGACGTTATTATTTAAAGTGCGATTTAATTTACCTGACTAATGGCCATTCACAACTATGAGAAAACATTGTAATAAATAATTCATAAAAAATCGTTTTGATTAAATGTGATTCAATTTCGAAATATACTTTTTAAGTGGTTCTCAAGTGACTATATATGTATATATTTATATTCACTAACGTTTAAGAAATAATATACTATTATACTTTCAAAGAAGAACTTTACATATACAAAATATAAAAGTTTATTTAATTATATAAATGTATATTGTACATTGTATATTGAATATGTACATTTTTATATGATATAATATACATAGCGATTACGCAATTATTGCTTAGTGATTACCTAACCTAACATGTCGTACTAGTCATTTTTAAAGGATCCGTTATTAAGTATCTTCTATCACTCGCATTTGTCTTAAAGATGTATTTATAACGAAGTAGTGTATAAAGCTATATTGTACACATATATAATAATATAAATCATTTAGCGATTATATTATACTTATATACAACTAACCGTTACTGTCAATTTAATCTCGACACCATTAATGAACATCCGATGGTTTATAGTCATCACTTAAATGCGCCTTTTGTTCAGTTATGGTGAATATCTAAATTCTACATATTATACTGTATCTATATCGTATAAAATTGAACAATATTCGTGTTTGACATACGCTATTAAGAAACAAAATGTCACTTAATAACCCTTTCATCCCATATAATCAATAATATGTCATTAGAATAAATATAAAAATATATTATTTATATAGGTACAACGTTTATTTATTTTTAAATATTAACTGATATGTTAATTATTGCTTTTTTACTTATAGGTACTCGTATTTCTATATTCACTGTTTGAAATTTATTTTTCGACTCAATCCTATACATGATTTATATACATTTAAAAATAAAAATTTACAATACATGTGCATATCTATGGATAATTGAATTTAATATTAAAATGTACAAAGAAGTGATCAATTACATTTTTACTCCCTTAATTTATAAATGAAATGTAAATGTACATTTTTATTATGTTTATTAAATTCGTTTAATTTGAAGTTTATAATAACTTTATACACAATTAAACCGAACAGAGCAAATTTAAAAGTATAACATAATATTTTGTTTTTAAATTATATACATAATTATAGTGTTTATAGAATTTATTTAGCTTATATACACGAGTAAAACAAATTTTTTATTAAAATAAACAATCTATACTTTAGGGGTATAATTCGTTTATGTGATTAATGTGGAATACATATATATTAATTTTATTAATCACACGAATTAATAATAAAAATAAAATATTTATAGGCAATAACTTTATTGTGAGCAATCATTCATTATGACACTCGTCACTGGCTTTTATAGTATAAAACATACAATAATAAGTTATACATATGTTATACATATTCAATAAAATATATTAAAAATGTACAACAGGTATTATTGAAGTTTTATGTTCGCTTAAAGTTATATATAGGAAAATTATTTATTTCTTCACTATAACTGATATTTAGATTATCAACACTAAAAATAGAATATTTTAAATTGTATAATTAATTTTAATATTTAGAATCTATATGTTATTCAAAATTATTGAATATAGTATAAATGATATAATTATTAATTATACAATTATTATAGTTGTAACTAAGTTCAAAATTACATACATTGTATCCATGGATAATTCAATTAATTGTATACTTATACGAGTATAAGTTAAGAATCACTGCTTATTTTGAAAAAGTTAGGGTAGTACAATATAAAAACTAATTATATAATTAATATTAGATATTTAGGTATATTTATATTATAATAGATTAGGCTAAAACGTTGCAATATTTGATATAAATTATTATAAAATCTATAAATTTAATAGCTTAATAACTTTCAAAAGTTACCAGTTTTATTAAAGAAATAAAATCTACTATATATTGATTATTTAAAATAAAACTATTAATTTCCCAACAGTTGGTTTATTTTGTTTGTATTTTATAGCCATTATAGGTTCATTTTCCTGATATTGTTACAATTTATTAAAATTGTTTAAAAAATAATTGACATTTGACACATTTTTAGTCGAATCTTATTAATTTGCAACAATGTGTAAAATGTTTTCACAGTATCGCTCCGAAAAATAATTTATGTAAATACAATTTCCAGATTAATGGTATAATAATTATAAAATAAATGAAGGAAGAATGTTATCCGGATCACTTAAGCATAAAATAATTATAATGTGAACCAAATCTGACTGTAGTTTGCTTAAATTAATTTTTTTTTCTTTTAAAAAATTCCTTCAACCGTGTAATTAATTAATTTTTTCAATTTAATATACGCGCGTTCACCATAATATTATATTTTATATGAATGAACGCACGTGTCAGACCGCGTTGTAGAGCAAACGCGTATTGAACGATAAATATAATTTTGTATTATATAATGTCGGTCATATATATTATAATAGATATAAAGGTAATATGAGATTTTGTCGACGGTTGATTATCATTTGCCGAGACGAAATCAGAACGCGGCAATAATAATTTAATACCTCATAACAGTAATAACAACCGATGACGTAAAAAGTACCCTCCGACGCGCGACGTCGGTAAACAACAAAAAAAAAAAAAAAAATGGACGAATATTGTATTACACGCCGTTTGAAAAATATATTCGATTGGGGTTTTGTTTTGGCGTAGGGAGTTGTGTTGGTCTCGAAGGGGAAAAACAATTACAAAAAAAATACATTTCGTCTCATGTTATATACATGGTTACTGTAAACATATAATATGTACCTATATTACAATATATATATATATATATATTATACTACGTACCCCTTCGCAGAGTTCGATCATTCGACGGGTGCTCTCCAGAGACTGTAAGCAAAAACAAAAACAAAAAAATACACACGAAATCAGTTTTGAAAAAGATATGTAAGTACAAAGTGCAGTGATCTGGTGCACCTCGGTGCTTACCTCGTCCGTTACGTGGGCCGATCGCAATTGCATGTCTTGCAACTCGTTGGCTACGATGGCTGGCATAGTTGCAAAGATAATTGTTTTATAACGTATTACCAGCGAAATCGCCGTGTGGATAATTCGGCCAGGAAATATTATCTATTCGTTTTCCGTGTTTGCGGCGCGCAGACTGCACGGTCTTCGGATTTGCAGTTTGGCGAGATCCGTACTGACTGCACGCGTAAAACAAAAATATAAAATAATAAAACAATAATATTATATAAACGTGACGGTTATTGATGGCGGTTATATTTCGTAGGTGTACCGGGTTTTCTAGTGGTTCGTCGACGATAATATTATATTTTGTACTGTCGACTCGTCGTCGTCGTCGCCAGCAAGAGATCGTACGGCGTATTATCGTGCACACGGCGGACGATGTAACCGTTGTGTAATCGAACGGTCGCGGGGTACGTGCGTCGCCGACGGGGTGGAAACGGAAAACTAGGAGCGCAACAGACCGTTTTTACGCCGCCGTGCGAGTGCAAGCTCTGTGCGCGCGCGTGTGTGTGTGTGTGTGTGTGTGTGTGCGCGAGTGTTGCTTTTTCTTTCGCCCGGGCGCCCGCCGCCGCTGACGCTGCCTCCGCCCCCTGCTCGTCAATTTCGCGCGCATCCCCGAGCGCCGCCGCCGCCGCCGCCGCCGACCGCGACGACGACGACAACAATGACAGCGTTTCCCGGGTTCGACCGCGGCCGCGGACAGCGCGGAGTTTTTACCCGTTAAACGTATAATTTATAATGAACTATAAATTTTGTATGACGCCGTTACTCGTAAATCATATTGTAATATTGTATATAGTATTGTGCACACGAATATCTGTACGGCTGTACCTACACGCGGAGTGCGTAAAATGTAAAATCGTTAAAAGTTGGTCCGACTCTTGTGTATCATATATATATATGTATATTATATTAGAATGATGACTGCAACAAGCGTAATAAAGTCAAGGAAATTACGTATTCGTCTAATATAGGTATTATTCTATTTATAGGTTTTTAAAGTAAAACCATCATAAACCCGCAGCGGAGAAATTATCCGCGTTCTCATCTCGAAAGAAATATCGCATAATTTTATCTTTAAGTGATATAAGTACAAGTGATGATGGGTTGAATAATAAATAATTATAATATGATTAAGACTTATGTATAATACATGCGGCGTTCTTCTAATACATACTAAATAGTTAAATATGTAATATATCACGAGTTTGTAAACTCGTTAAAATCGGGTGTAACATATATACCTAAGTTATAGTGTTATTATATGCATATATTTATATACACATAATTATGTATAATGTAATACATGATACGTGTTGTAGATTATACCGATCAGTCGATTGTATTTTTTACATTAGTAAATTATTATTATAATATTATTGTGTTCGCCTGGTATAATGTAACACACCTACCACCCATTATACTGCATGAGCTCGTGTTTACTGTTTATTATTACGAGTATATGGTCATTACCGATTTTCCGATAAGTTCGATAAGTATATATATACATATATGTGAGTGCGTTATTTACATAATATTTTATTGACTGTGTATCTATCTAAACATATATGACCTAACCGTCCTAACCTGTAAGCATATATATAAATTCTTTTGAGTATACAAGAGAAATCCGTAGGGGTTGCCAAAGGACCTATTGCCCTTCCTATTTTTTTTAAACTGTATGATTTATAATATCGCGCATACGGCATACCAATTTCTTCTATATACGGGATATAAAATATTGCTAGAATACAAATTTCATTTAAATCTTCATAAAATATATATATATATATCTTTCCCCTGGTGGGATTTTATCCCGCGGGTGCGCCTGATTGATTAGTAAGTTTTTCTTTGCGACCCTTTATTGCACCCACTACTATAGAAGTATTAATAGTGTGTATAGGTACTATTGCGCTACTGCGCGAGTTGACGAAACGATATATTTTTAACAAACACTGTAGGCCGTGTTTGTGTAATGTATACTATGCCGTATGGAAGTTATAATTTACGAAGGTTGCGTCTCGTCTGCGCGTGAAATAATACCTACAGAATAAAAATTTTCAGCAAACGAATACGGCGATGAAAATATAATCGACGGAAATCGCTAAAAAGTGAATAATGAACTCCCTGCGTGTTATTTTTGAACGAATATTGTAACACACGTTTGTCTCTGTGGGTGGTAACACTTTTTGTAACTTTAATAATAATGCCTGAACGTCAAATACTATACATAATCAATATATATATACGTGAACACACGATAATCGAAAAATTATTATTTTAAATAAAACAGACATTTTATCGGAATCGATGTATATCCTGCTGCGAACATAATATAACTACCTATAAAACGCGCGCAAACCGTTTTTTGTTTTATTTTCATCCGTTAAAACAGGTGTTGGAATTGACGACGAGTATAGGGACACGGTATGGCATACATCTGACGATCGTCAAAATCAGCGGAATCATAGAGATTGATTCGCGTACAATTGCAAATATAAATTGATTCGTTTTCGTCTCTGTATCTGCACAACCTGCAGCGCATTTCAAAAACTGCGTTCTTTATGGAACACTCTTTACATACGGATTTACGCCTAATGCATATTATATTTAACCGAACGATAATTTACATTCGACGTTGGACAGTATACCCACACGATTAAAATAAGCTTAAAGTTTAGAGTTTGAGCGTATTTATAGCTGTAGACGCACGGCTGAGTAAAGCTCTAAGTTTGCTTCATTTGCACGTGATTCAGATATATCTTTTTTTTAAACATAAATCAAAATTTAAACGTTTCCTTTAAAAATGTCACTCTATCATGGCTAGTATCCGTTAAGCTGGACCTGTGGCCGTACACAATCTCTAGAAATATTTTTTCTATAATAATATAATAGTATGACCTATAATCGCTGTCAGAGATGAGAGCCGCACGAATAGTTATATATTTTATGTATAGTCTCGGTATTAGATTTATGACCATTTGAGGATATAAATATTATATCGTGACCGTTAAAAAGGTTATATATCATAATACTATATGGATTATAATATGCGTGAAATTGGTTTTGTTCTTGATTTTTTTATTATTGTTAGAGCGGATCGTAAGTCAATACGAAAAGTATTGAATGCATCATTATGTGCGATCACATTAATATTTCAAATTTTCTGTAGTAAATCCTGTGCTTCAAAGGGTTAAAACATATTGTTGAAAGAATAAAAATAAAAACAAAATTTGTCATATGAACCATATCATTCATATTTTTTGAAGAGTTATAAGATATTATCATGTCTTTACGTATCGATAAAAAAACGCATGACGCATACATTTGTGTTAATGTTTGAAACTCTAAAATAAATTGAAAGTTCGTCGATCGTAAAACATTGTGATAAATTATTCAAAAATGGGTCATTATTATTAATTATTGATTTATTGTGAAGTGACCTAATCGTTTATGCCTACATAGTAGTTGGTAGGTCTGAATGAATAATTTAAAAGTTAAAAATACGTAGCCTTTCAATCTGTTCCAGGTCATTATTTCATATAAATAATATATCATACATTTTTATAAAAACTTTAATTTTGTCGTGATCATCTGCACGTAATACGGCACAGATGAATAGTGAAGCTATATTATGATATTTTGATTTACATACTAGTTAATACAGGAAGTTGTTGCGCCGACATCAATACAATATGTTGTAAGAGTAGTAAGACGGTGACATGGATAGGCAATTCAGGGGCAACGGTGTCAAGGGTTCGTTTTCTCGGTATTTCAATAACACACTGTTTGACATTATTATGTTTATTATTGTTTCAAACTTCGTTAATACATAATAATTGATTTATTTAATGCAATTTAATAAAGTAGAAGTATAAACGTACAATACAAATATATAAATATTCATAATAACATATTGTATTATTGTATTTACCACAAGCTTGTTTGAAATGTATATATATATATATATATTATGATGTATAATTAACTATAAAAAGTTAAGTATTATTAGGCATATATGTATAAAAAAAAATTTGTACGATTAATCGAAGACAAAATCGTTCATGTTGTTGATGGCGCTCCATGCGAAATGTGTAGCGCCGTCCATTTCCGTAGCCACCGTCGTACCTTCGACGTACCTGTGATTGTTGCCACCGATGTCCTTCTTGCACACCGGACACTTGCCGCACTCGGTCACGCAGTAGATGTGGCCGTTGGCGCACTTAAGCCAGTGGCCTTGCGACCTCCCGTGCTTGTGGAAGTTAACAGACATGGCCGCGTGAATCATCTTCCGTTCGGCGTCCGTCACGACTACCAGACTCTTAAACACCGTCCGTATCCGATCGGTGAGTCGTTTCACTTCGCTGTCCGCGTTCCGGCAATATGGTCCGGTGGCCGTCAACAGGGCCTCCACGCCCGCAACCAAATCGACGACCGTCTCCGGAGCTGTTGACGATGTGGAGGCCTGATTGATGACGGCCAATTGGAAATCGGGATTGGTCTTCACCTCGGCCAGACATACAAGACGGGCGCCGCGCGCTATTTCCAAGCTGATGTCGGTCGTCTGTTGCTTGGACAGACGATCTGCGTGAATCACTGTTTCGGTCATTATCCAAATAAAGTGGTCGATCACGACGTCTTTCGTGTCACCGTTGCTTATGTTCCGGATACGCTTCTCGGAAGCAAAAAATGATTCAGCCAGTCTAGTGGCAGACATCCACGAGTTGAGCTCGACGAGGGTTTCGTCATCCAACATGATTCTGCGCATGCGTTGCAACAGTCGGTCTGACCAGTGAGACCACAATTTTTTTACGACCGCGAACCGCGTGCTCATCATCTCGATTTTATCGAACTGGCGTTTCAATTTCTCCATTGATCGCGCGAGAGTTGACTTCTTCTGGTCGACGGATGACCAATTGGGTCCATCTAACAGTTTGGTCTCAATCTCGCAGATGTCTTTCTGCACAGATTTCACGTGGTTCTTAAATCTCATTGTTTTCAGAATAGGCATTTTGCACATGGGACACTGTTTCTGGACGATCTCTTCGTTGTTCTGATTTATCCATTGTTCTAGACCTCTAGACTCGATCGTATGTTTACAGTCTTCCAAGTAAACAAACCTACGTGACAGATAAATATATATATACAATATTATACTCATAACATTGACAAAAAGATACTCCAAAATTCCCGCCTCGCGATTATACCCTGACGATCAAATACATTTAAAACGGATGCTAGAAGTACGAACTACAACGCCAGAAGTATAAATTCACACAACATCTATCAGAAAATTTAAACTCCGGTACTCCTAAATTCCTAATATACTCAAATTCCTAAAGGAATTTTAACTTAATATACTGAACTGCATACAAAAATTTAGAATCGTATTTTTATATATATATATATATATATATATATATATGTGTGTGTTAATTGTTATTTTTTTTTTATATAAGATTATAATATAAAAATGTATGCTTCAATTCTAAAGATTAAGATAAGATTATTGAAGCAAATGGCCCTAGCGATAGTACCGAGGTAGTTATTATTTATAAAAAAAATCTGGGTGTTATCCATTATCACCCATAATGAAAAAGTACGATTTCCGTTTTCAATAAAAAATGTTTCCTCTAAAAATAATTTGGTAACCAATGGTTTTAATTTTTAACCGATGTAATAATACAAATAATAATAACAATCATTTAATATAGAATATTACTTTGTAATTTTTAAATAATCATTAAGATTACATAACAATATACGCACTAAATAGCGATAATTGTTGATAGTAATAATATAAATAGCTGCATATTCATCGAAGACATGGAAAAACAATATTGGGTATGATTTAATAATAAAAAATGTTATAATAAATTTAGTCCACATCGTTATAATTCAATCGTTGAATCTATATGATCTATTATGTGATTTTTTAAAGTATTATTATTACTTGTATTATATTTTTTATGAAATTTTAAAATATTTAAATATAACAGACATGTAATTATATAATGATTAGAACATTTTTTTATTTTTGTGTTCACAGGTGATTGTTACGAGGTTTCCAAATAATATTTGACAGAAACGGGAATCGTATTTTTTATGTTTTTGGCGAAATAAGACCAAGCCCTAGAATACATATAATACATTTTACAACGTGCCTAATATATTATAGGTGGTGAACATTATATATTATTATAATATTATACATACATACCTTGCGTTTGGTTCGTCTTCATATCCAAATAAAATATTTGTTAATCCGGCCTCATCACATACGCGACAAAGAGGAGGGCATGTTTTGCCACAAAATCCAATACACTTGTGTTTGCATTTCAATTTCTTTGGACACGGTTCGTAGCAAGGCGGTCGATTACAATAATCGCTGCATACTTTGGTGCACTTAAAATGTTTACACTTCCAAACACATGGTTCCTGGTAAATAATAATAATAAAATAACAATTTTGTAACATCTGTAGCTGAATTTTATATAATTATATTATCAAAGTTATATATAACATATAATACAGGACGGTTGGTATATACATGTGACGGTATTTTCCTTTGCTTAAAATATTTTATACATTATACAATATTATACAGATATAGCTGATGCGTGAGGTAATGAGAAAACATGACGGGAGCTAATGTTAGGGTTAGCTCAACTAATCGTGTTATATGTGATTTTAAATATAGCAAAAAAATGTGTATAGAAAAAATCAATATTTTTTTTTATTTTATTTGAAAATATATTTAAATACTGTATAATATTGTAAAGCAGAACAATACGTATAATTATTAATAAGAGTATAGATATATATATATAGTACATATATTGAAAAGAACTTCATTGACATACCTGACATGGTACACACGGGGCACTACATGGGAGTGGACATTTAGAATGCGTACAAGAGTAAGCACATTTTTTTTCGCACGGAGGACACGCTTCTTTGCATGGATAATTGCATCTATTTATATAAATAAAAAAAGACAATTGATAATTATTTAGTTTTCTTAAAATCGTACATTTTTATGATTAATATGTGAATATATATTGTATAAATATCATATATTATAAAGCATACACGCACGTGTGATTGCAAGGGTTCATTTTGTTACAGATTTCTTCACACGGTACGTGCAGTCGACCTTGTTTACATTTTCCACAAGTACCAGAACATATATCACCGCATAATAACATCTTTAAACAAGGTTCATTGCATTTGTCGAGGACATACTGACTACCAACATCAAAGTCTAAAAAAAAATTAATAATACAAGATAATTTGTGTGCAGGTACAAAAAGGTACTCTTATATTAATCGAAATTATATTAATGTATATATTTCATGTATGTTTTCACAATTATAAGCTACGGATAATGTAATGTCTAATGAGTAATAATGGTAATAATGGTTTAATTAACAAAAAAAAATGTTAAATCAAAAAAGGTAATTTTTGAAAATTAGACTTGGATAGTAAGTACTTCAAATAAAATACATATTTTTGGGATTTATTAATTTAATAAGCCTTAAAATTAAAATCATTTTTAAAAATATTATTCATAAAATGAAAAAAATTTTTCAGTTCCATATTATGTAATAATTATTTTCTTATAATATGTTACTTGTTATCATGCCATTATTTCTTTTGTCAATTCTTTTTATCCATGTTAAACTGCCGTTTGGCGTAAATAAACTAATAATTATAATAATTTATATATATTTATTAAGTTTTTAAGTTTTTTAAGTTATTAAGTATATTTACGTTGAATATTTTTTCTACTTAACATAGCAAAAAGGTAATAAACATAAATATTTTGATAACATTCTACTAAGAAAGCTTTCAGTATTTGAAAGTCTTTTTTTTTTAGCAGTTTTGATTATTAGTAATTTATAGAAGGTTTAAGAAGCAATATTAAGTTTTTTCACACTAAGGTTTATTAATATACATTAACATACATTAATATACATATATTTTATATATATGATAAATTATTGATTCTTTGAATACTTTAAATAGTAGTTTAAACATTAAACACTTTATTCGAAATACTATTTTTACAGATACCTATTTAAGTGTTTATTCCAAACACTTCTTAAAAGTATTTTATCTATGTCTGTCGAAAATATATAATATGTAACTTCAATTATTTTTTTATATTATCATTGATAAACCTCAGAGGTTCATCATGTGCAGTGAATTTAAGGAACTTACGAGTTAAAAATTACATATTAATACAATATTTATTTATTACCATAATGAACCTGTCATGGCGTTATAATAGGTAAACTTAATAATGTTTTATTTTTTTTCTTCCCGATAGTTATCAATAATTCTTATATATGCATTTATATATACCTATTATAGGTAATAAGGCCTATTATGTATACTTTGAATGTATAAAATTACTAATAGGATGTGGTGTAGCCGTGTAGAAAGATATACTGATACAGTGATACATGGCATTTAATTTTGCTGACAACGGACGCTTGTCTACGCACGTCCAACAGAAACGTCATGATATATATGTCGGACTTGTGGTTATTGGCACTACTCTAACGTCACTAATTCGATCGATATCTCGCTGTCATTCTATATTCAAATTTCTATTCTATACGTGACAGTCATGACAAACAAACCAATCTCGATGAAACGTGTACCACACTATTAAAATTGTTAATTTCATCTATTACTTACATAGCTAAACCCTTTAGATGTATATAAATATGTATATATTAATATATAATACATTTGATTTATATTGTGTAAGACACACGGTCAAATAGATGAATTTCCAGGGGGTTGAGAGTTTCTTAAAACAATAAGTATTATTCGTATTAACATAAAAATCCTAAAACTTAGTTAATTCTTATAATAATTATTATAAATACATTATTTCAGAGGGAGGAAATTATGACTTTATCTTACGCGTTTGGGTCGTTGCCCATTAGTTTAGTAGGTATTTGTGAAATGGTGTTAGCAAATAATACGAAATATCGTTATAATAGCTGCGACTCGATCAGGAATCTATACAGAATTCGAACAATGAAAATTGACTGAAATTTCTGTGTGTTTTTATAATGTTTGCTATTCGTAATATTTAAGTAAATAATTCCTTCGTTCGTATTTACGTAGGTACATTTACCGGATTTACCATAGGTGGAACTAAACATTTTTATTAGACTAGAAAACTTTTCCAGTAAAAAGAGAGAATATGATAAAGGCCATGAATAGATTCATAATTTTGTATGTGAAGTTATATTTTATGTACACATTTGAAAAAAAAAATGCAATTTATTTTTATGCATATTTATGAAGTTTAATAAATGTATTACCATAGTATAATATAATACAATTTATCTTTATCTGCGTCACAACAATAAAGCAACATTTTACTGTGACCGCATGCGAGCTTTCCCTCTTTCACTATCAGTTCTTTACATTTTTTAGGATCACATTCACTTCCACACCTGTACTTGCATTTATGTCCACAATTCATTGTTCGTGTGCACTTTTTAAGACAAATAACTTTTTTTTCGGGATTTATTTGGCATTCTATTTTACTTGTATGTCCGCATTCCTGGAGTGTTTTTGTGATCTAGGAACGAATTATTATTATAAAAAAAATAATTATTATTTCGTTTAGTGCATGTTACCGTGTCGTAACTTACCATAATTTTGCACTGGCATTTCTCATAGCATATTTTTTGACACTTGTGACCACATCCTAATATGCGATTACACGGGAGATGTTTTGAGCACTGGATACTTTTGATGTCATCGCTACAATTTACAGTCTTTTTTAAATGGCCGCATTCTAGTAATTTGTCAACTTTTATTGTACAATTTGAACAACTTTCGTAACATTTTTTCATGCATTTATGATATTGAGAACAGTTTATATTTAGTTTTGAACATGGTTTTGAGCATACATACTAAAAATAATAATTACGATAAAAACCAACAAGTAAAAAGTGCGTATAAAATAGTTATAACATATTTATAATAATAACGAAAAATAATAATTTACTCTTTCATGTGTCGGATCATCATCTTTATGACAATCAATGTTACATGCATGTCCACATGGTAATCGATCAGTGCATTTAATTGCACACTTAGGTCTTTTCTCGTAACAGTTTTTAATTATTTTATGCCCACAATTTTTCAATGTTATTTCCATCTGTTCAAAAAATAAATGGGTTGAACTTAAAAATAATCGTTTTTAAAGTACGTAGTCTGGTAAAGAATTTATGTCCTACGGTTTGTAATGTTTGTAATTATCATTATTGAGTATACAAATTGTTTTCGAAAAAAAATCACTACAATTAACAACTATTTGTTTATCCATCTATTGCTGCAGGTTAGTAATGACAGTTTTGCGATATAATACATGAACATTATGAACAAACCTTTTCTACGCATTTAAATGTATTAGAGTCAACATGACAAGGTACTTCTGCTTGATGGCCACATGGTAGTATCTTAAGCATAGGCACGATGCAATCTCCACAGTTTGCAACGCACTGTTTCTCACAAGGATGATTATTTTCACAAGTCCTAAGATATTACATTTTATAAATTTAAAATTATTTATATATCAGACTACAAAAATATTAATCATGTATTACATAATTAAAATTAATTACGGTAAGTTATTAAATATATATATAAGACAATATAAGTATAACATTTTGACAAAATTATTGACTTATTAAATGTATAAGTTATATTAGTATATTTATAGTATATTAATATCATCTATCTGTTTTACCTAAAAGTAATAAATTACTTAACTTAACAACAATTGCTCAATAGCACATATAGAAATGTGTGCTACGCAATTAATCTTTTAATCATAATAAAATAATATCATAGTATAGTTTTTATTAATTCATGATTATAGGTTCTTTATAATATACATAATAGAGATAGTAGGTACATACAGTCATACCTCTTTCTACATACGTGTCTATGATAGTCGATAATATAATATGTGTTTCGTTTATAATTTTTTTAGAAATACGGGCATGAGGAGGCTGCCCCTAGGGCCCCCACTGGAGCCCGTTAAGGGGAATGAGATGTTTCGGCGATACAATACGGTATACCTACTTATGTCGGCAATATACTTTGTCTCACCGTGTGGTAAAGAAATATTATCTTTATCATTATTACTAGGTACACGATAAGATAGTCACAATAATCGATCATTTATGGATGATATGACCGTAGGCCGGTTATGATAGGTAAAATGATATTTTTAAGAGATATAGCAAATAATATAGTTTTTGTCGAAACGGACATAGTCAAATTGACATTATGTCGAAACGTCCACGCCGAACTGTCGGCGCTGAATCGTCGGCACCAAATCTTCCTATAGTTCCTAACTAAAGGTCTTAAGGCAAGGTTAGTAAAAACCATGAGCCAATGTATAGTTACTGCTAAAAAATAATAATATTAAAAAAAAATTCACGCTTCGCCAAAATTGACCGAAAAACCAATTTGCAAAACTTTAACTGTTAAAACGTACGTAAATTTCAAGCCCTGTATACTTTTATTAATATTACCTAATTATAATATTATTATAAAATGCATTTACCTATTACACGGATTTTGACATGTTATGATTTTTGTGTGTTCACGATCATAAACATGACATATGCTTGAACAGTAATGACCACATTTCATTAGATTATTGCATAACATAGTATACAACCACCTTCTGAAATTGGTTTAAAATCTTCACATTTCGAGACTTTTGTAATGGAATCACGGTGAACTTCACATTTTAAAGTTAATTCATTGCCTGTTAATAAATTATTAATATCATGAATATACTCGTAATAAGAGTTTTAGTAAAACTATTTAAAATAAAACCTTTTAGAATACAATAGCATATACATTATATTTTAATATTTACCATACGAATCTTGGTCGACTAATTGTTGTTTTATTTCTTTCCATAAATTACTTGAGTAGATTAGGTTTTCCATATTTCCCATTATATATAAACCATCCCTAGCTCTAGATAGGGCAACACATACTCTATTTTCGGTTTTCAAAAAACCCACTTTACCGCTTTCATTACTTCTAACTAACGATAACAATATAATATCATTTTCTTCCCCTTGATAGTTATCAACAACTTGAATTTTCATACCATTTAAATTTGAATATTGTTTTTGTAACTGAAAATAAAAATATTAATAAATTTCATACTTAATTTATTTCAGTCATTAAAATAAATCCTTAAATGATTTCCATTTCTTTCATTATTTTCCTGAAACGTTTAGATTTATTGATTTATACTTTATTTTACATAATTCAGGTATTCACAATTGTGTTTAAAAACTATTATCATAAAAAACGGTACAGTTTAAAAAACTTATAAAGTGTGTGAGCCATTTGCAGATACTGTAGATATATGATATTTCAAATGTTTGACGTCTAGAGCATGCAAAATATATCGCCCTTATAGTGACATAGCTATAGATGACGTAGAAAATGAAATAAATTAACTGAAGAGAAAATCATTCAATAACAGATCCTCAAAATTCAACAGTTAATTTATCTCATACATTTTTTTTTTGCTATTATTTAAAAAATGTTAATCCAAAATCTTTGAAATATTTTTATTTATTTACTTTAAATAAATTATAATCTTATACACACAATGAATATTTAGACTTATTTTAAACTATTATAGTTGTTATTTTTTCTATAAAAACATCGAAAATATGACAAAAATTGTATATTTTCAATTTTAATAACTGTAGCTTAGATTTAATATACCTTTTTTCATAAAGTAAGTTATTATAGCAATCTAAAAATCTCAAAAATACATAAAGTACACACATTTTTATCAAGAGACTTTAAAATTCAAAAATTGATAAATTGTATATCATTTAATCAAAAAATAGTAATTTCAGTTATTTATTTTGAAGTTGAAAATTCGTAAATTTTTCAATTGATCGTAATTCAAAAAATAATAATACACATATTATTTACTATACAGTGTACGTGTATCCAATGCAATTTTAAAAATACTTAAATAAATATTTTAAGATATTTATTATGCCCCTAGCCTATTCATACTTTTTTATGACCCGTTGGTACTTATTGACTACTCACTAACTAGTCAATAGCAGCAATTAATGTTATACAAATAATATTTTAACTATATTATTACAAACTATGTGTAATTTGTGTTTGGTAAAATTATAGTTCAATTTGCTTTATTACAAATTACTAATAGAAAATTAAATTGCTAACGGTGAATATTTATTTACTTAATAAACGCCTGTAGGATCGAGTTTAATACAATATAGATAAATATTAACAGTGAATGAACAACGAACTAATAAAAATTACAAATTACAAATAGAAAGAAAAAAAATGAAATAATTTAGTGCAATATAATAATTTAATATTACATAAAAAATAAGTATAATAAATTGGTTGATTAGTAGGTAAATGCAATTGACTTGTAAGTGTTTAATAAGTTGGGTAAACATTGCATATACATATCTTTATACAAAAAAATCAGAATTATAGAGTCAGTTACATATACGGGATATACGATCAATAGGGTTGTTGTAGTCATATCCGATGTTCGGTGAAACGGGATTGTGAATGTAGGAATGGACCGGGAACTAAATGTGGGGATATGAAAGTTAAGAAGATGTAGCAAGTCTGAGCAGGCATTGGTATCTTTTACAATTTTTGAAAGGAAGGATAAGTCAATTAAAAAGAATATATATGTTATGTAATAGAATATTCTTGTAAACCGAGGCTGAAACCTGTAACCAGAGTCGTTTTCAATATTTATACTATAATTTATCATTGAATTCAAATCTAACAAATCTATTACAGTTGAGAACTCAAATCTTACTAAAGCTGCAGAACGACTTTTATGTTATAAGAAGTTCAAATGTGTTATATAATATATAGTTTTACTTATATTTTTGGCTCACACTTATACATCAATATATCACACCCCAATAGATCCAGGACTGAACATGCAAATTATATTAATTTGTAAATTAAACATTTTCTAAATGTAAAATATTATTATAAAAATCAAATTATTAAAGTGTATCAGTATTCAGTTAACACTATACTGGTATATTTGACTTACAGAACGTAGTTTAAACTTTTGTCCATTATAGGTAGTCAAAATTGTTACTTGTTTGGGCCTATAGTCTTGTAATATTAAATGTCTAGCAAACATAATTAAAAAGTACGCTTCGTGATCATTACTCTGGCTTGATATTTCTTCGACCTAGGTATAAACAAATTTTATTTATAGCCTAAAGGTATGAAATATAATTGTTGAATAGGTAACAACAATATATCACATAAAATCCTTAAGCTCGCATGTTAAACAATAAAAATGTAAATTACTTACTTCAGTTTCGAAGTTAGTATGGTTGATAAAAAAAATATCTTTAGTGACACCACGTATATGCGGTCTGTTGAGTACTGAAATGTGGTCTAACAGGTTGGGATAAATAACTGGCGTTATTATTGACGACACTTCAGGTCGCATTCTATGCTGTTCACCTAATGGGTAGTATGGCACATCACTGTTGACCATACGTTCAAACAAAGAAATGTCTAAGTGAAATTCCTTTGCCAGTTTATAGACTGCAGTACTAGGACGTAACTGTTTATGATCACCTATATGTAATAAACATAATTAAGTTAAAAATGTAATCAATCCTAAGTAACCATTTCTCTATACATTTTAATATAATACAAATAATAGTAACATGATTTACCTATAAGTATTAAATGTTGACAATGTCTAGTTAGTGATGCGATTATGTGTGCCTCTAATACTTCAGCTGCTTCTTCAACAACCACTGAAAAATATTATAGAATGTTATACTTTTTAGTTTAAAATATTCGATAACTTTAAATATTACCAATCGGTGATTGCAGTCCTTCGAGTAAAACTCTATGCTTAGATGCTCCAGTAGTAGTCATTGCAACAATGTATTTCCTTCTCAAGATTTCAATATTTTCCACTTCCTTCAATTCTGAATATTGTTTGTGCTGATTACAAACGTTTTTTTCAAGATTAAATATTTTGAAATCAAATGCATTTTTAGTAGTATCCACCCAATGAAAATATAATAACCATCTATCTTTCATTTTTAGTTTAAAAAGATCTTTCGGAATCGTATTCCAGAATTAATTTTACAATCAACTAATTTTAACATATGATTAATATAATTGTGTATTCTTTCCATTCTATAACAAATTGTTTCTAATTGTTCGTAATTTTTATTATAATCATTAGAGTAATAACGATTATTATATTGACGTTTCATTCTTTTTGGTTTTAAGTTATTTAGCATTTCAATAATTTTATCACAGGTATCTTTTACAGATTTCAAAGTAATGCTGTAAATAACAATATCCTGGTGTTTGAAAACTATGTCCGGATCTTCATTTCATAGTATAAATTGTCATCATCTATTTCATTAATATTTTTAACATATAAATTGTTTTCAAAGTAAAAATGTTCAGAAATCAATTGTTGGTTCTTAATAAATTGAATTGGATCAAAGTCAAAGTAATTAGAATCACAAATTAGCCAACTAATATATTTTATTGGGTTCGAAAAGAAGTTTTGGTATTCTATTGGCATTCCATTTTTTAATAAGGATAATTCTAAAATACCAGCATTCTTAGAAATAAATTCTTTACAATTTTTAAGATACGTTATTTCGTGTTCTATATTTTTAATTATTTCGGTCGCACTCTTAATGGTTTTAAATACATTGAATGGTTTTCTATAGTTTTTTGTTACATTCTTTAAAGTATAGTCTTTTACTATACTTGATTTTGTTTGATCACCAATTCTAACGACATTGTTTGTGAATTTTATTATACCTTCCATAAACTGATCTAAGGCGTGATTAGTATAGCATACAACTATTATTGGATTTCTTAATTCATTTTTTCGGTACAAATTTTGAATAATTGTTTCGATTATCATCAATCCAATAAATGTTTTCCCTGTGCCAGGTGGACCTTGTATGACTGCCAATTCATTCGTTAACGCTGCTTTGAATGCTTTATATTGCATTTCGTCTAGTCCAATTTTTTCTCGTGTAGGCCATTCACAATCGTTTAAAACATTGAATGGTAACTCATCATTGATATTAAACATTTTTACAGGTAATGATTTTAAGTACTTTGGGTTTTTGATTTTATTGCATGCTGAAATAATATATTTTTTCATCGGAAAATTACTATCATTTAAGTTCTGCAAAACTAGCATGGCACATTTGTAAGGTTCAAAATACACTTCGCTCTCGGCCATAGTCAATGAAGACTCGAGAATGTTTGGCTGTACGTCTTCAATCAATTCTACAACTAATTGACCATTTTCCAAATATCTTCTATCGCGGTTCAATACAATACCGATGAAAAAGTCATTGAATTCATTTACAGTAAGTAACAATAATGACCCATACATTAACCGTTTAGAAATATCCCAGTTGATTTTCAATTTTTTGTTTTTATTGAAATGTATTATATATCCCAATTTATCTTGTACAAACAATTTTTCTTTGATGAATTTAATATTTCGATATATCCGAATGTTATTAATTCGTTTTCGTCCTTCACTATGATTCGTATTATTTTCTATATAACACTTAATCCCATCGCGAAGCGGTGCAATAAAATCTTCACGTAAAAGACGAAATTGTACATCTTAATAATGTTCTACACTCTGGTAAGTTCCTTTTGTGATGTTAGGACGTATAAAAGGTCTTTGGTATTTCATATCAAATGGTGTAGGATAAATAGATAGTACTTGAAAATCTTCGGGTAGTGTAGCGTTTTGAAGTTTGTTTTTATTGTCATTTTTCGTGTCATTATTCAATTTTATATTTGCAAATCGATTTAATATTTTTGTGATTTTAGCCAATAACATGACGTCATTTATTTTAATATCAAGACAGTTGATTTTTATGTCTGACAATGCCATTCTTAAACAAATAATTAAGCTGTGTAAGATTTCAGTAGCTATTTTTAGAAATAAATCTGTAATAGACTGGCAGACTGTAAGACGTTAAAACTGTAAAAACGTTTCAAGATTCGACTGGCGATTTTTGTTTTGTTCTGTTGGAGTAGTGATAATGTACGACTTCAAATGATCAATAAATATTGAGTTCCAACATATTTCAATTAATATAGACTGCTTGCTCACCAAAAAATCGGTATTGCAAATCTTTGCAGTAATCTTCATAAGTAAAAATAACCAGTCTGGATCTTTGTTTTGTTTAAATAAATCTATAAAACCATTAGATTGATTACATATTACAAATACAATATCCGAAGATTCTTTGTTGCTCAACTCTTCCAGGTGTTTGAATCCGAAATGTTTTTTTATTATTTTTTCTTGATACTTGTTCTTAATATTGTCTGGTTTTTTCGTCCCATATCTATTTCTGAAGTTATGATTTTTGTATGGATGACTGTATTCTCTTTGACCTTTGTGTTCCATAATTGTAAGTTTATATTATTTTACTTTATTTGTGTGCAGATACCATCCTAGAAAACCCAATAAAACCTATTAAATTTATTAATAACATATATTTTTATTTTTTATAAGTGTATTAAACTAATATATATTTATCGAGAGCCAATGAAAAATTAGAAAAAAACGGAATCACAATTTTTAATAAACGCAAACTTTTAACTTTAAATTTGAAATAAATAATAAAACATTACATACCAATAACGGTTTTGATTGAATATTGTCTATCTATTTCTAATTAAAAAAAAAATAATAGTATAATAGTCTCCTAATAATATAATATTATAATAGTTGCTATAAATTATAATATTAAATCGTATATTATTATTGTTTTAATCTATGTTAATACCACAATATATAGTATGTAGAAAGTAGAACCGTGTGAATAAAATTATAAATAAGTTAAAATAAGACTAATTATTTTAAAGATTTCATTGTGTAAACATTTCTGCATATGTATTTCCATTATTTTTAATTTCCTAAATCCTAATATATACAGATATCACACTCCCTTTGGTGTAATTATAATATTAAAATATTTCCATCTTTTGCAGTCCTTTTTATTGTCCTATACTAAAGAAATTAAATTATTAAAATTTTCGATGTCAAACTAAATAAAAATTATAATAAAAATCCATGAATAAAAAACTAATAAATGTATTTATTGATTCTATCTAAATTTAAAATTAATAATTGTTAATAATAGTTTTAGTAATTACCTTTATATAGAGTATTCCATCAGCGTCTCAAAATTAAAAAACTTCTTAAGTTTACGATTAATATATACTCGTTGTTATAAAAAACTACGATGTTCAAGAACTATAACAAAAACAATTAAAAATTTTTTAAGGATCACTGAATTTTTTAATATTGCGTGTAGATATGTTGTAAATAAATAAAATAATATTTCTTTCATGAAGTACATTTAAACGTTACCAGTAACGAAAGTTAGTAATGTAATCTATGGTTTTCGGTTCACCTATAATATAATATAACCTACCTATGCCGATGACCTAATTATTTTATTATTGATTACGATTTTTTCCTCGGAAATAACCATGGAACTTGGGCCTATACACTATATATTTTCTATCATTGAAATATATTTTATTATTTTTTGAGTCTTTACTCCATTATCGTCGTTATAGCGAATTTGGCAGTTATCATATTTTTTGTTCATCAATTATGTATTTGTATTTTATAATATATTCGCAATTTATTTGACTTACTTTGAGACCAGTATTTGGTTGCATTAACTAAGTGTCCAAGTGAGTCAATAATTTGAAAGACCCAATAAAATCATAAATGATAAATAACATGCATTGTAAAAAAACAAAGAAAATTTAGTTATGTACATTGTATTTATAAATATTCATTATACTATGGGTATATTTATATGTTTTAAATATATAATGCTGTCATTATTTCCGTTTTTCGGGATTATTTTGAGAATTTTCTATAATGAATTCCTAAAACTACAAATTAGATCCAATTTACTACCAGAAACCGCATTCAAAGTTGAAAGTCGGATCCTTTTTTTTTTACTTTATAATGTATTTTGTATTAAATTTCTTTGCACGCAAGAAAAATAAAGTAAACATCATTGTAAAATGAATACATTCATCGTTCCTTTCAAAATTTTAAAGACCTAGTAATATTTTTTTAAAGAATATATTCTAAACACTATTAAAATTATATATTGTATTATCATTATTTGTATAACGAAATTTAAGACTTTATCTATTATTCACGGAATACAATTATTAAAGAGACTTAAAAATCATCAGTTTGAAATTGATCTGTATTTATGTATATAACTATATAAGTATAGGACGTAGGTATGTATTTTATTTTTATATTAGATTAATTATAGTATAATATTAAAACACAAGAATGTGTGCAATATTCATCTGTATATATTAATGTACCTCAAGAATAAGGTTGAAGTGCTAACATTATACTTTTGCACTACTTAAAATATTTTTTCTTTTGTTTTATTATTGCGTACCAGACAGTTGAGATTTTGAGTTGAAGTGTCTATACGGGACCACCATTTTCTGAATGCACATAATGTGAAAGACGTTTATATTGGAAGATTTTTTACTTTACAAATTATTTATTATTATATAATTATTTGTATTATTTTTCAATAATTTTCATTAATTAAGTTATGTATTATTTTATATTTAGATCGCTATATTTCACCAATTGAAACTTACACCACTTTTTTTTTATTGTGCGGCGTGTGAATCATATATTTTGTAGCCTTTAAAAAATATAATATGCATGTTATTTTAATTACAAAGGTAATCCGTGTGTTCGAAAAAGGACATTTACATTAAAGCTTGCAGTGTTGAAGTGCATAAAGAATATTATGGATAACGATTAAACAGAGTACACACAAAATAAAATAATAAATATACTTTATTTGTTATTTATGATTATGAATAATTTAGCACAATCTATCGAGCTAGATCAATTATTATAAGACTATATGCTCCAGCAGCACTGAGATCTACACAAAATTTAGAAATCATCGGAATTAATTATTGTATGGACGCTGTCTCACACACAATTATTCACAATACTTATGCAGTTATGCTTGTTTAAAATATTTATAATATACTATTATGTTATTATGTTATTAATGGATTAATAAAATAATAACAATATATTTTATAGTATATGTAATACTATTAAACAAAGACTGAAGAGTATACTCATGTACTCATCGAGCGGACGCAGACCGTTTGGGTGAATCGACCCAAAATATGGTCTGTTAAGGCGAATAGATATATACCGTTAGGACGAATAAGTATGAAAATGATTTTAATAGAAACTCAACAATTAATTAAATAAAATCATATAAATATACATAATTAATAAGTCCTATTTAAAAAATATATTGGTGTAGGTATAAGTTATATTATTATATAGGTAGAAAGTAATCTACAGTCAAAAAATAATAAATAAAATTACATATAATATAATTAGTACATTTTAAAGTAATCTATTGGCTTTGTATGAAAATGCTTATAATATATATTATGTTATATATAAGCAAAATCATGTCTGAATCATAATCTTATTTTCAATAATATGATTACTAACGATATCATCCGTATATATCACCAGGTTTTTACTTCGCATAGGTGAAAATAATTTTACTCGCCCAAACGGAACAATTGATCAAACAGTCGCTCAAACAGATTATTATTTTTTTGGTCAAAATTATTACCTTTGCCCAAACGAACATCGCCCTACCGAGCATCGTAATCACCATTGGTGTGTACCTATATTTTGACATGAAAAAGTCGAATAAAATTAACAAATCTTGTATGCTCTTTTTCTGATTAGGATATTTGGTTTTGCATAACGCACTTACGATGGACAGTAAATGATAAATGCGAAACAATCGCGTATATCTAGATAACAGTTCTATACATTTGATGTTTTGATAAAGTTATATATTAACTTATCTTAATAAAGTTTGTGTTTAAAAATTGTCCTGAATTATTGTTGCAATTTATGAATACGAATCATATTAAAAATATTATGAGTAAGTATATGTAGCATTGTAGATTAATTCAGTGAGATTTAAAAAAAAAATTACTCGGAACTTAAATAATGTTAACTGAAACATAACACGATAAACTTTACAGCCTGCAATTTAACTTATTTCAACTTATTTTTTTTTATACTACCTTAACTTGTTATGATTAAATTAATTAAATATACGAATAGTATTAAAATACTTTATTATGTATTTAAATATTATAGTTAATCGTCTTTAAAGTAGGATATATTATTTTTGGTAAAAATACATATATAAATGCATATTATTTTAATATATATATTATATATAATGAGTAATGACCTAATAATAATAATATTGACAAAATAAATTATATATGAAAAAAAGATTATTATTTAATATTTAAATAATCCATTTTATGATAAGTTATTGCTTATTTATACTGTTTAAAGCACTCTAATGCATTTACTAATGCATATATTACCAAAATGTATGATTAGAAGTTCCCGTTAAATGTGTTTAGCTTGAATATTAGTAAAATTACCTATTATTAAACTTAAATGTAAGAAAATTATCATTATCCGTGTTCAATCATTGGATTTCTACAGTAATTTAATTTTTAAGCGAGTTATGTATATGTAATATATTAATATTCAAAAATAATGCAGTACTTTCCTGTTATACGAGACTACGGCTATTTTCGCGACTACCTCCGTTATATAAGACTACCGCGGTTGTTTTGTGAAACACCACAAACCTGTTATCTAAGACTGCCAAAATTTGCACACTTTCCTATTATCACAGACTACCTTAGTTTTATTTAATATTTATATTTGTATAATGCATCTATATATTTAATTCTTTGATATTTTTTTAATCAGTAAGTATTGTTGGGATGACTATATTCGAATTATATATATAAAAAAAGGATTTAAATACCCAGTAATCATTTGTATTGTATTACACAACACACGATACATATGTGGCGTACTGTCATTAAAGACAATAAAATAATAATTATAATAAATAAAAAAATAATAGTGGTAAAAAATGGTAAATCTACAAATAAAATAATAAATAATGATAGCCACATTAACGAATTATATATAAAAAAAAATGTAATAATATAAGTGTCGTATAATCATTTTAGATGTTTCTACATCAAAAAACTTTTGTATCATAAATTGTTCTCTATTTTTAATATCGATGTGTTAAAATGGCTGTAACATACATTTTGAATCACTCTGTATATATATATATAATAATAATATAATAGATAATATAATAATTGTGAATTGCTACGCTAGAACGCAGCGCGTGGATATCGTACATCTAATTGTAGTAGTCGCGATAAAGGAGGTGATCTTGGGTGGTAGTCACGAAAATAGCCGTAGTCTCGTATAACAGGAAAGTACTAAAAATGCTATAATTCACTTAAAAATTAAATTAAATTACTCTTAATCAGGGGAGACTTTGAGACTGTGTCTCCCCAATAATTATAACATTGCAATTGAACTAATTTTTAATTTATTTTTAAATATTTTCTTATAGGTATTTGTGTAATCCATGTAGGAATAATACCACTTTTGTCAACTATATTCACTATATATATGTGTGTGTGTGTGTGTGTATACGTTATACGCATACGTTCTAAGAAAATATCACTACTAGTGCTGCACTAGGTACACAATTCTTGGAATTAACGATAATGATTAACGACGGGCAATGAGGTCGTAATACGAATGAGACAGTCGATCAACAGTCTCCAGTCTAATATTATAGATGGCATATAAAAGTTCGGAGGGGGAATCACAGCGATAATGGTTTTTGTATAGAATCCGTGAGACTAGTCTCATTAGTAATATTTGCCATTGCCCATTAGTATATACGTAATCGGTGTGTATGTTTGTAAGTGCGTCGTAAGTTTACCGCGTTTTTAATAAATTTAAAAATATGGAATTAAAACATTGTCCTTTAGATGAGTTATTGGACAAAGATTTTCATTTATTTACTTATGATGAAAAATGTTAATTAAAAAACAAAAAGCCTATTCCATATTTAGCCATTGAATATAAAGACGGAAAATTTACTCGTAAATTTCAAAACCAGTTGGTATAGTAAATTTACATGGCTTAGTGGCTGTGATAAACGCAACAAACAATGCAATTTATCTATATTTTTTCAGTAATTCAAATTAATAACTTATAATGAAATTGAATAAATTATCTATCAAAAATATAGATAACTATATTCGGAATTATTTAACAAATTTAATCAGTTACAGCATTGACTAAAATACTAATATTTTAAGTAAAAATGTACATAAATAGCTAATAGTTAAACAAAAGTTAAGTCTCCCCGTAAATTTTATTCACGCACCGCTACTGCTCTTAATGAGAGAACACAGAGAATGTTCTTAACTTTGAATTTAATAATTGATTAATTCGCACTAGCATTTAATAAGTTAACAATACAATTGGAACTATTGAGCGTACATTTTGATATACTATACGTTAGTCAGATTGAGATAATACATGCTGGTATGACGTATTTTTAAATGTTTAAGCAGTTTAACCATGTTCTTGAGATGAGATGATATTAAACGGTGCCTCTCTGACGTCATTGGTCAGTGCCGGCGGATTGGTAAGATATCGGTCTACCGAGTTTCAGAATTTCTAACGTTTGATTACAGCTACTGTACGGTTTAAATAATTCGAATCAATTACATATACTTCCAATAATTGTACTACTTTAGCACTATAATAATAAAAAAAATACGATCAAACACTTAAAACCAGGCCATATTTTGAGTGGTAACTCGATGAACTGCAAAAATAATCTGGCTCTGTCATTGGAACATCGCCACCTGCTGAAATACCGGCGTTCGTTTACATAGGTACTAATTATTTCATGCATTTCTTATCGGTTTATAGATATTTTTTGTAATAAACACGGAATGATAAACAATAATATAATAAATAATAATTCATACTAAACTATTAAAGTGAATTAAAGAAGAAATTTTTCTTAAATACAATCATAAATACGTTAAAAATTATTAGCAAAATTTGTGCTTTAACTAAGAAGATCACATTTTGAGTATTATTTACTACAACATTTTAGGTGAGGCGCCGCCTCACTTGACTCACCCTCAAAACAACCACTGCTATAATTGTATCTGCAGGATATAATTATAGAAACATTAAATAAGTAATTATCTGAAAATGAGTATACAATTTTTTCACAATTTTTTTTTTTATTTAATTAAAAACATTCCTACAATTTTTAATTAACATTTGCTTTCTCGCATAATCCAGTCAGGAAAAAACAGAAAAAATAATTCAAAACTATTAAATTAAGCTATTAATTATATTGACAATTATTTAATTATGAATTATTACTATCAAAATACGAAATAAAGTATGGGACGTAGATATTCTGTTTAAGAGTTTAGATAATATTTAATACTGGTCTATTAGAAATAGTTTTACAAATTACAAGGCACTATAATATTAATGTTAATGTATTTAAAATGAATAGTATACCTTCAAGCGATGGCGGCCAACATGCACAGTTAAAACACAAAAACAACTGGAAAAAACGGAAAAACGCATGTGCACGCTTTGAGTAAATAGTAATACCACAGAAAAATACAACGACGTATGAGACGTGTGTATGTGTGCAATGTAATTACCTCAAGTATGAGACAACTGGCAAATGAAAATAAGATAAAAAAAAGTTGGTTGAGTGTCTGCAACTTATTTTAATTGTATATTATGTGTGTATGTGTGCGTGTGTGTGCGCGCGCGTGTGCGGTCGGTCCGTGCGCATAACGCGTATAGGATTTTACTCAACAGTTAACACCACGATGGAGACGAAACGTTTTTTTTCAAAAACAGCGAAATCGATGATAACGGAGTATAATAATAAGTTATCTCTGATCAGGCCATAGTCCATCACAAGGCTTATAGATTATAAGTCCATCATAGACCTCTTACTGCAATAGTGGTAGAAGGTCTATGGGTCAGGCGCGGTAGGGGAGGGTCCCTGTACAGTAGAGCCAACTATCAACACGGATCTTAAAGAAAAAATGATTATTTTAATGTGGTTATTATAGTTGAACACTTGAAGCTAGAAAGCCTTATTTATTTATTTACATGAATACCCATATTGGCTCGAGAATAATACATTAATTATATGTTATATCATTATACCTAATTGTTTTACGTTTAATAAAAACGCACTCGTAATAAGGTTTGGTTTATGATGTCAAATTGACTATTTGTTAATGTAATGTTTAAAACAATTAGGCATCACGGCGTAATGTTGTCCATATGGACATAACATATTATAAATTCATCAAAAAAAAAAAAACTTTTTATTAACCCGTATAAAAATATTGAACAAAACAACGACAAATTTATATTTATATTTATTTAGTAATAAATGCTAAATTGTCAAATACCTGCAGTTAGTATAAATACCAGTGTCCATGTGTGTATATTCCACTTCACTTTATACTAACTTAAATATGAAGTTATCTTGAGGTAATCGTTAATGGTTGACACAGTAGAAATTAAACTGAATAAATAACTGTTGCTCAAACATTTATAATTATGTACGGTATAGGTTGTGTATTAAAAACGGCATTGTAACCTGCGTACTCTATTTCTATTGTGGTTTGTATTACACAGGTTTTAGTTGTTTAACCATAGACGTTGCGTTTATTGCATTTTAATTCAACGTCTTGTAAGTTGTATAGTAGGTAATGGGTTTCACTGTTTTTATAGAAATCTGTAAAACGATGTAATGTAGCCACAGGTATTCGTATTATATGCCATAGCGTCTTTTTAGTATAAGCTCTTGTATAGAACAATTAGTAATTACTATCTATATTAGTATCTACACGTATTATTTAGTCGTACAATGTAGTTGTACATTGACCACATTGTACTTTATATTGGATAAACTAATTTTTAGCTTGTATTCAGTGCCGTGGTAACCACCGATGCAGGCGTAGCATTGAACCGGGGCACTTGATCTTGAAAGGGCCCTGCCGATTACTTGATAATGTGACCAAAAATATTTAATACAACAAATAAAAAATAAAATAATATAAGATGATGAACAATACTACAATAGAATGATATTTTTTAGTTATTATGTAGACAGACGCGTAATAGGCGGTAATAGTTATATATAGTGTCGTTAGCATATTAGCATGAGACGCGAGTTTTACCCAACATAGAACAGTTATCATTAATAATGCTAGTTAATATCTAACTTATAATTTTGATAATTATTTAATACTATTATTATTATTTTTACAAAGCAAAATATGAGTTTGAGGTTTTTTTTTATAAAGATTGATATAGATATTTATTGGTGTTTTTATACCAAATAGTATAAAAAAAAAAAAATATGTTGTGGCCGTCATACCCACAATTATTAATAATGTGTATTTCAATCAATTTGTGTAAAATATAATTTAAATTATGTATTAGTTTTAATTTTTTATGTGTTTATATTGTATAGGATACTATGAGTATAATTTAATACAATCATTAACATTAATGATCTAGTAATTTTAAATAGTGATTATAATATTAGATTATATTATAATCTAGTTATTATAATAGTATAATAATATAAGTATAGATACTTCATAACGTTTTTGATGTTAACTTAATAAAGTTCTTTGATAATACATTGAATTATATAAAACGTATATAAATTTGTTTGTCTCCATATATTTATTTTAATACATGTATTTGTAAATGGTACACTATAAATGGCTATTTAATTAAGTAATTACAATTTACAGATAAAATTTGACTGTTTGGTATATATACTTTTATACTTAACAAAATGGCAATCTAGTAAGTTTCATACCAAATACCTAAATTAACTAATATAATTTTATGCTGGAATAAACACTTTTTATGGGCAGGGCAAAAACGCTGCAGTTTTAAAAGTCTAAACTAAAATTTTTAGGAGACTTTGTAGTGACTAAAGAGCCTCATTAGTTACTAATAGCGTTTAAATTTATGGGGCACCTAGACCAATTAGCACCTGGGCACACAATTATCTAGCTACGGCACCGAGCATATATGCTAATATGGTAATGGTATAGTAGTATACTCAGCACGGGTAATCAAATTGTTTCATTTTCATTTGATTTGATTGTGATTGTAGTTATAGAATTATTATTGTACTGTTATTATTAATCATTAATATGATGATGTACCATATTAACAGTATGATGCATTATTAGTACGTCTTCCTTATTATATTATGATTGACTGAAACTCGCATACCGTAAAAACACTAGGGGATATTATTATTAACGATGTAATATAATAGAAAAGTTTGGCAGGAACGACACTCTCCTTTCTATATATATATGAAATGCGTATTCTATTATCATTATTACACACCAGTCGACAATTTTGACACAATAAACCCTTTAAAAAAAATAAATGCTATCTCTGCACGTTGCAGCATGTCCCTGATTTTACGTATACGACCCCATATATACGAATTAATTTGCATATACGCTCACATCACGCACATCACACACACCTATAGCTGTACTATATATCTATATAAACGGACGAACGCATACTCGTATACTCGTTGACAGCATAATTCCTCGACGAAAGTTAAAAGCTCTGTTTATGTATTTCACACGTCCATATTATTATAATAAACGTGTGTAATAGATGTATAGTGTAGTAATAATAATAATAATAATAATAATACGCTATGATATAGTAAGTTCGTACATGCGACCTTAAAATGTGTATATGAATAGCGGTAACGGCAAATTATTATTGTGGTGGTGCGAAATTTATATTTAACGAACTTGCTGTCGTATCGTATAGGTATAATTATAGGCATACGACCTGCCAACCTATGTGATTAAAATATACAAAGGGTGATTCACCGAGCATGCTCACTCTCATTTTTTATTTAATATTGAATTTATAATTTATTCAATTTTTTTTTTGGAATTTTTAAATATACTTAAAAACCATATTTTAAATTATTGGACTTTTTATATTACTTTATTTCTTAAAAAATATTCTGTAGTGATAAAAATTTCTGTTATTCAAATGAGAACACTAATTTTTACTGTAAATTATTTAGTATACATTTTTTTTAAATGTTGATGTACCTAATTCAATATTCTAACAAGTAGTTTCTCATTTATTAAAACGTTTATATAATAAGGGTAATAGTCCTTAAAAATGGTTTTACAAAACAATAAATTAGATATAAAATTATATCTAATATTTATTTTATTTTATTCGATTTAAAATAAAACAATGATTATTTAACTTAAAATAATAAAAATACAAGTAAACAAATAAAATATCTTACCAGTTTATATAATTAACATATTTAATTAAAAATGCTCTGTAATTAAAGTCAAACTTCTCGTTTGTCATATTTATTAGATGATCTAGATTATAATCATACACATATGTAATTAGTAGTAATGAGAAGTATTATAATGAAAGGCGGTGGAATTTGTCAGTTAGCAAGAAGGCGTCACATCTCAGGTTGATAATAATCACTAGCAGGGTAGATAAATCAACATGATCAGTTATAATAAGTTGGTTTAAGAACGTTATATTAGTCATTTGTCGGTGATCTGATAGACTGAGCAAACCGAATAGTTGACTAGTAGTCTTTCAAAGGGCAATTTGTATGTAGTAGAAAAATAAAAAAACACTTAAACTTTATTTCTAACCTAACCTGCTTAATCAATTGTGATGGATACCATCAGAATTGATTCATAGTATCATAGGAAAATTGAATCGCTAAAATAGTAAAATGCATTTGGAATTTGTATAGTCTTTAGGATGTGTGAAAGTCATTATCTCACATTTTGATATATTAAGCTGTAGACTTTAATCTTAGTCTCAATTAACCAACCGATCAAGGACAGCAAACAATCACACAATCAAGACTAGATTGTATGTAAATAATATAAATGAATCGAATCATTTTGATAAATGTGAAGGGATTGTGATAGATTTACAGTTTTCAACCATTGATAATTATTGATTACCAGATTTTACAATCGGCGCAATGGAACAACGTTTTAAGAGTGAATTTATTATACTTAGACCATTTTTACATATAAATAGATAATATAAATCACTAAAATATTGTTAAAACACCATAGTCCTCCATATCACGCATATCGGACTTATTCCTTAGTTCATAAAGTCACATAACTCAAAGCCGGTCGTTCGAATTTTTGATTCTGATACGTCAATATTTTCAGAAAATTTTCCATTGAATAATTTACAGAAAAAATAAAAGTTTGTATTTTCACAAGCTACTATTTTAAATAGTATATAAATTTCAAGAATTTTAAAATAGGGTCTGAAAATTCTAAATTTTGAATAGCTGCGTTAATGAAGAAAAAATAGATGATCGTGCTCGGTGAATTGCTCTGAATATATAAAGGTCGTGAATGTACGTGTATGTATAATGTATGTATATACACTGTGTAATTACTCGCATTAATTAGTGTTGAAAACGTTAACACATTGTCGACGAAACTCGTAGTTACCATAATATGATATAGGTACACGACTAAGAGACATCATTTAGTCAATTGAAATAATGGAATCGCTGCTGCAGCGTTAGTGGGATATGAGACGTGGTATTTGCCGTATTATTAAAATTCGTCTGGAATCATGAACTTATGTTTTATGTAGATAATACCGTACACAATTTATCCGGTAGTTTATCGTATGTGAATAAATCATAATATGATTGTAAATAAATTGTGTTGACTTCTATTAAACAGATATTATGTTATAAATAATGAAATTACACATTTTTTTTAAACTTTTATATACTATGCTTATGTGATTTATTAGAATATAGTGTGTAAAAATTCTGTTATTTATCAGTATAAAATATGCACACAACAAGAAACTGGCAAATATGAATCTCAATACGATCATGACTTCATGAGTACAATAATACAATAGTCAACGAATAATGAAATATTAATAATGTTGTATAAAATTGAACTGTAAGATTTATTTATTATCTCTCAACATTTTCAACGTAAAATGTTTTTGGAAATTCATTTATATTGCTGTGTTAGAAACTAGATAAAAATTAGTTGTATGAGATTTATAAGGAAGAAACGGCAATACGTTATTTATAGTCAATTTTGATTTGGAAAACAATAAAAATCAATAATGTAACGACGATGATGTCACTGGAGAAAATTTTAAAAATTACATTTTTATAATATTACACAATATATAGTTGTCCCATTAGTTTATTTTATTTCAATTAATATAGTAGTAGTTCAATTTAATATTATGTGGTGCAGTATGTTATTCCTAGATAAATTTAATTATAGTATTTGGTACATGGTACATAATATTTTATTTTATGTTTTGAAAATAAGCTAATACGAGTAACATAAAATACGCACTTGTGTTTTATTTTCATTTCGTTATAGATTACTTATTTTTAATAAAATTAATTTTATAATATATAAATTAGTTTGATAAGTTAGATTGTAATTCATTAAATTAATTAGGTATGTTAACTCATGTATTTAATAAAAAGTATAAAATATTACATTATGAAAAGAATGTAATAAAATATGTGTATACACACTCTTAATTGGATATTATTTTGACATATTTACCCGTAAACTACAAAAGTAAAAGTAAACAAAATATTTTGAATTTGTAATTACATTATATCATACACCTACAACACAAATTGTTACAATAATTAATTTAACCATACATACAATATAGAACCAGACTCAATTAATTAACTACTTTGGCACTATATACTTTAAATTTGACGTTGACATATTAATATGAAACAATTTATTTCATAATATAATATACGAAGAATGCTGATGTTTTTGTAATACATAACATTAAATGTTATACCTATATCAAATTTTATTCATTGCGGGCGTTGTTAGTATAATTCGTTCTGATTATATCATTAAAAAAGTATAATATTGGTCAGTGGTGAATATTATTTTGGGATTGATAATTTAAAATTATAAAAGGGTAGACCGAGGACATTATTCTTGGAAAACGCAAACCACACATGGGTTAGTTTTTAAGGACATGTTAATTAGTAGGATTGAAAAACGACGACACGCATAACATAAACCCATTTACTATGGTTAGATCTATAAGGACAAAAAAATGGGTTAAACACAAAACGTTATATAAATATATTTATGTATATAAATTAAATACACGTAGTTTTAAAAAGTGATAAACTATAAACATATAAATTATTTTAATATTAAAATATTACTTATTTTTAATACATTTTAGCTAATATAAACGTTAAAGACATTTTAAAATTGTATTTAGCCTCTATTGGGCCTGACCTCGTAAGTATTCTCTTCCTCGCTTTTGAACCTCTACCACGAGGCCGTGAAAGTTACACTCAACAACATTTACGAGTAAAACATTTTAATTAAACAAAACGAATCATAATAAATTTTATAAATTATTATTGTATTGTGTTATGTATACCTATGCTCAAGATATGTTATGTATATATTTAGAAAATATAGCCATGTATAATTGCACAATGGTATTCATAGTTTTGTTTCAACCGTATAAATTATACAGTCAATCTGCGTAAATACGCATGCCTATGTATATATACTTTCGGATTTTGAATAGTTTTGGAATAAGAAGATTGATGGTTCTTCCGCACCGTTCGTCTGGTAAAAATCCTGTAAAACTTTCCGTTTTTCCAAGCTCCCGCAACCCCTCTAAACTGTCATCACATCGTCACATCGTCATTGTGGTTTATTTGTCATCATCACCCACACAAACCAATGAGTTGATAGAATTTTTATATCGGGAAGAGGTGAGAGTTCTCAATTTTTTTCGTCTTCGAATAATATATATCATCCGTTTATATGAAGTTGTTTATTTCTAAGTAGTCCGCAAAAGCAAAAAGATTCAAGGGAATTTACTTCAGCTACTGCTACGTTGGACCATAACTTTCAATCGTCAACGACATTTAATATTATAGACACACGCACACACATACATATATACATACATACATACATACTTACATACATACATACATACATACATCATACATACATACATACATACATACATACATACATACATTCATACATACATTCATACATACATACATACATTCATACATACATACATATTTACATACCAAATACGCTCACCAGATAATATGGGAACACAAAGACAACGACGACGATAGAGAGAGTCGCGGAAACTCAGCCAGATCAATATATAGTACCGCTCTACACACACCGTACTCGTTCAGCGCGCGCCACTCTGAATTCAAATTATTATGGGTCGCCGCCACCGCTAAACATACCTTTTTACTCTTTTTCTCCAATCGTCATTGAATGAGTCAGAAGCTCTGTCTACCTTTCTCTTTTCTTTCTTTAAAGCTTATAATCTAACCACAGCGACCACCACTAATATCGTTTTATCTGTTGCAGACTTGCACATCATATATACCTATCAATGGTTTTCGTGATTTAAACTTAAATCTCCCTTCATTGGTTTTTCGACTTGTTATTATTGCAGAAATAGCGATTTAAAACTAACTGAAATAGGTACCTATACTTACTATACAGATGAATACCGTCAATTTTTGATATAACATAAGCAATTTAAAAAAAAAATTTTTTGTTTTCAATGATAAAGGTACTATTTTATTTTTCCTGGTTCAATTACGTTTTTAATTTTCTATTTTCAATTCTAACACTAATTTATTTCCCATCAAATCGCGTCTCAGTGGCTTATAATTACGACGACTATTATTAGTGATTATTTGTTATACAAGCTAAAAATTAGTTTATCCAATATAAAGTACAATGTGGTCAATGTACAACTACATTTTACGACTAAATAATATTTGTAGATACTAATATAGATGGTAATTACTAATTGTTCTATACAAGAGCTTATACTAAAAAGACGCTATAGCATATAATACGAATACCTAGTGGCTACATTACATCGTTTTACAGATTTCTATAAAAACAGTGCAACCCATTACCTACTATACAACTTACAAGACGTTGAATTAAAATGCAATAAACACAACGTCTATAGTTAAACAACTAAAACCTGTGTAATACAAACCACAATAGAAATAGAATACGCAGTTTACTGTCATTTTAAATACATAACCTACCAGCTACCATACATAATTATAATTGTTTGAGCAACAATTATTTATTCAGTTTAATTTCTACTGTGTCAACCATTAACGATTACCTCAAGATAACTTAATATTTAGGTTAGTATAAAGTGAAGTGGAATATACACACTGGTATTTATACTACTAACTGCAGGTATATGACAATTTAGCATTTATTACTAAATAAATATAAATATAAATTTGTCGTTGTTTTGTTTAATATTTTATATGGGTTAGTAAGTTTTTTTTTTAATGAGTTTTTACAAAGCACATATATTTGTTAGCAAATTTGCCGACAAAAATAAAAATAAATATGACTTTCTGGATTTAAGTTACACATATGAAAAGTTAATTAAGTTGATAGTTATTGCGATGACAGGTGAAGTTAAAATCCGAAATTGTTGTAGAAATTATAAGTTTTTATTACAGACAATCTGGCCATCATTTTGTGCTATATTGCTTATATAATTGACAACAAATATTTATATAATAATATTATGTATACATTTATATTCATAATTGTAATAAATGTAATTATTGATAAAACTAATATATTAATAATAAAACAATAAAATGGTGGGAAATTACAACTTTTTTTGTTTTAATACTAATAAGCGTCTAAATTACAGTTAGTAATCTAGTTTATTTCTTCTATCTGTGGACCAAGATGATATGAACTAATAACTAATAAATTATTGTTGTATATTGTTGCTTCGATTTAATAAACTAACAACAATTAATTTTTATTGATTCATTAAGTATTTTTATTTTATAAAAAAATACGTATACACTCAACTAACTTCTTTTAAATAATAAGAGTATAGACTAAATGTACACAACAAAATTGTATGTTAACCAGAATTATAAAATATTTTATAAAAAATGCCACTCATTTATAATACACTTTATCTTTATGATATAAATATAAGTATTTATTTAGTCTTGTAAAATATTCTGACTCTAATAAAACTTTCAGTGCATTAAAGGACTACCAACTGGCAACTATTATAAAAGATTAAAGAAGCAACATTTTTAATTAAAGAATTTGTATGAGAAACTTATTGCTGAAATATTATATAAATATAATAATATGGCTTCTTAATTTATTACTTAAGGTTTTATATCCGTGTGTTGTGAAAAATTAGAAACATTTAGGCGAGGGCATTCATTTTCTAAATGCTTAGAATATTTGGACTTTATTTAGGTTTAACATCTTTGTAGTTAGTACTACTCCATAACCACGCATAACGGTTACGGCTTAGTCTGTATGTTAGGTATAATCTCATTTTCTACATAGCTTATTTTCGAAAGTCTAAAAGGTTGAATCATACAATTTACTGCAATTGCTTGAGATAAGTATTAAATATTAATAGTAAACCAACCAATAGTAGATACCCAAGGCCCGCTGTCCGAATCCGGCCAGTAGAAATTTTATAAAAATTAGAAATTTTTATAGGTATAAATGAAAATAATAATTTTATTTTGATAAGCTTTTAAAAATTACAAAGTATTTTATAATTTTTATAATTATCATTGAAAGCATGGCATTCAGTATAAATTTTGCTCTTTTTATTTTAAGATATTTTAATAATTAAAATGTAATTTATTATTTTTTGCAAACAATAAATGTGAACCTGCAGTTTCTAATGACGAAAACAAACTAGCGACTAGAGTGGAAATATTCAGTACTTTAAACACACAATTAAAGTCATAAATTCGATAAGTAAACTAACAATAATATTATATCTATTATATATTTTATCAAAATGAACAAAATAAAACCATGAAGTAAGTGCATACATTCCGTAAGCTGAAAAAGGTTGGACACGACTAAATTATAGATAGTATAAATTTAGCAGTTCTTAAGAATAATTGAGAAAACGATCTAAATCATATTATACTCGTAAGAAGTAGTAGTTATAGAATAAATCGTTCATATTTAGTGTTTTACATAAACAAAACTTCTCTGTATTTTCAATCCAAGATTTCCAGGTTTAAAATGAGTTGTACAACAAAATTTATTCATATTTATTCTTGAGATTCGTAGTAAATCGAACATTAACTATTTAGAGTTTATTACGTAAGATTGATGAATTAGTACTTAGTAGTATTGTAATTTTAATGATTATTCATTGTTGGGAATCATTGAAATGAGTATATTCAATCAAACTTATCATCGCTTAACTATACATTTGGTTTCTAAAATGTGTTATAAAACTTATTTAAAAACGTATATTACCACAGAGCCCATTTGTTGGTTATTTTATTTAAGTACTTAACTAATATGTTTGTTAAAATATAAACTTAATTAAATTTTTAATAAAGATATTTGCATTATTAAACATTCATCTTACATTGAGTTCTAAAAAATAAAATAATGAAATCTTATTTATTCCAAACCAACATAATGATGCGTTATTTTCGTCGATGGATTCATTAAATCTGATTATTCAAATATTTTTATTATTATTTTATTAAACTATAAGTACCTATAATAATAATAATTGTTTGAACATACATCGATATAATTCATAGTACATTGTTATTGAAACATAAATTGATTTGAAAAAATATGCATTTATATCATGCTTTTCTTTTAAGTACATAAATCCAGTCATTATCAATATTTAATCATTACTATTATATACAATATTTTCACTTTAGCATACACTTCAGAACTCCCGCGCATTGTTACAAGTATATAATTACTAAAAAAGACAACGCCCTGTGAGTTTTCACAAAATATCAAAGTTTGCGTGATCAACAATGTTAAGGTGGGATCTACGACCTTGTGAATAGAAAACATAAAAATAATCTAATTTATAGGAATATATTTATTAACTATAGAATCACAAACAGTGTACAGTAAAATATTTATTATATAACGCACTGTTGTTCAAAAATAGTATGTATTAAACTATAGTAGTGTACTATAGAATATAAATATGAAACAATGATTACTATAAAAACATAACTTTATAATATGAATACATACATAAAAAACATAAATTATACATTTATGTATCATAAATTCATAACAAATTATGATTCGAGGTACTTATAGTAAATGATAATGTTCTTAAATTTATCTATTGCAAAAAATACTCTTTTCATTTTTGAAATCTTACTTTAAATAAAATGTATATTCACGTTTTCAACTTAAAAAATACTGTATTAATTTAATAAATGAAACGCGAATAATTATTAGAAACGAGTAATGACAGTAGCTACAATAAGCTATTTGCTTAGTGTCTACACAATAAGAATTTAGCCTATGGGTTATAGGTATATTTAAAAAAAATATCGTCATCCCATTATAATTTTTAATATAGGTAATATAAACATGAAAAATATTGTTGAAGAACATTTAGTGCTGTGTACTGCATCGATTTCCTATTTTGTATTATTTCCACTGTCACACGTATCCGCCAACATTTTAATGTTGGCGGTCCGTCAAAAGCATTAATAAATCAGATTGAATCGTAAACAATGACGTTGAAGTAGTTACATGAGCTTTTTCGGTTAGTGACTAAAAATAAAATTACGTTAATGTTTGTTCCGAGAACGGACTAGAAAATAGTTTTAAGTGTTTAATAACGAAATTTAAAACAATGGTCACATTTAATTAATTTAATCGATCGCATATTTGTCTACCGGTATTATTTATTCGTACAAAGTCTAATTAGACCAATTAATGGTTCAGCGAAAAATTTAATTAGTAATTAGCTCATTTGCCTGCTGGTTACAATCAATCGCAATACAGAACTGTCAGATATCAGCATGCTGTATTTGAAAACTGTTTAAAACACCAGTGAAAATATAATAACTCCAGCTTACACATAATATGGGTCTATAATGCAGCAGCACTCCACAGAGTATAATGTATATAGTTAAGTTTGTGTTAAAAGCACAGGAACTACGGGCCAAATACGCTTTGGGTTTTTGTGAATACCTTGTAAATTATAGAAGTTGGACATCATATTATAAAGATTTAAACATCTTTAAAAAGAAGAATCGTCTCAAGAAATTACACTAAATAAAGTTACTTCAAAAATGTCCCCAATAAGTAAGGTTGCTATATAGATCATATTCATAATTCAAGAAAAAAATCATAATAATATGCAGAAGAATATGACCTTACTAAAGTCTATAGCAATTCTTTTATTTATAGTTTATTACTATCCAAATTTTCAATTTATTTCAGACATAAAATAAAACGTTCCTAGATTAACTGCTATCCATATTATCAACGAATACGTTAAACTATGCAGTTTAATTTGTTGAAATAAATGATAAATACAATAAATAATGCAGATAATTCTATATAGTATAAACTATAAAGTTAGCATCTATAATAATAATTATAATAATAATTGTTATTATCATTTTTCGGTGAAATCCTAATGTTCTTCTTCGTTAGTTTTCTTTTTTCTTTTCTTATATAAAAAAAAAAAGACTATTTACTTAATAAAGTTACTATGATTATTTAGTTTATATTTATGGCCATTTGATTATATATCACCATTAAAGCATAACTGGGTCACACTACAACTTAATACTTCAAACTTATAAAAATAATCAGGATATTTTATAAATAAGAAATTAACTAATAAAGTAATAACTAAAATTATATGTAGACAACTGCGTTTTAAGCGCTGTTACGGGAGTGGTGATTGTTTTATATAACATTCATTATGTATAGGTATATTGTAGATCGATATGAAGTGAAGTGGCCCTAAATAGACATTTGAAACAAAAAAGATGATATACATTTGATAATGGACGATATTGATCAAAATAACCTAACACATTGTAGTTAGTTGTAAATAATTTAAAACCAAAATATACACGTACAGTAATGTATAATACATAAAACAAATTATTATATAGGTATACAACGATGGTGTACGCATCATCATCGTGATGCAATTTAAATGAAAATGGGTTTTTCGAAAAATGAAATATTCATTAAACGATAGCTTATGAATAAAAAATGAATTATCATCGCCTTCGGTGCTTTACACATTTAATACGTATAATTATTCCCAAAATAAACTTACAGATTTACAAATGAGTATGGAAATCTCTAGAATCTATAGATATACAGAAATATCGAATTCTTACTACCCTGCGTATACACACGTTCTCATATAACTCAATTTTTTTCTGTAAAACAATCGAAGCCGAATTAAAATAGTATGATGTTTTACAAATTCTCCCTCTACTTTCAAAAAAATAGAAGATTATTATCTATCAGTGAAACTACTAAATTAAAAATACCTTTCTGAATCACTTTTAAATGAAAAGTACAACGGACATTAATGAACATATTGATCCGTAGGTACCCGCTCCATGTTATTTACTACGGTTATATAGAGTGAATCGGGTCGAAAATATTACTATTATACACGTACTTGGTATCTCTTGTAGTCTTGTGTCACGTTTTGTATATATATATACATATATTGTCGTCCGCGCGTTTTCAATAGTCGTAAATTATATATGTAACTTGTGCGTAAAAACACATATTATCATTTCTCGCCGAACACGATGATTGATGACCGACCATTTGCTTTTCTGCTAATTTATATAAATATTCTTGTATCTCCGCGGTATTATTATACTTCACCATACAAATAATACATTATCTTGTTCTGTAATTTCAATAATAAACTTCCGGCTGCACATATATAACGTACGATATTATTTTCGTTTCTGTATCGTTAATTCACCTCTGCGGTAACGGCGTTTTAATACATACACAGTGACCATAGAACGGTTGTTATCGTATATATATATATATATATATATAAATATGAATGACTTTTAAAATATTTACATAAATTATATGTTATAGTGTTACATTATTGAAAAATCATGTTTTTCAAATTATTATTGAAATAAAAGTTATCTACGGGGACAAAAACGATGCGAATGTGAAGATAAACACACACATGTATATTATTATAAATCGATTATAGGATGAATAAAATGTCTGAAAATATTGAAAACATGTGTTTTTCAGTATAATTAATTATTGATTTTTAAATAGCAACCATTTGCAACCATTGCACTTTATTTTCTTATAATGTACAAAAATAAAAGAATTGTAATATAATAATTAAAATTTTAATGTACTCGTATAGTAATACATTTTTTAAATATATTACATAAAGTATATACTTAAAATGTATATTATAAAGGTATAAAAGTAAGAAATTAAAGTAATTTGGAAATAAGTTTATATAAATTTTAACCATAGGTCCCGACTTTACGAGGGCGACGTGGGCAATCACACTCATACTTTGATTTTAAAAGAGCATCGCCCCCACTTCTCGATCATAACGGGGGTAAAATGTAAAATAGTATTTCAGCATTTCGCTTTTGTGTATAAAAATTGTTTGATTATTATTATAGCTAATGAGTTTTGATATTGAAATGTTCACTAAAAATATTATCTAATTAAAGTCAAAAATAAAATATTACAAAACACGATTATGTAATATGTATAATGTATATAAATACATAATATATAGAACACACACCTATAGTCCACTCCCCGATAGAAACTACGAACGTTTAGAGCATATAACTACAGTCTGCGGGTCAAATACAGTATTGAAAAGTAAACCATTATACTTTAAATTTTCCGTTCACATTTTGAATACTTAAGAGTATATTATTTCAAATTTGAGAGACATTCAACATTTTATGAGAATCTACAAAAAAAGAATAGTCAGATTTAAAATTATATGCACCAGAAGAATCTAGAAAACAAAAAAAAAATCCTATTTTTTTATATTTTTACCTGAAAGTAAATTTAATTAAATATATAAAAAACCATTGATAATATACTTTCTAGTTCTACAACTGAGATTCAACTTTGAAGTTTGATCATTTTTATTTAATGTAGAAATGTTTTTAATTTATCCAAACATTTTACCACAAGACAGGAAATATGTTTATCACCACGGTGCTCAACAAAATAAAATACGTTTGCATTGAAATGAATATGATATAACAATATTTTCATAGTTAAATAAATTTAGTTAAAAAACAATATATTATCATATAAAAAATGTTTTTTTAGTTTTAACTGTAGCTAACAAAGAGAATCGGAATAATATACACGAACAGTAGTTTAAGCCTAGAGTTTTAGGCCATTATTTATATTATAATGACACTATTGATCTTCAATATTTATCATTAATTCTAAATCCAAATTATTATCACTTATAATTCTCTGTATACTTACGTAGCACGTGTTATACCTATCTATATTCTTATGATCTTTAAATAATATATAAATGATTAATGATATACTCCAGAATTAATCTTACATAATATACATTCATAAAAGACTTATAGACTTACAAGTTACAGTGTTTACTTTATGAGAGGTTCAATAATTTGTTACTCGCAGCAATAAGCATATTGCTAAGCATTAAATCTTAGACTAAATATTATAAATTATAATATTGTATAAATCGTTTGGTTTTGTGATAATTTATCGCCATGATATAACAATAAACAAGAGTCATAACACATTGAAAGGTTCTATAGTAGCAGTTTATTAATTTTGTTACCATAATACATCTTTCAAATTGTCAATAGCATTATACTACCATTTATTATTTGAACACTATGATTTAAAATATAATATAATAGATATTATTAAAGATATTCAAGTTTCTTTATTAATCTCAACCTATGAGTTTAAAAACTGATAAGATATTATTTTATAGTATAAAATAATTTAGTTTATTCGCATATTTATATTATTATATGGGTACTTGGATATATTTTATAAATACCGAAAAAATAAACCACAACAGAGCGGTGTCCTTGAATTGCATAACCATAACGCCGTGTTACCATAATTATTCAATTATTGAAAATCGTTTATTTAAAAGGAACTCTTAATATTATCATTATTACTTTAAAATTGTATATATTTAACAATAATATTTAGTAAAATAAACAGGTATGAGAATAAAAATGAATAATACTATTTATAAGTAGACTTACAATAACAAACAACAGTCTTATGTAATAGTTATTATATTTATTTTACAATTTATTAATTTTATATTTTTATACATGATAAATGTGGTGATCACGACTGAGTTCGAACAAAGCGTCCAGATAGTAGTGTCACTTGACAGTTGACAACCGGTCATTTCAATACTACTTGTTATTCGTTACATAATATTACATTATTTTTTGGTTGATATTATGGTGTGATAATCAGTAATTAAAATGCGAATAATATTTTTTAGTGTAAAGCTGGGCCACAAAAATGGTCAAATAGTATGTACAATTTTTATTTATTAAATTATGGCTTATTTTAATGATAATATGATACTCTCAGTATTTTATATCCCTTCATTTTCATTATATTATATTTTTATTCTACAACATTAGTTAAATAAAAAAAGCAATACTAAAGATTACCTTTTACATAATTGGGATACACATATTGTACATTAGTGTGGGTGGTGACTACATGTAAAAATCATGAATATCAGCCATATTTTAATTGTATTTATAAAAAGTAAATTTATTTCAATTATCGATTGAGTCCATAAAAAATTAACATACATATATACATTCGGCAGGCGTGTATACTTATTTTTCAATAAAAATTAACAATTGACGTTTGAAGTGTATTCAATAAAAATTATATATATATATATATATAAAATAATATACCAGTACACTTAAAGAAGTTTATTTATACAATATTATATATGTTTGTCTGTATAAAAGTAAAATTATTAATTATCATCATGTAACATACTCTATATATATATATGTATTTTAAATTTTTATTCTGATAGAAGATAATCAGCCTAATTTAACACATTTTTTTGTGAATCTATAAATTCATAATTTGCTATAAGATATTAAAAATATATGGTAAACAAATATAAATAATTTTCAAACAAAACTAATTAAAGTACAATCAATATATTTTTAATTGATTAAATATTAGATGTTTTCTTATATCACTATAAATATAAAAAAAAAATTCATAAAAGAATTTGATTTATAAAACTCAATGTAGTTGCTCAACTAATAAAAATGAAAGTATTAATAATTATTATTAAATCTTTATTTAAATGGTAATTATTACAAGCAAAGAATTATAGTTATTATATTTTTATATATCTAAATTTTGTTCTTTCAGGAACTTAGTTACTTTGCTAAAGATCCAATGATAATACTTATGTCCTGTATTGTATATTTTAAAAATTATGTATAATTAGTTAAGTTGAGTTAAATTTGTATGCATGGTTGGTATTGGATAGTTGTCTAATGTCTAGTATAGTAGTATACGATACTTGTGTTTTGGTATTTTATGTTAAATGTGAAATTATTATTGATAATATAAAGTACAGAAAATTAGTAAAATATTTTTTTTACTGATTGTACATTAATTTTATTGTATGTAAATTTATATAAACTATAATAACCTATAATATTTATGTATAATGTATTAATTTACGCGCGTGTTATCTTGTACATAATATATTATAACGTCCACATATACATTTATAATTTATTTAGGTATTCTTGAATACATAGTAAATTCAATAAATTAAAAAAACATTAAAATATTCAAATTATAGAATAATTAATTTGTTAAAAAATATCGTAAATTATTACACAAAAAAAGTCAAAACCATTTATCTTCTACCTAAATCAACAAAATTTGTAAGGACTTTGTGGAGTTTTTTGACATTTTGATTGCAGTCTACGTTTCATGATAAACTAACCCAAATTAATCATACACATTTAATACTTGTTCATATTTATACAAGCTTTTTCGCTGAACATGGGTAGACATAGTAAACTATTAACCCCAGGTTGGATGGATGATATTATATAGAATCATTTGATGTATCCCTCGTGAGTACCTTCCCGGGATTTGAAGCAAATGGCTTTTACTCAGTAATATACTACACACGAAACTTGCGCAATGATGCTGTAATTATTTTTACACGGGGATCAGAACGTTATACAGTTGATAGATTTCATTTTTTACATACACGAGAGGTACATTGTATATGTATTGGTACATATAGTATCAATATACTATATATGTATACTGTATAGTATACACTATATACTACTATAGTGCTGTAAAATGATAATATATTAGATATATTTATCATCATTACCATCGTTCTTTATCATATTACCCAAAAAAAGAATTTGGCAACGCATAATATACTGGTGCGGCTTTCAAGTCTCAAGACATGTATTTTTACATAGTATTAAATTTTAATGTGATAACCTGTGTACTATATCAACTTTTAAAGTTATAGATCATCATATACTAATGGATACCTAAACGAAAACAATACTATTACTTTTTCGGGCCTACTTTTAAGGTTTGATTCATTCTCAATCGATCATTTGCTTTCCACCGCTAATTATAGATAGATACTAAACATAATATTATTATCTATCAGCTATCAATGTTGGGTAAATAAATTTTGATTATAACCAACGATTGAAGTTTATAAGAATTATATCTTTAATTTTTAATATACATTTTTCCATTACAATAAAATAACTAATTTGTCAATTTAGTAATTGGTAGTATGTTGTAATAATAATTTAAAATATATTTTATTATTGGTAAACAAACAATACAACAATATGGTTGTGTTTTTAAACAAGCAATATGATTAATTTCACTGGCTTATAGCCGTACATTCATAGTCAAATCATATTTATTTTTACAACAATAATACAGCATATTAATCTTTTAGAACAGATATATAAAATAAATGTATATTTATTAAATGTCATCAATTTAAAATTATAAGTTTAATTTATATAATACAATAATTATCTATCAATTCAATAATAAACCTTAGAGATGATTTCCTCACACTGATACAGATGTAAAATTTTAATTAACATGATAGAATTAAAAAATATTTAATGGTATCTACTTGAAAAGTAATCGTTTAAACAATTTAAAACTTACGGTTACTCGCCGATAAACTTATTATAATATTATTATTTTTTTATAAAATAAATAGGTATTTTGTTAAAAATACACCTAATATACATGGGTTGTATCAAGAGAATGAAATTATTTGTATAAAAGACAACAGAGAAGCTATTAAAGGGAGACAAAGAAACCGTTTTTCAGAGTTTAATTTAAATAATGTTTATTAAAATTTATGGTATCTACGGCAGTGAAACTATTTCAAATAACAAAATTGAAAAAGTCATTTTAATCTCGGCTAAAGAGAAAACATAAGCAAAAAAAAAAATTTCACCGGGGTATAAAGTTTTCACCCTACAGCAATTATTTATGTATTTAATTTATCATATTTATATATATATATAATAATTTTTTAGGGTGTAGTAAACTATAATTTTTAACTTAAAATCAAAGTTATTGACTTATTCAAATTCAAATTTTTCTGGAATTTTAAGTAAACATATAAAAACTATATTTTTAAATGCATTGATTTCTTATCCATTTAATATTTAAGCAATAGCGATACAAACTAGTATCTGCATACTACATTACTTTTAATGAGTGCTATCCTTTTTATTGTTATTGTTAGGCAATTGATTTTTTTTTTTTTTTTGTGACTGTTGATGCATCTTAATGATTATTCGAACGAATAGTTTCTGAGTTATCTAACTTTCATACACGCATCATTTAAACATTACCCCGAGTATTGAATGTTTACTAATAGTGCATGGCCTGAGTTCTAAATCAATCCAATAAGATTAATAATAAAACTTAACAGAAACACGATTTGCTTACACAACGTAATAGCGACCGTTCTTTATATATAAGTACACAAATAAACATGATAAATTATTTTAATTATTCACGTTGTACAAATAATTTAAATGTAAGTTTGTTTATTAATTATTAAGTTCTATTTATTATTAATAATTATATAATTTGAATATTTTTCAATATGGCTAATCATTTTTTTAATATCTCGATTACATCGTCGCTGATTTTAGTTTCCTAAACGTATACTTTTAACAGGTTAAGAACAATGGAATTTAGAATCTCCGTTTTTATCGGGACAATATACTTTATGACGAATGAAATGAATTTATGTAACTCGGAGTTGAATTAGAAAAATCTATTACAATATTTTTTTTTAAATTCTATTTACATAGAAATTGTTTTCATTTTAACTAAATTAGTTACATAGTTTTGTATAAGATTTTATCTATTTGGTCTTTGTGGTTCATAAAAAGAGAATGGAGCTATTTTGAGTAGCTTAGGAGTTAGGGGATTATCCATAGAGTTATTTAATTATTAATTCATATTTATAAATGTACGCTATATAATTTATTACAATTGACAATTATTATTAGATTTATTTATTTATTTAATTTTAATTTCGTATAATGAAACACGTGGCCTAACTGAGAAGACTCGTGTGGGGGCCCAAAGATAACGGTAGGAAATTAAAATGTTTACTCAATTCTGATAAACAGAAATTTCTATTTCTTAATTTACTACATATAAATCTTAAAAAACATTTTTGAACTTTTCACGGGTAATCTACTTTAGAGAAGTTCTATAACATACAATTGTATATTTGTATTCTAAAATCTACCATAGGTACTTAGTACTTACACAATACGAGCAATATAATGTTGTAAAACAATTAACGCTATTCAATTTCTTGCAATTTTGTTTCATGTAACATTGAAAGCTGTAATGCAAATGGGATTAAAAGAGAGTTCACTTATTTTCGTGTGAACTTAATACCAGAAACCATACTCAAAGTTGAAGATTGAAACATTTTTCTTCTATAAAAAGTGTCTTTAGACAGAAACAAAAAATATATATAAATAAAAAATTTACACATAATTTTTTTAAAACCATTATCTATTTTCATGTCTCCACTCAAAATCTAAGATTGTTGTGCCTGGTGCTAATGTTGCATGAACAATTATTGAACATTTAATGGATCACTTTAGGGGTGTAAGCTAAATAGATCTTTAAATATGAATTAGAGGCCCATGATTGATTCATTATATTTTAGAGAACCAAATAATTAATAATTTTTTTTATGTAGCCGGCATTGATATCTTTTAAAGTGGTTATTTATCTTGCGCTTGAGTAAATAAAAAAAATAGTTATAGCATTTTATTGGTAAAATAATAAAAAATATTAAAGACAATAATATGATAATTATAATGTTTATAATGGTTTTTCAAATATCTATTGGCTATATTTCCATAACAATTATAATTAAATGTGTTGCCTTAAATATCTTATAAACACACATATTTTTTATTTAAAATTAATCATTCACCGCATAACTATATAACCTCATCCTCTATAAACTTAATTTATCCAACCTTAGACTTTCGACAAATATTGACTTTTTGCAAAAACTTTTTCCAGCAAAATTGATTGCCCATTAATACTTTCAAAACTACATTTTAATATTCCATCTCGGATTACCCATTTAAGTAAAATTATTCCTTTATTATGCACCTTTCTATAATTATGAACTTAACGAACCTTTATAGTTATTATCGTTTTATGTGTATTGTCTTTACCAACCATTCTTCTTCTTTTCCCCCTTGTATTTTATAACTGAACCTACATTTTGAATTGTATTTATCTACTAGTTTTGTCTTAATTTTTTTTTTTAATGTAAAATAGCTTAGTTGTTGAACATATTATATTTTTGTAAAATGATATATCTGTTGAATGCCTGTTGTTTGTACAAAAATACGTATTATTTATATTAAAATAATTAAAAATTAAAGATTTAAAATTGGAACCTATATAATATTATAATATATTAATCAATTCATTGATGAGTAACTGATTAAAAATTATTTGTTTTTCAAAAAAAATAATAATATAACGTACCTAATACCTATACTTGCATTTAAAATGGTAATAACCGATTCGAAATATTCTATAATAAAATCGTGAATTTTATGAAACATTTATTATATGTAATTATGTATTATTATATATATCATAATATATTATTATTGCCATGCACGTACTAGTATGAATTTGAGTGATACTTAGACGAAATCATGTTTTTATTATTGGTATAGCTATTTATCGGCCTAAATGGTTTGTTGCACTGTACAATTCTATATGTATATCAAGGCCGTAACTGGGAAAGGATTCCGGGGCCCGGACCCTCCCTCTCCCTCCCAAAAAAACTTTTTATAAAAGTAGTAACATTTTAGTGGTGTATATAGTTTATTGAATTTAGAATTTCATTATCTATATAAAAAAAAATGTTGGACCTTCCCACCCCTCGACATTTTTTTCAGTTACAGCCTTAATGTATATGGTAGTAACACAATAATTATGATATGATTATTGATTAGATACTGTTAAATACTTACATTTACAATAAATTATCATTTATTTTCATTTTAATAATATTTAAAATAAATATTAATTAATCATTATTACAATGATTTTATTTTAATTAAGTAAAGTAACTCAAGTTGCACTGGATATAATAAATATTACTTTTATTTAATATTTCAAAATTACCAATATATATTATTTAGCACAATTGGCCTACAAACTCTAAAAATAATCTAGCATTACTGGTCCACCGACTATGAAATGTTTTGAGCGGTATATGGTACCTATATGAAAAGGTCATTTTATGCGCATGGTATAAATTCCCGTTCCGTCACTTAACGTTTGTAACCGAATACGAAATATTGTATAAGACATAGCATGTATAGGTATCTACATGCTATGCGTTTAGGAAAAAAAAATTGTACCACGTCCAAAGAACAGAGGTAAATATAACTCGGTTTTGTTTTCGAACGGACCCGACAAGAGTAGAAAAAATTTCGTTATGCCGCTTAGTCGCTAAATCACCGCGGTACACGACAATAGCGGATGTTCTGATGACAATCCCGTGTAAAATGTGAATAGACTACCTACGCCGTACCATCACAATAATAATAATTAATAATCAACATCGCGGCGCGCATAACAGTGTAATAAATTATTATATAACCATTTTCGTAGTCATTTGTTTAGTCTAAAGTTTTATCGCGATTTAGACTTGCTTTTTACCATAGGTAGGTACAACAACCACACACATCTCTTTCAATAACCGGCCATTGGAGGAGAACACCAATCCGGCTCGCAATACTGTCTGGGCTCAGAAAAACCACTGTGTGTACGAAAACAATGAAAATAGACACCTATCTAGCTAAGACGTCACACTCACACGTGTTGTCTCTGTTTTAAAAACGTACAACATGGACAATTTGAGTTCAGTAGAACCGATTCTGTGTTGTTAGCTAATATTAGGGTGATTTATGTATGGCACCAATACGATCAAACTTGAAGGTAAGAATGTGAGATCATCGTCCGCAATAATCTCTCGTTGGGCTTTTATACGATATTTAATTTGAAAACGTTTCATGAATATGTAGTTTATAAAAATTTAAAAACATTCATAAAAATCAACTGACATCACACATAATGCTTGACTTACGTTTAAGTTTGATCATACGCATCAGTGCATCACTTCACTCTAATGTTAAAGTTAACAACACATAATAATGTTGTGCTTACTGAACACAGATTTGTAGTCATGCTCCAGAATTTTTTTTTCAGGGTAGGGGGCACACACTGTCTAAAATTTTACGGTATACACTACCTACTACCAAAAAGAAATAAGAAAATAAATCAAATATTTAATGTTTCAAATGCAAATAATTTATTTATATTTTCAGTCAGTCATTAAATTAATATAATATATATATATATATACATATAAGTACATTATAATAAATAGTAATTTAATAATAAAAACGGGTGTTTTAGTCCAAACAAAATTATAAGTGTATAAAAACAACAGTAACAATTGACCAATCTGCGAGTTGCAATTTTGTCGGTGCTTTTTTTGTGACGTATTGTAGTATGCTTTCATGTATACGAATAAATATAAATCTTTTAAACTAAAAATAGTAAATACGGCCAACGAGGGGGGGGGCATGGCCCCTGTGCCCCCCTCTGTATGCGTCACTGGACTCATGCTGTACGTTTGTAAGACAGGAAATACATGCGAGTGTGGTGTCCTCTTTAATAATATTCTTATACAATTGATAATAATATTACACGCAAGTCCGAAAATCCGTCGATCCGGTAAAAGCGACAAAATTTAAAATTATGTTTCGACTATAGGCGTAACTGGTAGCGCTATCTCGCGGACAGTGTACCATCGGCCGACGACCGAGCGCGTGGTATAGATAGCGTCCGCTAAACTCTTCGACCTTCGCCCCGCCACCGACGGCGGCGATTTTCGAGTACTGCGACACTGGACGCTAATACGCTATCTGGCTAACATGGGCCTGTTGTTCCGCCGATTGTTGCCGTCGACTGTTGTCGTCTCCTCGTCGTTAATCGTGAGTATCTGCATTGGAATTCATTTTAAATTCTTAAAGAACATTAAATTGATCGTACGAACACGCTGTAGATCGCGTGATAATCTACAGATTTTCGCTGGTCCCATAGTTAGCGTTTCGATGTGTGTGGTCAAATAGAACCGCAGGCAAAAAATGTAAAATGCGATGGGCATTTGGCAAAGGGCGGGACTAGACATTTTCTCTCTGATTTTCGCTAATCGTAAGGTTGTAGGGCGTCTCGACTTCGTAAGTCGTGTGCGTCCATATTTGAATATTTGATATTGAAATTATTGAATGCGCAATCAATGCATTATTGTTCCAGTGTCATTCTTTGGAATTACGCTTTATAACTATTTTTGTTTTTACATGATTTCCCCATGCCGGCCATTTATTGTTGTTCATATTCTTTAATCGTAAAAATGCAAACCGTTGAAATTATTAATATTAATATTATTTATTAGTGTTCATAATCCGACTGCTTTAAAAAATGTTTTGCCAATAGTAATTGTAGGAGTTCAGTTGTTCTTATAAATATTCGTACGACGTACACCTTAGTTTATAATATTTATTTATACCCATAGAATTACAGAACCAATTAGCATGGGCGTCGTTACTATGACGATGAGTGCCATACCAGTAAATAATGACAATAACAAATTAATGGTCAACAAATAGCTAATTGTTTTAGCATTATTGTTTGTTATTGTCACTATATTATTATGTTTTTATTAATAAAAATAAGATGATAGCTGATGTATAGACTTATAATATTATACAGTTGTACATACCAGTTGTTAATGTACCATTTATTAGAGTTACTATAGAAATAGGTACTTTAAATTAATAGAGTTTAATATATATATATATTTATTAAAATAGCAGAGAATTACCTATTTCACATTTGAGTTGTGACTCAAAATAATGTTTTGAATAAATTGTTTGATGTTTGTTATCAATTAGATAATTTATTATTAACATAAACAGTGTATGATATAGATCAATTTTAAATTCAAATTTTTTTATTGTAAATTTATAAATACCTATAGTATTTAACTAGGTATATTAGTTATATTTCTATATATAACTATTTTCTTATAATGTTGTTAGCTACTCATAATTAGGTATATATGATTATAATGACCAAGGTCAAGGTGTTTTTACTGATAATATACAAACTATAGGCAATGTTGACACACATTAATATTCATTCTTTAATTTAACAATGGTAAACATTTCAACAAGTAGCATTTTGTTTGTATTAGTATTGGTTGTTGCTTTAATGTTAAGCTTTTATTGGCCTGTGAGTAATGTATTAGTAATAGTTATGTAATAACTTTTATTGGTTTTGTGAACTATGTACATAGTTTTTCAAAGCCTTTGAGCTTACTTAATCTTATATAATAAATCAGTTATTTTATTTATATACATTAGTTTCAGAGCAAAAGTCTTAGTAGCACAACAAACAAAATGGCCGAAGATTGGAAGAATGCTAAATCTGTGTATGATTTCACAGTAAAGGACATCAAGGGAGAAGATGTATCGTTGGAAAAATACAAGTATATAGTGTTATACTGAAACACAACTTCTATTAAAAACTAATCTTTTTTTTTTTTTAGAGGTTTTGTGTTGATCATTGTAAATGTAGCATCCAAATGTGGTTATACATCTAAGCATTACAAAGAATTAATTGAGCTGGACGAGAAGTATCGTGAAAAAGGGTTACGAATTCTCGGGTTTCCGTGTAATCAATTTGGGGGCCAGGTAAATGTACTACAATAATAATGGAGAATCTTAGTAATTTATATTAGTCATTTAAATTTATTTTTAGTCTTTGTAAAATTTTCTTTTCATATAATATTCAAATTAGTCTAATTTATATGTGATTTTATAAAGCTAGGTAATTGCCACTTGATCATTTTCCTGTATGTCGATAATTCCAACCCATAATTTATTATGATAAGCATATACCTTACGACCTTACGTTAAACTTTTATCTAAATGCCAGTAAGATGAACTTATAATGAATGTTATGTATAATCTTTCAAGGTTTAGGTATTAAAATATAAATTTTTATATTGACTATTGATTTAAACTCCTTGGTTTGTTAGCTTTAAATCTTATAAGCAACTTTTTAAACTTATTATACAAATGCATAATGCTTAATTAGATAGATCAGTATGTTGAAATGAAAAAAATAACTTTTTAACATAAAAAAAAATTGTTGAAATGTTATATTTTAAAATGTCATCCTATCATTGGTGGTAAATGTTCCAGTACCAGGTAGCAATTGACCAGCTACCAGTTTATATGTTTCGAATTACAATTAATTTTTTTTGGTTTCGATAATATATTTACAATTGCTTGCATTATTTATTATTTGTCAACAACTTTATCAATAGATAGCTATTTTCTGCAATGATTTTGTACCTATAATTTAATTTTAGTTTCATTCAGTTAGAATATTTTTAAACTTGTTAATTTTTCTGAACTCGAGGAAATGTTTAAATTTAATTAATTATAGTCTCAATATTCACTATGTATTCATATGTATTATTATATTTAAATAATATTTTGTTTTAAACTAATATAAAATTTGAAAAGACAATAAACAATTATTAAATTTTATACCTAATACATTGCTTATATAATATTCAATATCATATTTTATAGGAACCCGGTGATGCTGAAAATATTTGTAGCTTTACTGCAAAAAAAAATGTTAAATTTGACATATTTGAAAAAATCGATGTTAATGGCAATGACGCACATCCACTGTGGAAGTATTTGAAATCAAAACAAGGTGGTTTGTTGATTGAGTAAGTAAATATGGCGATTTCATTTTAATGTACTGACAATGAATATTTGAATGATTCTTTAGTCATATAAATATTTATTTTATATTTTATGGTTTATGAAATAATAATTTATTGTTTGTAGTTGTAGTACTTACTTTTAAGAATATATTCTAATTGATATATTTTAAATATTAAATTTTTTTGTATTTTATTTTACATAATATAGCATAGTTATAATAATATTTATAATTATTTAATTAAAGGGTGCCTCTAAAAGAACGCGGGATTTAAAACTGAGATAAAATTTATTTATGTAAAAATAACAAATAAAAACATATCATTCTCTTAAGAAAAGGTTGAGGCTTAAACACAAAAAACAATATCCGGCATATGACTCCCTCCTACTAGCCTTACACACAATCTTTTAGTCCATAAAATTCTTTATCAACCGATCACATATTTCCCCATCAAGTTTGTAGAGAACACGTCCAAACATCAAATCTACCCACCTTGATTTTGCGATTTGACACTGTGATTTTATTTATGATTGGGAATATATTGAGTCACAAGTTCACCAAAACAAACTATGCGATTCGTTAGATTCTTGATGTATGAAATATCAATATTTGATCGGTTGATGAAGAATTTCATGGATCGAATGATCACGTGTAGGGCTGGTAAGGGAAGTATATGTCTGATATTATTTTTCATGTTTAAACCTCAACTTCTTCTGAAGAGAATGATATGATTTTTTTGTTATTTTTACATTCATAAATGTGATTTATAACAATTTTAAATCCAGCGTTATTTTTGAGACACCCTATATGTAATATTTACAAATTATATTACAAACAGTATGATCTGACATATTATATTATTCCTAGGATTTTAATGTATTTTATAAAAAAGTAAAACTATTTAAATATATATTTATTGACATTTATTTTGCTTATTACTTACAAAGGTTTCTAGTAAATAATTAAAATCAGCAAAAACAAAAATTACCTTCAATAAATTATAGAACATTTACATTTTATAATGTTGATAATTTAACTCTAATATTTTCTTTCATTTACATAAACATGAACAAAAATGTTAGCTGCTTTTTTTGCTTTTTTTCTGAATACTGTTCAAATGAAAATTTAATTTATGGTACACTCAATTAAAAATTAGTTATATTTTGCAGAGTTTATAAACTTATAGTCCATTTTTTATCACACACGAGAGTGGAAGAATTCAGCATAAATATTACTTGTTTTAGACTTAAAGCATTAAAAACCATTAAAATATACGCTTATATAATATATGCTCATAAAAAAATATAAAATAAATAAATTGAATTCATTAATAAAAATTTGACATTCATGTTAATAATAAAATGAGAACACTCAAAATTATAAATTAAATATAAATTATAGATACTTGGTAGTTATTAATAGAGACTTATAATAAATACAATTTCATGTGTCTTGGAAACATGTATTATTAAGATTTATTTAAATATTTTAATTCCATATGTATTATTTTTATCTTTCAGTTCTATTAAATGGAATTTCACCAAATTCATTGTTGACAAAGACGGTCAACCAGTTGAGAGGCATGCTGCAAATGTTAGCCCTTTGGTAATATGCTTTTTTATTTAATTAATTTACATAATATACATTTTAGTATACAATATATACTTAAGTTAATAAACCTTTTTTTAAATTTTTATCTCAGGTTAACTAAATAATTGATAATATATTTTAAGTGTATAAATACTTAAGAGTTAATTTAATTAATTTTATATTTATTAAAATAAAATACTTTTTTATTTCATAATAAAAGTTTTTAAATTCAAAACAAAAAAATCATAGAAAGCAAAATTAAAAATACACAATGTACATAATATATGAAAAAGTATCTTCCTTATTTATTATTGTCGCTATAAATTCAATACTACTGAAAATGTATTGTTCAAAACTGTTATGTCGTAGTTCTCTAACCTATTTTCATAAATATTTTAAATATCATCTTATTTAAATAATTTTGGCAATAATAATTTGTATTAAGTAATAAGTAAAAGACTAGGGTAAAATAAACTTAAATACAATTCATCGAAAAAGGTATGATTTTATTATAATATTATTTATTATTTTTTTCAGAGCCTGGAAAAGAATTTGGAAAAATATTTTTAAAACCTTAATGATCAAAACAATGATGTGTAATCATTTATATCTCAATTTAATATAAAAAGTAATTCAATTTGTTTTTCACAACATTAATAAGGCTGCAAGATGTAATACTTATATTGGCTATTAAGAATTATTTTTATTTTATTTATTTGTTTTTAGAATTCTTTATTTGTTTAATATCATAATTTTGATCTTTGATGTATAAAGCAATAATTATGTGTATGCGTGCTTTTTGTTTGTTAAAATATGGATCAGATCAATTATTTGTTTTTATTTACCAATTGTTTTATAAATCATGTATCCTGTCATTTTGTCAGCTTGCCCAGCTTGGCAGTTGCATAAATCTATAAGTATCAAAGAGCAGCTGCATTTAAAATATTGTCAATACTGTTATAACCGCCATACAAATAATTTGAAAGTTAATGTTTATAAGCAAAAAAAAATGGAGGCTCAAGAATATATTCTTTTCATTTTTGCCGTTTTATCGTTTTGGGTAAGTAATTTATTAAAACTGTTGAAATTACCATAGGTTATACTTGAAATGTATTACCTGGTTTACTTCACCAGCTAAAATGTATAAATATTTTTACCTGATTTGATTATTTTTTTTATACTGAGTGATGAATTATTACAATATGTGTGTATTTTTTGTGGATGTATTGTACTTAATTTATAGAAGAAAACAATTCTTCAATTTTCAACTTTAGTATCTTTTATGGTAGAAAAATGAATATGGTTGAAAAACGTTGAAAGGTTACAATTCAAAATTCCCTGTACTTAATAATTGGAAATTCAAAATAAATCTTCGATAACAATTGTTTTTTATTTTATTGTTATCAAAAAATAAATTATTGTAGAATGTATTGATACTTAAAAATTTCACAAGATGACATGTTTATATTAGCATTACGTGGAATTTTCAAAATATTTAAATTCTTTTTGAGCTTATTTATAGAAAAGTGTATAAAATACAATGTTTCTAAGTTAAATTGAATACAAGTCTATATGGTTTTTATTTTTTAATTATTGAATATAAATGCAAATTTTTTTTATAAACAAATAGGATTTTTTTATTTTATCTATAAAATATTCAATTTTTAGAAAAATTAATAAAAGATTCCTCAAGTAGTACTGAAACTAAAACACCTAAACAATATTTTTATGTATGGTATTGTCTAATTCTACATTTATACTACAAATCTATTTTATTGTTCTGCCTTCTGTGGTAAGTCAAACTCAAATGTAAATTACCATGATATAGTTAATATTATATATTATTATAATAATTAAATATTAATAAATGCAATGTTTTCGACAAAAATTAATTTAACTTACTATAATACTAATTGTAAAATGAATTAGAATACTTTTTCATATGTAACCATTTATTATTGAATTCAAATTTAATGCATAGGTACCTACTTTACAGTGTCTTACACAATGACAAGTTACACTTGATACTTGGTGTACAGCAGAGTGGTAATCAATTTTTATTCAAAACATTGATTTATGGTTTTATGGGAAAAAATAATAAAATACCTATTCAAATTTTTTATGTTCATTATTTTATGCATACGGTGTTTATATTCATATATGTAAACAAACCTACTATACATACAATATTATAGACACATTTGAACAAAATATTTATTTAACGTTTACATTATTAGAATTTCACCTACAATTTGTTGATTAGAGACACTAAACGTTATTTTATTTAATATTGTTTTAAACAAAATTGTATTCTTGTGCAAATATATCAAATATTTATTGAGCAATAAATTATTATATTTCATATTTGTATGAGAAAATGTTTAATAATCAATATCTATTTTATAAAAATAAATGATCCCTATTATTCGTTGACATTACAACAAAAACAATTTTTAATTTGTGTCTAAATGTTCGACTAAATCCATAAAGATCCAATTTATCTTATTTGAATTAAGTAGAGATGGTTGACTATAAATGTTATTAATTTTAATCATCGTTCGGTTTATATGTATATTATTACAGTTAACAGTCTTATAAAATTTAAATACTTAATAATATATGTACAGTGCCACAGTGGCGTTGATGCATGTCTGTTTCAAATGATATTGCATAAAAATAAAATCTGTAATAGAAGGTACCATTAAACAGTGAATTTGAATTTATTTTATAAATATATTTACCTACTTACACTAAAATACGAACATATTGCATGTACCTAAATACCTAATCCAAATATCTGAAATTCTGAAATATTTTATAATATAGGTACCTATAGATATATCTACTGTATGAGTTACTATCGTCTGCTACGGCACTAGCTACCTAAATTAGATATTGCATTCGCTATATGCCTATAAACCTACTTATATATATATGTAGTAATCTGCCACCCATGAAAACGCTACTGTACATATATTATAGTTTAATATAGTACTATAGTCTATAGTTTGATATCTATAGATATTTTAAAAAGCAGCATGTACATGTATAATTTGATTTAATAAGACTTTTTAAACTGTTTCCGTGATTACTGATAAGATAATTTAGAAAAATGACTTAGTATATGTTTACCAGCTATGACATTTAATGATATTATGATGATACTATAATAATTAATAACCAAATACTTACTTCATTACTTGAAATACTACTATATAATACTATAGTAAATACTATCTACTAAGCAAAAACCCTAAGCATACCCACCTATGTTTTATATATTATATTACAACTTGCAAGGTAGGCAGTAGGTTCCAATAGGAATAAAAAATTTGATCGATATCTAATATATGTCGGTAGGTAGTATAATATTTATTCATATTATATTATGGCACAAAATACAAATGTTATTGCAATTAGCGTTAAATTAATTTTATTTTTTAATATTCAAACTAAATTGTCCTTATTGAGATCGTTTCCAAAAAGAAAGAAAAATAGAAATGTTTCCTATATCTTGTATAATAATATATACTTATAATATATGTGTAATTTATATCAATACCTACAACAAGTAAATAGTTATAACTGTTATAAGTACGTCGTTATAATGTACGACTGTTGTACGATATATTAATATAGAAAATAGACCAACCCACCTGTCGCAAATGCTGTAACGAGTCGACAGATGTAAATATAATATTTTGTAAAACTCTCGGATGTACCTACATGAAAATAATACATATAGGGTGGTATGTATTATGTAAATATAGACATATAGTGGTACCTGCTATTGCTAAATTTTTACTTTACGTTTGTTAGCGACGAATTGTAGCCAGTTGAATAATGCATAAAGTTTTCGTAACATTGTCGAATTAAAATAGGCTATAATACGTATATAATATATTAATACAAATTACAGAGTGATTCTTTGAGAAATTTTGAAAACTAAAATATTTTTGATATAATAAGTATTTTAAAGCTATATTAGTTAAAAAAAGATTTAGAATTATTGTAAAATGTCATTAAAAGAAATCTAAAAATCACTAGGTACCGTTTTAAAAATTGGATTTTTATCAAATTATTCTAAATGTAGGTAGTGACTATACTTAAACTAGTAACTGGTACAGTAAGTTCTCTATCCTATGTCTATAGAATCTCCCTGTATATGTCTTGGAATGTATTTGGTAGTAGCCAGTAGATAGTAGATATACATAATATTATACTAGTTTTGGAAAAAGAAACAGAACGGAAGACGACATGTGTTTTCGTCTGTAACGACTGTAACCAACCGCCAATTCTGTAAGACCACTCATTTCCTCACAAACATTAGTACAGCACCCGTATTGTTAATTATAAATTATAATAATAAATTGTACCTTGTACCTATTATAGAAAATGTAGAAACTATACGTATGTTTTAATTTATAACAAGTAGGTGGTACATAACTATTATTTAGATATTATATTCGCATATAGGTAAATTAATGCGTGTAATTAGGCACACCTATGGAATAATAACTATGTGATGGCCAATGGACACAATATAGGTATTATCGTCATTAAAATAGCAATAAATAATAATATTTAATTTGTATATTATGTACACACACGAGTACACGACACACCATCCGGCCGGTTCATCCTAATGTCTGCAAGTCGAATATGTTTTTTATCGCAACACTACACTAATAAATAATAATTATAATAATAATTTAAACGTCCGTTTAACGGACGACTTTTGTAGGTAGGTAGCTTACTTGCGAATAGCCTGTTTACTAATTTCCATAAATAGTAAAACTCATTTTATCATCAGTGATTACCTATATTTTAAATGTTGAGCGAAAATATAGATTGACTCTCACTCTTTTTGAGCGATTTGTAGAGCGTAACTATACTACCTATGGGCTATGATTTGGGGCGCAAATGAGCTACGATAAATGGGTTCAGATTCATGCCACTGGACACAATGATTCATCATATAATTTAACGCGTTCACTAGAGTGATCTTCTAAACGACGAAGTAGATACGTTTAAAAGCTACTATGCGATAGATTTAGTTACCCGTTTTGTGATTGTTGAAACGTTTTTCATGGTTAGCACCATGTGGTGTGTAGAGACTCATTTGGAAAAACTTTGTCCCGTGTACATCTCTATTATCACTATCCAGTTTTCTCATGCTATTAATATTATTTGTTACTTTAAATTATAGCGAATTGTAGACCATTCAAACTATAAAATAACAAATATAACATTTATTAGTAGATAGGTATAGGTATATTAATTATTATTGTTGTATACGTTACAACATAATATGTTTTTGCTTACCAGACCTAGAAATAAACAAAATATTTTTATTTTTTTTTGTTTCTTGGAAATAAGTGGTTCGAGCCGTCCGAAGTATATTCAAATTGCGCTAATTTATGTAGATATTTTTAAATTGGAATTACTAATGTTCATTAAGAATTCAAATAGTTATGTGCGTATAGGGTGGAGACGAGTAGAGAATATACATAATATATACATTTTAATATGAAAGTACAAATTCAAACAAACACATCGTATACAAGGCAGTCAAATCGCATGTACGTATCATAATATATTATGCTTATTATACAGTTCGATTATTGTTTACTCGTGTACACGTCAACATCGCATCACACGGTATCACGCCCCCGCGTGCCATATTTAACCGTGTGTTCAAACAAACGTATAGCATAAAATGCGTCGCATTCAGATGAATGCGCCAACCGTGTACGGCTATATAGCTAATATTATAATACGCATAAATGTATATACACCATATTTACGATATCGTGTATATTATGATGTATTGAACTATAGTAAATGTCTTAGTGATGATATAGCAGTGATCTACATCGAATATCGCACGGACAAGCGAAAATAATGGTCTCCGTTTTCGAATCGAACGTTTTTAATAAATTACTAAAAAAAGAAAAATACCACTCAAAAGAATCATTAAACTTATCGTGCGGTCTCTCTCACTTTATATGTCTTTCGAGCGCCGAAGCTTAAGATGTAGACCTGCAATAATTCAGTACGTTTTATTTTATCATCATGTGTCCAGCAGTGCAACTGTATAGATAGATTTACCTACTGTACTCTTTTTCTCCCTTTTAAAAGTTTTAATCCTCTAAACTAAACGTCTGTACATAAACAAATTTAAGTGTTTGTCAAGTCGTGTTACGCTTACCAATAAAATACAATATGTACATATTACCAATATTATACATTCCAGACGTGGCCCAACTTGTTTTGTTAAAGATCTACTGAGAGTGTTTGAGAATATATAAAATTAAACACACGGTATATTATATATTATATTATTTTAATCTAAGCTTGATTTGATCATAAATTTTTTTTTATTTCGATTGTAAACCACATTAATTTTTTATGTAAAAATGGAGAGGAAAATTATGTATAAAAGCATTCATCGCGCGCTCACCACTTATTTGTACGATTTAAACATTTTAAACCAACCGGCAACCACAGACTCCGAATCAGAATCGCCCTTTCAAAGTCTATGTTAAATACGCATCAGAACCTTCATGGTATGTATATAATATACTATATATACTGTATGCAGATTCCGTCTTCTCTAATATTAGAATTTTTAGATTATTGACTTGAGAAACTATTGTTACTATATAACCTAAACATCACTTAAGCTATTACTGTATACAATTATCTATATATTTATATATTGAACAATTTGTTCTTAATCAGGAAAAATGTATACTATAAGTACGTTCAACCACTCTCCCCAACCCACCCCGTCGTCGATCACCAGAGTATTGCACCGTACATATATCGACGCCGTACACATGAGACTGCGCAAAAGTAAGTCCACCATTGTCGTATAACTGCAGCAGCGCGCACCCGGAACCGAAGCCGAAAGCCTTATTTATTTATTTATTTTTTTTTTTATCAGATACGTCGTAACGGATTTCATCGTACGATGTTTTTATTTTTTTGTTCCCCTGGCTGTAATTTAGCTTAAGTATATATATACAAACACAAGCGCTACAGGAGGGGTGAAAATTCGAGGCACTCGCCAATCGTAGCGCTCGGGACGCGATTATATTATATCATTGCAGTCGTTCGGGAAGGACGCGCCGCTTTTTTTAACCTCCTTCTCATCGATGGTAGTGGGCAGAGAGCTTAACGGCAGGCCGTTAAAGTTTCCTGCTGCGCGAAGACGTTGTTAGTGCCGGGGGTGAATGCGCGTGCGCCGAAATGAGAGGAGTTCCGCCAACACCGCCACCTGCACAGCCACCGTTATCGGTCTAGTATTTTATATACACTCAGACTCACACACACGACATGCCCGTGTATATTGTATACACCACGCTGTATTACGGTACACGCCTGCAGCAAGTGCAGGAACTTCACACACCAGACGCGGTTATCGCGAGCTGTTTAAACACAACCACGGTATATATATATATTAATGAGTAATGCGTACACGAATAATGTATGCGTTACATTAATTTGATAATCATAGTTGTACGATTTTTAGAGAAGTTCAGTACAAATGTGTAGAAATTCAAACACACCATTCGGATTTAACTGCTTTTCAGTAGTACATTCAATTATTGTATAAAATATATAGATAGGTAATAATAGGCATATATTCTAACTGTCTAACTATAGAATTTGAAACTAAGAACTAGAACATATACATTCTATAATTTTATTGTTATTTTTAAGTTAATAACTAAAAACCAGGAACCTCTCTTCTGCTATATATAGGTTCCAAATTAGGACCTTCTTGTGTGTAATACGAATTATTACGAAATTAAATTAAGGGTGTAACAACTAATATTTTGTGACGGCATTTACACAATTTTTTCAATTAATAAATTACAGTTTGAGAAATTTTAACCATTTTAAGCATTGACAAGATTTTTGTTTATGTTTTCGACCACGGTATCCGATAATTATTTAACAAGTATGCTATGTTATAAGTAATTAACTATATTAATATCAATTAAACATTTAAATAATAAACCTGGTTAAAAACGTATGAATGGTAATTTTTAATGAAATAGAATGGGCGAATATGCCCTCATGTGTCAATATGCCGTCTTGTTCAATATCCGCTGTTTAAAGCGTACGCAATACAAAAAAATGGCAAAACGATATTTTTATAAATTTTATTAAGTCCTAGCTGTTTCTATATCGTAACTTGTCATTGAGTAGGTCAGAGTAATTAGGGTGTTAAATTTAAATTAAATTATAAAATAATTTTGTACTTTTATGATTTTATTGATATTATAATTTTAAAGTGAGTTATGAACACTTTAAAGTTGTAATATTTTACATAGCTGTAACTCACTTTAAAAAAATAATATCATTGAAAGCACAATATGTCATTGTCTAGATAATATTCTTACCTTTAAATTTGATAGTAAGTAAATTTACTCTAGTATTAAAATAACATCACAAAATGTATTCTGCTGAACGAAAATGTGTTATGATAATTTGCAAATTATTTTTTTTAAATCAATATACATCGTGCATATATTTATAATGTTATAGCTTTATAAGCTCCCCTCAGAATCTAATATTTATTAGTTCCATACATATTTAAAAACGAATTTTAAGGAAATAACTTTAAAGTGGTTTTATGCGTATGGGCGTATAGTATGGTACCTATGAGAGAATACCTATATAATAATATATTATATGATTGGAACGTTCTATACCACGGGTTATTGTTATAGATTCAGAGCTTCAGACGTATATATAACCTGATGAATTATCTGCGAGCGCGTAAACAATTTATTTTTTGAAACTGTATTATGCCAAAAACATACTTTACAGGTTATTCAATTTATTTATTTATTTTTATCGCAGACAGCACCAATTTCTGCTGACATTTACCAATCATACGACCCTTTTGACTGGCAGTCTTCGCGGTCGGCCGACTTTTCAGAATCGCTACCAAACGAGTCAATCGACACCGACAGATCGTGTTTGGAATACAGCGATGAGGACACAAACGGCAATTTTTATAATTACACCGTACAAAAGCCTAATGGACAGAATATTTGCTTGAAGAAATACGCGTAAGTGCGTGTCACATGAGTTCTAAATTTCTATAATTTGTGCACACGCTAAATGCAGAACAACTTCGGTTCGATCTAACCACTAAACTACAAAATTTAGATGAAAAATAGGAGCGGACCATTTTCTACCCCTAGGCATTACAACACAGTTCACCGTAACTGAAAAAAAATTATATATAACCGTATTCAAAAACACAACTTTGGAAGTAATAACTCTTTATACTATTTCTATGTTTAGCTAAATTTGTTAGGTCTTTTTCACACAGAAATATTTGAAGTCCTAGCAGATTGTATCTTTCCTCAGTAAAATTTATATTGACGTGAGTTTTTAAGCATAAAATTTAATTTACAAAATCATTAAATTCTACATAATTTGTATAAATATTTTGAAGTTATATAATCGATTTTCTAATTTATTGATTAAGATTTTGTATTAAAATATAAATGGTTTACAGAAAAAATCATACGCATGTCGCCTAATTGTTAGTTCATGATGTAATTTATATAAAACGGGAATGAATGTATGTATTTTAAAACTCTTTCGTGCCCATAAATTTACATCTTCAGATTCAGATTTAACATGAAAAACTATTCTTGTAATTATTTTGTAAATTGTACTTATTGTACTCCTTATTAACTGCCTTTGCTAATACTTTCGTATCAAAATCATCAACATTTTCATGAGCCTGCTCTATTAATCTAATTAAACTATCATATAGCTGAAGTATCTACGTCAAAACAATCAAAATTGACGTGTTTTAACTATAGATTAATCGAAAACCCCTCAAAACTATTGAACATTTTTCAAACTATTAAATAGATACCTATTTTGCAACAATATTGCCAAATATATTCCCCCCTAAAATCCAATCAAATTTCCGTCTATGTTTGTAACTTTTTAGTACTTGCAACGTTAATAGATTAAGCAAAAACTCCAAATAACGAACATGATTTTAATTTCTAATGAACTCTTTTTATTAGTCCATTTGCTTCATTCTTAATAATAATATGACTATATTATTTTTATTATTGCCGATAAACCATTTTCCATATAAATAGAATTAAATAATATTTCATGAAATAAAATTATAAAAATAAAATATGTTTGTCGACGATTACCGTTTCTTGTATAAAAATGAAAATATCGCCTAAATATCTATAGTTAATTATTATAAAGTAAATTTTAAATACTATATCAAATGTATTGAATAAAAATATTCAATATATAAATTTGATTAATAAATTAATAAATATTATAAAAATTAAATATAATACACTAAAAATTAAAAAATATTAAATAGGTAATTATACAAATTTACGTCCTAGGCACGTGCCTTAATTGCGTATGCATAAAACTGCCGCTGGGTACCTATTATTATGTTGTGTTAGTAAGTTACTGACACAGCTCCTCTCTCAAAAAATAAAAAAATAATATTTAATCATATTGAGTGACTTAATTTTACACAAATATGTATTATAGTACACGCCATGTGATGTAACTGGTACATATAATAATATATGATAACAGAATATATATATATTTGAATTGCAGTGGACAAGTATTGATCATTGTAAATTACGCATCTGCGTGTGGTTTCACCTACGACAATGTGTGCACTCTTTCCGAACTGTCTAAAAAGTACAAAAATCAAGGCTTAACGATACTGATATTTCCCAGCAACGATTTCTTACAGGTATGAATATATAATATGAACCACACGTTAGATTAATTAATATAAATTATTGTTATCATCAGTTAACGTTAAACTATAATATGTCGGTATAAATAAGTTTTTGTGCTTTTAAAAGTTGAAAATTTCAAATTTATTATTTATTGACAAAGCTTATAAAAATATCTATACTACAATATATGACGATTATAATTGACTAAAATATTAAGAGGTCATAAAATTGTATATTTTGAATAAATCGCTGAAGATGATCACCCTATTTTTTTCACTAATAATACAGTTATTCATAATCTTATTTGTGGAGTTTTATAAAGCCATTTTTAAAGACTATTATCATATATATATATATATTATACATTTTAATAACTTAAAAATTATCGTTTGAATTTTGGATTAGGTACATAAACATTTTCAAAAACAAAATATCTACTAACTAAATAATTTACAGTGAAATGGGGAAGGGATTCTTATTTGAAAAAATAGAAGTTTGTATCATCCCAAGATTCTTTAAGTAATATAAAAAAGATAAAGATATATAAAAATATATATTAAAATATGTTCTTTGAATATAATTAAAAATTCCAAAATCAAAATTTCAATAAATTTATTATTATTAAAAAAAAATAAGGGTGAGCGTACTTGGTGAATCATTTTGAATATTATATAGTAAATAGTAATAATGCAGTGTTTATGCTTTTAATCAGGATATTGCAGTACAATTTATGTACATACAGCTTTTAACAAATAATTTTTTTTTTAGCTTTCAAATTCGTTACAATAATTTTGGATTGTTTTATTAGATTATTATTCTTGTTGACAGCCGTTTTATTCTTATGTATTTTCTTTTTATGCTCGAGTGCAACGATGCTAATAAACTCGCATACATATATATATATATATATAACTTATTAATTATGACTTATGAGTCATCAATAATAATATTTTTAAACATATATACTTATACTAGAATATCGGTGGGAATACCGCAGCGGAACTATTGGCAAAAAAACATCCTGAATTCGAAGTGTTTTCGGAAATATGCGTAAATGGTAAAGCACAACATCCGGTCTACAGATTTCTCACGAATAAGTTACCAGGCACCTTCAACTCCAAGTAATGCTGCCATCACTTAAATTCATCATATTTTTTGTACTGCAGATTTAAATCATTAATATTGAACGGGTTCATTTTTCAGATGTATAAAATGGAATTTTACAAAATTTGTAATAGACAGAGAAGGATGTCCTGTTCAAAGATTTTCGGCAACAGACAGTTTTAAAGTAAATATTAATTTTAATTTGAGTCCATTATTGCATTCGTTATAAAAATAGTAATAGAAATAGAATGATAAAATAAAAGTTTAATTTATAGATATAAATATTAATTTTTTAGTTTTTACATAAAACCAGAAATTAATGTGTTTAAGATTTTTACAATAAGAACGTATGTTGAACAATGTGTTCAAAATGTATGATTTTTTTTAAATAGTGAACTTATTAATTAAAAGAAACTGTTTATCGTAAAATAATGATAAAATTCAACTCATATATGACTGCATTATTATAATTTAACTTTTTTAATGTAGGTATATAGGTACTTAATATGGATTTATCTAATAATTTTATAGAAAATATCATAATTTATCCTAATATAATGTACCAATTTTAAATATACAAGTACAACCAAGTATATAAAATGGAAGCTCAAATTAATCATGATTAAAGTTATAATAATAACACTACAAATAAATAATATTGAATTAATTGTTTTAATCATATTCTTGTCATTAAATAGGACATAGAAAAATTAATAAAAGAACTTTTAGAGAAGCCATCTTTCAAATGTGACGATTAAATCAGTATTGTCCAGCTACCAACTCCATTTTAGTATACAAAACGAATTCAGTTTTCCATGATACCCAGATTCAACCAGACACATACACTTTGTATTATTATGTTATCATAAAAAAATATTACTCAAATCGGGCATTCTACTTTAATTTTGTTATAATTAAGCGTATTGCGTTATTTTAATAAATTTAAAATAAAAATAATTATTTTGATTTTTTTGCAGTTAAAATGTTATACATTAACGAATAATAATTGTGTTTTATAATTAAAACATTTATTGAAAAATTGTACGAGTATGATATCATTAAATAAAAATGATTATGTCTAGACGAACAAAAGAATTTAATTAACCGTCAGTGTTGAAATCACAATATATATTACCAAGACAATTCAATCAAATTCAGGTTTATATTGTAACAACATTTAACATTTAAGAGTTGGCAAACTTAATTTTCCGTAAACATAACCGAATAGTGAGTATATACGTTTTGAAACATAATTCTTTTTTGGTCAATAAAATTACACAAGTAGTAATTTATATGACAAATAATACCGTACAATATCATATATTCAAGGTTACAACATTTATTGAACAATATAATAGTATTTATTATATTATATTTTCAATTCTATAGGCAATAAACAAAACAAAGTTACGTTTTACTTATTTCTAACATATTTGATAAAACAATAGTTACCCATATAATATACACATAATTTACGTTAAAATAAACTCTTTTCCATATACTTATCATAACAGTATTCTATTAAACTTTACAAACAGTAGTTATACGTGGTTTTTAGACTTTGACTATAAAATAGTATTTATAATCAATGGTAAAATGTTAAATGTACCTATCCTTGTAATACAAATTAATGAGTAACATGAGTTGTTAATTGTTATATAGCTATACCATAGACACCCATGACAACAAACATTAAAAACATCAAACTTGTGATCATGAAACCCAAAAAAAATTGTAGGGCATTTATTATTTTTAAAAAACTTCCATTCGAAAAACCAAATGCACATTGTAGTGAATAAGACAATATGTTACGACAATGTTGTGACAATACTTTACGTATTACAGTACTTTTCATCAATTTGTATTAAGCTTTAACGTATCTATTGCCTTATAATTTAACGGTAAACAGGGAGGAGGCTTAGTGCTTTTTTTATTAGATTTTAAATGATTGTACTTATTGTAGTATATTACAATGATGAATGAAGATGTTATTTTACGAAAAAAAAAAAGATTATTAAATATAATGGCAATTATTTACCATGTGTAAGGAACATAAGAAAATGTGTAAGGCTCTCTTATCATCTTCAATCCTGTGGTCTATGATATATATATAAGCAATAAATTGAAATAATATGGATATTATCATGCGAATATGCATTATAATTTACATTTACTCAGCGATATTGATCTATCGGATACTTTATTTCATATATTTATAAAATCTATAATAGAAACGCTTATAAGATGGTTTAAAATGTTAAAACGTTTAGTTATAACAAAAATGTCTACATCAAGTAATTGTTGTAATTATCGGTTTCATAAGTCGTAATCGTTATAACTACTACAATCAGATATCTATAGTATATAGTATATACTATTAATGTTGATGTTGTATATTGATAAAACAAACAAAATCATGGGGATAAAAAAGAGCATTTTGGTTGCATTTTTAATAATTAAAATCAAGTATTCTTATACAAATGTAGCAAATGTATGTAATTAACGTTGCAGTAATTTTTTTTTTTTTGAACAAGTATTAGAATTAATCATTATAAATGTATTATCTATGTAAAATAAAATATCGATTTTTTTATTATTTTTTTTAAATCCAACCATTTTGTATGTAATGAAAAATGTTCACAGGAACAATCATTAATTAAAAATATGTCACATATTTTTTTATCACAACGTTATTTATACAATACAATCATATAACAAGGGAGAGCGGGTAAAGTTATTTCATATAAAGTAAAATAATGTAATGCACTTCAAATTGTACTTTAACACGGATACAAGCCTACTATAAAAAACAGTCAAGAATTAAATTTATTAAAAAAACTTTAAATAATAATTTATTGAATAATATGTTATTCGTGTTTTTAAATACTTCATATTTGTAAAAAGTACAATTTATAAAACCACAAAAAAGTGTTTAAATTTGTTGACATATCCTAATATTGTTCAAAATATGGAATTAGAATATTATATACTATTTTTTTTTAAATTTACTAAATGATTTAATATGTTTTGCCAACTAATATAAAATTATGCTTTTAAAAATATGTTTTCCGTGCCGTTTAATGTTTAAAACGTAATGTTACTAATTCTGTTATTTAATTCATTTTGCACCTAGTACCCATACGTGTTTAACAAATATTGTGCAACTATTAGTACGGTATTAATAACCATAAATAAATTTGGTTAAGCTACAAATGATATAGTTCAATCATATGTTATGATATGGATTTTGAATCTACCAAAAAAGGATAGGTATATACACATTTAACTGCCTATTCGGTAATTAAAACTATCATTCAAGTGTGTCAATAGTATTGACTTAATAAAGTCATTTATTTATTCAATCATTTGTTTGTCAATTAATGAAACACGCACGTCATATTTGACATACGTTGACTCGTTGACATTAACAAATTATATGAATCAGTTATTAAACAATATAACATACCGAAATACCACATTTTCAAACAGTTTCAGTTTATAATTACAACAACTCTATAATGAAAATTAGAACTAACCTATATTTAATTACGGCGATAGTGGTAAGTTAATAAATTCTTATATATAATTTATATCTTTGTATTATAATACCTTTTGAATAAACTGAGTAAAGTAAGGTATATTTGTGATAAATTTATAAAATGTCTAATTACGCGTTCAATTTCAGTAATTATACTTAATTAATAAAAATTTTTTGACGAACATAGAGTAAATTAACTAGAATATGATATGTAGTTTTTGGATTATTTAACCTATTATTAGCTTCTATGGCAGTTAAAAATTCATTTATTCAAGCTAGGTAATTTTGTGAAAATTATTATTTATAACAAATAAATATTAATATTTTTATAATTATTATTTATTTTGCCAATTTCGTGATAGTGATGAGGTAATTTTGAAAATACACTATACAATATAATATTTGTCATTTAAATAATTTTTTAATACATAACAAAATATAGTAAATACATTTAATTTTTAAATAAATAGAACATTTAAAATTAAAATTTTTATAAACTCTTTTAAGATTTTAAATAATTATTTAGAACAATAATTTATTTAATCAATGATTAACAATATCTAAACTTATTTTCTAAATAGCTATCATCAAACTTATTGACACTATGTGAAGGCGACAGTGACATTGATCATGAACCATTCTCTGATCAGTTAGTTGATCACTTAGATGATCATTTAGATCACTTAGATGATTTACATGATTTAGTGGGTCCTTTATCAACTAATGACAAAGTTATTCATAGTGTTGAATTAGTTCAACATAATGGAGATACAATGACTAAATACGCAACAACATCTCATACAAATCAAGAGGCAAATAATGAAATATTTACTAACACGATTCCTACCATCCAACAATCTAATGTGCCAGCTACTTTTACAAAAGTAATAAAAAAAACGATAATAAAAAAATCTAATAATGATGGAAATAATTCCCCAGAAACCGATTTTTCAATGAATGATATGTACAGTAAAAATAAAATGAAAGAAAACGGAATCGTTAATTCAATGTCAAAGTCTCAAACTTTATCTCAAATGGATAACATGGAAAATATTGATTTGTCAGTTATGCCTTCACAACAAAATTCTGATCTACAAGGTAATATAAAAAATATAATACATACTACAGTAACAAAAACAACTACAAGTGGAAGTCCGTCAAATGAATTAAACGAATCTTTTAGTAGAAAATATAGTTTAGACGGATTACCTTCAAATCATATCATATCTACAATGAGTTCTAAAAACTCTAATTATAATGACGGAACTGCAAGTTCAGGTTTCTTACAATCGAATTCAATGGAAGGAAATAGTAAAATAAAAAAAATTTCAATGACAGAAGATGTAATTGATGGGAATGGTATAAATACATCAAAACGAATATCTCGTACACCAGCGGGTTCCTACAGACGCACAAAAACTACAATAATAAAAGAACATAGTATAGATGACAACGATAATCGTAGTGATTTAGATAAATCTACTTTAGAATTTAATACAGAAACATCTCCAATCAATATTGCATCATCATTGACAAACCCTTTAGGGTATGATACACTAACTACTACAAATATTGACAGGGATAATTCTAATAATAATGCATTTAATCAAGGAACCCCATCCAGGAGAGAACAAACCCGTTTAAACAAATTTAATGTCCTTGGAAATTCAGTATCTGAAATTGGAATTTCTCAGAATCCAGACTCATTTGTACAAACCAAAACAACAATAATAAAAAATGAAAGAGCGGCTGATGGAATTAAACTTGATAATTTAAATGATAACAAGATAAATTTTGATATTAACGATGGAATTTCTAACCTAAATAATGACATAAATTCAAATTATATCATATCTTCGAGTAATAATGGTAATGATAACGACGATGATTTTAGTTATAATTATGGTTATCAGAAAGGTTATGGTAATAATCTTCATAATAATTACAATGGCAACTCTTTTGGTATTTCTGAAAATGAGTACAATGGTAATTTAATTTCTTCCAATATGTTGGATAATAAATATGTTCTTATACCTGAGTATAGTAATGGAAAAGGCATGAAAAAAAAAAGAAAGAAAAAAGGTAGTAACAAAAAATATAAAGGCGGTAAGTCAAAAAATAAATCATATGGAAATAGAAAAAGAAATGGACAAAGAAAAGTTAAAAATGATCGTAATTATAAAAAAACAAGATCATCAAAAACAAGAAATGGAGGAAGTTCTCGATATTATTCATCAAATGGTTATGTTAAAGGACAAAGCAAGTCTTTAAATGGAGGAAGTTCTCAATATTATTCATCAAATGGTTATGTTGAAGGACAAAGCAAGTCTTTATCATCTACAGATAGTGCATCAGATGAAAAATTTATAGATGCAAAAATGTCGTGTCATTGTAGAAAAGGACAAAAGTTAAATAAAAGAGATAGCAGTGAAAGTAATCAAAGTGGTATTTCAGAAGAACACCTTGGACCAGAGAGTCATTATTCAAGTAATTCTATGAATAATCAACAAATGAAAAATAATGGTGACTTCATTGGATTACCATCATTACTACCTCCATTCATGGAGCGTGAACCATCACAAAATTTAATTTTTAAAATGATATCAGGACAGCGACCAGATAAATTATTTAATGATGGGCAATCAGGTGTAACAACAGTCTTAAATAGACAAGGGGAAACTAGAAGTCAACAAATTGACGATCATCAATTACCCAATATTGATGTTCCAAATAATTATTTAACATACCAAATAACAAATATGGGTTCACTAAATAAGCCAGATTTTAAGCATGAACAATATTTTGGACCACCAGATTTAGATCTAGGACCTGGTCCGGGTAAAGGTCCTTATCCCGACAAAGGTCCCGGTCCCGATCCCCGTGAAGGTCCTGGTCTCGGTAGAGGTCCTGGTCCCAATAGAGGCCCCGGTCCTGGCAAAGGTCACGGTCCCGGTAAAGGTCACGGTCCCTGTAAAGGTCCAGGTTTTGGTAAAGGTCTAGGTCAAAAAGCTAATCTATTTGATTCTAAACAATTTTATGACGGTGACTATCAAAAATACTTTGATTTTGATCAACGACCATCACTACCGTCTCTTCCATCGCAGTTCCCATATCCATATTCATTTAATAAAGATAATCTTTTTGATTTTTCTAAAATGGATTTAACTACTCCTGAGTTTATGAATAATCAGCCTGGAAAAGAAAACCAAATAAACTTAAACACTATTTCATCTCAAATACAACAAGACAGTGATATCGAAGGCTCTGGGTTCAATCAAATGGACGCAGTTAATTCAAGATCCATGAGTACGTATAATAGCGGTCCGATTATAGAGTTTAAGAAAACAATCAAAACAATAACAAATATAGATGATAATAGTAGTCCAGATAGGCATATTGTTCATATTGTATCAGTTTCACCTGAAGTTGATGGTAACAATACATAATATTCAAAATTATTCAAACGAATAAAAAATGATAATAGTATTACAATGGATTTTATTAATGATTATTGATAAAAAAAAAAAAAAAAAAAACTATAAATTGTTTGACATGAATAACAAAAAATAAAAATTCCAAGCACAGTTTAAGATTATACAAACCAATAAATAAACAGCTAATTATAACTGTTATTTACAAATATGAATTATTAGAATGTTATGATTAATATTGAATATGGGTACTACATAATTTTATTTAATATTATCAATTTATTTATGTTCATTTAAATAAATACACTAATACTCATAACTTGTATATTGTTTTTTAATTTAGCGATTATAATTCATAATGATACTTATATTTAATACTTCTACAATTTACACTAAACAAAAGTATAATATATTTCAACAAAGTTTTTTTTTGAAATAGATGATGACCTTTTTTTAGTTGATAACTCACAACCCCTCCCCCGGGTTAGGACAACTATATCCATCTTTGTCAGATTTATATGATTTGATTTAACTTGGAAAGATGGTGACACGAAAGCGATTTGATTAGGAATCGCTAATTAACGGTGTTAAATAATTTATAAAGGTATTAGTAATTTGAAGTAAAAACAATAAAAATAACATTTATTTAATATTTAATGTGTAAATATTAAATATTATTGTTATAATATAAATCATATAATATCTGTTTGAGCTTTGAATAATTGCATATGTTACCTACTTAACAAAGCTCAAAAGTATACAACGACGACTAACTGTTATCTATGCGTAATACAAAAAATAGTTTAAAATAAATAATAAAACATTATAATTTTCAATTGAATTTTAGATCCTAAGCGGAGCGAAAAATATATTAGTTTTACTTATTTGTCTTCTTTGTAGTTGCCAGCATTCAAGACTAAACTGAAAAACATATTATATACCATGCAATATTTCCCTATTCATATAGCTAAGACTCTAATATCTGTGTCCTGCTCAATCAGCTTCACGTCTTATTTGTAACTGGGTTTTATCATTTTAACCTTGGTCATACTATTAGTTATTTACCATCTTGAGTTCCACAATTGTATTATTTATTTATTAATGAATCTTATTTTCATCACTTTTAGATTTTATAAATATATTGGTTTACAATTATTTATGATTTTTTTTTTTTGTATGTCAATTAACAGTTATCACCTTTGGAGTAAAAATGTATACATTTTTAACTTTGCGGGTGATTTCTAGTATCAAATCGGTTTATTATCATCTAGTAGATACGTAGAGGCGTGAAAAGTATAAAAACTATCAAGTAAGTAACCACTTTAACATATTATAGTACATGTTGAGTGTACCTCATTATTGAGTATGTTGTTATAAATTTATAGTGGATGTGTGTTAAATTTTAATTCAATGATCAATCATTGTACATGATGAAAAACGATTTTGAGCGAAAACGGTCAAACTTTTGGTAACCACAGTTAATTATAATATTCAAATTTTAAAAAATGTTCAAATTTTTTTTATCTGATTATCATAAATGGACTAAGAATAACCTAACTTTCTAAAAGTACCAACCGAATTTAATTTTCTACCAGAAATATCCTTCAAAGTCGAAACACTTTTTCTAGTAGAAAAATTATTTTCAAACGCAAAAAACACACATAATTTTAAAACAGATAAATATATAGCATATTATGTAGATATTTCACTCCAGTCAGAATATAAAAACACTATTAGTATTCTTAAAAATAATCAAGAATAATTTAAAAAAATACATTTCTAAAACGGGAATATTTACGTATTCAGATAAAATTTATTTTGTTATTTTTATTGTATAGTTCAAAAATAAATAATCTACGATATTTAACATTTTCACCAAATATTTATATTAATATATTTAAGCATGATCAGTTATGTGAAAATAACTCGGTTTTTCGTGCTATTTATATAAATTAAAAGTTTTAGATTTATAATGGTATATTATGTTGTTTAATGTTTATTAAAAATTCAATTACACAATAATTTGATAGTTCCTATTTAGACAGAATAAATATATTTACAAAATATACTATAGGTCCTAAGATAGTTATATATGTACATATATATGGATTGATGTATGTTTTGTGTATAGGACTTTAAAGTGAATAGTTTCATGTTTTTTCTCGGGAATGAACTCAATACACAAAAGGGAAGGGGGTGTGTTTAGCTGAGAAAATTAATATTTGTCTTCAAGACGAATGTGTGACGAATAAACAGCATTCAAACAGTAACTCTAGCTGTTGCCGGAGTAACTCAACCACCGAATAAACATGGCAATAATAATTGGCAAACGTATAAATGGGTCCAAAAATCCTGCTATACATATCGGTATACATCGTATTTGCAGAATGTGTGGAAAACCGTTATTTACTCGATTAGTTTGGGTTTTTACTTTTTTCTTTATCCATTTTAATAAAAAAAATATTGACACAAATCAATGCGAGCATTCATTATGAGCATAGAATAGTACACGCATACGTATTAAAATGTTGTATGCACTAAAAAATATATACTACGCATGTTGTTTTGTTGTATGTGTGTAAATGACACTAAAAAACGGATTTGTATAGACACCAAGCGGCAAACACGTATTACATACATTTGTAACTGAATACAATATATAATTCACATTCAGGTTATAGTGATCTAGGATATTTTAGTAATAATAAAACAACGTAAAATAGGTATATAACATGTATACCTCAGTGTCATTACTGAGATGGTATCAAAATATTATTATTATTAATTATTATTTTTATCATAATCATTTGGCATAATTTTTTACTTATATATTATTATTTTAAGAATATTAAAACTGTGTTCTGATTTCTGACCAAATAAATAATTATTTTTTATTTTTAATAAATTAGACAATTATTAAGTATTAATGTCTTTTAGTTTCTAAAACACAATTTACCTATACTTACTTATTTTTTCTACATACAAATTTTCTCGAGAATAAGTTAAAACTATCAACGAATGACAAAAAAATAGTTACATTTACAGAACATTCATGTTTAACTTATTTGCTGGTGGGTAAAGTTCGTCATATTTTACTGTGTTACTTGCCTTATTTAATTACAAATGTAATATTTTATTGATTATAAATACTATATTTAAATCAATAACCATACGTACCAGAATCGTTCCGTTGAAATTTTGTCGCATTGCACATATTATGTACTTGCAAAAACTATTCGTTTGATAATCGAACTGTACGGCAGATGCAGAGAAAAGGGGCAGGTGATTGTATAAACTTTCACACAACATAGCGGCGGTAATACTGCTTTCATGTTATTACCTATGTATCGATCTCATTTCTATAAAGGTAAGATTTTAAGCACTCGAGAATTGGGCGACTCGAGCTGACGGAGGTCGCGGAGAAAACGATTGTTTTTTGTCAAAACTGCAGGTAAACGGCAGAAAATATCAATGTACCTATACCGCTTTTGAGTACATAATTATTATAATTTATAGTACCTATAGCGCAAACGGTGTAAGCCTATACAATGGGAACAGCGGTCGTCAAATTTTAAACTGTGGTCGAGGTCGTGGATGAATTTGTACCACATCATACATCCTTCAAGGCGACTTCAGTGATACACTGATAACGTATACCATGGTTTCCAAAATAAATAAATTTTGGCACTGTGATTGGCTGAATCTTTCAATTAGTAAGCGGATACCACAGTTTTTAAAAGGAAATATCAAAAAGTCTATTTTTCTAGGTAATGTGTTTTTACTTAATACGTTCGGTTGAACGCGCTTATAATTATTTCTCGTTCACCTTGAATACACGTTTCATATTGATTGGCGTTAGTATAGTACGGGTAAAATAGTGTTGTAACTATATTATTGTTATACAACCGATATCAATATTTAATAAATTATAAATATTTTGTCATCAATATTAAACGACCGTGTAAAGTTGTTGTACTACATCAAGCAACTTGGTAATATGGCTTATCGTGTGGTATAAGAATATATAAACACTGTGGTTCACAAAAAACTCACTATACATATACCAACCAATCACAGAAATGTATTTTTATGAACCTAAAATACACATACATAAACAAATGTAGTGGAAATCAAACTTCAGTCACGTTATGGTAAACTCGTTATCACATTCAATTTATCATCAAAACGATTATTTACATAACTTGCCCATACTAAAAAATTATCATAAATTTTAAAATTATTTTTGGTCAGAAATCTACACGATTGACGTTTTCATGGTGTATTGTGAACTGTGAGTCTCCAGGCAATGTTCCACTGAGGCCATGTCGTAACCAACGATAGAATCGAACAAGTTCCTATACATTCATAACCGCAAACTACTAAATAGTTGAAAATTATATGTATATGATATTATCCGCAAGTCAGTTTTAATGGAAAACTGTGGCCACCGACCATTTTCTCTACGTCCATTATTCATTATTGCGCCGTTCAATTCTCGACGATGAATCTCGAACATACAATTCGCGAATGCACAAAATGTTGTGCAGTGCAACGAAATTCCGGCGAAACAAGTTTTGCATGTACGTAAGCCTCGCATCACTTCCAATACGACGAACGGGACACATCAGTCACCCTTATTGTACAAGTATTTCTATTATTCACTGCAAGAATTAGAACGTCTGTACGCTCGTTATATAAACTTGTAAGTATTTGCATTTGCACGTCATTATGAATTGCATTTGCATACCAGTAACTACCTATATATGTAAATTGTGTGTGTATATATATATAATAAAATAAATAAATTAAATAATATAGTAAAATATATTATAATAATAATATTTTCTGGAATTGTTTATAATAGCCAAATAATTTATTCTGATAAACATGTGCACGTGATCAGTGATCACAAATTATTATCATAAATTATAATATTAGGAAATATGTTTTTATTTACAAATGGTTTCTCATTGAGTAAGTGGTAAGTACAAATTCTTAAAATTATAAATTTAATAATTTAAATACAAAATTCATGTTTTGTAAAATCATAAATCATCTCTGTTTGTTCGACTGCTTCCATATCATAGAATATAAACATATTAAACATAAAGTGATCGCAGAGACTTATTATCGTCTATGGGCATACATCGTTATTTTATTTTTATCATTAAATATTTTAATCTTGTAGGAAAACTTTTTTTTTAATTAATTTTTTTTTTTTATTCACTGATAAATTAAAAATCATTATGTATGTATTTACTATACACAGTATAAGGTATGGCTGTAGGCCGTAGGACCAAAGACAATTGTCAGACCGATTTTTAGTATAAGTTAATAGTTATACCATAAAGTTTTGTAATTTATTTTTAGTTATTCGTATTTAAAAATCGACTTAGTATGTTTCGATTAAAATTGTGCATTGACATTAATACGACTGTCTACCTGAATAATTAAAATCTAATAATCGATGGTCAAGTATATCTTTGATCAAAATTCTTCTTAGACGTTAATGTTAATGTGACTTATTTCTGAGTATTTAATATTTAAATAATAAATGATAAGTATCTATCTACTTTTAAGTAATAGAATTCAAATTATGTTATTTTTATCCTACAGTGAAAAAAAATATTAACTTAATAATTTTAAGTAGAAATATTATAGTTAAAACAAACTATTTTAGTTATATGGCGTAAAAAATGTTTACTAAATACAATCCAATATTTTATGCACAGGGATAAAATTTTCAAAAAACAAATCAATAAGTACTTATTCAATATACCTACTTATAAACTGCCGTACCAATACGACGCAACGTGTAGATAATATGCATTGTATGGGCCCACCCATAAAGTTGTATTGCAGGTTTACTACATAAGTATAGAACTATATGTCTATATATTCTATATGTTGTGTATATCGATATATTGTGTATATTAAAGTCTATAGTCTATAGAACTTATAGAAGTAATACTTCTGATTTCTGGAGTATAGATTATAAAGTATAAAAATAAATTGGCTCCTTCGTGTGATACTAAGATTACTTTATATACTTTAATTTCCCACAACAATCATGATATGGTATAATTTTTTATGATTTGTACTTAGTAGAAAAAAAATACGTTAACAAGTTCCATAATAATATTATTATATTTTATTTACATTAATACAAAATTATTTGTAATAATAATGTCTAGTATTTTATAATTTCATTGATTAAACCATAGGATATTTTTAATATCTATCGGATGTTTAGGAAAATATTTATTTAATTTTTTCACGATCGACTATCAATAGGAATACAATTATAAAATTATTATTATTAAATATAATTATATTATACAATTGTGAAAAAAAAATAGTTCATCGACCAAAGACTGCTAAAAATTAAATAATGTATAAGTGAGCCATAAAAATCAATATTATACAATAGTAATATTATCTAATTATTAGTAACTTATAGTTACTATAGGTACTTCCTTAGTTTTTGTTTCATTCCAATTTGTTAATGGAACAAATAACTATTAAGCAAAAATATGTATAATGTATGATAATAGTAATAACAACTTAGGATTGCCTATTACTAAATCATTTCATATTGTTGTTTTTTGCTATAGTAGCATAATAGTACTATATTAGCAATCCGGCATTATGCTATACGATGACGTAGGTAGTAGGTATAAATGTAAATGTTATATAATCACATTTATAGGTAGATGACATTCTACAAATAAAATGAATGAGCTACAGTAAAAAATTTATATACATCATCAAACTCGTTATTTGTAATAAAAATAATTGATAAAACATTAATAATTATTTATAAAATTTGAATACAATATTATGTTATTTTTGACATTAAACATTATTGGCATGGTGGGCACGTAGAAACTAAAAGGCGTTTAATCATTCGATAATTACACTTAATACAGACAATATGTTAAATTATTACTCTAGAGGATATATTTAATTACAATAAACTTTTTTGTGGTCAATAATAATTTAAAGTCAAACATAAAAGTATTTTAATTGCTTTGTGTTCATACTTTTTAATGATTTGAAAAATGTTTTTTAATTATGTCATAAAAAAATATATATTCAAATTATATATTATATTTATATTTATACTTATTATATCTACTTACATAATTTTAATAAATCTTATTTTAGAGTGGAGCATTGGACGTATTGGTTTTAATATGATATGTGTTTTGATTTATTTATATTTTTGTATTTTTTCATAATAAATGAAAAATATTAAAAATAAATAGTTCTAGTTTTTTTTAAGCTTTTAAATTTAAAATTCATATGAAATTCAACAGTCATAAAAATTTGAAAATAAATTTATAATTTATAAATTTACAGAAAAAAATGAATATAAGATTCTTTAGTTGTTTTAACTCAAAAATAATTAATTTTAGAAATTTAAAAAATTCCACTTAAAATATAATTTTCTATACACAATTACATTTTCAAAATATTTAGACTAATTCTAAGCTCTTTATGAGTGCTATACATTTTTGATTTTTTTTTTAGTTTTTCTTTAGTCTTTAGTCTTCATAAAAAAAAATAAGGCTGTCAAAAATGTTGAAAATTCTAATATAACATTCAATATAAGTTATAACAATTTAAAGACAAATTGCATAATTTTTCTCGTAGATATTTCAAATTCAAATTTCAACACAATTGGATAGGTATTCATATTTCAACAAATAAAAACAATTTATTTTATTATTTTTATGCAATTTGAAAAATAGTATTCTTAGAGGACTTATTTCATTATTACGTATATTATTTACTTACGTAGGTATACACAATATTTTTTCAAAATACTTATGAGTAATTTCATGCTATTTATACCTATTCATACTATTCAATGATAGTAATGGTACATCAGTATACTGACTTAAAGGTTAATAACAGCTATAACTTACTAATAGCATATGGTATAATATTTTTCTAATTACAATATTAATTGATTAAATAATTTTTTTGATCTAAAATGATACAAAATATATAAATAATAAATACCAATACATATAGCTATATATTTGAAAATCTTCAAAACTAAAAATGTTGTGTTTTATTTAAAAATTTAATTAAGTATGATTATAAACTTTTTTTTATTTTAGTTTAACGCGTTTGTATAAATAAATTGTATAATATTTAAAACAATAGTTTCAATCTAAAAATTATTTATCTTACATATATATTTCCCTATTTTGTAAATAAAGTAAAATAAACAGCTCTTATACAAACATAAATAATTTGAATAAAGTATTTGACTACAAATCTTAGTCAGATCCATTAATCATCACTCATTATCATTATTATTATTTAATTTTAAATCCTGAGTGCAGTAATAAATAATACGGACTATACACAAAGGTATGATATTTTAAAAAAAAAACCTACAGAGAAAACTTTCAATATAATATATTAAAATAAATACATAAAAGCTATTAATACCAAATAATAACATAGTAATTTTTAATGAATTGAGCTAAAGAGTCATTTGTAAGATCATACATGGTTTCTACATCATTTTTGTTTTTGAAATATAAAGGCACCTATTAGTATGATTACTTTATTAGACACTGCATTTTTATATAAATAATCCTTGACTACTGTACTCGTTGTATATGAAATTACAATCACAATTATAATTGAATTAAAATAAGCGTATAATTCAGTTTTAAAATAAATTTAAGACTTAATAATTTTAACTAGGTTACACTGTTTCGGGACATAAGGCATTCTTATAAATAGTATAAACAATTAAATGTTGAACTAGTTGAAAGACTCGTATAGAAATATGGAATGCCGAATGTTAACAATTTTGGATTCCTACATTTTTTTATTTATTACTGTAATCTTGAATATTTACTGTATTAGCAATATAATTGTTTATATTTTGAAATCAAATTTCATATAAAAATATAGTCGTGTATGCTCGACTAATGCACGTATACAAATTATCAAAGTAAAGGTCAGTAATCTATAATATTACACGAATACTGAGATGTCAAATGCTCAAGGTTACTATTTCAAATATTATCACTATGATAAATAGATAAATCTACCTATCTTTATTTTTATTTAATACTCGCATCCTTTTTACCTTTAGAATTTGATAAATTAATTAACATGTATTTGTCGAAGCTACACATTGTAAAATTTGCAGTGGCGGTTTTGGTTGTATTTTTTTAGTGAGGCGAATTATGTATAACCCCCCCCTCCCCCCACTATCATAACAAAAATTAAACAGTAAGAACGGAATTCAAAAATATAAAAATTGCTATAATATAATATAATTTTAATTATATATAGTGACATACACATATGTATTACAACAATAACAATTGATTGTTTATTTTTTTGTTGAACGTGCCGCACTGCCGCAGTACCATTAGCCGTGGCTGCGGGTTGACACTGACTATAATAGTAAATCTATTTTCAGTACGCAGAGGCGATGACAAAACGTGCCTCACTATGATTATTGCGCACGCGTAGTTCTACTTAATTAACCAGTCGCGTGCATTCGCGTACATACGCGTTGTGTGTGTAATTTGTGTACACAAGTACAAAATCAGAGGCGGCGTAAAACGGTGCCTCTCTGACGTTATTTGAAATACGCTGAAATACCGTCGTTCGTTTACGACGTTTACGTACTAATTGTTTCGTGCATTTCTTATCGGCTTATCGATATTTTTGATAATATACACGGAATGATAGGTACAATAAAATAATAAATAATAATTCAAATTAAAGTGAAACGAAGAAGCATTTTTTCTCAAACAAAGTCATAAATACGTTAAAAATTATTAACGAAATATGTTCTATTAGTGAACCAAGAAGTTCACATTTTGAGTATTATTTTATATTTACCACAAAATTTTAGATGAGGCGGCGCCTCACTTGCCTCACCCCCAAAACCGCCACTGAAAATTTGATAAAACGTTAATTATTTTGAAACAATATTATACCTTAATCAAAAGTCTTTTTATTTTTTATAATTTATAAATATATATACTCTAGTCTAGTCTTGTGTAATATACAATTGATGCACTAAACCATTACCGTAGTAAACCAATTCATAACTTTTTCTAATTAATTATACAATTATACAGAATTGTATATATTTTTTTTATTACCTATTGCAAAAATTCAATATCACAATTATATTTTATTCAATTCTTACTACTTTTCGTGTATTCTATCTAACATTTACTACTGTAGGTTTAATAAATTATTTAAGTACCAAATTAAATTTCTTTGATTATTTTTATATAAATTTAAAAATTTAAATATTTTAAAAAGAATATTTAATTTTTTTTTAACAAATGTTATGCATTTTTAATAGCCTAATTTATAAAATATTATACATGTTCATATTTTTCATCAGTTTTACCACCATTTGTGCATACGTATATAAAATAAATAAATGGCATTTGTATACACTTTTGTCTACATATATTTGAGGAAATATGGTGTGGATTTAGATATTTGATGTGTTCAAAAGTATATATCAACAAAACTTACGTGTTCAACTTAAATCTCCCTAAACAGTACCACTTATTTTAATAAATGGATACATGAGATTTCTACGTAATATGAACTATTATAATAAAGCGTTTGTAGCATCAATTTTTATATAAAATATAATGTAATATGTAGCTTATACAAATAGATAACTGTTTTTTTAATTTTCGTGAGACTGAGATTAATCAATGTATTATTATTTTTAGTTTGGACAATTATCGAATTTGACCTTATTTTAAGTATAGAGCTCGAATTTGTCTAGATTGGAGAAGATTAAATTACTTCCTGGTTATGTAACTACATTTTTGTCGAAAACTACAAGACAATTAAAAAAGCGGGCAAGTAGCGGTAACACTCTGTGTACAGTAGGTTTTGACTGTTTTGAGTATACTTCGTCTCTGAGTAGGTCACTATTATAATATATTATTATAATTCATATGTTAAATTTGTATTTAATGGTAAATAATACTTACAATATTACATACGATAAATGATTCTATACTTAATTTGTCAGTCTAATTAATTATTACTAAGAATATATTGTTATAAATATTTAATATTATAATATAATATATACTTTATTATAATATTATTATTATTATACTCTATATTCTATAATGTATAAAGTAATTTAATTTACTATATATCATACTAATTTTTCAGAAAAAATTGCATTTATTATATTATTAATTAATAACATATTTATATGATATATTATTATCATTGTTAATTTTTAAGTTAATACCGACTTTTCGAAGAATGGCATAGGATATGTTTACACCCATATCAATATAATATGAAATAGCTTATAATTAATCCAAAAATTTAGAAAATGCCATTGGGTACAATAAAATAATATACATAAAAGTTTAAAATTCTCCAAAAATAATAATACCTATGACTAAAATCGTATTAAATTTGAACATAATGTCTATGAAAAAAAAAAATGTTTACTATATTTTTAAGATTTTTGAGTTTTAGTAAGAACTACTTACGAGGAACTTTGTATTAAGTATAAAATTATGAACATTTTTAACTATAAAAATTCCTAACTTTCATAAATTTTACGAGTTGTTGTGTCAGAATTTTTATATCATATTTTCTTTGAAACGTTCAAAATATAATAGAAGAAACTTAAATAAGTATTTATTCATCAATGAGATACTTAATAATGGTAAAGACTTAGATCCAGTGATACCTATTACCTATATAACCAAATTTTTTATAATAGAACAATACACTAATCGTAAAAAAAGAGTTTATTTCTAGTAAGTTTTCAAATATCTATCAATACACCATCAATTTAATATTCAACGTCTCAAAATGTATATTTTTGAGAAAATTCGATTTGAAGTTTTGACCTAAGATGTTTTAATGAATTTTTTACTTATGCATTTGAAATTAAACACTTAAATACTTGTAATCATACTTTATAATATTAATTTTCATTTGAAATTCACTCTTAAACCCAAACATTTAGACTTGTGACCATTCATAATTTTTTAAATAAATGCAAGACTGACATATATTGAGATGTGACTGTATTGCATACAGAAATTGATTTTTAGATAGCCACTTATTAAAATATAGCAGTATTGTGACTGTACTATCACAAATTATAAAATACAAGACTGCCACAACTCTAAATGTTGCTGTTTTGCACTCAACATATCACACGATAATTAGTTTTTATTCAGTGCAAGAACGCCACAAGTCGAAATAAAACAGTCTTGAATTTTGACTTCAGTTATAATTTGGATAAACTAAAATAAGTATACTGCCATAAAGTAAATATGGCTTTCTTGCATTGAAAATTAGCTAAAATTTAAATAATTCAATACTGACACATTTCTATAGTGGCTAAATAAAAAATGATATTGAATGTGGCATTCTTGCATTTTAATATTTTATAGAACTTATTTTTCTCTATTCAAGATTTTAGTCATAACTAAAAATTGATGAATTTTGAGTTGTGGCAGTCTTGTTCTGGGGGTGCGTAATATGTTTTATGAAAAGTTTAATCAGACAACATAATTATTTATCTCTGAAACTTTAACTTAACTTTAATAATCAAAAAAAAAAACTGTTTTTCGTAAAATATTTTAAATTAAATTGAATTTTAAAAAATTATTCGAAACCCTAACTATTTAGTAATTGACCTATAAACAATTCCTAAGTTAATTTGATCATATTTCTAGAAAAAATAAACATAATACAAGTTAAATAATAAATACCAAAATATAGTCTCCATTCTGGGTCATAACTTCAGTTTTAATTTTTATAATATTCGATTTATCATAGTGATTTTCAACTCAGTATCGTCACTTATTGTGCATGCTTCATAACAAAAGATATATCATTTAAAACATTATATATGTGACATAAAAAGATATAAAGTAGGTATGACAAGGGTTAATTTTGCGCTGCTTTTGTCTTGTGTTCTTTATCATAGTATAGGAGTTAAAGCTTTTATATGTTTAACTATCGTGGCTTGAGACTTATGTTCAGAGAACAAATGCCATTAAATTTAAAAATTGTAATATCTTTTAGTTTTTATAAATACGGTTTTAACATGTGACATGCAATTACATACCTATTTATTTAATATTTAATAGATACACATAATAATAATTGCTGTTGACCCAAATCATTTTTATAATAAACAATATTGGATATAGGACATGTAATTATAGGATATGAGTACACGGGTATACGAACTGTAGAGATAAAAAAAAAAAATCAATGTATTATATTTTACAATTATGTAGGTAATAGATTTCTTTTACCCGGTAATGATCATCAGTCGATCGGGAACAAGCAATAATGTTTAATACAAAATAACGATCGTAATTATTAGTTATTTTCATTATTTAATTTTCATCCAATGAAAATGATATACATTATGTGTGCAATATATTAGGTACCCACGCTCACCTCCCCGATATAATATATATTACATACCTACTATATATTATATACATGAAAATTACAGATTTCCGTTAGCTACCGCAATTGCATTATAATATAAAGGGGAGCATTTATAATAACGTAACATTAAGTACCTATAGTATTACCTGAAATATAATCAATATACTATAATAAATCATTATTGAAAACGTATGATTTTTTACACTGGTTTTTTCATCGCGCCCCCGAGGACGCCAGATGAACGATTTTGGGTCTAGTGTAAACGGCGTCTCATTTTTCGGTGGTCATAATCGAATGCATGGGAACTATACATTAGCCCATTAGCGACGTCTCGACAAGTGGTGCATACGCTCAGCTGCAATAGGTTTCGGTCAAGTGCCATTTTCCTAATTATTCATCACGTGTAAACTCTATAAAAGCAATACAACGCCATACTTATGTGTGCCAAGTTTATACTATATATACCTACACGTGTAAAAATGTTGAGCCACCATCGGCGTGCGAATAAAAAAAGATACGAGTGACCTTTGGACAAAAGTATATTAATAATATATAATATTATAAGGAAGGGAACGACAGTAGTCCCTTTTGTCTCGAATTGTTCTAGTAGAAAACACAATGCTTTGAGAAAATTTGTAGGTACTCTATTTAAAGCACGCACACTTAAATCGTACCTACATGTGCTATAATATAGACCTATGTGAATAAAAGTCAAACCATTTCATTCCTCTTATTAAAAATGCTGACTATTAAATATATAGCCACATAGGTGCGTGAGCTCAATTAAATCTTGAAAAATACTTATTTACTTGCTATGAACATTGTAGTGTTGCATTTTCCCACCCTCTATTCGTTAAAAAAAAAAAAAAAAAAAAAACGCTCAAACGTATACAACTCTTGAAGGATATTTTTACTGTTCATTAGTTACTATTATTTTAAATAAAAAGATAAAAAAAAAACATTGCGTAGTATTTATACTACTGAAACTATTGTGCAATCGAAACAAACGGAAAATTATAAAATCATTAGTACAATGATTATAGTATAAAATATATGCAAGAACTTAATCGGATATTTTTTGTTATTAAAATATAACAATATTATCATTACTATATTTTGTTTAATAAGCGTATATAAATAGAGAGAGAGAGAGAGAGAGATAAATAAAGAGAATATAATTATAAAGAGACTATAAAAGGAACTAGAAACGAAACCCGTTTAGGGACAGTTGAATATATTGCTACTGAAATAATGCATAACTATTATGTTAAAAGATCTTTGCACCACTATCATTTAAGTCGGTTATGGGGATTTTCAGAGTAATTAATTTGATACTAAGGTAGAATTTAGTATATTTTGATAATTTTGTAATTGGTTTTGAAATATATTGTAATAAACTTAAAAGTTTGACCGTTTAATTTACGTGATAAAGAAAAGGTTGTTTAATTATGTGGATAATTCAGAAAATAAAAACTACATTATTTATGTATTCATTCCGTGAACCACAATATCATAAATGCAATAAAATAATATGTTATAATACCTGATTTTATTCTAAGATATTTAGCTGATAATATGCGATAGGTACGCATATAAAAAATGTATGTCAGAATACAATCACAACATAAAGAAGAATAGTAAAAATAAAGTATAGGTACGAAAAAAATTATATTTAGAATATACAATTATGATATAATTTTTTTGTAATTTTAAACCATAAAATACTATTAATTAGTTAAATTAGTTATCTTTAAGATAAATTATTAATAAATGTTAGGTATTTATATATTTTACTTATATACTTGCATAATTTAACGAATTTAAATATTTATAATATATATTATATAATTAATAAATAGTAATTACTAATTAATAACAACCTTACTTTGAGTTTAGCTATATACTATTACTTTTTTAATGTTTTTTTTTCAAGTTTATAGTCTAAGGTGTTATTTAACTTTGTATATACATATTATTATATTTTAAGTATAGTTACCCGTAAATGTTGTTTTTGATTCTAACTTTAATTGAAAACAATAACAAGTTAGAATCTTTAATCGAGAATTAAAAAAAATATATTGTAAAACCTTAACATCTATTACATAAATACAAAACTAAAAAAGAAAATTTGAACAGTTTATACCTAAAGACATCGAGTACTATAACTATATTAGTTGAAATATTATATTTAGTCAATAACTAAGGTAGGTTAAAATTACATAAAAAATAAAAAAATTTTTTCCAAAAATTGTTATCTTGTATAATGTTACCTATAAAAGTGATCCACCAAGCATGCTTTTTCCATTGATAATATGTAAAGATTTTTGGCACTAGTTAACGCGATTAAGTACTCAGTTTATTAACTATATAGTATATACATTATACATACATGTACACTCAAGTCCTCTATGTATATACAGGGCAATTCACCAAACATATTCATTCTCTCTTTCCTTTCAATAATTCAGTTATTTAGAATTCGGAATTCTTAAATACTTTTAAATTAAATTTTTTTTTTTTACTAATTAGGGAGTGCCCTGTGGAGAAGAAATATAGAAATTTGTTTTGCCATTAGAACTCAAAATCAAAAATTCAGAATTTGAATAAATTCATTATTAAAGAAAAAATGGGAGTTAGCCACTTAGTGAATCATTCTATAATCAGTTAGTAGTTACCTCCTAGTTAAAATAAATATATACATGTAAATATACCTTGTATATATATATATATATATACCTATTGGTTATTACTACAGACTATTACAGTTTAAATATTCTACGTATATAATTTAGTAATGATTACTAAATAGTAAATTTACGATAGGTAATAATTAATATTAACAATACCAAATTTTTATACTTTGTCTAATTTAATTTAACTTTTTAAAAAGGCATACCAAGTATAAAAATCGATAATCGAAATCTCATCAATGCCTCTATAATCTGTTTGTTAATGTATTATTATATTAGGTTCTTACAAAGCAATAATATAGTAGAAATAAGATTAAAAATAATTTAAGTATTAACAACCAAAATAGATATTAAATAAATTAGGGATATAAACCGATAAACTTGTAAAAAAAAAAGACTCTTAATAATGAACTATAATTGTATAGGCGAGTATTATTGGTTCCATGTTTTTTTTTTAAATATTTACCTACAGTTATAATAACTAAATTAGCCATATTCTTTGATTATTTAATGAATGTATACTTAATTATTTTTATTTCTGTATTTATGTTATTATATAAGATTCTGAGAAGAGCAATGAATGTATTGATTATAGTATAATTATGTGTGTGTATGTATATGTGTTTTTTTTTTGTATCTAAAGAGACTTTAAAAAAAAAAAAATGCTCACACCAATACACCATCAACTTCGAGGGAAATTGTATTAGGAAATTAGATCTAGTTTGTATTTTGGTGGATCAAAAGTATAAAATATGTCTCAATAATATTTAAAATAATTTTTAAAAAAAGTACGAATATTTATTAAAATTTTAATGTTATATTATATGATTAAAGTTAGGACGTCTGCGATCAGAATCGTTTTTCGTATACTTTGATAATTAATAAATTCAATTTCAATACTCAATACTTACGAACTGTGCAGCAAAGCAGTTACCTACCAATCCACATGTTTTCATTTATATATAATATGATGTTATTAATTATTACTAATAACTGTAATAAGTAATAATAATAAGTAATTATGATATCAAACGTATTTTTATTTAAATTGTATAAAATATTATCTTAAAATAAGTATTTACGTAAATTGTATGCCTTAAGTATTACAGTAATTAATATTTAGTTGAATTAATATAAACAACTAATAAGTATTGAGTTTTTTTCAATACAAAAAAAAAAAAATAATAAACTATTATAACTGCGTAGTTTTGTATCATTTTTGAGACGCTGGAGTGTAAATATTCAAATTCTAATATATATGACTAAATACAAATATATCTAATACAATACGATAACGTTCACACTGTTCACAGTCACTATATAAAGTGTACGATACGTATTTTTCATTTCTGTTATCTTTAATCTTTAACACGTGTTTAGGATTGAATATTAATATACTATTAGTATTGTAATAGTTACCATTAATTTTAAGACTTGTATTCTTAGGGTTGACTTAGATCTTTTCACCAATATCGGGCTGCATGCCATATGAATCTACATTCTGCTTGAAATATATTTTAAATCATAATATATATTTGAGGGCTCTTTGTCGATTTCATTTGATGTTTACCGATGTACGATATATAACAACCGTTGAGAAGGTTCGATAGAAATTTCTTAGCTGCTCAGCCAAGCTTACCAAGCCTTTACGTTTAACGAACGTATTATTTTGTTTTTATTTATTATTCGTTTGTTTATAAATTTAATTTGACTCGTTGCATAATAGTTTATATAATTTTAGTTTTTCCCAAATAATATCTAGCAACACGTTTTATTCTTTAGTCGTTTTATGTTTATAGGATTACTCTGAAACATAAAGTATATTGCTTTTGCGTATTTGGTTTTTTTTTTATAAAATTCCCCAGATATATAGTAAATACTCATAAAAGTAGTACCGAACAAACAGTAGGTGGGTCGCCACCAGACTGTGCACAAACGTTTGCTGTCATTACGTCGCGTCGTCGTCGTTGTCGTCGTCATCGTGTCCGTTGGCTTTTGCTTATCTGAAACAAACTCTCCTCGAGGTCTGTCATATCAATGCTAACATTTATACAGTATTATACAAATAAAAATGAAACGAATGCGTCAAAAAAACACACCGCTTTTATATATACGTTTGTAAACATGAAGGCGTATAGGTTTTTGTTTTTTAAAAAAAATTGTTTATCGCGTTTTGTAAAGGCTTTATGGGAATTTTGTAGAGAAGGGTGCATGGGGCGGACTCCCCGGTCTTGTGAAAAATAAACGCATCGGCGGGCGTACAAGGGTCAACCTTCGGAGAGGCTAAAAATATAATAATAATAAATGAAATATTTTTTCTTCGCCGTGAACGCGTACCTATATGGGTACAAGAAACACCCCCGTCTACGCAGCAGACGCCCGTTGCGACTCGAAACGCCTCTCTGACCTCGTGAGCACACGATGACGGATTCGATTAAAATTCGTTTACACGCGGGTGGTGCTATACAACACGAAGGCCAATCTCGTATACGGGCCGGGGATCGTCGTTGAACCGGAGTCCTACCCCGCCGAGACAGTGCGAGGCGAATCGGCTTAAGAACAACGTCCAGGTGCGCGCACACTGTACTTTTATTATATGTATAGTAGGCATATTACGATTTACGATGACCTACATACTTGTGATATAATATGTTGAGGGTGCAGTACAAATTACAGAAGTGTGTGGAAAAAAAAATCGCCATGAAAATGCTGAAAAATAATACAGCCAGCACACAGTACAATGTAATACCAGCTATTATTCCTGCAATTGTCGCGCTTATAATATTATTTATATTTTCCACGCGCACTCGTTCATCTCTCTCGTAAAATTTGGTACCTCCTTTGATAATCTGTGTGTGTGTGTTTTTTTTTTATGTTTATTATATAATATGATTCGCACACCAAACGACACAATTCAAAACTAGTATTTTTCAGACTAGCCAATTTAGATTTGTGTATTTGCCTATAAAACTCGTGTATTTAAATTATTCACATTTATTCTATTTCGACACAAGTATTCATAACGCTGAGATCTACATGTAATATATTTTAAAGGGTAGAGTCGTGTTGTTTTAGCTACTGGTTCAGTTTATCATATTATGATACAGAAATCAGTAACTATAGAGATGATTATTTTCGTCAGCAACACGGTTTCAATCTTATACGCCTTCGTGGACCCTCTTATCGCCAGCGTTTAGGTTCCGCGTGCGATCGTCTCACCACATTTATATTATACATATTATGTTTTGTGGTGACGACGAAGAACACGATCAACAGCCCCGCTGCCGCTACCACCACTACTCATCATCAACAAGCCAACACTCGACAGACCATAAAACGAAATACTTGGCGTCCACATACGAGGATCGAAATAATAAAAATAATAATAATAGTAATACGTGCCACTAATCACTATAATTATTATATTCGTGTATTTTTTTTTTTTTTTAGATTACACTTTGGAGCGTGAAAAATGACTAGAATTTATTTCCAGAGAACGTCGTGGCGTACCGAATATTATCTAGAAAATGTACCCAGAGGAATAATCGTTTCTTTATCGGTGCCGACATTGTGTGTTGTATGGCTTTACAGACCAACAGACTATAGAGCTCGATGTGTTGCAGTGCCAATAACAACTGTGGGGTTCCTATCCCATTCTAAACCGCACTCCTGATTCAGCCGTACGAAAACAAAAATATAAAAACAGACTTCTTCCAAAAATATGTTTTGTCCTATAAAACGCTTTAATTTGCTGCAGCTGAAAGCCTGAGAAACAACACGTGTTGAATTATCTCGGTAAAACTATTCACTTCTAGAATTTCTGTATAGTAATTTATCATCCAGTGACATCTATAGACACATGTTTCATATCGGTCGGTGTTATGTTTTATATTACATTATATTATACTATATTATACTGTGTATGGTAGTATACAACTGAAGAATTACTGCGATATCCAACTGTGGTCAAATGCGATGATCCGATTTAGGGTTTGTACTATGTACTATTGCTCAGCGATTACTAACCCAACGATCGATACTAAAAAGCATTCAAAATCGAATACAATGCCTTTTGAAATATGTATATCATTAATTTTCTTATCTGTGACATTATTCTTTTTAAAGTATTGTGTTTTATTTAAGCTCAATTCTGTGTATTGGGAGTTAACGAAGTGGTGTTCAAATTCCAAGAAATCTTTTCAATGTAATATATTTTATTCTTAAAGAAAACTGTGTTACAAATATTGTCAAAATTACAAAATGTAATTTCGTTTAATCGGTAGTTATATTGCAGTTAAGGCTAGTAAATATTTCGAACAATTATTATAAAATATAATTAACAATAGTGTTTTGATGAATTATTAAAAAAGAATATTTTATACCTATCCCTTTGTATATGTTATATTATAAAAATTGGAATTGAATTATTATTTATTTTTTTTTTCTTAAGTATTAAAATTACTTAAATACATTACCCAAAGTACTATTTGATAAGTATTTTAGCAGTATATTTTTTCCACTTTGAACCTAAATCTAAATAATAAAAATTAGTTATAGATGCATGAACGATTCTACAATTATTAACCAATTATTAAGAAGACGTTATACCCGCGTATGTTGTATCTGTCTTACTAATGCAGATCATAGTAAATTTGCGTTCAGCAGAACACATTTTGTGATGTTAGCTTTAATATTAGAGTAAATTTACCTATTATCAATTTTAAAGGTAAGAATATTATATTATATTTTTATATTATTATTATTATATGATATTATCTAGAAAATTTTATATGATTTTATTGATATTATCATTTTAAAGTTGTAATATTTTACATAGCTATAACTCACTATAAAATTATAATATCAAAAAAAGTATATGACATTTTCTAGATAATAATCTTACCTTTAAAATTGATAATAGGTAAATTTACTCTAATATTAAAGCTAACATCACAAAATGTGTTCGGCTGAACGAAAATTTACTATGATCTATATTAATAAGACAGAAACAACACAATATGCGGGTATAACGTCCTCTTAATATAATATTATATTGTAAACGATTTCTAATATTTCTTCAATTTTTATCATATTTTATTCAAGCCCAACTTATACCTTATAATGGTTGCACTCGGTCGTCTCAGTCGATAATTCATCATTTTATTAACAATAAATATTATAAAAACTGTAATTTATTATTTTTTTTTTCATTGAAATTGTATAGATTTCGTGTTAGTGTGTAGGTAGATACTTTTAAAATATCTTCGATAAGCATTTTATATAATACCACTTTAATCTTTGATTTGTATCTCTTTGAAAGTATCAATTTACTATTGTTGTGTGCCTTTAGTACAGAAACAACCGGTTCTTATTTGGTACATAGTTGGCAATTCTCAGATGGGTGACCATTGAAATATTGAATAGGGTTGCGGGTATCACTATATATAGACATACAAACCATTCGATATCATTCTGTCTGTTGACCGAATTTCAATACAGAGACCCCCAGCGATCAGTACGGACATTTATTGAGGATACATTTTTATATTATATATAATACATTAATACTTATGTTAAAATAGGAAAAATGAAATACCTAAATAGTAGGGGGTTCGAGGTCGTTACAGTGTACACATCGCTAGATGTTGTTAACCAGTGAGGCATAAAGACGAAGTGGCAACAAAAGATATATTGTCCGATCGTGCCTACAATGGCAGGGTTTATATTTCGAATTTCCAGACCAAATGTACACTGTGCATATTGTATAGTGTACACAAATGTATACATAGGTCAGATTTTTCAGAGATTCGTGTATGTCGAATAATATATAATAAAACCAAATTAATTTTTCTAGAATTATTTTAAAGTATTGTATGTAAACATTTTGAAATCTATACGATACTATCAAATAAAAACCGAATGCTATATCATAGTCCATGGGTTCATAAAATATTTTCATTGTGAATACAATGTATAACAAATACCAGTGAAATAAAATAATTGAAATTCAACTGGAAACTTAATATTGTATGTAATCGAGATAAATCAAATAAATAATAATAATTCGTAGAATTATTCAAATGGTTTGATAAACCAACAATATAATATTTGTTTTCTTACTTAATAACGGTCACTAGATAATTTAACTTTTGTACATGCGCTATGCACATTTACGCATGTACTGTAACTGCAGATTTGAAACAAATATGCCATCTTCAAAATAATTATAGTTTTGAAATAAATTGTCACGCTTTAAATCTTAGATGTACTCTTTAGTTCTATACTTCTATGTATGAGTATACTTGTGGTATTATGTGCATTACAGACTACAGAAGAGCGCAGGTGTTCAGTACTACAATAAAGTATTTCAGTTTATGATGGCAGAAACATGTATACATGACCATGTTAGTAATTTGGTATGTTACTATGGATGTGTAAAAACCAAAAACGTAAACCACTGACATTTATTTTAAAAGGAAAAAAAATCAACGTTTTTTTTTTTTCTGTTATTATTTCTGATATAATAATTTCTATATATGGATAAGTTGTACAAACAAAATAGTTCACATTAAATAAAAAATAAAATATATAAATCTAACGTAAGTGTTGTAATTTCCCAACAATAAACGAATAAGCAAAAATTTTACCAACATTTTTTATAGGTACAATGACTACGATGAGGCGATGGTCTAGAATAAATTTAATTTTTTTAATAAAATTAATAAATCATAAATAAATGCATGTTTGTATTATTGCATGACGTTACATAATTTGTCATGTACCTTAACATATTTCAATTTACATTATTGAATTTAATTAAAATAGTTTTTGGAATTAAAATTATATCTATGTATACATCACGATAGTTGTAGTATGTAAGTACCACTATATATCAGCTATTGTATATACATTTGCTGTGAACCATTATTATACTTTTTGAACTATTACTAAATATGTTGATAATTGTATTTAAATTAGTACATATATATTATTACATATATTATAATACATCTAAATAAAAGATAAATTATACCATATTTATTTTTCAAAAAAATATTTCCAGCTCTCATTAACCACCTTGATACATTATTGTATTATAATATTATATGATAAATATTTAATATTTCAAAAGCATTGGAATCCAAAGATTAATGTTAAAACCCTAATCTTTATTATAAACAGTATAAAACAGTGTGTTATAATATGTTTATTGTTTTATTATTTATTCCCACAACTATTTTTATACAATTTAAAACATAAAAACAATTCATCAGATTTCTAAGTGTGCCTATCTTATTTGATTTCATAAATGCTTGTCGCTTGATAAAAGATTCGGTTTGAAACACGAAAATTCTCAAGTAAATATTTACACGGTTATTGGTTACATTTTATGATTAGCAGTTACACGTATACATGCATATTATACATGGTTAGGTACGGGTTAGTGCTGTTATTGTGGTTATATAATATTATATGCGTTTCATTATGTATACAATAAACATCGTTTAACGTTTTTAGAACTTTACACGAATTTCAAGTAAAAAGAATCATCCGTTTATACTTCATAATAATTATAATATGAAAAATAAATAATACTATTATATCCACTGTCGTGTTATGGTTTTCATTAGTGTCAATTTTTACTAAAGTTTAAATAATAAATTTTATCATTTTCGTCTCTTTGTTAATTTTTTTTTCTTTATATTCACAGCGCATTACTGTTTGATCAGGAGTTATTTTTATATAATTAAATATTATTATATTATGAATATAATAATATACAATTTTTGTATTTCTCTACAATATTGACTAAACAATCGCTATGATTACACCCGTGAATCGTTATATAATTTTATTTATATTAAACACGGGTTGTGCACTTATAAGGGGTACTATTATTATTAAACACTCGATGACAAATAATAAATTACTATATTGTATTTTGGCATTTCGAATTATGAATATTAATATAATATTTTTTATATGCATATAATATATATGTAGATATGTAGTAAGTACGTATTATCAGCCAGCGACCAGCGTGTACAGTTATGTATAGGTGCCTAGTAGATCGTTATAATATTGTTATTATATCATTTAGCGCAGCCACGAGCGCAAAATTATAATTTCATTAGGTGTTCAGTATATACTATATGGACGGACGTGGCAAAAAAAAAATCGGAAATAACAATACATATACAGATAAACATTTGCGGTGCAACGACATTCCAACTAAACGAGTATTGTATGGAGTTTATACATTACCTGTTTTTAATCCTCGAACCTCATAATCACCCTTGTTCCGGAGAAAAGCGTCGGCGTTTTCCGAGGATTATAAATCAAAGTAAGATGCACACTACACCTAAATTATCTAGTGTGACCAGATAATTATATTCGATATCTAATATTGGTAATATTTAATATATTTAATCGATATCTGCGTTCCGTTTTTAAAGTACCACTTATGTCCTATATATTTATCAAAATTAAATTTTACTTTTTTTAAATTATGTTTTACTCAATTTAAATAATTAAATAAATACTTTACTAGCTATGCGGTCCACGTTGTTTTAGCTGTATCAAGTTGACACCATTGAGGCATTGGCCATAATTTTGATTCAATCATCAATTTATTATATTATAAACACATACTATATTACTTATACCTACCCAATAACACTCATTATAAAAAAGTAGAATTCACTAATTATTTTACTAAATATTAAATAATGTTATAGAAAATTAATAATTATTAGTGATGTAATTAAGTAGCGAATATATATTTTTTTTTCATAATAACTCACCTTGACTATATACTTAGTCGTTGGCGTTAACATTTTTAATAATAGGTAGTTATTTAATTTACAGGTTTAGTTTGAAATTTACATGCTATGCCCTAAATTAAAGTTGTCTTAATTAATTTCTTCGGAGAATCTGATTATTTTTTTTGTTATCCCTTTTCATTTTTAAGAGCTTCCCAGAAGTGTTTTCGTTAATAATATCCGAACAAAAGTCTGAGTATTTTCTGCAATCTGTTAGAAAATATTTCATGGTTATAGTATCTCATTGTACGATTCACAAATTACTACTCCCTCTTTTGTCATCGGGAGTTTGTGCGTTAGCTAAGTGTGTCCAATTTTGATTCGACTGATGATTTTTGATTGTTATCGAAAGATGATTTCGTGTCTATTTGTTAGTATTAAATTTGATGTATTTCAATTAGTTTTCTCTGGAACGACAGTGTCTCTTTTAAGTAAAATTTGATTCCTTTGTTTTGATATGGATTAATAACTGTAACCAATAGGTATCACTAATTTTTTTAGGCGCAGTATATTGTTCAAACAGAGTCTCCTCTGCTGTCTGTTGAATATGAAAAAAAGTATCGCTAATTCTTAAAAAAATATTAGAAAGTGGCTCTCTTTCGGACTAAAAAATTATGATCACCTTAACCGTCTCATTTACACTTCACGAGTTCTAATATTAGGCCTAAACAGTTTCGTTCATCTTTCCGATCACTATTTAGAATTGTTCTATTTATGCATAATATATTACGTGTGATAATTAAATCAAAATTAAATTTAACCCTTTGTAAAACAGTTGCTGTAAGACGATGGTTTTCAATACAATGTAATATAAATATATAACGTATGATTGGACCTCATTGCAGCTTCGTAATACTCATAAATCATAAAGATCCTATAAATACCTACCACTGCGGGCTACCAGATACTGCGTATAGGTATATTAGATTTGTAGTGGTATTATAATGTAACAGTCTACCGACAACATTATAATTGAGTGGGGTGCGAATTCGGAGAGAGTCAAAGTGCCACATCACTACCGCGCGCGGTAGTCGTGAAAAACTAAGCGCTTACGCGTGTGATAACAAAATGTCGTTTATGTTTTATTCACCATAATCGGTGTGACCGCGGTTTCCGCTCTAATACTATGCATAAAAACATACCCACATATTATTCGCATTCCATCTGTATCATATACCTATCAGGTACATACATAATATTATACATGTCTAACGAATATTATACGCACGCACTGCAGTCCATATAATATTTTTTTTATAGTGTACCTACCTATATTATTTATATTGTTGAACAAAACCTGCAGATATATTTCAAATCCATCTTCCTAATAATACCTCTGTGTATACCTACCAGAATAATACAATAATATTATTAATTATTACGAGAAATATAATATATTATGACACTAGTGTTTGGGGCTCGTTGATGCTCTTGATCGTCGTCGTAGAAAACCATATTCGTATCCTAGGTATATATTTTAACAATTTATTATTATTCGTACGCGAGACTCACGCAAATGTCTAAAATATATTATTTATACAGTATAACGACGAATATGATGTTGCTCTTACGCCGTCGCAGGGTGAATAAAACACGGGCAATCTTTAGTCGAAGTTGTGAACGGTTCTTGGCTAATGAACAAAACAACTTTTAATGTTATTAAAAATCTCTCTTGTGATTAAAATCCACGAATCCAGTGGCAGCAGCAGCAGTGGCTGACGCACGTTATATATTTATTATATATGTGACGAAAAATCCAAAATGGCTGAGACTCCGAGAGGTTTATCATTAAAAAATAAAAGGGTGCGCGCGCTCGCGCTATAGGCACATGTGTATAATAATAATAATAATAATAATAATAATAATAAGAGTGTACTGCGCCAGTTGCAAACCGACTGTATGTAAGCTATATAATAACACAATAACACGGAGAGGAGAGCTGCTGCTGCCTGTATAGCATTAAAGCCCCTCGGGGATCGGATTGCACTTTTTTTCATTTTTTTTTTTTATTTTATCGCCCAACCAAAACACATGGCGGCAATAGACCGCGTGTCTTCGGGGTTACAGGGAGATAAAATTTGCCCTCTTTCGCGCTCGCGGCGCCGTAGGTCTTCTATAACAAATTTGTTCGGAACGCCCGCGCTCGAGCAGCGCTGCGGACTGCGGTACGTATTATTATATATCAAACCTGCTTATGACTACTGAAAAAAAAAAAATCATTTTACCAAACACTGCAATACCCCGGTCTTATACATATAATAACGTTGTGTTATAATGGCCATGCTATAATGACCATTATATATTACTCAAAGAATGTACCATATAACATATTATACAACAGTTGAAATATTATTATAAAATAAAAATATAATAATATTATTTATTTCTAAAGGTCACTGCGAGTATTTACTTTTATACCATTATTGTAGTCGTTTGTATTTTATTTTATGGCATTTATTATTTAATGTTTTTGTGGTGGAAGGAAGGGTTGAAATTAGAGGGCGTCTGATAATATTATGGACGCGATTTTCCAAGGGTATAATTATATAAATTGATGTATATCGAGACTGTCTACCATTTTATATATTAGGTATGATATAAATTAATATTATATTATATACGTTGCACAGTTCAGATATTTATATACAGTATACTCACATAGTGAACCGTGTATACAAAATCGGTTCTGTACAAAAGAACCTCGCCAACAACCATGAAATTATTTTTCATTAAAAAAAAAATCGTTTAGTTTCTTTCTGAAATATTTGACACCCATAAAAATATCAAATCAATATAATATTCTCAATATTGTTGCAGTAGATCTCAGTTTACAGTCTACAGTTCGTATTACCTAGCTGTAATAAATTATAATGTGTATTTTCAAATCGATGAATTGTAAAAGGTATAATATAGATATGTAGTCGCGATGACGTGGTCGACATTTATAAACTATGATGTACCACATAATATATTTCAGTATCTATACCTAAACCACCTCTTTCACTGTCGCTAACCATAATGTGCTTGTTCATAAACACGAAATCAAGAAAACTATAAGAACTGATAAAATGATAATTACGAAATTGATTTTCACAGTTTACCCAACCACCTAGAAATATTTCCACCTAGGTGTTAAAAAAACCCCAAGCCATATCAAATAAATATATATATATATATCTACTGTTATATTTACATTTAACGCATCAATACGTCAATACGTTTTATAATAATTAAATAATAGATAAACATTATAATACAATATTTATAAATACCTATAAGTAATTTATCTGTAATTAAAGTATTATACATTTATATACTATTTATATACGCATTTTTATCCTATCCGGCTATTATATCATTATTTTATTTATATTAACAATTACACAATTTTAACAATCTGCCTAAAATAAAAACCGCGTGAATACAAATTCAAAACGTTAATTTGGTTATTTACAGTTAACACAAAAACCGCAACTATATAAGGGTATGCATCATGTTCAAACGTATCCCGGTGTTCAACATATTATAAACGAAGGGACATTTTGAAAATAAATGTAAACATCCCGGGAGTTGAAACTTAGTTAACATAATTCTTTGCAATCGCGCAGTGTACCCCGGGGACACGAAAAGTGGATGCAACCCTAAAATCTCGAATGCGTGCACGCGGATGAGTCAACATTTTCGAGCGTCGTCGTCGGCGGGTTTGCTCACGAAAGTAAATGAAACCGATTTTCGACTACGCGAAAAACACGTCGTCGGTGCGTGTCGTGCCGAACTTTTATTTATTTTACAATAATTTAAAAGTGAAAACTTATAGTACGCGATTTACACGCGAGCGTTTGTGACGTTCGTTAAGGAGGAATCGTTCGAAAAACCCAAACACAAAATCCAAGTAGACCGCGGTAGACTTGGAAACAACGAGATTATAAGCAAACGTAAATGTTACGGCGCAGTGTTTCTCGCGATATACTATATGAAAACTACACATCTCGGTCCTAATTAAAACGCGGTCGGAATATCGAATGATGTTGACTTTGTATAGTCGCGACGTATATCGGTACTTCGGTGCTGGAGTGGTCGGTGCGGAAAACGAACGATTTTCCTGGGGAAATGATAATTCGGCTGCGAAAATTCTTTCCTCGCGTATATTATACTGCCTAGGGCGTCGGTGATTGGCCCGCGGACGAGGACCATATCGCGGCGGCGGTGGCGTCGATGCACCTTGTGCTTATTGCATCGTCGGCGTGGGGGGACGAAGTCGAGGGTCCGCGGCCGAGCGGCGGGTCGGAGCAGAGGACGGCGAACATAAACAAAACGATCGTCGTACGGCGGCAGCATGTTCGTGCGGGCGCTCGCTTATGCGACGTGTGTGCGTGCGTGCGTGCGTCAGTGTTTCTCATGCGGTGGACGGAGCGAGCGAGCGGCGTCGCTTAATGGGTAGATAACGAACGAACGAGCGAGCAAGTCGTAGCCAGAGAGAACGCGTGACAGAGTGCGCAAGAGACCGAACGAGTGTGAGTGACCGTGTGAGGTTCGTCTTCAAGCGAGAAGAGACGGCGGCGGTGGCGGCCGTCAGCTGTGAGTCCTCCGTCTCCTCCCCCACAAGGCGGCCGTGAATGGTAGCGGCGGTGGCGGCGGTGGCGGCGGGCGACGGCAGCAGCCGCCACTGGCCACCAGCGCGGTCGTGCGGCGGCGGCGGCCGCGGACGCCTCCGCGTCGGCATGGGGTAACACAACAAAACGCGATTTACATTATATTATTATGTATACGCGGCAGAGGAAGCCTCGTAACGCGGTGCGCATGCTCACCTCTAATCACGAGCGTGAGAGACGGGAAAAAAAATCGTATAATATAATACGCGCGCGCGCACGCACGCTCGAACGCACACACACACACACACACACACACACACACACACACATGCGACACACGAGAGCGCGCCCGCAACAATATCGTTCTCTGAACTATCGATTTTGTGTTACATTATCGCTATTCGTCGTTATCGATTTTCGAAAAGATTTTCTGGCCCGATCTCCGATGAACCTATGACGACGGCGGCGGCGTAAGGATCATAATATACCTAAGACGATATCTAATAACGCGTGACGCTCGTCCGAACGAAGAAAACCATGTATCGGACGGCCGACGCAATTGTTACAAAATCATTTTTCTTCTATCGTTATTATTGTTGGGGGAACAACAAGCAATAACCTCCCCGGTTGTAGCCGCGCCTTCAGCTGTCGCGAGCGTAGCGTTGAGTTTTTTTTTTTATTTAAAAAAGACAAAGTACGTTTCACTGGCTGCAGCTTTCGTGAACCGCGGGCGAGCAATTTGCTCGGCCGCTCCGGAAAAGCAATAAATTATATAGTTACGCCGATATCCTTTTTCCCCCTCCCCCCTATTCGTTAATATTAAATTTTGTCGCATGCGTATGCACGGACGGACGACCGAGATCATTAATCGGACGAGCGGTGCACACGTATACGCTTTATACAATATAAGTATACGTACGCGTTATTGTTGTTGTACTTGTATTGTTTTTATCGTCATCGATAACACAATAATATATCGAAGTATTATGTGTGTGTGTACGCACGCCCTGATGATAAATTAAACACTCGGACCTATTGATTATTATTTTTTTTAATTTTAATTTTTTTTTTCGTCTCCCTCGCCGAACGTTATTTGTTTTAATCGACGAATTTCTCGTGTACTCGATACGTACGGTTCGCAGTAACGCTTTGGTTTTTATAACTACCATTAAATATTCATGGTTGTGTTTGACCATTATAGCTTCGCGGTATACCACCGAAAAGAACGTCGTTTACGCGAGTCAAACCGCACGTTATTTTACGACAACATTGCCATAGGTACACAGTGAAACTTTCATAATATAACGGTCACCGAAGGGACCAGAAGTAACTTTTGGTATTTAGACGTGACCGTCCGGTAGGGGTGACCGTTGCCATGCAGAAGTAGATTAATGACCACTATAATATATTATAAAGAACAAGTATACCTGCATTTTAACAATCGTGTAATATTTTATCGATCACAGCGTAATATATATATATATATCACTTGAACTATGCGTATAGTTTATAATATACTAGCTAATAGCTATACCGCCGTTATTTGCCGATTCGGTTTTACGACTTTTATGGTTTTTATTTCGACTTTGCCGTTGGATTTACATTATTTAAGCAGATATTATATCTTAATTTTATGAGATCAGTGGCTTGCAGTGACTTCTCTACAGTGTCATATAATTCTGCAATGATTAATTAAAAATTATACTTATCTCAATTTTCTCATGTCAAATTTAGATGTTTTTGTTTACTGTTTAATCGCCACGGAATTCACTTCGAAACGCTACCAACTATTATTGAACACTAATAACCAATGACACATGATAAAATACATAACTCGTCGTGTTCGTAACGTTTACGTGTTACTTTAATGAAATACCTAAACCATTAACTGTCGTTAATAATTAAAATAATCAAAAATTTTCCTATTTTTCCTATTTTTAAAACATACATTAAAGATTAAACCGATACTAATAATGTCCACTATATATGTAGAAGTATTAATGCATTTTTTTCAAAACACTTGACTGTTATATTTTAGATGTGACTGTTAACGGAAGCTTCACTGTACAAGATCCTTTATATAAGTATAGTAAGTATACAGAATAATAATATGTTCTAGCGTTGTATTGTTGATGGTCTTCATTCCTGGTCATTATCTGCATACCCGACGAATTTGGAAGATATTTATTTTCTCCGGAGAGAAGGTAGGTTACTTTGAGTGTCGGACAGGCTAGATACTTCAAGAGTATTTGTGTAGACAAAGATACAACTGCATCGTGTTTACAGCTTATCTGAATATGAATGAGATTTTATTATCTGGGTAAACAGCTAGCTAGAGCTTTTGGCATAAAACGGTAGTATCTCGTGTGGATAATTTATTGTAACCTGCAATGTCGCCCTCGAGGCCTTGAAATGTTTCGTATTGAAGTATGTTCTAAGTATCCTTTTTAATACCACGCAAACTGTAAGACGAATTTCAAAAAGTTTTAAAACACTACAAGATAAACGAAACGGTAATTATCTATACGAAACTAAATGTATTCTATTATGACGTCATAATACTATGTTCTCTGCATATGATATTCAAACAATTATTTGTGAAAATTTGTTATGATCTATTTTAGAATATTAGAACTCTATATTTGATTTTGATGTCTGTTAATGTGCTCATATAATAATATTTTACACATTTATTACTGATTCTAAGATATAACAATTACAATTTTAAACAATGGCTTTATTTTTTAAATTTAACATACTATAATAATACTATTACAATAAATACATTCAATTCCTGCCGCGTATATACGTTTTTACATTATATCCACACTGCATCCTAATATGTAATAATTATAGATAGATAACTATAAATGGACCATAACATGATTACAATAATAATTATAGTATATTTATATAATTCATTTCATACTATTTTAATTTTTTTATTACGTTAATTGTAAAATTATATAAGTCGATTACACATTATTTATGAATTAACTAAATTTCAATACCCCACTGAATAAACTATAACAACAAAGAAAATAATTTTTTTTAAATTTCATTTTTGCATACGACATTTAACGATAACAAAGTCGAAAAGAGATTTATAAACAGTAGATTCGAGTAGTAAGTAGTATTGCGTACCTCTAGTAATTGGCTCGTGAATATAAATCAAAACGAATAAACGTTGTTCTATCTAAATTATATTCCTCCATCTCTTTTTGATTGAATTCTTGTTTTATAATTTAAAATTCAAATATAAATTTGAACGGAATTCCTTTCACTCTAAAATATATATTAATGAAAAATGTTATGTTGTTTTACAAGAAAAGTATTGATAAAAAATAATTCCATTTTTATTTTATTTATTCTTTACGGATTTTGAGGATAGTATTACCCAAAGGCATTTTTGTTAGTATACTCATTATTTCTGATTTAAAATTACTTTTATTTCAAACCTTTTTTTCTATCTTATGGACTTAGTTTTTTTTTGCCTCTGTCTGTTATGGAACTTTCAATATTTATACCTAGCTCATTCGATTTTTAATATATAACTATATATAGATTTTAAACGATACTCAATTTATCGCCGAATTAATATGATTTTCTTTTCTTTTTATTTTATTTTATGCTTCAAACTTTTCCGACCATATTTTACTTATTTTTCTTTATACACTTTATTTATTAAATAAATTACTTGTGAGCAATTTAAAAAAATGAAAGGTCCAATTAGACATTCATTATAAAAACATTTGATTATAATTATTCTATTGATGTTATTTTTAAGTTATTCATTGTCTTTATTTACAAATATTGATCGCTTCTAAAAATGTCAATTCGATAGAAAACCGGTCAGATTTTAAGAGTACAAAATCTTATTTTAATGACTTTAATAATATAATCCTTAAACAAATTTATAAAATAATGATTGGTTTAATTAAAAAAAAAAGTATGGGTACCAGACTCGAGTTTATTCCATGTTGAATGTGACATTTTTATTTTGCAAAAATAATTGAAAGGATTCTCTGTATAATGGAAATACAATTAATCAAAGCAAATAGCAGTAATTCTATTTAATTATTAAATAAAATACGACGAATTAGTAATTTTTTAGTCGTTTACTCAATGAAAAATCCTTGACAGTTGACTTTGTCGAAATTGCATGAAAATAATAAATATATTATACTCATAAAAATTAAACTATTGTACAATTAACTATATATTTATTATTTATACGATAAAAGAAGTGGATTATTAAATTGATAGAAAAAATAGCATAAATACTCAAATGTATTGTGATATATTCAATACTATATTATATCTGTACTTCCGACACACCGCATACTCAACATCCATTCAAGCACAACTGCTTATAGAAATAAGGTGGATTATTATATGTTCCCAATGGACTGAATAATATATGACTTCATTAAAAATGAATAGTGGGTGATGGGTGTAAAAGAATAATACCTGTGTAGGTGGCGTAGTGTAATATTGAACGAACTGCACATGAACAACCAATAATTTATAATTACATATAAATGCATTTTATTTTAAACTGTTTTCAATAGAAACGAATATTTCCATAATGTATAAAGGTACGGACCTTATAATATTGTAACGTTTAAAGGTTGATTTACAGGACTGTTTTCATTTTTCACCATATCGTTCTTTGTGCGCGTTCTCCATCAGCTATAATATAATATAATATGCAAATGTTGACATCTATATGCTTATTATATATACGTATTTATATAAATATTATTATTATCTATTACTTACTCGTTAGGTCTGTATAGTTACGTATCGTAGTGTGTATAAATTTATATATATACATATAAAGGTATATATTTAAGTTATAAATTGTACTTTTCGCCAATTCAACGCCCCGTATTTACGTATATACCTATGTATGTTTAAACTTTGAAATACTTCACTTCCCCCTTTGAGCTTAAGCCATTGTCCGTGGCCCATTGGAAATCCAATGCCTCCCGCGTACATATATTTATAGTGGTATAGTATACCGCCGGTCTCGACCCGTGTACTATGTACGTGTGCGCAGGGGAGGAAGTAGCATTGTTTAAACGAGACCGGATCAGTACACGTGCTATATCGCAATCGCTAAAAATGCGTTTGGATGTTGGATGGCAGCCAATCCAAGTAGCACGAAACCGCCAGGGTGTACCTGACAGCTGGAATTGATAGACCCGCGGGCGCTGTTCCTGTCGCACTCTCTCTCTCACTCGCTCGAACATCATCGAACTATCTCATTATGCCACTGAACGGGACACCATCGATCTCCAAAAACGTTCCGATTTACTATAATTTTTTCAACAATATCGTGCCCACGTCTGTCAGCCGCGCTATTGGAATCCACCCCGGTAGAGCAATTGGAATATTTCAATAAACGAGGTCGATATATTATAACCGTGGCTGTATAATATGTAAAGTGGATGTACAATGTCGGATAAACCTACGAAACCCCAACGAGTTTTCGTGCATTATTTTTGGTACACAAAAAAAAAAAAAATGGAGAAGAGAAAAGAAAGAAGAAAAAGATTTGCAATCGTAGAATAATTGAAATATAGTCACTTCGAGATAATTTAATACTTAAATTGTTCATACAATTACAATTGTTTTATTTATTATTATTTTATTTTTTTTTTTTTGGGACGTCGTTTAGAATCACAATAGTTTTTTTAGCGAGTCATTCCCTTGTGTAATATTATATAAAAAATAAAGATGTTTTAAACTCATTTGGTACTCATGAATCAACTTGATCAATGAGTGGCATTAGTTCTGCCTCCAAGCAGCAGACATCGCATGACGAATACTCTTAAATCATAAATATTTTCTATTCTACGTTATTTTGTACAACGAAATAAAAAAGAACTAAGAACGTAACAATATTGATTCAAATTAGAAATGTACCAAATATTGAAACTGATATATATTTCATATTCATTATAAATAACAAATATATTTAAACCAGTGGTTTCCCTCGATCCTTTTATAGGGGAGAGCGAGCCTCATACATAATAATATAATACGTTATAAATTATAATATAAACATACAAATTACTAGGTAGTGATAAAAATAACGAAAATTTGTAAGAAAAAATACCATGGGAAGGGTGATTGCCTCATTCACGCTCTCCTCTTAAGGACGCCCCTAGCTGGTTTAAATCAATAGATATTATAATATACCTATTCAAGAAAAATTGATTAACATTGTGACTAAATACTTGAATATAAAATATATTGTACATCAATTTTTTTCGAAATGATATAACATTATTCATTAATAAGTGATAAAATAATAAACAATTATTAACATTAACAAATTATATAAACATTAATAACACGGATATATAGTTAACTTATTTTTGCCAAAAAAAATCGATGTATTATAATATTATATATTATATTTATTATCGTTTTTAATATATGTATAAGTCAATATCTCGAACGCAGCGATGTAAATAGCTTAAAATCAGTTTAAGTACTTTGAAAATTTAATTGTGTATAGAAAATAATAATAAATTGAATGGCTAAAAGTGTCAAGTTCGTATGATTAATATTTTTCGAATTACAATATGACAACACTAAAATCGTTAGAGAAAAAAATAATTTTTCATTCAAAATTGTCAAAATTATAGAACTTCAAATATATCAAAAAAATATAGATCAATTTATTTTTCACATTTTTAGAATGCAATAACACTTTTCAATTAAACATAAATATTTTTATCAATATTTATAAATCAAAAAAATTTAAAAATTAATTCAAATACTCATAATACCTTAAAAGTAGACTAAATATTTTGAATATTTAATTACGCACAGAAAATGATAATTCAAATTTCAAGTAATAATGGAATGTTTCAAGTTTCTACGATTAATATTTTTTTTAACAATAAAATAATAACAAAATAACAAATATCGTTTGAGGATAATCATTATTAGATATTTGAATATCCAACGTGGTCAATATTTAAACTCCTAATATTCTGAAATGTATATGGCTTTGTAGTTTACGCTAGCTAATAATCCTAACCTTTTTAATTGTATTGTTTACCTTTATTAAATAAAGAATTTTGATACTATTATAAAGTAAATTTACAGAGTATCAATTTTTAAAAGTAGGTCATGAAAAATATCTGTAGTTATATAGGCATATATAAAGCCAATATCCATATAAGGTACTTTTTATTTGTTCACATGTTTTAAAGTTTTTTTTACTATTTGAATATGTCCCATATGTATTCGCTGTAATTCTATACAATTAATTTCGCTCGTCTAGAAAATTCCCCCAATAAATATTTGACCTTTTTACTTTACCCCATACTTGGTGTACAAGATAATGGTCTATTAAAAACGATGATTATTAAAAACTGCCCGTGTGAATACAAATAATTGGGGAGGGGGTAACATTTTCAACGTGTCGGGAAAAGTAGTTACGTTTTCTATTCTTTTACATATAACATTTATTTATTGTTGCAAAAAATATTTAGAGAATTAATTCAGAAAAAAACACTACTAGGTTTGGGGCCGTTGTATTACAAAAGATTTCGACAATGTATCAAACGAGCGAGCATTCCAATTCACTTGGTATATTTTTATTTATTTATTTATTTGTTATCATAAAGGCTCTAGGTGCCCTCGTATAATATTATTCGTCTGAAATATTGGTAGTTCGACGAAGGTGTGCGATTGGTGTGTAGCGACTAACGAGTGTCGAGCAGCAATATAGCATACGGTGACAATACGACACGACGGTCGATGAAACAAAGGTAAAACAGCAGCGGCCTTGGAGTGAATTCGCGTGGATGAGTGTCCCACAAAAAAAAAATGAAATAAAAAATCACCATGCCGACCGAACGATATGATAACGCTATGTGATACGTATACTAGTGCATTTGTTGTGCGTATTAAATAAAATGTATATATATTGTATCGTGTTCTAATACGATATGTACCATTACGGTATACACTATAAAATACTCGTCTCGTACAATCATATGGGCTATATGATTAACGGCTAAAAAAAGTCCAAAAGTTGTATGTTGTAGTAAACTAATCCCTATCTATTGTACCACTCGCACTCTATGTGAACCATGAGTGCTAGTATACATATTTTGCAACAGCGCAGCATATACTATGATACTATAAATACTATGATCTCATTATAATTCTTTTCGGGATTTTGTTAATATATTACTCAATACCCGTGTATCCATACCACCTTAATATAATATTTTGCGATCAAAACAGATATAATGATATATATATATAAGTCATGGTTAATACACCGAGTGACATGTACAAGTGTACAACTCGTGTAAATGAAGATGTTCAGGTGCTGTGTATTAGGTAGAACGGTGTATGGCATGCCATCTCGGGTAGAATTATACCAGTATCTATATATAATATAATAATATACATTTATATTTGTACCTAACTGTGTGATGAAGTTATAGGTTGCCACTTCGTTTCAAATACGCCAGTTAAATAATAAGTTATTGTGCTTAATTTGTAAATAGTTGTACACTGATTTTTGGAATTTGGAATTTTCTCAGAGTTAAAGGAATGGACATTGGACAGCTATTCATACTAGCCCACAAATGTATCCAAATTACACTGTACAATGAATTGTAAGCTGTAGTTTAATTTAATAATTTATAAATAATTTGCAAAAATCGTTGATTGACCGGTGTATTTCCGATATAGTAGGAAGACTAATGTGAAGCTAATCCCCCAATTACTTTTGATGGCCATGGCTTCGAATCGATGAATTAACAAATTCCTAAAATTCATGTTATAATTACTAATAAATTAAGGTCCACAACTAACAATTTACCCGGTGTAATTTGGACAAAGTGTGTGTGTTTGTGGAGGGGTGTATCCAGTATATTTCCCAATGGTTTAACTGAGGTTTGATAAAATATTATTATGTTATTTATAAACAATTATGTACCATCATCACCGTCTCGTGTGTGTATATTACTGGTATACATAAATCGCTTTGGACGTTTATCGCATAAATTATCGTGCGTATAGACCGACCCGCCAGCATCACCACCGTCCACCACCTTGTCCGCGGCGCGCAAAAGTCAACTGACCCGCCGCCAGGGGATTTACGACTACGGCAGCCTTATCGCAACGGCAGCAGAGCAAAATGTTAAATAAAATTAAGAAACGTTCCGGACAAAAGTTGTGTTTTCGCATTGCCGTCGTCGTCGGTCCCCGTAAATCTTGCGACTAATTACAAAATGTCTACGTCTATAATGATTACGCATCACTGCATCTCACCTCAGCATAGCAAGACTCGCACGTATATACAATAATATGACCATTGATTATAAACACTATTTATAATCAATGATATGACTATTATTATTATGTGATGGGGTTAAAAATTTAAATACGCCGACAATCGTCAATCGCCCTGATCAGTAGAACGACGACGAAAAAAGACGCTTTATTTCCGTTTTAATATTCTGAAAACGCAGATCGCCGGGCGAGACGGGCAACATTTTCAAAAATAACGAACATGACGCAATAATCGGTCTGAGAAACTGCGAAAAGGTGGAAATTTATTACTCGCGGTACTCTGTACACGACACAATAATATATTATAATAATTGAAACGCTCGTAATGCAATGGCCGTGTGTGCTGTGCTGCAGTCAGCGGATGCGATGCAAAAAACCACTGCACAATAATCGCGCAGGTGTCCAATTATGCCTACGTGTGCACGCAACTTCCACGGTTGTGTGTAATATACGACGAACTCGTACAATATTATTATTTTTATTACGCTACAATACCGCGCGCGCTTTGTTGCCCGCGTACAGAAAACTCGATCGCTCTATTTGGAAATCACGCGATTTTATTGTTTATTTGCCCGTCCGCCGTGTATTGTCGTTGTTGTTATTTTTTTATTTATTTCTTTATCATAAAACTGTTATTATAAATAATATTGTATTCGTCGCGTGGTTCACGGTTCTCGAAAACTGCGCAACGGCGGCAACCGGATAATATAATTACACAAAACGTATACCCGGCAGCGCTCGTGTCGTTTTCCTCGACGAGCGCAACGCGCGTTTCCCTTAAGACTTAACGTCCGCGCAAATCGGGTTTTCAGCTCTACACACACCGCCGTCGCACTACTCGTTTCGGTCGTTTTCCCCCTATATGTATATGTATGTGTGTATGTATGCATGCATGTGTAGTATATACGCGTACGCGCACATATTGCGAGAACGCTCCTCAGCCACTGCAGCTGCTGCGCGCAACTCGTTCGATTTGTTTTCAACAAAGCACAGCAGTAATAACATAATGCGAGAGAAGATTATTGTACGCACGGCGGCGCGTACACGTATATAATATAATATAAGTTGTTTCGTCGCGCATAAGTCCGTGTTTGAGTGTGTGTGTGTGCGCGTGTGTGTGTGCGCGCGCGCGCGCGTGATGGACGTGTGTGTTTAAAAGTAAATTACGCGGCTTTAAATAATTTCCTACGTTTATTAGTCGATTTCGCCGAGAGATAACAACAGTTGCGCGCCGCGCGCATTACGACGACCGTGCTCTGTTCAATTCTCATGGCGTTTTTAAATCCGTAGGGGTACCCCACAGCACAGAGAATTATGATGGCACGATATTATTGTTTTCCTCGAAAATTACCAGATCGTTTCGCTCCGGAACGCGTGTGCAAATTATTATTGTACTAATTAGTAATTATGCTGTTGTTGCAGTGTAGCCGAATGAATAAGCGCGTTACCACGCGATTCCGAAAATACAACATTAATAATAATAATAATAATAATAATAATAATATCAAATATATTATATTATAATGTATTGTCAATATAATATACGACGTACATTTTTGTTAACACGGAGTTATTCAAAACGATTAATCCGATTTCAAATGATGCTTATAGTTTTAAGGGTTTAGAATAACATATTCTGATGCATATGATGAATAATATTTCAAATTTATGTAATGCCAACAACTAATTAACAATAAATGTTTTACGTGGCTTCCCTCTTGGTCACACGAACAACATCTAGTCGGAATTCTCGTCCATTCCAAACATATCCGTCGTAATTGAATGAACTAATTTTTAGCTCCTCTTTGGTTGACATTTTGACAATATAATAGTGGTACGTATACCGTGCGCTTAACATATCCCCAAAATGCGTAATCGAATGACGTAAGGTCCAGGAATACAGGCGCAAATCATCGCGGATGTTTTATTTTGAATAACTCTGTATTATTGTCCATTGCAGTGTATAATGCGGTGGACGTATTCCTATATATTGCGAAATATCGGAAAACGTAAGAAAAAATATGACTGTCGTTGAATTTGATGAGATCGCGATTCGTTATGAGCGGGCGGGGCTAGAAGAAATGCATATACGTGTCGCGGATCTATTATTATAATAATGTATCATGAATTACTAATATTGTTATTATATCGTACACGTTAACGACATTATCGATGAAAACGATGAACAATAAAATGTACTTTTATGATATTACTTGAGGTATAATGTACCTATAATAATAATATACTATTAAGCGTACAAAGTATATATTTCTAGATTATACGGAAGTACTGCAGTACTGCGAATACTGGGCACGTAAATAATTTAGTTGTATTGTATTTTGTGTACTCGTTACTCGTTATGAAACCGGTGTACAAATCGCTTTTGTTTTTATCAAGAAATATGCGCTCGGGTATTTTGTCAAAGCGAAAAGTCATAATTTTTGTTTTCCAAATGATAGCCGTACAAGTGTGTATACACGCTGAATAATAACAATTACAGACATTACAGAGTGGTTCGGCGGAAAAATAAACTTTAACAGCAATTCAATTTAACAACTATTTATTATTATGTTGAACGTGAAAAAAAACGTGATAAATTAAGTGCACACACAACGCGCGTTGGCTGTGCCGCGGTCGAAATACTTGTACGATAACCACTAAACCATTTCGGTGTACGATTCTGAAAATATTTTTTTGAAATGTAATAGCAGTCGAAACTCTAATAATATTCGCACGTGTAATATTTTAACTATAAAATGACGTAAACACTGAACATAACGTGAAAACCTCTCGAAGGTCTTGTTTCGACGATTGGCAAAAATCCGACGCGTTAATACTGTGACCGCCGCCGTCGCCCGTAAACCGAAAAATATCGTTTTTTAGTCGTGTTAAAAAAACATTATTCTATAGTTGTCCACTGGCGGTCGGGCGGAATAACGACAGTTCCGCAGATCAAACGACCGGTGGGGCGGCGGGTAGGTGAAACGGAATTCTCCGTGCCAAAACTCACGGGCTTTGTGTTTCGGAGCGGCGCCAGCGGTAGGCGAGCGGTGGACGAGGCGCGTAAAAGCTATAATCCCGTTCACAGGTGTTTTCGACTAGTCGTCGTCGTCGTCGTCGATGGCGGTGGTAGGGGATGGCGGCATTTGGACGACGACGACGACTGTATTGTTACGGTTAATTTTTTGCATCTTTCGAAACGCATGGGAAGGAAAATGAGTGATATTTTCGTAATAACCTTACGGCGACGGTAAACGCCGAAAGGGCGCAGCCGCCGAATCGGTTCTTTTAGGACTCTGGCGATACTCTTGATCGGCGGCGGTGGCCGAGTCGGCGGCGGCGCTCGGCGTTGTTGTCATGCCGCCGCCGCCGCCGCCGCCGCCGCCGCCGATGGCGGGCGGAGGCGGCGAATGATAATTATATTATCGCGTACGTGGAAAAAAGGGGAAAAAAGCCGTCGGGGACGAAGTCGTCTCACACGTATAATGTTATTATATTGATATCGATTGTGCGTGGACCGCGCGATGTATCGATAGTGGTTGCCGCGTGCCATTCGCGGTGTGCACGCCCGCACGCACTCACACACACACGCACACACACACACACGTATACACACATACGTGCATAAACACACGATCACACGCGCTTACACACACAACACACACACACTTACACACGCATTCACGATCGCCGCGGCGCGCGCTGCGACCGCGACTCGGGAGAGGGGGATCGTCGACGGTGAACCGCCGCCGCCGCCGCCACCGTCGTCGTCGTTCAGTGTTCAACGAGATACGGGCGCGGCCAGTTCGTCGTTTCGTGTGTGCGTTCGTGTGTGCGGCGTGTGCGTGCGTGTATATGTATATAATATAATATCATTATTTTATTCGTCGCCGCCGCCGCGCGTATGTGTGTCTATCGTACCGTATCGTATCGCGTCTGTGAGTGCGCGCAATGTGTACGTCGGGATTTGTCGCCGAGTAATATTTTTTCGTCGTAAAAAATACGAGTCGCGATTTTTCTCTCGGTATTTTCCGATTTCGGGTTTTTTTTTTTATTTGTCGCCATTTCGCCGAGTGCGTGCGCGTGTCCGGTTTTCGTTTCCCGTGTGCCGCTGATCGGTCGACGGGTGTTCTCTATAGTCTCCGCCCGAGGATAGTGTCGTCCGCGTGACCGCCGAGTCCCGCGTCGTAGTCTTCTGTGCGCCGCGCGCTCTCGCCGCCGCCGCCGTCGTCTTACCCACTTTGTATGCGTACGTGTGATGCGTGTCCGCCGAATCGCCACCGGATCCGTCGTTGTAGTCAACAACAGAAGCAGCAGCAACAGCATCAGCCGCCGCGACAACAACAAAAAAAGCGACAATAGCAGCGGCCACCGCCGTCGTAGTAACGTCGTAGCGTCACCGCCGTCGTAGCGATGGCGTCATGCAAACGGCCATGCTGCAGCCGCGGCGCTGGCGTATCCAACAAGCGGCTGTGCTGCAGGGACGGCGGCGCGGACGGTGCGTCATCGTCGTCGTCGGCCGGCGGGTCGGCGGTGCTCCGGTCGCCCGACTCGCTGTTGGACATCACCGCCCGGATAGTAGCCGAAAACATACCGTTCCAACGGATCGAAGAACGGTACAATCGCATACCGGAACCGGTGCAGCGACAGATCATCTACTGGTCGTTTCCGCGCAACGAACGCGACATATTCATGTACTCGTCGCTGATACGCGTGTCGCAGGCCAGCTCTTCGTCACAGAACTCGGAACAGAGCAACCTGTCGTTCTACAAAGGGCTCAAGCTCTTGGAGACCGGTTGCGTGGACCGGGTACTGCAAGTCGGTGAGTACTAACTCGAAGATGAATATTATAAAATCATACTATAGAAATTATTGTACATCGGTCGATGTACAAACAATTGACGATGTCGAGCGCGTCTTAGTGACCGTGTTTCACAAGTCACCTGCACGGTGGTCGCAGTGGATAGACCGCCCCCGCGTCGTCGGCGTATTATAGTTAAACTCCACGTCGACGGGGGCGGAAAAACAGACACGGGCGTCCGATCACGGTCGTCCGTAATAATAATAATAAAAAAAAAAATCACCAATGTGTAACGCGATCGTTTGGTATTTTTTTTATGTTTGTATTTTTTTGCGAGGGGTGCGTATACTATAGTCCTAATAGTATAACGACGATATAGGAGTAGTGGGATCGACGAGGAGGATGGTCGACGATGGCTGTGGTGCGCGGGTTAAACGGTCGCCGCGCGAGGGAGGCGGCGCGCGCGTGTGTGTGTGTGTGTATGGCGCATCGCCGTCGTATAATATACACATACATATTATATACGTAGATATGTATTATACGTGTGGGGGATACACACGCACCCGCGTCATATTGATCTAATAGCCTACGGAATTATGTAAAATGCATGCGGGGCACGTCCGGGGAAATTCAACCCCGTCGAGGAGGAGGACCTCATTTCAAATTCTTATTAGCTTCGCGCTCTCTCTCTCTCTCTCTCTCTCTCTCTCACGCTATCACTCTCTCTCTCTTCCGTTTGTCCGTCGTCGCCGCGCCGTGCGTTTATGCAATAATAGTAATGATTGTGAGCAGTCGCAATAGGCGACGAAAAATTGGCGAACGTCGGACGCGCGAGTGATAGCCGTGACGTGTGCTTGTTCGTCGCTGTCGCGCGCGTATTTTATTCGTCACGATGATAATATAATAATATGATCGTCGTCGACGGGAAGCGCGGCGACCGTCGCCACGACCATACTACCACCACCACCAGGTGTTCCGGCGGATATGCATTATTCAAAAGCGCGTTACGATTTGTAGTAGGGGGGTAGGTGAAGAGGGAAACGTCGATACACATAGGCGCGCGCGGTAATTATTATTATCGAGCCTCCTCCTGCCCGCTGTCGCGGATCCCCCAATTACTCATTCACTCCTATTCTACCGAGAATACGAATTAAAATAAATTACAATAACTAATATAGAAATATTTTTCGTTTTTAAATATTTATACAAGTACGTTATTAATTCTGCGAGCCGACCGCCAACTGTTTATTCATGAAAATGCTAATGTGCAAATTTAGTCTATTATTATTAATATTATCTACGGCGTCATCGTAATCATTTTGCTGCAGTAGTCTCCGCAGCGTTTCACACGCACGCACACGTCACACGCTGCTCCGGGCGCAAGTGTGACGTGCGTGTAGAAAGTATGTATTATTTATTATTATATTATCATTATAATACATCTGCCGAATTGGAAAAATATCTCGACGACTACCGAGAGGGACGAGCAACAACCTTATAAAAGAGTGTAGTGTTATTTGGAAGTCTGCCAAAAGCGCGTGGAAAAATCTCGCAGGATCGCCGCAGGTCGAGTATAACCGGCACGGTGAGGACCGTACGTGGCCCGGCGCGAACCGCGTGGTCGACGGCGAAGGTCGCTGCCGCCTCAGGCTGCGAACGGATTTCAGGAATTTCCGGTATGCATTATGACGATTTCTCAACCGCCTCTATAGCCTATCTTACGTTACCCATTAGACGCGCGCCGATCTGATTGTCTTTCCGGAAGTCGTCTCGACAAATTCTTATTTTTCCGTGTGCCCATACTTGTAATATTATTTTATACTATTGTTAACAGTTGAAAAATTATTATTTTTAATAATATGTAATAATAATAATAATTGATTAGGTTAAACATGTGTGTTCAGATACATATTTTAATCAACCGCAGTCCGTCTCGAATGATTTTTTTCAATTAGTTAACTCTATTCACGTCCAATTGGCAAAACCCATGTCCCGTCGTCGACTTAGTCAAGAATCGAGGTTGTGGATATGGAGGGTGGGGCGTCACATACTTGAATAACGCGATAAAAGAGAGCCTTGGCTGACCGTCATCGTGTTGTGTACCAGCAGAATATTATAAAGTAGGATGACCGCGTAGGAGCCCGTATACGCAACAGAATGCGTTTTATATTCTTTTATACTATTATTCAATAATAATATATAGTTTGAATCGTTCCTCTTATCCAGCGGGATTGAAAATATTAAAACCAATGAATTAGCGAAAAAGTCAGGGGAAGCATAATAAATGTACAATGGGAAAATTCGACGTTTTCGCCATTTCATCATTATAATTACACCCTCGTCAGTTTTAAAATTTTTAAACGTATCAAACCCATGGCTATGTTGCTGTTGCTGATACGCGACGACAGGACGTGTATAGTTCTTATTACGATTAATATTAGACCTTTTTCGCCCTCCTCGGCTAAGCCTGAACAAATATTTTTTCCTGCGCGCATATAGTCTCTTTTGCAACACAGCACTCCACCGCCGCCGCTTTGCTACTAGAGGGTTCTCCTTTTATTATCTTTGTCCGAAAACAAACAATTGGCGTCATCGCGTTTCCAATATAACAATAGTTACACACATATATATATATATATAAAATATACTCACGTGGGTATTGTATGCCGCCGTTGCCTCGACAAACAAAAGTTTGAATTATCATTATTATTATTATTATTATTATTATTTCGATGTGCGTCCTGCGACGTAACCACAGTTTGTATGTTCATCATTCGCGTGTATATTGATCCAGATTGCAAGTCGTAATATCAATAAAATAAATAGTGTATTAAATAGAAAATAATCGAGGAGTGAACAGCTGTGCACCGTTGATAACCGACTCCCGGTATGCGACATCGCCCAGGTCGTCGGCATTTAAAAAAGAACGAAACTATTAAGTGATTGACCGCTAAAGACTAAACAATAACAATTTATGAGATAAACAGCATACCGCGATCGTCATTACGTTGCACCATAATATCTTGCAATGACCACGTGATTTGACTCTTACTCTTACCTTTGGACTATCAAGTTCGTACTATTATTATGTTCATTTTTACTCGTAAAATTTGACAAGTACGAATTTTTTTTTGCGTGAATTTTATATAATTTTTCAGTTAATGTGCGTTCAGAATAATTTTGCAATCTGTATTTTATTTTTATCTTCAATTGGCCCAATTATTTTTATTCAACTTTACAATTGTGTATATCGTGCAATACACCAGTATTGTTACTATTTATTTTCGCAGAGTCGTATTAAAAAAAAAATAACAATTTCTTGCTTCGTTGACATACTTTTCTGCATGTATTCGAAAGAGGTTAGATTTCAAAAAAAAAAATTATTAATTTATCATCTTTGCACATCCCGCGAAACGTGTTTTTTTTTCATTTTTTTTTTTCGTAAACAAGATGGCGTCGTTTTGAACAAAGAATCAGTCTTGTGTTTCTCAAAAAGGGATTTTATACGTGCCGCAGCAGCAGCTGAACGAAAGAATAAAATACGGCCAAGTATAATACTATGTATGTTGTATAGGAAGTCTATTTTATACGACTAAAATACGAAACCTTACATTATGTTGTTTCTTATAATACACGCGACAGGGTGGTGTTGAATAACTCGTGCTGGGCGCGTAATTATTGTTTCGGAGGTGGTATAGGTGTAGCACTATCAGCATACACCAACTACGTGTATAAAACAGGATGTATATACTGTATATCATATTGAAATTTAATAAAATGTATCCTTGTGCTGTGATCGACGCATACAAACCAAGATATCGGTCCACGCGTAAATCGATTTATCGTCATTCTTCGATGCTGCAGGCGATTCAATAATACGGTGTATATATTAATATATTATACAGGGCTTAGATAGTATTCTAATGACGGACAATGTATCGTCGTTCATACCTTTGCGCTTGTACGATATAATATATTATTTTAAATCTTACTGTTCTTTCCTATAAAATTCCGAGTAATATTAAATCGTTGTATGGGGTGCGTTGATATTAATGGTAAAGCGACGAAGATTTTGGCAGTCATGCCTTGTGCAGTGTGTGCATGTAGAGAGAGAAAAGTTGAATTGAGCGAGAGGTAAAAACCGAACAAATCGAACTCGTTGCCGGGGCCAATATTCGCGCAGCAAACGTCTTTTTCTCACTCCTCCATATGTACGCCACTGCCTACTACACAATTGTTCGTCCCTATCGCCACCCCACGCGACGACGAACCCCATTGTTTTCGCTCTATGGCCAACACCCTCGTCGACGATCGCGTGGGGGCTGCTGCCGAAGACGCCGATTTTAGTGGCGCTGCGTGTGAAATATTTGTTATTTATTTTACCGAGGGTGCGACCGACAGTCTTTACCTCACAAAAATCGTTTTTACGTACATTTCTTTTCCCCCAAAATTTGATAGATGCCCACGACGACGTCTGTAAACCGGCTGATGTGTGAGTGAGTGTGTGGGAGAGAGGGGATGAAGAAAGGGATAGAGAGAGAAAGAGAGAGGAGAAAGAAAGAAATAGAATAAACCAATTTCCTTCGGAGACGACCCTCGCTCCTCCGCGCGTCATCGTCATTAACCACATGGGTTCAAAAATGCGGTTTTGGCAGATGGAACAACGCCGTCACTGCGTCGGCAACGGTCGTGCAAATAGTCGTTGCTCGTTATAGATCGAACTTACGAGACTCCGAAGAATCGAGTGATATATTTTCTAAGGACTGCCGGACATTATCTAACCGAGAAATCTATACTGGCGTGTCCGCCACCGAGCATTGCGGTCTCGACGGGTTCCAAGTGGTTTCCGAGCGGCAGCTGACTACAGTATTAAATACGTACACACCTGGCCCTCGTTCTCTCAGGGGTGCTCAAAATCGCACACAAACAATTTAACAAAAATCGTCGTTCGGGCCGGGACAGCACAAGTCGAAAAGATTTTGTCGATCGGCGAAAAGAAGGGTGGTGGTGATGGCCGCGGGTCGTGTCCGTAGCGCGGGTATCTCCTATAAATATGTACCGCGGTGGAAGTGTTCGCGTCGCCGTCGTCGCGGGTGCGGGCAGTGGAGCATTCGGTGGGAGTGAAGAGCCACACGGCTATTAAGGAAAACGCCGCCGCCACCGCGTCGTGTATAAGCAGCCCTTCTCATCGCCGCCGCCCACCCTTCCCACAAAACCGCTCGCGCTCTCTCGGCAACGTTCCGATCGGCAACGTGGCAACCACTCGGCGGTGGCGACGACACACGCACGCGCACTCACTCGCACTGTTACTACTACAACATAACTATTATTATTACTACTATTACTACTACTACTACTACTACTACTACTAATACTACTACTACTACTATTAATACTACTACTACTACTACTACTACTACTACCACTACTACCACTGCTATTACTATTTACTACTACTACTACACGACGTCTACACGGACAGCGGTCGTTCGGCATTGCGTGCGTGCGCCAGTGTAAAGACGCCGTGGGGCGCGCGTACGTACACCGACACACACACACAAACGCACAAACGCACAGTCTATCGCCGGCGGGTGGTGTACCCCGTCCACGAAAACGAGATTGGAATTACACACACACACACACACGTGTATTAGCTGTCGCACTCGCACGCGGTTCAGAGAACGCGTTTCAGGGGCGGCAGCAGACACCGCCGCCGCTTGCTCCTCCTCTTCCCGTTACCCGCGTGCGTGCGTAATCTCACGCCGTCGTCCTCTCCCCACCGCCGTCAATAGGACTCGTCTCTTTTATCATTATTATTATTATTATTATTATTACGGTGTGTGGTACACTCTCGCGCACACACATACAAACGAAAACGAACCGTCTCGCACACACTGGCACGCGGGCGGCAGCGGTCGCGGCAACACATGTCCGCGCGTGAGTACGTCATACAGAGCGCACCGAAAAACACGACGACCGTCCAGCCGCGCGAGCGTTCTATGCTATCGTTTCTGTTACCACTCGGACGCGCTTTCGACCGCGCCGTGTACGTACGCGGCGGCGGCGGCGGCGGCACCGTTTATAATTTATGAACGTAATATTTATGTTATATTATTATTATGTGTACGTTCATTACCTACACGACCATCATCGACGGCAACGCAAATATTTTAAAAGACCGGACGAAGATATCGCGAAAAAAAAAATAAATACATAAAAACTCGTTTCGTTTTTCTCCGACGATAACCAGTCCGCGTCGGCTACGTCGTGTATACTATTGTACGCGTTATCTAGGTTATATTATACATATTATAAATACACGTTATATTATGACGCCGACGTCGCCAATACACGGACGATGAGACGATTCCCGAAACGGGGACTGCTCGCCGTTGTTGTGTTTCATCGTGTTTTTGTTCGGCCAATTCCACAATTTTTTTCGCTTCGAGTATACACGTCGCGTATAATATACGATCCTAGGAATGCCGTGTCGAACGTACATACATATTTATTATTGACGAAATAGTCAGCAAGTTTTGTAGTTTTTTAAGAACTCATTCGTAAACTGCGCATGCAGAAGTTTGAATAATATTATTATATCAAGGAAAATAAAGAATACGAACGTGGGTTACCTAACCAAGATTGTTTTTGATATAAACTATTTATCCAATTTCTAAAGGTTATGCTTGGATAATAATATTGTAATTTTCAATCGAATATAAAACTATTAGTTTTTTTCAAATATGATAATATAACGTAAGATTATTATTATTATTATTTTTTTTTTTTGATGGGTGCATTACACAAAACTGATTTCTGAAAAAAACCTATTACCTAGTCATAGGCAAACGAATTGAAAATATTTTATTACTCAATAAGTTTAAAATTACATTTTTTTTTTTATAATTTGATCAATATAATTTTTGTACAATGAGCATAAAATGGGGTTAAAAAAAATTCATGGCGTGATTCTCTTGAAGAACTAAAATAATTTAATAATTAATGCAAATTTGTATTCAAAATAAAACCACACTTTTCTATTTAACTTAATTTTCAAGTATATTTTAATTAACAACCATTATTCCTTGTTAACAAACCTAATACTTTAGCCAATAAAATATCGACCGTCACTATTATATTAATATGTACTATAATATTATGCAGGTACGCTCTAAACCGTATGAAAATAAAATTGTCAATAGCCTTAAAACTTTACACTGTTTTTGGGGTCTTATAAAAAAAAACCAAAAACGTAATTCGTGTTAAACACTACATTATGTAATGTTGCTACATAATATTATACATAATCGTTGAAAGCACGCAAAATGTAATAAACAATTCTCAATTATAACAGTTACTCTCCCCACACCCTACAGCGGTAACCCTTATTGAAATGTCCGTACCAAAATTACACTGATGTGTATAAGGCGCGTATAGTGAATAAACGGCTGAAAAAGCGTCAACGCGTGAAAAGCACTGAAAAGTGTGTGACCACGGTGGGCGGGTACAGTGTGCAGTGTGGATCACCGAACCGATATGTTACGGAATTCGCGTGTTTCCCGTATTTACCGGCAATGCTCTGGAACACCGGTGTACATATTATTATTATTTCACGTAGTTACACATCGCTGTCCGCGAGGTTTTATTTTTAATATTTATTTTAATCTATTCGCTAAAACCTAAGCTTTATTATTTATTCTGGCTTTTTGTTTCGACCGAAAAAAAGAATGAAAATTTAATATATTTAAAAAAAAAACGAATTACCATTAAATGTAAATTTATGTTGAATATTTATCAGGAAAGTATTAGTGAGGCACTTAACATAATTAAAAATATTCAAATTCTTTCATTGTTAATATAAAATGTATAATATATGAAAAATTGTAAATGCACTTTGAGCGGAGAGAAACCGCGTTCGGGGATTGCCGCTGGGTCGTGCGACAATAATGCGATAGTGTAATCATATATGATAATAATTAATAAACTACTCCCATAGCGGTTTTAGCTCGTAATAGTTGTTATAGCGATCATTGATGTGTTTTATTTTTTAAATACTCAACGTGTCGGTGTGTGTTCTGAGTGTAACGCACTTGGTAGTATAAGGTGGTCGTCCCGTTCAAAAGCCACTTGTAATTGGTAACTTCCGGACTTGAGTATATATATTATATATGCATTAGTTGAGTGTGCCCTCTCGCAAAAACTTATTAGAAATGCGCACGCCCTTCATTTCGTCAAAAACCGACGAAGGGTGTTCGTGCGTGCGTGCGCGAGCATCAACAGCAACGAGAGTGCAGTGCATTCCTTCCTTAACTATTGCAGCTGTTGTAAATTATGGCAACAAATGCATTATATTATGTTTTCGGTATTTGAATTTTTTATCCAGTTTGGTGATATACAATACCTATATATACAATTAAATATAAGTTGTTGCGCATACAGTGTACACGTCATCAGTGATCTGAACGTTATGAAAAAAAAAATAATAATTTTTTTTACCTTATAAATTTCTACTCGATGGTGCGTAAAATAATAATATCTACTCAAATTTTGTACTACATAATGTATTATTGTTATTATTTTCTTTGTGAGTTCATACAAAAAAAGGAAAATAATAATAATACCGACTAATACTGAAACGACGACGTACTACTATTGTTCGATTGTTCACTAAATAAAAATTATATAACAAAAAAGACATTTTTAAATTGGAATTTGTCTTATTCATTTACTCAGAACATACGTGTAAATATTGAATGAAGACTCCATCGTTGCCTAATTTATATTTTTTGTACATTGTACATTGAATAAACATCTACCTACGTTTTGTCTATTATTAACGGCAGGTCGAATAATTTGCATAAGATTCTGATGGAATTTTCTATTTTTTTCTTAAAACATGTAGGTTTTCATAAATCATATTTAATTAATAATTTATGACAAATCGAGTGATTTTTTTTTCGATAAAATATATTTGTAATGCGAAAAAAAATACAATTTTATGTGTACTATTTTTGAACAGTATACACTATCCAGTAATGCGTTTGGTGGGTTATTTCTTCGTATAATACATTATAATATTCACCATTACTTGTTCTAGAGTATTCAATTAAGTAAATTAATTTTTGTGCTAATGCACGCGTGTAATAATTGTATAAATACTTTTAAATTTGTTGTTCACATCATGTATATTCTGAAATTCTATAGGTTTCGGCTTAAAAAATATGAGATAGGTTTAGGTACGCGTACTAAGCGAGTGATAAAATGATTCGATGTTTTTGTATAAAAAAGTGTACTCGGAATTTAAAACGTTCTTCGTTTTTATATGAAATGCAAATCGACAGCAGTCAGCAGCAATGGTGACACGATGACGACAAAACTAAGTGTTTTCCATTATATATATTTATTATATGTATTTCTTTTACACGTTAATCCGAGGAATTTGTATTTCAGAAAGACTAAACTCGATATTTTCTCGGAATTGCTAAAGTTTGCGTGTCCCACTGTGCATGTCGACAGTGGTATAAAACTGATCAAATAAATCCGCTTTCCTTTTAATATTGCTATTCCGGAAAATATAATAAATAATATATAACCGGAAAACATTTTTTATTGGCGAATTCAGCTCTTCGATGACACTTGCTTGTCCAACGTGTACAATATTTTCACTTAAATTTTGGAACGGATATGTACACTGTCCACAGTTTAGACACAACAAATTCATTTCTTCGTTAGAACAGTATACCTATGCTCAATAAGTCACTATATAATATACATTATATACGTATTATAGCATTTATAACTTTTCTTTGTCAGACCCACGGACGTTTTAACTTTTTTCACGTTTAATCGTTTATAGTCCTTAAATATCTCCTATTTAAAACCATCGTAAATCTGCGTAACGATGAAATAAAAACAAAAACTATTATTCCATAACGCGCTCAGCTGTTTGTGAAGTGGGCGTGTCATTTTTCTGCGTAGTGAGTCTCATCGTATTATTATATTAATACTATTTCAGCCCTTGAGCTGCAATACCTATAACAACAATTATTATTACCTATTGGTATTAATATTGTTAATAAAAATACATCTCACACACCCATTTCTGGTTTAATTTGTACTATAATTGGAACATTATAAAATTGATGGTCGTACATCCGTTTCCGGAAAGAAAAAAATTGCACACAAGCGGTGAGTAAAAATCCGTTATGTGTATAGACATAATATATATATATATATATATATACATTAACCGGAACTTGTAAATAGCATGCCGTTCGGCGCGGGACCGGTTCTTTTTGTTTAACAATATTTTTATACATATTTTAAGAAAGACACACAGACGCGCGCGCGCGGCGCACGTCATTAACATAAAACCAGACCATTATAAAACGACGACGGTTGTGTTTGCGCGTTTATATTATAATGCAATGGAAACTTCTATATTATAATGTATTATTATTATTATTATTATTATTATTATTATATACATATAATACGATACTTATTTATTACTAAAAGGGTACTATATAATGCACTACGAACAGACCCGGCCCGGGCTTACGCGACACGCAGCGTTGCCACGTCTTGCGGCGGAGGACTGCTACAGCTTGGCGTTATATTATAGCTGCGTATTAAATATATTGTGTGTGCGGTTCCTTTTAGTATATATATATATATATATATATATATATATATATATATATATATATATATATATTAATGTACAATAATGTCAGCGCGCGCACGGGGTGTTGTGAAAACACATTATTTCACAATGTCGTGATATGTCATTCTGTATTTATATTATACATAGAGTGATTCATTAAAAATCGATTTTCCTTTGTTTAGAGACTTGCAGTCCTGTGCCACAGTCCTTATATATATTCAAATCCATTATAATATGTTATAAAATAATAATGTAATCGCCGTCTAATAAATCGAACCAACGGTGTTGTGTTGACCTGCCTGGTGGGGCTTAAAAGTAGCAAACACACTGCACAATATGACACTGCTAGGATCAAAGTTAATATATTATACATACTTTCGTATATATTTATGATAAAAAATGGCCATTGAAATATTATTCTAGGGATTAGAGTGCCAATACAATTCTGTTTGAACATCTAATTAAAAAATTGAAACGCCCACCTTTAACGAAATCTTATCTGCAGCTTCATGTTTAGCATTTTAAATGCGTTTCGATTGGGTTAAGTTTTAAAAGATATACCCATGTGCCTAATTTTTATAAATATTTATTTAGTTTTTTGCTCCATTACGGTATATTAAATATAAAATCATCAGTCTGAAGTTAAATATAAATAAATAAAAACAAGGTTTTAAAATATTTTTAATAGCATTGTTGAAACTGGTTTTGCCTTATGATTTTCGTTACATTCCTAATACTTGTTAGATTAATATTATGTTTCTAAAATCCAGTCATTATCAATAGTTTTTATAAAATGATTATTTTGTTTTTTTAAATATACGGTAAAAGTCTCTTTTTATTTTTATACATTTTAAATCTTATCCTACATACTATTAGACATTAGTTATTTTGCAACTAATTAGTTTAAGATTTTTTTCCATAAGGAAAAAAAATTAACATATACACATTAATATGATTTAATATTTAAACGAATTATAAAATAAACAAAATGTTATTTTCGTTGTTTTTGATACTCAGAAACTGACAATAGTCATCTTTATAATATTCATAATTAATAAACTAAAAATAGTAAAAATGTTTTACTTAGAAATATTATTTTATTTAAAAAATATTAATAAACTGTGATAAAATCAAACAAATTACATTAGATATTTAGTATCTACATATTTAATGATTTAATTAATTGTTTTTACAATTTGCACATAATGTAAAATAATACCTATAGCTCTTGACAACTTGAATATTGTGCAAGATTTTAAACTCTTTACTTAACAAAATAAACATGATAAAATGATAAACTGCATTTGATTATTTTTGTAAATACAATTTTATCGTTTTACTTTATCCTACATTATTATATTTATAATATCCATATTTACATTAGTGTTGAACTAATATATTGAGGATCAGTGAGACTATTCAAAACGATGTAAAGTTTCTTGACTGAATTAGTGGTTGAAGCATTCTCTCTTACATAGTTTAAAAGTGTAATTATATATATATATATATTATTATATTTTAATTAATGACAGTTATACTATTTTTATAATAATAACGATTGGTTTCTGTATTTTTTTTTACTTTCTAAAATAACAATATAGTAACCGTACATTTTCAAAATTCTTAAATCAATTTTTGAGATTATTAAAATTAATTACCATATGTAGATATAAATTGTAGTTTATATTTAGTACCTATTCAATTATTTCAATTTTTAATATCATATTAAATTAATATTTATCTCTTTAAATTGGTCACGGAAAGTTAAATTAAATATAATTTATGTTTTAAAACTATACTTAATTTTTCTGTTTAATTGAAAACAAGTCTATTTATTATACTAGGATAATATATTAGGTTAATGCTGTACACCTAACCTCCTGTTTTAACTAAGGCACTAAGCACATTAGCAAATGTATAGGACCTTGGATAAGAACGTCTTATTTTAATTAGAATTTAGAGTCGTATATTAACTAATTTATCTAGTTGTTTATTAATATATGTTTAGTATATATAACTAGTGCTCAACATAAACTTATAATTCCTATTATGTTGGTATAATTTTAATAGCTATACAAAATAAACATTTTAATATTCAAGAATTCTTATCATAATTTTATCATAAAATATATAACTATGGATATAAAAAGGTAAATATCGTTAAATTACAACAATGCATCATTAAAATAATGTGTATATTTATTTTTATTTTTTTTTGTCAAAATATTATAATTTTTATTTTTTCTTCTTGGTTAACAAATATATTAATAAAATTCCAAATAGATTTAAAATAACCTAAAAATGTATAACGTGATGTACTACATGTTATTTAATTCTATCGTAATTGTCTGTTTAATTTTTTATATAATTTTATAATTGCTGTTTAAAACTATTAGATTTGCTTCGAAATCAAGGCTGTGATATCTAACAAAACTATACACACAAAAGTGTTAATATATAATAAAAATGTAAAGGTTTTTGAATAATATTTATTTTACGTTTTATCATTTTGTAAAACTGTAATATAGCTATATAAGGTAACACTTAATAATTGAAATATGATCAATGATCATGTTCCACTATTTTCTTTAGTAAAATTAACTATTTAAAATTATTAACGAAACAAACTCATCCAATAATGATAGACTTAGTATTTACTCGATTGTAAGTTTATAAGTTCATATATATATTTATTTAAAATTTTGCTTGTCAAATGTTTTGAGTTGAATATACTAAAATGTTAATGCTATTATAGGTACCAGATTTTAAGTGTAAATGTTAGTATTTCTTTAATAAACCATAATTTCTATGTCAGCATAAGAGTAAGTAATTTATTAGTAGTTCAAATTCATTTCTAACTATTTCTCGTTAAAACTTTGTCTGTAAGTCTGCAGATTAATTGCAATGCTTCAAGTCTGTTTTAATTAAAATCGAATTACCCTTTAACTATCGTGCATATTAGGGATATTATCATCTTAATGGCATTATTTCAATTTAATATCAAAATAATAGGTTCTATTATATTGAGTGAGTTTCGTTGTTTTTTTTACTATTTAGTATTCAAAAGTAAAATTCCTTCATTGAATATTGGAAATTTGATATTATATTAAAATTCTTCTTAAAGAAACCACCCATATTATAGTTCGGTAAGCATATTTTTATAAATTATATTCGTTTTACTGAATGACATTTATGACAGTTTCGCATTCGGCTTAACCTTAGTTATGTCTGTTATTTTCATGTCAAATACAAGATACGGGTCGTAATTATTCGATCGTTATTATGATTATTTTTTAATGAATTTAAATAGTATTTTGTGGTATCTTGTACAAATATACTATATAGTTAGTTTAAATTTTTAATGTTGTATTCGAGAATGTATACATAATTACCGACTACACTGACATTTATTTCCTCAATTTGTCGAGCATGTTTCACTGAATTAAAATGATATCTATATAATATTGAAGTTCCACGCTATTGGTGTTTGAACAAATTCGTCTGTCTAAAAACACTTTTTGTATACACCTCCGTCAATAATTGTCGAAACATTTTTCTATTAAACTCTAATAAAGGGATAATTCAATGTATTATAAGTATGTATTAGTTTAATATTACTTATAAGTAGATAGGTTAATTTTATGATATACTCATATCCGAAAAACAAAATTGAGTATTGGATTGATTTTTAAGAAAATAAAATTATGATTTAAATTATTTTGTACATTATATATTTGTATATTATAGTATATGTTATACCGTACAAGTATTTTTGGTATTATGTAACTTATTGGAGATCTGCTGTATAAAAAAAGAAGTGTTTAGCGTTAAAATATTTTCACAAGGACTCAATGTGGTTCACTCATAACATATAAGACAAATATAATATATAATATAATATAGTATATAATATACTATGTATAAGGTGGTTTTTTTTTCATGCAAGACAATTATCATACTTTTCAGTTAACCTTTTTTGTATAATTTAAAGCGTAGATTCACTTTAATTATGTATTATTTTTTTCTCATTAATTTTTAGTTATATAAAATTACAACACATACATTTTTTATTAAAAAAAATATATATATTAGACGTTTAGCTATCAACGTTTATCGTACATCAAACCATATGATATACAAATATTTAAATATATTTTTTTCGAGTTCAAACTATTGCGTTGGCTTCGTTGAAGAAAAAAATCCTCGGTTTATTTTTTTATCATGTTATTAGGTACACACGTGATGATAACGTACTATAAAATAATACATTATATTTTATCACAATATTGTATTATAATTTATAGTGATGGCGAAGAAGACTGCGTCGTCGTCGCCGTCGTCGCCGTCACCATATTCTGCGTAGCAGGGCGGTGGCGGTCGTCGTCGTCGTCGTCCGTCGCGTACGTTTCCGTGTCACGTGACCGCGAAAAATATACAGCCGCGTCGTCGTGTGTATTATGTTGGAGGAACAACTGACATTTCGGTCGGCGGTGGCCAATATTTGGCGCGTGCGTTCAACGACCTCTCACTCGCTCAACGACTATCACCACCGTTTGTAGGGGTTTTTTCTGCCCCCACCCCCTGTAACAGCCATCAGTTTTCCCGTTCTGTCCGTCCGCCGCCCCGCTTACCAAAGTACACACACATCGTGTGTATATATATGTATAAATAAAAAACGCACAGAGCGGCGGCGGTGGTCGTGTCGTGTCTGTCGTCCGCAGGCCGCGCACTCGGCGATGGTGATTCATCCCCTGTTGGCTAGCTCGCGCGGCTTATGTGCCCACGTACACACGCGCGCGCAACGCGCATCGATCCGAGTCGAATGCACACGTGGACGCGCGGCAGCGGCCTGCTAGCGATTTTCATGTAAATTTCCTCATCCCCGCGGCCTAATAGTCATTTCTAATTTATCGCTTCACTCCGCGCTCCCGCTCCCCGCCGAACACAAAGTTATCCATAACCAACCCCTATCGAACTACTACTACTACTCGCCCGTCGTCGATCGCCCGCGCCGAACTGCACACATCCCCGACTCCGTTTGGCCGCTCGTCATCGTAATAATGCTGTACTGCGTATATGTGGTGCTCTTGCAGGCCGTTTGGGGGGGGGGTTGGAGGAGGTAACTTTTTTTATTATTATTTTTGTATGTGTAACGTGGAGAGGGGGCGTTAGGGCACACGTGTTGTGTGTCGTTTGTTCGTTATTATTTATACTGAGCAAAAAAAAAAAATAAATACTATACAGCAGGACGATGTAATATATTATTATTATTGTTTTTTGTTCTCGTTCCTACATAATGCGTTTATATGCACCGCCACTCTCGTTTTATATTAATTTATTTATATTAATAATAATAATATATTAAAAATAACAACGATATTCTGATTACGCTTTTAGCCCCCTCACCGAGTAGCGAACGTGCTCGGTCATAGGCCTTTCGGCTCCGTGCGTACGACATCATTGTTATAATAATTATATATTATACATACGCGCCGCGTTCTATCCGACGCGCGCGTGTCCATCTATCGATCGGCGGACGTGGATGATGACGATGATAATAATTTCGTTTGGACACTGCGTATATTATATACGCGCCATGCAGCCTTACCGTGTTTTTTTTCGTCTAGAGCTTTTCTTTATGACGACTGTGTGCGACAGCCGTTCCTCCTGCGTACCGTAATTAATATATTATAGCACTGTCTTGACAGTGATTTTGTACTGTGTGCGGCATCAAGTTTTTTGGTGTTAATATTGTTTCGGCGGGTAAAACGGTTTACGAGGTGATTGCGAAACACGCGTTTCTCCGTCATATTTCCTATCCTCGTATTTGAGACTATTATAGAATTTTGGTGAAATGATTTTTGTAATCACTACGAGACGGACAATTATATTATAATGTATAATGTAAAATAAGATAGAAAAATTTGTTAGTACTATATATATTATGTTATATTCTTATACATGGCTGCGTTGTATTGTACGAAAATTGACTGTATGGGTACTTTTACAACTGCCTCACGACTTTCTTTTTGGCGTTACTAATGTATCAATTACACTGTCCGGAAATATTTTAAGAACTTATAGTGTTACGCACACAATCAAAACGAACATCTTCACAAACTGCTTTAATATTAACCGTGTCAGTACAATATTCTTTTGGTTTTATTATTTCATTTATAGATCTTTTAAATTACCGCTATATAACCCGTCTATACGTTACAATAATTTTTATTTGATTTCGATTACATATAATACAATATATAGTTATACAATAAAATCTAAATAAAGAAAACAACGTTCCGAAGGGAATAAGTGATTGTATGCAAATAAAAAACTATTAAGCGTAGTTTCAAAGGTCTGGCGTGATGATTCGTGTTTATTCTGAATTTTCTATTCGATTATATATTGTATGTGTACTTGTTATTTCATATACATCACAAAAAATACCAATTGGTTATAACCCTGCATCGATACCCGCGCTTTCGGAGCTGGAGATTCGGCCAAAAAATGAATGATACGTCTTGGCAGTTTTAAAATATTGGCTCAGCTTGCAAATTTAACAGTCGTTAAAAATTCTTATCGGCCACCATGTTTTTTTGTTTTTTTTTTTTTTTATCTGATGCTACCAAATTAATGCGTTCCGCACCGGTTCGCTTCGTCCGCCTTCTGTATAAAATAAAGCTGTAATTCGCATTGTCTTTCGCGATATACATATGTATCTATTGTGCCAGAAGTCGAACCACTATATATAATACTAAATACGTTATGACTTACGACATTCAAAAACGCACAATTAGTTCTGCTAGTGATGTTGTTATATAACTACTATAATAATTAAAAACCTTTTCCATGAAAATAAACATACACTTGTGTATACAGGTAGCGTGAAAACACTCGTTGTAGTCGTCTTGTTTTATCACTAGATAAAATAATTTATTATATTTGTATGTGCAACTTTCAAGTTATGAGTCTCACATTTCCGCGAGGCACCGTGCAAGCGAAATTAAGTAGGAAAGGGGTTGTAAAGTCTTCGGGCAAGTTTTGTTTTGAGCACGTATACCAATACGTGGTTGGCGTTTTTCGTATATATATAGGTACATGTATATTCGCCGCGTGTGCCACATCCTTCAAAAGTCTCCCGATCAAAAACAAACGGAACCATCGTATATTTAAAGCTTTTTGGCTCCTATTCCAGACATACTTTGTGAATATTTGGCATCGGGCGTTGTTGGCCCGAATATCCGAGGTTTCCGTTTAAAAACGTACATGGGGACCGGCCCGGCCCCGGGCGGCCGCTGCAATAGTGAGTATAGTTGGCTAACGGGGAGGTGGGGGTTCGAATGATTTTGGCCAGAAAACGCTGGCAAGGATTATTATTGAAAAGTGGCCAGATGGGGTAGAAGGGGGGCACCGAGTCAGAGGCAGTTTATAGAGAGAGGGTCACATCGTCGTTTGGCAATACGATTTCAAAGTTTGGCAGCTCCAGGAGTACGCGTTCCCAGATAAGAACTCAAAATTTGGCACTCCGCGGTGCGGATAGGTGCGCGGTTGCGGCGTTAGGTGTTTTCGGGGAACGCGCGCCACGTATTATCGTGTGCTTAATCGTAGTCGACGGGGCCAAAGTCTCAGTGTATATAGTACGTACGTGGTGTGTGTTTGGCAAAGTCCATCGTTTAGAACGTCGAAGCGCTCCTTTTTATACTACGATAACTAAGCGCGTGTACCAAATGTACGATGTGAAGCAAGTGTTATATTATGACGACACTGTTTCTTACTGCATCTTCACGGTTATTGTTTTAGGTGGTGCAATCGCGCGCTGCAATGAATTCTGATATACCGTTGTTTTCTGAATTTTCTCGGTATTTATATTACATATATATACAGCATATTTACACCCGTGTATTACATGATGTAGTGGAGGGTGCAGTAGACAGCTGATTATCGGCGGCTGAGACGAATATTCGCGATGCTGCGGTAAGGTGGTGGTAGAAGGGACGTATACGCGTGTTATCCGGAAACGGAAAGAGAGACGGCGAAAGACCGCCGCCGCGCGGAAGAGAACGAAAACAACAAACCGTCGACTTTTACTACGCTAACCCCGCTCTCCACACCCGCCTATCCACCACCGATGACGGAGCGTTCCCTCCTCGCCACCGCCACCGCCTACTCTTCTTCTCTCCGCTTCGGATTGCATGACCTCGCCGTAATACGGACCATGCTTCCCCTCCACCGCCTCCGCCGCACTCACCTTGACACGGTTTTCATTCACTCTTGTGTGTATATATATATATATATACATACACCACTGTATAGTATATACTATATATATATATATAGTACATACTACGGTGTCTACAATACTATTTACGTGCCTATGTATATATATATGCGTATATACACCGCCCCTCTTGCGTATTTCGGTCCATTCATCGTATATATACTCCATGGCTGACTGCGTGTGTTAAAATATCTCCGCGACCTATGCACAGTCTTTCGAACGTTCGTCTGGTGCTATATCCGTATCGATACACCCACAACCCTGTACTATAATAGTAGAGAACAATATTATTGTGTATATGTAGCACGCGGGTTATTATTGCAACGAAACGAAATATAACGTCTAGTACGTTCGACACTTGACGAAAAAGAAAAATATTTTTTTTTTAAATGTACGATATTGTAAAACAAATAATACGAAAAAAAAGTCGTACCCAGATGTGTGTGTGTGCTTTTGCGGCGCTGCGGCCAGAAAGTCCCATAAGTGCCTGCTGGCAAGCGCGGCGGTGGCGACGGCGGTGTGTAAAGTATCGCGCCGCCCCTCGGACTAGAGATCAATACGCACCGAAAACGCGTGTGCACGGTCGGTGTCTTTTTTTCCATCGTTATTACTATTATTACCGACTACTTATATTTTTTTTTAAATTTAAATTTTTATTATTCGTCATCGCCCCGTCGTGTGGCTGGCGACGTACTATTATTATTATTTTCATGAGTATAGATACGCATACGACACGATATCATATGATCACGGGCGTTTAGTCACGCGTGTTCGAGACGGCGGACAAAAAGGATTTTTTGGGTTTAAATACAAAAATAAAGACTGGTAAACCCGTCGGAATAATTTTTTTTTGTATATCTATCAATTTTTGTTCTTTTCCGTGTCCACTTCCTTTCACGGTCCATGTCGACCGTGGTTGAGACTACATTTGTGTGTGAGAATACCATCTCGTCGTACTCCGCGGCAGTGGTGCAACGTTGCCGGTCGTACACGACCGTAACTTTTTTACGTTATTCAATATTATATATAAATATATATATATATATGTATGTATGTATGTATGTATGTATATAAAAACGCGACGATGGCGTCGTCGTCGGTCGCGGGTGCAGCGGCGGTGCAGTAGCGGCCGCGGCGGTGGATGACGACGACGGTCTGTTGGTGGGTGGGTGGGCGGGCGGACTGGGGTACGATGGCCTTGACACGGCAACACGGCCACTGAACCTGTCCGCCGCCACCACAGCCGACACGACAATAATGACGTCACTTTTGTTGTTTTTTTTCACTCATTTTTTTTTTTTTGTCGTACATAATAATACTATCATATTGTCGTAATATCACGACACGTACGTGTGCGTGCACACACTCACTCACTCACACACGTCTGATATAATAATATAATATAAATAAACGTACACGGCCGCGCGATGATCTGTACCGGACGCGTTGTCATTCCGCCGCGTGTGGGATGCTGCGTTGCCGGTGCCGCACGCACGAGACACGCACGCGTCAAGGACGTCCGTCAACCAGGTTTCCGTGCCTTGTTTCGTGTTATCATTACGCGTGCACCACACGTGGTCTCTGCCGGCAGAGGAAGATGCATATGTCGGGGCGGATGAGGATGCAAATGCCCCCCGCCGGAGTAGAACGTAAATGTCCCGGCGAGGCGGAGGAGAACGATACAAATGCCGCGTCGGCATTTGGTATATACATATATTATAGTGCGATCGGGAGGCCCACGGGGGGAGGTATTTCTCAGTCGGAGACTTTTCGGACTTCAGCGCACGTGTACGTCGTCTCCAGGACCGCCGTCGTATTTATGTAATATGTACCGTTGTAAATTGTTATTCGTTTTATGTATATACCTACACATATGCGAGAAAATAATATGTTATACATAATTACTGTTTGTATTCCAGTGTGGTTTTTATGTTGAAAATTCCATTACTTGCTCCGTGACGACGAAGAGAGGAAATCAGACCTGACCTCCTTCTATATATTTACAAGTACAATGCTTAGGTATTATTGTAGGGTCACGTATTGTAGTTTTTCCTTTGAACTGCACCTCAGCGACAGAAGACCACCTTCCCCCCACCCCACCCCTCAACACCGACCAACCGATCAGGTTCTGTTGGGCGTGTATACGACCCTATATATCTTTTTCTTTTATGTACATGTATACAAAAAAACTTTTATATATTGATTAACAACGCAGTCATTTTTCATTTGCTTTTTCACTAAACTGTCGGTTCTCCGAAATTCCTCGGGTCGTATATACCGCGTGGTAAAGTATAATATTGTATATTATATACAGCCCTGCAATGGTATAGTTAAAAGAAAGGAAAAAAAATGGCTTTGGAAATCCGTCGGTGTCAATCTTTGTATTGTTTTATAATCCAAGTAATAAAGCCGCACCTCGTTTTTATTAAAGCCCTAAAACAAACGTTGAAAATTTAATGTCCCCGGCTCTTTTCTTTTGCTTTTATTGCCGAGTTCCGAATAATTTACAATGCCGGATCAATAGTCCTCCTGGGTCTCCTGCACGTCACAAATCCCCCAGACAAATGCATGTGAGAATCGCGTGCGCACAAGTATTATCCCAATATATATATAATTTATTATTTATGTATGTGTTATGTACGCGTGGTACCTATATATACATATATATAATATGCTTAAAAAGGATTTTTAGCATCATACGCTTGCGTACATTCATCATACGTTTTATCGTTGTTTTTCGTATCTTATACAACACCACGCCGCGACTCATCGTATCGGTATTGTATAGGCATCGTATAAATCTCTTTAGATAGTTTGAAATTGCAAGTTTCCGCGAAATCCTCCTCTTCCCGGCCCCGTGATTGTAATATACTATTATATAGTGACTATATAATATTATTATTTCTATACGTTTTAGTATAGTAATAGATGAATAACAATTATGCATTTGTGGTGTTTCAGGATTCCATCTTAGCGGAGTGGTGTGGAATCAGAGACCAGGATCGCCGTCATACAACCATCCTGACCAAGAAAACAAAACACACAAAGTGTCGGTCAGCTTCGACAGGTAAAAAATAAATAATTTACATGATATAAATATTTCAGAACACGACACGATATTAAAATTATTATAATATAATCAATAATTGTCTTAATAATATAGAAACGTGTATATATTATCATGTACGCAATTATATTATATTATTTATCACGACGTCGTGTGTATAACATACCGTCATCGAATGTTAAAATCCTGTACATAATAAAATTATAATGAACTTTGTGTCGTCCGACTTTTTTTTTAATTTTTATTGTCTACGCCTACTTTTAAATTATAATATATTATTATATTATATTTTATGCGATAGGTTTGCCGCTTAGAAATGTATCCGTTTCATGATTACGAAAACAAAAAGGATATAGGGGAACGACACGCGTGTATATAATATTGTGTACATCCGTGTAATGTCGCGTACATATTACTCTTGTACGCGTATTATGTAATATTCACGTCATTTAATATAGCTTTATATATTATTATATGATATGACACTGTAGAGTCCGAATGAGAGGAAGAAAATACCTACGTAGTCTGTAGCACATTTTTTGTTTTTTTCAAACGCTCAACGATATGTTTTATAATTCGCGTTTGAAAAGTGTTATTTTCTTTCTCATCGACGATACCTCAAAATTACATTATACATAAACCTAACCTGACTTACAAAACCCAACGCTAGTTATACCTAGGGTTGGATTTTAGAAGATCACCACGTCCATTCGCGTCGTGATTGAAACGAATTTTTTTGCTCAGTATCGTTATGCAGTTGAATTTTAATTATGTTCGTGTAGCAATCGTTTTGAACACAAACACAATTTAAAATAAGCGTGCGCAGTGCGGCAATGCGCGCGCATATTATAGGTATTTGTTCGTATATTAGGTACTTGTATTATTATTATTTATTACGTTGATTTACCATTTTGTATTTTCACCGTGTATCGTTTATTATTTGCATAAACTATAATATTATTATTATATATACCACACACATATAAATACGCGTTTTGCATGTGCTCGGAACATTCTATTTTCAAGGTATAACTGTTTTACGCGATTCTATCGAGGAAAAAATTGTTTGATATGTTAACAAACCAAACTGTTATGTGTAAAAGTACTTTTTAAAAAAACTTAAATTTTATTTGATTGAAAATCCATCATAATCATATTATTATCATCATTATCTCACTCGGTGGAATACCTACCTCTATATGAGTCGAGAGAAAACTTCGTTTAACCTCTTACTTCTCCAAACGGTATATACAGGTATTGTGTACAGTGTTTATTTTTCTGTTATGCGATCATTTCGATTGCGAATTTAACAACGTTTCTTTGTTCGATTTGATTTTATGATATTTTTTTTCTGTTCATGTACAGGTGTAAGATAACGTCGGTGACATGCAGCTGCGACACGAAAGACATATTCTGGTGCCCCCACGTCGTGGCCTTGTCCTTGTACAGGATACGGAACGCGGACAGTGTCAGGCTCAGGGTCCCGATATCAGGTAAAAAATATTTATGCATTACATTCGATGACGACTCCATCGTAATTTTTATAATAATATTATTACTTATTATATAATATAACAATGATTTGATAATATTATTGTGTTGCCATGCGGAAGCTCGTGTGATTCGCGCTCAACGGATGTATGTGAATTTGTAATGTTACATTACTACATGAATGTACCGTAATGTGTGTGACAATAATTATATATAATATCATATACCTCTATAATATACACATTATACATATGACACCGTAAAGGAATATATTGTATTAAACTATAAAGTATAAATACAATTGCGGACACGTTCGATTTCATGAACGATGATAAAAACAACAATAATATAATGATTTAATATTATTATATTATTATAATATATTATCTTAATATGGTGTTCACACGCAAAATGTGAAAGTCTTTGAGACAATATCAAAATTGTTGGTTTGCAATAATTATAAATACGAACAATACGCGGACCAGCGGTTGTTACGACTGCTAGGTAGGCACTGCTATTGTTGAACGGGAAACCAACGTCTTCTGGTTAGAAAATTAAACGAAATCGTATAAGAATAAATTCACCGAGAACCGTGAATTTAAATGTGCCAAACCAAACCCATAGTTCTATTCGTAAATTTCCATCTAAACGAGACTTAATAAGTTCCATCTTTTGATTGTCACCGTAGTATAAAGAAACAAAATAAAATAACATACTGAGCAATTCTTTTATCAAACACTCATTATTTCAAAATTCATTAACATTGTTATAATTTTTTGTTTTTATTTTTTTGAATAACAACTTATATTTAATTTCATATTCATATACTGAGTATTTTGTGAGTTATAACTAAATCAATATTTAGCAGTTTGTTCTCATATACTATTCTACCCCGCTGACCAAAACTTAAAATAATATATATCATACAAGAGTAGGTTAAGACTTACAACATTTTTATATTAAGACTTTAGTATTTCGTTTTAAACAATCTTCATTCTTCGGAAATGCATAATTGTCAATTTTTTCTTTAAATATTGCAATTTATTCGAACATACAAATACAGTAAAACTTCCATATAACGAACTTCCATTTTATGAAATTTTTTGTTTAACGAAATATTTTTAAGAAGTATGACCTTTATTGTTAATGAATAAGTAATTCTATTTAACGAATTACTCCATATTACGAATTTTTTTGTTGCTTATTTGACTTCGTTGTATGGAAGTTTCGCTGTATATGTTTTATATACATGACACTAGTTATGTATGTTGGTATCCCTGGTTATATAGATGAGATTAGAGAGTAATAGTTTTTCATGTTAAAATGCTAATTTAAATACCTAAGAATATCATAACGACTTCTATGGTTGACAATATACCTATACTTATAATATTATATCTACCCACGTACATAGAACTGATTTAAGTATTGAAAAACCTATAGCGCTAAACAAGTTGACCGAACCGGACTAGGTTCTTTTTTTAGGACAACGACTTTGTAAAAACAAATAAATAAAACATATGTATGAAAATTAATTTCTCCACAAAAATGCACGTGTTCAATAAATACTAAAGTATTTATTTAAAAATAAAATTAAGTACTAAAATGAATAAATATTTTTTAGGTGTCTACAGATTTATTAAAGAACATTTTTGTAAGAAAATTGAAGTGTTTCTTTTTCGTTTACCGCTCTTAAAGAATATTAAATGAGATCGATTTTTTTTTTTTTTATTATTTGACGCGTATTTATATTGATTATTTCACATTTTCACCAGTCAATTGATTCATTTTATATTAGATACTAACGTATATACGTATATATATGCATTATACATAGAACATTTCCTTTTTGACACGCGAAGACTTGTTTATTCGACTGAAAAACGTTCTTAACCACCCTATCTCCCCCTGTTGTGCACAGCGTAAGTCACAGAGTGAGAAAAATTATTAGATTTTTCATTTGGAAACGCTACCGGAGAATAATAAAATAAGCTGCAAAAAAAAAAAAAACAATAACCAAAACTCTTTTGATTCACTTATGAAATAGATATTGCGTAATTGCAATTTGTCGATCGTTATAAAAAAGTAAAAAAAATAATCAAATAAAAAAAGTAACCACATCAAAACAAGCCTTTAAAATTCCGTTTTTAAGACGTTTCAGTTCGGTGCTCATTGGTGGCAGCGTGGTTCGGCGGTGCGGTGACGTCGACGGGTTGCGTAAAACTTATGATACACACCCGGACACATGGCGTAACGCCCGTATAAACGCTACCTATGAATTTTTTTTCAACAATATTTTCTCGGAGATGTCAATGGTACATTGGTTTTAACCTCAATGTTTTTCCCCATTCTTTTCCGATAACAAAATAGATTGGTCACGGGACCAAAACGAAACTGGCGAATCCAATATCCTTTTCGAATGGGAACCATCGTTTTGGAAAATAGAATAAAAACAATCTAACATTTTTTTCACTACTATTATTTATAGAAATTTTTAGAAGTATAAATATAATCGTATAAAGTATCTGTTGTCGCCAAAAAACATGAAAAGCGCACGAATGAAAAAAAAGGAAGTTGTTTTAGTTGTCTGTTAGCCATCATAATATATAAATATACATTATGTTTCTACCTAAACTTAAATTTGTGTGTGATGCATTATTGTGACTGCGAAATAGGAAGTCAGGTTTCCGAAAAAGTCTTGGTATAATTTAACAATAAGCAATATAATATTTTTTATCACTTTTTGGTTCTTATGTACTTACTACCTATTTGAAATCACGGTGGCCACGGTGTGAGCAGAATAATGTTTTTTGAATAATTTTTATAATAGCATTAACTTTGTGTATGTATATGTACATTTTAATGTTTTTAAAACTTATAAAACAATTTTATAATAGCCACCAATGTGGTTGTAAATAAAAAGTTTTCATTATAGGTGGTAATATCATAAAAACTGCTTTTAAAACATTAAATATAGTTAAAAAAAATATGAAGTGTATTTACTATTGTTACATATATGAAATAGTCAGTTTCCTATTTTGTATAGTTTATTATAGTTATATAACATTTACTGATTATCTACTTAAGACTCTGTTCATTTTTACATACTATTATGATATACAGTTTATTCAACTTGGTTACGTATTATCAATAATCGTTAATATTTCCAATTTACTAATCTAACGTAAAAAAATAATTTTGTGACAATCTTCATACAATTTGTACAATAAATAAATAAACAAACATAATTTAATAATTTATTATAATATTAGTTACAACATTGCGTAAGATATTTATTTAATGGTTTATTTAATATGAACAAAAATGTTGACCTTATAAACAAAACGTTTGTTTAGATTATACGGCATCACATTAATTTGTACTAATTTTTATTCATTAATTAAATATCACATATCAATATTTTTATTAATGTTCTTAAAAATATTTTATATGAATTAACTAAAAGTCTGTGGTAAAATTAATAATGGTTGAGGAATTTGATTATTCTTTTAATGTGATTTAGCCAATTAATTTACTTTTTGTTGTTGATTTGGTCATTTCATAAAATTACTCACAATAAAGTTCATAGTTTATTGATAATGATTTGAATTCAATCTATCCTAATTGATATTATAATAGGTACCTCGGATTCGCCTAAAATTGTTATTTTCTATTTCTTCATTCTTCTATTATAAATGTTAAAAACCTAATTGAATGATGCTAATTATACACTATATAGTAATATAGTATATTGAGTGTACAAAGTATAAGTATTACAGGCGATTATAAAACGGCCCAGAAAATATGGGTATAAAAAGGTACATTTTAAACTCCGACCAATTTCCATCAAACCAATTTCATTTTAAAGCCAAAACTACCGAATATTATGTAAAATACAGATTGAATTAATTATGTAATATTTTTGGTTGATATAATTCCGCAGTTACATCTATAATAAATTATTTAAAATTTAAAAACTAAAAAGAATTTCTGCGTATAAAATCGCTTAAAAATACAACTAATTCAAAACAACAAACCATAAATAAATAGAAATAATTCTCGATTGGAAAGAAAAAAATTAAATTAAAAATTAGTTCTATCAATTTGTTTGGGTTATTAATGTATTATGAATTGGTCTTATATAGTTCCAGGAAATGCTAAATGATTTTTAATGATACATTGAAACTGTTTATAATTAATATAATTATTTATAACTACTCGTTGTTTTATAATTCTTTATTTATTTAATATTAATAAAAATAATAAACTATATTTTACTATATAATTGTTTAATTTTAAAAGGTTCTGTCACCTTTTATTCCTGTCTGTAAGTCTGTTAGGCTTAAACTTACTTACAAACCTAACCACAATAGAAAAAAATTGTTATTGAGACTGAACGACATTATGTTGTTATGCTGTTATGTTGACAACAGGTACTTGGAAAAATGTCTTTTTACCTCAACATCATTAAATTTTAAGTTACCATTTTCCAAGAAAGGTTTTTTTTGCTTTAACCGTTAAAGTTTAACGTATTGACGTAGGTACATTGTGTAAATAGTAAATTATACTACGTATTGGGACTTTGAATGGCCTTATACTTATGAATTATGATTATAGATTAATCCACCTGGCATCAGGCTTATATAATTTTTAATTTGATGAAATATAATAATTGGATTAGATTAGATCTACCACGCCCAATTATTTATCTATTTTGTAAAATCATATAACAAGACAGAAAGCACATGTCTTAAAACATAGTCACTGTAAATATTTAGTTTAAAACATATTTAACTAAATTTTAACTTTTAAAAACTGCTTTGTATTTAAAATACACAAGTGCTTACATTTCAAATATTCAGTTGTTTTCTGATTGTTGGCGTATGCAATCCTATCACAATGACACTATTTCGTGAAATCGAATATTAATATGTAGTTTTATTTTTTAATTTAGAGTAGGTTATATCCGTTATGGGTACTGAAATATAACCACCATTGTCCTGTTCGTTTTTCAGAAACCTTGTTGCAAATGGACAGGCAACAATTGCAGAAGTTCGTGCAGTACCTGATATCCGAACACCACACGGAGGTGTTGCCCACGGCTCAGAAACTGGCTGACGAGATCCTACAGCAGCGCTCCGAGATCAATCAAATTGCCGGTGAGTCGTCGTTCTTATTATGTATACGATAATAATAATATTATGTTATACTCATTTACATCATTTATTTATTTTTTCAATAACACCATAATATGATGTTATGTACTGTGCTCGATCGGCGAACGCGCACACATTTGTACCGTCCGGCGTAGACTGTATAGTCCTCTCCGCCGCCCGTATTATACGTACATTATTATATTCTGTACACATTTATAACTGTTGAGGGAGTGTACACACCACACAGAATATTATTTGTACCTATGTTCGTATAACACGAGTGTGTGTGTGTCTATGTTAAAATGTATAATAGAATAATATACGACCGAAGTGTGTGTGTGTGCGCGCGCTGTATAGTTGAAAAAAGAACTTTAATGGCCTGCGCCCGAGAGTTGTACCCGACGACTGCAGCGCGCATAAAAGGGGAGTTCCATTTAGTTTGACACCACCTGTCAGCCGTGAATAATGTATTTAAACAAACAAAAAAAAAAAAACAGTAACAATGGTCCTCTTTTTTCGAATATTATTATTGTTCTGCGGTACGATCATCGTCGGGATCTATCTATCTATCTGTGGACCGCCGGTGCACACTATCATATTATTATTTTCATGTCCTTCGCATACGGACGATTTTTTATTCCACGCACGTCGTTGTTGTTTGTGTGTTTGTTGTTGTTGAAGTCGTTGCCTCTGAAATATACGCAGGAGGGACATTGACGTTTTTTTTCATCTTCTTTCTTTTTGGTTAACAAATTAAAAGATTTATATATATATATAAATGTTATATAATAACGGTTTTTGACGTTGTAAAAAAATATATATGATACACACACGGCGCAGTCGTCGTTATCATTCCATCATTCCCTACTCTCCCGGCACCGGTTTATTATGTATCCGACGATATCATATTTTACTTACTGTGTGTACCTTAGTACCAAATAGTTGGATTGTTTTTTTTTACGAGCAAAGTGCCATAAATGCTGAGATTCCTAATTAAGACCAATGCGACAGTTCTGGAATGTGATAATACCTATAACAGACTAATATATACCTGATTTAATAGCCCGAGAATGTAGATTTTTAATACAATCGTTTATATATTTATATATTTTATAGTCAACATATTTAGTCATATAATCTGCATACGGGTTTAATGAATACTTAACAAATTATGTTTTCGCTGATGCAAGTCTAAAAAATCGATTAATTTCTTATATTCAATAATGAAGAAGCGTGCAAAAATATTATATTCTATATAACAATGTACCTGTACGACATAGGCGGCGCCATCGTGTGTTCTGATTTTTCTGCAGCAATGCCTCACAAGAAAATGCCTTAAATTTTGGCTTTATTTTTTTTAATTTGACTATTTAAGTTATCATTTTACGAACTGATAACCAAATGCTTATATAATATTTTAAAAGTTAACTCTCACAATTTTATTTTAATTACGAACTGAACAAATGATTAAAGTAGTATTATATATTTACATGTCTTCCGTATTATTCTACTTCCACCCAGGTTAAATATACAACATGTGTGAACATCGGTTCAACTAGATAATAATATAAATACTTTTGGTGTACATATTGGTTTTTAATTGAACTGAGTTTTTAAAATAAAATGTTTTTTAAACGTAAAAATCTAACTAGAAACGTGAATAAACATCATAGTATTATACTTAGGTACATAGCGGCATCTTATTGATCAACGACCATATATTATTGTATTCGTGTGTATAAATTTATGAGATCTATCTACAATAAATTATACATCAATTTATTATTACTTTCAGTGGCAAGCGCAATTCATTTATTTATTTATTTTTTATTCTCGAAACATTAATTTTAAACTTCCGGCCAATTTAATTATTAAAATCGGCGGTTTCTCTAATTTACTCGTGCAAGTACGATTATTTTTAGTACTCAAACCATTGCAGTGTTTGGAATTGTCTATATAATAATAATAATAAGGTTTTGTTCTGGGCTGACTAGTCAATAAAGCAACTATAGTGTTAACGGTTACTATGTTCAGTACCAACCAAGCATTTGTCGTTTTCAACCACTTGGATATTATTAAGTATTATAAAGAAACCATAAACCATAAATTGACATTTTTCAGTACCTATTTTCACCGCAACATGTAATACATTTTCATGTCGTTCAAATGTATAAAGTATTTGTATAGAAATTGCACGTTTGAAGATTATTTTTTGTATTATCAAACAACCTTCACACCACAAGGGGTAAATCTATAGAATCTTGATGTTCCTACGGTATGTACAAATGGACATATATTTTTGACTATATTACAAATTGGACTTCTTATACCACCCGCAGTGCGTGTCTTAAACATGGTGCAGGGCAAATGAAAAGAAAAATGATTTTTGGTTGTGTATTGAGTAGACATTGTATGAGTGGTTTAAAATTTGATAAATGAACACAATTCCGAAAAACGGCCCATTATTGCTGCTACAGTGCACGCGTTGTCTCTCGGCTCCGCTTCGATCCAGATGTCTTAAACGAAAACCATATATTATTATTTATTATTTCTTTTATCTACCAGATGCACGCTACAATGTAATAATCTAATACATAATGTTAATTTAATTATGGTTTTTATTATATTTTTTTTCACTCAAGACTGTAAGACCCAAGATTATAATGTTGATTTTTTACTTGGTAATTAACAGTATAATGTAGGTACCGTATAAGTATTATATTTATAGAAATGAAAATATGCCATTAAATTGAGTAATGTTGGCATCCGCTGTTTTATCTCAATATATGGTACTTTAACATATAATGATATAACCTGCATAAATTATTTTTATTATCTCGGATAATACTTAATATTACGTTATGTACACATTCTTATACAATATAATATTATAATATATTGTATAAATAATAAACATTTTTAATATCTGTTATTAATTAATTTTGAATTGTTTCCATATAAGTATCGGGTTATCGAGCCTACAGAGTCGGTGTCAAATAAACAGTACCTAGTTGTAGTATTATAGGTATACTATATTATAGCTATTGATTATGTTTGAATCATTTTTTTTTATTTAATATAGACCGAATATGATCCATCTCCGTGTTTAACCTACTTCATAAAATAAACCACCGTACGCACACTGTACATTATAATATTCACCTATAACGTATAACTATATCGTGTTAAAATATAGTCCTGACCTCCAATGTACAATATATAATATAATGTAATATTGCACGAATAATAAAATTGCTCACAGGATAGTATAATCATGTATAATGTATTACTATGTTATATTGTATATACGCTATTAATGGCATAATATTACTATAATAGGTTCGTCAGTAGAAATGATGTCGTGTTGGAGGACAAACAATTTATTTATTATTATTTTTCAAATGGATTAATAACGTACGTATTTCGAAATCGAAATGTCAAAACATGAACTCCCAAATATGCCGCAGAGCTAAAAGAAAATGTAAAAAATGCTGTGGTTCGCAATACTACATACAATGTAAATATTTAAATATTTTATTTTGTTTGTATATAAAAGATACGTGCGATATTTATTAAAAATAACGAAAAATATTAATAAATCCGAACTGAACAAATAAAAAATATTATAAATATTTGGTACAGTATTATCACGATTACTATGTATGAGTATTGAGTATACATAAACAGGGTGATAACAGAAATGTTTTATAAAAATATCTTTCCTGTGTTACATACAGATGACTTGATTTTCGAGGGGGTGTAGTACATTTTCAAATACATCTTTCATCATAAACACACATACAAGACCATATCTCAAAACAAATTTTTATTGAAAGAAGTTTCTAAGTTTACCTAATCCGTAAAAAACTTAAACTTCCTCCCTTCAGATATACTATCTACCTGTTATTACCGTACGTGTATGACATTTTTTTTGTTTATTTTTTTGAAATAATAATGCTTCTATTTTTACTGTTGCTTCAGCGCATTTTCAACAAATCCTCGTGACTATAATAAATTTATTTATTCGTATTGACCATTCCTGCGATCACCATTTCTACTATTAAATCAATTTGGTTAGGATTCAAGTTCTTTTAAAAGCACCCATTATTTGTCCAAATAATATTTGTCCACCTTAATTATAGGTATAGGTTTGTCTTGTACGAGGTAAAAGTAACTTATATATTTTTGGGAACGACAGGGTTTTATTTTTTTTATTTGGAATTTCTGTTTTATAATATTTAGCTAGTATAGTTTTTTTTTAGAATTATTATCAACAGTGAACACATTTTATCGTTATTGATTCTGATAGCTGTTGCCTGTTGCAATTAAATATTCATAAATATTTTGTGAACTATTAAATAATTTTTTTATTTAATTTTAATATTTTTGATATTTGTACAGGTAAATTTAATTATTATATTAGTAATTATATACTTTCTGAACGCACCTTATGTATCAATAAATATTATGAGTATAATTAATGTGCCACAAGAAAAATGGCAGCACATTCATATATATAATGTGTGGACTTGGCTAAAAATGAATACAGCTCAATTTAAAAGTAGATCTGGCATGATAAAACTTGTAGCTGATCAGTTTTTAATTAGAATTCAATTTTGTAATACGTTTGATATGAAAAAAAAGTTTCGCAATTTAAAATATTTATATAACTTTTTTTAATTATATGTTTTACTTTAATTAATACAAACAATTCTCTTTTCGAATATCCGTCTAATAAAAAAATATAGGTAGGTACCTACATATTTTATTACACTGTTTAAATATTTAATTAAAATACTATGAAAATTTATTTAGATGAAAAATAAGATTTAAGATTCGACTAAATTTAATTGTAAGTTGTATGGAAATTAAATGAAGAGTTGTGTTTTTATTTTTTATGTAAATTACACGCCGTGTAGACTAATAAGATTTTAAAACGTACAAATTAAGTAAGCTTAGAACAGTAATCCAATTATATTTAGCCTTTGAAATATTTTCAAACAGTTTATAAGTTCTATGTACTTTTTATGATAAATTTCTAGATATTTATTATGAACAATTATTATAATTATTGAATAATTTGTGAAAAAAAGTACTTCGTCGTATTAATAAAACAATTATTATATAATAACGCATACATTTCAACGACTATAGCTATTGTTCAATAATTCGATTTATAAATATTAAATATAAACCTAAATATACAAGGAATTCGTCAACCAATAGCGTTCTTTGCCACTGACCTTTTTTTTATTTATTTCAAATATCGAAAAAAAAACACGAACTATGTGTGTTAGTGGCATTGATTATTAAGTATACTTATTACTTAATTAATGTTTGTATGTAGGTATATAATGTTATTATAGTCGATGGCCGAGCTTTTTTTTTTAAAAAAAACAGACATTTATCGGAATTTCAATGTATACCTCACGGAAAACCTTATTTATTAATTTTCAGTTTTCACATATATATATAATATTATATTTTGATCACGTCGTCTAACAACTGCTGCACTACATAAAAATAAATAAATAAACGGTATTATATATTATATTTCGTATATCACTGGTTATATACGTGTGTAAAGTATCTGTAGTAATGTACTGCTATACACAGACCGAACTGTATGTACCTAACAACAGAACTGTGGTAATATAATATTACAGTAGTATTATATACACGTACATAAGTGGAATCCATGTTTTTCGTGTAACAATAAAAACGAACGAAAAAAGTAAATTTTTCTTCGCCACCTTCGCCGCCAGTCGATCGGTCGGTTTTAGTATATATAATAGTGTTAGTGTGTATATCGTATATATTATATAGGTACGCATAATTTGTTACACTTTCTAGTTGATTAGTGCATAAGTATCCGGACCAATGACGGGCGGTGGTGGGAGTAGCCCGGAAGGGGTCGCCGGGTGGAGAGGAAACCGTCGGAGAGGAAAAAAGTTATTCGTGTTTTTTTTCTATCATTATTTCGTCGACGCCATTTCCTCCGTCGCGCGTTCCAGGCCAACAGCTGCCGCTGCCACTACCACCTCACGGACAGTGGTGACCGGTGTAATATTGATAATAATAACACAACGCCGCCGTGCGCGTGTATATTATATAAATCGAACGGCGGCGTTTAGTGTACGTATATATTATATTATATATTATTATAAAATGTCTCGCTGAGAGCTGCTGCTGCAGCGAACGAGGGCTAGGCCGGACCCACGTAATGCACGCGCTATACAAGCAATTGCACTAACTGTAATATCCGGTGTTGTTTCTATTGTTTTCCACGTATATTAATCTTGGCATGGTCGGGCCGGCACCGAATAATATATTTATATATTTAATATCGTCGTTCCCTCAGTTAACTCAACTCACATTATTATACTGTATTGGCCAACCCGTTTATAATAATACCCAATTTTATCGTCGTCGTCGAACGATTATCGAATATTTTATACTGCGTCTTCGTCGTCATATTTCCGCCGCTGAAATAAAGATAATTTTTTTTGTGTCTGTTTTCTGTAGCGGCCGTATGCAATAATTATATTATTATAAATAATAACTATGTTATGTATAATTCAGAGTTCGTACCGTATTTGGATTTCTGGTCTCGCCGCGACGCGTACAAACTCATTATAATGCCGGGCAAACGAGTTATTTGTTTAGAGAGAATCAAATATATTTTATCGTGAAAAAAAGACCTTACAAAAATCTACTTTCACGTTCAGCTTTGCAATAATACTGCTCATGTGTTACTTTATTCGCACATACTACGGAGACGCAGCTTATCTGTGCTGCGCGGTCTCTATGCGTTCATTTTTTCACTCGCGTGAGTAATGGAACCTTGTCGATAATATTTGTGGGTCCTGCGGATGCGGCGGCGGTGGTTATGGGCCTTTACATTTTTTCGACAAGAATAAATAATAATAACAATAATTCGGGTTTTCGATTAGCTTAATAATTTATTATGTATTTTAAGAGGGTAGGTTTTCATGGACGTTTATATTATTATTATTTTTATTTTAATCGACGGCAACCGGTTTTGTCCGGTTTATTTGGACACACACACGAACTATTATAATATAGGTATGCTTATGGGTCTTCCGTTTCTGGCGTTATGTATTGTATACAGTGCGAGTATAGTAACGTTATTACGATACATAATAATAATATAGGAAATATCGGATTTATGCGTCTACCCGCAAAGTCGTGGTCGTCGTTTTCATCGTATGGTTTGTCGGGGCGGCGAGAATAAGGGGGATGGATAGCGGGGTCGCGGAGAGGAAAGATAAAAAAATCTGAAAACCGGTTGTCGTCCCGTTGAGTGTCAGTGTTTTACCAATTAATATAATATAATATATATTTTTTTACGTCTTGCGTACAATGACGCCACCGCCGCCACTCGCGTATAGGCAACCAAACGGACACTTTGTCTTTGTCTGAACGTACGTGGGGTGTGTATGTGTGTGTGCGGGCTCACGTACCGTGGGATCGTTTCACTTGAAATCGATTACAGACCGCCGCCGTCTGTAAATCATTACGAAAAGAGGGTTGTGCCTAATTTTCGGTAAATTTGATTTATCGCCGCTCTGATGTGCGTGCGTACACTGCGTACGAGCTAGCGAGAAAACGTGTTCACTAAACTAACGACGGGACCTAGAAAACGTTTCACGAACGATTCATTAACGGCGAGTCGCGCGTATGTGTAGTGTTTTCGCATCGACTCGCCGGCGTATGTCTTTCTGAATAGTTTTCACATATAACCTATGCATTTATTTCGGTAAAACGTTAACCACAGACACAACCTGCAGGACGATGTTGTTTCGTTACTGTCGGTCCCTTAAATAATCGATTGGAAGCAATGAGTATACGAATCGAAAACCCGGTAACCGCACGTCCTTTCGATACTATCCCAAACCCCACTCAAATGTCTGCCTCGCGGAAACGATGAAACATTTTTTTAAATATTGTTTTTCTGTAGGTCACAAGTTTTTAGGTGTATTGGCGTCTCTTCAACGGGTTCAACGACGAACTCGTCCGCGGAAAACGATAGAATAGAAGGAAAGTGAGGTTGTTATATCGTCGTTGCGGAGGACCTGCAGTTGTTTATTATATTATCAAACTATTACTGTTGATGTTGTTACTGATCTTAGGTAGGATGTCGTAGTGCAACGAATTTATGTTTTCTCCTACTCGGAAATCGACAAACGCGATTATTATATTGACTATTGTCTGTCTAAAATCTCATTGTGGCTGCAGTGTTGAGCTGTGAACGATAGTTGACGAAATTCGTGTGACGAGACGGCCACAACGACGATGATGATATTATCGTCGGTTAGGCGCGATATAGTATTTTATCGTATACCAAGCTCAAGTTTGGGCGGTATTATAAATATAATTTAAAATATAGCGACCGTGATAAAGTATAAACCATTTTGTGAATAATATTTATGCTGCTCTCGTCACATAAAATTATTATTGATATTTGGTACATAATAATATAACACTGCTAGCTCTCTAAATATACATTTTAAAATGATGTGTTTTTTTACGTTTAATATAGAAGCCAAACTTGTTCTACTCCTACATTTTTTTTTATATAGATTTAATTATGTGTAAAGGGCTCGGGGGCTATTATATCAATTCGGGAAGCCCACAAAACGACCGCTATACTTCTCTGGCTACAACAAACGAGTAATTGGGGTAGAATTTTCCGATGTTATCCCTCTTTATACATATATTTTTAGTATTTATTGACGATATGTAGGTTTTTTTTATCATTCTCTCGCCGTTGCAGCCAACGTTGCTTTTTCTGATTACTTTTCCTTCATCGACTCGATTTATTTCTATTATTATACCCATTATTTATTATCAAACTGTATTTTCAGTCTGAGCCCTTCATTATGTTTCTGAATTTCTTTCATTATCGTATACTGATATTGACTATACACGCACGTGTATTGGATACATCTATACATTATGTATGTAATACGTATGGTATTGAAACGCGTTCCCTTCACTGTTAACAATAATATACGCATTATATGATCTCAATAAAAAAACGTTTCCTTGGCTTTTATGTTTTCGACGAATCTGCGAAGACTTGTAGTACGGTTTTTTTCCTTCCATTACCTATACGCATAACATTTTTTCATTCTTAGTGAAAACGATCAAAATATTAGTACAATAAACGAGTTTCTATTTCTTTATTTTTTTTTTTTTTGAACATTCTATTTTGTTATATTTATCACATATATGATATTAAATATTATTGTATTAGTTACCTATGTACGGCATGTATATGTATCAAACGAGTAATCGTCATATCGTTCGGATAAGTACTTCATAGATTGTGTAAATTAACTTTCGAGCGGCTATCGACCGCGCACGACACTGCGTGGTATAGAACTGTTAATTTCAGGTGATATACTCGAATACGCGCGTGCCGGCATACTGAAGTCGTCGTGAATAATAATATATAACACGTAGCTAGCTCGTCGTGGTGTTCGGTGGGAGGTCATAATATTATTATTACATACATTTAGTTAATAACGTGTGATGGTGATAGCTAGCGATTGTTGCACCGGGTAATCGGAAATAGCATATAACAACAGCGATGATAATAATAATAACACGATGCCGATGTACGATGATAATGGAAATATTAATAAAAATCGCGTGCTGCGAATATATTTTTTCGACGAGCTGACGGTGCGCGCTCGCCTATAGCGTACCCGCTGCAGTCGTCCGGCGATGCTGATGAAATACATATTATTTTATACTGTTATGGTTATGAATGAATCGTGATTCACGATTGTTTGATATTATTAATTGTCGATTTGTTATTGTCCACGAGCGTCGTGATGTGAATGTATTTTAACCGTTCGATGTTTTCTGCAGGAGCGCCCGACCCGACAGCAGGTCCGAGCGCAGACGACGAACACACATGGCACTTGGACGAGGAACAGGTGTGCGAACAGGTCCGGTCGTACTTGACGCATGGCAGCTATTACAACGCCAACAAACAGCTCAACTCGCTGTTCGCCAAGGTGCGCGAGATGCTCCGGGCCCAGGACTCAAACGGCGCCCGGATGTTGACGCTCATCACCGAACAGTTCTTGTGCGACCCACGGCTGGCCCTGTGGAAATCCCAGGGCACGCCGATCACGGACAAGTGCCGGCAACTGTGGGACCAGCTGGGCGCGCTCTGGGTGTGCATCGTGCTAAACCCACATTGCACGGCCATCGACAAAGGCCAATGGAAGACGCTGCTGGACAAGTGGACGCATGTCGACATATGCCCACCTGAGGACCCCGACATGCTGGCTCTGCCGCCCGCTTTTAACGATGTAAGTATAGTATGGTACTAGTATTACAATGATCACCCTTGGATATCTCCTCCCACACCTTTAGTTATAAAATTAATAAATACAACTCTCGCAAAATAAAACCGTTAATAAATCAAAAAGTCGATAGTAATTATATTAAAGAACAAAATATTTTTATAATAATTGTTACGGTCACATATACGAGTACTGCAACAACGATACGGGTGTTTAAACATTTTAAACATAAATTTTAATAAATTATTGTTTTTGTGTGGCCTTTCGTTAAGTTAAATATGGAAAAACATGAAATGATAAACGATAATTGTTATATTATTCTATTTGAAGGTAACTACTAACTAGACTGCGTGCGCCGAAAATTAGAATAACCACGCACGTGAAATATTGTACAATTTATATTTTAATGTGCATATTAAACCTTCCAATAAGTACTTAAAGTAAATATTTTATATTAAACAGAAATATAGGTATGACTATTAAATACATCACAATTCATTGAATTTTGCTTAACCATAGAAGTCATGTAAAAACAGGAATTTTGTTTCTATTCCTGGAATAAATAAAAAAAAAATTTATTGTTGCTCAGGATCAGTAGATTTAAAAAATTTAAATAGGCATGCAAATAGAAATTGTAATAAACATTCAATTATTGATTTTTGTTATAATTATGAAAATTTGAAGCCTTTTATATAAAAATAGCTATTAAAGTAATCAATGTGATTTTATTAACAGTAATTTATAGTCATTGATTAAGCATTCCTCTTAGTTACGATAAAACAAGGTTACGAGTAACGACGAAGTATCCATTTTTTCACATGATATCGACGTTGACCGCTTATCGATTGTTTTATAATTTCAGAGAAATCACCATCAACCGCCCGAGAATGGTTCGGACGACGACGTAGACAATGTCAATTACAGACCCTCATCCCGGTCTAGCAGATCCAGTCCGAGGTACAGGAGTAGTTATCCGAGCACGAGCCAACGAATCAACCGGACGATATTTCACAGGTATAACTGCGGTCACACACTATTTTAATGTCATATAATATATTTGAATATATAATGTTTGTACTTTTTTCGAAATTCTAACTATTATAATAATATGTACTATAATTTCTAGGAAAGAACATATTATTAGTTACTAACATATAATTTATTAGTTACCTATGTTGTTGATTTATAATTTTTCTTATAAAAAAATTATATTATTTAGTACTTGCTCAGACGTAGCTAATATATAATCTACAGTCTATTACGACCGTGATCTAACTTGACGGGTTTTGTTTTTATATCACAGAGCTTTGGACGCGGTAAGCATGTCCTGGGACAACATCCATTTGAAAAACGTGCTGTCCAGCGACACGTACAGCAGTCACATACCGGACAGCACGCAATCGGGCAGCTTCAACTCGCTGGGACAGCCGCTGTGGCACGAGGCGCTGGCCACTTGCGCGTCTCGCGTGGACGCGCTCCGGTCACACGGACACCACGCGGCCGCGCTCAGGTTGGCCGTGTGCGTGGTGCGCACGATGAAACAACAGCAACTGGACGCTCAGCGGCGATGGCAGGAGAGCCAAAAACCGCCGCCGCCACGGTGCCCATCTCGACACTCGAACCCGCCGACCCGCTGCTACGAGCTCCGTCCCGCGCAATCGTGCTCATACGACACTTATTCGCAGACGCGCCCGTGCTCGTCCCGTTGCGTGTCGTGTCCGATGGTCGGCGGCGGCGGCGGTTACGACCGCCTGTCCGCTTCGTCGTCCGGTGGCGGTCCGTCGTCGTCTTCGTCGTCGGCCGCCGCCGCTGCGTCGTCATCATCGTCGTCCGCTTGCAGCCTGTCCCGGTGCGGTTACAACGACTCGCGATCCGGTTACCCCGGTGGTGGCAGCGCTGGTTGTTCCAGTTACCGGTGCACGGCGTTCACGGACGCTCCCCGCCCCAACCTGTGCACCGCGCCCAGATGCAACAGTTATTGCACCTATTACGACAATCATCCGCCACCGCGCACTCCTGGCGGCCCGATGTCCGGTGGAGGCGGCGGCATGGGCGGTGGAAACATGGGCGGCGGAGGCGGCTCTTCCGGGTACCGGTACCCGGAACGCACGAACAGCCGGAACGGCGGAAGCAGTTCCCGGGGCAGCGTGGGCGGTGGTTCCAACCAACAGACCGCCGTGCTGCACAACAGCTGGACCGAAGGATGGGTCGGCCATCCGATGGACCCGATCGGCTGCCTGTTCGACACACTGACTGATGCATCTATAGTTCCTGATCCAAATGTGCCTCACTCGCCGTCGTCGTTTTTCGGTACGTCTAATATACATATAGATAAGGGTATCGCGCGACCATATTTATTTTTATTTTTCATTCACTGGTTTTACAGTACACTTATGAGTTTTTGAGCTTTTTTAACGATGGGGGTGTTTTTACAATGTATGCCAATGGGGATTATCACGTGAATTATAACAAACTAATGTACATCTAGTGATCTAACTAATGGTTTAATTTTTATTCGTACAGACGCCAACGCATCCGAAGAGGGCATCCTGCGACCCACTCCCCGCCTTACCCACATACCCGTCGTCGGTTCGCAGGACCGCTCCGAAACGTACCTGTCGCTCGCGGTCGAAGTCGCCCTCATCGGCCTCGGTCAACAGCGCAACATGCCTCCCGGACTTTACGCACAGGTAAGTTTTGAAGTTTTTCGTACAATACGTATAGTGCAGCAAGTACTGCCGTTGGTCGTAAGTGGCCGGTTTTTATCTTTCGAATTCGTTCGAGTCGATCGTGCGATTATGTACATTATTATAAACCATCGTCAGAAATAAAATATAAAAATATTCTTGGCTCGTTCTCCTTGTTAATTTATTGTGTTTAATGCATTGCCACGCGTGGTATGTATATACATATTATAATAAGTAATAACTAATGCAGACTATTTATTAAAATTGATTGCGCAATAAAAATTGTAGACTTAACGGCTGTTCACAAAGTACAATTTTTTTATGACTGAATGTGACATTTATCACACAATGTCTGCTCCAAGCGAATTCTGATTTCTGGCAACCGATGTACGCACGCCAACCCCGTTATTACCACTGCTCATATCATGATTATTCTAAGCGTTTGTACGGTATTAGTCGTGTAAGCATTCCCCCTCTCCCCCATGATGTTAAAAATAACTCAATTTTTTTTTAACCTAGTTTTTTTTTATATCAGACCGGAATTTAGGTGATGAAAAAGTTACCGTCACCGTCATATGTATCGGACACATATATTATGTGTATAAACCACGCGTACATGTACACTGTTATGTGTTAGAATCGCACGCGTAATAGCAAATATTATTTGTTGACATAAAATATTTAATTGCCTACTATGTATATTGTATATACCTGAAAGCAAACATAAAAATTTAAATATATTTTAAACAGTTAATTACACGCTAAGCACACAATGTATATGTACTGTTTGCGTTTGTCCATTTTGCTCAACTTAATTATTTCCATCGCGTTTTTATTAGTATTTTTTAAACTGTACATATAGTTCACGTATATTGTGCTAAATTTTCGAATCAAAATTTGTATGTGTGTAATTTGTATTATATATTATAAATGTGTGTGTGTGTGTATTGTAGTTTACATGAATTATTGATATTGGTTTAAATTTATCGAAGGGGTACGTGTGCGCTAGAATATCGTATTTTATATTATGTGTATATAGTATTTTACGTGTATATTCGTAGGTAGGTCTGCGTATTTATTTTCCTCTTCTCTGTAACTTCTGCTATTGAACTCGAAACGGAATAAAATATTACATATCCAACCACGTAGAAAATATGTCAAGACTCGAACGCACATATTATTATATGTACTATAATACACATAATATGTGTATGTGTAAAAAGGCTAGAGCCAACACAACCATCCTGCACGCATAATACGCGATTATGTGCGTTGTTCGATTTCTTTTCATCGTTTTTCATATCCCATTTAGTACACTATTATTATTATTCATTTTCACAGCATGGGGGGATTCACGGTCGCATATACGGATTTTTGCCAGTTCCTTATAAAACTCGTACCAGTGCAGCCGCAGCTCTACACTCCGAACAATATATTATATATGAAATGCGTATACGCCGGCGCGCGCGTCTATAACACTGTATACACATATTATATTATTGTCATTATTATCGTATTGTGAACGGTATATAAAGGTTTAGAGGCACCATACACTCTCGGGGGGGGGGGGGCTTTTACATTATACACGATGTCGCACGCGGCAGTAATGGACGAATGTCTCGTATATTTTTCGTCAGATTTCTTATATAGATTATCGAAGCACAATCGCGTATCGGCGGCGACGTATTTTTGCTGCAAAAACCGACTGAAACTCGGACAATAAATATAATGAATATTATGGGTAGGGCGTGCACACGAACAGCCCTTGTGCTCGCACGTCGGCCCGCCCGCTGTCTCAGATATCGTATATAATAAAATATATAATGTGCATTCCTTTAAGAGCCTCCCGCAGTCCTGCTGCCCAAAAACGTTTTAAGATACGGGATAGCTCTATTTCATTGTCTACGGCATGTTTGACGGGCATTTTGTTTTTCATATTTTCAAGTTTAGGTAGGTAGGTGCTATATAAAGACCGTGCGGTTGGTCTTTACCGTGTAGATATAACGACGATTATTCAAAACCCTTTTACAACAAAAAGAAAAAAATAATAATAATAATAATAAATCGCAAGAGATAATATTGTAGATTGGGACAAATGCCGTGTGGCGATACGCAGACTATTATACTCGTCTGTTATATCATAAATATTTTTGTGCGTGCGCGTTTATGTCTTTTTTCTTTGCATATTACACTCGAAACCGGCCGATCGGGTAGCTTGGCGACGTACACGATTTCGGATACGTATAGTATATGCTAATACAGTACACGGCTTATCTGCGGGTGAGAGAGAAGTTCACTGTGTCGAAACGGCGGTCAGCAGCAGCGTGCGCGCGCCCATGAACAGGTTTCAAAGTTCACGGCTCTAGGCCGGTTTTACTGGTGATATATAATATTATGGTTTCGTTATGAGGTCAACAAAATAAATTCGCTTGGACTGTATGTACGATTATTGCTTGATTAATATCGTACGCACGTATAAATTCGTGCGTGTGTGTATATACGACGTTTGCTCGTGCGTATACATAAGTAGTTACGTAACAAACGTAACGCGTGTATAATAGTCGTTTAGAGACGCCGCACGAACGTTTAAGAGTTCTAGATATTATTGCTATAATTATTATTATTTTTTAAATCGGCGAAAGTCCGCTGTATAATATGTTAAAGATGCCATATTATCATTCGGACAAGGGATGTATGGGGTTTTGGTCATTTACACGACTGTTTGATGTGCAAAACAACGCGCGTTCTGTTTCCTAATTCCTATTCGCATTCACGCTCACACTAGACGTAGTTAGACCAGCTACGTATAGTATATGTATTAATCGAGTATAAATGGAAGTCAACCCGTTATCACCGTTGCGTGTAGTTAACCTGTTTTTCCGCCACCGCTCACAACCTGTCAAACGCCTATAAAAATAATTCCCATTAATTCGCCGTAATAATATTTTCGTACCTGTAGGTTATACACTAAAATATTATATGGTACTTATACTCGCCAACGACCAGGACACCAACACCTGTCTCCATTCCTCATCGGTACTGTATACGTTGTATGTACGCATCTGACCCACCTAGAATGCACACACATAAAATTCAGCAAGAAATGTGTTTTTATGCGACGTATATTATACTGCTTTTGTGCGAGTATTGTTGTTGGAGTGTCGCCTGAAATCCGTTCCGAAAATATAAAAAATTATACGTAATAAAAACTTTCCGATCAATTCTCGTGCCCTCGCGATTGGGTTACTTCGAAGTCATCCTTTTCCAATAACGAAGCTTCATCATTTATTAATGACAATCGCCAAAAGGAAAAAAATACATTAATTTTAATATAATATATAAAAGGGTGAAGTTTTTAATAATACGGTTGATTCCGAAATTCATAATTAAATGTTTTACGTGTGCGCGCAGACAATAAATCCAGGTCACAGCAATCTTCATGCATAATTATGATTTATTTATTATTTTCTATTTAAAAGTTTGGCGCGTATGAAAATTAATTTTCAAACATTAACATTAATATTTATTATTATGAGATTGTACTTTTGTTTCTTGCAATGAAAAAGAAACACCATCGCGGTAAACGTAATTAAAAAAAATGGCTTCTCATAAAAACGACCTATATGCATATTTTAGGGGTGAGCGCTGTACGAATTGAAAAATAACGAGGTCGCTAGCTCATACAACAGTCGTATTGAAAAAACAATTTTGCTTGTGAAACTTAAAATTAGATATACAGCTAGGTAGGTATAATGTGTGTGTTCAATCTTGAGTATTATTTATTACCTACTTGTATATGAGTAGTTATTAAACTATTAGATGTAAAACGTACAATTATTTTGTTTCGAATATTGTAGTATACTACAAAGGTGGTTTTTTTTAATACTTTTTTTATCTTATAACTAGCTATCTCGTCCGCATATTTATTTGCTAACAATTAAATTCGTGTATTAAATGTACGAATAATATATACACTCTACAGCGCACATTAATTGGGCTAAATTATATACGCGGGTAAATACCACGAACTGTTTTACATAAATGTATACGTGTGTGTGCGAGTAAAAGACATTATTATAATATAATACTAACTGTATAACTTGTCTTTGCCCGGAAAAAAATTAACAAAATAAAATACAGCTATATTGCAGTATATCTCATCAGTACTAGTATAATATCACGTACAATTCGTCATTGATGTACCTCGCTTTGTCAACTATTTCGAGTGAGATGAAGAATCAGTTTGTGGTACATTTTCGAACGGTCCAATCTACTAAGTTTCAACTTTCCTGATATCTTTATAAGAACAATCTTCTAAACTTTCGTCATAATTGATCGAGTAGTTATTGAGTCTCGAAACTACAAACTTAACGACAATGCCTTTGTTGTACACATTTGAATAACAGGCAACAAACATAAAAACAAATCTCACAATCACAGAGGTTGGAGGGGTCGACTTATCTATCCATTTTTTATATTGTAAATTGTATTCCTGTAATCAATGACAACCCTGTATTATATATTATGTATAAAAAAAAATATTCGATTTTGTGAGCAAAAACCAAATTCATGAGTGAACCACCCTTTATAAACTTGAAGAAGTTGTAGAAAGAAGCTAAAAACACCATCCGAGTCAAAGAATTTATTGATATAACTTTTATTGAAATCTATCCAGTAGTTTCTATGATTAGTTATTATAGTAATAATAACTCATTTTCTTTTATCTAAATTTTAAAAAAAGTAACTTGAATTATGGATGATTACGCCTCTATATAAAGTGAAATAAGAATAACGACCTGTCTTCTTTTCCTTTTAAAAAATATCGGGTGTAGATATATTATGCCGATGTCAAAAAACCAGTGCAGATGTTGGGGGTGAGAAAAAAAAATCGTTGCAAAAGAAAAAAATGTCCTGGGATTGTAGAGGATTTGTCGCGTCTCCAGTGTGTATAGTGGCGACACAGTAGTAACGTTTTTCGGTTTACAAAAACTGTAGACACACCTCATACCATTTGAAAACCGAATAAAATATCAATTCCTTACCGGATGCTCTTTGTCGTTAAATAAAAACATTTATTATTCGTATTCAACGTCGTATGATATGCGTACAACGTGTTTGGTTCATATTGTTGTATACTATGTTTGAATCAATCATTTCTTTGTATATGTATTATTATGTATTTTTAAATTTTTCCTTGCCGGTTTGAAGTATTGTGTTAGACGTCATCTGGTGGCCAGCGTAGTTTAAACGGTGTCTTTTGTATACACGCATTAAAGTGCACAGAGTTGAGTTAGAAACCTGTGTGAAAAAATGCAAATAAAGATTATACTTATACATTTATAAATAATTATACTCGTCAACGACGTATAAACCAACAATTTACACACACACGCACACACGTTTATTATACTCGCGCGAATAATGGTATTTTCGTGTAGTCGGTGTGCGTTTTTAAAACGTAAATGAAAAAAAGTGACAAATAAAATAATCGGAATACCGGCGAAATCGACTACACATATTATGCAGCTGCTATAAAGTGTATACTCTTGTTTATAAAATATCTATTATAGTTGTATTACATCTTTGTTTCGTTTTGTTGATTCAATAGGAGAAGGCATGCAAACAAGAAGACAGACTGATTGCCAAACTACAAGAGTTGGACATGGACACGAATCTGGTGGGAGTTCTGCGCCGGCAAGCCATCGTCCTCCTAGACGGCGGACCGACCAGTGGCCTGGGCCTAGGTGTGCATAGAGACAGTATACCCATGCACACGTTTGCCCGTTTCTTGTTCGTCGCCCTTCTAGACTATTATCCGGATTTAGCGTACGAAGTCGGATTGCGGGCCATGAGGTGAGTGTTTATATTATATTATTTATGGTAATACTGAACAGTTTATTTATGGTTGGTATACCATTTGTCGTTATCGGTGTGCAAATTTCCCGACCACTCGTTTCGATAAAGTATAATTATATACGTACCTACATTGTACGGAGTCATAAAAATTTCGATTTAAAAAGAATGGCATACGAATTTTTAATATAATTGTTACCAATTTTGTTAAGTTTAATTTGGACGATATGTGCGTATGTATATACTTCTATACAGTCGAAAAATTTTGTCGGTTAAACATGAGGGATTGTCATGTAGAGGTCACATACATGCAATCAATATAGATTCCCTACGAAAACGTGTGATCGCGTCGACGTCATCGTCTTTAATATATATATATATATATATGCGTGTGTATATAATATTATTACTAACTTAACCACGTATAAAATGTGTTCGTATAGATTACCAATACTTGAAGACCACGAAGACTCTGATAACCCGAATGGTAACCCTTCGTCTGTCATGTTAAACCGCTATCCGCGTTGGTTCACATTAGGTCACATCGAAACGCAACAATGCACGTTGGCGTCTACCATGCTGAGCGCCGCCAAAGGTATGTTGACTTAAGTTTTCAATCATTATACTTATGAATTTTCCGTTAACTTTTCAAATAATAATAACTGTATTTCGTGTTTTCCCCTCCAGGTGAATTACTTCGACTGAGAACCGTATTAGAATCTGCACAACGACACATACACAGCTCGTCACATCTCTTCAAATTGGCTCAAGATGCGTTTCGTTTTGCGACGCCTGAGAACGGACCCAGACATCCTCCGCTGTTGACTGTCGCTTTCGAACTCGGATTACAAGTGTGTATAACCACTGGTCGAGTATATGTTTTAGAAAATAACTCTTGCACAATAAACACCTCGATTTCAGCGGGTTGTGTTTTCTGTTTCGTTTAACTAAGATTATACCTATTATCCGTATAGTACTATAATGCCACGGTATATGGTATATAAAAATATCTTTACAGTATATTATATACATTAATAATGTTGGTTTAAATTCGTTTACTTATAATGTGTGATTGTTTGTGATTTCCAAAGGTAATGCGCATCACGTTGGCTTCGTTGAACTGGCGAAGACGCGAAATGGTCCGATGGTTGGTGACGTGCGCCACAGAAGTCGGCATGGACGCTCTCACCTCCGTTATGCAAAATTGGTTTCAATTATTTACGCCCACCGAAGCCACAGGTACGTCATACTACAATAACATGACATATCAGTTTGAATGTCGTGCTATTGCAGCGCGCACATAATATACATAAAATATACTATAATCGTTTATTGTGTTTATGGATGCGCATATAACGTGTGATTCATTCGTTGTTACTGACCGTATATGTTTTTGTGTTTACAGGACCAGTCGCCACGACCATAATGTCTCATAGTACAATGCTTCGATTAAACCTGTCGTTTGAACATCAAGAAAAACTGTCGAGCTACGCTCGTACATTGGCACTTCAATGCGCGTCCAAAGTATGGATACTTACTGTACATTATATTATTTGTATTGAAACTTATAGGCTACCATATATAATCGTATATATATATATATATAATTGAACCAGAATATTGTCTATATATTGTGTGTTATAATATAATAATGTCTCTTTAAACAAAATTATACCTACTACTAAGGCTCAAAGTAAAAGCGGTTGAGCAGCTTCAAGAAATCAAGTTAATTTTAATTTTTCAAATCATCTTTAGTTATTACTTAACTTAATTTGATTTCATACACAGACTGTATAACACAGTTAATTAAATACATAACAATTTGATTTTGAATTCTCAGTCCAAATAATAAACTCAAAATAATCAAATTAATTTATTAAATTATTAAATTTGTATCATACTAATTTACATAGATAAAATTTTCGTCGCTGCATATATCATATACTATATAGAAGCAAAAAATTTATTGAATTTTCTCACAAAAAATCACCTTATATAAATATATTATTTACAATTTCATACATTATTACTGTCTACATATTATTATTATTATTTATTAATTATGATTATTACCATTATTACAGGATCCTCCAAATTGCGCTCTAAACGCTCTTACTTTGTGCGAGAACGACGCGACTGCGTTCGAAGCAGCTTACCAGATAGTATTGGATGCTGCGGCACATATCATGACATCATCACAACTGTTTACGATCGCCCGATACATGGAACACCGCGGATACCCGAACCGCGCGTACAAACTCGCTATGCTCGCAATGAAGAACGTACATTTGGCATACAACCAGGTAAGTTTTCACGAACAATTTAGATTTTAAGAATAATATAATCCTAACACCTCCCAGACGCAATGAAAACTCGATTTACTACAGAAATTCTAGTTTATAATAGTACCCACTTGTCGTGTTAATCGAAATCAACCCATTGATTCGGTCATAAGTGACCACATACGGTATCTATAAGCGCTTTAGTCTCATATAGCTCCTCAGAAATTAAGTTTTTATTTAACAATCAATTATGTAGGGCAAAACGTAAATCGTACTCTACCACAAGTTTTTGATTTCACGTTTTTACAGCAATTATATACACTTAATTATACCATATTGTGACGACCTATTATTTTTTCAGGACACTCATCCAGCCATTAACGACATACACTGGGCCTGCGCGCTCAGCCACTCTCTAGGCAAAAATGAATTGGCCACCATGATCCCGTTGTTGGTGAAGAACGTGCAGTGTGCCACCGTGCTATCCGACATATTGCGCAGGTGTTCAATGACGCCACCCGGAATGACTTGTGCCCACGCGTTACCTCCACCTGATACCAGTAAGCACTATGCGGGTTTTTTTTTTTATAATATCTATTTGACCTCTTTGTAAACTTTCCTCGGATGTGACGACAATCGGCCGCACACGAAAGAACCTTGTCGTCGCATAACATTATTATAATACTTGTACATGTTTATATGTATAATACCCTATACAATTTTCGCGCATCAAATCTTAAAGTTGGACCATTTTTAATCGATTTATACATTTGTGAAACAGAATTTATTGAATTTAAAATAATAAATTGCTTACAAATGACGTATTTTATCAAAACGTTTTTTCGGCCGGCTCTTATAGACGACAATTTAACAATTTAAATAACTCATTTAAAATACTAGGTACGTCGTATATTAAGTTTTAAATTAAATTTTTCAATAGGTACGTAAATTTGTTATGTGTTCTTATGCTTATATATTTATTCTAATTTTCTAAATGAATAATTCAGTTAAACTATCTTTAAAATAAATAATGAACACAATAACTATTTAACTAGAGGCCAGTTGTCAGCCATTTTTCTTCTTCAAACGAATCTGTTTATTGTGCTTGGATTTCAATTTAAATAGCCATTAAACATATATACATACACATTTATTTATTTTAAATAGAATTCGTAATACAATTTTTACTAAACTTAATTTAATTAAAAAACATGTTCGTTAGATCGCGGTATTATTATGAATACAAATAACTTATAATTTAAGTATGTCAGCCGTAACGTATCTATTATAAAAAATTTAAGTCAACTGGCTTAACAAATTAAATCGATCTTACTAATTGAAACAATATTTAGATGCCAAGTTTCTATTAAGCAGACACAAAACGAGTTTGGATAATTTTGGTTACAACTTTATTTTTACTTTCTGAAGTGTGGCCTTTTAAAATATCTTTTCTTGTTTAACCGTTCAATTTTGTTCTGTGTAAAAAAAATACCGAGTACACGTATATTCTAACAATTTAAATATAAAATCAATACGATGTTTATCTCTTGTACTGATTAATATTATTCCAATCGTGTAGTACAAAAAATAATAAATCAACCGAGTTAGGATTAATTGAAAACTATATATAACTACCTATATATAACTTGGCGCAGGAAAGCGGTTATGATTAACATTTGAATAAGCAATTATGAATTCAAAAAAAAATTCCGAACAGAGGTCGTTTAAAACAGCGTTTGCTCGTATACATTCTTTGTATTAAATGACCTTTCCAAAGTAGCCATCTATACTCGATTTCCGACCTTTAAAGGTGCAGATACACTTCATTTTTCGAGTGAAAATTTAGACGCATCCTGCAAAGGCGGAAACCCATTGGAATCTCACGCTAACATATAAATTTTATAACGAGGTTTTCGTACTACTCGAGCGGCACGCCGAGCGCTCCACCCACCTGACCATCCCTATCCGATAATTTTTTTAGTTTTTTCTCACTTCGTTTCAATGATATTGTAAAATCTAATTCGGAAAATCGCTCTCTGTCTACAGGCAAACACCATCACCATCACCACCATCACCACCATCACCACCATCACCGGAACAACGGCGGCGGAGGCGGTGGCGGGTCGTCCCGGTGCGGCATGATGAAGGGCCTGTCCTACGAACGGGCCCCGCTCCGCATCCTGCTGGAGGCGGCCGTCGCAGCGTACGTCAACACCACACACTCGCGGCTAACGCACATATCGCCGCGCCACTACGCGGACTTCATCGAGTTCCTGGGCAAGGCGCGCGACACGTTCATGTTGGCGCACGACGGGCACGCGCAGTTCGCTCAACTGCTCGACAACATGAAATTGGCGTACAAGGGCAAGAAGAAGCTCATGTTTCTCGTCAAAGAGCGGTTCGGGTGACTAGGGCACGGCGCGGTGACGACGCCTTTCCGCAGATGATGTGGTCGTCGCCGTGCTCGCGCGCGCGTCTCGTCTGTTCCACGGCGGCGGCGTAGTGTTAGCGGTCGGGCGCTTTACGGTGACCAGCGGGTACGTCGCGCTCGTTGCCGTTGTCGACGACGAAGTGGTGTTGTTGTTGCTGTTGTTGTTGTTGTTGTTTTTGTTGTTGTTGTTGTTGTTATTGTCGTATTCTCATGATATGACGTGTTATTTCTATTTCTCATATACTTCGCACGATTCGCGAGACTGCACGACCACGACGGCGACGGCGACGACGACGACGACCGCGACGACCCTTCCGGTTCGACATTATACTGCTATGTAATTGCACCTAACCGCTACCTCTGGCCCAAAACACTATAAAAAGCCGGACGAACCGCAAACGCCGCGTTCCAAACACAACGATTAGAGGAAGAAGTAAAAGTTATCATCGGTGAAGTTACCTATACTAAAAAAAAAAAAAAAAATTACAAAGCTACAATCACCAACACACTACACTACACCATCATCACTACCACCATAATTATTATTAATTATTAATATCTAATATCATTGTGAATTATTTTAAACAAACTGCGACCTCGAATGTTTACTTCTCATATTTATAACTATTAGTATTATTTCTTTATTTCATCGTTTATTTGTCGGCTAAACCGTTAACACACGTATAAAATATATGATAAATCGAGAAACACGAGCACTCACCCTCCCACCAACGTTCATTAATCCTCGTCTGACTTATTGCCGCATGTCGTACCGATCTGCGGATTTCACAATAACCGATATTTACTTCTAACCATAATATTATAGAATATATACACTGCAGTTAAATCATGATTACCGCGCAGTGACAAATCTCCATGACTATAATTTATTATTATGTATTTGTACTGAGGGGACAGTCGGTACGCTGTAGTTTATTATGACTCTAACACTGGACTGAAACAAAGTGAAGATCGCGAACTTTGTTTTGTTCTATACAATCCATTGATTTTTATGATATATAAAAATATAATTTTTTATCTATTTATTTCTATAACTGTTGACTGTGATTGGATCAAACGAACTCGAGCAATATCATTTAAGTTTTTATTCAAAAATAACGTTTATTTATTTTTTAATTATTTTTATTTTGTAATAACGACTTTTATGGATAATGTTGGTTTGTTTGGCACTTTTATAAATTCCTAGCAATTTTAGTCTCGCATACTTATCTCTATGTTTATTTATTTTTTAATCGACAAATATATAAGTTCCAACGACACCGTTTGTCATTAAAAAATGTTTTGTTTATCTAAATACCAAGAAACTACACGCGTTATAAAAACATGGACCTACATTTTCTCAAGCTTCGAATACAATAATTAATAAATGTACATTTTTGTATAAGTTTTATTTAAAATTAAATTTATTATTTTTATTATTTTACTTTTTACATTTGCATTTACAATTTACAGTTAAGTATGCATATTAAGTGTATGTTACCCATATGTATTTGTGCAATCAGAATCTATTACTTTTTTTTTGTTATTTTTTTGTTTTTGAAATTATTTTTGTGTGATTTTGTGTGATTTGTATTCAAAGTGTGTGATTTTACAAATTATACTGAAAAAACACTAGAATATTATATTTTTAAATATATGTATCCTAAGTCTTAGAATAAACAGTTGTAGTTACAAAATAAAAATCAATCCTCATCTCTGAGGTCATTAAACAATGATGAATTGGTTCTGAATGTTCACCAAAGCAATACAATATATTTTAATTAAAGAAAAAAATCATTTTTATTTTTATTTATTTTGTAACTCAAGACTGTTGTGTTGTATTTTTTTTAAGCTTTAAATATTTTGAATTTGTTTATAATATTTTAAAGTTTTAAACTACTATAAGCGTGTTTTTTCGTAAACTGTTCACTAAGTTAATTATTTTTCTTTTATTATTATTTATAAATTATAGGCTACCTACTTATTAGGTATAGAAATAATACATTTTTTTAATAACATGTAATTAAAATTATGTAAAATAATGTATAGGATGTTAGTATGTAAGTATTATACTATGAATACTTGTGTATATTTTTTAAGACCAAGTACATAATAATATCTTTTAGGTTTAAAAGAAATATATTATCAAAAAATAAAAACAAAAAACAAAAAAAAAAAATGAAAAAAAAATCAATTGTACAAAAATAGGTTACCTAATAATTTTAGGCCTAATTTTGTTTGGAAAAATCGACTTATTGTTTCTATTTTGTAACTGATGTTATTTTAAACGTATATATATATATTGATATATAAATATATATATATATATTAAAATATTAATTTTAATATAAATTTATATTTTTTTGGTTTTGCTCAATTAGAAAAGAAAATAATCGATCATAGGTTATATATAATTTATATTTAATCTAAGGATTGATTGAAAAATGTTACAATTATGCGTATAATATTATAATATATGCATTTTGTTATATGAATTACAATATATCATTGTATTGATGAAATAAATAAACTTCCAATCATTACACTAAATGAACTATGCCCACCTATATATAAAATATTATTTTTTAAGATAGTTTTCGCTATGGTACCCTTATTAATATATAATATACAGTACTAATTTATGAAAAAAATCAATAAATAGTTTAAGTAAATCATAGTGTTAGTTGTGTATTATAATATTATGATGTATTACCTAATGAAAGGAGAAGAAAAACAATATTATATTTTAATGACTGATGTATGTTTTAGGTACTTTAGTAGAAAAAGTACCTATATAATTTTAAATATATTATAATATGGTAAATATATGAATATAAATATATATATATATTTTTTTTTGTACTAAAAAGAATTGTATTTTATGACCCATTATCAATTAGGTACCATAGCTAATGTAATTGCGCTTTAAAAATGTATTAAACCAGAATGGTGTTCACCCATCCCATTATTTCAGTGACTTAGTTTTTAATTTTTGTAGCAACTCAATATTGTATTGTATTTGATATATCTTATGATTACAATGATTAAGTCTGTCTACAAACATATTCATTATTTATATTTTTTTTTTTCATTTCTACAAATTTCTATTAAGATCTCAGTTAACAATTATGAAAATGCTACAAACGGATGGATTCTCTTTTTCCTTTTTTTCTTTATTATCATTATTATTATTATTATTATTATTATTATTATTATTACTATGATTATGTTTTTTTTCTTTTTTTTTTTGTGAAATAATCCTGTGTATCTATTTTAGTTTTAGGTGAAAGTAAAAAATAAAATAAAAACAAAAACAAATATAAAATGTGAATCAATTACATCGTGTTATTGTATTAAGCATAATGTGTATACTCTTTGAAATCAAATTCCTATTAGTATGTTGTAGAAAATATTACTTTTGATGATTTTTAAAACCATTATGAAGACAACGAAAATATTGGCAATAATTTTTTCTTATTGATACTGCTATAAAAATCTTCTTGTTGGAATTTATAATTTTATTTTATTTTACATTTCAGTCATTCAGTGTAAACTAATATTCTCCAGCATAATATGTTAGACAAATATAATTGTACAAATGTAATGTTTGAATACACCTAACAACACGAACAACTTATCTACCTACTTATTACTATTTTGTAAATAATTTATTAATTATGTCCATTTTAAAAGAATTACAACACTGAATAGATAATGTATATATAGTATTTAAATGTACATGTTATTAATTCAAAAATTAACTTACAAGATAAAAATGATCTATTAAGTAAATTTATTCTAATATGTGTCAATTATTATAGGTTTTAACAATAAACAAATATAAAATATAAACTATGTGCATTTTAAAAACAATATTAATTTTATTTAAATAATATTTGCTGTTCTTGTTTTATTTACTTGGAAATAATAGCAGACATTAAAATTTATACTGTATATATACTTTATAGATTCACTAAAGTTTTTTTTGTCAGTGTTGGATGTATTATTTATGAAAAGTAATACAAAAATATTACTCGTTTTATACATTAAAAATATATTTTTTTGCATAATCCAACATTTTTATCACAATATATTATTTTTTAATTTGAAAATTCAAAAATTATTTTTATTATTTCACTTTTTTTTTTAATAAATACAATTAAAATAATTAAAATTCATAAATAAATTTAACATTCCAATCTTTTCAAATTTCTATCTATCACAATTATTTTTGTATTCATTCCTAATATTATTAATGAAGGTAACATGTCACAGTGGTATGCGCACATGATGGAGGCAAACTTATTTGGGTGTTAAGCTTTCCCATTGACATTGATAAATCTATTTGTAAAACATTTATATAACATATATATTATAATATTTTAAATATAATCCTTATCCCATTAGAATTAAAAATGTTTATTTATATTACTTTATAACATTCACTTTTAAAAGTAATTTTGTAACAATAGCTTTATTTAAAATAAAAGTGTTGCTAAAAATTTAAGATACCTATAAGTATTTATACGATAACTTTTTTTCGATTTGCTGAAAGAAATATAAAAAAATTAAAGCAAATAAATTGAAATTATTTTGTACTTAAAAATTCATAAAACATTTAATTAACATACCTAAAGCATTTGTGTATTACTAGTTTCTATGTTAGATAGATATAAGTGTGATAACACTTCGAATGGGAGTCTGATTGCTACCCTCGTGGTCATCTGTAGAGGGTGTATCTATGTATGTTATTTATAGAATGCTATACTAAGTGATTGTGATTTGCATGCACACAATCGTTGTGTTTAACTGTTTTAAAGGGGTTTTTAAGTTATTTGAGAACTAAACTGAAAATATTGAATTATTCTTTAAAAAAATTGTATTGTTAAATCAACAATAATAAAAAGTAAAACAAATTAACCATCTCTAAATAGTTCATACGAGGATAACGCACAAGTTTCTAAAATCAATGAAAAACTTCCTTGGCATCTATTTAACCTTTGGCGTTAACTAACAGTAATACCTACAATACATATTATCATATTGAAAAAATTCTATCGGTATATCAACGACCTCAAAAATCACGATATTCCATCCAACATAGCCGTAACAAACATTCAAACATAAAAAACCACAAATATAATAAGCTTAAGTAATATAAAAAAAAAGTTATACAATATAATTATCTTATCGTGTTATGTTACTGTCAATAAATATATAACAAGCTTATTTTGATAGTCGGTGGTTAGCCGGAGAGCTAAGTTCAACTAATAACAGTAACAATACGAATATTAGTACGAGATCAGATAACAGCCCAGAGACCGTACTTCTTTATTATTTAATTTTGAAATGGACGTTTTCAAAATATTGAAATTTTATATTACATTAATATGTAAATATTTAATTGACGTAATATGTAATAATAATATATCAATAGTTTATTAGTAATTGAATTGAAAAACGTGAACAAACTGCACATATACACGGATTGAATATTAACTAAGCTAGGTACGTTAAAGTATATTAGAAAATCAGTAGATAACAATAAAATTCGATAATTAAATGTGTATATTATTATTGTAGTATATAAGTAACAATTAATTATAAGCGCGAAACAAATACGCATTATGCAATTTATATGTTATATTAAACTTAAACATAATTAAATATTAGGACTTACAACAGTTAGTAAGTAAAATTTACTATTATCTGTCATAGAAACAATGCACCTATATTGCATATACGACACGCCGTGTTACACTATTGTTATAATAGTATTTTAGATTGAGATTAGGCATAGGCGTATAGCACAGTATTTACAGTAATGTTTTTCGTAAACTTGTCTAATTACGAGTAATTAGATGATGCTTATTATTTTTATACGTTTTAAAGCAGATTATTATGTGAAATAAAAACTAAGTTTAAATGATCACGGAAATTGCGTGCTTTATTTTCGCGAAAATGAATTACTAAAAAGCTAATTTTTACCATCTTAAGTATGATAGCGAAATTTGTTGATGTCTCTATCATTTTTACATCATTTTATGGGATAAAAACTATTGTGTTTTGTGTATATTTCAAAACTAAGCTTACATATTCACGTGTGTGGTGTGCCATTTATTTGTAAAAAAAAAAATGTATAATTCTTACTACAAAAGTGCTATAATAATGTATACCTGGTCATTTTTATATAATTTTGATTTGGTGATAAAAAGTTTATCGTGTAAGTTTAAAAACTTGGTTGGAATATGTTCACAGAAACTACGTCGTTTATACTTGTCATAAAATAATAATTTTAAAAATGTTACTATTGAATAAATTCCTTTTTTACTATTGAAGAGTATGCTGGTGAGACTTGTTGAAAGCATTCATTTCGATGTATTCATAATGTTTTAAATATCCTATAATGTCATAAAAATTTGAATTTCAAATGATCATAAAAAATTAATGTGACTTTTCGGTAAACTTTTTTTATACTCGTATTATAGATATAAAAACTTATGTAGAATCTTGTATTCAATTTTATATCTAAGATATAAAGATAAAAATGTTTATGAGTTTCCAAACTATAAAATGATTTGAAATTTTTTGAAATTTTAAGAATGTTATCAAAATATTAAATTAAATGCTTAAAAAAAATATTATAACTATGTATTTTTGATATTTTTTAATTGGCAAATTAGCAAATCATAATTAATCTTGTAATTTATAAAATATTAAAATTTCAAACATCTATAAATAGCTCAAAAATACTAAATAGCTAACATTTTAATTAATTTTGGAAATATTAACATTTAAATATGGTAAAAATTCTCAGTGTTTTCAGTTTTTTCGTTTTTGAATCACCCCCGAAATATAAAATTAGTTTTATCAAAAACTGATTTTGTTATAGAATTCCCGCTTTCTCTTAATTTTTTTTTATGGTTTTTCTCGGCAATGTTGATGAATACTGAGTCTTACATTTCAACCTTTCTAAAGTACGAAATAAATATAATTTCTTATTAGTAAACGCCTCGAAATTGAAAATCGGAATATTTTTTCAACTACTTATCGACTTATAGTACATACATAGGAAAAAAACATATTATTGCAAAATCAATACATTTATCACCTCACTCGGTATTATCTTAACTATTAATATGATACATTTTTTTTATGTATTTAATTGCTTTAGTTTTCTTGAAACCATATAAATTGATTTTTTTGTTGTTATGAAAATTTAAAATATTTTATTATATAGGTACAGCGTGTTCTCTATGCAGTTGTGGTGCGGTACTCAAAACTTATAAGTTTGTTTACAAATCTATAATGGGCCATATTTAAACTTCACTCAAATCATTTTGATCCACTATATATTATAGTATATAATCAGAATCAGAAATATTACATAAAACAAAATATCATGGTTCAAATCGTAGTCGTAATTCGTAAGTTAAAAATACTTTAAATTTTAAAACGATAAAAAAGATTTATATTTTGTTATAACTTTTTTATTTTCTTAAACGCGTTTGTAGACTTTTAGTACTATTCAAACATTTATAATATAAATAAATGGCGTTTAGCAATTTTAATTGTAACAAACTCTATACTAGTCAGTTACACAAACTTGAAAATTCAGTATTAAATTATTATAAATCGGATATCAATTAACCACGCTATGACCAGAGATTTAAAATATTGGTAGAAGACCAGAAACAGAAAACGAGTTGAACCGTTATTCAATACTGCGGTTGGCTATGGGCTACGAGAGTTGAATATTGTGGACCGTGATCGGCGCATTATTCCGATCTTACCAATTAATTACCGGACGTCACGTGCAGTCGCGTGGCAAGTCAATTTAGCGGTCGGTAGATAGCGCTGCTTGTTTCGTCTTTTTTCTGTAAACGTCACGTGGGCGATCATTATAAAAATATATTATAGAAACTTCTTATGCAGAAAATGACAAGTTGACAAAGTATATTTCATGTAATATAAGTATACTTACTATCATGATGATATTTTTTCTCGAATCGCATTGGATATTTTTATTCAAAAAACTCATTTGAAACGTTACCTATAAATGCATAGATTTAAGAAAAATTATACTGTGTGTCATAGATAACGGTAATGACTCAAAAATCGACACGCTGTCCTCATTAATTCAGCCTAGATACTATAAACATATATTATCGAGATCAATGTCTTAATGAAAATACTATGTTTACTGTAACAATATTAAACGCTATTAAAAAACTAATGAAGAGCCATATTATGACTGATGTACTATACATCATAACGTGATAAAAACAAGTATGCATAGTATTCGCGTAGTAGAAATAGACTTTATAGATATTACCAAAAGATACACTAAAAAAAAGAAATTAATAAATGAATCATGCTACTGTTGGTGTTTGATGTATTTTCCACTGCACGGAAGAGCATTGAACATAATATTATTATGAGTATTTAAAAAATATGTATCACCTAGGTTGCTATGTGGTATATAGCAGGGGTGACAAATTATTTGACTATATTTATTATATTATAACATCAATTTAATTTTGCATTTTTGTTAGTATTCGGTTGCCACGGCAACTGAAACGTTAAATAGGCAAGTCATTTTGATCAGAAAAAAATAATGTTGATTGTAATCGTTTAAGATTTTTTAATGACACAGTTAACGATTGTTATCAGAATTTTCACGAGGAAATAAAATATTATTTAAGTATGAACTCCTATAGTTAACCATTAATACATTAGACTACAATAATAGCTATAACATATTATAATATTGGGTACAGTACCGATGTAATAGTATATGAATAATGAACTAATTATTTTGTTTATCTTTCTACTGTTCAATTATATTATAATATAAAATATTCGAATATATTTTACAACGATAACCAGCGAAGACGCCAAGTTCTAAAAATCCATAAAAAATTGTGAAAGTAACCACATACCATAATATACACAAAGGCAGATTTCCATACTACACGATCATGTGTATGTGCATAAAAATCCTTTTCGATGGTTGGTAGGTTAATAAAAGAAAACCATGGTATACATAGCATGCTTACAATATACAAGAGTGACTATACGATTTTAGCACACGATTAACCTGTTGACGATTTTTTTTCAAATAAAAACTATTAATACGTCTTTTTAACAGTGTGGGATGTTTTTTAAACGTGTACAAATAATCTAAAGTGATTAAAGGACCGTCGAGTAATCTTTTAAAAAACAATAATAGTTTCGATAATCTAAGAACTTAGTATGAAAAATATAGACGCCGTGTAGCAATCGCCAATACAATTAGTAAATTTCAAAACTAAGTATTGTTTAGGTGATACAAAAAGTTAAATGATTATTCATGTCTAATATTTCTTTTCTTTAAACAGGTATTTCGTTGCAGACATGTCATATAATTATAAAAATAAAATATAGGTACCTAATTGTTTATATTGTTTATAAGTTTATAACTAAATTCAATTTTTACTTTTTAGCTGTAATAACTACCTAAAGTATAATATAATATAACTTATAAATACATTTTTGCCAATAATTTAATTTGTATTAAACATTGCCTATTTTTATTCTTGATTCTTATTTGGAGAAAAATGTAATATAATATGACTTGAAAAAATATTTTTGATATTTATTTTATTTGTATTAAACATAAACGTTATTTTTATTCATAATACCTTATTAGTGGACAGTGGACAGTGGAGGAAACGGTATCTTATTTTTGGAAGAAAATGGATACACGACTGTTTTTACCAAGCATTTTCTGTAATTTCAAAAATATAATAAAAATAATAAGTAAATATAGTTTAAACGGTCTCGTGACCTTGAAAATGCTCTTTTGTTTTGATAAAACGTCACACGTTATTTACATATTAGATAAATATACATAAAGGGTAACCGAATGGCCTCGAAACACCGACCACATTCAACCATTAGATAGGTACAATTATTATTAATGATATAAATTTTCTTATTTAACATTTTGACGTAAAGTTACAATTTTTCATTTGATCTGTTTGGTCTGTTTGACTATAATAATTCTTAATAAAAGCATTAATATTTATTATTATTAGCATTTTTTCAACTTTATCATTTGTAATAAATAAAAATGTTAACAAAGATTAATTGCAGCAACACGTCAAAAATCAGCCGGTTTAATGTTCGTGTGTGTAATTTCATTTTATTATAGAGACTTAAATTTTCACTTCACTGGATATTAAAATGTGTTCGAACATATTATATGGTTAAATAATTCATTATATCATACAAACCATTTCATCTCAGACTTTAATGACTAACGGCTGCATGCCCCACCACTAGTGACAGACTTTATTTCTTAATATACGTGTCTCATTTTTAGTTCATTTTAAATTTTGATAAGCAAACGTCAAACAATCGTTCAGTTATAATGCAATACGGTTAACTGCGTGCGATTGTCCGCTGACGCTTCCACTTGAAACAGTAACAAAACTATACAACGGACAATTCCTTATGCTTGACGATAAATTAATATAACACTATAAGACTCATCCTTATTTTAGCGGAATCGCTCACGAAGCTGAAATCACAGCAGACAATCCAGACAGGTTATAACGTATGACGTCAGGTGTATACGTTGGATCACTATTTCCGTATTGTTTTTTTTTTTTTTTTTAATTTGAATTTGTTTTTGGTCTTCCGATGTAAATATTTTTGTTTGAACAGCGAGTCTGCGCATATTATCTATTACGATAAAGTCACCAGAGTATGGTAGACTTTATAAGATTATATAATATACATATACTTATACGGTTGTACAAACAAGTATGGTTTGTGCGTAAAACAATATTTATATAAAAGCATTATTATATTATATTATAATTATTAACATACAACAGGCGACAATGGTACGACAAACGCATGCATAAAAAAATGATTATAGTTTCATATATTAAAATAATAATAATAAATATTCAAACAACAAGGAAGAATCGGTGCGTAATACATATTATATTTATGTGTATATTGTAAAAATATAAGTGTATAATTATAATATTATAATTTATAATATATATACATATATTATACAAATTGCGTGACGGCGGATGCTTCGGTGACACGAAAACAATATCATATAATGTTTACACGGCCAAGATATTGATGATTATCGATCGAAGGACACAGAGGACTTTTATTTTTTTCTTCATTCAGTAGGCGCCAACGCGTAATACCTACAATTTTAATCGAAGGTTTCCATTTTGTATAAAATTCTATTTTATAATATTATTGTCGATTTAAAATTTATTACCTACGCTACTAAGATAATTATCTCACTTATATAGTTATATGAAAGTAAAATTACTCATCGTTTGTTGTTATTTATTACAATATTATTATACCTTGGTTATTGGATCTCTGGTCAGTTAAACTAAAAAAATTAAGTTTATAAAGATAAACATTCACATTTTCTTAGCTTTTCAATAGTTTGAACAATAATTTAAAATAATAAAAATTAGGTATTACTTATTAAACACACTAAATGTTTTTTTTTTAACAATTCGTATTTTTACAGTTCTAATCGTGTATTGTATAACATTAAAATCATAAAGGCTTATTGGATATTGCAGGTGTAGTGTATATTATAATATGCAATAATAATAGATAATTACTGTCATGCTGATATTTTCTTGATATAGTTTCATATTAATCACAATATTTATATATATATTTTTTTATATATACTGATACTACGTGTATATTGCATAGATATAATTTAATGATTTTCTACAAAAATGTAATTAGCATACTAACTACTAAGTATAAGGTTTAATGTATTGAACACAAATTCAATCAGTTATTTGAAGTTAGTAATATGAACAATTATTTTTGTTTTTAAGAAAAACTTTATTGAAATACATTGATTGATGTACATAATTACTAATTACTAATTATTAGGACTTGGAACTTAATGCGGTATAAACAATAAAATATGCATAATATATATAATACAAATACTTATTAAAAAATTATTTGTTGGTATACGAATATCACGATACCGCACACCGTATATTATGCGTTGTATATAACATAATACCATATTATAATACATATTGAATAATAGTATTAATATATTAAATTTACTTAAACAAAATATTTATTAGGTATTATGAGGAATAGTTTTATTAATTAAAAAATAAAATATATATGATTTGGTAGAATAAATATAATTTTATTTAAATTATATTCAGTTTATATAACATGATTAAACAGTAACTCAGTAATGCATGTAATGTCAGTGATGTATACAGTGTAGTACTATTATAATGTAGTAGTATTTTAGTATTTACTTACCTACTTATTTTTAGGCATAATGTATTTTGTATTTTTATTTTATATTATGCTATTGAGCATTATTATTTGATATTTATAAAAAATACTCCATATAATAATATATATAATCCATATTCATATTTTAATTGTATTTTAATTTTATCTGAAATTGTCTTTAATGACGCAAATTAAGTAATTGGTTAATCTTATTACCACTCAATTTCTATATAAATACAGATTCGAAATAAAAATAATTCGAAATTTTCTATTTGAAATTGAAAATAATTATATAAAATTCTATGAAGTATATTACGTAAAATATTTATCAATATACTATAGTATACAAGTGAGACTTACCTATTAATTAATTATACCGTTACAAATATTAATACTCGTACGCCATACTTATATAATGTATATAAGTACTTGATTATATTAGTTATATGGTTATCTATTATACAAGTGATTCAATAAGAATAAAAAAAAATAATCATTAATTAGAGATTAATTCTACGTACAATCAACATATTGATTTAAATAATTTATATCGACTATCCCTTGCAGTTAAAAATGCCAAAAATGCAAATTTTAATCATCTACTAACGACTTAACAAGAATTATACATTTATTAATCTTATCTATAAGAAAGCATTATTTATTTTAAGTTAAATAGAACTACAGGAGAAAAAGTTGCATAAAATATATTTATGATAAAAATAATGATCGTTGCACATTTGTGCTTATGCATAATCTACTCAATATTGTATCTCATATAATATGTTTAACGTTTAACAATTTAAAGTAATAATACTGATTCTCATTTGGAAAAAGAAGTTTGCTTTGCTATGTAGTTTTTAAATAAATATACATACAATTTTCATAAATATGAATTTAAATAAATGCGTGTTTAAAGAAAAAATAAGTAAAGCTAAGTGAATCACTCAGTTCCTATATAATATAAAAACCCAATAATCACAAACTATAATATGATAATAATATAATAAATAGTAATAATAATAATAATAAATTCTTCTTATGGATTTCAATCGGATAAGCTTCATATACATAATAAATAACATCATTTGACTTTATAACAACAAGTAATATCTATTAAAATTTTTTTGAAATATATTTCATGTAACAACAGACTATGCAAATTTATTAATCATACCTTACATGGATTCATTTTATTTTTATATTTTAATACATTTTTTATTTGTCATACATTTTTGGAGCAGTAAAATTCAACTTATTATTTATTATATAAAATTGAATCTACTTGGCATTTTGGAAGACAAAAAGTAAAATTGTCTAGTGTTTTTAAAATAATCGTGAAAAACTAGTAAAAAAAAAAATTTAAGGAAAACCGTAAAATTGTATTCAATAGAACCAGTTTTTGACGAAATCAATTACCCGAGGGCTCAAATAACAATTATAATATGTATATTATTTTTTATCATAGCTTGGATATTCAGGTACTTTCCTGTTATACGAGATCGCCTTATTTTATGAAACGTCACAATCCTGTTATCCGTGACTACCAAAATTTGCCACGTTCTTAACAGACTACCTTATTTTTTTTTTTTTTTTTTTTTTTTTTTTTTTTTTAATCATTCAGTTTCTTGAATAGGTAGTTTTATATATTCGTAAAAAATAATATGTTAATTAAATTTTTTTATTAAAATAATAAATGGGATTTATACAAATATTTTTTGTAAAAATAATTCATTAATAACTAATTGAATACTGTAAATAATTTGATTTTGATATTTCTTAAAATATTTTAAATTCCACATGAATTCACTTAAAAATTATAATTTTAATGATGAATACAACGACAAACTATCCCTAATATTTTTTTCTTTTGCCATTTTGCTGATTCCTTAAGATCTTCTATTATGTTTTGAGTGCGTGCTCTATTTAAAGGATCTACAAAGTTTTTTTTGTGATTTGAACACGGATGTTTAAAATCCGCTTTTTAAAGTTCACTAAAGTTATATGCCCGACATTAATCTGATTAAATTGTTTTCATTTTTTAATATTTTACTATATTACGTTAAAAATAATAGATAGTTTGATCAGGAACATGGACCAAAAAACATTCTTTATTAGAACAAAGTCCTTCAAAAAACTTATAAAAAATATTATAGCAGTTGACACTTCTATCCAAGTAAAAATAAATTGTACAACTACAACGAATGGAAAATTTCAATGTTAAAAGCAGGTGTTATTTTGTACTTAGACCTTATTGACAAATGTTTATATGAAATTTCCAAAATTTTTCCAAAGTATAGTTATTAGTTTTGTATCATGACCATTCTTACATTTTCTTTGGGTATGTAAAATACCACGTTCCTGAATCTGGTTAAGTATTTAATTGGAATTTGGAAACTTGAAATGAGATTAATATACCTAAATCAGAGTGATACTATTTAACTAATTTTAACTATAGTGACTAGTGAGTAAATATAATGTATAGGAAAAACAAAATCATACAAACTAATACTATAATAATTTATTGCAAAATAGGGCACTGGAACCGGCACGTGGACATCGTTAAGATTGTGGTAGTCGCGATAATGAAAGTAGTATTAGCTTTGGGCAGAAGTCTCGATATTTGCTGCTGTAGTCACGTAAAATAGGAATTAAAGTACCGAATAGTTTTATCTTTTATATTTTAAAGAACTGTAGTTAGAACGCTGTGATACTGTGACACTGATTCTAATGAAAAAAAAAAAAAAATCGCAAATACTCACGATGTACATAATGTATAAATATGTATAATATAGACAATAAGTTCCCTACGACCTAACCTAACTTAACCTAAAGTATATGTATAATATATACTATATTGTATATATTATAAAAGTATGAAGTTTAATTGATGTACATTTTCTGGTTAAGTGACACCCATTAGTAACAAGGGTTCAGATTATTGAAATAGAAAATCATTTAAATTTCAAATGTATCTTTTCTGAGTATAGAGTTTGGCATATCGAAATATCTTTAGAAATATTTCTACTTCTTACTTATTTCTAACTATCTTTTTTACATCAAGAAGACAATTATCTAATTTTGACAGAAATTAATACAAATAATATTTTAGAATCTTTATCATTATGTGACGTGATGAATTGCATCTATACATTATAAAACGTTTTAATTATAAATTATTATAAATCTAAATTATGATGTATATTTTAGTAAGGAAAAATGTACACATTCAATTTTCACGACAAGTAAAATTACATAAGAGAGTTAAGTACATATTATAATAATTTATAAATTGTCAGTCCAAAATATATTACTCATTTATTGTACTTGACATTTAGAAAGTATGTTTTAATTATAACAATATTATATCTCAGTTGTATCAACTGCGTTTTTCTCACGGGCGTTCGCATAAATCAAATATAATATGTATTATACATATAAACCATCATATTACATAAAACGGAAAATCGATAAATTATCAACTTGAAGTACGCATATATGTAATTGATATAATTTTCTTGGCTGGGGATAAATGATATAGAATACCTACGTAGAGAAAGTGTTTCAGATCGTTCGTCAAAATAATCGGGTACGCTGTTCGATTTTAAAGTGCAATATCTTAGCAAATCGTCGTGACTAGAAAGGGTTTGATGATTGAGTATCGATTAAGACTGCATTTCCGCATTACGTGATTAATATAACTGATAAAAAGTGACTGGTATAGTATGCAATGTAATAAAATTCAACGAAATAATATATTTCAAATATTATGTGTACTACCTAAGGAGTATTATATAGGCAACTTCCCAATAGCATAAAATTGCAATAATTGTGTTTTCTTTTCTACCTGACATAGTACTATAATATTTACAAAGTATATATTAATATATTATTCTATGTTTATGATATAAACATGTTTAATGTTAAACAAAATTAAAATATAAGATTAATATATAAAATAGTTACTATAAAATGTACAATATTATAATATGTTAACCGTTAACGCTTTAAAATAATGTTATAATATATTATTGATGTACAATTATTGTATACTACAAATCATAGGATTTATTCTGTTATTGACTCACATATTAAAATGTTATTTTAAACATAAGTAACTAAATATTGACTATTTAGAAGTCCTTATATACTGGACAAAAAATATAATACACAACTTCATATACATACCAATTCAAATAAAAGTCTAGCAACGTGTGCCATGCATTTTACAAAAATTAATAAATTAAACAAATACTACTAACTAAGATCACGAGAGAAACAATTTATCAGAATAATAGTCAACAATAAAAGTGATTTATGTTAATTGGTTGTTTCTGACATGAAATACGATATTAATGAAAATCGGAAATTTTTAAATGATTAAATAAAAAATAATTTGTTTGTATTGCAGTATGTAGTAGGAATTTTAAGGAGTATATTGTATATCTACAAATAGTCAAAAGACAATTAGACGGTTATTTAAAAGTAAATTCTTTAAGAACGAGCCGTGTTTACAGGAGAACTCATAAAAAATCGTATACACCACATTGCTTATTCGAATAGGTATTACTTGCACAATCAATTAATAAAACCCATTTCAATTGAATGCTATTTTAAGTTTTATAAATAGAAAGCTGTCTGTCATCGGCCCAGAGCGTAATACGTCATAATACCAAATACCATATATGCGTATGACGTTTACGTTATAATATAACCATTGTCGTTATGCAATCATCCGGTTTTTACTTGTTTTTGGCTGACACCACAAGTAATTACCGTATTTCAACGTTGGACTATACATGTTTCGATTTAAAGAAGACGTAGTATCCACTCTTAAACGTTTTTTAGTGTTCAATTTGTACATCTATACATCGTAAAAATACGATAGTAAAAAAAAAATAAATGTTTGTTTGTTTATATAACTGAACAATTTTGCGTAGTTGCTGTATTATAGGCATACACGCATACCGTCAATAATATACAGAACTCAACAAATACAATTATACGTTTCTATAGTTGTCTTTCGTATACTCGTACTACTATGTACTACTAAATCACAGCGAAATCAGATAGAATTATCGTTAAATCGCTCACGGATTTAAGTATATGTTATTGCCCGGCGGTTTACGCGTCGAAGGAAACCGGCTGATGAAGAAGTAACAACGAATGCGATTTCTCTCAGGTTAGGCATAACAGATCGCCGCGTTTTTCTATCTCGTGTAGTAGTGTATACAATACGTGTACGTTATATTGTAACGATACTAGTTTTTTCTGGCAATAACGCGCGGGCTTTATAATAATAAAAATATATCGTTGCACGATGACGTATAGTTACTGCGTAAATACATCGCAATACCGCACGACACAGTCGGTTATATACGTACCCATATAATATACAAAACGCATTGTCGAACCCAGGGACATACGCAAAAAAAAAGTTGTTTTTTTTTTTTTTTTGGGGGGGGGGGGTGTTTTTGAAAATCAGTTATTGAAAAGTAGAACTTTTTTTTTAATAAATATACAAAAAAAAAATACATGAAAATCATAGGTGTCATACTTAAAATACTTTTTTTAAATACAAACATTGATATAACAAAATCAACATTAAAATTGAATAAGTAAGTAACCATGCGAGAACCCAATTATTTCGGGGGGTGTAAGACGCCCCCCTGTGTACGTCCTTGGTCGGACCCGAAGAAACCACTACGTAAAAGCCCAAAAATGCTCAGACAGCAGAGATGACGTGTCCGGCGTTCCTGCAGGTATACTCGTCGTTATAACGACAATAATAATAATAATAATAATAACAATAACAATACGTTTTATCGGGAACGTACACGAAAATAATATGGTAAGTAAATAGATTTGAACGCGCGGCGAAATCTAAAATTAATACTCGTGTCGTTGTCACATCGCGGGGGTGCGTGAACACGTACGTCGCGTGAAAGGAATGTGTCGATACGACGCCGTTTGCGCACACAATGTACACCGCACGCCACCCACATGTTTATCATGATATAGATACCATGTGCCATAGTAATAATAATTATTATATAATCCCTGCAGAGTGCACGGGTAATCCGAATCGTCGTATTTCCGATGCCCTAACTCTGGTCTAACGTGTCGCGCGGGAACGGCTGCGTCGTGGCCTTATCGGCGGTGTGTACTTAATATAATATATACGCAATAAACAGCCGCGTGACGTGGTTTGCGCACCCGCCCACCACACGTGGGCTGTGGCATTTTCCCGGGAGGAGATCCGTTTGCACAATTATTTCGCGCGAGACCGGTGGTAATAGTGTCTTCCTCGATGGCAAGTCGTTAAGGGCCGACGGGCAGCCTTGTGATTTGTAAGCATTCGCGTATACATTTGTAATATTACTATACCAGGTACCCTATCCTATGTCGATATCGTTATCGCGTATGTGCGTATAATGTTATGTATAATATACACCACAAACACGTATAAGTACGCACACTTGTAACGCGATGGTACGGCGGACGCTGTTATTCGGCAGCGCTCGTTATCCGATGCACACAAACACACGACGCCGCGCTGTAGACTCGGGATGTGGGCGGAAAAATAAAGGGAAAAAGAATAACCTCTTTCTCCGCCTATCCGTGTACGACATCGTCACCGTCTCCGTTATGTCCGCATTTTTCTCCTCTCAATTTCGCACGCTCTCTCTCACTCACTCTCTCTCTCTCTCTCTCTCTCTCTCTCTCTCTCTCTCTCTCTCTCTCTCCCCGCGATGTGTGTCTCTGTCTCTTTCTCCGACTGTCCGCTCTCTTGCATAACGCGCGGACTTAGCTCTTCAGTACCGAAGTCGACCGGCGTGACGACGGCCAAGGGTGCGTTTCACCAGCTAAACATCTCGAAAAACAAAAAAATCATCATCACTCGTCATTGCTCACTCATATTTACGTACATACGTATTGTATTTTATGTGAGTACACAGCACGAGTTTTTTGCATAGTAACATACGAGTATATACGACTACTACATTAAGTCGTGAATCAAGAGCGCATAGACATATTATATTAGAGCGTGTCGACACCGCCATCGTTGCTGCTTTATATATATATATATATAGAATAGAATAGAATATATACTACTTCGCGAAAACGCTGCAGCAGGTAAGACGCGACCTAACCTAACCATATTGTATGTTTTATTATGTTTTTTTTTCCATATTTATTCACATTATATTGTGTATGTATGTATAATGGGTGTTGTTTCTTTTCGCGTGTACGTATATAACTGTATAGGGTGGGACATCACACGTTTTCCCGTTTTACTGTGTGTCTAGCCTCTGTGCAGGAAAACGTTATGGCTATACACCTGACGTACTCTGCCCGCGTACTTAACTATTCGTAATATCATATATTTTATACATCACGCATTTATATACCACGGTACAAGCGTGTATCGCTCTGTAAGGCCTTGCAATAAATATATCATCGTGGCGCGCTCCAAGTATAGTACTTAATATTATAATACCTATATAGCTATCGTATATTGTAAGTATACTTATAAATTATAATGTGTCTATAGGTGTTCGCTGCGCGGGCGAGTGGACGCGAACTTTATACAGCTTATCGTATTTACAGTCTATAATATTATTCATATTATAATAATAAAAAACGTAACGTGTATATTATAATACAAATATAACCACCCCGAAGGTGATCCGGCTCTTATGTATCGACTCTCGTGCACCGGGCCCGCCGCCACTGTGCCATTTTGTGGTCGAGTCGCGTTACACCCGGCGCGATGTATAGATACTTCGTATTTATAATACGTGAGGCGGTTAAGGCCAGGACGACCGGTTTTTTGCGGGTGAGTTCACGGAACCGCGTCACGAAAAAAAAAAAATTGCGAATCTAAAAACGGAGACATACATAGAGTCGAAGTGAGAAAGAGAGAGAGAGTCGCGCGCGCACCACGTCGTCGTCCGTGCGATTTCCGCGTCTATATATATATATATATATACATAAAAATATAATTAATTATTGTTAGCATGTATTATTATTCACACAACACACACTCGTTTCGTTCGTGTAGATGGTTTGCGCACGATTCACACGTCATTGTATCTCATTATTCTCGCCTATGTATTATATTAATATGTATAATATGTGAACATATACTATATCACACATATATATATATATATATATATATGGGTGATAATTATATACCAGGGGGCAGGGAAACACCATCCGTCTAGCACTGCCGCCGGATTAGTAGTCTTGCCTAACCTCTATGGTAATATAATACACTAAACGAGTCCCGTCGGTCATCGAGCATGGACAGTAGCATGGACAGAATGAGTTAATATATAGATTCCTATCACACCCATTCCTTGTCGATTTAAAGTTTGAACCGATGACGATACGGTGACCGGAATCGTGTCGATTAATGTTTCGGCAATCACGTTATAGTTCGTCCATTTTGGAGCCAAAAGCTGCATTCGATTCTCCGTTAGGTTAGGTTATTATGATTATGAGTTTATCTGGATTTAAAATGTAAATTGTGCTCTGAAAAATTTAACTTTTGAAATCTCTTTTGTGTTTAAAAATAAATTTGAATATATGTATAAGCACATTGTGAATTTTACAAAGTATTTACCAAAATATTCGGTTAAAACCAGAGTATAAGCGTACGATATTCGTTTTTCGAATTCAATAATCTTATTATATAATTACCATATTTTTTTAATTAACAACAATGAAATACGTTGGACTATGATAATACGATAATATATCCGAATCTTGTACCATAATACATATTTTTTTCCCTAAAGATCTACGAATTATAAAAAATGTACTTAACACAGTGTTTGTTTTATTACTATTAATGTTATAACTGTTGTAAGATTATTTTTTTCATATTTTAATCCAATCATTGATATATTTTGATAAATAGATTAGTAATACACACTAACGAAAAAAACATTATTGTATTATGTGTATAGCTTTATTTTATTTTATTAAAAAATATTAAAAATATTTATGTCCTCTATTACATTATCTAAAGGTTTTATACTCACGCCAGTCGCACCTATTAATGAATGTTCTTTACTCTCTTAAACACAGTTTAGTACAAAAAGGTTGCAACCCTTGATTGTTATATTACTGTATTTATATGCATAACATATAACCCAAATACTGATAATAACGAACAGACAGTACAAAATGTTTACGATGAAAGAATCAATTGAACATTGTACACGTATATAATTTAACAATGATTATGGATAAAAAAAAAAAGTACATCGAATGATTGGCTTATAATACGTTGAGATAAGTGTTGACCCTAATAAATTATAATATTTATTATGTTTAAAGTATATATCGTCTTATCTTTCGTTCTCAATTTTAATTATATTTATAGTATACAATACGTCACTTAATATGTATTTATTATTGTAGATATACGTGTATATACTTTAATTGATGTGTGATTTTTAATTATTTCTCATGATTTATTGATTACGAACAATCAAATACCAACTACTGTCTCAGAGTTTAAATTCAAATGTGGTAGTAATTTAAAATAGTATATTTAAGGCGGAGAGATACAATTATTGTTTATTATTATTATTTTTTTGTTTGTTTGGCAGGGGCTAGTATTTTACTGGATAGGAAGGAGTTAATCAATACAAAATTAACATACAATTAATCATGACACAAACAACAATAATTATAGGTTTGTGTCGGCGATCAGCGACTGCAAAATTAAAGCAACATAAAATCAGTATCAGAAAATCTATAATCGGATCACGGGACCTATATTATACCTCTCCATCATCGAGATTTTTTTTAGAAAATGATAACACAACTTTGAAAAACGTTTCGTATTGTTCTGCTTATCAAATGATAAAAATAATAACACGAAAAATACGATTTCTCGATATTATATAAATATCTTAATTCAGTAGAATCATATTATGATGCCACCGTACGTATTATTAGCTTCATCACAGAAATCATAGAAAAATAATACTCATTGAATGAAAAATTGCGTGTTGGGTCACCAAACTTTTTGAAAACCCCTAGTTTATAATATTGTTCAAAACTTGAAAACAAGTTATTATTAAGATAATAACTTATACCAAACTATATAACTTATATTTTATTCTATTTACGCTTTGAAGTCATTGTAAGATAAGTATTTTGGAGTCGTAATTAATAGGTTGAACCCTACTTGGCTACATCTAACTCCCTTAGCACCATCCGGTATCATCTATGACTAGTAGTAAAGCATTATAGGAATTATGGTATTAATACCAATTTGGAAGTTATACATAGTTTATGTTTATTATGGTTAAAGGAACGAGGTTCAAGAAGAGGTGTTTAATTAGTTATAATTAACTATAGTATTATGTGAAAAAGATTCCGAAAATTAGAAAATTTTTAACCAAACTCAAGGACGAAATTAGTATAATATTCAACGAGAGTACTTTTTAAATTGACATTGAAATTATTAACGATCATACTTTTAAATAAAACAAATATTATATTTATTATGCAATTAATCTTACGGTACTTGAGCAGAAGTTAACCAGATTTAAAATACGATGTTTTCTATAACAAATACTAAATAGTAATATAATAGGTGTTTAATCGTAGGTATCTATGTTGAAAGATTTCGTATTCAAATCCTAAAAATGATTTCACCTGTTAAACCTGTAATTATAATTAAGAATAATAAGCACTTGAAAATTGAACTTCACCTTGAAAAAAACAAAACTGGGAAATTTTTAAGATCATAATACAATAATGATGTGATGGTTTACATAAAGAATTAAGCAACCATTTATGAGTTAATTTCAGATATTTCGACATAACACTAGTAGATAAAATGCTTCAATTCTCAATATTGTGAGTGATTTCTACAGGCAACAAAATTAGTGTAGTTTGTACTTTACCCTTTAGTGGGTAGGGGAAAGTAACAAAATAAATTCGCAGTACTTATCAACTGTGTATGACAACATTTTCTAATGATGATATTTTCCTGATAATATTTTGTGCTCTTTATAGGTATTTGCAATTTTCTACTTTAAGTTTTTATTCAATTTGCATAGAATTTTTAATAAATTGTTTTCAAAATGCTAGAAAGCAGTTTGTAAAATAAGGTTCATCATAAGTAGCAGTTAAACAATATCGAAAATTAATTGTTTCAAATTGTTTTTAAGCGTTTGTATTTTTAATTTTTAAATTTTTTTCAAAATTTGCGAAAATGTACATAATATTACGTTGTCGAAAACGAATAAAAATTTTAATTTTAATACGTAGGGTTTGAATATTTTATAGAAGGTTCCTTATAACTTTTAAGTTTTCTCAATTAGAATTAAATAAAAAGTTTAGCTTAAAGTAATATTAAATGTTAATGTAATAAATATTAAAACAAAAAATAAAGTTATTAGATACTTTGCTGTAATTCGAAAAATATTATTTGTAAGAACTTACATTTTTCGATTACACCTATTTTGTTATCAATTATAATCATAATAATATTTTCAAAATATTTAGATCACAAAATATTCATTATAGATTATAACATAGAAATATATGCTGATGGAGACAGACTGTATTTTCTCGGAATAATTTTTCGTATACAATATTTCATCATTAAAATTAAATTGACCTACTCAATAACGAATGACGAGGTATATTCGAAACAGTAAAAAATATACTGAAAAGTGACTCTCTTGATTTCTAATGACCATAAAAGTAATATAATATGTTTGAAATTTATCCTGAATTTTATATATTTTTTAAATTATAACAATAAAACGCTTTGAAAATTTTTAATAATAAATGAGTAATGAGTATATTCAACTTTCTTTAAGAAATTTAATATATTCTTATATACACAGTTATGAACTACAAATAATCCGTTTTTGTATATAAACACAATATATTAATAAAAGTTACAAATTAATTGATTCTGCTTAAATATACATTTATTCGAATGAAAAAAATTCAATACAGAACTAATTACTTAACGTCATGAACCAAATGTTCAAAGATTGATTATAACTTTAAAAATGGAGTACTGCGTAAACTTCATACTTAAAGTAATATAATATCATAAAAGATTTACAAATAATCTTTAAATTATAGTTATATAATCTTCTTATTTTAAATATTTTTTATAATATCTAACTTAACCCTTAGGTTCATCGACCTGAATTTAAGTTTAAAAAAAAACCTTATATATTAGTGATACTTATAATATTAATATTTGTAATCTATACAACTATTGGAAAAAATGTATGTACCTAAAGTTACTCAATTAATGCTGTTGACTCATTTATCTATATCTATACGAAATGCACTAAAAATAAACTTTTCGCTGTGAAATGTCTTTAAATAATGATTTTTTTTATGGAATGATTATTGTATAATGTGACATATTATAGTTAATATATTATAATCAATGTTTGTACAATTATTACGCGGTGGGTGAAAATGAGCTTGCGCCACGATTGAAGTGAAACATTTCAGAATTCACTTTAGATTAAAATCTATCAAAAATCTTACATACATGCGTGTATTGGACGTTTATCGTAAACTTAAATATTTAATTTACAATCGGTCGTGCACCCCAATAGGCATAATAATGATAATAACTGCAGTCGCGACCTGCGTGTTATAGTGTAGGTGTCTGGGTGGTAGTATAGGTACACGTTTATTTAGACTATTAGATTATCTGTATACTCTTCTAAAGATATATAATATACGCCCTGTAGATATCGCCTCGAATATATAGTCGAAAGCGTAAAATACATTATATTTTAATATCGATAGCGGTGGTTTCGAAAACTGTGCACACCCATGTTTAATACAGTACGTATACACCTATTATCACGCGTGGTTCACTGAACTTGCGTGCACGCACGATGAACATATTCACATTTGATATTGCCGACGAGTCTGGTCAGCGAGACGGCCACGGCGACGGCGGGTGTAACGTTACACCGTCGCGTTTTCTTCGATTTTCACACACGCACACGTATCTATGTATACATTATTATTCTATAACATAATATATGTGGTTTAGCGCGCAAATATTTCGGCATGTCGACCCGCGTGACGTGTCTAAAAATTCAATAATATCACAATAATATATAGCATTGATACGGTTTTTACGTCGAAGTGTTCAAAAAAAAAAAAAAAAATTATAATAACCATCGTAATTGGGTCGAGGAAGCGATAAAATTATTTTAATTTTGACGTTCGGTATACACATCGGTAGGCATGGTGAATGTTGCACAAATATATTATAAGATTTATCGGATAAAAATAATCAAAACACGGACACTGTAATATACATCCCGCCAAATAGTCGTAAAGTTGTATTGTATGGGCTAGATTTTGTTTTCTATACGTATTTTGATAAGATAAATGCCAGATTAATTGCGTTTTATTTTGCTATTTTAATATTTTGCAGATGTGTTATAGTAATCTTTGAACCACTAAAACTCTCTAAACGTGAATTTCGCACACACACATTTAGTGCATGTATTTATGTGCACAATAATATAATATATATTGGATACCTACTCATATATTTATACCACAGACTAAGTTTATCTTAGTCCGTGATTTTTACACATATAGAATTTATTATTAATGTATTAGCTATTATGTAGTGGTGGATGAATAGCCAAGACTATTTTTTTTCTGTTACGATTGATTTAAAAATAGTCATAACAATAACTTAGATATAATTTATAAATAATTAAAATATAGAAATTAGTTATTTTTTTTATCGATTTATAAAAAAAAAAATAGCTTTATTTGCTCAAATTAACGTATATTTAAAAAATATGAATATCTAATCACATGATATTTAAGTATTATATACAATATACTACGCTAAACACTTATACGATTTATATATTCTTAAAATTTTAAAATTCATATCAATACACTACAAAATCCACATAAATTAATTACATTAGAATTCGTTGAATTCTACGCATTTGCAATATCGAATATAACATTATCTTGAATTAAAATAATAATTTAAGTAGAAATTACTATTGGTTTGTAATTGTTTTAAAGTATTCTATTTTTTTTATATATTTTTTCTTTGTCTATACATCGCACAAACAATTTATTAAAACTTTTTATTTATTACTGCACATGCCCAATCATTTCGACTAATGCGATACAGGGTTCTGCCGTATAGGAAGTCTGATAGTAGAAGTATATAATAAACGCTTATATTTTCTAAAATAACCGCCGTTGCATTGTCATTTAACCGATAAATCAATTTGATTTATGCGCATACGACTCTCACGATAAAATCTAAAACAATTGTGTTTACTTCCCCTTGCTGATCTTTAACTGTAACACCCCAAACAGGTGTGTAGGTTGCTATTATTCTTATTTATGTGTGTATGGGCATTCTCGTAAATGTACAAGTGACATTTGAAAAAAAAATATTAAAAATGTCCATTGGTCCTTTAACCAAACGATGAATACAGTCAAATAATTACACACGATAAATATTCTTATATTTACAATATAAGATATACACTAATATACTTACAAACTACAAAAGCGTTTTAATATGTATTAGATATAATATTTATTATTATTATTATTATTATTCTAAAAGTGTTTTATTCAATCTGTTACAAATAAGTGAACAATAAGAACAATTGAGGAAGTAGATAAATAGTAAAAAAAAAAATAATATTAATAAATAAATAAACAAATAGATAAAGATAACAGATTAGACAGAAGGTATAATATAGAAGAATTGTCTAATAGTAATAAAAACACCGTAATTGATCAATTATTTTTTGACGTGTTTTAAAATAAATATTAAAAACATTATTTTTATTATTATTTTTTTTTTTTAATTTAATTCAATCACCTTATACAATTATATTTAGTAAACTATATAGAATATTTGAAATTATACATTAACTAAATATTAAAATCTTTTTTTTTTCATGTTTGAAACCGACGGTGGCGCCGTGAGAACTGCTTTCGCATTACTTCCACGGAAATATTAAAATCTTAAAAATAATAATAATACTATTCTGAAGAAACACATGATTCTGAACTTTAAGGTCATTGGAGCACGAGTTATACTTAATCAATTGACATGCGATTTTGTATAATATATTTTTATGCATACTGGAACTAATTTAGGGGAATCGGCCGAGAACATTTTAACATTGAAAAATAAGGACCACTCTAAGGTATTTAATATGCATACTAAACAGTATTATCATCTTTGCCGGGGAAATATAAATATCGTTATATATCTTAATTTATGCATTTTAACTATCACACAAACCATACTAAAATTGTCAGACAACAGTTATTATAAAACTAATATATATCTACGGGTAAAGTAACTATTGGATTATTGTTCGAAAAGAAACTTTTCATTTTTTTTTCTCGTGATTTAAAAAAAGTCAAAACCATGTTAATATAATGCACGTATATAACTAAACATAGTTATTTGAAAATAGTACACATTTAAACAGTTATGTGTGCTTTGACTATGGGAAATGCATAAATGCTCTAATTGTTTTAATAGATAACTACTATGACTACTTTTTCTCCGAACTCTTGTGGAATGTGATTATTCTATCATAATTCAACATAATTAATAAAAACTATTTAGGTACCTACATACATTATTTTTTCATGCGTTTAGCTTGTGAGTTATTCCGTAAAAACTGATTGTATACATATGAATACACACGCATTGTACACAGGTATCAAATACAAGCGTATGTATACAAACTGAGCTCACCAACTGTACAATATTATGCTTAGAAACGGTTTAATATATTCGCGGATCACTGCTTTTGAGCAACATTTATTTCTTTATTGTGAATAAAACAAAATAGGAACGTTGAACGTTGTCAACATATTAGTGATTATAATCATTTTTACATCAGGTTGATTAAAAATCGCAAAAAACAGGACAAGTGGAGACACATATACCACAAGACATACTATACGTACATAAGAAGGTTATTGGTTGTATTACATTATTCTATAGGTTAAAACGTAGATAGATAACAAATTGTAAAAATAATAATCATTACATGTTAGGTCGAATAATACGCCATTCGATGCATTGCAACTTATTGAATAATAATACAGAATTGATTATAATAATAGTAAATACTCACTAGTATTTATACTATCAGAGAACTAATTTTAAAACCGAAAGAGTTTACTAACTGTAGGCCAGTAGGCAGTAGTTATCAGATAGAGTAATCGCGCGTTAATACATAAATAACCGTGGATAGGGTTATACTTAGTAGGTAATAGGTACGTATTTACAACCATTGTCTATCATAATGTTATTAAAAATTTATATTTTAGTAAGTTTAGGCATATGGGTAGATAAGAAAGGAAAAATCAATCGTTTAATGAACTGAAATAATAAACATATTTTAACCACTAACACGTGAAATGCACGTGGGACGATAACAGTATTTCGTCCCAAGGTCTCACCGGTTCAAGGTCTGTACGAAATTAATTCAATTTGCGAATCGAATTTTTTTTTCCAAATTATTTTGGCGTGTTTCGATTTAGTCTTTCTTTACTATTATATTACAATACTGTAATGACTAGGCGTGACAAGCATATTAAATGATTCGATTGTCTCGTCGACGCAAACAATTTCTATTCCGTTTAAATTTGTGCAAATCGCACACATTATTTATGCCCATAACCTTGCGGATTCAGTGCCAATAAAATTGTTGGAACTTATTATGGTACACTAACATGTTTACATGTATAGTTATGTATTTTGTTTTCATCGTTGCCGACTCTCAATCACTTTCCTCAACATCGTGTGTCACATGTTATTTTCTCTTGTTTTTCTTCCGTCACATTTAAAAAACAGTACAACTGAGTACGAATTGCTACTTATAATTTAAATTAGCATATTTTTACATACGAAAATTGTATAAAGCAAATTGTTACGTTCAATTTAATAGTCGTGATCTACGAAAACTACTTTTAATCATCATACAATTCAGTTTTTCTTCAATAACTTCTTTAAAGCTTATACTATAGAGTATTTTTTAGTTTTAAATATGTAGATGTTTAGGAATCATATACTGATCAAATTATTTAATTATAAGTGTGCCAAATTCTTCAACAAAAAAAAAAAAACATAAACAATGTAGGTTTTAAAAACAAAATTGATATTATTGAATAATATAGTTAGAAAATGAAATTGATTTTAAAGTATTAAGAGACCGAGTGAAAAAGTATTTAAAAATAAATACTATGGTATACTTATACCAAAACAAATTAAATACTAAAACGGTGAATAACGATTATTTTAAGATAATTTTGTATGCGCATTAATATTCACTAGCTGTATTATGTACATATAAAAAAATGTCTCTGGTCGATCTAAACTTGAACCATTGTTAAATAATAATTTAAAGTTGTCTAGACACAAAATAATATATATATATAGGAAGTAATCTGACTATACCTACACGGATGTAATAGCAACCTTAATTTGTAAATAGTTTATGTATTATATAAACAAAATTAATATTCTTAACATATTCTACTAATAAATACGCAAATATTGTGGTAGGTAGTTACCCTTACGTAGGTAGGTACCTGTCATTGTCAAATAAAAATAACAAACATGTCTACAACTACAAGGATGCGATTTAAAATTTACTATTTTTTACCAACATGTTTATTGATTATAATATAATATGATCATCGAATGCCATTTAATAGGAATTGTATTAGCTACCTATAAATACTTAAAACGTTTCATAAATTGGACACATATAGTATAAAATATGAGATCAACCCTGTCATATTATATTATAATGTTTTTTCTCTAAACTAAGTAAACATAAGAACATTGTTTGCTATAAATGGATTTGTCAAAAATGTGATCAAATTTCAATGTTTGTAAACTCCATTAGTAAAAATATATAGTAAATATATAGTGAAATGCGTGTAAGGAAAATGACAACACCTATTAAAGAGGTACGTAATACAGATACTATATATTGCTTATTGTTACATATTGTATAGACAAATATGAAGTTTTTATGCAATTTTTTAATGTACATTGTGATCGAGTATTTAACGATATTATATAGATAAGTAATATCAAAAGTAGGTAGATTAGATACCAATATACTGTACTAGTATTATAAGATACTATTATTTTGTAAATGCTTATTGCGTATATTCTTATTGTACGAGAGTAGATTAGTAGATAATATTACATAAATTAACACTAATCACTAATCACTATAGATATCTATTTATCGTGAAAAAAATATTATGTTTAATAAATGATTTTTATATAATTGTATCTTTTACGTAATCACAGACGAAAACTGATAAAAAAAAAAACTCCATAAATATAAAAATCAAATTTGTATATTTTACTTTTATGTCATAGGTACTTTATTTGATATAAATTCTAATTTTCTGATTTAAAATTTAAATCAATAATCTAAATGTCCAGGAACCTTGGTTAGGTATAATTGTACTTAAACCATTAAATAAATAATATGTAAATAAATCAAATATAGTATATAAAACAATCGTATATAAATATAAAAAAATATGTAAAATTACATTTTTTTAAATAGATTTTTTTGTTAAATTCTGTATGGCTTAGATTATAGGTTGATTAAATAAAAATTTGATTATTTTAATAAGTAAACATATATATTATATATAAATATAGTTACATACAACATACAAATACAAATTTAAATAGTATTGTATGTTTTTTTAATTATTTAAATGCAACTTTAGATAAATAGGTATAATTTTAATTACAATTATTATTGATCTGCAGTTGTAATTGGAACTATATTGGTTTTTATTTTTCGTCAACTCGACACCCGTATACAAGTATTTATATAAGATAATTTAATATTACTTTTCAAATTTTAGATAGGTATATAAAAGTTTTGAACACAAGTAAAAATAAAAATTGTTTTTTCAATGTACCTAATAATGCATTAGCAAATTTTTGTTTTTACGACCAGTATCCCTCATTTTAATATAAAAATTTAACCTATAACTAACTTTTTTTCATAAAATAATAAAAGTTATATCAATTTTTCCATTTTATTTTATTTTATGAACAATTTTTTTTATAGATAACGGTAAGTTAAACTACTTGATATTTAAAATTTAACAACATTACTTGTTTATTTGTTTACTTCTTTAACTAGCAGCATTAAATATTTCGCAACCTTGCTCCAATTAAAAATATATAATATATATGTTATACTATTTATCTGCAATCTATTATGTACATGAGTATTAAAAATTATGTATTACATATACAGAGTATTAATAAATCTACAATATGTACATAACTATTTACTTGTCGTCAAGTTATGATATTGTTTTCCTATATCATTATTCATTAACGTAATTTATAGTAATAATAAGCTCATATATTCTTAAACAAAATTATACTTTTTAATTATTTTCATTTCCTCGACTTTCATGACATCTGTTGTATCTATTTGTTAAATTATCATTACTATGCTAGATTAATCGTTTCTAATAACACTAATAAGTTATTAATAAGATGTCGATTGCTTTTATTCCAAACTCAAATTCCAACTATAATATATCATTTATAATGGAAAAATAATTAATAAAACGTTATATTTCATAAAAAGGTACACATTTATTATAATATTGTGTGGTTTATAAAAATGTATATATGTGTATACCTATATACTAATTGTAAATTATAAAATATGATATTATCATTCATAATGTATATATTGCATTCCAAAAATAGATTTATTTAAATTCTGATAACCTATATTATGACGTGCATATAATATTTTTGTTTTGTTCATTTAAGATAATGTACTCGTTTAATCAAATGCCAGGGGAGGGTTAAAAATTGAGTACACCATACATGCATGGTATTAGCGATAACCATTAAAGAACGACCAACAGTCAATATGAATTATTATGTTATCTATATTCACTTTTGATTGTACCCATTGGCACGATTGTTATGAGTGATTTATTATTCAAAAATTAAAATAATTTATAGTATAATATTATAATATAAACATTAAATACATATAGTTATATATGTAAATATGATTATATGTATTTGTATATTATTTTGTATTTTATTTATACTTAATACTTACATAGGTGAAAACATTCTGGGACTATGCGTGTCTCTGTGTTGTAACAAACATACAACATTTAATGAATTGTGCCAATTTTTAAAAATTCTATATTAAATAGTCAAATAAATAAAAATACGTATGTTCATCAAAAATTAACTTTAAAAATTAAATTTAGATTTCAATACAAAATGCATTAGTTTTGTATGATTAAGAAATTAGAACAATGTAATGCAAGTATACATCGACGATTCGTATAACATATATTCTAAGGATTTTGTATTTGTACACATTTAAACTCTTTTTAAATTTTAGTTTAAAATTAGGTATCCATTTCATTGAAATATTATATCAAGAAATGTATAAAAAAAAATGGATAGGTTTGACGAAATGCTAACTAAAATACAAAATAATTGAATGTAATATTTAACATAATCTCATAAAAATAATTTTATAAGTTTGTATGTTTGGAATGAATAATGCACTTCTAAGATGATGTTGTTCATTAATAAAACCAACACAGATGAGTCATTTAATTTTTTTTCGATACAACTATTAAACTTCCTTAAATATTAAAATATTTATTAAATTGACTTTTTATAGTAAATAATATAATATATATAGGTATTTAAGTAATTTTGAGAATTTTAGTCATTATTTAGAGTAATATTTTATAGTTTCTGGGGTATTTAAACCCGAGTTCTTAGTAATTACTAATTATCATTAAAAATAATAAAAGGACAAATCGCATATTATTTTATATTTTTCATTTAAATGATTTCATATGCTTATTGAAAAAAAATGTGCTACTCAATCTATATTCTTCACAGACTTAAACTATTTTATATTATTATCCAGGTTGATTTACAAAATACAATAATGAATTTAATCATATTCCGATTTTTAGAATTTTTTAATGTATATCTTTACAGATAATATTAATAAATTGAAACAAGCTCTTGTTTTTCAAATTAGAACTCCTTTTTTTACTGCAGATAATTGTTTTGAAAATTTTAATGTACCTCGTTCAAAATTCAAACGAGGAGTTTCTCAGTTATTAAAATGTTTATGCAAAAGTAAATAGCCTTTTAAAACAGTTCAAAAAATTTTTAAATATAATATATACATATTACATATTATGTAATATTGAATCTAATATTATATACTTCGACATTTACAAAATATAAATGTGTGTAGAGTATATTATATTAATATTAATCACCAACATTTTCAAATCACCATGTAGTCACCATATCTTCTAAACCCATCATTATGGACTTATTATTCTTATAAGTTTTAATAAATTATAAAGTTAAATAGCTCAAAAATAACCCATTCAAATTTTTATTTTAATAAATCAAAATTTTCAGAAAAATTATTCGCTAAATATTTTACATTAGAAAAAGGTGTTTCTCATTTGAAAAATAAAAATTAGTATCTCTAAAATATCTTTAAAAATATCTCCACAATACACGCCTTCAGTACTATAAAAAATATTATTAATATTTTTTTATTTAAAATCATTTTTTTTTTTAAATTCTAAAATTCAGATTTTGAATAACTGTATTATTGATTAAAAAATGAAACAAACATGCTTGGTAAATCACGCTGTATCTATATAAGCGAATAAATGGATAGTATTGAAAAATTAAAATTATAATATCTCTCAGTACAAATTCTACTTTAATAAATTACTAATTTACGTACAAAAAAAAATCATTCCTTATGCATTTACTCATATAGTCATGTAATATAATTAATATGTATTAATTTGTTTTCACAACAAAAGAAGTCTTCAACAAGTGATCAAATCATAATATAAATAATTATATTTATATACGATTTTTTTTTGATTTTTTATATATATATATATACAAATATCTGTATAAACGTCAAAATAAATGCTCACACTACTAAATATAATGTTAAATTAATTTCTTCGGTATATTATTATTGTTAATATAATTGGACCTTTTTAGATATTTCATATTATTATTTAATGGTTTTTATTTTTAATTAGTAATTATAAATATTAAACACTTAGAATTATTACACCTTAAGAAATGTAATAATTTCAATATCCTTCCGACAATCTATAGAGTAATCACAGTAGGTAATTACCAATTAAATAAGAGTTGTGTCGATAATAATAATATAAATTAAATTCATTATAAATATTAAATCACACAAAACAATTATTTAAAAAATACGAGTTTATAAATATAATTTTCCAATTAAAATGATATAAGCAAATTTAATTTTAGAACAAATCGATATAATTTTGTTTATTTGTTCTAATTTAAAACGTGATTGGAGTAAATGAGTAACGACTAATGGCCATTAATGTGAAATGGAGAAACATGTCCGTAACTCTTGCAACAGGTATATATTATGATATCAACAAGTAAACAATTGCTTCAATGCGGTAAACAGACATAATTTTGATTCACTTATAAAACACAATGACGGGTATAATTTACCAACAATACCATACTGCTTGAATAAAACACGAGAATAGGTACTGTTTGAAGTATTTTTTGACACAAAATTGTTTAAATCCATTGTCATGATTATTGACTGTTATTGTTTCTTCGAATTTCATTAAAATTAAATACAAAATTTCACCCATATTTTTTGTTAATTTTTTTTTGTTTGTTTGTTTTGAAAATGATTAATATTTATCACTTCTTTGGAATGACAGAACCCGAATGATATTTTATACCAATGTACAAGGTGACTTTTTTATTTGTCGAAAATTCGGAGAAGTGTATATAATAATATAATGAATTATGTGAGGATATCTTGACGACTTCACCAAAGAATCCAGTTTGGAAATTCGACGAAAATGGGCTCTAAAAAATAAAATACTAACTACGTTTTAATGTGAAAGGATTATTTCGTAGTGAGATAATATCTCTCGCTGTTGTATCGCTGTTAATAAAATTATTAACAACCTAATGACATTTTTTCCGACATATTATACCGAATGACTCAATGTCGCGTTCTGTTTAATTACGATTACGATGTGACTTTGGTATTTTAGATTTATCTATAAGCTCTTAGGACAGATGAATAACACAAACCTCTCAATTGGATTGCTTTACACCTAGTATGTTTATGCAATCGGTGTTGTATCTAGTAATATTTTTCGGGCGTTACACACTTGCACTTGTATACATTTATTACGATAAATTATTTAAGAAATAATCCTTCGATTATAGGTAGGTTAGGTTATGCAAAGCATTTGTTTTAGTTTTATTTAGAAAATCTGTAAATAATACATTACATGTTAAAAAATTCAAATTTCGTTTTTATTTAAAAATGTATCAAACATTTCGACTTCACAAAAATTGTACGTTTTAAGTATCTAAGTATAACTTATAAAGTAGCTCAAGTGTTTAGCTATTAGCTAAATATATTATAATCAACTATAAGACGTATTTTAAAAGGTTTTCATTTTCATTATTACTTGTTTAAATACAAGTGTTGTAATAATATAGGTAAATGTAAATAATATTAATATTTATAAGAGTAGTACGTATCGATAGTTTATTTTATAATATTTTATAATTGATAGAAACTTAAAACAAACAAATTCTAGATTTATTCAAACCAATATATTGTTAAATAAACAATTTTTGTAATTTACTCGATACGCAGTTGGTAATAAAAAAAAATTACATTTAGCTGGTATTTTTTTAATTTAAATACTGAAATCGTATTCTCCAATTGTTTTGATTTTAATTTTATTACAAAAATATCGAGGCTCTTTATCATTGTGTTATTTTTAAAAATAAAAATAAGTATGTGATAATTATTTGATACATTTTTATTTAATTAATTTTGATCTTAGAGTAGAGTAAATTTCACGTATTCTGTAATAGAAGTAAAAATTGCTGACCTCTCGGCGGCTTCTTTAATCAACCAAACTATATATAGTGGCTAGTTTGTTAATTTTATTTAAGGTTATCATTACAATATGTACCTACCTATTGTATAGTATACATTTTCAGGATATTTAGATTATATTATTAAAAATAAATAAATGTAATTATTGCAATATGCCAATATTAATGTATTATATACAGCTTTTAAGGTTTCAATGATATCAATATACAATATTATGATATTTATGTATCTATTATTTAGCAGGTTTCTTTATAGAAACAATCCATTATATTATAATATATTCAGGTTCACATGATAAATTTAAAGGTCATTTAAATGTGTAACGCGATTTTAAAAGAAATATTATGACCGATAGAACGTACCATAAATGATAAAAGTTAATCAACGAGACACAGAATTATACACATATTAACGAATACCTATACGAAATGTGACTAATGTGTCAAAAATTGTATTATATTCTTATTTTTGGCGAATTGTAATCAAAACTATTATTTTTTTTTTTTTTATTTTAGACTAATTTTATTATTATGATTAAAATACAAACATCATATGTAATAAATAATATCACGTGGTTATCGTACTTGACTAAAAACATGTTTGAATTATCTATTTAAATTTGATACATATTTCCATGATTTAGTATGAGCAACAGTATGCGTTTATATAGCTGGTGTTATCATTATATTTGAAATGAAATTGTTACGAGCACGATTAAAAAAACAATGCTTCGATCAATTGTTTTCATCTGCGATATAATTTTTCATGAAATTTTCAAAGGTAGATAAGCACGTGCATTTATACTTTATTGTTATAGAGTGGATACATATAAGTAAAAACTAGAGATACGTAAGTACTATAGAAATATTACTTTGTGGTAATAATTATAGGTTCAATCGCACGTGCAAGTGCATAATTATTACATTTTGCATCATTGTACGCCGTACGACCTGTGTGTATTATATAAATCGTTCTATTTTTATTTTCGGATTACTTAATAATAATTAATGAATTATACTCGTGGTTGAATGAAAAAAATATTTGTCATTCAATTGTTTATTCATTTACAATATTAAGTATCAAAAGCGAATTAATGATGAGTAGCTATGGTTATGTTAAACAAATCACCGTCCTTCCTTTTCCTTTGACATTCCACTACAGTCTCCCACGGTAAAATCGTCTGATTTAGTGGTATTTATTCGGTGTTGGGCTGTTCGGACAAGATTTTTCGTTAAAATGAAAACATTTATTGATAATAGCAAAAGTAATAATTTTTCAAAAAAAGCAACGTTGTTTCACTTTTAAATAAAATCGCCGTTTCTTAATTACGTTTATACATATGGTCAGTATCAAATGTAAATCTGTTATATAAAATCGAATCATTGAACGTGTATAGAAATCATTTAAGTTAAGTATCATAAGTTCATCTATATAAGACTATAAGAACGTATTATTATTATTATTTTTTTTTGTTCATTAAACAATATAATATATATAGCATTAATTCCTAGTTCCTACCTTGGGCGAGAAAACCATTCGTACATAGAAGGACAAAACCATATAATATAATAAACTCTTTTCGTATACACATGAATAAAACGTGTTTCATATCACTGATAGACAATACGCTACATACCTACAGTATACACCCATAATATGTGTATACATTAAGCACATTATTCATACGCATTATATACCTATGTATACATCTATAATATTATACATTTAAGTATGATTCATAATAATCGATTGGCAGAATCACGTCGCAGTGACGTCCTGCGTACATCTATTAACGTAGTAAATCTTATTTTCCGTTATCTCAGACCCACAGAAGTAATAAAATTATTAATGTAGGTACTAGATACTGTGCAGTCATACTTGGCGATGCGACGGATGTATTAAGCAGATAACCTAGAAGATGTACATCGCTCTCGTCGATACGCTCATAATCATCATCCGTTCGTCAGTGTTATGTTACTTCGTATTTATGTATAATATAGGACTACATAATAAATTATTATAATTTATATTGAATCACAACGATATCACGGTGATGCGCGGTGTTTTGTATGCTGTATGACGGTGCCTACGCATAAATATACAAGAAATGATGAATGTGAACCGTATCATTATAGCGCACTGTGTTGAAATCGCTGATTTGCGGATTTCTCGTTAAACGATTTGGAATCATTCCACACGACGATATATTATTATACGAGTATATACCTGTTATATAATATTATAATATGGTCTCCGCCCCCGATACGAATGGTTCACTGTACGCGCGATCTTTATACGCACTATAGTCGCAGCATCTAGTTATCATAATGTAATTTTATTATTATTACGTGCGTAATAGTTTATAGATCCTAGTGATACTACCGGACTGTCGTATCTATAGCAACTGTAATATGACATATGCATAAATCACAGTGACGCGAGGTTGAAATAAATAAAAACCTTTAAAATCCGGCGCCTCACGGTCAGTTATATAATAATACGACGCGTGCATGCATATACGATTATTTTAATAATAACTTCAAGTTCGATACTTCGATGGTTTTGGTATTTGGAAATGACCTGTGCACCAACCTATTATAGTTGCATTGTCTTATGAGCTAGATCCGTGACGGGTTTATTTTTTAATCGGATATTCGTATACATCTCTAAGGTGCTCTAGACATTTTCCAAGACGTATTTCGAACAATTGTTTTTACTTTGTTTCAAGGACTACGTCGGTTGCACACAAAAACGCAATAATCTTATCAGATAAGAATTCATTCAAAAATAATATTTTGTTATGTTATCAGTGTACATAATCAGTAGGTATACAGACACTACCTACATAATACACAGAATACCTACTAAGCCGGAAATATTTGTACGCATTCTTTGAATTAGAATATTTACGTTTTTATTTACTGCCTTACTGGATTGCAATAAAATTTATTTTTCAGATGTTTCGAATAGTTTTCTTACTTACGAGAATAATGAATATTATATGTTTATGTAGACAAGTAATCATTTACTTAAATTATTCAGTAAGATAAGAACGGTGATTTATTTCCGTGTTTTTTTGAACTAGTAATCATCGGAATCGAATAGTTAATGTTTTTTCTTTATTTATTGATTTAAGAAAACCTTCTGTAATTTAACCATAAGAAATAAAATTCACACTACCTACCGAGACAATTTTGGGTAGTCAATGGTTGTATTGGCATTGACTCATTATAGACAAGTTAAACGTGATCACGTTGGTCTTTAATACATATAATTTATTTTGGATGTTTTACATGTACCTATGTTATTATATTTTTTAAATTTATATTTAGTTGTACATAACAATCTTTACACCATTCATACAATATATTATATAAGCTCGAGCAATTCTATACAATACAAATTTGGTGATTTGACTCCCATTTTATAAACGAGAGAGTAGTTTTACTAGTATAAATAATTACAACCATATTTGATCAAGGTATTTTAACAATAATCCTGCACGGACCAAAAGGTCTAAAAAAAGGATAATTTATTATTTATTCTATGTACAATTTTTTGCTAAAATAATACATCATTAAGTGAAATCAAACAAGAAATTTCTAATGATTAATTCAAACATAAAATTATACTTGCTGATTCATAACATAAATTAGGTATAATAATAAAATATATTATATACCTATACATGTATTGAAATATAAAAATAATTACCAATTTAAAAAAAATGATATCAGTTAAATGCACACTGAAGAATTATATTAAAATTATAAACTCTCAATGATCGTAAATTTGCAAAGTGCTCTGAAAACAATATCAACAAATAATTTTAATTTTCTGTCCAACAGTTAATTTATAAGTACTTCATAATTTCATAAACCTTGGTTAAATCTATCGAACCCAAATCTGATGGCGATAATTAAAAGAACATTTTTAACACGGGTTCAATGGAAGAATATGATGAATTCAAAGAGTTGTCAGTAGAAGAAAGGACTAGCCAAAATGAATAATATAAAGAGGCTATAATGTTTAAAAGATGATTAAGACGATAAAAATGTCGAGGATGATTTCAATCGAGATGTAAATTTTAAAAGCAAAATATGCCTACTACCTTGTATAAGTCTATACTGGTCCATAATTTTGTGTTTTTGCGTTTAATACATGCACAAACCACAAACAAACACATTTAAGTTCCTAATTATACATTATAAGGTTCATTGCATCTTATTCCACTATTATATTTATTTTTCAAGGGCATCAACGATTAGTAATTTCAGAGAAAAACCATAATCATTGACCTTTTTTAATTTTATTTTGTACATATCATTTTTTTTTTTAAATAATTACAAAACTTTATACTTTGGGGAATAAATAAATAGTAATAACTAGTTTTTAATTTTTTTCAAATCATTTAATAATTATTATTTTATTTTATTCATGACTGTTAAATTAATTTTATAAATATAAATATAATTACATGATTACTTTGATGTTTGAATGTTTCATCCACGTTCCTTCTTGATTAACGTCTCTCATAATACTTTTGTTGTTTTAATTATTTATTTGGTAGATCTATCGCAAATGTTTACTAAATTACCTATATAAATCGGAAACACCGATAACAATATTTTGATAATATTTAAATGATTCCACTACACAAAATTAAATGTTATTTACAGACATTCAAATTCAAAATCTATAAACATCTTTAAATCAATTGACAAGTATTTAAAAGATTAATCATATTATTTTAAAGTTTTATAAAACTGGGTTAAAAAATTTAGAAGTGAATTAACGCATATTCGTTAAGTCATTTGTATAAAATGTAAATAATAAATTAAAAAATTTAGTCTTGAAGAATACATTTAGTGTTCATATTGTATTTTAAAAATTGTAAATACGTAAATAAGTATTCTCGAAAAATCGTTTGTTGAAATACTCCGTCGTATTATATAGTGACTTCATACTTTATGTTAACACTTCTTAAACCTTCTTTTCATAAATATTGTTGTATTTTATTTTGATTTGATTTTTTCGTATTTATATAATACAATACTGCGGTTCGTGAAATACGAATAGCAGTATAAAACTAGATATTTAATATAATTTAAAATAAATATTATGCGAGTATGTAATGCCTAGACAAATATTTATGCGGACGAACAGTGTTTCGGCGATAAAAAAAAAAATATATTATTATTATTATTATTATTGTCTAGTACCACTTGGGCCGTGATGAAGTGTTTGTCAATTTGACGTGTAAAATATCGTAATGACAACAATTTACGTAGGTACACATTTAGTTTTCGTCACTGCACCATTACATTGCTATGTATTGTGATACTACATTTGCGCGACGACGTCACCCCGACGAAAGCACATCGCGCGTTGTTCTCTCGCGGCGATCTGCGGGCGCGAATGTACACGGCCGAATACAGTTCGCGTCTTATATATATATCATTATACTGTGTACAGGTACCGCCGTTCGGGTGTGACACTGGAGGCTAATATTGAAAGTCGCGATTTCGCTAATGCGCGGAACACGGCAGAGCACCGGCAGATATATGGAGGTAGTGCACGCATAACGTTGCAATATAACAGACGACAGGTACCTAAATAATAATAGTACTGCGCTTTGCGCCTGTGCTCGACACTCGCGATCGAACGGTGCGCCAAACATATTATAACCGTTTCCTTCGGCAATCCCGAGTGAAAGACGTTGTATGGAAGAAGAATAAAAACGACCATATAACAACGAACATATATATATACATATGGGAAAAAATGAACGGACCGGATCTCGCGCGACGATCGGCCGGATCACACGCCGCCGCGGCGTACGTGCGTGTACAGGTGTATATATATATATATAGTAACAATATTATACGTGTGTCCGTACGACTACGTTTGCTAATAACAGCCGGTCGAGTGTTACCGCGCGTGGTCGTGCAGTGGGATTACGTCACGCGGGGTTTTTCGCACCGCCGTCGTCCGCGGGTCTGCGGATTTTATAACACATCGGCGGGAGAAACTAGATTTTCGCGCGCGCGCGCACACACACACACACACACGACCGTTAATGACTGTAATTCGAACGAGATAATTGCTCGTATCATACGCCCTTATATAGAGTCCTTGGTGCCGCAGTTCCGAGCCGGCTTGTAATTACGCACGGCAAGAGTGTATTATATACATTTACACATGTGTGGTCCGCCGCCGCGGGACATGCCTCGTTAGATCAGAAGACTTGCAAAAAAATAAAAAAAAATTAATAATTATCTAAAATTTAAAGCCGGTCGCGAACCACTCCCACGTTGCCCCGCGTGCGTTCACGACCGCGCGATTTTATTTTTGCTCAAGCTGACGCAACACACGACCCGTATTATTATATGTATTATGATATACTGCGGCCGGTTAACCATCGCTTATTCGGCCGTCGATCTCCTATATTATAATGTACTGTGCTCGCGAACACGTACTTACGTACTCGCACAACATGCGTGTATAGATACAACACGGCGATACGACATTATCCTGTATAACATATAAGTCCGATCTCGAATAGCATTTTAAATAATCGCTCAAAGTGGGTGGAGGGCTGCTGCAGCTTTCTCCGGCGGTTCCATCACACGCGTGGCGCAGCCGATGCATATTACTATAACAATATCGCGTATATATACACGATGCTTTCTCGTTTATACGTTGTGTGTGTATTAGACTTACCTGATATATCTACCCGAGATGAGTAAATCTGAGGGCTACAGCGAAAGTTCCATCCACAAAATATTGAATAAACTTCACTTAAAAGTTTTAAAACCCGGACGCAATTCGTGTGCAGCGAATTTGAGTATCTCAGATATCTATAATATACATACCTGATACATATACCCTACCGCATGCCATCAACCGCACACCGTTGACCGTTGTTTGACCGCAAGTGCGTGATTTTTGAACATAATCGTTTCGCAGAGAAACCGCAAGAATGCGAATTCTGTCGGTGTGCAAAAATTTAAAATAAATGCTTTGAAAAACCTACTCAATAGTGTTATATTTGAGTTCGTAGAAATTGATTTGATAATGCATATACCTATAAAATATGAACGCGACGTATGAATATGATCATGACACGCCCCAACAGCCGTATGATATTTCAATCGACAGTCGCGAGTTGTCTTTTACGTATAAAATAAATGTACTTAGGTTTAAGTATACAGAGTGAATCGAGACTCGCCCTCCTCCCATTTTTCCTTTATAAATGCATTTATTTAAAATTTTGATTTTTGGAATTTTTAGATGATATATATTCGAGGACTACATTTTAAAATACTTATATTTCGTTTTTTTTTTTTGGTTTTATACCATTTGCGGAGTGTTCTGTACGTATGGCACAACTTATATTCAATAAGAATAGAATCTTATTTTTTCCTGTACATTTTTACTAAGATGAAATTTTTGAAAATCTTAATGTATATTCAAAAACGAAATTCAAACGAATAGATTTTGAGTTATTTAACCTTGAATACTATGGTAAATGGATAATAGAATCACGATAATTGGTTTGGAAGATATAGGACCTAAATTGATTTGAAAATTTTTGAAATTAATACAATAACTTATCAATATTTTATAGCTTATAAAAACTTTCCTCGATCATCAAGTTTAATAATATTACATCTAATAGATATATTATATACTGTATTGTGTTTTATGTTTTTGGTAAACCAATTATTTTAGAACTATTATTATTATTAGCTTATATGTGAGATGTGACGCTTACATTTACATTTTAATAATTCAAAATTTTCGATTTAGATGCAAAAATATAAAACAGTAAAAAAATATGGGTTTCCTTTGAAAAATAGAAGTTTTTATCGTCACAAGACAATCTTATAATCTTCTGATGATACGAAAATCTAAATAATTTAAAATATAGATATTTTAAATTTTAATACACCTATATAAACTAAACATTTACTAAAATTGGAAATTTATTAAATGAAAAATAGGGTTCAACGTGGTGAATCATTTAGTATATTGAATACATAATTATTCATAATTGTATAGTTAAAACAATCACTTGCAGTTATAAATATATCTATATAGCGCGCCTTGAAACGCGTTCGGGTAAGACACAGTGGCGCCGCTGATAATTACAGACTCGCGACTCAATCCGTTACGTGCAATTTCGACTGCAATTTACAGCGCTAAATATATAACACAATATTAACGTACACTTTAATATTGTAGTGCATGTAGTAGTGTTTAAATATGCTTGATTGCCATGAACAAGTTTAGTTTACGTAAACCATTAATTATATACGTATGGTAATAATCAATGGTCGAGTTCGTCATTAAAGTCTCCGTGACCCCTGAACAACGGGCTAATTGAAATTACGACCATCTTTTATACACAACATCAGACGTATTCTGTATACACGCACGTCGTGTGACTGCAGTTATTATTTTTTTTTTCCATTTTAAATCAGTATCTGAAATTTTAGCTCGCATTATATATACATGTATATATAAATGTATGTGTGTGTGTGTAATGTATTAACTATTAAGTACTTATAAGGTTTTGCGACTCGTATTCGGTTCGTACAACACATTTTCAACCAAATACTACAACGACAAACTCGCATAGTTTTAATCGATTGATATTTTTATTTTTTATTTTTGACACGTTATGAGTATATTATAGCATTTTCTACTTATCCCTAAGTGAAAACTTACAATTTCATAAAATAATTTACATTTTAACGTTTTAGACATGTTGAAAACGTAAATTAAAAATTAAAAGTATTATACAAAGCATGAAAATAAATATATATTATGAATAAATTACCTATTGAAACCTTACAACATGGCAAATGATGTATTACCGTCTATATTTAACTATAATTAACACTGTTTCAAGGATATTTATTTATTTAAGAAATTTATTTTACGACAAAGATCCGAATAGTTTTATAAAATCGTGCAGTCAAACGCATAGGTCATACAATATATTACATGTTAATGCATTATATAATACAACCCGAGTTAATAAACTGTCCATTCAGAACATTAAAACACGCTGCCACTGATTTTTGAGTACATTACATTGCATACGCATGCACACGCGAACGCGCACAACTATTATTAAACATTGCTTTAAAAAAACGAATTGAAAAAATACTAAAACAAAACTGTTTAAGCTAAATACATACAATATAACACGTGATTCCTATAAATAGCAATACTATTTGTACAATTAACAAAATATAGTGTGTACTTATCTTAAAAATAAAGTCTGTAGTCTAAATTCTAGTCGTGACGTCGTGTGTATCCATAATGTACATTGATGTAGCCGTGTTTACATGTTTGTTTAATTTTAATTTTAAATAATCAACGTAACTACTTATTGTTAATAATAATATTTATGTTTCTATTACAGATGCTGTTTTCAAGTAATACGAACGTTATCGTTTATCAATATTAATTAATTGTAAAACGGGTTCCCGGTCAATTGTTAAGACTTTCCATGCACAAAAAACATTCTCATGTCTCAACTGAAAAATACATTTCAATTTAATTGCACATGACATTTTTTAAGCTCTTCATATAGCCTTGATCTTATTTTTTTAATCAACGAATCTAGTTCAGTTATACTATTTCGAACACTGAACAAAATGGGAGGGCGTAAACCTAATCGCGCTATATCTAAACTAATATTACATACATCGAACATGGATCGCTTAGTGAAATTGCACGATTTCGTTACAACGTTTAATACGAATTGCAACCAAATGTAATATGTTAATTTAATGATTTAAACAACGTTATATTGATGTCATGCCACACGCCACGCAGAAAACTAACAGGAACGAGAAAGTATCTTTATACCTATACACACACACACATATATATATATATATATATATTATTAGTATAGGGCGTCTTATTAGGTATATTATATTTCGTTGTAATATAATAATAGGTAGTCAAAATAAGGTCACAAAACTTGATTGGCAAAATGGCATGTTAAAATAAGTGTGATCGGCAAGCTAATTATTCCGCGCGAATGATCCAGCATATATATATATATATATATATATATAGTATGACGCAAAGTTCTGAACTACGCTACCTTGAACAAGTATAACTACGTCATGTCCAATTGTAATAAAACTACAATTAAAATTTGCAACTATAATCATACGTGACTAAAAAACAAGTTCAACTTCATTGTTTGATTTATTCCAACTGGGACGTCTTTAGCTAAATGCCTGTTGGACTTTCAAATGTAACCTTGGCTCGAACACGACTTTCCAAAGCCAATAAACATCATAAATAACGGAAACATGGTCATTCGATCTGAAAATCTTAGGACGTTTCCCTCCGGGGATGTGAGTGGCTATATGTGCCGAGTTTTTGTCACTAGATTTAACCGCGATTTTTACGCGTAACATTGAAATGCCACAGAAATGTATATATTACATTACATAGGTATAGGAACGTTCGGTTTATTAATGACGGGGTATTGCGAATTTAACAATAACATTTTTTTTAATGCGTAAAAAATAAGTCGTCACATTTCGATTAGTATTCCTGAGATGTCCGTGCTCAAAGTCAACGGAATCTGTGTGCAGATCAGGTATATAATAATAATATAATTTTATAACTGTTGCGAACTCTGTAACGATTCGATGGACGTAATACGACCATAAAGAATTGGTCCCGTTTACTACAAACTATACAGTACGATAACAATACGTACTACGTATTGAAATTGCGGTCTACTCAAAATGAAGTTATCTGAACGTTATTGTTTTCCGAATAAACAAAGTCATCTAAACATTTCACATTTTATTCAATGATATTATTTAAAAATCAACCACAGATATACGACTTATATAATTGCAACTGTAGTTCTAATAACTGTTGAGATAAGTGTGGTCAGCTAAAACGTAAAGTTTTAATTTTTAATTTAACTTATTAAATACTTAAATAAACTATTTGACTAATTGGTGTTTATTTATATTATATAAGCATGCCGTCTCCTATTTGCATAAACCCTCATCATTTTTGATACCATATCTATAGATGGAAAACATAAAACAATTTTATTTAAATATAATATCTATCGATGAGTATATATATATATATATATATATTCCCGGCATAAGAAGCGTTAAGGTGAGAACCATAGTATTATTAAATATGAAAATAATAAATTATACATAGTATAGATGAGTTAAACGTTATTTTTTTTTTTTTAATGACTCTAATATTTGACAATAATCAAATTTAATGTAACTTAATTGATTGAATATAATATCATCGCAATCACTTTGAATATATGATGTGTTTGGTGATTTTTTTGGTGCATATACAAACAAATCATTTGATTTTCCTACATAATACCATGCAATAGTTAATACTATAATTATATATTGTATTACTGTAATCAATAAAAATATTTTTAAAACATTTATTAAGCTCCTCACATATACTTATTGCAAGTAATTCAAATTAGACATTTTTTGAGCTTTTTTTAGTATTTCTTAAAACGATTATTGCAATTTTCTATAAATAGTCTATAAATCACAACTATACAAAACCACTCGTATATACATTGGCCCTTTTACATTATATTATAGATATTATTATAAGCAATATACATAAATTACTTATTGATTTATTAATTTGTTTTATATCATGTCCGCAATTATTAAATTAAAAGTATATATAATTTATAAAACTTGATCATATATTTTTTATTTTATGTTTTTATTCAGTAAACATACTGTAATTTTCAATTAACTAATCTATTAATATACCACCTCGTTTTTACATCATTCAAATTTTAAACTAGGTACTTATTCAAATTTACGTCATAAATGTACGCAAGGGGTTTTTTTTTCAAGAAAATAATAATTATAACCACTGTATTAAAAAAGAAACAGACACTCATGTCCTTGACACTCCGCCTGAAGCTGTATACTTCCGTTTAAGTCCATATTCTCCTATTAAACATAATTTACTCTTGGATACCGGGTCTTTTATATTGGACAGTCTATGTACGTGATTCATTACCCGGAATAAACCTTTATTGGCTTTATTGTTTATATAAACAATTATACTTTGAAACATTTTAATCTCACAGATAGTGGAAATCACCCTAAAGCTAGAAAAATAAAAATCATTTCTCAGGAAGTCCATTTCAACGGCAAATACCGTGTTGAAAATCTAACCTTGAGAGATCTCTATAAGTACATACCTATGATTATCGTAGCAATTAATTTGTTCATGCAAACTATATTTGAGTTAAACACGCATCGTAACAATAGAATATAATATGTATTAATTAATTGTTGCACGTAAACCTATAATAGGTGCATGTATATAATATAGATACCTAATAAAGTAATAAATATATATTATTAGTAACTATGACATCATACAAATAATAAGAAATTATCCTTATTTTTACCATCTTTTAAAGTATTGTCCATTATTTTATTTAAATAACACAAATTAATCTAAAGTTAAAAACTGTATCTAATAGAAAAGTTGAAGATAGAAATAGGTATAGAAATGTTCTACTTTACCATAAAAACTCGATCACTTATCTTTAACTTATCACTCACAAACTTTACATTCATAATCATATTATGTTATTATTAATTCCATATAAAAATTCTAAATGAAAAGAAAAACTATAACAAACAAACGATTAAATTAAAAAACACACAAACAATCGTATTCGACAAATATATAGTCTTCTAAAGTATTTCCTGTTTATAAATAATAGTGTTATATGTTATGATTATTTATTCAAGTCGTATTAAAATGAGTAAATAACCACAAACTAAAAGTTCTTAATACAATTCGAATAAAAAAGAATATTTATTATTTATTTACTTATGATTTAAATGTACTTGATTTACCTATACAAAACACAATAATGTGTATTATATATATATAAGGACCTAGAAATATCATTAGTTGAAGTTGTATATAAGCTTTTCTACAAATTATTGACAAATGACCACATATAAATTCTGATTTAATGAAACAATGGTTAGTGCTTTAGTGCTGAATCAAATTTACCAATTTTTGTAACTCTCTAAATTGATATAGCTTTATAACGTTAGTTTTTATTCGATTATCTATAGTTAAAATGTTTGTGGGTTATAATTATATAATAAGGTTATATAGTAATTTTTAAGCGAGAAATGAGTAGTTGACATAATAGGCAATGAGATTGGCTAGTGAATGGATGTGCGGGTGCCGGGTTAGTATTTTCGTAGGTATTGAATAAAAAATACAGTTGTTACTTACTGGTGGCCTGTCATACCATTTTTAAGTGTTATAGTGTTGAATTGTACATTTTAAACTATAAACATGGTAATCCACTTCAAAAAAATATAATCATGCAAAAATCGTTTTATAACTATTACCTAACACAACTCTAATAAATAATATTCAATTTTCAAATAGACCACAATAAAGGTACAGCTTCCATGCGAACGTGGTTTTAAATAAATAATGAGAGTCCACTAGTATTGAATTTTAATAATGCATTTTAAAATAACACATTATTAACCTTTCAAGTTTCAACAGATGTGAATTTCTATTCATAGTATACAAATGCACATTGTACATCATTATATCAACATTTAATACGCCGGATTAATGCGCAGTACATATTTTTAACTTTAATTTCCTACACTAAAAATAAAGCAATTAATTTACAATTATGATTTTAATTAAGTACTGTGCGATATCCAATGTCATTCATTGATAAATTACATTCAAAGGGTAGTGTAATCATTAATCATCATGCATATAAACCAATGCAACTGTTTTTTCAGCTATAAGACGTATTAGTTTGCTTACAAAAATATCTGTCAACTAATCACTGAAATATTTTATTCTTAAAAAAAAAATAAAATAATGTTTAGGTGCTGGGATTGTGCAATATGTGGTATTATAACATTCCACTTGTTGAATGTTTATCGGACGTGCGTAATAGTAATCCATTTGTTTTGTATTATGAAATCATTGAAAACAATCATATAAAACACCATATTATCCCATATTCCTATCAGAAAATTTCACACATAGGTGAATTTAATTAAACATTTTATTTTCCATGCAGATGGTATTGACACGTTCATTGCACGAAAGGTAATTGAATCTATTTTTATTTAAATTTTCATACTATAGTCATGAAAAGTTGAATTTTGATTTTTTTTGTCCCGTCAATAATAATTCTCGTTGTAAAGTAATTCAGGTAAAGGCGAAATGGAATGATTGGATAATAATATTATTTCTAACTCTCATCCATAATATAATATTAGAAACATTCAAACAATACTAGACTAAAATTCATAACAAATACAAATGTGTAGTTTTACGAAATTAGAATAAAGAATTACTGTATAAAATCGGTCTTCGTTAGCATTCGATCACAAATGTAATACACATTCATAAAAACATATGTATTCACAATTATACAATTATATGCCATAAACAAATAAAAATGAGTTCGTATAGGTACTTACTAGGTTGCAGCTTGTGAGTTTGTGACGTAAAATATTAAATTTTAAACCTCAACGGTATAAACCCATTGAAAGTGATTATTGTGAATACAAATATTAATGTGTTATTATTTACTATAGATTACATGACTAATGATAGTACTACTTTAGGTTAATATGTTAATATTGTTAACGATAAGATAGTTTTCATTTAATATATCAGATTATTAAAAAAAAAAATGGTATTCATTTAGGAAATGTATATATCTAAAAATGTTTAGTGCATATATATTTTAAGCACCTATGTATTAGTATTTTTTATATAGAAAATCATTGCGCTTATAATAACCTTTTTTTTTTAACAACGAGTCACGAGCCTTAGTAATAATACATCTAATAGTATGTATGACCTTCCATAATACGACTACTAATAGAAAAAACTATAATAAACTACGTAGTAATTAAAATACAACGGCGTTTCGGGTTTAATTCATTGACGTATCTATATACTTCAAACGTAAAATATTTTTCTGATAAATTTAATCGATAAAAACCATATTTTTAAAATAAACGTTTATTGTTTTTTTTTATCATCAATCCTAATCGAGAAATGCATATTGGCGAAAACACTATTTTCTCCATATTTTTGTATGTTGATTTTTTTTAACAGGGATACATAAACTGCTTCACAAGTTTTATTTTTCGATCGCCTAAGTGTAGTCTTAGAAAAATTCTAAATTATGTTTTTATACATATCTCTATATGGTGTTATGAAGAGCTTTGTACTTTTTTTATACAATTTTAAAATTGTCAGTTTTATGTTTAAAAATAACTAATATGTGTATGTATATCCTATATATTACCTGTATAACTACATTTTATATGTACACTATTGTTGTAATTAGTTATTTGATTATTAATTATAACTTTAATCTAATCTATTAATTTGCAGACTACAGTTTATAACCTAATATCATGTTCATTAAATTATAAAATGTTTAAACGGTTCGTTGAAATAGTGTAATATTTGATATATAACTCTTAAAATTATTATTTTTGATAAATACTAATATTTCAACAACTTTTTTTGAGAGTATTTGAAGAAAAAACAATTTATTATTGCAGTATTTTAATAAAATGGATAACTAGCTTATGAGAAAATATTATACATAAAATATGCTTTGTCTATACATGGAAACATATAAAATGATAGAACAAACATCGATTTTTATATACATTCATAAATATAATTTTTTAATGTTTAATAAATGACCTTCGATTTTCAAGTTTATTATGGTCAATTGACGCTTTTATTATTTTGCAATTGTATTAATAATTTATCGCTTAGAATTTATAACAGTAAGCGTACCTATATAAATTTTTTATTTAAAAATAGTTTTTAAAGCATGAGAACATATTTTATTGGTAGTTATAAATTTAATAGAAAAGATAGGAATAGGAATAGAATAAGTGGGTGTACCAACAAATGATTTACGTATTGAAATATAAAAATACATATCCTATTACACTTTATTCGTTATTACCCAAACCATTGTTAAGTAGTCCCAGCTCTCAAGAGGTATAATATTATAATATCAAGGGGCTACTCCTATCACCCATTCTCTGAATCAAATAAATAATTTTAATATAAGTACATGGTAAATTAGTTTATTATGCATACGTTACAAGCCTTACAGTGCTTTTTGTTGAAGGCCAATTTTGGGATAAGGTATTTCAATAGTGCACAAAATGACTTGAAAAAATTAAAAACGTCCACGTGAAAATAAATTATTCCATAATTTAGAAAAAACTTATATTTTACCACATCATTGGTACAGCTAATTCTAATAATTTACTAAATTTTATTCTATTATCAAAGTACCAATCATGCAAAAACCTAACCTAACCTAATTAGATAGGTAAAGGTTTTAATAATAATTAATAATTTTTGTTTTATAATTGATTCTAATAATATTGTATTATTTAATCAATTTTATATATTTATGTGATAGAAGTATAACTATTATAATTCTACCAAAAATCAATTTAAAAAAAAAAAAAAAAAAATGTTTTTACTTAGGTAACTTAATAACACGATATATTTTAAAACAAATGTGAACTCGTCAGCACCAACACAAACATTTTTAGCGGAGCCCACTATCTTCTTGAAGAATAAATAAAAATGAATACATTATAGTTTGTCGTTTATCATGCAAAAACACTAAAAACTAATGACAATTTTTAAACTATTTCATAACGATATATTACAAAATAAATAAAACTATATACATATTATATTACATACACGTATAGTCATATTTGATATTATTACACATGTCTTTTCACACCATCGAGTTAACAATTCAACAGGAATTCCTTCAGTACAATTGACTATTTAAAACGTGTTAAACTATAATGTTCCGGTGCTGCGCATCTATTTACCGATAATAATGTGCCTAAGTAATATATAATAGGTACTCTATACATAGTGCTGTTCAACGTTGCTTATCACGTCAACCGGTAAACAAAAATCGAAAAAAAATCCGTAGTCCTATTAGTCATTATATTATTGTTGTTTATTGTTGTACACACGGATCCGCGTCGTATAGACAATATTGTTATGTTTAGCAGGAAGGAAATATTTTCACGCGTCAACGTGATTCACAGAGGAACTTGGCGGGCAATTAACCGAATAATAGTGAATTTCGTTGATTGCATTACGAATATTATAATTGTTATGAACCTATTATGGACAAACGCAACGTCAATAACAATTAAAATTTTTTATTTTCACGACAGTATTCTACTACAACAGTAGGTCACGGAATGGTCTTACAAGGAATAAATACTAAATAGTTATTAAGTGACTTTAATGCGTACTGTCATCAGACATTTTTATAATATTATCTACAAACAGTTATGCGTGATACTAAAATAATAGGTGGTACGAGTATTTTTTTTCAATTAAAATATAATGTAAAACAAAATATTCCCACGACGTTCTTTCAAAATAATTCATCATATCCGCCATGAGTCATATGGATTGTAATTTTGTAAAAAAAAATAATCATCGAATGACAATTTATACAGCGACTCGTGGTTCTAACTTTATTACATTTCAAAACTATAAGCTTTCATATATTATTACGTATGCAGCATGTTATAATAGGTTTAATGGGTTTGTATATAATATTATGTGTTATATACTACTCGAATGATTTCTTATTAGAATTTATCACAATAATTATTAGTTACAACTTAAAACGGATATACTTTAGTCAAATTCAATTTTCTCAGAAGTAACTTATTCTATTACATAGTATACTTAATTTAAAATGTAGTTTTAATACAGTTTTATATTTTTAAACACAATACAAATTTTAAAATTGAAATAGATAGGTGATACATAAATACTTAGTATATAAGCGTATATACATATAAGACAGTATATAATTTGTCGATCGAATTAAGTACCTATAATTATTAAAGATTTTCTATTATAGAACGAAAATTTGAGTTAATTACTTAAACTAAAAATAGTGTTGATCACGAATTGCTTACGCCGTAAATATAATGTTAATATACACAAATATGCGATGTATACATTTTAATAACTTTAAAATGAACGTCGAAGAATGTAACAGATAAACAAAAGTTATTTCTTAAGGATGACGGAATCATCTTTAATTTCCTTTAAATATATAGATTGAGTAAACAGTTGAAATTTAATTTACGGTTTTCTAAATTTAGTTAAATGCGGTTTTTATTAGTTTGTTAAAAAGTATTATAAATTATGTTTCCATGATATAGGTACATGAGTCACGACTCAAAGATATAATACTGTTACGGTTAAAATTAAAAATAATAAAATTATAAATCATAAAATATAAATTTATTGATATATTGTATACATTATACAATATAATATGTTTTATAAAACACTAAAGTTCACCTAAAGTGCTAAAGAATTGTATTATTATAAAGTCATTCTTTAAACTATTATACAATTTATACCTTTAAAATTAAAAACAATTTTACAATTTATTTATAAGTTTAACAATTGATTTAGATCTACTATGAAAATACAGTTAAAAAATAACAATTTATCTTTTAAAATTTGTAATGATGAGTACTATAATTAATATATTCATTTATTCAAAATATCGTGTACAATAAATAAAAAGTATTGTCAATTGGTAAAAGCTATGAACTTATAATTATACAAAATACGTTTATTTTAGTAATTTTAGGCCACAAAAAACATTTTCCACAATATTATGTCAATATATGTACATCATATATCATACTATATCGAGTGAAAAATATGTTTCTTCAATTCTTCAGTTATTATAATATTAGCACTGCAGCATCTAATTTAGTGACGTATAATAATTCACTGAATAATTTATTATTTAATTAATAACTAATAATTTAATTTACTATAGATGTATTCAAATTGTTCAACCTATATAAACGTAATCTCTGTGCTAGAATAGAAAAATGCTTCATCTATTAAAATATATGTATTACACGAAGAAAGTAAGGTAAGTCAATTACGCTTAGTCGCGTAGAGTTAATGGATGTTTTCGCAGTTCCCATCTTCGTCATTCCCATAATTATAAATTATAATACGCTACTCATATATAACATTGATGGATTCGTAAAAAAAACGTTTTTAAAAGTTAAGTCTTGCCAATTACATACACTTAGACAGTATGACGTTAAAAACTCTTTTTTACTATAGTCATAAACATATAATATTGTGTATTTTACAAAAAGTAAATTCAAAAATAATTTTCTGTTGTATAGATTCAAGCAGTCTATCTAGCAATGGCGCATATACCAAAAGCATTGAGTAAATGTCAATCATTGGGTCCCCAATATTTACCAACAATAACCTGTTTTTGTATTTGATTAAAAATTTCACAGCAAATATCAAAATTGTAATATTTTATTTTTAAAATTGAACATTTTTTAAATGTTCATTGTTCGATAATAATAAAATAAAATTATCGAGGGCATGATGTAGAAAAATATAATACAATTATACAAGTATGTATATTGTATATATCATCTATTATCTGGGATCGGCAATAATGTGTCATCTAACTATTATTCTATTAATAGACTACATTCAGTGATGTATTGCTAAAACAAAACTGTGAGTATATACTATATACTATACATATTATGTGGCACGTGTAATTGAGTCCCCCGTACACCCGCATTCGAATTTAATATATTAAAATATAATTTATAATAGGTACAATATAAATATTATAAAATAATAAAAAAAATCAGATTTTTAGACGTATTATTTTTTAATATAGATACGTACAAAACAAAAAAATAAAAATACTAATTAATAAAAGAAAATATATACATAATAAATTAAAACTAAACTTTTAGATACTATTTTTTTAAAAAAATTAAAAGAAATATATATTTATTCGATATCATGAAATATGATTGAATCCTCAATAATTGTATGATCAACAATTTAATGATACCACTTTTTTTTAACAAAGATAAGCGTAAAAAACTAATAAAAATTATATTAGGGCACCTTCATTAAAAATAACACTGAGGCCCAGTTTGCTTAGTTACAACACAGATACCTAAATATGTATATTATTATGTAAGTATTTGAAATTAGTAAGCAATCGATGTCAAGAAAAAAGGTTGTTTTGTTTTTAAACTCAACTTACCTAGCTATTTCATAACTACGTAGAGGTATACGTAATGTTATATTGACTCATAATGAATAACAATACCTAGCTATATCCGATTGAATCAAAGCAGTTATTTTAACTACCAACATTCGCGATGTACAAAGTTTACAAACCGTGAAATCTATTAGAGACAATAACAATAATAATTACAATGAACAAAATACGTAAGTCCTTCCAGCCATAGACATTTTCAATAAAATAATGTTATGTACACGCTTTATTTTTACGTGTATACGAGAGTGGTACGAGTGTAATTGTAAAAAACGACGAACGGTTACAGAAAATATGAAAACGACAAAGTGCCGTTTAAATTTTGATGGTACGCCTTGTGCACGTATAATTATTATCATATCGTTGATCGTAATTTGTAAGCACTCGGGGTATATTATGATATCATCATGTATTACAGTGCCTAAGATTAATACATTACAGACACGTAACAATTACACTAATTACAACTCGGGATACCTGTAAGTCGATCAAAATCCTTATACGAAAATGTGTCAATCATATAATACGGCAACTCAATCATTATTGACATCATAACAATATAATTGCGTACATTGTAAATCGGTTACGCCTAAATGCTTGTAAATAATATACATAGTTATATGCGTATAATAACGTCTTTACAACGGACATAATATGCGTATGTTGTACGTGAATATACCAGCGCGATGAACGCCTGACGGCAAAAATCAATGACATCATCGGCATTCCGTCGATCGAATTGTTCGAATGTATAATTTGAATACCGATCGTCGCCGTTCAATAATTGGACTAAACATTACACACAGATATTATTTATTACTTATTTGTTTAACTTGGTATTTTATCTTGTTGAAAAAAAAATAATAAAAAAAACATGGCCCACACGTTTTCACGTGTACATTATCTGCAGTATGATTGCGTAGATGCATCAAATATTCTGCAGTACATATAATTTATAAATTTGTAACAATTCTTCCGGATAAATGTTTTTATTTTAAAACGATATACGAAATCAATATGGTTTGCTGATTATCGAATTATACCTATTTTTTGCACAACTTTATTTTCGTAACTAAAATGCCTACTTATAAAAAACCAAGTATAATAACTGAATACTGAGTAAATTGAAGAGAATAATTTAGGAACTGAAACGATTTACTTTTTCACTAACAAAAAAGAAATATTGTTTTAATATATTCCCTGTATAATTATTACACTCAGCTATGAATAATACGTTAAATATAATTAATATATACCTATAATTTAATAAATATTTTATTTAATTCGCAATAAATTATTAGGTATAAGTATTTGTATATAAGATTTCTGTTAACAATTTTCGTACTAATATTGGTAAATCCGTTGGATATGTAGTATTAGAGCAGCACAGCACTATCTGTTATCGAATATCTTAGATATTCCTAGAATACTTTCCAGAATCTCCACCTTAGAATATATCTATTTAATGTTTAACGAATAATGTAACTTCGCTTTTTTAAAAGTAATCTACCCAACACTGCTTAATATTGTATTAGTATACAAGTCATCTTCCGTCAATAATGATCGAATACATAGCGATGAGTTGTGGCGATTCTCATGCTCGAACTAAAATGCACTCAAATCGGACCATCGCAATCGTCAAATAAATAAAAATAATCAATAATATTTTTGGGCGAAACGTTTGCTTTAGAAAATCGATTTGAAGACTTTATATACATGATGCGAGATATCAACTGTTCATTACTCTAATTTCTTCTTCCATAGTGTGAGTGGTGTATATATATTATAATATATACGGTGTGCATGGTTTGGTTAAGTATTTGTATTTAATTAACCCATTTAAAACAATCGTAAGACACTAAAAATATTCTAAATACATGGGCGGTCATAATGACATAATAACTATTCAGCTATATAATTTTAGATTCTAGGATTGGAGCACTCAGCACGTGTTGCAAATGTTTACCCTCCAATTTCCTTGATACATAAATTACATGAATATTCAAAACAATGAGTAAATATATTGAAATTCTTAAGAAATTAGCCATTTTTGTGTGATACGTATAATATATTGTTATATATAGACCGTCATAATAAGAGGAATTTGGTATTGAACGTCTAATAAACGCCTGTTCAACCTAACCTAACCTAAGGTGTACATTATATTATAATAATATGAGAAAATACGATTGACCAAATATAAACTTACGATACAAATTTAGTTCATTACCTAAACGTTGTTGTATTTTATTATAATTTCTAAGTTGAAAAATTATCAAGTCTGCTTTAAGTGCCTACATAAACCCGTAGAATATAGATATTATATTAATTGGAATATATGAGGTTAAGGGAAATCAGTATTCGATTTACAGTGCAAACGATTACGTTAGTTAATATTAAATTGCGTAATAATAATACTAATAGTAATTATTATTAACTACATTTGAGACTATTATTATTTAATTATTTTAATGTTTTGTATCGTACTAACGAAAAATCTCAAACGAATTTCTTCATGTGTTGACATTTTGTGACTAAATAAATATAATATAATATACCTAAAAGCGTGTTTGGAATGAGACAATTTAATAGATATTGCAAGCCCACCAAAATAATCTTTCATCTTTCTCACTCAAAAATCTATAATTTCTTAACCTTTCAGCACAACATCCATCCATTTTAATAAAGCTGGGTCAAATCCTGAAACAATTTATTTTTAAAATAAAAATTCAAATTCATCGAATAAAATATTTAAAAATTCCTTAATTCAAATCAATTAAAATCAATTATTTCAAAAAATCTGAAAAAATGTCCGAATAAAGTATACAAATTTGAATTATCTATTAAGTTGTTTTTGTCTTTAATAATTTAAATCAATCAAATTATGTTTTACTTATCTAATATCTATACTTCTATTTTTTTAAATTAATTATTGTACTTACCATTTTTTAAATAGTTTCAAGTGTTTCAGTTTTTAAAGTAATAAGCAAAAATATATAGATGTATTACAAAATAACCTATTGTAAAATGTATACAATATTCTTAGGCTATAACACTAGACTGGCTAGTCTTAGCCATGACTTAGTGGCTATAAATTATAATAAAATAAAAATATTGCATAAAAGTATTGTTATATACTTATATACATGCAATTGCAAGTTCGCAATAGTCACAGACGAGGCCAAATGTCGTTTTAGTTTAGTATTGTATGATCTAAAGGTACACATTATGGTCTTCTAATAAAACCAAGATGCATATCTATTAAAATTTGGTAACTGATAAGGGTTAACGATGCTAAGTTAAAAATATCAACTAGATAATTTAGTAATCTGCTGATGACAATATTATAAAATTTATATTTTTATAAATTGATAAAAACTGATTTCGCTCAAAAATCAAATAAGAACTCTTAGTTAAATTTATTTTGAAAACTCAGGGAATTTAAAATCATGCCTAGCTTTACATCTGGTACGTTGTTCTGTGGTCACTACCATAATGCCTATTTACGAGGCTTAATAATACATTTTCCATCTACTTTACATGGATAAAGCCCAGTCGTAATACGCATCATATTATATTACATTCAAATCATTGTAGTCTTACTATAACAAGACGTTGTCTAACACTCTAAACCGTCCAGCCATTTATATCACTAGTGATTTAGATACCTGCGTATCTTCACTGAATAATGTAATAATAAAATAGTATAAAAATATTTATAAACTGTCACAATAAACTATATGTAGAGAAGATATTGTAACAGCTTTGTTTTGAGCTAAGACTTCGCTAAATCTTTAGTAAAACGTATAATAACACTATATTATAATAACCTTTACTACCATGTTTTACACTTTTGAACCATCTACAAATTATTATTATCTAACGCTTGCGATTTTTTTACCATTGTTAAGTACTTGTGAATAGTAAATTAATTATATTATGTTATAGGCTGTACAGTTAAATCACATTGTGTTGGAGTGTAGACAACAATGTGTTTGTCGTAAGAATTCTACGGCGAGTAAGGAGAGTACAACGAGAAAAATGTATTTTATGATAACTATAATATAATAGTGGAGCTGGAATTTAAATAGATAACTAAAATTTTTAAAGTATAACAATTTTATACAAAAAGTCAAATTCAAAATATTTTGAAGATTCTAACGAAGTGTTATACACATTCTCCTATTTCTACTATTGCAATTAAAAATGACCTTATTTTACATTTTAAATTCTATATAACCAATAAAATTTAGACAATAATATGTACCTACATTTCAGGGAAAATATCAAATACGAAGCGTGTAATTTCAAAACCAGCCATAACCATTTTTTGAAAATTTTCAGGAACAACAAAAAACAATATCATTAGATGGGTGATTTAGATACCAATTACAATTTTCCATGGCCAGTTTAGACCAGTTATAGCCTTTTTTGATGTTCAATATTTTTACAGCACTTGTAATACAGTGTGACCATTTAGAAAATGCGAAAAAACCAGTTTTCAAACAATTTTCTTTTGGCTGATTTTGAAACTACACGTTTTATATGTAGTCAACGTTTAAGTAGGAAAATATATCAACAAAAAAATATATATACTCATATTACAGCATTCATAGCAACCCGTTTTCAATTTTTGAATTATAATTTGCAATAATTTGAATTATATATCGCGTAATTTTCTGTAACTTGATTGTTCAACTGTCATTCGATATTCATCCTGTTATCTGTGCTTACACAAGTTACACATTTGTTAATAATTGTTATTATACTCGTTTTATATATTGTGTACCCACCAAACGTGCTACGACACCTGTTTAAAATTCCTTTTGTAGACTGTGAGTTGTGATCTATATTATACCTATAGGTATATGCAAAATTCGTAATACAAATTTTGTATTTAATTTATTTATTTTTTATTTTTTATTTGTATAGTTGGAACAATACATCTACTAATTTTGTAGGTCATAAACACGGTTTGAGAACTTATTAATGAAATTAAACTTGAAGTATAGGAGATAATAAAGCATAGCTAGAACTTAACGACATTAATATTCAACCACCAATCAGAAAAAACCAACAAAAATATAACGTATTAACAAACTTAATATAAAAAAAAAAAATGTTTAAATAGAATAACTTTTATTTAAAAAAAAAATATTTTTATAATTTTTCTATTATATTCCTGCTGTATTTTTTTTTTTTTTTTTAATAGTCTTATTACATTTACAACTAATCTAGAACAGATATTTTTTTCTGTCTGCTTTGATTTCTTATTTACCAGAAATGTTTTTTTCAGATATATTTTTTCTGTAGACTATATACCTGCGTAATTACCTAATAAAGTACACAGAAAAAAATGTATCTGACGAAAGCACTTAAATCCAATTCAGAATCATCAAATCAGTTAATTCAAAATATTGTACTAAATATTTTCGTATAAAAACCATCATATTACATTTTTAAAGATTTAGTATACTTATATTTTTGTCATGATTTTCGTTTTATAGTACATTTCAAGCGTTTCAATTAATTTTAGAGGAATAATGCATTTTAATTATAAGGAATTTTCTTAATTTTTTAGGCATCAAATTCTAGCCATATATTGATAATAATTATATTATTTTGATGATAAATTGGTGGAATGTTATCAACGAAATTTTATCAACAAAACTACAGGGAATAATGGTAAAGGTAATTTTAATCCATGACCTATTGTACAGAAAAATATTTATTCCTATATTGTAATTTTATCTAAAAAAAAAAAGTTACCTAATAAATTATTGTTTAACAATAAAGACAGTCCTGTAAACTGTGTAAACATAAAATATATCCACCGGCTATCTATATTATAAATGTTATCATATAGAATAAAAAATTGTTTACCCTGGTATTATAGAATGAAAGGATTCATCATACATAGCTTTTTACCTGCACTCTAACTTGTCCAGAGTGATGCGCTCTTGCTTTTACATAATATTATAGTCTGACTATTATTGTGTCCACGTGAATACGAGTAATGAGTTTATAATAAAATACTGAAAGACTACGTATTTGATAAGTGATGACTGATGGGAGCATTTTCCTCCATTCACCTATATTTATTTTTGTAGATGATATAACTACATTGATTTCTTTAAATATTTTTGTTTAAAAAATTTTTAATTTGAAGGTACATATAAAAATAATAATTTCCTCTCCCCTTCCCATTATATACGTCAAAAACACCATACTCGCTCTATATAGTATTATATAGTCTATATAGAATGTATTATACTTAAATTCTATCTTAGGTGTACCGGTCACCGAGTGTGTGTGTAGTATGTGCATTAAACAAGATAAACGCGATTTTTTATTTTTTTCTATTAACATAATTTTAGGCATATTATTTGATTTTCTTTAACTAAGGTTCTATTTAACTTTAAATTGCATACACTACATCACACTAAAACACTTAGTATTATAACTTACTGTGTATTTTTTCATGATTCAAATATATTTTACCAATTATTATCCTAAAAACAATAACCATAGGTATTGTATGTATATATTATATTATATTGGTATATAAACCTAAATAAGTTATTTTTATCGTACACGATAAAAATAAATCAGCCCATGTAATATATTATAACTCAAGTGTGAATGCAAATACGCAAAGCAACTGCGGTGTATCCTATTATAGGTACAACAGGACAGGGGCCAATGATAAAACGACCTTAAAAAGCTATTACTCTAAAGATCGATCTATATTGATAAGCACTAAGTGAGATTTTTTTTTCCAAATCGGTATTCCAAAAACATAAGCAGCCCATTGCATATAACAATATACTATATTGTACCTATTGCATACAATAATTATTAATTATAATGAAAAATGTACAACGCGTTTCAATATGACGTATCTATTATAATTGATAACCAAACACCGATAAAGACGTATAGGTATTAAAACCGTCCGATTACAGATTAATTATTATTACAATCGTCAAAACATGATGAAAATACCCGCAACATGACGTATCACGAGTATCGCGTATTCACGTGTGGTCAGCGTACGCAAGCAGACATTCGATGGCAGTACAACAACATCAAGTATCATAATATTAGGAACGTCTAAGTTAATAATTAGCCGATATCATTTATAACCCTCAATTCCAGACAATATGACATAACATATTATCAACAAAAATAAATGGAATCAATTATTAGACGTAAGTAAAAACCGGAAAGACGGTCGTTCGAATCGTCTCCTCCGAGATGAAACTCAGTAAATGCGACTATGCGAGCGGGTGAGGGATGATAAAAAAAATTCACACACGCAACTCGATGCTGTCCTAGAGTGAGGAATTAACGAGACGCGGACTTGTCCTAAGAAAGGGAGAGAGAGCATTCATGATTTATGGCTAACGCCGAAATGAGCCCGTTAGGGCTTCTAAAAATTGCCTACGCGGACAGTGTTTCATGTCCACATGGCGGGGTATTGGTTAAAGTTTTCAACTAGCAATAATCGCACCTCGGATGAACCTCATTGGTTACGATATCGCCACTGCGCAAAGCTAAAGAATTCGCTGGATGCCGCCCGTATAAGTCTAGTGCGGAACCCGGGCGCGGCGTGCGGACGTCCGGTCGGCCGTACACGGGTTTCGAAGTTCGGCACGCGTCCGGTACATCCGCCGAGCGGACCGCACGCCGGAAACCAGACGCTCACTTGTCAAGCAAGCAGCCGACCGTATCGGGTGGTGCGCGTTGGTCGCCGGCGGTCGGCGTTTCGCGCGTCCCGCACGACGACCACAAACGCGTCACTCAGCAACGACATCTATCGGCAAAAATTAGCGCGTACTCGTTCGGGACGACCGTTTTCGTCTCCGCCGACACCACCGTCGCCGCCACCGACGCGGACGATTAGCAAAGGTTATCGTAATCGTTCACCCGCCGAAACGATCGGTTTTCGATTTACGCACAATAATATTATTATTGTTGTTGTTGTTGTTGTTGTTAAAACAATGAAATTACCATACGATGATAATTTTAATAATAGTAAACAATATAATATATTGTACACATTCGGTTACAGTCCTATTGTACGACTACGCGAACGATACTGTCAATCGGTTCGATGTAAAGGCGTTTTGTGTCGAATCGTTTTTACCAGTAGCGAACAGGTTAATTTAATTGACACATGGTGGGTACTATACCTCATTTTATTTTAATGTTATTATTAATATTCAAAACACCTTTTCGGAAGCGAAAAAAAGATTTTAGTACTATACTATAACAACGAAAATGTACGTATTGTACCTATTATTTAGTGTTTACAGCCCGAATTGGCGATCTCGGATAATAGCTATTTAATTAATGATAATAATAACAATCATATTAATTTCACTGCGGTAGGAGTGTATAATACCTTCACTGTGATGTATTATATCAGTAATCACGATTTGTGACCTACCTACCGTTACAGCACTTATTGTACGGGGGGCACTTGTGACCCACTTGTTGTGTATTGCTTTTTAAATGCCTCCCATCGTTATATAGTGATCGTTATTATTACAATGTTCGAAAACGATCAAATGCCATGACGGTTTATCAAACCCGATTAACCAATCAAACCGTACTATTTACTAGTGCACAATCCACATTCCGCTTGTTAATGGGTGACAGGTGTACTTAAATATTTAGTAGAAAATGTACCCGTACCAGTGAAATCGCGATCGTTGATTGATAAAACACGTCGTATCCGCATTCGTATTATCTAAACGAATCAGTAATATCTTACCGTATTAGCCTAAATAAGTGCCAAAGTGTCATTGCCTCAGTAATAAACACGGTGTACTATTTATTTGAGAGAGAGTAAAGGGAAAATATAATAAAAATCTTTCACCGGTGTGTTAGAGAAAATGAAGCTCTTCTACCCCTCAAATAATTTACCGATAATAAATATCTATATCGTTAACCCTTTCCCTGCTGAATTATTTTTTCCCAGTTCACAGCACTGTGCTGGGATTAAATTTTATTTTTAAATATTTTTTTTTCGTATTGTTTTAAATATTGTTATAGTTTAAATAATAACTATCAATAAATAAAAAAAATTTCTAGTAACTTTTTTAGCAGATATTATATTAGTTAATTAAGTAAGTTCCCGAATAGTCGATAATGAACTATTATTTCAGTTTATCAAATAATGACAATTTGGGAACCATGGAAAATCAAATAATTTATTTCGCTTATAACTTTTTTAATATTTATCATATATTTTTTTTTATTGTCTCTTTAAATTCGTCTTATTTTTTACCATTTAATGATATTATCACATTATCGTTAACAGCTTTTGTTAATTTTTAAAATGATAGGACACGTATGTACGTCCATAACAGTGAAAGGGTTAACACTATGATAGCAAACAGCGGTTCTTGAAATTTGAAGTTATATAGTCTACCCATATAAAGTTGTACCTAAAATTAGTGAACATATACGTTTGTATACCAAAATATAGATTAATTATATACAATTTATATTATACATATTTAATCTATGACCAACATTAAAATTCATAATATATTATGGTGTGTACGGTTAATAGTTTAATACACCATACACTATAATTGCATATTATTACTATTAAATATCGTTAAAATGACGATAATACATCATACTGATATTACAGTTTTCTAAATATATCGACTATAAGATAAACACCGAGTATTGTAGGTATTCTAATTTATAATAAAATCTGTCATACTACAATATCGTATTATAATGCGACGTAAGCATGTAAGTTAAAACGGTTAGATATTATGATAAGTGTCTATGTAATCTATACCTATAAGGTACTTAGTTTGAATTTTTAATAATGATTTTTTTTATAGATTATTAAAATAGTAGTTAAAATTCCTATAATACTAGGTATATATTATAATGATGGACTAAGACGATGATTTATTTTTATATATTTGTCCATTTGAAAGTTATGCGTATATAGCTTTATTTTAGTAGGTAATTTTTGATTACATATATTAAAATTTACAGTTAATCCTATTATTTTAATAAGTGGTCATATTTACCGTTTTGTTATTTCCACGAGATGAGTTGCAATAAATAATATAACCAAATTTTTAACATAATGAGCGTAATACTACTTATATTAAACATTTAAATATTTTCGATAGAATTATTATAGATACAGACTATATTATACTCTAGCATAAAGTATAGAACTGTAGATAAAATGTATATGAAATATATTTTATCCTATCAAAATTTAATATTTTTATTTTAAAACTTGGTATCAATTATTAAAACGTATTTAAGTCAGATTATAAATATTTTTTATTGCGCACCATTTTAATTAATATTTTAAAAATAGTTTTATATTATGAAATAAAAATTAAAATAAATGTTTGGTTATTTTTATTATGTCATTTAAGTGGTCTGATAACGCTGCCACGTGTACCTACCAATTAATTATTTGAATATTTCAATACAGAAACTATACAGTAGGTATACAACAAGTATAAGCAGGATTTTCGTCGTATAAAAATGTTAAATTACTTAACATTATTTCAATCAAATATTCAATAAAATCAGTTTAAATTATTGTTGTTCCTTTATTTTTTATAGCTCTTGATTGCTATTGAAATATTTTATTAAAGTATTATTTTAAAGTTAGCATTTCACTTAGCGAAAGATTTTTTAAAGTTAAAAAAAAAATTAAGAGCATTTATACATCTAACATCTATCATAATAATTATATATACAAAAGAAAACAAACATTGAAACATGATCAATTATTTATAAACTGAAATAAAAGTAATAATTATATATGAATGGTATAAATTATAAATTTGGTATCATTGTATAGATAATTGTCATCACGCGAAACTGTGAAAGTGAAATAAATAATAGTTATACAGTCATCGTTGTAATATCTATAATTACATATTATTTTCATTATAAAATATTTCCTGGTTAATGGTTACACCCATAATATATCAATATTGTTAATAACGTAATAAATTGTTTATAAAATATGATATTAAAATATAGAACTTGGAAAAATTGTAAAAAAAAAATGCAAATGTTATCTGCCTATAAGTTATACATATTAAAATGTTCCTTCTGTTGCATTATGTTATTTTGTATTTTTTTTAAACAGGTACATATTATAAATCAATTATATCATCGGTTTATTAATTTTCAATACTTGAATATTATAGTTTATTTATTAGATGGATATATAATATAATACATATTATTTATGTGTAGATCATTGATTCATGTGTTTATCAATATACATTATACGTATTATATGATATAGTATAGTATAGTACTATATTATAGTAATATAAACAATATGTATGTAATCAGTGTAATTATGTATTCCTATTATTAGAACATAGTACATACCAAACAGTGTGAACAATAAATAGGAGAATAGGACGTAATGGAGCGACACCGTTAAACATTATAGGATATTTCATTTGAAAAATCACTTAAATTTGGCTGGGTATTGGTAAAAATGAAAAAAATTGTATAAATATAATTAATTACTTACTAAGTTATTATTTTAATTTATTTAAAAATTAAAAAAAGTATAAATATATTATAATATAACTTAAAAATTGATTTTTTTTTCTACTTAAAATCTTTGATTAATACATATAGATTTTCATATATGTAGATATATATCTACATGCGGTTACAGACTAAGGATCAGTACATCGAACCATCGTTACTTTTGTATATAAGATCTTGATCATTTTTATAAATTTACCTCCAATTATCATCAAGGTTAAATGATAATACAGCAAGATAATAAGTATGTACACTTATTCTATTTGTTTACGCACCATGTTTTACAAAAACATTCGATCCATTTAAAATCAAAATTTATTTTAATTATCTTATAATATTTTAGACTGTATTTTTTCTTAAATGTGCTAATATAATATTATACAAATAATACGTTGTAACGTATAAATTTAATATTTTAAATACTTTAGCTACTTAGAAGAAATATCTCAACGTTAAGATTTATCTTTTTAAATATAATATTTTTTTTATGCTACGTTTTTTAATTTCTTCTTTATACTTGATATCGTTTTGACGTTGCTAGATATGCTCATTGTGCATTAGTGCATTATTTACAAACTGCAACAAGTATTGAGTGTTTGATCTTTGATAGTTAAGTGCACAATATTTAAAATAACTACTAGGTATAATTCAATAGCTAACACGTGATTAAAACTGAGTAGGTATCAAGTATTCGGCATGACGAAGTAAGGAAATACCCAAGCCTTAGGTGTAAAATTGTAATGCCCACGGAGGACTTAATTGAAAATCGTTAAATAAAACTCTCTCTTCGCTCTCTGAAAATAATAATTTTTATTTATTGATAGATTCAACATATTGCCTGTAATTTATTGCCTCGGGACAAAAAAAATGATGTAACCAAAACCTATAATATGATATGCCTGCAGTAGATACTTGGTACATACATTTTACGATTTATAAACTATTTATATTAGTTATGCTTATGATACAGTAATTATAAGTGTTACTACTATATCATTATCAATCATAAATACAGCAAATACTTTTTTACCAAAACAATTAATTCGTGATACTTGCAATTTTAAATGACCAAAAAGGATTATGATCAATAAATATTTTAGTAACTATAGATTCAATCTATTATTATGTAAAAATATTATCAAATATTAACTTAAAAAAAAAATATATATATATATATTGTTGTAATAATATATATATATATATATATATTGTTGTAATAATATAGTTTATTTTTCACTTAATAAATTAATAAAATTTATTAAGAATACCTACGATTTATAGTTTTGTATTACAAACATACTATGTTATTTTTAATTCAAAATCAAATCAAAATATGCAGGCGCGGATCCAGTAATTCGCACCTGAAAATATGCGTATTTATTATGCAGTATCAAGAACATCGACCAAAATGTACTTTAGTCCCTTATTAAATATCGTCATTTCCATTATCTATATTATTAAAATATAACAAAATCTATATAGATTGATCGGGAAAAAATAGTTAAATTATAAAATTAATTGTTTTTTTGGAACATATTTTATTCGTCATTAAAATAATAACCACTTTTTAATCAATTTATTTACTCGTTTAATTTAGGTAAATACATTATATTTTAAGATATGTATTATTAGTACAGCATTGATTATTATATTATATGCATAAGTATAATTATACAAAACCTAAAACTGTTAATGTCTAAGTACCTAGATATTACATTTTAGGAATTTATAGGTAGGCATATACTGTCTATTATACATTGACTCACCCTGGTCGGTGACACATAGAAAATTCGTACTTGCCAATTACCACTGTCCACTGATATCTCAATAAAAAACGAATTCTTACATACAATAATTAATATAACTGTTTCACGTTTGGTAATCATAAATAATTACATAATATAATATAATTATAATAATACACTCGTTGAACATTCGTACTTATACATAACCATCAAGTTGTTTTATCTACAAATTCGTGACACGGAAGTTATCTCTGTCTGTATATGTACGCTTGGCGTGAAAACCAGCAAACAGTCTTTAATTTCTCTAACCACTGCAGTGCCCGGGGACTGAGATTTTTTCTTAACTTAATATCGTATTAATAAATAGTACATTCGAATAGGGCATACGACCAGAATTCTCATCCAAATTAAACACGTAAGAAAATACAATATATTTTATTTTTCTAAGATTATGGTCTGAAGGCGTTATTTGCAGTCATTCAATAAAAGACTGTTAATTTTTTCTCTCTGTGGTTTAATGTTTTTGCGTACTGTTTTAATATTTATTCGATTAAATCTAAAAGAAAAATAATCTATTTATATAGTTGTTATAAGACATTCAGAACGTTTTAAAATATTATTTTTACAATTTGATAATACGTGTGGCCATGAGGGTGAATTATAATTGTATTATTCACAAGGATGCATAAAATACATAAATAAATATATCATTGAAACGTATAAGGAAGTGCCAGTGGTTGTTTAGCGTTAGGTTAGCACTACCATCCCTTAAACTATCGCTACCTCTCCCCAGTTTATTTTGAACTAATTATTAATTAATATTGTAAATATAAGATATATTTTTAAAAATTATTGCGTGACAAATTTTTCGCAAAATTTTGTTTTTATACGCAAAGTTTTGCGTTTATATATATATATATATATATATCAGTTTATAATTTTCAAAAATGATTTATTTATTATACTGTGTACAGACCAACGGGAACCTGAAATTTTTAAATAAACAGTACTCAGTTATTTTTTATTGAAAATTTAAAATTTTATTATACTCGAAGTTGTTTGTAATTATATACCATTTGAAAAATTTGTCAATTTTATTGTGAAAGATTACGTCAGGTAGGTGATGTCCATCCTCTTTAATACAATTAAAACCTGAAAACGTCAAATCTTGTCGATCACTCTGTAGTAATAACTAATGATACTTATAATAGTAATATTATTGGCCGAAATATTACATTAAATAATTATAAAAAAATAAACAACAACTGGTTAAATATTGTGAGCTGTTATCTTTCTCTCTATATTATACACATGTAGTTTTTTCACGTTAGTTAGTACGCATGTGCAAGAAGAACAGCACCATACAGCAACATATTTAGTTGTATTTAAAAAATATGTTTATCATATTTAATTAAAGTTAAAAATCGATTTATTTTTTCAAATTAAACTAAATGATAAAATTATAATATAATATATAAAAATGTAAATACATTAGTATTATCTAATAATTTAGATATTCTTAGGTGGGAGCTCAGCTTTTCTTGAAAAACTGAGATAAGGTTTTAAATTTAGACTGAATGTTTAAACTTTAAAACATTAATATTAATATCATATTTAATAAGCAAGTGCCAAATTTTAATATAATTTTCTGAACTAACAATATTTTTATCACTTAAATATTTTATGAATTCTAATTTTTTTTTTGAAATTATTAACATTTCTTTTAGAAGCTGATGTATACACTGTGGATGATTGGAAAAAATATTTATAATTCGTTTTGCTCTATTATAGTAGACATTTCTTCAAATCTGATAATAAATTATAATTCATGGCACGTCCCACGTTTTTATATTAAATTGTATTTTTCGCTTTTAATATCAATTGTATTTTCTGTTAAGCATCTCATTTTAAATAAAAAGTGAATATACCTAAGTTGCTGATGTGGTTTCGTTTACTTAAGTTGAAAAAAAAACATTTTATTGTCAGTTATTTGATAACTGAAAATAATCTAAATATAAAATAATTTTAAAATATATATTAAATAAATATTAATTACTTGTTTAGTATTAAAGATCGATAATATTAATGTAATATTATAACCTATGTAGTATGTAATGTACAGTATGCCAACTAAAACTGTTTGTTTTATAAAATATCGTTTTTATAAGCAATTAAAAATATTCGCGTATCGCATAGTCATAAATCATAATGTTAAATAAAAAATGATTACGTGTCGCACAATACCAGTGTCCAGTATGCTATAATCCAAAGAGGAAGGGGTAAGAGTTTGGATTAATTAAAAGCTTATTATCAAACTTTAAACAAATCGAAATAAGTAAATATGTTTATTAGACACTCTTGAAGTCTCAAGTACCCATAATCATTAAGTACCTATTTATGTGTACGATTAGATATCTATACCATTTTCTCGACAAATGGACGCAAATGCTATATCATGTTATAATACAAAAAAAATGACATAATCCAAGCACACCATTTACCATTAATGTCTTTTTTTACTGTTGTGAATATTATTCATTGTATGTTATTATGTAATATTACACTGTCAAAACTCAAAGTATATGTGATTTATATACATCTGCATCGCATCTCAGTTAAATATTTATTAGTAGACACCAAAACGGTCCAGTTTTAACATCGAAGATCTTATTGACTCTTTGACCTACCTCTATGTAAGGATTACTAGCTAACTCGGGGGTACCTATACTGGTCGATTGTCTATGAATTACAGTTGTTAATGGCTCTAAATTTCCACGTTTAACAATACGCGTTAAGTCACTATGTCTGCATGCAGTTTCGCTGTACAATTTATTTTAAGACGACACCTGAGTTTGTAATTGCTATTTTCACTAGATAAGTACTCGTGTATATTAACTGTTGTATAAATTGCTGGTTCCTGTTTTTTCCCAATCATAACTTCGCGTCACCGTCGCATTTATAATATTATAATATAATAAGCAGATACACCCGAAGTATACCTATTTCTCCCGAACGCGTAAAAAAACCACGTCGTACGCGAATTTTTTTAACAATTGTTTTAATACATCATGCTCATGAATTCATGCTCTGTGGCGTATAATAACTGCTGCATTAATAATGTAGATTGTAGGTACTACTGCAAACCTATCATATTATACGTCATGTATGCAAGATTCGGCGTTTCCGCATCGGTTCGCGTGCCAAAAACAATTATTTTTTATTTATTTATTTTCTTATTATTATAAATATGTATTCACACAATATACACATGTTTATTCATATATGAATTTTTAGGTATGTACCTTACATTGTGATAACTAATCCAATATCTGTACAAGAAAATAAGTAAAAAAATGTAAAAGTCAACGAAATTTTACCTATATTATTTTTAAATTTTTTAATCTATCACGTAAATGTTTTCAAACACGGTGTACTTGAATAAAATGCATTTATGATTTTTCTTTTTACCTTATATAGGTTAAAAAAATGTCTGGGAAAAGTTGAACTCTCGTTCGCGGGTAATTTTATTTTTTGTTTAAATATTAGATATTCATATATTTTATACACAAACGTCGACGCAGGAAAAAAATCGAGCGAGGACAAGATTATTATACTCGTATATAATATAATATGTATATATATATATATATATATGTCTATAGCTATCGCTGTTACACATCTATATAACCCTTATGCGTTCGCTAACACGTAAACCGTGAACCGAATAGAACGGGACCGGGTCGGCACACATACGAATGTAGAGTTACGGAGGAGGTGATCTCCACTCGTCGGAGCCGCTCACACCCTACACGCTCTACACTGCACGTGTACGCACATAGATACCATCTGCAGACAACAATATAATATATTATTATAACGACAGTAGAATACCTGTACGGCTGCAGCGCATAATGTAATATATTACCTATATATTATTGTGACCGCGTATAATATTATAATAATGTGCAGTAAAAATATAAAATATAGGGTCCGCGGCGACCTGTACGGACATGTCGGAGAGTCGTCTGTTGTACTCTGCAGACGCACATGTGTAGGTGGGTACACGGAGGGGTTTGAATTAATTTTTTTTTTTTTTTGTCCTCGGTGAAATGAGAAAGTGTTGTTGCATCAGCCACGCGTTCCCGCTCGACGCACCATTTAGTACACGTCTTGGCACGTTTATTCGCGCGTTCCTGTACATACGCGACCAGACTCACCGGCTGTATATTCGCGTATATTATATACGTATATACACATCATGTATGGGTACTTAATACTCACACGATATTAAGTCGTATACCTACAACTCGACGGAGCGTTTGAATATTGTCAATGGATAAGCTAGGTAGTTCTTTGCGTTCAGCAGAATCCATTTAATGATATTAGCTTCAATATTAAAGTAAATTTACCTATACTATCAAAATTAAAGGCATGGATCATTATCTAGATTCTAGTGCATTTCATAGGCTTTTATTGATATTTTAATTTTAAAGCGAGTAATAAGTATTTTAAAGTTGTAATGTTTTATATAGTTATAACTCGTTTTAAAAATAAAATATCAATAAAAGCCTACGGATGGCCTAGATAACATAGATAGGATACCTTTAAGTTTGATAATAGGTAAATTTACTCTAATATTACAACTAACAATATAAAATGGATCCTGCTGAACGTAAATTTGCTATAATGCTATGTTGTACCTACCTTGTACGTTTGTAAGACGAAGACAATGCATGCGAGTCATCTTAATGTACAAAGCATACTTGTACTTAAGTGAAATGAAAATGTTTTTTTGACTACATGATACCTACAATTTGTATCATTGTCAACTAGCGTGAAAATAGCGTATAGAGCATAAATACAGAACCACGAATTGGTATCAATACACATCACTGACTAGTGATTACGCTATTCATAGAATAATGGTTTGATTACACATTAAATGATAATCACAGATATTATAGATAATAATATATAATATATATGCAGTCATGCTCTAGTTTCTTAATTCCATTTATTATTCTACATCGTACTCTTGATAATTTTATTTAGTTATTATCAATAATAATAAATATTTGAGTATTTAACCATATATAGTACATTTTTTTTCGTTTATTAAAACATGATTTTGGTGACATTTTTCATCATCACTTATCAAGTACGGAAAAGGCGATTGTTGATTTTTTCGGGACCACTTAGTCGGTAAATATTGGGAGCCCCTGCAGTGATCGACTATCCCAACCTTCCTGGTATAATCGCGCCATTAAGTCTGCGTGACAGTGACCTAGGCGAGTCAATTTTACATCATATAATTTCTGCTACGTGCGAAATTAGATACCTTATTTGGGTTATTTTATATATTTTAAGTATATACCTACCACACGTATTATGTATACCTGCACTGCATATGCGTAGTGTGTCTAGATCTCATTGACTTTATCAAGTTCACCAAGAGCATCGCGGTCATTACGTTATCGTATTTTGAACAGATTGTTAAATTACACTTTCAGAGTTATCGGCGGTAGAATGTATACGTTTTTAAAAAAAAAACTAATTTCTTTCTTTATACCACGGCGCCAAACATTTAATTGTTGTTTTTTTAATTATTGTATGTAGTAGGTAATGTGTAATGTATATAATATGACCTCGGTAAATTATTTTGCACATTATAATGTTCTCCTTAAATAAATGTTCGTACAAAATATTATTAGGTATGTATTTTATTATTATGCACAACGTTACGTAGGTAGGTATGTTTTGTTTTCAATTTTCTTCGCGCAAACAACTTCAAGGGAATGTGAAAATTCCGATAACATGTTGTATACGCGTTTTACTTATAAAACATAATAATTATATACTATACGATGATAACTTCATTATAATACTGACCACTAACACATACATGCACACCCTATGTCGTAATAATTGTAGATATATAAATATATATATATTCATATACGCACACCAATATTAGGTATATAATTGATTTACATAGTTGAGTTCACAGTTTATACAATCAATATTAATCATTACATATAATTTTCAGTGAATGAATGAATGGATCATAATACACATATTATATATTATTACATATGATATTTATTATTTTGTATACAATATTGGACAAAGAAATCTTTGACTAAGTATACGGCATAATTGATAAAATTAAAAATTCATGAAATTCAATAAGTATACATTCTTTAAATTTGTCACTAGATCTAAATGTATTTGTATATAAAATATATAATAATAAATTAAAATATATTTTATGAGTTGTATAACTAATAAAAATTAAAGCCAAAGAAAAACGTTGTCTACGGCCTATTTGCTAAGATATTTCTGTAAATTTTCACTATAAATAATTTTTGGCATGATCGTTATGAGTGAGAAAGAGAAACAACAGTTTAAAATAAAAGAAATATTTATTTTGAAATAAATTAATTCTATATATATTGTACACTTTTATATTATTTTTAGTATACGAGAAAAACATCGTGGAAGATTTAATTTTACTGTTATTGTTCTAAACCTATTGACGTAGATGAATAAATTGTAAAAAAACTTAATGTCAACATTGGAAATTTAATTTTAATTTTCAAAATCGTACTGGATAAATAATATTTATTTTATGAGGAATGACTTACGTTTAATACAATTTGATTGATAATTGTTTTGATCACCATTCGATAAATTAATAATAATATTTGAATATAAATGATAAGGTAAAGTACGAATATTTTTTAAATTAAGAGTACCTAACTATTTAGTAAATAATATTTTCAAGTGTTCTCAACATTTATTTTGTAACAATAATATACTACGGAAGTCATATAGATAGTTCTTATTCAATAGATAATAATATTTTAAATTATTTTCCAAATCCCTGTAAATACAACACAGGAAAATGTATTATTTTATATGTGGTATAATAGTAGGTATACAGAGCTATACAGTAAGTCATTAATCATCATTCCAAAAAAAGTCTAATATAATATATCGCGAGTAAATTCGTTATTTGATTCTTGAATGATATATTATACAGTACTTTGTGCTCTAATAACATATTATAAGGATGTAGTTGCCTTTACATTTGAGTTAAATAGCACTCCTAATGATACTATATTTTATTTTGCTATTTTTTAACTAATTAATCCGTATTATGATAATTAAAAAAAATATGTATGTTCTTTATAACTTCGGTTATCGATGTTATCATGGACTACCGATTAGTTAGTGATTGATAAGTATTGTATTTAAATTAACATTAATTTTAATACAATTAAAAATACGTTAAAATATTCGTTTTATTTTTCTATTTATAGTATGTAATTATTTATTCTTTATCGGTAGCTTATTATTACTTTTATGAAATAATCGTGTTTGTTTTGTAATATAAGAGGAAATGTTTTACTCTTCGTAAGACATAACCCAATAAAATAAAATTATGTTATACAAGGTTTAAAAATTTAAAAAAAAAATAGAATCATGATTGATAGGATTATAAGATTCGCTTTCAATTTTCATAACTACCTACGCTGTACAAAACGAATTTAAATTATAGTTTATAAAAATAATAAACGGAATTTAATTATTCAGTTATTTATTAAACAAGTGCTTGAGTATTCTGTTGTTTGCTATTGGAAACGTGCCGGAAACCGTGCTAAACTGACATAGCGTCAGAAATTAAAGTCACGAAATTTGTGCATTTTATAACGGGCATTGCAGTTATGTCGATTCCATTTGTTTAACGATTAAAATGAAAATAAGATTTTTTAACACCGTTCAGTTTATTGAAGACTATATATTTTATTTCCGTTGTGTAATAATTATTTATCGACGTCGAACTGTCATTGCGCGATCACGAACTCGTCTGACGTGAAAATCTCGCAAGTACTCTGTTATACAATATCGGAACAAAAGTCCAAAAGTAGGTACAACGTGATGTTCTTACTACCTGGGTATATATAGTGGTTACCAACATTATTTCCCCCTCGTCGACTGTACAACACGGTCGATCGTTTATCGCGCGATAAGTCGACAGAAATAAAAATCAAAATTAGAAGGGATGAGGTCGACGGATACATCACCGCAAGCGTCGTCGTCGTCGTCGTCGTCGTGTAGTGAGAGGGGTAGGCGGCGGCGGGCCGACACGGCCGGGAGACTGGCCGGCGCGGCCGATGACGATGACGAGCACGCGAATCGCGGTCGTTTAAAATATAATAAAAATCTTACGTACACACGCGGGAGCTCAAGAGTAATGAAATTTTTACGGGAGTATGTGTATGTGTGTGTGTGTGTGTGTGTGTGTGTGTGTGTGAACAGTACCCACGAGCTGACGTACACACGGCGATGTACACACGGTGGCGGCGGCTGTGGCGGTGGAACGGAGCCAAGCGACCGGCGCTCAGAGAGAGGGAACCGTGTCCGGCGGCGACTCGCCGCGATGGAGTAGTGGATCGCAGTTTGGCGCATAAACGTGCAACGCTCGTCAGTATCGTTCTTAGTTTAAAACGAGTCGCCGTCAATTAAACACACACGAACACACACGCATATATTGCTCGATACGTATACGATTGTTGTGATACTGTATTATATTAAATACACGCACCACGCTATATTTAAAGTCGACCGCTCGACGAGTGTCGTTTTAATATATATATATATATATTTTTTTTTTTCAAAAATTTTTTACGTTTTCGGAATTTCTTTCCGAACCCCGTCGGGTTTTTTTCGTGACTTTCTTCTACCCTCCGTCATCCCCGAGTCGCCGCTTCGTCAGTGCGCGGGTTTTGTTTTTGTTGTGTGTCTCCTCCGCGGCCCGCCCGCCTGATCCGGACGTACCTCGTCGTACGCGGGACAGATCGGTACCGAGTTCGTTTTTTGCACGGTGCGAGAGGAAATATGGTCTCCGCGCCACTAAGATGATACCGGCGTACAAACCGTCGGGAGACAGTTTCGTCGAATACATATTCGTGCTCAACCACTCGAAAACCTGAACCGGGCCCAGTGCGCTACCGTTGCACCCTCGGACGGTTCTGTTTAACACAGCATATAGTATTATACCGCGACCGGACACGTTTCGCCGTCGTCCCCGCAGTCATCGGTTAACCGCCGCCGACGCCGCAGCCGAAGCCGGAGGTCCTCCGGGCCACCGCCAGACAGCCGCCGCAACGTCGTCGCAAACGGGCAGCATCGCCCGATCAGCCACCTCAGCCACGGCCGTTGTTTCTCGTAACGCAGTAAGTACCGTAGGTCGTTGTCCGTCCCTCACGCCCCGCCGCCCGTTCGCCAGCGGCTGTCGTCACCGCGTGCCCTAGGTTAGTGTCGTCGCCGTCGCCATCGCGTCCACCACCGTCCGATATAAACGTCCCCGCTGCACACACCACCGCACAGGTGTCTATATACTCGTTTTGCGTCCACCGCCAACCACCCCCCCCCCGCGTGCGCGTAGACGAGTTAGGTCTAGTCGTGTCGGTATTTTTGTTTCCGTCTGAACTTGCCCACGACTCGGGTTTCCGATCGATTTCGCCGCGTCTCTTGTTATAAATACTATGACATTATTTTTATGATAAATCGCGTGCACCGTGCGTGTCTTATTGTAGGCGTTTCGCGGGTTGACAAATGGCACAAAAATTTACAACGATAACTCGAGTGTACATATATAGATTAGTCGAAAGTCCTTATAATATACCGCTTTATCGACATGATTTATTATTGTGAGATCTCGAGTGTTCGTCGTCGGATATATCGCGGTAAGCGTACTTCTTGTATTAATAACATGTGTATAAACTCTAATTGTATCGCCCGCGCGTAGTACGTTAATTGCAACAGCCAACAGATATTATTATCATACCGTGTTCGACGATAGTGCAACAGGTTAACCAAGACGTTTTCGATTCGCACGTGTCAGTCGACGCGTTATACATTATACATAGGTAGGAAAGGCTTTTAGATATAATTTGACGCATTTCGGTTATCTCGATATCCGTAACGACATCATTATTTATTAGCTGTTACACAATATATTATAAATATAAATACATAATGTACAAAACACAATATTTTATGTACGTTTTTATGCTCGATCTGTACGTCAACATATTGTTATTACGTACCATATAAGTCCATAATTACACGGTTTTTAATAATTCAAAGGTTTTTCTGTACCTGGTTTGTATTATGCTGTGTTTTTTAATTACCGTAAAATATAATATCTTATCGATGTCATCACATACGGGTTGTCCGAATTTATGTTTAATCCAAATTGATTTATAATCTAACAAAGCGTCACCTTTCTTAAAAATAATCTAGATTAATCTTGAAATACTAAATTGATACAAATACAATCACAGAAATAATTGCAGTATTGTGAAATATGTACATTGTACAGCTAGTTCACTTATAAACATTATGTATTTTGGTATCACTTTCACTGAAAGTTGAAAGGTCAGTTTATTCGAGTTTTTAATCGTCGCAGATTCCTATTTTCGGTCAATAATATTGTATAATTTATTATTATGATTAAGATTATTTATTGTTTTATAAACATCATTGATTTACGTATTAACATGGCAGAAAAATAATGTGTCTGTAGTAGGTAAAATGTCGCGGTAATCATTCAATAAAAATATAATTTATTAAATAAACCGATAAATTATGTTATGATTGTTAATATAAATAATAATATTACCTACTGATTTATTATTATTCATACCGATGCGTAATAAATCCATTATAATGCTTAAAATAATAATAATAATGTGTGATAACTGATAAGTGATAACCGTTGACCGGTGCAATGCTGCACCTCATCAAAATGCCAGAGACGAAAAAAGAAAGACGAATTTCATATTTGATACCGGATGCGACGGTGTTCAAGTATGAACTGAAAAAATAATATATTATGATAATATGTGTTTACATAGTGCAGAAATATAATTGTACAGTTTTAAAAAACGATTTATCGAAAATATATAATATGCAAAATGGAAATAAAAACGCGGTCGCCGTATTGTATTTTTTTGTATTTCGGATTTTCTATGGTGTGTAAAAAAACACAATATAAATAGTGAAAATATATTAAGGTTTTTCGTCGATGGGATTGGTTTACGTTTTGTAGCCGCGTATCATCCGGGGCGACGCGCCGCGCACGCCTCCGTGTATACCGTCGCCCGTACCGGGTCGGTCGCCGCGATTTTCCGACGGAAATAATGATGCCTCACGACCGTTCATCACATCGTCGTTAAACGTAAACGGAAACGCGCGAACGAACGAATACGTATACGACGAGCACGTTGTATACACACCGGCGGTGGCGAACTAATCGGTTACATTTCGTGTGTATAGGTGCGTATATAATACAAGTAATACAACGGGCAATATAAAAATAAAATAAATCTAAAATAACCATTGTGTGTATTGGATGTTCTGAAATAGCCGTTGGGCAAGTGGCGGCGGCGGCGGCGGCGGCGGCGGTGCGTTGAATTCTTTTCTATTTAGCGGGCGACCCCGCCGCCGTCTTTGCCGCTGGTTTGGGTGCCCGTGTTTTATTTTTCTTTATAGTTAATTTCCGTTTTTAAGCGGCCGAGGGACCGCCTTGAATGTAAAATACAAATAACATACATAATATAATAATATGAAATAAACGCGGTCGGTCTCGGGTTCTCGAGTTGTGTTTTTTTTTCTCCATTAAGTTTTTCCAGACTTACCCATGCCTTCGGTAGAATTTTTTTTATCCCTCTCTGTCTCTTTCTCTCTCTCTCTCCCTCTCACTCACACTCTCTATCTCTGTCGCTCGCTTAGTCAATTAATACGCCGTATAAGGTTATCGTTTGTTGTACCTACCGCGTGTGTATAATATTATTATATTGTCCCGAAGAGACAATCTATACTACAACTGCTGCTGCTGCTGCTGTTGCCGCCGCCGTGGGAAACCGTCTGCTCTGTCGACGACAAGACAAGACAGGACAGGGGCCGGTGGCCGGTGCAGTCGTTGTGTGTATGTGTATGTGCGTGTCCGTATAAATGAAGAAATGTATGATTATAATTATTATTATTATCGTCATCATCGACCGCATAAATCAATGGTGCAAAACCGGTTGCGGAGGCGGCGCGTGTTTTAAAAATAGAAACGTCGTTTTTATTTATTTATTTTTCGTTTTATTAGCCATGTAATGTGTTATATATATATATATATATACCGAGTATACACATATGGCCCGAGGAAATTGCGCGTAATATTCTCTTAGCGAACGGCTAATTGGCCACCGCCGTCGTATTTAGGTCTGTGTTTGGCGGCGTCCGAGTAGGCGGAAAATGAATACGCGTAATAATAACATTATATGTACGGCAACAATAATTCGTGTATTGATATATACCCTCGTGCGACGTACGTCATAACGAAAACGAATGAAAGAAAAAAAACACTGTGAATATAATAATATACGCGCGTATGCTATGCACACGGCTGTTAAAATTCGCGAGGTTCTGCTGTCGATGTGCTAATTATAGAACCGTCTTAATTTTTTTTCAAAAAGCGTAAAATGCTGAGTCGATTCTATTCAAATATCCAACGATCGTCGTATGTCGATCACCGTGACCGGCGGCGGTGATATTGCGATTAATGGCGTCACCGACGACTTTCGTTTATTTTTTTTCTCACGGTCCGCCGCTATTGACAAATTATTGTAATAATCACAACGATAAATAGCATTATAGACGGCTAAAATAAACAATACCTGTATGATAAGCGTCTATTTTCGTCCGATTAAAAGTGTTTGCTTTTTATGCTATTGACATTTATTATGATGTAATTCAATATTAATAATTAATAAGACGTATAGGTAGTACCTAAATTACAAGTGTAACTGTACTGTAGTAATCAATTTAAATTTACAAATAATTTTTACAATCCATAGAATACGTTTTTCTTTATTTTTTCCAACTCGTTTTCCGGTTCGTAAATTTAAAAACAAATGTAAGTACTTAATCGCTTTTACAATAACTATCGTAAGAAAATGTGATCGATTTATACACAATAATAGCTTTTCGGCGACGATTCCGTGAAACAAGTACACCCAAAGGCCAAAGGAATGCTTATGAATAGAAATATTACTGGAAAATTTTTATTGAAGATCCACGGGAGTCCGTTTTTCTTTCACGTGCCTGAACTGATCAGAATTCGGAGTGGAAGCCGAGGCACGTGTGTGCAACAGATCCTTCTCGTGCAGCCGTACAGGTCATTTATATTATTCTCGGTAAGCTTGATCGCCAAGACGCCACCCGATTTATCGGTCGTTTTTTTTCCTACTCATAACTCATTTCTTAATCATATTTTCGCGTAAAATTATTTGAGTAATATATTATGTTGTGCTGCAGCTGCAAGTACGATTTATCCGTCTACGTCGCAGCCGTAAATCGTTTAGCGTGTCCACGCGGGCAGGACGTCTGCGAACGTTTCCAGACGGTTTCTGACAGTCAACCGTGCGTGTCCTCCGCGATCGTCACCTTCTGCAGTCTGTCCGCAAATAAATTTTGACCGTTTCGCGGCCAACGCAGACAAATTTGCTAACATCCTCTATCCCGTGGTTATAATAAAAATAATAAATATTAATAATAAACTCCGACCGCGATGTTACGCCAATCCGTTTTGGTCTTGAGATGTCGGAAAACGGAACTTTTCCAAGTTTGATTCGAGGATGAAGATTCAATTTTTAACGATTTACCACCCCCTACACCTGAACCGCAAGTCCACAGATATATTGGCACAGGTACAATTCAAATACATATAATAATAAATATTATACCTATATAAATATACTACATTTAATTTCCAAGTTTTTTTTAAGAATGATCGCACTCCCTTTTTTTCAATACTGAATCATTCAATATCTGATTTTTTTGGATTTTCGATCATACTTAGGACTTAGGATGCAAATTAAATCCTTCATTGTTACAGAAAAAAATATGAGGGTGACCTCATGTAAATATACTTGGTGTACACAGTACAATACACTATATATGTATATACTATATGGGTGTACGACACACACTTATGCGTTTATATATCGTGCGTTAGGCACGTACACGAACGCCATCATTACACATGCATAGGTTTAATAACACTTGCCCCATTCCAATATTGTTTTTATTTTTCTATATATTTTTTTTCGACGCTTATCTGTTCTTATCGAAAAATTTTTTAACCATTGGTATTTCACGTAATTATAATAAGTTTATAACCGCACCACACCACGACGCATTTACAAACGATTTTGCCTATATTGTTATACATTTTATATGTTAACCAGAGTGTATATAATATACACTATGATATAATATAATATTATATTATATTTATACATAGCGGGCCATGGCTTCGTTAACTCATTTTTTTTTTTTTTTTTATGATTTTTCTTGAGTGGCAAATCTGGAAAACACGATATGACCCACCCTGCAGCATGTTATGTATGATATTATCGGTAGAATTATACCATATATTAATGAACGTGCACCTACTTTAGTCTAATAGACTAATGTATTTTATAATTGATTTTCACAAGCACGCGATGGTAGGTAGTTCGTTTGTTCGTTCGATCGTCTCTTGAACATTTAATATATCTGCATATATTTTATAGTTTTTAAAGATACTACAAAACCTTCTGCAACACCGGTGTTTAGACGGAGGTTTTTCATGTCGACACTCGCACAAACAATTTCCCTTTCAATTTTATCGACTCGACAACGACAATAACAATATAACCACACTTTTTAAATATTCGAATTGGACGCTTTCGTGCTGGTATCACACCATCATATTATGACGTATACGTCCACGTGGCCGATAAGAAATAGATTAAAATCACATATATCGCTCACAAACCATACCTTGGACACGTGAAATTGAATGCGTGACAATTATATGTTATTATTAGGTTTGTGTTCAAATTATAGCAATTTTCCGCGATTACCGAATGATGTGCAGCATATATTTCTTTCAAACACTTACGCGTTGCACAAACTTGTATATAATAATCCGATTACTTGTTTATTGTTAATCCTATAATAAAATTTATGACACACTACAAATGGCCATCACATGTGCGTGCGTTATTGCCAACAGTCGGTTATTTTCGAAAATGTATCGAAGCGATTACGTTTTTTTTTCTCGCTTTGCCCCCAACTTATTTCGTGATGCGAACTACGTGTGGTTCTTCATCAGCTCTTAGGCGAAACAAGAGGATTTTTATCCACTTTTCTTGTCCACTTACATAATATTAAATATATTAGTGTACTTTACTATTGTTTTGAGTAGGATTTATTCGCTGTAGTCTGTTGGTAGTTTGGTACCTAACTACGTGACACGCGTGTACACTGTATGAAGGATGATTAATTCTCTAGTACGGTGTCTTGATTTATGCACTGCTGCAGTGTGCCGCGGCTACCTGATTGCGCAGCCAAAGTCGTTGAATGATTTTACACTTTAGTTTGTTCAATTCTATGTGACTCATGATTGTTAAATCATATAAATACATATAATATATATCTTATTCTTAAGGACTACAGCGTTCTCAAAATAAGTGTAATGAACGCATATATAAGTATCTGCATTAAATGGATATATATTCCCTCGCGTAGTGTACCTATAAAACGACTTGAAGTGAAACTTCCACGTACATGTCTAGCTGCTATTTAAATATTTTTCTGAGACATTGGGCGTACAATGGACTGTTTATTATTGTCGTTACACTGCACCACAATATCTTTAACATATTAGTCGTTTTATTTTATATCAATAGAAAAATCCCATGTGCATAAACCAGCCAAATAAATTACTCTCGGTTTTTATAAAAATTTAAAGCGCTAAGTAAATTTTACAGTATTATATCATACATAATAAATAGGTAATTACGATAATATTCAATCGTGTTAAAACTGAAACTGCCACCATTGCGCGTACACTTTTATTTTTGCACAGTTGAACGACCCACTTAAATTTAACGTTAAAAACCGTTTTGGCGATAAAACAAAGAAAATTTACAGACATTTTCTTAAGATCCTATGTATTTTTTTTTCGTTTAGTATACGCATTAATATTTCTGCAGTCGCGTTTTATAAACACACAAACACACATAAGTTATTGTTAATATAAACCAGAATAAATAGATTATGTAGAGTGTGGACAGCATTATATTAATTTAGCAATAATTGTTGTAATATATTACATACGATTTGATAAAAAAAAAATATTTTAAAAATAGTATAATAAAATAGACTAGCAATCAACGATAAAATACGAATAGTGCGGAGAATTTTGAAAGTTCGATATTCGTGAAGTTATCATCGACTTATTCTGCAGAATTAACATTCCAATTATTTTATGAGCCCGTGTGTCAGCATTTATAAAAGTTATCTCAATTCAACCCCCCTACCTCCCATCCAGATATTATATACATGCAGATGACGACAGTACACATATATCTCTAAATTGTGTATATGTATACATAGCACATAGGCTTACATTATTTTAAGAAGCAAATGCGATATCGTCGTACATTCGTACTAAGCTAACTAATACGGTTTTACAGATATTTCTGTCGGCGGCTCGGAGCGATTTTTAATTAATTCTGTGTTGAAATGAAAATATAGACTTTCGGTGTCTAAACTTTGCACGGCCGACATCTAGAAACAAATAGCCGAATTAATAGAAAGACATACGCGTGTCTAGGAATAGCGACATTATTTATTATACACGATTTTCGAGAAATCTGTTCGGCAATAATAATAACTGTCCAGTTCTCTTGTTCACGTCTATTACGAAAGCTGTAACGTTATCATCACACACGCAATTATGGCCGTCGGATGTCACGGTCGTGCGAAAAGAGTGGTTTTGGCCAAAGGTTCTTCTTGCAGAAATACGTCGGTTTTAATTTTTTTTTTTCTGACGTCAAACGAATCGTGTCACGTTTTCACGGACTGCATGAGATGCGCAGCGTTTGTGCCAAACAAAAAAAACATAGCATACAGACGTATGTAAAATAAAAAAGGAAAAAATATTCGTGAAAAATATCTCCGCGGGGAAGACGCGATCCGATGACGATTTTCAATCGGTATGAAATGAAGCTCTCAGATAGTGTATATGCAGATACTGAAATACCTCAAATAAACATGTTTTAGACGAGACCTATATCTATTATTCTCCATTTAGACGACTATATAATTATACGACTATATTATAGTCATCGTTTCGCCCCAACGACACATGCGCAGAGTTAAAATGAGGTTTTTATGATGATACATAAATACATTTATTATTTCGTTCAGCGTATAATATATTCCGTTATTTCTGTACCATTAAACTTATATATAACACCGTATAAATATTAACGATAATATTGATGTACGTTTGGTAAATTATTATTATTATTATTATTATTATTATTATTATGATAATGATTGAACGCGATGCCCGAGAACATTGATATTATAATTTCTTTAGCGAACTCAAAGGGTCAATATAATATGTCTAATTATATTTAAATACTGCGCAAATCGCGTATGACGCCGAGTAATTAGTGAACCATTATACGATTTTATTACTATTATTTCGCATATGCAATTTCGATAGCGCGCGAGTAGGCAGTTTTCGGCAGTCCGTTGGAACAAACCTTTGAAGTATTGGTCCGGGTTATCAATCTGTGTAGAGATATAACAGTTTACGTGTGTGCGCCGTGCCTTATAGTGTGTATAAAGAGCTTATAATTGATAATAATAATAATAATATATAGTAACGTCGCGTATTACTCACACTTTCGGCAGTTCCACATGTGTACACAATACTATATATTATTATATTAGGTATAATCATTGTGCATCGTCGGTTTCCGCTCGCAAACTGTATACTATACGCTTATCGCATCGCACTATAAGAATTAAAATAATAATAATATAATTTACAAATCACGCGATAAATGCCTATATAAGTATACAAGTAGTTCTATCATTTCACACGAGACTTTCCGAGACGTTTTATAATACGTGTACGAACAATCTCATCGCCGTCGCGCCCGCTCCCGACGGTGATGTTAAATGCAGCGACGCCCGTCGGGGGTAGTTACGCAAGCAAATTTCAATATAGCGTGACACGATTCCATTCTTTCCTGGTACCTAAATATTATACACCTGTACGAGTCGATCGGGTCGATGACCTTTCCGGTGTGTTTTTTTGTTTTTCGTCTCCCGTGCACCGATCCCGTGTGCCTGTCCCGGAATGTGTGTCTTCCGATCTAGGTCAAGGCTCAGATTCCCGAGGCGATATCAATTGAGACAGAGACAGAGCAAAAAACAGGGGTCCCATTATATTGTGATGTGCTATATGATCGCTGACTTATTCCTGACACGAGTCGTCGTCGCGTACACGTAATATATAATGTATAGATATATCTAATATGTTGCTATTCGTGGGCTACGTGTATATGATGAGGACCTACGTGTAGGCATTTTTTACGGGGTGAAATTTTTCAATAATTATCTATAAATAATATCATGACAATTTTTATTTCATCGCTACTCCCTATATTCTTTAGATTTTCTGTAAGAATTGTGGGGGGGGGAGGATCGATTCCTCACAGCCGCCTACCGTTTAGACGATGCGACGGCAATTATATTAGGTACAACAACGTGCACTGATTGGTGAAAAATAGTATTTTATTAGGTTTATATTATTATCTATACGATTATGATGGGTAATATTTAAAGTATATGGAGGTAATTATTAATATATTATTATATAATATATATTATACATAAATAATTATTATAAATAAGTATGTACGGGTGACTTATACAATAGTAACAAGTGTATCAGCTGGTTGTACATTTTTTTATTCGGGTTTTAATCGTTTGCAAACTGTCCAAGGTCTCTTTCCCGTGCCCGGGCCTCCCGAAGAAAATTCCATAATAAAACGAACACGCAACTCCTTTGGTCGCTCATCCACTGATTGCACGACACGGATCGCATAATCGTCTAATCGATTTTATAATATCTACATTAGTCGTATACGCTATAGGCACCTGTTCATATATATATATATATATATAGACATAGACATTAAACACACTTCTATGTACACGGGCATATCCACGTGTCTAAATTGCGTTTTTGCGAAACGGCGCAATTTGTATCGCCATTAAATGTACGAACGAGGTATTCGAGGTCGTAAGTGAATTTTGCGACCGGCTTAAACTTTAATTGCATGTGTGCTGCACTCGCCAAAGAAGAAAACAGAAAGCTTCCACATGCATTTATCATCCGAACCTTTGTGTACATAATATTGTAATGCGATTTTTTTTCTTGGATCCAGCACAAGTTTTTTTTCTCACATAGTCATTATTCATTATATTACACCACACAAAATAAACGCGCAATCAATTATCGTCTTACACAGTTTGTCTTGTTATTAAATACATTTTGTTTCGTAGAAAAATAAATGTAAGTGTCTAGTATCTATACACTATTACGAGTCGTATAAATCCAATAATACACGCGTGTAATAAACGCAATTTATTCGGATGGAAACAAACAGCTTTGACAGAAACAGCGATACACAGGCGGGCGCAAGTCGAAATTAATTTCAAAGTGTATTATTATTAACGTATAAGGAGAACACGCGTGATTTATGTAATACACAATCGAAAATTATACATTTATTTATAAAACTATATAACGTGTGATATATATATATATATATATGTATATCTTCGTCTTTTTTTCTGAATGATATTATATGTACATACCTTACCGCACCTCGTGTTGGAGTATCTAAACCCGTGTAATATTTTATTTAATCGCTGAACGCGAAAAACAACGCCTATTATATAATACAGGTATGCTATGCATTAGTGTTTAGGCACCTAATACAAAAAATGTAATTAGTTTCGTATATGATACGTATATAGGTATACCTATACTGCTACTCGATGTTAGTTTGGCGAATAAATCGACTAACAACGATTAGATAAAACGATTAACATCGTTTATAGCCGATTCGTATGTATGAAAAACATATTTAAAACCGTAAACGCATTTCGATATTACTACTACGCGTGTATCTATTATAATGAGTTCAGCGATAGGTGTACATTTGTATTGTTTTTACGCAACAAATATTGTCAACATATCACTCCTCCTATTCCCAGTTCTCGTACCATCGCAGCCAAGTCGATAGAACAGACGAAAATGGGTTTAACGCCGCGCGGTCGTCTCGACGACGGATTTGAGCGGAGCACAATACATTGTGATAACAAGCGAGTTTTTCTCGGGATTGAACGCAGCCGCGGGTTTACGCGACGTCGCGATAACATATATATATAATAAATCATTCGTTTTAAAAAATATTAATAACAAAAAAAAAAAAATACGTCGTTTTACAAAGGTGCATATATTATATAATATGTTATTATATTATTGAAATATAATATTATTATGTATTATAACGGTTAGTATACTATGACGTTATAGGTCATCGTCATCGAGAGAGCGTGATATGTACACGTGTAAAATGCAATATATAAAACGGTCAGGACTTTGCGGTAGGAGTTGGGCGGTTATGTCAATCGGTGTGCGCACACCGTTTCGTGTATCGTAGTAAGTATAGAATTCATCGTTTTGCGACCTCGATCCCGATATTGTAATTGTGTGTGTGTATATATATATATATATATATACATCACCTAAATGTACGCGAAAGCTAAAAACCAAAAATACGCAAACGTTTGTCATTATATTTCAATCACGTTATTATTTGCGCGCATAAGTGCGGAACCCAGCGAACCTCGACGCACGCGATATGTATACGGTACATAATAGGTATATATAGGTTTTATTGTGGCGCGGCGGCGATGCAGTTGTATACCTATCTCTGCTATACATCTATATATATTATGCACGGCGATGACGCGTGCGCCGCTCTGCCGAGGTGACATTGGCGTAAGAACAATAAATTATTATTCCCTCGTCCGACAACGCTCATCTGTATACCTATACCTATGTATATATATATATATATACATATACACTTACGAACACGCTAAACTTATAAAGTGTGTGCACGTTAATATTATGTGGGCAATATGGGCCGCCGCCGCCGCCGCCGCCGCCGCTCTGGTGCGTATTACCGTATTCGACGGACTTATCGTTAGGTACCTGTGTGTTATTATGCCGTATATACAAACACATAATATTATATAATTGTATCGGCGACAAAATTGTAATAATATTTTATTATTATCGCCCGCGGTACCGTACAGTCCGCCGTGGTGCCAAGTCGCCAACGATGAATTATATACAGTGTATATGTATATTGTACTGACTATCGCACGGAATATAATATCTATGTAATATATTTTACGGTGTATACTGTGCACTGCGCGTCACCTGCAGAGACGACGGAAAATTCAAACCGTTTACGGTGTCTATATAATACGTAAAATACACGAAATAATATATTATAATGTGATATTATGACCGCCGTCGGCCCATACAGCGCTGTATAAACATCACGATATTGTGGGTTTCGCGGTCGAGTAAATATTTATGTTGTATAAAGTCGCGTGTTGCTATATATATATATACACAAAATATCATGTAGGTATGCGCGCGCGCGCGTGTGTGTGTGTAGTAGATGAGGTTCCGTCGTCGGGCGAGACAGCGTTTACGCGAAAAATTGCGCAACGAAAAAAATTTGGCAATGATAGTGTAATATATTCATAGAAATTTCGTTATTTGTGCAAGTTGTAGCTATTTGCACTGCATATACATAATAATGTACGATTATTATAATACACATACTCGGCGACGCGTAATATGTCATCACGGTGCCCTGTATATTTGCGCGTGTGTGTTATCAGTGCAGAATATTCACGTTCGACTTTATACAATAATAATATTTTGTTTTAATGATGTCGTATTGGGAAGGCGACGGGCTTTGTACTTTTGCAGCGAGATCGCGCAGCTGCAAACATATAATATTATGATATTACAGTAAAACCTCGACGGAACTTCGGTAAAACGGAAACCTTGGTAATACGGAAAATTTCTTTGGTGCTTTTTTTTCAAATTTCATTTTTTTGAACCCCGTCAAAATGGAAACCCCGTTAACACGGAAAAATTGCATGGTCCCAAGCGATTCCGTCTTATCGATGTTTTACTGTATATAACAATTATTATTGTACGGGGCCCGCCGACCGAATCGAAGGCGATTTTGAATTCGTTTCTAAAATCGAAGAGACACGAGACACGACGCCGCCGGCGTCACAGAAAGCGGTGTCACCGCATATAAATTTTACGTACTTTATAAAATGAAAATCTGTAACGAATTTTTCTCTCGTTATGTATACGTTATTCGCGAGGGATCATACCGTCGGCCATCGCTCACCCGAAACTCATCCACGGCCATTAGAAATGTCCGTTTTCGAGCGATTCTCTCGACGCCGATCTCGCGGTCCACGCGCATTCAATATTGACGACCGGCGGACGGCCCCTCTTTTTTTTTTTTTTACCTAATACAATATTATGTTTGTCTATAATTCTTTTGTAAATGACTTTTTTTTACACGGCACCGTCTGTGGAATTGTTCTTGGCCATTCGCCCGAATCTGGCTAACATGAATTTTGCTTTGTTTTGTGCAGATGTCGAAATACAGTGTGATGGGCTACGAACCCGCACTGGTACTGGTCGCTACGCTGATGGCGATAATGGCCGTGTCCGTGGTCGCCGTGCCGGCCGCTCACCACCTGCACCACCACTCGGGCGGCCACCACCGGATGATGTCGAGCAGCGGCGCGGCCGGGTCGTCGTCGCCGTCGTTGTCGGGCATCGATCACCCGCTCAGCAAACGGTCGTTCTTCGACATACAGTGCAAGGGCGTGTACGACAAGACGATATTCGCCCGGCTGGACAGGGTGTGCGAGGACTGCTACAACCTGTTCCGGGAACCGCAGCTCCACTCACTGTGCAGGTTCGCATCGCCCTCCCGTCCCCATCAACGCGTTCCGTTCGACCCGCCGTCCACACCGCTCGCACGCCAAATAACTGTTGTACAAATCCGTCTCACGGTTTATTACGGTTTATTATTTTTTCTATCTTATCCCTTACGGAGTTGGTTCGCCACTTCCGTTCGCGTAACAAAGTATTAATACACGATGTTACACGGCATTTCGCGATGACACGCTCACCTTATATAATACACGCGCTCTTGCACAATAATCATAATAAATCATATCGATTTAAATGGTCACCTATACCCAATTACATGGAAACGTTGGAATTTTTTCTGTTGAAACGCGACGATTATGTAAATAATAATGAGAAAACGATCGTCTCTTACCGTTCGTCGGAATAAAACATATAACTACTTAATTCGCATTATAATTGTTGTGGACTGTGTTATTAGAGATGTGCAGCCGCGAGTTTCACTCCGCGATATAGCTGATTGGCACGTACTATTGTACGGGAATCGGGATGCATTTTGAAGCTGCGATTGTGTTTGGTCTATAACAAAATTAATAATAATTACAGACCTACCTAGCCGATGACATCAGCGGACATCGCATCTCTTGTACGTGCACTCGTCGCGTATGCATACTTTATCATAGATTTAAGCCACTTCCGGTCGACGGTATGCTCAAAAAACTACCGTTATGTCATATAATAGTATTATACGTTTGAGCGCGCTAAACGGTTCCTTTCTATCCGAAATCGGATATCGCGTATTTTCTCTGTTTTATACATTCGCAATGTTCCACCCGTCTGTTCGGCAGACGTCGCGAACCGTAAATTAAAATATGTTGTGTCACGTGAAATAGTACATCACGTTAACACAATTTAATACCATAAACAACAAAATACCTATAATACCTGTTATAAAATATATTGCGTGGTCCCGTATCGTATCGCTTAATATAATAATAATATATCGACACGATTCCGGCGTGACAACCGTTGGTATTGCGTTCGACAAACATCTGTGCGAAAAAGTGCAATTGAGCATAATATAATATTATCCGCGAACCGCAATCCACTAGCATTCCATAGCCGTATACGTCTAATATTTTTGGTACGCTGTAGTCACTAACTACTGGTGGCTCGTCCGTCAGTTGGTTTTTTCTCATTTTTCCCTACGACTCTATAATGCCGAAAAGTACGTCGTCCTTCGCCGTAGGTCACTGCCGCAACTGATAAATAATTTCAACGATAATAATATAATATTTTACTGCGTCCGGCGTTCATATTTTCGAATACATTTCATCAATCGCGTCATTTGGCGTGCGGGATGTTTTGAATTTTGTTTTTTTTTTTTTTTTTAATCCACACGAATATTCCCCCTTACCCCTCTCTAAAATATCCACTCACCCTCGATGGTCAGACGACAACGAATACCTAACAAACAGTTGGTTTTGCAGGAAAAATTGCTTCACGACAGATTTTTTCAAAGGATGTCTGGACGTGCTCCTGCTTGAGGATGAAGTGGAAAAGATACAGAAGTGGATTAAACAGTTGCACGGGGCTGATCCTGTCGGGGTTGGGGCTTAGGTATTTTTTTTCTTTTGTTTATCATTGTTAATATTATTATTATTTATTATTTTTACGCTCCACCGATCCTATCCTTTTTCCTTATTCTAACCTACAAGGGTACTTAGGCATAATATACGATTAAGGGCATTACATTAATAGTAGAATTACTTCGATATTTTATTTATATAATGAAATCCAATTGATGGCCATCACTCGTCGATGCTTTTTTACTACGTCGATACAATTGAATTATATTTTTAAATAAAACACGTTTTGTAATATTAAAGGAGGATAAAATATAATAATGGATTACCTACATAAATACGTCGCGATAAATAATATTTATCGTTTTCAGATTTTATAGAACTTTTTATAGCATAAAATTTAAATATTTCAACAAGTTGTATTTATATCAAAATGTAGGAAAATGTGTAGGTAAAAATGTAAAATTATAAATTACTGTTACATTAAGTTTGTTTACATTGCATACTCGTTTTATTTAAAAAAATCTTGATTGTTATTATCTATAGCAATAAATTAAGATTTAAAATTTTTTTTAACAACACCCGAACCCTGTGGTAATGATCAATGCGATTATTAAAATGTACGTGTTCTCAGTTACCTACTTAAATAGGTCGGTTTATAAGTAAATGGTTATCGTTTCAATAGTTTTTGTTTAATATTTCACAATCGAAATGGACTAATAGAAAAAACCAACGACGTGTGGAAATACGTGAAACGCTGAACTTTGACGTTTAGAATAACAAAACAATTTATAACATATATATAAATATTTAGTAAATTCAACCGTTTGCTGCGGGATAGCATGTGTCAGTCGGTAACCTTATATTCTATAGATTTCATAGCCAGCTTTATTATTATTATAAATGTTCAGTGGATTGAAATAGACAAAAAAATATTATATAATATTAATATATGAATACGATAAAACAGAAGAGGCTGTGAAATACATAATATTTATTTTAATTATTATCAACAGGTTTTACATAATTATTTCGAAGGGGTGCTATGGAATAGATTGCATGACATAATCCATATTAATTTTTCTTTATCTCATATTGTTTGCGAAAGTTATACAGTTTGTTTTTTTACATTTCTTCATTGTTTTATTAAGCATAAAATAATTGCTCTGTTTTTACCACTTTTGTATTTTGTACCCTTAACATTATTACTGATAATTAACTAACATTAATCATAAATTATTTATATTATCACTATATTTACCAATAGGATCTTAATGGTCATTAACTAATTATTATTTTTTTTTTTTTTTTACAGATCTACGTGCTTTAACACGGTATACTTTAAGGCTTGTTTGGAGTCTCTTCAATTGTTAACAGAGGAGACTCAATACAACCAGATGGTCGAGTTTTTGGGGAAGAAATAAAATATATAATAATAAATTATGGTATATGTACTCTCCTACATATATTTTATTTATTTTGGTTTTTTATTTATAAACCAGACATTGGCCGTCAAAAAAACCTATTCTAGTCTATTCAGAGAAAGCAACAGCATTACATACAAAATAATATCGAAGAAATATGTTTACTTTCCCTAGATGAATTTTTCTAATTTATTAAATAGATTATAAGATTTTGTTTTTAATTTTTGTTTATAAAACTTATTTAATTGTTTGTTTTTAATTTCTAAGAGTTGTATTATAAATTATATTATTATATATAAAAGAAAACAAATTTTAATAACTTTTAATAAGAAATGTGTAATATTTTTTATTTTATATGAAAAGAAAACTGTTTTTTTTTTTTTTTGTATTTATTTAATTTAAAAATGAAATATAAGATGACAACTCTGATGAATTTATGACACATAGCCTTGTTTCACTAACAAAATATTTTTAGCCTTTCGCTTTGAGATAAATAAAAAAAATATTTAGACTCTTTAAGCAGTTGTTTTGGTATTTCTAAAATATAAGAAAAAACTGGTTTTTAAGTTCCCATTCCTATATAACTCTGATTTTATTGCAACAAAATCATATTTCATAATAAAAAAAAAAAAATACAGATTTAATGTATAGTTGGATTTTATATTACACTGTGACGAAAAAAAAAAATTCATACTGTCTAAATAGTTTCTAAATACATTATTGGAAATTATTGTGTTGGTAAGTTAAGAAGAATGTTTTGTCCCGGGGGGAAATATGAAACTTGTCTAGATCTAGATAGTTGATAAGCTATATCCTCTGCAGCTTCAATTCTTCTCAATTCTACCAAACCTTCACCCGCATCTCCAAATGATTTAGCTAACATTGAAGCAGCTTCCGAATCTCCTTGGGCAGAAATAATAGAAGCCTGTTTTTGTTGTTCTGCTTTTTCTACCAAAAATCTGGCTCTTTCTGCATCTTGTTGAGCTACTTGTTTCAACTCTACGGCTTGAGTGAACTCCTTACCGAATGTTAAATGGGTAATTGAAATATCATCTAATACAACACCAAACTGTCCAGCACGTTCAATAAGAGTTTCACTGACCTAAATTAAAATAAGTTATTTAAATTCATAAACAAAAGTATTGCATTCAAGAATTATTTTTATTTACTTTACGAGAAACATTTTCTCTCTGAGTAATAAGTTCACCAGCATCAAATTGTGCCACTACAGCCTTTAAGACCTCAGTGGTGATTGAGGGTAAGACACGTTCATCGTAATCTACACCTAAAATAGTGTATATTTTGGGCAATTGCTCTGGAAGGGGTCTGAACAATATTCTGAGGGTGATGTTAACATTTTGCAAATCTTTGCTACCAGTAATGACTGGAACATTCCTGGGACGTGATCGAACATCAAAAATGATTGGCTTTTGTACCCAGGGAATCAAAAAATGTGTTCCTTCTCCAACCACGGTGTTCTTTATTCCTGTAAATCTGTCAAATATGACAGCTCGATGACCACCATCAACATTGTATAATGCTGTATTAGCTACACTGCCAGCTACTGCTAGACCAAGACCTAATTGACCAATTCGATTGAACAGTTGTGCGGCCATAATGGTCAAATCTGTTAAAAAATATAATGAATTAAAATCATTAAAACCATAATATATTACAGAAAATGTAATACTGGAAATTGAACGAAACATAGTTTCTAATCAATTATATGTTAGGTATAAAATTTAACAGGAATATTGTATCTTAGTTGTTTCTTATTTGGGTTTTAAAATAAAACAATTTATATTATTTTTCCTCTAAGTAAAAATTAATATTAACCAAGACTTTATAACTGTTTGTGGCCTGTAGTTATAACCGGGTTTATAATGTGATTATTTTTAATTTTAAATTAAATTCAAAAGTGGTGATTACGGAATACGGACTATGATATAATAATATATTTGATAATATAGTCCTGTGTTAGTCAAGTACAAGCAGTTAAATTAAAGAATAAAAATTATTATACAATAGGTAAGATTTATTCAGTTTATGTTTAAGTAACGCTAACATATTATAATTGAATATTATTATATTATTTAATTTTTATAAGACTCAGTAAAATACTTATACTTTTCTACTCATAATTGATAAGATTTTTTTTTTTTAATTCCGACATAAGTATTCAATGGCGTATTTTATTTGTAATTTTGAGTATTAACGTTTCCAAGTAAATATTAAAGTTTGTCTTTGAATAAAATATTAAAAAAAAACAGACATTAACACATACAATGTATCGGAAAGCGAACTTACAGAATGCATAGTTACTTCATTCACCTATAGCTGTCTAATTTATCGAAATATTATATTATTATAAAGTACAATAAACATGATTTATTAAATAAAAATGTTTATATAGATACAATTAATTTATACAGTAAAGACTAATAGTTATACATTAGCTCATACATTGCAACTGATAGGTAATCATAAAGCTTCAATATGACCTGAATTACGATTTTATTTACTGTGTATGAATTATTGAAATATCTATGCTTAAATCATACTTACGAGCTTTCGCCAATTCAACAAATAGGTATTAAAGAAAGTAAGAACTTTTAATTTTCACTTTGGTTTGGTAATTAGTTAACTAGACAGTAGAGGATTTATTCATCAATCATAAGGATCGGCAAATTATATTTTATTATACATGATTCATTCTTAGGTTAGGTTTCGGTAAAAGTTGCTAACATCATTCTTATATGAAAATGAAATCTTATTAAAATTAAAATACTTATTAACACATTATAAACGTCATAAACATAATAAATAAATTCATTTTATGTAAAACGATTAAATAATTTTATACTGTCACTAACAAATTTTTAAAGTTTCATGTTAATTAATTATTAAAATAAAAATTGTAGATTGATAAGTCGATAAGATAGAATGTGATAAAGCGGTGGTGGCTTCAACTGTTTACAAAAAAAAAAATGTTAGTGTCTTAATGATAAGGGAATCAAAATACGAATTACGAAATTTTAAATCTACAATAATATCTAAATTTAATAAATCTAAAAGTTTTGTATTACTAATACAGTAATACACGAATACCTACAGCAAGTTAGTATTTAGTAAGTATATGCTATCTTAAGGGAATAATTTTTGTATTTAATATTCTTGATTATATTGTATTTAATGTCTTAATACAATTAGTATTTATTAATAAATTCGGGTTTGTAGTAGATAACTACACCAACTACCTATTTTAAATGAAATTCATATGTGAAATTACTAATATAAACTACATTCCATAATATATACCTATTTTGAATAACTTATAGATCAATGATTTAAATTAAACAATTTCTATTGACAATAAAATTGATTTATTACTATAATAATAAATAATTGAAATTGTACTTTAACACTAATAAAATATCTGTAGATTTATGAGAAACGTAATGTATAATAATCATTAATTTTATGCAAGCCATGCAATTAGTAATACATTTTTATTATAATATATTTTTGTAATGAATGTTAATAAAACGTTGATGTATATAATATGACTAATATGTAAATTATTCTATTTGAATTTCAGATTGATTTAAAATGACTGACAATTCTCATGGATTAAATGTTAATTATGTTCAATCTGAACTCCAAAAAAATGAAATAAATGACGACGAGGATGAAGACGATTACATTGGACCGCCTATACCTAGTGAATTAAAAGTATTGGAAAAAAGTACAGAAAATATTTCTACTGATGAGCATGACAAAAAAATTAATGAAGAAGTTGAAAAGGTTACCCGTTCAAAAGACATTAGCAATGATGACAATGAAAGCAGTGATGATGATGATGATGATGATGATGATGACGAAGATGATTCAAAACAGATTAAAATTCCTATTGAAAGTCAAGTGTCTTTAAATCATGGTATCAAAGCAGTCACTGCACTTTGTATAGATCCTCCGGGAGTCAGGTTGGCTAGTGGATCTGTTGACTATGAAGTGAGACTTTGGGATTTTGCTGGTATGGACCAAACACTACAGAGTTTCCGCACTCTAACTCCTTGTGGCAACCATCCAATTAAGTTTTTAAAATACTCACCTACTGGAGATCGTCTTTTAGTTATTTCTGGTATGTCTCAAGCTAAAGTATTAGATAGAGATGGTCATGAACTATGGGAATGTGTCAAAGGTGATCAATACATTTCAGACATGGTAATTTGTTCATATTAATTAATAACATTATGTACTCATTAAGTATTCTATATTTCTATATACGCAACATAAAGTTAAGTATGCTATCTACAATTTTATTTTATATCTAAACTTTAGAGGCCAGGAGTGGGTCCGGATGGGTCTTAGGGGCCATGTCCCCCCCCAAAGCCTGTATTTAAAAAAATTGTATGTTGTTAAAAAAAAATACATATACTATCGACTATTGTAGACATGTTAAGTATGTAGATATAGGTAGCAGGTACATACCTTTTTTTCTATATTATGTATATTATGAAGAACCTATTAATTATCTAAACTATAATAAAACATCTATGGTATGCTATTTTTTTATTATGTTTAAAAGAGTAATTGCGTAACACACATTACTATATGAATCACGGAAATACCAAGAATAATAAAAAAAAATATAACCAAGCTCCCCTTCTCTACCAAGTTTCTAGAGCCGTCCGAGGTACAGACTACAAACATATTTAATATTGGAAAAATTATATAATATTGTAATTTTTAATTATTTCTGGTATATATAAATATAATTATTCTACAAGATGACAAAACAAATATATAAAATTAAAGCAAAGGAAGTTTATTTCAGTAATAACTTAAAGAGGAATGGTAGCTCTGTGGTAGTCAATTAATTTAACTACTGATGTGTTTAAAGGGTTATTTTGATGTGATGTGTAAATGACAGATATTTTTTTAATAACATTGATTTTTAGACAAAGTAACACTTAAAAAATGTTTACTTAAAATAATTTAAAATGTTAATTAACATATTTTCATTAGGTAATTTATCAAAATTTGTAGACAGCATACTTAACAAAATTAATTTTTGCTGTAGATATCATACTTAATGAGTACCTATTATTAATAGCAATTCATGGTATTAATAATGTATAGGTATAATAGGTATACATACTGTGTTATTAAATAATTATTTTCATTAGGTGCGTACCAAAGGTCATACGTCTCCGTTGACTTGTGGTACATGGCATCCGAGACACAAAGAAGAATTTTTAACTAGTTCAGAAGATGGATCTTGTCGTATTTGGGATATGACTAAAAAAGATAAACATAAAAGCATAATTAAATGTAGAGCCAAAAATGGTTTAAGAACAATACCAACTACTTGCAATTATAGTAATGACGGCAAATTAGTTGCCTGCGCATGCAGAGATGGATCAATTCTTGTTTGGGACACCAGAAAACCAAGTTTTGTGAATGCCACATTCACAATACGAGATGGCCATTTAAATAACTCAGATACTTCTTCTATTGTATTTTCTTATAGAGACACATTAATATGTACACGTGGTGAAGGTATTGATGAAACAATGAAACTCTGGGACATAAGGGCCTTTAAGAAACCTTTACATGTAGTTGATGGACTCTATTCTAGGTATGTTAATAATATGATTGTTTTAGTTCTTTATATGAATATATCATGTTATGTTTAAATTAATAATTAAATAATATTTTGTGTTTAAATTTTATAGGTATTCTACAACAGATTGCTGTTTTAGTCCAGATGATTCAATAGTGGTAACTGGTCACTCGGTACGTCCCAAAGAACAAGGAGGACATTTAATGTTTTACAATACAAATACATTTGAACTTCTTGAAAAAGTTAAAGTTTCTGAAACACATTCCATAAAGGTGTATTGGCACCCTAAGCTTAAACAGTTATTCGCTGGTTGTGGTGATGGAACTGTGAAAGTATTCTATGACAAAGTAAACAGCCAAAGAGGTGCAATGCTATGTGCTTCAAAAGCCCATACTAAAACCAAACAAATGGAAATGGTACCAACACAGCAAATCATTACACCCCACGCTTTACCAATGTTTAGACAAGATAGAAATAAATCGTTGAAGAAACGTATTGAAAAAGATAGATTGGATCCAATGAAATCAAAGAGGCCAGATTTACCAATTAAGTCTGGTCAAGGCGGTCGTGTTGCTGCATCAGGTAGCACCCTCAGCTCATATGTTATTCGTAATTTGGGATTAAGCAAACGAGTAGAAGATGATCAAGATCCACGAGAAGCAATTTTGAAGTATGCTCAAGATGCAGCTGATAACCCATATTGGATTACCCCTGCATATGCTAAAACACAGCCTAAAGCTGTCTTAAAAGAATCAGAAGATGAACCGCAAGAAAAGAAAATTAAATTTGCAATTGGACAACCCAAACAGTAACCAAGGAAAAACTTACGACATTATACGTTTTCTAAAAAATACAATGATTTTATTATTTTTAACACTACAATAAAATTTTAGTTATTGCATTTATGTGAAATGTATTCAGTCTAAGAATAATAACAATACAATAATGCAATTAATGAAACATTTTATATTCTTAAGACAATTTATAAAGATATAATTATGTAAAAATGTGTAATTGTGAATAATTATAAGTTTTTCTAATTAGTAACTAAATCACCTACTTGTAAAAAATAGTAATTATTATTATATTTAATTTATAAACATAATTTGTAAAAAAAAAAAATGTAATACTAAATTCTTCTTGATTGTCGTCTGAATGAGCAATGCTGATGTCCTCCAGTCGCATAATGTTGAGATGTTCTACTGGAAACCGAATCTCCAGTAACAACTAATTGAACTGATTCAGTTAAACCTCTATTTTGAATTCTCGTGTCCCATTCTTGACTTAAGCGCCTGTTGTAAATTAACACTTACAATTAATATTGATAAACTCATAGTCGTGATAAAAATGTAATCGATCTTACCTTCGAGCCTTGTGGATTAGTAGTTGTGTGTCAATTGTTTCAATATATTTGCTCTCGGCTGACAAAGCAGACTCAGTTCGTGAAACGTCTGCAGAAAACATGTCCCTAGGCTAAACAAGAATTGTTAAATTATTAAAGAAAAATATGTTAACCTTATGAGTTATGGTTTACCGTTGATTGTGTTCTTTTAATATTTCTATAAGGTTTGCGCATGTAGTTTGTCTTCCTTTGTAATGCTAATCTCCTGGCTTCAAGTTTATTTTCGTCTAAACATTTTTATATACTCAACAAAAACATTGTACTCTTTTACATTAATTGAAATTACCATTCAGGTCAAAGTGTTCGGATGTTTTGATACCTGCCTTATCCGGTAGTAATGAAACCTTCATGTGCATGTTGTTTGGACCATCCACACTTACACACCAACCGTTTGCGTTTACTGTATAAATCAATCACGTTTAATTAGTTTGCAAAGGATAAGAATAATTTTTAGATACAAATTAAAAAAAAAAAAAGTGATGAAGAGAATACCGGTTGAAATTGTTAGGACAATTAATTGAATATTGATATTTTATACCTATAAAGTTTAAATACTTACTATTTGCCAGCTATTATACTACATTCTAATAAGTATATACCTATTCGTATAATTATAACGAATAAATCGAATAATGTATAATAAATAAAAATCATACGATACATGTTATGCAAATATTTATGATAAAGCCGATGTACTGTTAGGTGTATGAAATTATTGCTATATTAAGAATGGGAATAGCTAAATATTTGAAATCTATAAACGGTTTCATGATAAATTATAAGGACACGATTTTATTTTACACATTATTTGTACTATTTTTTTTACTTATTATTTAACTTGGCTCGGGAAATAAATGAATGAACAAAATAGGTACCTATGTAAGTAGATAACATTGATTTTCAGTACGATCAAGTGAGTGATTATGAATATGAATCAGTAGAAATGAGATAGGTTAAGGAAAGGACAAATAAGGAGAGAAAGAACGACTAAGAGATGGATGGATATAGACTATAGACATGTAGTAAATATAAATGGAATAGAGAATAGAGATATTAATAAGTGTTATTAAAATAGCTGGCTTAAGACCGAGTGCACTAAAGGTAAATGAAGATTATTATTGATGAACATGGTAATAAATTAGTAATAATGTTTATCATTACCCCTACGAGGATTACAATGAAAAAACATAATATAATATTCCTATAAAATATTTTACTTTCCTTATTTTGGAACACATATAAGGCCATAAGGTTAAAAAATAACTTATACGAATTATTTTGCCTATATGTATGTACAAATAATTTTAGTTTAAATGTTACCTAAATGCGCCGGACACTGATGATTATTATTGGTTTCTGTCTGCACAAGTTTCGGTAAATGTTTGGCTGTAGTGCTAGACGTCTTTGGCAGTTGTAGAGTATTATTGCGGTTAGGGACGTGCACCACAGGCAATGTCACGGAAGGTTCGGGGATGGCTTGCACGTGTACAGTGTATTGTTGGCTGTCATCTTCGGTTTTAAGATCATCGTCGTTATCGTTCAATTCTACTATAATAGATAACAGAAGTCGTATGTATTGGATTTTTTTGTTTTTAATTTTAATTGACTTAAGATTTTAAATCATTTACACGTAGACGACAGGCGTGTGTACCTATACCTACTAACATAAATTATCGTTGAATATTAATTAGCTGATTAGAAATGAATCAATCGTTTTAAATCGTACCTACAGGCTACAGTATACCGTTGCTGCGGGATTTGTCGGGAAAACTTGTATGATTGCCGATGGGGATTTAAACTCGTTTTAAAAAATAACCAATGATTATATGTAATTGAGCTTTTTTCAATTTCAATGCCAACTTTACGAACGAATAACTGCATATTGTCTGTATTATAGTCTATATAAGTACAACTATTTGACATTAATTTTCATTGGATTTTACGTTTGCTACAGTTTTATTCATAAAAAAAAAAACGCAATCTGGTTCGAATGATTAATAATTATTAATCATTATTATACTATTTAATTATGACTATTAATAATTAATATTATACCTTGTGCTTCCGCGTCCGCGCTTTCGTCCTTGAGCGTGTAAAAGTTGATCCAGCCCTTGGACAGCGTGAGCAGTTGATCGTTTTTGGCGCCTTCCAATGCTTCCTTCCCTTTGCAGTACTTGTTCTGCCTGACCACACCCACCATCAAAGCGTTGTCAGCGGAAAATTTTTTCATCGCAAGCATCTGGTTCTTGCCCTTTCTACCTTGCGCCGCCGCGCCGCTCTCGGGCGTTTCCCGTCCCGCGGCCACGTCCCTAGTCGTCTGCGTGTGCCGGTTCGCGGGTGGTTGTTCCGTCTGGTTGCCCTCGGACACCATTTTCCGACCGCCGACCAACCGGATCTGATTCTCAGACACGTGGCTGCGTCCCAGCCCGGCCAACAGCGTCTCCAGAGCCCTACGGTCATCCGAGTTGGCCGTGGAGCCCCGTTGAACTTGCACCCCCTTTTCGACGGTCCACAGTGTCTGACACCCCTTGTGCCGGGTGCGGACCCGGACCGCCCCAGCTGACTTCCGGACCGTCGTCGATACGTGCAGATGTTTCTTGAGCTGACTGTGTCGCCGGTTAAGTCGGCTCTCTAGCGTACCGGGCATCTTCAGAGTGAACGTCACCGCGGACTTTTGGCCGTCGAGCGCTAGAAAATACGATACGGCCGATCCCTCGTACTTGCATCCGTCCTCCAGGCTGTCTGTGAGACTCTCGTCGTCATCATCGTCGTCGTCGTCGTCCGTCGTACATTTTCTCTCGCCACGGGCGTACGTGTTTTTGAAGTCCAGGTGCGAATAGTAAGGAAGCTGCGCCGTCGAATTGTGACGGGACCCGTGGTCTGCGAAAACTGTGCAATCCTCATCCCCGGGGCTGTGCCCGCAAGCCTTAGGCACGTGTTCGCTGCGATAGTAATCGTACCGGCAGTCGGGTTTTGACGAGAAGTTGACTTTTTTTGAATTGTTGTCGTAATATCCGCTGTACTCGACGCGTTTACCGTATTTTTGCGGCGGTTTTTCGCTGCGGTTAAACGTGTCGCCGTACATAAAGCCACCTACGTAGTTGGACTCCCGCTGCTTTGAAGTTTCCGTTGCCTCATCCACAGATTCCAACCTTCGTTTCGACACTGGATGTCTATTCTTCCGGCTGTCGTAGGGGTAATCGCCGTCGCGGTCATTGCCGCCGCCGTAGACTTCAGACCGCAACGGTGCATTTTTTTTCGCTTCTTCTTTGGCGCATCCTCGACAGTCGTTCGTCGTCACGTCCCGATCACAAACAGTACGCCCGCCATCGTCCTGAAATCCGTTCGCAATTCGTTTTCCGAACGGTTCGTAGTCGTGTTGACGATCGTTCACCGCGTTCCTAGGCACAGATGTCGTCTCCGTTGCGTTGTTCACCGTGGATCCGCGATCGACCGTGTCTGAATGCTGTGCAGGTGTCGCGCGCGATGACAGCCCTTGCAATAGACGACGAGCGGGATTATGCGACACGGCGTCCCGGTCGTCGTCCCGTTTACGGCTCATGCTGTCGTTGAGTCTGTTGGGTATGTTCCGCTTTTTGGAATCGAATTGTTGTTCGTTCGATCGTCCGAATTGGCCCGTTTTCGCGATAGCCGGTGCGATTTCGGTCCACTGCACCAGCAACCGCACGTTTCCCGGACGACTCGGGTGTTGGATTAAAGCGATGCATCTCGTTTCGACGCCGTGACTCCATGAGTTCCGCCACTGCCGTATCTTCGTCCGACTGCAGACAACGATCCGAAGGAACGGCGAGATAGTTGTTCGCGATTGATTGTTGTTGTGCAGCGTGTTCGGCGTTGGTCGTACAGTGCTCCGCAATAGGCTCGGCGACGTTCGCGTGCGTATTATCGTTTTCGATTGGTCCCGAATCGTTTTGTCGACCCACAAGCACCGATTCCGTGTCGTCGGGTTTCGGCGACTGATTCGAAAAGGTACGGCCGGATTCTATTATTTGATGGTTTTGTGTCAACTGCTCATAATTTCGCTCGTCGGATTGTAATGGCATGTCGTCGTCATCCGTGCGTGCGTGCAATTCGAGTTCTGCACCCGCCGCCCCCCCGTCGGCTTGTTCCAAAGTATCAATAGTTTTATTGACTGCCGTCGGCGGTGCATTTTTTTCGAACGCGTTGGCACCGTCTCCTTTTCCCAAAACATAAAATCCTTCGGTCTCTCGTACGGCGTCGTGTTCGCCGTTTTCCTGCAGCTTTTCGGCGCCCTCGTCCGTCGCGTTTCTGGATGTTGGCCAACAGTAACGAACTGACGCAGACGACGATGGAGATGAAGTCGACGACGGCGGTGACGGCGATAACGGCAGCGGTTCACTAGCGGTTGGACGGTCGTCGTCGGTGGTCGTTATTTCGCTGGTACAGCGGTCGGTGGCCGTTTCGCTGGTTCCGCTGCCAGTGACCATCTCGCTCGTTACACGATCAGTGGCTGTCTCTCTGGTACCACAGTCGGTGGACGTCTCGCCCGCACCACGGTCGGCGGCCGCGTTTTTTGATCGACGTACGTCGGTGCACCGTTCGACAACCAAACGCCGTTCACCGGCCACGCTACTAGTGGACGCGGATGCTGCCGAACCGTCTGTGGGTTTGGCGCCCAACGTGACCAATACCGAATCACCGGTCAGGCACTGTTCGCGTTGGCACGCGCCGGCCGACGTGAACACCAACGACGTGCCGCCATCGGCATCCGTGTCAGGCGTGGCGGTTACCGATGACCGCGCGTCGTCGGCTGACACGTAGTGCACGCTAAATCTGTGACTCTCGGTGTGTGACACGTAACCGCCGTCCAACGGGTGCCGGAGAACGCTCTCGCAGCTGAACACTATCGGAAAACCTGGTTCTGTAAAAGTGGTGGACGTGGACACCGTCCTAGTACCGGCTGCCGTAGTGGCCGACATCGCAGACGTGGCCGCCGCTTCGACCGGCTGTTGTTGGCCGAACGACATGTCGAGTGTGGTGTCGGCCGTGTCGCTGGATCCGGGCGTCGACTGTGGTTCGCGATCCGATAGCTGCGGCGGCGCCTCGTGGAACCTCGGCGAATAGATCTTCGGGGCCGATCTGACCCGGAAGTACGCGGCCACCAATTTCCGGTCACCGCTCCCGTCGCAGCTGCTGCCCGTCGACTGCGGCCTGGTCAGTCTGGCCAGTCTTGTCCTAACGCCGCCGCCGCCGCCGCCGCCGTCGTCGGGCCTATCGGTTTCCGGTCGCGCGTCCCTGGTCGGTATCCTGGGCAGTTTGACGGTCGCGCCGGCTTTGTTGGCAGCCCCAGGTCTTTCCGTCGTCTCCGTCGTTCGGTCCGGTCGCAGTCTCGGCAAAACGCCACTGTCCCGTCGTCGGCCGTCGTCCGTCGAGGTGGTCGCCGACGACGGTTGCTGCGGCAACGAAATCTTCCGCTTGTACACGTGCTTGAACTTTTGACAACCTTTGAACGCCGCGAACGACAGGCGCCGCCGCTCGCAGTGTACCGCCACCGACCGGACCTTTGGCCTTTTCGACGGCTTTTTATACGCCCTGAGCACCGCCGCAGCCGCTGCTTCCGGGTCGGCAGTCGACTCGTTTTGCGGGCTCACGTCACCCGGCCTTTGCAAGTATTTATCCAACCCTAATATATCGGTCTGACACGATTTGTTCGATATCGGTTGCACGGGCGGGACACTGTCGTCGCGTTGATATTTGAGCGCGTGTCTTCTCATCGCCAGCTCCGGCGTCGAGTACCGCCGTGGAAAAAATCTCGGCGGATCCGACGTCGTTTTCTGCAGACATGATTTTTTCGTCGACGATTGGCCGCTGAAAACGTAAAAAAAAAAAGCAGTGCAGTTCAAATTCAAACTGATACTGATATCGTGGTATAATCTTGCGACTTGACTTAGATTTGTATGCGCGTGTCTTACCTTTCTAACGATATGCAGCGATGGTGTTTTTTCGGAAGCAAACCAGTCTTCGTGAAGACGTCCATGTTGTACGTGTCGACACTGAAAAAAAAATATACGCCACTTATACGCGATAGGTATCGCAGGAGCGCGCGTGTAATGCCGTCACTGTTTTCGAAAGTCTTACGGAAACGGACGGAACACGCGACAGCGTTCTTACACCGTCTTACACTAGTGATGAGTATAATATCATATTGAAACAGTACCTATATTAAAGTTACACGCCTGTATGCAATACATATATATATATATATATACATAGTCTGTTGTTTCGACTCGGGTTATAAATATATTTTGTTTTTCCTTATCGTATTTGCGTTATTGTCTGTTCCGGGAGATTGTCCAGATGTGCGTAAAACAACAACGAAATGTATTTATAAAAACACTGGAAAGCCGCCTGGAGGAAGTGGCGCCTTATGTAGACACTGACGTAGTCACGCAGTAGGTTAATAAACATATATATATATATATATATGTGTGTGTGTGTATGATATTATTATGCGTGTCAGTCGGCAACCGATAACAATAATAATGTAATTTACCGTGTCCAAGACGGTGTAAACTAATTATAAGACATTTATATATATATATATATATATATACATACAGATATAAGTTTATTGCTGTGTACGTAAAATAATATTATGTCTTGTGTTTCAAAGAAATTCAACTGGCCCGCGCGTGTAATAATCTAATGAGACTTGAGGAAACTATCCATTGATTGACCTATATTGACCCGTCGCATACAACGATTTTAAACCACAGCTAGTCGTGCTTCGGACATTTTATACGTACATGCATATTATTATGTTGTAAAATTACAGTACCTATCTACGTATAGGTATCTTGCGCGAGGTCATCGAGCGGTGTCCTTATCTTTAAAAAACAGAAATAAAAATTTTGTTTTTAAACGACGTAATTCGAAAAACGCCATAATATATATGTAATAGGAAGTTGGAATACTTGAACGTGCGATAAGTTACCTAAGTATATTACATTACATCTATATATTACAGATACACGGCCGTATTACAATATGTCTTACACGAAGATTTTTTAGAGCCGAATAACACCCGCGTGCTTCGTTACTTAACTGCTCGCGACCCAAATAATAAACAGAAAAAAAAACAACTTTAATATTACACAACTGTGGCCCGTTACCAAGTGCGCGGTGACGAGGTTAATGTACTCGCGTCACGAAATCAAAGGTCTGTAGCGGGTTCATCCATCAATCTTTTTCGTACATTATTCGTATTTATTAATATCTATTCTCGAGACATTCCCTTACGACCGACGACTACTATTTTACAATATAATGCATGGGTATTACGGGTATGTTTGATTCTATGTACGCATTTTTCAAAGCTCTGCCATTTCGTTAAACTTTGATAATATACCTTCCTGTACATTGCCAGGTAATCAGTCGCGTGGCGTGTGATGTTCATAAAAAACGATATATCCCGTTCAGTTCTTTCAACGCACGCCGAAAGCGGCGGAAACGCTGCAATTACCTTTTTGCTAATAATGACGAGCGATGCCATTTTGTGTACAGGTATACCTATACGACAAAATAATATACAATATCAATCGGAAAGGTTTCCGTGTCGTTTGACAGTAAACAAAAGTATACGGGCTTATAATAAAATACAATATCATGACAGTTAATGCCGCGCAAGAAGAAGTCGTAGAATAAGAAAAAGAAAGACGTAATATAATGATAATAGATATATCTACACATACATACATACATACATACCTAAACTCACCTAAACGGCTAAACGTTAACCATACAAAATAACGACAAACTATTTTGACATTTCGTACTTCACGTATAACTGTTAGAACAAATTCACAAAATGAAATATTATGTGCCCTGGCCGGTATATAACGACCAAACTATAAACGCAAAAGTCAGCTGACTCGCGTGCCAAAAACGTTTCTCTATATTACGTATTCGCTCGGCGACAACGACGCGCCCGCCTGACGGAACGACTATTACAACAGCGGTGAAGTCGAAGTCCGTCCGCGATCGTTCGTCAGCTGTGCTTGACCGCGGTTAGGGTATAATAACGTATAGAAGAATATAATATTAAGTATAGTCTCTACGTCGGCGTCCCGAGGTCAAAAGCGCAAAGTACGCGCCCACGTGTGCGACGGTGCCTGCTGTCGATCGATATACAATACGGTAATAATATTTGTAACAAAAATTAATAACCCCGCCGACGCGTTACCCCAATCTCCTACTCGCGTATATATCAATGGACGTCCGCTACGGCACTACACGCGGTCGTTGTTTACCGTCGTTATACATTTTTTATAAGGAAAAAAAAAAGATTTGCGAATTTCGCGTATTTAAAAATACGTGATTATGTGTATGCCAAGCACCTATTACGACGTGTACGGTTGGTACGCTTACCTGCCGGCGACCGACTTGACGGTTTTCGGGTTTTCGCACCGTCGTCCCGGCGCCTGGCCGCTGCCGCCGCTGCAAACGACGATTCACCGCCGTCGCCCGTCCGGACGTTGTGTGTACGGGTCCGCCGGTGCACGCCGCGGGCCACTCATCGGCGGCGGTGCACGCGCTTTTCGGTGCGTCGCGTCATCGCGGTGCAACGCCGCCGCCGCCGCCGCGATGCGCGTGTACCGGCGTGCGTGAGTTCGTATGTGCGTGCGGGTATGCACTGTGTAGGCATGTATACATACATACAGGGTGTCTGAAATGCGCTCGTCGGGTACAAGCCACACGCCACTGCGGTGCGTGGAAGGGGCGCTGAAATCTGAGCGACGTGCGTGTTAGTCGAAAACGGGCTTATCGCGATAGGTCCAAATCATAAAAATAATAAGATACGAGTGGCATTCGTATGCATAGGACGCACGAGTCGCCGTCTCAGTTAAAACACTGCAACGGTGCAGTTGTATTTGAGGGTGGCCACCACGGCCATTGCGCCCTCCCCTTGTTGAACTTTTACTCAGAACCTCCGCGCTGTTCTATAATAGGTTAGGTAAATCTACGAAATCCCGCACGATTGCAAAATTCGGTTTTTCAAATTCAAACGGACGTTTATAATAACATACGTTATGACGTGTGCAGTATTACCCCGATCTCTTTCGTCGGCAGTTGTTGTTTTCGATATTTCGCGTTTAAACAGTATCAATCAAACTGTACGAACACCTTGTATTTGGTGTATAACACACACATTATAACAGTATTGTGTGCGAGTGCACATGGATTCGTTATAAATAGACGCGAAAACATTGCTGAGACGGCGATAAATCGAAGACGACGTGATCATTTATCACGTCACCATCACCGCCCCAGCCAGGGTGCGCGGATCCGGAGACGCGTTATGACAGCAGACGGTTATATGTGGTAATGCATTTGGGGCAACTATAAATAGTGTGAAAATTGCCCGTGAATAATTCCGATGACGTCTACTTCAAGTTTTCATAAAAATCGATTTGATAACCTCAGTGTATACGCTGACGTTTTTTAAACAAACGCGATAGATATTATGCAGTAGCGCAGCCACATTTTCCACGTGAGAGGGAGTGACGGATAAAAATGCATAATTTATTACACGGTTTTAAGCACATATATTTATTTTTATATTATATTTAATCGAAATGGATTTATGAAATTTTGTTAAAATTATGTTGGTTGCTATGGTGATTATTTGTAAAAACTTTTTTGTATAATATATAGTGAGATAACAATAAGTTGAAATTACAAGTTATTTCTATATAAGTTACTTAAGTATAACAGAAATACGTAACTTTTTTATTGAAATAAAACAAACAAATTTATTTAGTGAACTTGTTAGCAAAGAAATGTACAAACTCACTGTTTTATAGCAAAATATTTAACAATTATAATATTCTTAAATATGTTAATTTGTTAGTAGGTATATAATTATATTAACAAAATACTTAAAGTAATAAAGTCTTATTTGGCGCTTATTTTCGTATAAAGTTTAGTAATTCAATTGTATTAAAATTGTGTATAAAGAATATTATTCTAAAAACTCGTAATCAGAAGTATTCAGATGGAATTTTTCAATGATACATTTTATCGAAAAAATCAATAATAATATTCATTCTTATAATTTCCTGTAATGCGTCCAATGTTAAATAGGTACGTTAAAAAAATATTTGATTTAAAAGTATAAAAATTTTAATTTTATGGAGGGGAGGGTCAGAATTAAATCTTTGCCTCTCCAGAATAATACTTAAGTTCTCAATTTTTCTCTTTGTCACCCCTTCTCCGATTGCACAACTGTCAACTATAATAATATTTAAAGTCTAGGATTCGCGTACAAATTAATATTATTAAAAAAATATGAAATAATATTTACAAACTACCTTACGTATAAACAATAACCTACGTCATAACTATATTTTAACTGTATACAATATAGTAGGTAAAAACAGTTTTTATCAGAAATCATGCGGAGTTTAAAATTAAGTTGTAATAACTATAATGAAAAATTATTAATTTTAATGAAACATTATTATGTTTTTAATTAGCTTATATTTTATATTAACTCTCGGCGGCATTATTTCAGTCATTAGTTATACGGGATACTAGGTATTATATTATTGTATATATAATGTATTACTATATATTAGCATTAGTTCATAGCAGTTATTACGTTTATGTATATATATCATGTATTAGACTTGTAGCTTATAGGTAAAAAAAACTACTTAATTAAAATAAATTAAATGTTATAAATTAACATGATATTTCACATTATGCGTCCTATAAGACGACTGTACGGACGAGTAGCGTACGTTTCGGTCCATGCTCAGACGTCGGATGTAACACCCTTCATTATTTTGCTTGGCGTTCGACCGCAACAGACCGAATTTAATTTTAAATTTCTTTCGATGTATAACATAATATTCTGTAAATAGTTCCATCGTCACCCCAGTTAAGTTTTTTTTTAGTAAATGATAACCAGATTCAGACATTCAGTGTAAATATTACCAACACGTTCGAATGATTCGATTTCTTTGTGGATAAAATGCGATTATCTAATACTTATGCTGTATCAACATTATTAGTCGGGTTAATTGAGGACACAAATATGAATTGGCTGAATCGACTTTAAATCAAGACTTTTAAAATTCAAACTGCGATAACTTTCAATAACTATTGTTTAATACAAAATCTAGTAAACGAACGCTTACTTATATTTAATAATTAGTATAAGTTATGTTTTGATATTAATCTACATAATTATTATTATGCTATATTTATATTACATTACGTATTTTTTGTGTTAAACAACATGAAATACTTAAGCAGAATGCCCATTCAGTAGTCATTACTCATAAAGAATTAAGTCATATCTATTAGACCGTCCATAATTTGAATTCTATGATTACACTAAATATTAAAGTACAATTGCTGAAAAATCATTAAATTATGAAAAAATAATTATAGGGTTCTTTTGCTACAACACGCTCATAGAAAAAATCTGATTTAGCTTTGGTATTTGTTTATTTTATCTTTAAATAAATATATTAATAAATTAATTACTCGAGAGTTTATTTTCATATTAATAGTTAATACATTATTGTTGTTATAAATTTATAATAATATATTTATTTTTATTTTTATTTTTACACCTATATTATAACATACTTTTAATTTGCTTTAAATATTTTTTCATAATATACTCTTTCACAATATTACATTAATGCATAGTACAACTATTTAAATTAAACTGTTTTAATCATAATATTACATTAAATGAGAACCGGACGAAGAGGCATGACGAAAATGTGTATTCAGGACAGCAAAATCTACTAACGATTGTGGGTTTATACTTTATTATATGAGTATATGACAATTGATGATATTAGTGAACTATAAACTACTACTGAAAAAACAAACATCTGTATAATATTGATTATAAATAATAAAACAATTAATTAATGTATCACGTTTGGATAACCGTCTTTCCAGACTGTCAGAGACGTATACTCTTTAACGCTATCAATTCATTGGGTCTATCAGTATAATATTGATTTTTTTTATTATTTATTTAGTTAATATTCCCGTTTCTTGAACTTTTCTCGCATTTTTGCCGTTCGGAATCGATGTCACAGATATTTCTACCGCGATGTAAGCTACGACGACGGTTCTGTTATCTGGGTCGCCTCGAACAATCCACTAGTCTACGACGTAAGCTCTCGAATAACGAAATGTATAAAACCAGGTATAAGTAATGTTTAGTATTATTATTATTATTATTTATTAAGATATTTTGTAATAATATCTTGTAAATTGTTAGTAGTTGTAAAGTTTTATTATTTTATTTTCAAACTTTCACATCGTTCTGACAAAAATTGGAATTTATATTTTATTTGTTTTTGTGATATTATGGGCTATGCGGGTAATAGAGTTGTTAAATTCAACGAAACGTCGATCGTTAGGAGGTATAACATTATAATGTGTATTCTGCATATAAATTATTCAAGTTTGTTGATTATTTTATATTATTATACATAAACTATTCACTGATTAATTGTATGTTATTGTTGTTCAGATAGTTAAGTATTAACTCTATTAACGAGTAAAGACAGATAAATTCAATTTTTAGAATATATTTAATTTTTAAATCTTTTAGATTTTAGAAGATAATATAATATATATATTATAAAATGAGATTTTAATAATAAATAATTATATCTTAACAGTTATTTGAAGAAGAATTACACAAACAAAAATAAAATACATGTAATAATTTAATAATAAAAATTAAAAAAGAAAGGACAAAAACAAAAAAAATTAAATTAAATAAATAATAATGATCGTTGATAACAATCAGCTGTTGTTTATATAAATTATAGTTAAAATAAAAATAGAGATAAATGAATAACGTACCTGTAAAAGCTCATACAATTAAAATTTAAACCCAATTTGTAGGATAAATTTAAGAATGGCTTTTATTATGATGGATGATGACATTACTAGAGAAAAGTTATGATTAAGAGAAGAAAAGAGATAATTTAAATGAATTCTATTTTGTGAGAAAGAGAAAATAGAAAATAATACGATTATACATTTTGTTATTATTAATTAAATATATAGCCACATAGGATTGAAAATCCATTGAAAATATTTTATGTTTGTCAGATTTTGCAAATGCGAGATACGCGTAGTTTTAATGGTACTAAATTGATAAATAAAAGTTCTTAAATAGATTTTTTTAAATTTAAAATGAATTCTCTACACGTCTAGACGCGACATCGATAGAGCTGGATTACGTAATTGAAATAACTATTAACATGTGATTTTTTAAACATACTTTCATCGATGAAGCATTTGACGCTTTACGTCTATAATAGGCTTTTGACGCGATTTCACTGTAATGATTTGAATGTTATACGTCATCATTCATCAGGCTTTGTATTTTACCTGCAGAATTTTGGTCTTTCAAAACCTAACTCGTATTTTAATAATAATATGTCACACAAGTTTTTAGATTTTTTGATGAGGATGCGTGATGTGGAGCATCTATGCTCGGGAGTGGACCTTGACAACTTAGAAGTGGGGACAAAAATATTTTGCATATACACATATTAAAAGTAATTTTATGTTGATGAAAATAAATGACAGTGGGATGAAGACAAGGTGAAATACCGTATTTGACGGGATCATAGATTGCACAAGAAAATGGATTAAATGCAATTGTAAATATACGATATTAAAATAATTTTTATGTTTCAATTAAAATATTAAAATTTCATAGAATACTTCATTTAAGTACCTACATGAAAATTATAAATTTATTTAAATGTAAACAATATTGTAATATAATGTACTATTTATTGTTTTATGGAATTTTATACTCATGCTATCACAGAATTAGACAAATATCTTAGTCTTCTAGTCATTTATCATTATGAAATTGCGGTTGCTCATTCATTTGCATATTTTTTTTCCTTTAATAATAATAAGTGCACAGTAAAGTAAAAATGTATTTTGTAACTTAAACATTACAAAAATAAATATTTTATGTTGCATAATATTAGTTTATCTCTAACTATTTTTCTTTATAAAATTAGTTTTGTTTAATATTAGTGTATGTTTTGATATTTTGATATTCTATATCATATAGGTAATGAATAGATCAGAGGAATTTATTCATTTATATTTTTGATTTAGATAACCGTATAAAATGGCCAGCTAAAAATAAATATGTTGAATATAACATACAGAGAAACTTGTTAAAGTCTGAAGTATACATACATTATGTATAATTAAAAAAATAAGAAAATATATTAGGTAGGTATGTTTAGAAATATATTTAAAAAAAAAATTATATTATATAATACCAATTTGTGTGATAATTTCTGAAAAGTTTGATATTATATCAACTATTAACATGCAATAAGGTATATACTGTTTTATTTTTATAGGATTATTAGGTATTTTTGTTTACTAATTTTGATTTCTTCGAGTTGTACTGAAGATGTATTTTCAATCATCATCAAACATGTTTTGTGAATCAAAAACTTATGTCAACACCCTTTTCAACTAGAACCAATGTACGCATTTTTATTAGTAAGTACAAAAAGAGCGTGATGTGTGAAAAAGGCACAAAACAAATCTATAATGAAAAATGCATGGCGCAAGACTTTCTTCGCAGTCGTTTTTCACAACAATATTTATTTCTAGCGAAGCACACCACACGCGTCCATATCGTGCATCGATTTTTTATTTAAGTTAGTTTTTGTGTAACATTTATTTTATGATGGGGTCTCCTAAAAATATTTATGTACTTGCATAAGAAACCGTAAATCGGGTCTCGTGTATTCAAGTTTTTTTAATAATTCAGATTTAAATTTGCATAACCAAAAACAGATTAATATTGATTTTATCATTATTCTAACGAAGATAATTTTTTTTTAACTTACAATGTTTTGACTTTAATAAAATTAGCGTTTCGTGAAATAGTCTAACTAAACCTATAGTTTGAGAACTTTTCTAATAAAATATTAAATGAGTTTCGTCCAACCGCCCAGCGCACACAGCGCCAATCGAGCACTACAGTAAGAAGTATTATTAAATATTATTATAATTTATAGTAATAAATTAATACAGTATTATTCATATTACTCATTACCTACCTAACACACGACTATGTTGAGTATTGATAGTAAATGCTTTATTCCATGCATAGTTAAACATTTCAATTAGGTAAAAACAACATATACAAAAATATATTATGAACAGAAATGTCTTCAAAGGTCCTTGCATTTTATGTCGGCTTGCAACAATATTGGACACTATAATTCAATCCTTGAAATAGTATCATAACTGCCAAGGTTTTCACGTGACTTACAATAAAATCGCGTTCTGTTATTTCATATATATTTGAAGTTGTGTAATATATATGTTATTGCATTACACGGCTAACAAAGTCCTAAAAAGCAAAAACCATAATAATCAATAAAGTTTTTTTCCTATTACAAAACTATTATTGAATACAATTTGTGTTAAATATTGACTAAACATATTGTTAAAATATTGTGTATAATTCAATTTATTAATTAAGCACTTATATATTATATTAAAATTCATACGCGAGAATAGTTTTTTTAAATCACAATCTAAATAATACAACAATTGCCACCATGAATTTATTTGCAAATTTGCGTCTAAGCAGTCCTGATGTAATAGACATTAGTGTTTTATTTCAAAATAAATCTATACAAAAATGCCCTTTGCAAAAAATAACGTATCTTATATCCGTATTCCGTATAAATATATATATTTTTTTTTATTAGTGAACCATTTCATTTATTATGATGTGTATACTGAATACGCTATAATATAATAATATGCCATATCATTAAAGTATAATAGGGATACAGTATACACAATCATGAAAAATGTTGATGACATTGTACTAAGATTTTTTTACAAATAATACATTTTTTTTTTTTTTGTTACCCACTCTTTAATTGTACGTTTATGTTTTATTTAATGCAAAATATATTCTATAAGTATAGTATTTTCATAAAGTCGTAAGTGCCTCGGGGAGTGTGAAACGTTATTACCTATTAAATAATATACCTACTAAAATTAACGTAGGTGTTTCATAATTTGATTCATAAAAAAATATCTGAGTCACAAAATGCTTCCATATAATATATGAGTAAAACAACTCGACTCAGTTTTAATAGATTACAATAAAAGTAAAAATCGGTAAATCAATTATTAATATTCATTTTAGTCATTATTATTACTAATATTTGTTTTGCTCTTTGGATAAAATAAAGCAACACCACTTCAATTTTAATTGCGTTAAGTGTGTTTTATGTTATATAAATATTATAATGAGTTTTTGACGTTTTTGTTCTACATTGCAAAACAAAAACTTACAGTACGAATGTTGTATAAATGTATAATTTCCAACGAAAAACGTCTGTAAACGAATTGGACCGACTGACTGCATAAAACTCACAGAACAACATTCAGAATAATTATGTGTGCGTTTGATTAGTTATATATTTTCTTATACGTAAATACTAAAACACTAAACATCTAGTTACATTAATCTAATCATATAATCTGAATTTCACAATACTTTTAACTTAACTATTATGTAGCAGTGTAAAAAGGTATAATAAATAAAGTTAATTTCATAATTATTATATATACATAATAATTATAATATAAATTATGTATATGGATGACTTCGCGAGTTTTTGAGTATTTTGTACAATGGATTAATTTGTGTGTGCTAATTTATATTCTAATAATGTTTTTAAAATGTGATTTAAGAAGTAATAATATAATAAGATTGTCTAATAAGCTGAGTAAAATAAAATGTGATACATCTCATAACAATTTAAAAACCATATTTTTCTACGAGTCTCTTCAATTTTTATTTTTTAATTAAATAAAGAATTTTAATTTCACCAAATTAACCAAGTAAATTTCGAACGTATTTAAGATGACGATATTAAATAAATATTATAAACTATGATTTATTTCTTAAAATGTTTCTATATGTGTATCCTATAGTTTACTTTATTATATTATATACACATATTATTGTTGACTAATGTTGTATAAATCATTTATTTATACAATTATCTATATTATATTAGATTAGACTTTAAAATAAATTTAGACAAATCGTTATTTTTTATTAAACGATCGAGTAATGTGTTAAAAATAATGCGCTTAGCCTTATAATTATAGACTAACAGCATGTTTTTTCATGCGTTAAATACGCGTCTTGGTTTTTTAATACTGGTTAGTATCTATAGAAGTCGAAATAAAATCGTTTTTTTACATCTACTGAATCTCGTGTTATAAAATATATTCTTTAAACCTCTTTCACTTTTGGTAATTATTTATTTCACTTTTTTTTGCGATTACCCACTGCAGAACTTATCAAACTATATCGTGTACACTGTATACAATAATAAAATTATATCGAACAAGACGTTGTATATGTACCCACAACACGTACGGGTAAAAGTATTAAAATCATAATATCCGACCAAACTGGTCGACGACGGCCGATGTCCGATGAGATAATTACGGAGAAAACCCGGACCAACGACTCGGCGGAAACCGATATAGGTTCCCGAGCTTTTATAACGCATAGCCAATAGGGGGTACCTATAGGCTATAGGTATATCGTACAGTTATTTTAACGATTGCAATAATAATTATATTATTAGATGTACAATATTATCGAAAGTACGTAGAAAGCAGTATCTGAAATCAAAACCGTAGATCGAAACCAATCGCAAGTACTGCACGTACCTGCACCGTGTACCGTACCCTAAATATAAGCTCATAACAACCGACTTGTAATTTCTATGCGCATATATATTACGATATATGAACGATAAGTCGTAAAAAAATATAATGTGTTCGTGGCCGAAAAACGCGTCAAATCGTGAACGTTGGAAATTGTCACGCGCAGAGTAAAAATACTTAAACTATGTTATTTTAACACATTATACAAACATAACAATAATATTCGTGATCCGTGACAGCAGTGCGTCTAGACGCGCGCACCGGGCGTGTTGGCTAGTGTCCACGTGCATGTCCGGTGTTTATATTATTATTATACGCGCGATTAATGCATTTGTCGCGTGATGAATGTCTTAACAGGCAGAGTAGAAGGGTAAAGAGTTGAAAAAACACGATTTTTGTAGGATTATTTTGATTTGAAAAATCGAGTAGAACGTAAGCGTGCGTAGGTAGTTACTGCAATGTACACAGGCTACGGTGACTTCGAGTATGCGCACCCCACTCCCCAAATAACGTCAGCAATTACAACATTTTCCAATAATTAATTCCATGATGTTCTCGTATATGTTATTGTATCCTATCCATTTGTTTTGTACTTCGAATTTATTTTTAAAACAAACGTTTGTTTTTATGTCGTTTAAAAATTTGAGTTGGCTGGCCTAAAAAATATATGTATAATGTATATATACTTCGATTATCACTTATAACCATAATTACATGTATTTTTAATATTACTGTAATCATTTATTAAACATTTTAAAATAATAATTTTCATGAATTCTGAATAAAAGTTACTTATATAGTTTAACATATGATATTATTTATAATTGTTTTTCTTTTGGAAGTCTGTCTTACAAAACAGATTCCATATTAATATATTAAAATCCAAAATATATTAATTGTCGAGTTCAAGCACGATAATTATAAAAAATGTATAGCCGTCGAATCGGCAGTACATACTATACCAGCATATTGTATATTATATACTACCTACACATATTATATGATTTGAAAAATCCGATAATAGGAATTGACAACCACGGTCCCATTGGGACACAAAACGCGGTAGAACGTATAATTTATATATTTCCTACCCGGTAATAACAAGAAAGCGATACAAAATATAATACAGTGTCTGAACAAAACGGGATTATTATGGATTTTTTTCGGAAAGGGAGGCGAGTATAGGGGCGGGTACAAAAACGGGGTGAAAAAACGAAAAATTCCGATCGTCGCGTATCGTCATGTGCTCATCACCGAGTGTCGTTTAACCCCACGTGCACGCGATTTCAAACAAGTCGGCCGTCTCGACCTTGGCTCGCCCGAACGGCAACACACGGGTTACGCCGACACCGTACGAAATTGTGCTCACCGCGTACAATAACTGCCAGTCGCACCGGTTTCGATTTCATTACAGTACGTCTGCGGTTTCCGTCGTCACTGCAATAGCATAATGTTATCACGGCATTTATATTAACTGAATTATTATGTAAGGTTTAAAAATATTCAAAATATCGTTTACAATAACGTACTCGCGTCGTGTTTCGATTTGTTTTTCCGCAAAAACATCTCTTTGGACGACGTTTCGTTATCGCACGCGTGTGTGAACGAGTGCGGTTTGTTTTCGTTTATTCCGTATACTATTAAAGCGATAATAATATATATTATATAGGCATGCAAAAACCGTACGTTCGGTTTCGGTGTCATTGAAGACCGGCCACGGACCTTGCCGCGACAAACATCCTATTATGGTGCGGGAAAGGTAAAGTCGAACGATGATTATGTATAATATTAGTATATATTATTATATATAGTACTTAGGTATTGTAATGGGCCGACGACGTAGAAATAGAGATAGCCAGACGGTCAGGTAGACAGAGAGAAAATAGTTTTGCACATCTGTTACGATGATAGTAAGTCGGTTGTCGAGTTTCACAACGGCAGACCACGGTCGAAATCAAAAAGTCTGCCCACGGGAATGACATATTATTATAGCGTATACGGGTGATAATCTTACAAATTAGTGCAACACGTTATTATACATGCACACGACTATACGAGCAATGTAACATTTACAATTTATACAGGGGAGCGAAATTGATAAAAAATATTGTGCTGTTGGTCATACAGAATGGCGTGTATACGTCGTGGTTAAATGTAAATAATACATTTTGTATAGCCATAAAGACATTGATTTGGGGTTCAGGTTGGTAATATAACTTCGTGGCGACTACTGATTGACTTTCCTGCAGTCTAGCCCCCTAGTTGAACCAATTCTACACTCACACAATCTATATGCATTCAACACCCGGAGATATGAGGACCCCGCTGAACAACCCTTTTAAAATTTAAAAATCAATTAAACAAAATAATATTATTTACGATTATTTTCGGACGGGTTAATTGAATACCTCAGCGTAATATGATCTATCCTGAAAAGTTCATTTCGTCAATTAATTTGGTATATGATTGAGTATTTATACCAGTGAAATTACAATAAATTATACTTCTACTGCCTTAAAAAATAATTTTTAAATAATTTAAATAGCGAATTCTGTATTTTTTTCGTAGATACAAGCATATCATTTTATTTTATTTATTAAATAAAATAAATAAACAGTTTGCTTCTATCGTAATAATATCTCGACATAAATATCGAGACACAAAACAGTGTGCAGTATGTATAAATGTCAATCTCTTTATTCAAACGTTTTGTTTTATGTTGGAATTATTGACGTTTCGCAATCGTGAATTTTTCATTTAGACATTGAATTCAATACCTAATTAATACTGTGAACATACACGTAGTAACGGTCGCCCCGCGCGCACACATCTTCGAACCGTACATAGGCCGCGTCGTGGGAGAGTGTAAGCGCGCCGCGGTCGCCGGTCCACGCAACATCTGCGACCGCGTGCTTCGCGACCTCACTTCGCCGTCAGTCGTCGATATTAGCTCATCGCGTTCCGTTGACGGCGGACCGTCGTCGTCGTCGTCGTCGTTTTGGTGGTGGCGCGTGGTCGGGAGTGTGGCACGACTACGTTATAAATGATAATATAATATTATACAACCGGTTCGGCCGAGGCGCTTTTTTCGATTTTCCCCTGGGATTGGCCTGTATATATCTATTCCGGCGCTGGCGGACTCGGGAGTGTCACTCCTACGCCGTCGTCGCAATATAACATACATTATAAAAATATATTTGAACCCATACGGACTATATATATATAAATTTATATGAGTACCGTCCGGATGCTGCAACTGCTGCAGGTATGCGATTTTAGATTGTTAAATATACGAACTCAATTAGGTACTGCACCCGCCGAAACGGACTACGCGCGACTTTGATTCCACGACTCGCTAGCTGCGCCCTGTACAATATAAATATACATTATGTACAAATTAGGTGCCCGTGATGTATAATATATGGTCACTGCAGAGGCGTTTTATATAGGCGTTGCATTCTCGTATTTGTTTTTGATCCTTGCCGGAAAATATTTTAAAACGACACAGGAAAATACAAATCCGTTCGCCGCACGTCCCACGCCAATTACTGCGCGCAATTTTGACCGGCGGATATATAAAATCACTATAATCACTGCAATTATGGCTATACGTCAAATATAAGACGGCGCGTACAACGCGAACCGTATAAACATATTCAACGTCAATAATATTGGATGCATAATGAACCCATTATATAAATCGTGTACACGCGAATCACGTATATTCGATCTTAATGGCGTTCTTGTGCGGAGAAATTAAAACCGTAATTCGTGTATTTCGTCATCCGTTTTATTTTTGATTTAAATTCAACGAAGAAATAATAATTACATTTTAAAACGAAGTGCCAGCTACGAAGAATGATGTAGATGGTTGTTCCATTGTGCAAGTAAAATTTGTGTAAATTTTTCCAACAATGATACATAAACTACTTGACTTGACCAAAAACAAACTGATATGCGACCGAATGAATTTGTCACACATTACCGAATGAGACTATTTTTAGCGCCATGGAAGTTTTCAATAGTTTTTAATTTATTTAACATTTAATAATATTTATTTTCGAATATGACTGTTACACGAAGTTCCATTTTAACAGCAGAGCTGTGGAGTAACACAAGAGTACCCAACAAATTATACACAGCTCATCTATAAACTTTAAATTCCTATCTTAGTAATATACTTTACTAATTATAATTATCACAAAAGCGTACAGAATTCTTGTCAATTATTATTGTATTTTATTCAGATCAGTCATGATTCAAGATATGATTCAATGATTATATGTATGCCTTATATTTGAAAAATATTGAGTAAGCTGCCCACCTATCCCCTCCGTTGCAAACGTCTGTATGACTACCTACTTCATCGCAAATTGATTTTGGTATATTGAAATTCTCAGAAAAATAGTCTGCTTTGGAATGTTTAATTAAAAACGTATGATGTCATTTAAAAAAAAATGCATTTATAAAAGCGATGACGATTAAAAATAATAAAAACATTATTTATTTTCAAAAATTTTGTTTTGTGATGATTTCAAATTTTCGAATTGTATAAAACAAATATTTCCAAAAATGCTTATTTCGATATAATTTGTTTTACCCTCAGACGAACCCTCCTGTACCTACTGATCTATGTATATATAATAGTTACAAATTATAATAAGTTGATTTAATCTTTGAATTGCGTGTGTGTATAGTAGGTGGATAACAGACCGCAGCCTCGTTCTACAACTCTAATAATACTATATACTATATGATATTTTTTAGTAGCTTTATGACATACTATCTTATGGTCGTAATACAACCCTTTCCCGTATAACAGCACGCACCGATTTTCGCAAACATTTGCTATCATTTGTCGTTGCGTGTAGCGGGGCGCGATCGTCGTCATCATCGTGGTCGTCGACCGGAATATTCATAACGACCGCGGCTCGGCGATTATGTATAACCATGTATATCACGTGCAATAATATGTTATAATTTATATCCTCCGCAACCGTTCTACAAGGGTTTGCGCATTTAGAAGTACACGACATTATTTTATTTTTCTATCCAGATAATTTAATAACAAATAACAATATGATATTATGGTATTATATTTGTGCGCATGTATGATGTTTTGTGACCACACACCGCGCGCGGTCCTACACAATATTATCGTATACGCGGAAATTATCGAATTACGCGCGTTGCGAAAATGCGCAGTTATATAGTTAGAACTCGGATAGTATTATAGTACACACAATATTAAAAGGTGTTAGGTAGATGTTAATATGTAAATAATACGTGTTTAGATATATCCTGTATAGTGTCAATATACATATACGATATACATACTTAAAGTCGTAGTCACGTAGCTTTGATCCTTTATATTCAGTACAGTAGCGTCATTTCAGTTTTTGTTTGACTAGGGCAACTACTAACTGATTTGCCGACTCAAAATTTTTTTCACGCAGTTCACATACATTAGTGCCATAGTTGTTGAGAGGAGGGGGGGGGGTTAATTTTCAGGTATATGAACGTTACACAAAGGATTTTGAAGTTTTAAATACAAACGATTTTGTCAAATTTATTTATATTTAATGTATATTAATATTTATTTTATAGAATAATTAAATAATATGTAAATAAATAATAAATAGGTAATAGGTACCTTTTAATACTGCAGATTTACATTCACATAATGTAAATACTAAAAAAAAAACTAACAATAAATCAATACTTATAAAATATCAATATTATAATTTATAACAATGGCCTTCAGTAGTTAAAAATAAGACTTCTTATAATTTTTAAATGTGCCGACTTAAGGTTGCTGTAAATGTCAGACTAAGGCAAATGCCCAAGTGGCTACCCCCAAAATGACGCCACTGATTCAGTAGGTATCTAGGCGATATCGTTAATTTCGTCGTCGAAACAATGTTATGTATATAGTTTTTGTATTGCTAGTTGCTACCTTCGCTTAATATATGACGCTCGTTTCAATCGAGTTACCTCGTGAACGCGCAGGTACATGTTTTACCCATTTAAAATATATACAATGTTAAGTGTTTCGAAAACAAACAGAATAACCTATACTCTATTATATGTTAATTTGTATTTTTGACAAGTGTATATGCATCGGATTACCATTAGTGCCGGAGCAGCTTTTGAGTCACTAATTAGTGCGATTATAATAGTAGGTATTTTAGGTAGGTACAATAATTGAAAGTAGTTGATAATTTTTTCCTACAAAACGATAACTATACATAATATAATCAAATGGTTTTTTTACGAAAGCGATTTCGGCATGTGTATAAATATAATGTAACTACTACCTATATGTATTGTGTTAATATTTATATACCAGTTATAGGTATTAAGTATAAAAACACTTACACACTTTACAATTAACCATGGATATCAAATCAGATAATAGCATTATAATGTTATATATATGTGGGACGAAAGTGGAAGTTACAAACGTCATAATATTAAATAAATCAAAATAACAATAATTTTGTATACAATTTACTCGCTTTAATCTTTCCAAACATCAATTTATTATGTATAAATATAATATATTATAAATCATTTAGTATGTTTTAAAAATTAATATACGATTTTATGCACAATAATTCCTATAGGTATTTTTAAAATTCATACGCACAAAATTATATTTTTACCATTTAAAAATATTTAGTCACTAAGGAATAATAATACAATATTATTGATTTAAATTATTTAGACTAGACTCCAGATGATACGTATATGAAATACACCTACAGATTATGCTCAATCGTTAATAAACAATCATATCATCTAGTATGGTGTTCACTATATATATTAATTTAATATTATTTTAGTTGTCGTTGTTAGTTGAGTACGTAATAGATTAAGGACAAAAATTAAATTAACATGTTCAAATTATTTATTTAAATAATAATGCTTTAAATATTAAATCTACAAATAAATACCAATCGTTATTTTATACTGATTACCTATTATTAATTAAATTGCATAAGACAATATTCATTTTAAGCTCATCCATGTTTTATTATATAATAGTAATAAATATTTCTTTCTATAAAACATTTTCATGTCACATTGCAATTCGATTACACACTTTTGTATGTATCCATTCCATTGTGTATTGTACATTGTTATTGTTATTATTATTATTATACAAAAATGTATTATGATTACGATTAAAAAAAAAAACAAGAATGTTTTTTGTATACTTTGTAATATATATGTTTAATGTCAATAGTTATATAATCAGATTCATTTTTCACATACGTATAACACTATAAGTCTATAACTAATCCTTTTTATTCGTGTGTATTCATTTTTTTATTACGATATACGATTACATTGAAATCGTTCAGTGTTCGTTGTCCATCTCAAAATAAAATTATTTTTCTTATATTAAATGGGATTATTAACATTTATAGAGTATTTAAATTATTATTATATATTTTATAATTTAATATTGTAATATCACATAATAGTATTTATTATTTTTTTTAAATGTAATATATTGAAAGTATTAATTTATTGCAAAAGTTTAGGTTAGACGGTTAGACCCAATAAAACAAAGCAATATAAAACAATATAACAATATAAATAATTATTTTTTAAAATTCAATTGTTCTATAGTAGTACCTATTTACTATTTAGACAAGATAAAATAATATAAAAAACAATTAAAAAAATGAGGTATTTTTTCGTTGGCCAACTTTATGAACCATTATTCTAATAATTTTTTATAACATTGGAATATAGCTAGTAATAGTATATTATAATATCATAGTTGATACCATCGATGCTATGTATATGTTGCATATAATATTTAATATATACGCGATTATTATAGATCATAATAAACTATACAGTTGCAACCGTTTCAAGTCATACGTCGTAATAAGTTTCAAATAAATTTAAATCAATTGGTTGCTTTTTTATTTTTATTTTCAAAAAGAAATCAAATTAAATATTTCACGATTTGTTGTTATTGTTTTTAATATGATATCTTTTATTCTTATGCATATTGTTATGTCCCGAGTACTTAAAATTCATGTTAATTTTGTTGTCTTATATAATTCCAAACAATTAACCCAATTTATTTCAAAACAATAGAACGCTGTTGTTTGTTGATTCGTGTGACCCAACGAACTCACGACGTATATTCTTTTGTGTGATTTGTATAATACAAATCTTTCATTCTTTAATTTTCATATACATACTACAAATGTAAGTACGTAACATATAAGTTATGTTTCCACGGAGAAACAATAATATATTAACTACAAGTTATAATATAGCATATATGTATACAATATAAGTATAATGCACTTGCAAATTATAATATAAGTATCCACATACACACAACCGAATTCATGCTCATATAACTTTTGTTTCATAATCATCACTAATCACTATATAGGATTTGTGAAATTGGTCATAATCATAATATTATTTAGATATAAAAATTATTTATACGTAGTTCGAAGAATCGAAAATTAGACATTATTGTTTATTCTTTTTTATTTAGCACGTGTTTCAACTACCTACGTGACATCTCGCCCATAATCTATTAAACCAAACACTTATTTCGAAATCTTCTAGTAATAAGAAAACAAAAAAAATAGGATAGGTCACAATCTCATTTAAAATGTCGTTGAAAAACGATTACCTATTGTTCAATGTTTACCTACCCGAAATGTCGAGTAAAAAATAACGTCAATTTTTTTTTTACTATCTTCCGTTTTATCGATACTCGATACGATTGTATAGTATACCTTATACAATATAAGGTATAAGTACCGTTTTTTTGTAAAGATTAATTTTTTATTTCAATTTACTATTTTTACATTGTACAAATTATTATATTCTGTTGTTTCGAAAAGAAATATGATTTCTTTACCTTTCTACATAATATAAGGTACTTTGGATCTCGGTGTATCACGTATAGGTACATAAGAATTAAGAAGATCTAAAGTTACATAATTTTACTCAAACTGAACTACAAATATGTTCTGTAATTTATAAATAACAAGCACGTCTAATATACATCCGCTATACGATTATTATATTTTGTAACGATATAGTCCACCGGGTAAAGTGAGAGATAATTATAATATAATATATCCATCAAAGCAATAACAAGAGATAAAAATGTGTAAATTCATACTTAAAGAAAATTTTTTTTCTTTAAATATTCCGTAATTTTTGATACATATTGCATGTATAGTTTAACAATGTGCAACACTACTATTCACAACTTCACAAGGTTTTATTCTGGAGAGTGGTGATTGGAGGTGTATAGGTATATTCATATATTTTATTATTAGTAATTTTTGATGTTCATTTATGGAAACTTGCCGTAAAACACACACGCACACATATATATAGAACGTACGTATATGTTTGTGTATGCTGTATGTATTATATTGTATGTGTGAGTGTAACGTGTGTGATACGGCCCGATTGTTGTTCAGTGTGTCAAAACAACAAAATATACATAAAGCCTATGTTAAACGATCATCAGACATCAAGTATCTATGAATTTACGATTTATTGGTTTGTTTAACTTAAAAGTTTGATTAATACAAAATAATATGTATTTCGTAAATATTGGTATTTACAAAACTATACAGTAATTCGCAATAAATAATTAATTGTATACCAAAGTTCTTAGTCATTGGTTATATTTTATAATTTGTATTTTTTTAACATTAATTGAAAATAAATTATATTGGCTAAATAATCGTAGTAATAATTATGGTACCTACCATAGAAGAATTATTAAATTAACTATGGTCTATGATTCGAATAAACATAGTTTATAATGCTATAAAATATAAAGATGATTGTGTGAATAAAATAAATTCGATACTGTGTGTTTACATAATTGGTATAATTATTGGATGGTACGCACATTACCTGTAATATGTTACATTATTATAACTGCGGTTTCATCATTTTTTTTTGAAATAAAATAAAAAACATGAACCCAATACTCACAGTTATTTATACAGCATTATTGGTGTTCTTAAGATATATCAAATGGTTTGTAGCGGTATATTTATCAATTTCGATCCATCGATTATTATTATATTAGTTGTTTCTATTACATTGTGTGGAAGAATATAGAAAGTCGCGTTGGTCTGTTCAAGATCGGTCTGAACCAGTTTGTTTATGGCGTGAAGTTTTTCGAGTGAAAAACACGAAAACAATACAGGAATGCCGTCTCGGGTTCTTTATTGTGCAGTGTGCAGATATCGACTTTCGTATGATGGTTGCGTGTATTCAAGATTCGAACCAACTATTAACTCTCTATACATTATTTAAGTCCAATCACTAATAAGTTTTTCACTTAAAAGCGTAATATTGTTGTATATGTAATTATATTATGTACAATTTGCATTTTACCCAAATTGTTACTCAAATCATTTATCTACTGAGTATTAAAATTGCAATACATTATTATATATTTATATAGTTTGGTATTTCACTCGGCGTAAACTTTAAAGTGTTTTACTGTACAAGTGTATGCCTATACAAAAATATTATTTTGTGCATAACAACAAACAATGTGAGCAAAATTAAAGGTCGCTAGGACATAAAATATCCATTTAATTTACGATTTAACTCGATTCCTTCAACACTGCTAGTATAGTGCTAGTATAATATATAAAATATACCAATCATTATATATCCACATAGTTTGTAAAGTCGTTTTTTTATTTTTATTTTATATGTATATATGTTCGTCTTTTGAATTATAGTAAACATAGGTAATAAAGTTTAAAAAATGTTAACGTACAATTTTAGTTAGGCTTATATAGTCCTCACAGAACATTGACGATTGACCTATATAATATTATGTCTATGCGTTTCGTTTTTATTTTATTACATATTATTAATATTTTTAAATTTACCCGTTATGACTTATAAGCATTATAATCAACAAATCGCTAAATATTAGTTATTAACAAAAATCCTTTGGTTAAAACATATTAACTATGATTAACTTCAATGCTCTAATTATTCTGAAATCTAACATATTATTTTAGTTTCGACGACGACAAATGTAGATACTATAATGAGTCTTATAAAATATTTTACTAAAGTTCACGTCATAAATTATTTAAACTAGATAAAAAAACTTTCATTGGGGGCAATCGATAACTATTATAGATGAATATAATATAGCGGAATATAGATATATAGGTATACTAATGACCAACACATGCATAATATTTAATTAACTAAATAAAAACATTTTTTATTTTAGACATATTTATGTCAATATTTTGCACGCTCTAAGTCATAATATTTGAAGTATATAACTACCAATAATTTATAATCTATATCTTTATTCTACTAATATAAAATAAATATACTATGTACATTTTACGTATAATTTAAATTTATAGCTTTTCGTCTTTCGTGTGTTATTTTATAAATTATGATTAATAAAGTGTTTTAAGCGGTGTTTTAATCAACACCGCATAATGGTATCAATATATTCTTAATGCTAATCTCTATACTTTATAGGTCAGTTATCTATACTGTCTTACTAATATTTATACATTGTAATTAACTTTAGTCATACGACTTTATACTGAAGTTAGAGTTAATAATATTAAATTAAATGTAAATAACATATTATTGATTTTATTTTTATAAATATTATATGTCTATATATTATGTAAGCAGAACGACATATTTTCGTTGTAAATATAGGTGTGAATTTGCACCAAACTGCATATTTTATTTTAATGATAAGATACTGCTTTTTTAGTACAAAATTTGAATAATGATTTTTTTTGGAAATTTTCAAATTTTTATGTAATTATTTGACTTTTCTAAGATTTTTTTTTTTAATAATTTCCAATTATCAACCTAAAATGTATTTATTTATTTTTTAGTGTTTTTTAATTACATTTTTTAAACATAAATGTAAAATTAAAAGAATTGTTTTAGTCGCCATTAGTATAACTACTTTTATTATTTAGGTAGTAATTTATGTAGGTAAATTTTATTTTGTGAATTTAATTAACTAAAAATATATAAGTGTGTAATTGATTACTGAATTTATTATATTTTTAAAAATAAGGGTTTTCTTTTAAATAAAAAAAATGATACTTTTAATATTTTGATTTAAATATTGAAATTCTTATTTTAGCACTTTGAAAGTAGATTTTAAACTTATTTTAATTTTAAATACATTTTATAGTCAATTAAATTCACAGCCCTATAGATTATTAATTAATAATAACACGTGGTCGTCCAACATCTGTCACACATACACTGCGATTATATTATGTATCTTATAATTTATAACACTTACCTACAGGTATTCTCGTATTTGTTTGTATTTGTGTCTCGTACTCTCGGTACTCATGTACCTATTATATTATATACTGTATCACTATATATTATACTCTGACCATACAACGGCCTTCTAATTTGGCTTTGATTCTCTTGCGCTAAACTATATTTCACTATATAGTCATAATTATTGCGCGTTGGTGTTTTCTTCGTTTACCATTACACTATACACAATACTAAAGTCTAAGGTGGAAGAGAAATGTGTCAAGAACAGACACAATACGCGCTATATATGGTAAATGTATAAACAATGTACACGCAGCTGACTATGTATCATACGTGAACTGACCGTATTTATAAATAATGTATAATGCATAAACGTTGACGACAGTAGTACATTAGTATCTATATCTACCGATGCTGATAATTTATTTGACTTCAATATATTATCAACATTGTATTATAGTATAGAAAATTGGATACAACATAACAGTAATCAATTCATTTTGATGAGGTATTCTGTTATTTTAAAATGTAGGTACACATACCTAATATACCTATATGCACTTTTGTGAGTAATATAAGTAATATAAGGTATGCCTATATATATATATATATATATGTATATATAATAATAAACGTATTATATTATATATTGTAATATTCAAAAAATGTACCTAATAACAATTGAAAAATTAAACCGTAAAGAAAGAGTCAGGTGCTTTGATTGTATACCTGATAAAAATTGTTAGGACGAATATAAACATAAAACATGACTTACCTAAACGTTATATAAATATAAATTAAACAACCATAGCTTTAAGATGTGATAAATCGAAAACATATACAATGGGTCTTGATATTTTGGTATTGAGTCAGGAAGTACCCTCAGTGATCTGATATATTTTTACCACATTTAACCATAATTTTATTAGAATTTTAAATATTAAATTCGAACAAAAATTATAAACTTGTCGGCGATACTAATTATTTTTACAGTATTTACACACATATTCAATAAATGTAAAATGAAAACTAATTCATTTTACTTTTTACCCGGTTTCTGTTTTAATATTTAATTTTTTTAGTAATTCAGCAGTTACCCTGCCTACTATGTCTCATATGTGTCGGATTGACAAGACTCTACTGCAAGTACTGTTGTATTTGAATTCTTATAAATTTTTTAATTAAACGAAATATTTATCTTTAGAATACCCGCTTATAACTACCCCGTAAATATATAAAGTATTCATAGAGTTATTGATTTTTTCCGAAAAAATATATTTTCCAAAACTTCTGACTTTGGATTAGAAATACTATTTGCTGATTTAAAATGCTTATCATCGAATTTATATTTTCTAACGAGAATAAAAACTATCGATTTCGTTCGTATTTGAAATATTACAACGAATCGTTAGAAATCGCTTAGTACAAATGGGTTTATTCAAGAACAAACAATAACCATATTTGAATAATTTAATTTCCCGGTTTTTTTCGCTCCACGCAAGGATGTATTAAGCGAAAGATGTACGGTTGATAACAGCTTATAGCGTCATTGAATTCTAAACAAGAGAGTGTACCTCAAAATAACATAATTTGATAATGTTTTTCCTTCAAAAAATTAAAACAAAATTGTTATAAGTCGTTGAAATCATTAAACAGTCATAGTGGTAGTTTGGTTGTTGTTTTATTCGGCTAGTTACGTTGTAAATATCAAAAAATTGCTGTTATTATTTTAGTGGGTAATCTCACATGTATTTGTCGAGACTTATCGGCCGATACGATTTAATGGTAAATTCGTTAAAAAAAAAAAATAAATAATATTATCGTTTTTAATTTTTTTTAAATTTTTTTTATGTTTCAGAAATATTATGTTCCTGTTCTACTCGAGGTTCCGATTTTTTAACAATTGGTGCCTGTAAAATGCATTATTCAATAATATATTATGTTAGTCGCAATTTAATTCTCAGCTCAAATTCATATCATTGAAGGTACCTACCTAAATTCTAATATTTCTGTGCAAACGTTTATTGCTTTTAATTTTACTGACTTGGCATCCTTGTTTATAGCTGTGATGACCGTTATGGCAGTATCGATTGATGAAATACGTGAAAGTATTAATATGGCTCGTGAGATGGCTCTTACTGGTAATTACGATTCATCACTAGTCTATTATGAAGGAGCCAAATTACAGTTAGGACGATTCTTGTCTACTGTTGATATTCAAGCACGCAGAGAATCCTGGCGAACTGTAAGTAATATCTGTCTTAGTATTTTGTATTATTTTTTTGTTTTGTTTATATTTTAATCGTTGTCACTAGATTCAACGTCAGATTAATGATGAATGTGAACAGTTAAAATTGTATTCAAATACCTTAAATAAATTAAAGCAACTACGAACTAATGATTTTGAAAGGAATGAGAGGCCACTTAGTGCATCTTCTCCAGCATGTGAGTGTACTATAGTTATTTTTATAATGAAATAAATTGGCAATAGTACAATTTAAAGCATATTTTTCTATTAAAAATGGATTGCTTATTAAATTTTATATTATATACAAAACCTGTATATCTTTGATTATTGTTTCATATTATTTATTTATATATATATATATATACATGTATAAATATAATAATAATATTTCTATTAACTTTTAAAAATAGATGTATCAATTGACAATATAAAGTTTCAATCGTATTGTACTTAACTAAAATAAAAACCAAAATTTAACAAATAAATATTTTAAAATAATATAAATTTAAATAATTTTGTAATTGTTTCTTAATCATTTTATTTCAGTGAATAGAAATAATAGAAATGAAGATATATCACCCGTTGATGGATTGTCATGGTTTGGAACAACCCGTCAACAGGTTAATGGCAGTGGCTCCCTAGAATGGCCCCCAGCAAATAATAATGATCCTGATGTTTGGCCACCTCCATCACCCGTTGAACATAGACCTGGACCACAAGTTAGGCCACAAAAAACATCTCGACGTAATGAAACATCACGAGTGGCCAATAGAAATCAAAAAATTGGACCTAATAATACCCGTAACAGTGCCACTAGATCTCAGATAGCAAAAAAAAATGATGATGTGAAAAAAGGCCCGAAAAAAGATACTAACGGTCATAATATAAACGGAACGGTAAGTACAAACGATTTAATTTAAGACTATTTTAATAATTCTATATTTATAATATTAGACTGATAAAAATGAAAAAGATAAGGATGAAAAAGAAGTTTTGAAACCAGAAGAAAAAAGATTTGATTGTTCCTCATATGATCAAGACCTTGTTGATATGCTAGGTAATAATCAATATAATATGCTTACATAAATATTTTAATTGTATTAATTTAATTTAATTTTATAGAAAGAGATATTGTACAGAAAAATCCTAATATAAGATGGAGTGACATAGCTGAATTAGATGAAGCTAAACGCCTCTTAGAAGAAGCAGTAGTACTTCCTATGTGGATGCCAGATTTTTTTAAGGTATATTTTAATATAATTTATAACATTCAATAAAATTGTTTAAAATTTATTGTATGGGATTTTGTATGTATTGTATGTATTTATATGGGAAATTAATTGTATGAAATTTATATTTTAAAGGGAATTCGGCGACCTTGGAAAGGAGTCTTAATGGTTGGTCCACCTGGAACTGGTAAAACAATGCTTGCAAAAGCTGTTGCAACTGAGTGTAGAACTACTTTTTTTAATGTATCCTCATCAACACTAACTTCTAAGTATAGAGGCGAATCTGAGAAACTTGTCAGGCTCCTTTTTGAAATGGTAAGTTTTGTATTAAGTGTATTGTCAAAGAACATTAATAATTGAAAGAATATTTAGCATATTATATTGTATAGTGAATAACAATTATATTAAAATAATCTATTGAGGATTTTTGTTCGATAGACGGAGACAACATATTATGCTGAAATCCTCTTATATTATGATAGTTGATTTTCATTATTATTTACTTTAATACAAAATAGAATAATCAATGATTTGTGATATTTTATTTTATAAATTACTTAACCCAGTGTATTGGCTACAGCGTAAACAATCATTTTTAATCATAAACATATTATTTTTTTTATAAATAATTTAATGATATATGTGAATGATATTCATTGAATATAATATATTATAATTTGTTCCTTCAGTAACTTAAAATAACATACCATAAATAGACAAGTCTAGTTTTAATTATTTTTTCATGTTGTTAACCAACTAAACATTTCAGTCATGGTTATTATAATATATGAGATAATCATTAACCTGGTTTGTTATATGCATCTTTTCATAATTTGTGCATTATTTATTTAATTTTTTTTTTGTATTTTAGTTGATAGAAGAAAAACAAATGTTAATGTAATTATAAATATGATATTTTTAATTTTGTTTAATTTTCAAATTATGATAATAATTAAAATTAACCCTAATAAGAGATATACCTATTATAATTTTGAAATTGAATAAAAATATATACTCCATACAACTAAATATTTTGTTTTTAGTTTAAAAACAAAATAAATTATATAGTAAGTCACTCTAAGTTGTGATATTTATGATATGATAAAAATATAATATAATATAAATAACATGAATTAGTTCAAATAATCATTGGTTAAATATTTACCCTATCCAAGTAAACGTTACATCTAATTTATTATGCATTACAGCAGGTTAACAATACATGATATTAAAATTATGTTCTTACAATTTAATTTGACAGGGTTTATTATTATTAATAATATATTATATGTATGCTATTTTCTTAGGCAAGGTTTCATGCTCCATCAACAATATTCATTGATGAAATAGATTCTCTTTGTTCTCGGAGAGGCTCAGAGTCTGAACATGAGGCATCCAGAAGAGTAAAATCTGAACTCTTAGTCCAAATGGATGGCTTAAGTGATACAAGTACAGAAGAAGAATCTGGGGCTAGTCGTATTGTGATGGTACTAGCAGCTACCAATTTCCCTTGGGATATAGATGAGGCACTTAGACGTCGACTGGAGAAACGCATATATATACCTTTACCTAACAGTTAGTATTATAGCATATTAAATTAAAATTAAGTACATAGTATTTAATATTGTGATTTAAATAATGTATAACAAAAGTTCTAAACTCTTAATAAAAAATAAGATCTATTATGATTTTAAAAAAGTATTTAGAAAATAATTTCATAATTTCTTCTGAATAGACTAATGAATGTATTGATTTTAAAATTATGTGTTTTTTTTTATTTTAACGTCCGTTATTACATTATGAAGCAGTAAAAATTATTAAGCTTAGTTTCTAGTAGAAAATATCATCTACTCGTGTTTGATAATTTAAATATACGATAATCAAAATTAAAAATATAAAAATTAATTTAGGGAAAAATTATGAAAAGATTTTATTTGTTATAACTATAATTAAAGTTTGAAAATAAAATACCTAAATAAAATGTAGGTAAAAACAAAAAAAATCATTACATTTTAACACTTAACACTTAACTACCTAAGGTTAGGATTTTTAGTACAAAGTTCTTGATTAATTTTATTAATGGAAATTAAAAAATAATTTAGTGTTAAGTTATGTATATATTTTATGTGCAATTGAAATTCAAAAACATTTGAAGTCCTAATAATTTTTATTATTTTGTTGTAATTCAAGAAATATTATTGGGTTTTACTATTCACAATGACATTTTCAAAATACTTATTTTACTACACACAGTGAAATTTGTAAAATATTTTTGATTACTTTTAAGCTATTTATACCTCAAACGTATATATATATATAAATACTACTCTCTCGTAGATAGTATCAAATTAATAATATAAATATTATTATAATAATATGTTGCCTACTTGAATATAATGTATATTTCAATATTTGACACCTAAAGTAGAAAGAACTTCTCATTTTTTTGTTACTTACATTGTTACATTTTTAACATTGTAACTAATTTATCTTAAATTATTTGTTTGTTATGAATTGCTTATCATTTTAATAATTGTTATGCAATATTATAAAATATTAATTATTGTTCACTCATTTTGATCTGTTACAACTGTAATATGCATAATATTAGTTAATGTTAGTATCATCATAGTTATAATAATTATTTACGTGGCTGAATATAGAGAGTGGCAAGATTATCTAACACTATTGTCATTTTAAACGTAGTTAATGGTTAAAAAAATTATAAATATAATTCTACCAAATAATGTTATTACCAAAAATGTGGACTTTAAAGTAAACACTTATTTTATGGCCATTTTAAGTACATTATTAATACAGAAATATTTATTTATAGGTGCTGGTCGAGAAGCGCTACTGAGAATAAACCTTAGAGATGTTAAAGTTGAACCTGATGTAAATTTAACAGAGATAGCTACCAAACTTAAAGGTTACTCTGGTGCTGATATCACAAATGTTTGCAGGTAATTACTTACTGATTAAATGTATATATTAGTTATTTACAATATTTTATGAGATATACCATGTACTAATGTGTTTTAATAATATTAAATAATACTTAGGGACGCATCTATGATGTCTATGAGACGTAAGATTGCTGGATTAAAACCAGATCAGATTCGGCAATTGGCCAAAGAAGAAGTGGATTTGCCAGTGTCTTTCCAAGATTTTAATGAAGCAATAGCTAAGTGCAACAAAAGTGTTTCGTCAGATGATTTGACCAAATATGAAAAGTGGATGAGTGAATTTGGCTCCTCATAACTGTTGCTGATAATGAACTGCATATTTTTTTCGATGCAGACCATTATTTTGAATTAATTTTCTTTTGTTGTTAATTGTATATAGAAATAGAAAGACAACTAGAAATTAATTACTTTTTATTTTAATTGTTTATGGCTGTGCTAGCTTTTGAACGAACTTTATATGCTCACAACGAAACACATACTTAAAATATTAAAAACAGAAACTAATATTTTTTAAGTTTTTATCTTTTTTTTGTGTCTGAAGGAAAAATTTTAATTTTACATTTATTTAATTTAAAACCTAAAAGAAAACATATATTATCTTGCCATTTATATTGAATCAAAATATTTAAAATAGTCACAATATCTTGGTTTAATTTATTTTACCTGTTATTATATGCTTTATGGAATATAAATTGTATATTTTGTTCCTTTAAATTATCTGTTTTGCACTTATATCATTTTAATGCTAACTATTCAGATTACAACCCTTGATCAGTAACTACTAGGTCCCTAATGTGATTTATGTGTAATAATTTATTTGTTAAACCTTAAATTTCATATTGTAAAAAAGTCACTTGTAATTTATTGAATAAAACAAAATTTTCCTATTATTATTTTGTGTTTGGTTTATATTGTAAATTGTAGATTCAATATTGCGAATTTTCTAATTGATAACTTCATCTTCATAAAAATAAATACTTCAATTCAATACGTACAATAACACTATTCTACAAAAATATAGATAATCGATTTACATGTAGTATTATTTAATGCTTATATTTAGTTAAATATTAATTTTATTAACTTTTATTCATGACAATCGATTGTCTTCAAGCCATGTGTTTGCCATTCGGTTAGATCAATCGTTGATAATTGGCCCAAACTAAAAGTTGTAATAAGCTTAAATATTAATATAAAATAAATACAATATAATTTAACGAGTCATCATCCTACGCACTTATAAATTTTTTTTTTACGTTTTTATTCTATATCGCCAGTAGGTATTAAGTACCTTACGGTTAACCGGACGTGGCGGTCACAATAATCGCGCTTACGGAAATCTAAATGATAACGCACCGGATGCTTAACCCGTGGGCGGGTCGCGATATTTTGTTCGAACTGAATGCACAGAATAATAGAATAACTTATTACAAAATATGTCAATAACCGGTAAAATATATATATCGTAAACCGAAGTAATGTACGAGATCAAGACCAATCGTTTATGCAATTTATTGTTTGCGGTTGTAATAAAACAATTATACATAATATTATGTAATAGTATTTAATAGTCGTAAAACTATGGTATAGCTGTATTTTTTTTCATATTGAAATGATATGTTGCACATCGCTGAGATTATTTTAATAACCAACATATTTATTATCTAATCTCAATATGTCTAGCATATAGATAACTTTTAATCATTTTTTAATAAAATAATTTTATTGGAAAATATAAAATTCAAAAAAATATATTACGCAATTTTGTGATCTTACGATAATAATTCGTGTTATTAGCTTTGGAAGATACGGAAAGAGCAGGGCCGTATTTACGCCTGGGCCTAGGGTGGCAAATGTTGTAAGAAACAAAAAAAATTATATAAATATTTTATGCAGTTACATAAAACTGCGTAAATTAATATTATATAATATTTAATAGTAATATAAATAATATAATTTTTATACTATAATTATTTGTTTTGTTTATAATTACTATCGACTCAATTTCTTTAAAATGAAATAAATTTATTAGAAGTAATTACAACAATTTTTTTCTTGGGGTAGGGGCGGCATATTTAGAAGAGCCTAGGGTGGCACTTGTTCTAAATCCGGCCCTGGGAAAAAGGCTGATTTTAAATTATAGTTACCATACTATAATTACTTATTGGTTTTAAGCTATTAACATTTTATAATGTATAAAAATTATGGAAGTAATATAAGTAAATATTATATTAATATTGTTTAGATAACATATTTTTTATGAAACCTTTTTTAAGAATTATTATCTATTATAGTGTATTATTTCAACACCAGATTTGGTCTCGTTATAATAGGTATATATGCTTTTGAAATTACTCGGAAACTATTCATTAAAATTTTGAAATAGATACATTAATATGTTCAAAAAATCATCCGTTAATATTTTATAATAATAAAAGATGGAGTTTTATTTCAAAAAAAAGAAGCTTAATAAAAATAAAAAAATATTTTTTGCGACAAAAAAAGCAACAAATTTAACTTATTATAAATAGCTCATTACTTATTACAATTTTTAAATTTGTATAATTTGTTGTCTTAAGGTGTTTGAAGTCTATTATGGTAATGAATCGAACAGTGATAGTTTTGTTGTGAATACTATGTCATTGAGTTAAATTAGTATAATACATGAAGACGCAATCAATCAAACAATATTCTGAAGACCATTATTGTTGGACTAAACAGTCTTTATTGCTTTTTTTAAGAAGAGTAATGATATATAATGACTTAATTTAAATAATACATATATTTAAATACGCATTTAGTATTTATGTAAACTGATTGTAAAGTATTTAAGCATTATTTTTTAGCGTTAAGGTCGTTAATAATAATTATATTATACAGGCATACAGACAAACAGTGAAACCAAGTAATAGATTATTACTTATATTTTTTTACAACATAGTAGAGAATTATATAATGAAACTGATAATTTATGATTTATTACTAAGTATATTTTTTAATTGTTAGAATTTATTTGTTAATGAAATATTATAATTTAAAAAGAAAAAAACCCTATGAATAATTAAAAAGAACGTGTAATATCGATGGTTGCCGGTTAGTAAATGGTGACGGCAATACGGCATAGATTGTGCACGCAAAAATTTGTTTACGTTTTAGCCCTCTCGCAACCCAATAACCACTTGTGTTGAATGATTTATTCGTTTCATTCTGCTTCTATTCATACACTGGTTTGAGTTCATAACCTGGCAATGACATCAATCGCCTAATCGGTTATCTATTGGAGTGTATAGTCGAGTACCTTTAAAGCTGTATAAAAATCAATAAAACAATTATTACACACATCTAATAACCGTGGATGTATACATTATTATTGTATTCAAATACTTGTAAAAACGCATATATATAATAACGTATATTATATGTATATACGTATAAATTGGGTTCACTGGGTCGACGTTCCGTTGTCTTCCTTGGCGTGCCTTAAATATAGTTGAGTGTATACTGTATACATATATATATACATACACACACTCACACAAATTATATATATATACGTTTTTTTTATTAATAATTCAGTCTGCAAATGTAGCCCTCGATCGTTGTGTTAGGTGTATATGTATACCAAATCCATATTACGTCTTCAGTTTTCCCGGTACCGGTGGTGGTGGTGACGGCGGCCGGTTCAATGCACTCCCGACGTATATCTACACCACAATAAAGGCTGTTTAATATACATATATATATATATATATTATAATAATGTATTGCGTTCCTTCCGGTCAATGTGCAGTTAGTCCACGCGTTCGATGTGTACAACTGCAAAGGACGGGCCCACCGTTCACTGACGTCGTCATGGTGCAGGTTGACGGAATAACCGCCGATCAGAGGCGAAAAGTGTTTGCCGTCCGAGGCCACCCTCACTCGATTACGATCGCTACCCTCGGCGGTGGACCGGCTGCAGGATTGAACGGATTGATCCTACCTCCTGTCAACGGACACGGGTATAATACAATATCGACTATCGTCTATATTAGCTTATTTTTATTTTATATATAATATAAGGCACTCGTCTGTTCGTCTATAACACGTAATATGACGTTATGTATCTAACTTTATATATCATGTGAAAATCGTGTAACCAAATTTAAATGATAAAAGTTTGAATGAGTGGAGTTGACATGTAAAGGGTAACCAACGGGAAATCATATTTAAAAAAATTAAAATTAAAAATTTTAAAAGTATAATATTATATTAAATAATAATAAATATACGGTGTCTCGTGAGAATTTATCCGTTGCGATATCTCCTGAAATAATGGAAATGTTATAATTCTGTTTTTCAATAAGATTCACACGGACAAGAGCTGCACATTTATTCTAATGTTTTGCTAAAAAAGTTAAAAAATATATTATTTTTATTGAATTATTTAAAAACAATAATTGAAGATAGCCATTTTGTAGGGTTCATTTTTCTGAAAATATTTACGTTTTTATACGTTTCAACATAATAATTTCATGAATCTCCTGATTTTTGATATTTTTTCTAGTTTTGAGAAAAACACCGAAAGCGTTCGCCGGTTGTACGAGCACGCCGGTCACATATTTGATACAATGATACCACTGTCCACTATCGTATTAAATAATTCGCAGTTTTTTTGAAACAAGAAAAAATATTAAAAATCAGGAGATTCATGAAATTAAAATGTTGAACCGCAATATTTTCAGAAAAATAAACTCTACAAAAATATATATATTAATAAAAAAATATATTTTTAACTTTTTTACCAAAACATTAAAATTAATTATAACATGGCTTATTTGTAGTTCTTGTCCCTGTGAATCTTATTAAAAATCAGAATTATGATATCTCCATTATTTCAGGAGATCGCAAATCCTCACGGTACACTCTGTATTGTGTATATATATATATATATATTATAAAAATAAAATAATTAATAGTAATTATAAATTATTGATAATACGAGTAACTATACTTATGTAGAATGTAGTATATTACGATAAAATATGATATCTTTTCCTTTTAATGTGATTTATGTTATTATTTTTATAATCACTATACAAATATTATCATTTATTAGTTAATAGTTCGTATAAATAAAATGTAGATTTCAGTCTTTTGATTACACGAACTCTCATTGAAATTTAAAACAGTCGATTGTCACGTATGTATGCGAAATCGATTTATATTTCCAACAATATAAAGTTTGTATAATCGGATTTAGTATTGTTGTTAATATTTTGTATAAAATATTTTGCTTACCTTTATTATTTTGTTTCTATACATCAGTAATAAAAATAAAAATGATTTAATGTCAAATATAGTTGTAGTTCATAATATTGGCTAACTTATTCACTACTTAATCATTTAAGTATAAGTAATCTCACCTATTTAAATTTATTAAGATTAATCGAAATCGGAAAGCCTATATAGTATTATAGTACATGTAGGTAGTTATATTGTATATTTAAAACACAATAATCATAGAATTCATAGATAAGATATATTTATGAAAATAACGAAGTAGACAGCGAATGCTTTATGGGATTGATGCATTTTTATCGAAATAATGTTGATGAATTTGATCAAAATTCCGTATTATTATATAATTACTAAAATCGTACTATAAATTACGTCTGTCTGTATAAATATAACACATTATATCGTATGTGCTTATGATGTACGAACTATATATGTATTAAAATGTAGTATTTAATGCAGCGAGCAGGGATCTACGATCGGCGGAAAAACGTCGTTGCATCAGTCATACACGATACCTTCGATCGCGGTAAAACGATGTAATTTTCCGGACCGCGTCCCGTTGTTATATTGGCGCGTACCATTGACCTTTACGCGAGAGATCTGAACTAGTGATAACATTAATACTCGGTGATCGATGTGTACCCTCTAATAAACGTACGCCGTAGTTTCGTGCGTTATTACGATCGTCTCGTAATGTTATTATACGACGGAATAACGCCGGACTTTGCCGTACTTATACTATATATATGTATAGTATAATTGCACTTGGGGGCAACGTTCTCGCCGCCGCTGTTACCCCCGCACCAGGAGTCCGGTATAACACTTGCGTTCACCTGGTCAATGGCGGCGGAGGTGATAGTGTTGGTTTTACGGGGCGGGAAGGGGGGGAGGGGGAGGGGCGATCGCGTTTTGAATTCGCCGACAACGACCTACGCGAGTCGTCCGGAACCCTCGACCCGCCGCCGTGGCGTGCTGGACAACCGCGTCATAAACACTTTTACGAGCGCACGCGCCCGGGGTCGTGTCCACTCAGGCGGTGGCGACAGCGCATTTATTACTGTTATAATACAATATAGTCGCCACAACATCACCATGTCCGAAGGTAGTCGAAACGTCGAGTTCGAGATACAGATGACCGTACCGGTCACCACGAGACACTTGTACAAACTTCCTCCTGGGTAATATTATACACAGATATAATACGTAATAACTTAGGACTGCAGACTTCACGTATGTGTTGCGCGGAATTCGATTGAAAATGTCATTTACCTTTGCGTGTTTTTATATCGTTTTATGTCTTACCGTCAATTATTCGCAACGGGTTTCTAAGGCTATACGTATACAGTATAGGCTGTATAGTCGTCTAGGAAGACTTCTAATACCGATATCTATTCACAATTGCCATATTCCATCGAATGTGGTTCACAACGGACGAGTTTTTTTTACCGCGCGATCATTAAGACATTAAGTTTAGTCACCAACAAACTTCTGTTATAGCCCGACCCCTCACCGAAACACCGGCTCAAAGACGATTCGAGAAACAACGGACCTTTTCGTACAGTTTCCCGTTTGAGATTGTCGAGATGACATCGTCAACTATCACTTTCAATAACACATATTATTTCTATCGTAATTATTGATAGAGTACGATTGAATATCATATGGACGTCAATAATAATTTACTATTATTAGTGGTGTAGAATTATCGACAAATATAATTATGATATAATAATTTATAAACATTGACCATTAATCGTTTTTATTGTAGTAAGAATAATGTGTTATCAATTATGGATTTATGCCTGATTATTTCTCCATCCGTTGTGTAGCTAAATTGCATACTTAATGCGCCGTTACAGAACCATTTTTCGTTTTTAAAACGTCGCCATACACTAATGTAGTGATGTCGTATATATTATAAAAACAGCTTTCGTTTATTTTGAATTAAATTAATTCATTGTTCTTTTTTTCATTATCTAAAATATGGGCAAGTTCGACCTCGAATATGCGTATGCGGGTATATTGTTAGTCGATTTTCACTCGATTATTATTTTTATTATAAATAATAGTATAATAAATGTATAGAATATAAATTAATAAACACATTTAAATTTTGAATATTTATAATGTCAATTATGTTGTGTTTACACGTATCGCATGCCTTTTGGGTTGATTTGACTTTTAATTTCCCAAGGTTGTCTGTAAAATAAAATGCGAATTTATTAAATTAAACAATATTTTTATAAATATTCTGCCTTATAATTATTTTTTGGTTAATGGTTATGCACTAAATCATTCTGTTTATAAAATATGCGTAATATAATGTGATCATTCAATACATGTATTTGGTTATTTTTTTTAGGTTCTAAGAAAAGCAACAATTTAAAATGCATAGGTATTAATGGATAGCTGTATTCCTAATAATTCATTAATCATTATTATTTATTAGAAAATATTAGGTACTTATTGTGTATCTATTTATAATGTTGATTTATAGGTACAGTTGCTATATAAATATATATGATTAACAGATAATTTAATTTAATTGTGGGTATATATCCAGTTTTTTGCATTGTAATTTGACGACACAAATATAATGTGCCTTTCAGACATATATAATTTATTTTAATGATATATTTAATTCTTACTATTATTACTTAATAATTTTATAATAGCAGTCTTCGAATCAAACATAATAATTATTATTTAATATATAAATGTATAATAATTAATAAAATGTGAATAAATGAGAATTATTTAAAAAAATATTATGAGTTAATAAAATTACAATTAATTGACACTCCAATCAAAGTATTTTGTCTATTTATTTCAGTAAAGAAAGTAAAAAATTGTTTCCGATGAGTTTATACATGACTTGAAAATTATCGAATATTAAAAACATATTTTATGCATGACAAAAAATGTCGAAGTTTATAGTTTAACCAACAATTAATTATCCGAGCAATAATTTATATTCTAAAACCTAAAATCGGAATAGTAAAATTAATTAAATATAATCAATATTGTACTGAAGACGCTCACTTGTAATAAAAATATAAACTTACTTATGTCAAAAAATGTGTCAGTTATGTTTGACTATAAAGAAAACATGTAAAGTCTATCGATCGATGTTGGGGCCAGAGGAGGTCAATGAAATTAGACACGCGTATGGCGAAGTGAAATTCGGCATTTCCTTTTTGTTTGATATACCAAAGTAAATGTTTTTTTGAAAAAGGGTTGCGTGACAAGTGTTTTTGACCTATTTAATCACATTTCTGTTCCCGTTTATGTTCAAATAAGGATGCTAATATATTTTTAAAATAAAATGATTTTCGGTTACGTTTTAGGTTTGAAATAAAAACGAGTCATGACTGTATGAAATTAATGAATGATTATTATTGTCATAATACATATCTACCAAATAATTAGATAATTATTTGGTAGATTTTTTATTTATCGTCAACAAATTGAAGAATAGATGTCATTTCTTTATAACACACTATTAAAATTACTATGGAATAACATTTTTTTTTATCTCTGTACAATCTTGTTTATAATTCTAAACTGTATAGCTACGCATTATTATGTGGATGTAATTTCTCAAATGAAATGTTTATTTAACATAATTAAAATTGTTGTTGTACTTTTTATTCGTTATCAACGCAATACGTAAAGGTATGTTTTCGAAATAAGTAAAATTTAATAAAAATATGGTATACATATATTATATAGTTATTTTATTATGATTTCGACCCATTATCCGTAACCATGTTTCATTACTATGGCTACACGTTTGTATCGCTTTATAGCATGAACGCCTACCATAGTATATGTATTATATTCATATTTTATTCACGTTTATTCATTTCGACAAATGTTATTCATATTATATAATTATATTATAATATATTAGTTACAATTTTAATGTATTAAAATATAACGTGGTTTAACATTATGCATAATAATCCTTTTTTTAATGATCCATTTTTTCAGTAAGTACCCCACTAAAATCATAATATTTGTATTGTCTTTGTTTACCCAAATTATAAACTATTTTTTTGGATCTGGCTTGATAGTTTAGTAAGCACACACATTTACCATTGATATTAATTTATTAATTATACTCGTAACGCATAATTTAAGTACCACGGAAATTCCGACATAATATATTTTTTATACACCTTTATATTAAATTATGATAGAAGAATCTCGATTTCCAGAAATCGTTTTCACTGTTAGCACAAGCTGAATACATTAATATTTATTTTTCTATAAAGTACACGGCCCGGTGAGTTGATGATTACCTTTTCTAGACAAAACGCTGGTGGATAAACATAAAATTAATAATTTAATATAAGTGAATTACCGTGTATAGATGACTAAATCTATACAAGTTATGAAACACTAATATTTAGCATTTTGTTAATTATTCAAAATATAAATCACTCTGATAATACATTATAGTTGTATATAGTTCATTGCTATAAATTGGATGATAATAATAATAGTTAGGATTTTAAAATATGCAGAATACTTCAATTTCGCATATGTTTTCGTTGAATATTTTTCTTAATTTTAGTTTTAAAGTTTATAGTTGTATTTGTTATATTTATTAAATGTTGTGTTATTTTTTTTTTTACGATTCTTATTTTAGTATCATCATAATTTAATATTTACTCACGAAAATAAATTTCATTTAAAGTAATTTTCAACCAATTTTTATTAATGAGTTATCAACAATGACATTGAAAAGTTAAGGTATTTCTATTTTTAGTGTTTTTTAATTAAATGTTTTATTAAAAGTTAAAATAATTGTATTATACATTATGTCATGTGGATAATGGCTAGTATATTATAATGCAATTTATTTGTACGCTCGTAAACTAATGTATTTTTCTACGTTATATATATTATAACGTAGAAAAAAGCGGGGATAGCTAATATGGTCTTATTTCTGGAGTACTGATATGTAATACGATTCTATTCAGAGTTGTGCTTTATTTGTACTTTGATATTATTCATTCTTATACTACTTATGATCATATATTCAATGTATTATAAATTATTATCGGCGTTATGTTTTAGTTTACACAGCCACCTGATATATAATATATTACATCATTTACATTTACCCTAGCATTGTAACTTTATTTATAATGTTTCGAATAATAATAATATTGATGAGAATTAATATTAATTATCATAATATGCTAATTTATGATAAATGAAACACAATTTATTAGTACTGATAATATGGAATTCATAAGCACCGTGGATGTGTATTATTTTTATACTGACAGCCTTATGTTACATGTAAGTATATTTAGAAGTTGAAATGTTAGTTCAAGGCAAGCACCAAGACCTATTGGCCTAGGAAGGATATAGGATACCTATAGTATAAATACCAATTATGGTCAGGAATACCTGTTAATTGTCATCAAAGTCATTTAATAGTAGTTTAGAAGTTAAATGTTGTTTTAAATGTTTTAATATGATGAAAATAAGTTGTTCATACTCGTCTTTGTATTTATTTGTATTTTATTTTTGCTTCCTATTGTTAATCGTACTATCGAGTATAAAATTTGGAAACAATTTTGATGTGTTGTCGTTAGTAAGAACGCATACTTTAAAAAAAGTTGAGTTTAAGTTACGGGTTGTTTGAATTCTGTAATTGCTTTTGCATTATTATTCCTAGGGCTAATATTATGCTATGTCCTAATAATTCAATTGTATAGTTTTTATTGAAAAGTTCTATTTATTATGAGCTTCTTTTAAGTTGGGTTATGCTTGTCGATTCTTTTCATACGACGCTAAATTGTATAGACATTATTATAGATTTGTATAGTAATGCCAAGAACGCTTTGTTTAGGTTTCGTTGAACAATTTCCCTACGGTTTTTGATCCCCTGAGGAAGTATAATGAATTTTCATTGATCCACCGTGATATTATATTAGGTATTAGTTATTTTAATAAATTGTGTTCGGCAGCATGCTTTGAATTGCAGCTGGCTGGCTGGCTGATATATTATATTGTTGTAGTTTTGAATACTGTGGTTAGTTTTCCTATTCGATTTAGATTTAAATATTAATTCGTATTACTTTATTTTTAAAATCAGACTATCTAATAATAGACCGTCAGGATGGATAGTTCAACAAGAAGTTGCTCGTATGATGGACTCATTGTTAGATCCATTTTCATCATTTGCATCATTTTCTAAACCCGTTCGGCGAACAAACCAATCGTCAAAACGATCACACCTTTATAGATCCTCGTCACAACAAACGCAGACACAAAATGTAGCATCCAACGCTAATCGTGCAAATAATGGTAAGATATATACTTAATAAATAAAATAATTTTAACTAAGTTATTATTATTGGCAGCTAAAAGTTGAAATATTATATTTAGATAATCGTTTTAACGGTAATAATAATCAGCAACAATACAAACCAAACGGTCCATCAGAGAAATGGGCCGCTTCTTTAAGAAAAAGAGATCCAGAGTTATTGCCCGCTATACACACAAGAAGGGACAGGTAAACGAAGTTTTTTTTTATAAAAACGACCTTATTATAAACAATATTTTTTGTTTGTGTTGAAAGGTGTTGTTCACATCCTGGTGGATATAGAACAAAGCCTGTCATACCGCCCCTTCATCATTCCACGCCGTCGACGGCTCCTCGACCCACAGACCATAAGAAACAACCGCAGAAAACCAAGACCATAATTGGTTATGAGCCTCATCTAGTAGACATTATCGAAAAAGACATTTTACAAAGGAATCCCAATGTCCAATGGGATCGGATCGCTGGGTTGAAGCACGCGAAAACTTTACTACAAGAAGCTATGGTGCTACCGATGCTGATGCCCGATTTTTTTAAGGTACGTAAACTTATTGTGTACAGTATAGCCTCCAGCAATTTTATGTTAAAATACAAATATTCATATTTAATAAATACATTTTTATCTTGGCACCAATAGGTTAAATTTTATAAAATGTACAGCTATGGCTTTTATACGCGCACGTATGTCGTATATATGTTCAATATTATACCTATTATAGATGTAGGAATACAGTATTATTGAGATCTAATATGCTCTAATATGCTAATATTTAGATCTAAGAAAATCAAAGATTAGTCATGGTCGGTATCTAAACGTATAATATTACTATAAACAACACATTATCATTAAATATAGAGAGATTAAGAAATATTGACTTTTAAAATTATTTATGATGCCGTGATATTTAATACCATACGTATACTAACATAATTTAATAATCTACTTTCTAAAGTTCTTATGTACATAACACATTATATATTACATGTTATTGTTATATATATAATATGTATTATGATTTCTGTAATATTATGTTAAAAAGTTTCAGCTTATAAATTATAGATTCATATATTATAAAAGCATATAGATTATTGGACTATAGACTATATGATGTCATGGTGTTATGTTATTATGGTTTGATTTTGTTAATGATTATAAACAATTATAACATTTATCGTTTATTTCTATTATTTTAATCAAAAAGACAAAATATTCTATTCGTATTCCCAAATTTACAATTAATAATAGGCGTATACTATTAAGAAAACATTCCATACTGACATATAGTGACATTGATATATCTTAATAGTATACTAGGTGTCTATACTTACCTACTTACAGCTGACATATATAGTTGAATAACGATGTTGGGTTTTGTAGGGTATCCGGAGACCGTGGAAGGGTGTTTTAATGGTCGGTCCGCCCGGTACCGGAAAGACAATGTTGGCCAAGGCTGTGGCTACCGAATGCGGGACGACGTTTTTCAACGTTTCCTCGTCTACGATGACGTCTAAATACCGAGGAGAATCGGAGAAATTGGTCAGACTATTGTTTGAAATGGCAAAAATCCATTCGCCGTCAACAATATTCATAGACGAAGTAGACTCGCTGTGTTCCTTACGGGGTTCCGAAGGCGAACACGAAGCGTCTAGGAGGTTTAAAGCAGAACTCTTGATTCACATGGATGGCTTAAACTCGTCCAGGTGAATATTTCCAGACATGAATAATTGATTACCTAACCTAACCTAACATACGTGACATTTATTATTCAAAAAATCGAATTATTTATAACATTATAATATAGTGACGAAGAAAATACCCCATCTATCATGGTTCTGGCAGCCACTAATCATCCATGGGATATTGATGACGCTTTCAGAAGACGCTTCGAAAAGAGAATATATTTGCCGTTACCAAATGGTAATTGTATTTTTCATAAAATGCGTTTAGTACTATAAAAATATAAAAATTTTGAAATAATCTGTAATCAAAAACAAACGAGTATAATTAATAGTGTTTATTCGACTCCACAACAAGGGTAAACTGGACTCTATTTTTTTTTTTACGAGAACTATTACTATTAAACATTATTTAGAAAACATATGACAAGAAGATGATTCTCATTATAGTTATTATACTTTCCATTATGATTTTTTTGTTATACTATAATTTATGAAAAATTGTAATAACTTAAATTAGTTATAACTTATAAGTACCTATTGAACAGTTCGTTTTACCTTATTTTAAAATAATAGTTATGTAAATTATAAAATTATACATTTTTAAATACCCATATTATGATTTTCTATTTTTTAAAAAGTTTAGTGTTTTTAAAATTACAAATTATACCATAATTACGAGTCATTTATGTCGAATTTATAATATTTTTAATAACCCCTATTTTCGAGTCGAGCTTACAAACAATGTTATAAACAAACATATATTTTTTAGCCGAGTTCATACCCATTTGCACAAATTTTATCAACAGTTTCGTTTTTCGATGTATGCATGTACATATTTTATATTAATTGTGAATTATAATTTATAAATCTATTCCAGAACCTGTAATAGTTTAACAGTATATAAATAAAAAATATAAATTGTTGATTACCAGACGAGTCACGGATAACGTTGTTGAAACTGTGCTTGGAAGGCGTAAACTTGGACGAATCATTCGATTATAGATTCGTAGCTAACAAATTAAGAGGCTACACAGGATCGGATATTGCTAACGTTTGCCGGGACGCAGCTATGATGGGCATGAGACGTAAGATCGTCGGACAAACTCCGGACCAAATCAAGAACATAAAACGTGCTGACATAGACTTACCAGTAACGGTCCAAGATTTTAACGAAGCTATCGAGAGGTGTCGAAAAACTGTTACCAGTCAAGACATTGAAAAATATCAATCGTGGATAGATGAGTTTGGCTCATTTTAATCTTTAAAAGTTTCGATTTTTATCTTAACACATTATAATTTTGTTATTCGACAACAATAAAAAAAATATTTCCGTCCTATATTTGATGTATATATTTTATAGATCTTATCAATTGATAAATCGTTTAAGTATAAGAAATTGACTTACACGACAATACTAAATATAATAATTATACTGTATATGTGAGGTACATAATACACTTTTGACCAATTAAATTGGAGATTGATATAAAAAAAAAAATTAAATATAATAACTAATTATTTATAAAAATTGTATAGTATAATTTTGTACTAAAATATTTGATGTAATATTTAAGTGTTAGGAATTTTTCTTTTTTATTTCAAGATATTCGTGCATACAATTTTAAACTTTGATCGTTTAATAATTTAAATTTCAAACGATTTGAACAGTATAAAATAATAATGGTTTAGTATAATAGCAATACATTTATAATTTATTATGTAACCAATTAATTATTTTAATTAAAAATGTATTATGTATATATATTATACACACACACACACATATATATATATATATATATATATACACATATATACTTCTAACAACTGTTATATTGTATAAGATTATTATGTTTCAAACCTAGTACGGTTCTGTATTTTCATTTAACGAAGTCTTATTTCATATCGCAGGTTGTAGACTTTCGTCGCTAGATGATATCGCTATATACAATATTGGTTTTTTTATTGAATTCAGATTATGAGCAAAACAACGAATGTATTGATTTTACAATGCTGTTCTGTTTTAGTTGTTACGTGTTTGTCCATCACCTTTTGGAGTAGTAAAAATACTTCAATATTCAACTTTAAGAGTGGTTTGGGTCAAAAACAGAATCTATAGTTTGTAGGTAGTATAGGAGGGGAAGAGTCAAAAGTAAACTAGTACTTAATCAAGACAAGCCAATAAAAAAACCATTTTAATGGATACAAGATATTTTTGTACAAAATAAGTTTTATGTTAAAGATCACTAATCTTTTTACAAAATGTTAATATTTTTGGACATGATACAATTTAACATTATTTAGGACATTTTAAGTTCTTTTTGTGACATTTATGAATATTACAATTTTTAAACATTTTTAAAGTTTTTTTTTTCGAATTTTATTAGTAACATTTTTTATAAAAAGATTCACAATAATATGATTAACATAAAACAATACATTTTAAAACTAAATTAGAATTCAAAATAATTGTACACCTCAAAATTAAAATTTATAAAATTTATAATATTAAATAATAATTAAAATTAAAATTAATTATTATTTTATTCTCAACATTTACAAAATATTCCAAGATACTATGCTAAGTAAACATAGTATTCCCTAACCCCTGAAATATTCTCAACTGTTCAAATATCGTTTTTTTTTAACTTGGTTAAATGTTGCTTAATTTTTAATGAATCATCTTATTTTTTCACTACCACCAAACTACATACTTCAGTTATAACGTATTAATGTGCATTTAATTATTTAATTTTGTTCTTTTTTATTTAACTAATTAACTGTTTTGAGATCAATATTATATTTATTTTGTTCTACAATGTGACATTTGCGCTTTTATTTTTTTAATTGTTTTTCAATTCAAATTTTGAGAACTGTTTAGTAATTACTCCGCTAAAACAATTTTTACTTTTATAAAATATGAAAGTACAAGTATGGAATACTTATACTACATGCAGGACAACCTATTTTCATTTAATTATTGTGTATATACATAAACAGTCAACCATCTGTGGATCGGGTGAAAAAATTCCATATTATACTGTTGTGTTCTTTTTATTGATAATAATTAATTGTATGCAAATACAATTATCGTACGAGCTTAAGAAGTTCTTCTCGTTGCAATTTACCGGATTGAAATCTAGGCACATCGTCTACGAATATAATACCGCCACGCAGTCTCTCGTGGTCTTTCACTCTATCTGAAAAATATTTACCAAAATCTTGACAACAAGAAACTATAAACACATTTCGGCGGAACATATTATTATCCATGACTGTAGGATGAGTACGTCGGGTGTGACATTTTGACCAGTTTTGACTTTGACAACTCCTACCAACAAATCTCCGTGAACACTGTATTTGCCCGTCACTCCTGCATCGAGCACGGCAGGATGACTTAATAAAACGGTTTCTATGTCGACCGGAGCGATCTATGAACATTTATATAATATATATTATTATGTAAGAATATATGTAATAGCGCGATGTTAAGAATATCACAAGGTTTTTCGATCGAATATCTCATTGTACCTGTTCGCCCATGTAAATCATCAACTCTTTAATCCGACCGACAATGAACAAACAGCAATCGTCCGTATAGTATCCAATATCACCGCTCCTGAACCAACCGTCTTCGTCGTACGAACAAATCGTTTTTTTCATGTCGTTGACATATCCCATCATGTTGGACACCGATTCAATACGAATTTCGCCTTCAGTATTGGGTCCAACACATTCGCCAGTTTTTAAGCTAACGATCTAAAAACGATGTTTAAAATATAATTATTATGATTAATAACCACGACAAACAATTTTTTTAGTATTATTTTTTTTATTTAGTAACTTTGATTTTTATACCAGCCGCTGGTCTCCCGACAGATCCGTCTCTGACGGTACTTATACCCGAATCCATCGACCAAACTGTTACAATACCCTGTTCAGAAGAAACCGTACCCTTGTTTGATCAGTATCCTTCCCCGCAGTAAATTTTTTACCAGTGTCTTTTGTAAATTAGCTCGCAACGGAGACCCACTAACTCTGCATGTCGTTAAACTCTGAATATTATACTTGTGGCCATTTTCCATTTGACAGGACATCATTTCATTGGTTGTAGCTGCACCAACCCTCAAAAATGTTGGCTATGACACATAAAATTAGCTAAATCATTTTGTATAATATGATATATTCTATAACGCGCTATCATATTATGCGTTTAGTCTTGTATATATAATATGTATTTGATTTAGCGTTATCTATAACCTAATTTTATATATAAAATATATTGTATCTTAAAAAATATAAGCAGTCATTTAATATTTATAGTATAGTAAGAAAAAATAATAGTGTTTACTGTTTACTTTAAATTTGTCTATTGAACTAAGTATTTGTTCAGTGGTTGGTACTGTCGAGAAAGATAGTCTTAGTTTGCCAAAATGAATACCGAGCATCATTAATAAAATTCCCGAGTATCCAAATATAGGAACAGTCGTCATAAATTTGTTTTCAATAGGTTCTTCCATCAATGACCTTAAAACATTTAATGTAATGATATAATCATGACAAATCACCTAACCGCGTTAAATTTTAATTATATTTTTTTTAAACTCGTGCACTAATCAACTGAGTTATATTTAATTTTAGTACTCACTGCTTGAACGATATTAAAGCTGATTTTAAAGCATCTTCCGTCAAATATTTTCATATTATCAATACGTTGATAATTATTATTTTTTTTAATTTTTACTACATTAAAGTATTGTCATCAAAATGGGATTTTAATTTTTTTTTTTAATTGCCATTTTAAGTGGCTGAATGATTGAAGTATACTGGCCACTAGGTGAATTTGAAAAAATTGAGTGTAAATTAAAAATTAATTTATATTCACTTGCGTGGATTATACTTGAAATTTAGTTTATATGTGGGCAACTAAAATTAAGTTAAAAATATTAGTGTTGTCGTGGGAGAGGGCAGCAAATCTCTTCCCCCCACTTGTTTGTGTAAATAATTTTGCACTTTGAACGCAATTTTTAAATCGTTAAGTTGAACTCCTCTACATATGTTTTCCTAGTTTGAGCACTGGTCATATTCATCATATAATGTAAAATACGTAGATATAGCGATCATGCATCTGGATTCTGGATGGCAACTTATTGGAAAATATTGCATGTTGATTATGTTATAAAGATAAATGATATTTCAGAAGATAAAATTTATCTGAAAATAATTTTAAAACATAATACACCGTATATTATTATAGTTACACGTTGAGTGCCCCAGTTATTAGTCAGCACAGAACCCGTATAGCTACGTCAAAAATACGTCCGGTTGATACCATCAACCTGACGACATCATACTCATAGTCGTAAATTTGGCTTGTTAGAAGGGGGGGGGGCTAAAATTATAAACCTAAAACAGGGCCGCAGAGGGCTTCGCTCCCCACACCTCCTACATGTAAATTTTACACTTTTATTGTGACATTTATTATGAAAGATGTAAATAAACATTTTAAAATTATTTAACGGCGTATACATAACGTAGTCGTTATAAAATATCAATGTATAACCCAATTATTTTAATTTATTTTATTACAAATTTGCAATACAAAAATCTTACATGAACTTTCATCGTTCACATAACATCCTATTGGATATCCTGTTGAGGAATTATGTTGCACATTTTATAAGTTTCTCTAGTAAATAACCTAAAACTTGTTAAAAAACTTTTAAAAAATTATAGAGGGCTAAGTGCCTAAGTGCCCCTAAGCCCCATAAATCCAAGCCCAAGTATAAACTACGAGCCAATAAAAATAATATTGTATCATATGAAACATTTGTAAATTACTTATTGTAATATAAATAAATTGTAGTATATAATATTACATTATTACTTAGAAAATTAAATTACACTGTTTCTGCTCAGCATTGTTTTTCGTATACAATGATTTATTGTTGAATTCCAACTATACAAATTCATTACTGTGGCCTATTCATTGACAAATACACAAAACCCACGGACTAAGATATCTTAGTGTGTAACTATAGGCGTATGCACGGGGCGAGCTCGACCGGGGGACCATTGAATTGGCTCCCAATATTAGGTTAAGTACCTAATCGAGAATTGGATTGGCTCCCAAGATAATTTTCAAGAAGTGGTTCTCAAAATATAAAAGTTCAAAAAGTACGTGACTTTAATTAAAATAAATACAACTATACATTAAAATAATTTAAAATACGAATATTACACTTTATAGTCCATCAAAATTGTTAATAAAAATAAAAATGCATTGTTTTAGTAGGCTTAAATTTGTGTGCAAGAATTTTTATGTATTCAAATCTGGATACTATACCATTGTCATATTTATGAATTTGACTGTTTATAAATTGTATTTTTTCTTGTATTTTATTTTTGGGTGATCTTTCTATATTGGAGCTTCTTATAATAATTTCAGTATCCGCTTGAATACCATACAATACATTAATGAAATTGAAAATATTTAGGTGCGTAGAATAAAATTGAGAATTAAACTTTTTATGAAAAGATTCACATGAATTAGTGGTACGACTAACACTACTGCTTTTTTCTGCCCAAATTAGAGGTGGAAAAAAAGAATTATTGTCAATATAATTTTCAACTAAGTAGTCCATAAATTTTCTAACTTTTTCATTATTTGGTTGTATCTCAGCTAATTCGAACGAAAAGCAATCGCCGACTGATTGCGGATCTAGAAATTGTAGACCAAATATATATGTCAAATATTCACCAATTACTGTTTTTTGTTCATACTCTGTTGAAAGGCCCAATTTTTGAATTGTTCTATTCATCATATGTTTTTACATACATGGTTTGTAAAAAATCGTGCACTTCTTGTCTGTTTTTGGGTAACGTTGGACGTACTAAACTTCGAGCTTGGAGCATATTGTGTTTGATGTATTTAACATCTTGCGTTGTAATTGAATTTGTTGAATATTCCCTTAAGTATGAATGAAACAATTAGGAAGGGCGTTCACATACACTTTCGACAGTTTTTCTTTTCAGTCCATTACTAATAATTTGGCGTTCAAGTTTGTTTTCTTTATCGGGATCGTGGTTATGGTCAAGATTGGACCATTCCCATACAACATTTTCTCTGTTACAAATTCTCAAATAAACTTTGCATCCTCGTTTAGTATATTTGAATCTTTTAAATGCATTTTGGAGAAGCTTATGGTAGCTAAATTTAAACTTATTGACTATTAAAATTAATTCTCTCGTTTCACTTCTCATTTTTTCTACTGAATTAATTTTATATTGTATGTAGGTACGAATCACGACAAATTGCAACCAACTGCGAGTAAAGCGATTGCTGCGTTTAATGATATCAGTGAAATACTATACTATACCACTTTAGGTTGTATAAATACGTCGATGGTTGTGACCGTTTAATGCGTTATCGGATAAACGATTAGATAATTTCAATACTAACCGGCACTGTGTCGTTAAAAATACTAGAGTCACGTACTTTTTCAACTTTTATATTTTTAATGTATAGTAATGCATTTATTTCAGAACAATTTTGATAACCAATGGATTTATAAAATAAATGTGTAGGGAGCCTACTCAATGCATAAATCTTGGGAGCCAATTAAATACGTAAAAATGACGATTACCTGAGTTTGGGAGCCAATTTAATAGCTCCGCTCGACCGAAATCTTTTATAGCAAAATTTCAAATTTGTGTATATTATATTTAACTCTATCATTATATTCGTGGAGATCATGAAAATTGTATTTGTCGTAATAGTGAAATAAAATAAAAATATTTGTATACCACTATATCATTTTTATTGATTTATTTATCTGACTAAAACATTGTGCACTAAATGTCAAAATATGTACCTAGTATGAATAAAAAAGTACTAAAAAGTCTATACTCTATAGTATAGACAATGGCCTATCGCCTATGGAAAATAAGAAAATTTATTACATAATTACACATTTATATATTACCTACTAAGTTTATATGTTTAGTTAGATATAAAAACATGCATTAGGTATGTATTAATATAATATGTAATTTTATTTTTAACTTAAAAAATATACAAGTACTTGTGCCTAGCACATTAATGTCGTATACACATTGCACATATACAAATTGGTTCTATATTTGTGTAGGTACATACGTATTATACAGTTTTAAATTTACAATTATTACAATTAGAATGTATGTACCTATAGTATGTTAATGAGTCAAAAAAAAAAATTAGGGGCACTGTTCAAGTATTGGGGCACTAATTCTTCCAGGCTCGACCGGAAATTAAAGTCTGCGCACGCCTATGTGTGTAACTGTGTCAAAACCTGTCATACAGCAGATCAAGTGGTTTGGTTTTTTTTTTTAAAACTTAATAATCACTCGTCATCCGCCGTCGTCCTAAGATAAATATGTATATTAAGACTATATACTATGTATGTATCCAATCAAAAAAATAATTGTTTTCAAATCAATCTCAACAATTATAAATACGTAGTAAAATAAATACTGATTAATAAATATATCATATTACAATACGTATATTATTGACACACGTTAAATTATTATAAAATAACTTTATAATAGGTAGATAAATCGATAAATGATACGTATATGATTCAATATACAAACGAAGAAAGTTTATTTGCTTATAATATATTTTATATGCACATAAAGACACAAAAAGTACCTACAACAACAATGTATTTGTCCGGTCGTTACAAACGCGAAAACAAACATTTAAATATTATTTAAGTGAACCAAAAACTACATTAAGAATTATTTTCTTTAGAACACTAATAACTGTTAAATATACGTACTTATATACTAGTCGAGAAAAAAGGAAATCTACTGTTTGATACATACGTATAATATTATGTACACCGATATACTTTGTGTAGTGTATATACCCGTATGTACGACCTATGGTCATATAAATAATGTGTATTATAATTGTAGCTGAAAATAAGCCAAAGTGATGATAAATATGAAACTGCTATATAATGAGCTGATATAATTATGTTGGTTGACGTGAGAATCAAATTATTAAAGACTATGTAATATAACCTTACTTTAATAGATAAATCTATGATTTATTTAGCTGAAACTTGACAGCTGGATACATATATGATTCGATTATTTCGATTTAAAATGGATAGTAAATATACGATTGAAAAATGACCAGCAGAAATAATATTACACACCACTATAAATAAATACATTATGTGTTCTTCGTCTTGCGAAATTTACGTGATCGTTCGCATACTCATATAATATTAATTATAAGAATCTTTAGTTATATTACTTATGCTTATTAAACACTATATATTTGTTAATTTTAAATTTTAATATTTTATAAGTGATACCGTTAGGTTCCAAATTCTTCTTACACAAAAACAAAGTCACAGATGAGCAACAGAGTTCAATCGTTTTCGAAACGTCTACCTCTTCGTTGAAAATTAAAAACAAACCAATAACCATAACAATTAAGTTGTAGGAAATATTATTAGGATTAAAAATTAATTAAAAATTAAAATGGGTATATAATAGGCATTGGTACATTCAAAATGTTTGATAAACAAGCCGTAAGTAGGTATTAAGGCGGGACCGCTGAATAAAATCTCACACCGCAGAGCAATATTGAACATTTTATCACGAATGATTATAAATAGACTAAAAAAAAAAATTGTTTTGTTCTAGAAATATATTTTATGAGCTATATTATGAACACTGTAATATTATGGTGTATCATTATGCGATGTACGCGTGTTATAATAAATTATATATATATATATATATATATATATATATATATACAGGCATTAAATTCCAGGGGGACAATGGCCCCTCTGTTTCCCCTCTCCGGACGCTCTTGGTCGTGTATGTAGTTTGAAGAAAATGAAAGTATAATATTGAACATAGGTAGGTATATACAAGTCCGGACAGTCCAGTTTATATTAAATAGAATATTAGTATAGCGAACGATACCGTAATACTATATTATATTTAATACTTGTTATGTATATATTATACCGTGTCTAGGTACAGTCATTTATCGTCATCCGCGTAATTTAACAATAATTACTGCAGATGATATCACTGGAATTCACAACGGTAATCGATAAATTCTGATCGGACTGAATCTGGTTTCAAAATGCGTATAATTTGTACATATTTAACGGACTGCTGATGACGTTTGCCGCAACAATGCGGATGGATCGGAATTTTTTATTTCGCTAGATTACGAAATCTGTGTCGTCATTAATTCATTTAGGTACCATCTGCCCGGGTGCAGCATTACTACAAGTTGACGCCGATTTCCGGCGTACAAACTATCGAGCAATCGTATTTTATTTATTATTATCATTATTATTATTGTACCTATATGCATTATTCTATTAATATTCGTAACAGACATATTACACAGTCGCTGCGGTAGCACATTTGGACGAGAATTTAATGTCTTAAACACATATCTTACACGCGTTTACTTGAAGAAATATACAAATATATAATGTACGACATAATAAGTAGTATGTACGGGCTACTGTTTTGCTATTTAAAACCGGATCGGGTTGGGCGGTGTCATCGTGGTGCCAATATGATATGAGTAGATATATGACCACCCAATATGAATACCTACACCACCGATCACCCGTGTAGTGTGTACAATCGTATCGCAATATGTTGATATATTTTGTAGACAGTGACTAATTTTTTAATTCACATTCTATATTGTCTTGTAATATCAGAATAGGCTCATTCAACTTACTCATCGACTAAGATAATGTGTAATTTATTTTTAATGACTTTAAAAATTATATCTTACATGTATAACAAACGGATTTATTATACAAGGCTTATTGTTTTAACAAGGGACTTAAATTAATTTTAAATAAACAAAATTATAAAACTAAGCATTTTGTAAAAAACAATGTTTCTTGTATATATTATATTTGTCACCTAATTTAAATCGATGTAGATTTATACGTTAATTAATTAATTAATTAATTTTCTATTGTGTAGGGACTTGGTTCTCGCGCCTTGGCAAACCGAATATCTTGAAAGTTAAATGTTTAATAACGATTTGTTTTACTATATGTGTTTAATATTAAGTGGTACCTATGAATAGTATGAATGCAAGCTTTCTCGACACTCATCTATGTACCGACACGTGCAATAAATACGCAAAGAATGATATGTTAATATACGCACACATTCGCATTTGTTAATACCTAATATTCGTTGTGCTCGAGTGAAAGAAATATTATGCAAACATCATAGACAACCAAGTTGGGCACTTCGCCATCTTGGCTTTTTGGAAATTTTTTTGCTGGTATGATATGATAAAAATTATAAATAAGATTAGTTTTTTAGTCGATCGGTACATTTTTTTTTATAGTTCACACCATTTCCTTAGTTCTCTAGTAGCATTAGCCATCATATTATTTTATTGCGTGATTACTGATTTACCGGGCCCGTGCCCAGTGTCAAAATGTGTCATTATAATCACAAGTAAGTCGTAAATACGTGACTAAATAGTTGATGTTGAATCTGGTTGTGTTAATCATAATTTAATTGTCGGAACTTTATCATCATTATAGTCTATCGTAAGTTTATAATAGAAATAATAATTTTTTAATTATGTGGACTTCAGTAGTCCAGTTAGGTGTTTGAATGTGTTCATTGATAAATGATATTAATAATAAAAGATAATCAGATTGTAACGAGTATTACTGTATATATAGGTATATTCAATAAATACATTTTGTTAATAGTTTGTTGTATGTTTCGGAAGGGGGGCACGTTTGCTCTCTTGAAGTACATTTAGGTATACCTATACTGCATATCTAGGTATTTAGTTATTTTATATTTAAAGCAAATTCGTCATCATTTACACGTCTGAAGTTGATAATTCGTTCGTATTATATACATACATATATTTTATATACATATATGTATAGATAGATAGTGTAATTTGGCCTACATACATATCATAACTATATGCGTCTGTGGTGCGCCCGATGACGAAATAAATTGTTATTTTACATTCGTCATTATGGTCTTTTACTCGGGTGTAATTAGAATTTTGGAATTATATTTACTAGAGGGGGTACATATAGTGATGAAAAAAGTATAACAATAGGTATCCACGTATATTATATACAGAGCGGTGTACCGCGATTGCAGTATGAAAAATTGAAAATATACTGAACATATATTTTTGGGAAAAATGTCAAAATTGTTTTAAAATTGTAAAGACATTTATTGAGGGAACGGAACTAGAAATATATTTGTGCGTGACCGCGTGGGTTAGCCGACGGCCTTTACAAATTACACGTATCTACTCGAAGGACGACGCCGCCACTGGTTGCGTCTCCGTATTTTGTCAACACTAGTGGTTGTGTTATCGTCGTTTGTAGTTACGGCCCGACACCACCAGGTAGCGTACTGTATACATTACGTTGATAAAAAAATAAAAAAGGTTAACAAAACATTCAACAAACGTCGGTCAAAAAAATATTAAATAATATAATACACAACAATATTATTAATTATTTTATCCGATTTCGTTATCGATATCGTTCCGTTCACCGAAACGTAGCAAAAATCACAACGACAACCCAATATGTGCCATACAAACGGCTCGTTGTCACCGTCCTAATGACGGTTGGATAGTGCAAAGTCTGGTCCTTAACATATCCGGCAAGTCGGCGCGAATGTACCGCTCGGGTGTTCAATAAGAATAATAATTCCACAGTTGATGATCGCAATACGTTCGAAATGGAAATTGGGGATCTTACGCTGGAACAAGAACAGGTAAGTGATCTGTGTATGGCGGATATTTACTGATATAATAGGCACACCTATTGTGGGGCGGCTGTCAAAGCAGTTTCGCTGCAGTTATTGACAACGCTGTATTACCAAACACGAAGGTGTGTATTATAATACACAAATACTACACCCGATGCCCAGATTAGGTGTATGTCAAATGATAGTATATTGTGTTTTATTTGATTGTTTCATAGGCTGTAGATGAATTCATCCATACGATCAATCAGACGCGTAAATTCCAAAACAAACCGCCAATAGCCCGATCATCTGCTTTCAAGTTTTTGGTTGCCAGGAAATTTGATGTCACCAGAGCTGTACTGTTGTACGAACAGCACGAAGAAACCAGACTGCGTGAGGGGCTGTTTGGGTTTAATTGTGCTGTTGAACCGTTGAAAAGTGAAATTCAAACTCAAAAATTTACAATTTTGGTAATGATAAATTGTTAAATTCAAAAATTTCTAAATTTTTACATATTTAACTTGTGTACATATAATAAGTTTAAACTTACCTATGTATTCATTGTTTATAGCCAACAAGAGATTCAACAGGTGCTGCTATAGCTGTTTTTACTGCACGTTATCATGTACCACAATTTTCTTCACATCAAACTACTTTGCAGGTATGTACACTATTTACAATAGGGTTTCTAATATTATTATACATTTTAAATATTGTTTGTTATTGAAATAGGGTATTGTTTACCAACTGGATATAGCTCTTGAAAACGTCAAGACTCAAAAATGTGGGTTGGTATTCATTTATGATATGTCTGATTCCAAGTATTCAAATTTTGATTATGATTTGAGTCAAAAAATCTTAACATTACTCAAAGTAAGTGTATTGAATATTATTTACATCAAATTGACAAATCCATAATAGTTGAGGAAATAAATTAATGGAATGATTGAAGCATACTCTTATTGAATGGATCTCCTATATAAGTCTTATCTAAATACTTGTTGCTAAATATAATTTGTAATACTGTATAGAAAACATATTATATAATAAACAGTAAATATTTTATTGAGGATAAATTTTTAAACTTAGGTAATAGGTATTTTAAAGTTAAATATCATAAATTATAGTTTTTTTTTTAAAAAAATATTATTTTTTATAAATAATTTTGTATGTACCTATTCTAAGTATATATATTTATATTTATGATTTTACTTTATGTTCAACATATTACAATTTGTGTTGATATTTTTAAAAACTAGAAGTACTTAAATAATGTCCCAAATAAAACTTATTTTACAAATGTTGGAAAATCAAATCTTAAAAGTGTAATTATTCATAATATGTTTATAAAAATAAACAAATTATATTGTAATTCTGTAATTAATATTAATTACAATTCTTTATTTAAAAAGTAGAATATTAGAAAGAAACTTAAAAAGTAATATTATAATATTGTGCACAAACATGGTATAATATTGGCATTGCATAAAGTATAATGCTTATCATGTTCAATTAATGTGTTGAATTTGTCAAAAATTATATTTTTATTTCAAACTAATTGAAAATGTGTTAAATTACACGCATAGTTATTGTCCATTAAATACATCAAACAATTAAGTTTAATAAATTTAAATTGTAGTTAAAATGTTTATTATTATTATTTTTTTTATTGAATTTCAACATCATTGGTTTGCAGAATGAGCACACATATAGTTTCTTATTATAATAATATTAATTAGGTATCATAAAATAAAATTGTATACTTTAATTTTGAATTCTAAAATTGATTTATTTTTAATTAATGGAAAAATTTGGTACTTGTATAATATGTTATCTACTGTATATTTGGTGGTTTAGTATGTTATTTAGAAAAATAACAGTGTCTAATAATATCTATTCACATACCAAATTTCACTGTATCTGTATAATTTACTTTATCATTTTGCAATTAAGATTAGGCTTTTTATATGAAAAATAAAATTAATTTGTCAGTATTTGTGAGTTGTGGGATTATAGGTGGTTTAATTGTAGGTATTTGTATTATTATATTGTTATTATTTTCAAAATTAAGAGATACATGACCTTTTTCTTTTATACACATGGTTTATAAGACTGAACAATTTATAATGATGAATTAAAATAATAAGAAATATTTGTAAAACATAGTAGAAAACAAGAATCAGAAGGAAATATTTTGAAAACCATATATTATATTAATGTATATATTTAGTGTAATAAAAAGGTAAAAAATGATTAAAGATAAAAGTATAATTGTGTTTTATATTTGTTCGATAACTTGCCTAGTATTGAGTAATTTAATTGAAGGTACTAAAAATCTAGGTGTTTACATAAATATCAATACCAACTATACTTAATTGGTAAAATTTATGTCAAAGTAGCCGAATTTCAAAAATGTGAGAAAATGGGAGGTCCTGGCATAATTGTATTAATAAAAAAATAAATTTGTTGATAGAATTACAGTAGATAAAATATTTATAGTAGTTAGTATATTATTGTAAGAGTACTAAACATTCTTGCTACTTTTATTTTTTGATAAGCGTGTATTATATTTCTTAATTATTTTCTTACACAAAATACTTAATATATTATTTAAATGTAAGTATTAAGGAGCCGAAACAAATTTATGTGTGACCAATATTCTATGACTTGTCTAATTATTAATATCTCAAGGAGTTCAAGGATTATTTGTTTGTAAAGATGGCTTATGCTATTTTAGTACAGACATGTATTAAATAGTTTGAGACTTAAATACTTTGGCAACAGTTGATATTAAAAATAAAAAACAAAATAAGTATCTATTATCTCATTTAAATATTTTAAATATATTTTTTGAATATTTCATTATAAGTGTTTGATCATTTTTGAATTTTATTAATATATATATATATGTAAATATTATTTACTATTATTTAATAGTTTAACAGAGATAATCACCAATAATAAATTGTTGTATAACAAATGTTTCTTAGTTATGTATGAAAATGTATTTAACAAAATATCTTTACATATACTAGTTGTAAAGAGATACTATTTTCTATAGATATATTATATAGTCTTTAAATTATCAAATATAATTTGAGAAAAAAGTGGTTAAAAATTTTAATTTTTAAATATAAATTATAACTTTGTTTAAACTATTTAAATAATATTAGTTTAAAGTATTAAAAATAAATGCTGAAAGTAAAATCGCTTAATTTAAATTATTTTATAATATGTAATTATCTAATCTCCTAAAATTGTTAAATTTTTAACCTTTACTCATTTTCATATGTCTAAAGAATTATTAATTATATTGATATTTATTGTCTTAATGATATAAAGCTTTTTGTCTATTTAATAACAACACCAAATTTAAAAAATTTTAAATATTAAAAAATATTTGTTTTAGTATAGTTATGGCCTAGAAACTCAAGTTTAGTGATTCATAAATTGATTCTGATAGCTTACTCATTAATGTTATCTTTAATAAATTAAATTATTATTTCTTTTGTTAAACAAAATACTATTCTTAAAACCTAGAATTTAAAAGGCATTAAATAATAATTCAGAGATTTACTTTCTTATCTGTATTACATTTATGATTTTAACAATAATAATTCAATGACCGGTTTTCCAAGTTTAAATTAAAATTGACTTATTTGTGAATAAAATTGTTTGGTATCTATATTAATCACTACCAATTTAGACGTATTTAGAGTATTTATGTTTTTAATCCATTTATTATATTTCACGACTTTTCAAGTTATTTTTCATAGATTTAAAAAACTCATTTTAAAATAAAGTGTGAATCCTTAGTGAATAGGTCCGCATATCGATTTGTAATGTATATAATATTATACACTCTATTGAAACCTTTTTTATGCAATAGAACTTATAATCTGAATATTTAATATTTATGTTGCATATCTGTACTCTTTCATATTTTTTTCTTTGAAGTTCTTCTATTTGAATGGACTAATATTAAAAAAAATATAAAACATTTTCTATCATATGTTATGTAAGACTAGATATATATTAATAATATCTCATGTCGTTTTGAAATAGAAAGTTTATCTAAATATTTAAGTTTTCTGGAAAAATGTATGAAGAGCAGTATTATTCTATTTGAATATTTTTTTTTGTATAATTTATTATTGTTAATTCAAAATAACATTCATTGTATTTTTCCAATCAAAACTTTATTATTTACTAATATTTTTTTGAAATTATTTTTTTTTTTATTCTTATTATTTCGGCGTAATCATATTTATTTATTTGGTATATTTACATTTAGGACATATTTTGTTCATAACCAATTATTTCAAAAATAAACTCCAATATTCACAGAGTTAAGAATTTTCAATTAAGATATAGCTTGTTAATATTTTATTTATTTTTCGTTTAAGAATAATAATTCTATACATATATAATAGAAATTAATAATTTTAATTTTAGATTATTTAGGAAAGTCTGCCTTACAAATTTTTCGAACATGATTCCTAAATAAAAATAAAAATCATTTTCGCATATCAAGTTACATAAAAAAATAATATTCATAATTCTAATCGTAAAACTTAATGATAATTTGCAAAAATCAGATTTTAAAATAAAAATTATATTTATGTTTCAGACATAATACTCTATAATATAGGTAAAGGTTCTTCTCTCGTGTATTTTGGTATGTAATATCATTTTTTGTAAACATCATATGTACCTTAAATGGTATTTATGATATTATGATAATATATCTACATAGATTGTAAATATTTATTTTAATAAAATTTAATAAATAAATTATTCGGATAAATTGTATAATAAACGCGGACAAACATAGTGGATAATAAAACGGTATATTTTGTTAAACACAATTGATTTAAATTTTAATTAATTGGGATACTTATTTTTACGCAACTAATGCTGGTCATGTAATTACATAAGTTTTCGTGAGGGTTATAACTTATTAGATTTAACTGTAAAAACAATTTGAGAATGGATGAATGAAAGAAACCAAAGAGAGCAGAATTGTACGATCGATAATGCTAAGAGTACAGAACTCGCGTGAGAACACATGCGCGTACTCCAGTGTAGCAGGGGAAGCCCCCTTTGTTTCCTTCCAGTTAGGGCGATGATAATGTAGGGTCCGGCTCAGCTGTATTTAGTCACAACCCCACTAAACCTTGGTAAAAACCTTTTTGCATTCGAGCATTTTGTAAACGACTGTTCTAAGATAGTTTTTAACCAACAAACTCAGTGTTTGTAATTTTTCAATAAAAATTAAAACGCTTGACAAATAACAATGTTACATAATTTTGACCTGACGAATGTTAAATATATGTTTAATGTATATATTTATATTATTTATTTTATATTATAAAATATCAGATTTTTGTAAATAAATGAACAACGATGAATAATGTATAATGCACCTATATAAAATAAAATACTATAGAGTATAGACCATTAATCATTTAAGTTAGTTTGTTATCACTAATTTATATATTTACAACTATTCAAAATATTCATTATTTGCTTTTGATTTTGTCTTCAATGTTCAATGTGTATAATGTATTAGTTGATTTGTGAAATTGTCTATACGAAAATTCAATTTATCTTGAAATCGTGATAAATTACATTTATAAATAAGTACCGGTATGGGATTTAATACGTGTTATTTATTTTCTGAATTTAGGAACATGCGTTAATATATTATATATTGTAATATGATGGTAGTCTTATTAGTAATTTTGTAACCTGACATTCCATACGCACCGTGTGGACTGTGTAGGTATTTAGGGTGGCGATGAAGTCGGCATAAAAGAGAGGAAGTACTTCCTGACACGTGATATAATTTCTTCACGAGACTGCTAGCCAACTGCACAATAGTTTGGACACGTATAATAATGGCATACGTGTACAAAATCGAAAATTACCAATATTAACTTGTTTTGCCTAGAACTAGTCTCTTAAAGTCCCAATAATAGATTCGTGGTCGTGTATAATTTTACGCAACAATACAATAATATACTGTTTGTTGTGATTTATTTCATTTTCTAACTGTCAATCGGCATTCCCTATTTTAGTAGTAGTACCTATAGGTATTACTATGGATTTTTTTCTCTATTCGGTGTGTATATATTTCTTTAAATTACTAATTAAATTTTTTTTTTAACAAAACAACAATTTGTGGCCGGATGTTAAAAAAAGGAAATCCGTTAAATGAAGATCACTAAATGGAACGAATTGTAACAGGCAGGAAAGAATTATCCTGATTAGTCATGTTTCCGACGAGACCCGATCTAAACAAAATAAAGACCTATTGAATTATGCTAAAATGACTGTGCTAAATTTATATTTATTGGCATTCAGAGAAAATCTTAACAAATTAGTTCGTACTATTGTACGAATAGTTTATTGATTTATTTATATTAGTAATTTGAGAAATTAGTTTTGTAAAATACACCATAACATAAGTTTATACTTCATACTTCATAGCATCATTACTCATTAATCGCCATATTTTTTATTTATTTGTATAGGTAGCAATTTTTTTCATATTGTAGTTTTATGAGTTAATTCAAGGTAACTAACTTTATTTAATTTTTACAAATACTTAACTATAATCTAAGAATTAACTTCATCCGTGTAGTTTAATATAGCTGTGAAGTCATTACTTATGATTAATGTTTATAATACAATAAAATTGTACTTAATATACTATTGAAATAAACAAAGTACGATTTCCCTCGCAGTAATACAGTATATTTTAGTTGTACAGTTGGTATTCAATTATAGAAGTTGAAAATTTAACTTATTATAATAGAATTACCCTAAACTAATAATTTGTTTTACTTTTATTTAATCCTTATCAATTATCATTGAATAGCTTTTTAAAATATAATGTATTGATCCGCAGTATATAAGTTTATAATTAAATACCGATTTTTTTTTAAAATTAATTCTTATTAATTAGCCATCAGTTAGTATAAGCTTATTAATTAAATTCGAAGTTATTTTTATCCTTAAGTTATGCAGACAAGACGATTAATCCTAAGGATTGTGTATCTAATTTGAATATTATCAAAATGTATGCAATAATGTCAAATTAATCATTCAATTTGTGTAAATGTCAATGATATAATTACAAATAATAATTTTATCCTTACAATGTCGTTGTAATGTTTTTCTCGATTCTTATGACCAAATTGAATGTACCTTTAAAACTGCAGCTGTATGTTGTTTTGAAAACAGTGTAATTTTAATTATAAAAACCACGAACCGACGGTGCGGACGGTAAATAAATAATGCCACACGTTTTACTCGTACGAAGCGTATCGCGCGTGGCAGCCGTCCGTGATTTCGATTAGCCAATTAGCTCAATCTCGTCCGCGAATATGTCATCATAACATGTCGATAGCGTCTTTAATTTTATAATAATATGATACCTTGTTTATTACTGTATGGTTCGTAGCGGTAGGTATGTAATAATATATAGTAATAATATCATGTTTAGTAGTCAAATATCGTCGATCGCACAGAGTAGCGTATAGATCAGCGATATTGTACGACATATTCGAATGATTTTAGCGGCTATAAAAATACATAATATTATATTATGTCGTCACGCGGCAGTCGGTAGTGTTTTTACCTCGTGTGCAGCCCTGTAGCATACAATATAGTACGTTGACGACGATGAGTACGATACGATACGATTTTTTTTTTTTTTTGTTCGTCGTTTCATTCCGCGTATCGAAAACGATTACGTCGCGTACGCGTGATTTGCGGACGGAATCGTAAAAAATTGATATTACATCGAAGAATCGTGTCGTTAATCAAACATAGTGTGATATATATCGTGTGCGCGTGCATACGAAAAACGCGCGTTCGGGAGTCACTGGAAAGTGTGCGAGAGCGAGCAACGATGAATCGGCGGCGGCGGCGGACGGAGAGGAGGAGGCGGTTGGAATCGCGAACGGCGTCGTCGTCGTCGTCGTCGTCGTCGACGGCGTCAATGGGAACATTTTTCCATTCAACGAGAGTCCCGGCGCGTATAGCGTAACGGGAACGGGCTGAGACGTGATCCCGGGCGGGAGCGGCGTGGTGCGGCACGGCGGCGAGGGGGGGGTTCGCATTTTCACCGGCGCGGGCACCGCCGCCACCACCGCCGGTCGCCCGCGCGCGTGTATCGACTGCTCGTCGTTCTCGCGCGCGGTGCACACGCCGAGGGGGCTCAGTCTGCTTTTCCGCGTCGTTCCGACGGGTGCGCGTACTTCGCTCGCGGGTGTCGCGCTTCGCCGTCCGCATTCGTCGTTTTCGCCGTCGTGCCGCAGCAGCGTAGTACAGGCACCAGTGCCGCCGCGAATCCACACGACGCGCACTCCGAGCCCACCGTCGTTTCGGTCGAGTCCCCCGGTCCACGCCGGCGGACCGTGACGCGCTGTGGCGGTGTGTCCGAAAAATTCGACGGAATAAAATACACGATTTTAACACTACAACAAACGCGCAGCGGAGAGAAGTCTCGTTCGATTCGGATTTTAACGTAATAATTATACATTGTACATTTACAGTAATATATTATTATTGTTTTCGTTCACGCGTCCGCGAACTAAAGCCGACGGGGACGACACTACGGTGTGTTGTTATAGTGCTGCACGCGTGTGTACCGGTGAGTGTGTGTGTGTATTATTATCATTCCGTCCCGGACAGCGGCGGCGGCGGCGGCGGACGATATCGATCCGGTATGAGATGGTTTTTGGATACTATTACATACGTGCTATTTAACATGTTATTATTATGATTTATGTCTAATGAATTGTATCGACATTTTTGTTGCTGTAAATCTTTGCGTGTAGATCACGCGGCTTCGAGGATTTTCGTCGCGTTTCTTCTGCGTTTTTTTTCTGGTTTTGTTTTTGGCTCGGCTCGCTCGTGATGCCGTTTTCCCGTTTAGCCTTGAGCCGATGATCACCGACCGTTACATATCGTGATCTTACTATTATTACTCGCGTGTGTGTGTACCTATTTTTTGTCTGTGCGAGCTACGGTTTAGAGTAGTATAGGTATAATACAATATATGTCGACTGTTTCCTCGAAGAGAAAATTCGTTTTTCGTCTCTTATACCGAAACAAGCGCGCGCCGGACTTAAACACAACCTTGGACGACGTGGTTACACGTAGTTATACAATTCGTCGTGGAAACAACGATATGGCGTGTAATATAATCATAAGACGAAATTATAATATTATATTGTTATCGCGGATAAATATGTTTTTGATTTTAACGCCAAAGGTAGCTCGGGAGAATAAAAATTTATGATTTTAGGTTTTTTGCATTTTTACGTTTATATCATACATCATGTCGTAATTTTACATTACGATATATACGATAAACTAATACATTGAAAACTACCGCACCCCCTACGTTTTTCGTAAAATAATACCTGCTAATTAGCTATTGTGAAGTTCGTGATTTTTAGTCTTGGCATGCGAGTATTTTTAAATCTAAAAGGAGATTAATGATTTGAACATATTTTCACCAAGCTAATTTTTAAATGGAACGCGTAGTTTATTCTGTCCACATAATTTTATTTTTTGTGTGGTTAATGTTTGTCGATTGTACAACGAAAACATTATTACCTATATAATTTATATGTGCTATTAATTTGTGTTACACATACAAAGGGGTTCTTGGATAAAATATTGCCGTCCGAACCCGTTTAGAACATTTTTCTTTTTGAAGTAAATGTCATGTGTCCACTCTAAATTAAATGATATCCGTCGATTTTGTCCCTTGTGTGTGTATATATATATATATATCACCAACTAACACGCTATAACAGAATGTATTGACCAATGTAATTAACTATAACGTATCATGATCATCAATAAACATGCTAAAATTATAAAAAAAAAAAAAAAAATAAGAAAGTTTAAAAATATTGATTAGAACAGAAGTTGTTAATAATTACATACTTACTTGAAACATTTAACAGTTTTTTTTTGTAATACACCTTTAAACTCGATACTAGTTCTTGTTATTTTATTACTATATAGAGGTATGAAGTTGAAAATCGTCAACATATAACCAAGATTTTTTTTTCTAATTGAATTTAAATTTATTTCATTGTGGTTATTATGTATTGTTAATTATAGAGATAATTTGTTATTGCTTTATAAATTTGTTCGGTATAAGATCTAGAATCTAGATGATTCACGGGATCCAAAAATACGCGCCATACGGACGTACTGTGTATTTCACCAACTTTGTTATTAGTATTGACCCGTGCACTGATTGTATCCATATGTCTCTTACTTAGAGCACATTGTATAAATAAATAACTACTTATAACTACCTACACCGTTCCATTTCATATAATATGTGGCTTACATTAACATTATATATGGTTTTCATTTCCCGTGTCCGGACGTAGTACGACTATAACGCTGCGTAGTAGTATATAGGTACCTAATTCTATTATATTTTACCGCTGGGTAGCGTTTTAGTTTAATATTATACAGAATAATAGTATTTTATTTCGTAGAATTCATTACGAATTATTTTATCCCGATTACGTACGAGTTTATCGGTAAAATGAGTTAAAAATATACATTTATATAGGAGTTTGGTACATTGTTTTCTCGTTAGGAAAACTTCTTTATAAGGCATGTATAAGACAGTTTTACATCGAAATTGCATTTGAATATGTCAGTTCTTCGTGATACACTGATATTGATAAACGTACCCTATGCATGACGTATTTAGATCATTTTATATCGGTTTTTACTCGAACGCGAATCGCTGCAATTATCGATTCTTATAGTTTATCATTATTTCGGTCGAGGATGACCATACCGTTTACTGCTTGCATACATACTTTTATCATTTAAAATCGAATTATTCGCTGTTAATATTATGTTTTTTTATTCACAGTGCAGTGTGATCTGTGGTTGATACAATCTTAAAAATTTAAATACTTAATATGCATTTTGAAAGTTTTTACACCAATAAGTTTATTGATGCTCTTGTGCAGAATAATGATAAATAATAGTAGCTCGTATCAACTATATCAATGATGCATCACGTTCAACATTCCGATAATCATTACTTATGGTAATATATTACAATGGTTGTTATTTTTTAGTCGTCATTACTAACGAATCACAAAATTCATTTAATTACTAATATATAATTCATAATATCGTATAGGTATATCGTACTCGTAGCCAATTAGGGGAGATAAGTATAATAATTTTATTTTGAACTTGAAAATATTTTGCAATTTATCATTTCTTTTCAATGTTTTTATTTTAAAAGTTATATTATTTTTCACAGCGAATTATGTTTCAAGTTGATTTAGTGGTAAACTTTACATTTTCGATTTATTTTTCAGCTTTTATTAAAAAATATATTTCATCACGTCATGTTAAAAAAAAAAATTGTTAAAATATTGATGTTTTGAACGTAATAGTTTCGCGCGTTGCATGTTCAAAATATAACATTGTATAATGACGAGAGTTGGTACTATAGGTATAATATACTGCTATAAGCGTCAAAAGTTAAAATACTAAATAATATTTTTATAGAAGACAGCAAGCAATATGTTTTAAAGTCATTTTTTTTAAACATAATTTGTTTTGTTCATTGATAGAAACGTCAAAATATATTTTATTTATTTGTGTATGGTACAATGAATATACAATTTATATTATAACAAATGTATATTATATGTATATACATTTCCGTATAAATGCCGTTGAAACGATACACTTATTTATTATTTACAGTAATTTTCTGTTATAAATTGGCACCTCGACTATTGATCTGTAACGTGTGTTAAACGCGACCTTGAACTATATATTATAAATACGTGTATATGATAGAGATCTATAGCTGTAGGACGAGCCGGGCACCTATACATAAACTAATATGTTATGTGGGAAGCGAGTTTATTATTTTCTATTTTTTCTTTCATTTTGAACTTTTTATTATGTTCATAATTTCGAGTTAAAATATCAATAAAAAATAAACTTCCTGGATGTAGATGTTCGTGTATTATACATAAACATAATATACTTAAATATACTTACATAGGACGATAAACAGATGATATTCTCGAAAATTCTACAAGTGTATATCAAAATGTTTACGTTCGAAATAAATATTCTAAAGTATAATATTTATCATCTGTACATTTATGATCAGTATTTAATATACATGTATACACGTTCATTTGAAATGTATCGTGATGAATAACAAAGTATATGTTGGTTACACCGAAGACTGGAACCACTTAACTCGGTTTATCGCACTTCGTACACATTACATAGTATATGTACGTTAATCATTATTGACACTCTTGTTTAATAACCGTACACACAATAATAATAATAATATATTATCGTACAGTTTTAAATTTTAATCGCTTTGAAAAATATATTATAATATACATAATTCTTAATAACAATAATCGCGTTCGTATAATATGTGTATAATATGTTTATGATATATATTGACATTTATTTCACCATGAGTCACTATAGCCGGTCGTTTATAACGTATAAATAATATCACTAAATGTTTACGATTATCAGGATTGTCTAATGTATTTTTGATTACTTGAGATTGATAATTGTGTACCCCTCCTCCCTTAGACCTAGACATCACGATTAAAAATCGTCATCCGATGACAAAAAACACAGATCGCGTTTAGATATATTCAGAAGTATCTATTAAAACGATAATGAGTGATAACTGATAAGTATTTACATATTTATATTTATCATACGATCGACAAAACACGTCTGTATTAAAACGGTTTTGGATCGGGGGTACTGTTCACGTACAGCCGATTTTGAATTTAAGTCTCTTTGGGTTTGCTAATTAGGTCCTACAGCCCACAGGAACATCCGAATCCTGACCGGAACGCGAAATATACAAATATTATAATTAGCGCATATCCGACGAAGCTCGGCGGTATAAAGTAATCCGTTAGCTCAGTCAAGTGCCGCTCTATATTAAACATTGTAGTACCGTTGTTTAAATTTAGAGCCTGCGACCTTTCATTTTTTTACCGCCTCGTTGTAAACTACTGTCACTATATATATTTTCTCTACGATGTGCCGCTGACGGTTTTTTCTCGCCTCGTCTTGAATAATTAATACAACTATCATATGTTTGTTTGATTAGAGACAACCTGCAATATTTTTTAATTATATAGTTTTTTTTTATTTACTATATATATATATATAATACACATAGTTGGTTTTTAAACATAACGTTTTCCATTGCGCACGACGACCTACTTCGATCGCGCTCCGACCTATTTATAATACGATAATTCGCCGGGATTTTATAATACATAACGCCCCGGACAAGTCGAGTCGAAGTAAAATATTTAACAAATTAAAAGACTTTTACAATACGGCGAGTTATCATATCGGGGGCTATCAAAGGGCTGCAGTTTTGTCAACTGTATGTCTATATTATATGATGTACCGCCATCACTTGGTGAATTTTTATTAACTAAATTATATTTGTTAGTAACCGATGGTGTTCTCGGTGTATAATAATTATTATAATAGCTTAATTATTATTTAACGGCATACATTTTAAATGTCGTCATTGTCGCGTCGATAACTCTATAGGAATGCTATTATATAATATTAACAATCTATACGATTTTTCCGACGTTTCATTTAAATGTAACGTATTTAGAATATGTTCCAATATATCATGCGTATGTTACAATACTGCTGCAGATGATTACAATTATAATTTAATACATATATATATATATAAGGATTTTTTATGTTTTAACTTACGTGGTGTGCTTGTCTGATTCACAGGGTGGCTATCCGGCCAAACTGAAGAAAGTTCTGATTGTCACTGCGCCGCTGTGGTTCAAAGCCCCATTCAAAATACTTAGGCTTTTCGTGCGAGAAAAGTTGAGGGATCGTGTGTTTACGATCAGCCTGCCCCAGGTACATGTGACTTAATTTTTTAATCTTCTCTCGTTGACATTTATATTAATATGTTTGTCACGTTTTGTCGCAGTTGATCCAACACATACCCAGAGAATCGCTGCCAAGGCATTTGGGCGGCACGGTGGACGTTGAACACGATAAATGGTTGTCTTACTGCTTGAACTACATGACGAACAGTGATAAATATGGAAGTTCGGCTATGTCCGACCACATATGCAATTCGAACAGCGCGAAAAAGGAAACCGGGCCGGAGACCAAAGTATGTTTATAAGTACACGCATTAATCTGACCTATTTGTTTGCGTATAATTTATTGTTTTTCATAATCCATTATACATTTTTACAGACGAATAATCTGTTGAAAGAGAACAACGTCGTCAACGAAGAAAACGCTGTTGTTCACGACAATTTGTTGTCGGGGTGGACATGCAACACGGCCAATTCAAAAGGTAAGTGCAGCAATATCGAAAGCACATACATTATTTCATAAGTAGATCGTTATATTTTTTCGCGGAATTTTGGGACATTTTTTGTTGTGTTTATTATAAAATTTTTTTTTATTTTGCCTATAGAAGAAATTTCTCCGATGCCACCGTCGTCGGTAAGTAGCGGGTTTTCGGACGACGACAGTTTGCGTTGTGATTCTAGTCAAAGTTTAACTATTAGTCAATTTGTTGAATACGTGTTGAAAAAAAAAAGGGCTGGTCTCATCAGAGAATACGAAGAAATAAAGACCCGTTCTTCTGACGGTACATTCAACGTTGCCAAGTATGATGAATATTTTTAATATTTTCATGTTTTATCTTTTGCTACTCCCTCTCATTACCCGTGTTACGAGTATATTTGTACACATTTTACATGGGTGGTTTTCCGGAGCTTTGTATTTTTGGTGGTCTTTACCCTCCGGATACGCACCACATGTATACACACTTATCGTGCCACTGTCTAACCCTCTGTCCTTTTGTCGTACTTTGCTGCAGGGCTCGAGTCAATCTCTTGAAGAACCGGTATACAGATGTGCTTTGCTACGATCACACCAGGGTGCTGTTGGCACAGTCGGAGAAGGACCCGATGTCCGATTACATTCACGCCAATTTCGTGGATGGTTACAAACAGAAAAACGCGTTTATTTCCACGCAGGGCCCGCTACCGCACACGTGCGGAGACTTCTGGCGCATGATCTGGGAACAGCAAGTGCTGGTAATCGTCATGACCACCAAGGTATTTGAATGTGGTAAGATCAAATGCGAACAGTACTGGCCGCCTGACGAGACGTCTGATGATCAGACGTATCAAAACTTCAAGGTGTCAACTACGTCGCTCAGCCAATTCGACAACTACTGCGTCACACGGCTGGAAGTGACCAACACTAATGTGAGTACGAAGTTAGGTTAGGTTTTATTTGGGATTTCTTACCTCCTGGTGGCGTTTTGGGAGATCTTTTAGATTTCGGAGTGAAATTATTGTTTAAAGTTTAAGTTAGATTTTATCAATATGTATGTATTATGCGTTATCATATAAAATGTTCAATTATTATCATAATAATATTTATTCATAAAATAATTAAAATTAATAAATAAAATAATTATAGGTACTCAACTATAAAATACTGAATTAAATCAAATATTCTGGGTAAGGCTAATAAAAAAATGGCTTCCACAGTATTAAATAATAAATAAATACTTTTATTATCTCTCTTTTATCTGCTATTGTAGATAAACTTATCTTATTTATTACCGACATACAATAAATCAATTGTAAAATATGTTCGTGCATCGAATCTATAATTGAAAATGTATATTATTTTGTTATACTGGTTACTAATTTATTATCTGTTCTATCGTGGCTTACCTATTCCGGCAAACTCTTTGAATCGGAGTGGACTGTAATTTTGTTCTGTTACGTTCATTAATTTTACGTTGGTGATAGCTCGGTCCATGTAGAACCGTGCGTGTACTGACTGGGCTTGCAATTCGTAGCCGTAATTATAAGTTCGGTCTCGCCTATCACATCGGTTACGTGAAGGTGTCTGGCAATGCTTGGAATAAGCTCAAAATTGTACGGAGATGCCCAATGGTGCTGGGGAAAATCCCACTCTATACGGTGGTGTCTGACGTCGATCTTCGGCGCCGTCGTCTGTTGTTGTTGACGTTTGCCATCGTCCCATCATCATTTATCCCTTTTGATTCTGTTGGTACTCTTCCTTGATCGGTTATGATTGATAATTATCTAATCTACATTAGTAACTCGATATATATTTCTTCTTAGCTCGTTTTTCCATTTGATATTGTCACGTGCATAGCAACATTACGATATAATAATCATTTATCGTTAATACTGAATACGCGCATGGTCATCAAGAATATATCTATTGGGCAAGTTCGCACATGCTATGCCTTATTGACTATTGTAGCCGATGCATGCTACCGGTCAGACCCGTGCTCCATATATACATACTCTTGCCGCGCAGCTGACGGAAAATTAGTTGTTACCAACTGTACGCCTCTCGGCATCAAAGGTGCCCGTGTAGCGTTCATTCGCGATGATCAGCATGTTAGGACGCTGACCGATTGTGCCCGGAACGCTCATGCATTGTGCAGTAAATATTTGGGCGAAGATCCAAGATAACATGTAATAGATCATTATGCGAGTATAATAGAAATATAAAGAATTAGAAAATGGCAAAATACAGCACGGCGCCTTTTTCGTGTAAAAAATATATTTCGAGTGGCGAGAATAGTGCTATTTACATTATTAGGTACTGTGATTCTTTCTACGAGGATTTAATTTTATCACCGTAATTGTAAATGAAAATTACAGTGATGTTTTTTAAATATGTAATATAGGAATAATGGTATTTAGTGATTTTGAAGGAATATAGTAAAGACTATAAGAAATTTGATTTAGAATAATTAAGATTGACAATACCTATTAATAAACTGTTTTAATGCAATGTTTCCTAAAGAAATATGCCAAATTTACGCTCCCTTGATGAAATCGAATAAATTGTTTACTTACGTTACTTTTTTTTAATACCACTTATAAATTGAATTATAAAATTTGTTGGTAGGTATTAGTTTGTAAGACGAAAATCACGTATACAGATATGATTAGTTACGTATTCATGAAGTTTTATGCGTTTATCTTAAAGGGATATGCACAAAAGTGTGATACGCCGACATCGAAGTTATATTTTTAACCACTGAACAATCAATTATCATCAGAAATATGTCATATAATATAAATTAACCGAATCCGTTTACGATTTATTTTGTTTTTTTCTTAGACCAACGAGGTCAGGCAAGTGTCTCATTTCCGTTTCAACTCGTGGCCGGATTTCGGCGTGCCACACAGCGCTGTCGCCATGTTGGATTTCCTTGGTAAGGTCCGGAAATGTCAATCGTCCATGTTACAAGACCTCGGTGACAAATGGGCCGGACACCAGCGGGGGCCTCCGATAGTCGTCCACTGTTCGGCGGGCATCGGACGAACGGGTAAGCGAAAAAAATGATAGGAAAAATGTCGCGTCGCATAACACGGCGTCGAACTTACTTATACCTACTTATTACCTCCACCACATACCGCGGCATTTCAACGTTATTTCTTGATTTTTCAACAGGAACATTCTGCACGCTGGACGTTTGTATCAACCGTCTGGAAGAGACTAGCACCGTGGATATCAAAGGCGTAGTGGAAAAGATCCGGTCGCAGAGAGCCTATTCCATCCAAACGCCTGAGCAGTACGTGTTCTGTCATTTAGCACTAATCGAATACGCATCGGCCAGAGGGTTCCTCTGTTCTCCTCCGGACCTCAGTGACTTGAAACCCCTCGAAGATTCGGACTGATCGACGACAGCAATGGAAATCTCATCAGTCGGGCAAAGCATTTATCAATACTTATATAGAAATTTAATATATATATATATATATGTCTTGTATAAAAATAGTGTGCATATATAATAAATTATGTGTGTGCATATTTACGTTATACGTGTAGATAATCAGAAGCGGGATGAGCGCGCCCAATTATATACATATATATGATCTGTTGCAATCGTTTTCTGACATTATACTTTTGTATTTTTTTGTTTTTCGTAATTATACTATTATATTATATGTTTAACAATATCATATATTATTCTGAAACGGATCTAATCAATTTGTATCGATCTAATAGTTCATATTTTTAATCAAAATATTATTTTTTTTTCCATTTCGTCTACACAGCGGCTTTGGCTGTTAGTGTTTGTTCTCCACCCTGGACCAACTAAACGTCGTGCAGTACATTACATATTATTGTATTATGTAAATGAAAATGTCATGTGATCGCACACTTTTTGCCCGATATATAGTATTAACTAACTTGTCGTCGAAAAAGAATTTATTATAATTTATTTTTGCATACATAATACTATTATTATATTGATCAACGATTATTTACACATATTTTACAAAAATCCTAATGCAAAATGCGCATTTGACATTGTGCAAATGGCTTTGTTATAAAAATATTATTGTGAACAAACTATCAATTTTTTTGCTGACCATTCCATGTATCCAACTTTTTTAAACGTAACCCTAAATCTGATGTAATATATATACATATATATATATATATACATAATATATATTTAATGTGATAATTATTGTTGTCAATCACAATGAGGTACGATAAGATAATAAAACGAATCATTGTGCCACTCGTATTTCATAATATTGTGATGCCGTAATGAATTTTTTTTTTAATACAATCTTTATTATATTATTTAAACTTTTGGTTGTAACTCTTGTAACTTAATTAAAACCATGCATGTGAATTAATAAAATTACATGGATAAACACTGATACATGTCTGATTAATTACAATTTAAACTAATCGAAACTATGTATTATAATAATATATTAATGAATTCGAATGAATTATTTGGTTACCATTGTGGTCGTGTAATAAACTTATAATAATATTTGCAAACAGCAGTTTATTGTGTTGTATTTATAAATTATATACCTAGTTGTTAATTATAAATCGCATAATAATTTTATTTGAAAATTTTCCTTATTATTTAATTAATAATCCAATTAGAGTTTATACACAACTCGGATTAAAAACAAAAAAAAATCCTAAAAGATTTTACTCACGGTCGTGTGGAAAAAAATTAAAATCATGTTCAACAGGAGTAAATTAAAATTAACTTATCTATATAAAATTGTGGTGATTGATAAGTAAATTTTTTATTTAACAATCAATGCAAATTATTAATAAAAATATATAACATTGTTAAAAAAAAAACTAATATTATCACTATAGGTATCATTATTCATTAATAACTTCAACAATGTATTATTTTCTTAAGATAAATAGATATGTGGTCATTTAAATGCCGTGTGTTAAAAAATAAATATATGAGAATCCTATTATTTACTGCTGTCACGGAAAAAATTATAGTGACCTATACGTTCTACACGTGGAAATAAAAAACAAATCACACCATCTCTTAGATGGATTTAGACACCGATTAAATAAAAATTAATAATAAAAATTCGATGGCCGTTAAACACGATAGACAATAAATAAATCTATTATCAATATTAGTCTATAAAATATAGCATTATTTGTCATGTCGAGGTCAATTGAATAAATAACGTTGTTCGCGTGGACATTGTTTTTAATCGAAAATATATATCTGTACAACTTTTAAGTTAAACCAATATATGAATATATACATAATTATACAATTTACAGACACAGGCCATGCTATCTACTTAACGGATCAAACAATTCACTCTCAACATATGTATATTCACTGCCTAAGAAATATTTTTTAAATTTCACATTAGTTTCTCCAAATTTAAAAGTTAACAAGATAGTTTTAAACTTCTAAATTATTAATACTAATCTGTTCAAAAACTGCATATAATATGCTATTGCATAATTTGATTTTACTTTAAGTAGCTACCTGTATAATATGACGATAAATAAACAGTGAGCTCATTACGCCACACCCGTTCTATAGTATACACTTAAAACGATATTGATAAATTATGTAATACCGAGTCGTCTGTGTACGCAGTACTATTTATTTTACTTAAATAATAATAATATAAAATATATTAATTGAAATTCGATGGTTAAAGGTTATAATGATATTTGCGAACGTTGTAACGAGATGACACACGAGTAGAAAAATATATAATAACTATTTTAGGTAAAATAAAAAGCTATAACTCAACGCAGTGGCATATTTACGTTCTTTTTTTTTTTTTGTACGGTAGTCACAATTACAAGCAAAATTTGTATTAGCCTTTCTGAAAAATTCCGAAAAAAGTTATTACCGATATAATAAATCCACAGTTGATCGCTTCAACGTTCAAGAAAAATCACTTGTGTTAGTCGTATGATGTCAAAGATTGAAAATACTATCAGAAAAAAACTATATTCTGAAATTATACTTTGACGTATCTACTTCGGTCCTACTATACCTATATAAATATTACAATTTTGGATTCTTTCCCCGCAAACACGCCATATTCATATAATACATGGCCACATAGGTATATCTATATACTTACAACCTCTCTACTTGGGTTGTTATTGTTTTGGTATAATTTTTTATAGTATATTATAATATATTATATTGTATTATTATGTGTAGTTTTATTTCGACGGGCACTACTGAAGACGAAATCTCGAACTCTATCCGGGCGCTCGATGTTCATCGGCCAGAGCGTCGTTCGGGCTTCTGTTCGGTTCTCCTATGGTCTGTAGCACGCGTTGACGATTTTTGCCAAGCGAGCACCGGTCCGGTTAGGGTAAGGTCATATTTCTTTTGGACCGACCGGACGAACTCAATGGCGTCCGCCAACAGTGTCTCTTGCAACGCCCGTTCCCGTCCGAAGACGACTTCGTCACCCTCGCGGTCCATCGATTTCGGCATGGTATCAGCTATTATTTTTCCTAAGTTTTTCGCAAAGTAATCCAAATCGGATAGTACACCACTGCCACTGATATTGGAGCTACTACCGACACCTTCACGTCCATTGATACTGTTACTGCTGCTGAAATCGCCTGCATCACTGTCGCTGGCATTAAGATGTCCACTGTCATCGTCTGCACTGTTACTGATATTTAAATGTCCGCTGTCAGTGATGTTGACATTTCCACTAACACTGATATTGACAAAACCATCGACACCGACATCACTTGCGCTATCACTAATATTGATATATCCACTGCCGCCGATAGAGCCATCGCTAACATTGCCACCGACACTGAGTACGTCCTTTGATTTCGGAGGATTTGGCGCTGAGTACTTCCAGTTCACATCGTCGGTCTTACGCAGCGTTTCCCTGATCGGATCGTTTACGTGTTCGTTGACTTTCAAGCTCCATAAAAAATCCACGTGGTTACAGTACGGGTTGTCGATCATCACGGCGTCTATCAGTCTGGGGAGTTGCGATTTCAGTCTCATCACGTCCTGAGAGAAAATCGAAAATTACGTCACACGTGTAATCGATAATAATATTATATTTAGTACGCGAAATGCCTCACCCGGACGTCAGCCACTAAGTCGTTTTTACCATACATCAATGTGATAGGCACCCGGATTGATGTCAGATCGTACGCGGGAGGCTCGGTAGAGTTGTATCGTTCCAAGTTGATGACCGGACCGTAATCGTACCGACCGAAAACGTCTGCAACGAAACACAACTATTAGGTATGTAGGTATTGGGTATACTTAAAAAACGAACGGATATATAGTAGATACGAATATTTACGATTTATGTATTGTAATTATAATTTTTATAATATTACATTAGTTATATGTATTACTTTATCAGCGTAAGCTAAATATTAATGTCATTCTACATTATTTGTACTCGCCTTTTAATTTGATCTGCGCGAAATGTTCGGGAACCATAGACGACGTTCCCGACGGATAGTGTCCCATGATCAGCGGAATTAATTTCTAAGCAACAAACGAATGCCGGACACGTGAAAAATAGCAATAACTAAAAATCGCTTTCTCGTATAATATGTTTATACACCGGAAATAACGAATAAATATAGAACTTATATTTTATTACGGTATTAAAGTGTTGTGGGTCACTGCCACAAATGAAAAAGATGATTCCCCTTTGGCATATCAGTTTTTGCGTCATTTTCCCTCCACAAATGGTTGACGCGAAAATCATTTTCATCGTCGTCTGCGGCATAACCATTCCGTTCGATATTCTTTGGTAAGCAATCTGAACATAAAAATAGTCTATTTAATACTGTAGTAAATATATAGATGTAGAAAATCGTTGTAAAGAGGCGCAAAAAAAAAAAAAACTTAAAAAAAACGAGCTTCGCCGTAATAATTTGACACTACCTGTAAAACAATAAATGTACTTATTCATTCAGTGCGATTTGTTATTTTATTTTAATTTTAAACTATTCGTATTCAATTTCATATCATATTGTATAGGTACTTACGTTCATCATTTTCGCGTATGGAGCAATGTATTTTATCGGTGACCTCGTATGAGAGAAATACGCTACCGGTGCGAGACTTATTTGCGATCGGATTTTGGACTGATATTCAGGTCTTTCTGCAGCCATAATGAAAAACACAGTAGTACCCATTGAATAACCTATGTAGTGGAGTTGCGAGGTGTTTGTCTTCATCAGGATATAGTCAAACGCAGCCGGCAAATCGTATGTTCCGATTTCGTGTAAACTGTGTAAAACAAAGATGAGAGAATAAAATAAAGATTACAAAATTTAGTAGCAGTCATATTATATTTATTTTATGATTTAATCTTTAAATATAAGAACGCCGAAATGCCGAATAAATATATATCATATAATATAATAATATTTTTAAAACACATAATATATAGTTACCAACCTGAAATTCCAATAAGCCTTTTGCTTGTAGTTCAATGATACGTGTTTTCTACTATAAGTGTTACCACGGCTGTTTGCCAACCACACGTCGTATCCATCGTCGGCTAATTGCATAGCTATATAATAATTTATTACTTATTAGGAACGAATATTTACAACTATTAATTATCGTATTACTCTGTATGTTTGTATATAAAATATTTAATATCTCAACGCGTAAAGGACCTGCATTTGTACTGTCAATATCAAACAAATGCGTATCTAATGATAACTATTGAGTTTTACATTATACATATATGTATACATAATATATGCAGACACTATACATGGGATGTCTTGAAATGTTCACAAAAATATGTTTAAAGTTATCTGATATGTCCTAACCAGCTCGACCTAATATCAAACTTAAAATTATACAATAGTACCTATCTAAAATTAAAATCTGTATGATACTATGAAACCATATTATAATTCTATAAAATATTCTATAACCGTCTATCTACTAATTCAAAACTTATCCTCTTTATCGATTTCCAGCTGGTAATCCTCGTAGATACCTATAACGTAAATTATATCGTATCTATTATGAACGTATATATAAACATATATGATAAAAAGTGTCATCAACGGGTGACTTATTTTAGAAATTTTCCTAGTTTTTCCTATAGCGTTTCTTTTATTTATTCTTTATCATATGAGTACCTATGTCCTACGCATAATATTGTGTTATCTGACAAAGGTTGTATTATAGATATTATTGATAAAAAATACTCATAAATTATGTTAGGAGTTTTAATTTGTTATTTACAATACTGTCAATAACTGCAAATTAATACGATTTTAAACCCTCCTCAAGTATTTGTTGAGTATAGGCACTAGGCACCTAGATCTATAATATGATGTCGTATTGACGTGCTCACACGCTGCAGTGCGATAGCGTTAAAAACGAAAATCGTATAGATTGTCTTGACTGCTATGGCGGTAAGCTGTACCCGGTCGCGTTTTTATGCTGTAATACCGCTACCGCTGTTGTGTGTGACTGTGTGAAGATCTTTAGTAAATTACTCACTCAGAGATGTGTTGGCCCCGCCGAGCACCCATCCAGCCGAACTCGAGAGAAAGGCGTGATGGAAGAATACAGGATGGTTTTTGGTTGGTTTCTGTCCGTTTTTGCTACAAGGAATTCGGTGCAATTCTAGAATGTAACCGTCCTCCGTGATGACATGATGGGTCTCGGCTGCGTATCCATTTTTCTTGATTATTTCAACCTATATGGTACAAACTATTTTATACAACGGAAATATAAGAGAATTTATTATAATTGAAAATAATATAGCTAATATATGGTTAAAACTATAATATATGATGTATTGACATATTGTTATTATTTTCAATTACCGAGATAATAATTTAATTTAATCACGGTTGATTTCATAAATAGTATTAATATGTTTTGCAAACGTACCCTTAAATACATTTTGCTATGTACGAGTTTACAAAATCGTTTACTCTGTAACTACACCGAAGAAACTGAGTGTACGTTTACATTTGTAATAAATATATGCCCTATCTTACAAATATAATTTACGATATATTATTCATTCGACTCATTCGAGGATACCTGCTATACATATAAAACAATTAATATAGTGCAATACAATAGCAGTATTGTGTTTTGAATTAAAACAAAAAATATTTTCTAGAAAATTGGAAGAATATAGATTGAATTGTGTGTACAAGTATCGTAGTGAAAAATACTATAAGTATTCCTGTTTTATAAATGTCAAATAATTTTTAATTTAGTATAAATCGATACATTCGTTAAACGAATCTGTTTAGACTTTATCTTATTTACCTTTATATATATATATATATAAAGTATTTTGATCGTTTTTAAAATAGATATATTATAGATTACATATCATGTGTTCTTGTAATACAAGCATTTTATCTTATTTTTATTTGACAAAACCATCTATGCAATTAACACAATAACTTTATATGATAAGAATATAAAAATATAACTTGAAAAGTTTAATTAAGGCAGCCACATATTAGTGACTCTTAACAAGTTGATACTTAAGCATTAATAGAACGATAAATATCTGCACTTAAAAATAATCTAGCATATTGCTGTACAAATTCGAAGTATAATACGATTTCAGTATATTCCCTCTTCATGATGATAGTCTAAAAATATAAATTATACATAACAGTTTTTAAATTTATTTTCTAAGTCCCATGTAAACAAAAATATTCATCATTATTAAAAATATAATCGGTTTAAATTAGAATTATTTATTTTATAGATCAAATAAATCTTATTTTTTAATTTTTTTTTTTAATATTTAGAAATTTAGTGGCACTCAATAAATCATATTTTATAAATCTTTTTATCTCAATACTAATTGTAGAATAGTAGATTTGAGTTGATAATTCGAAGTTAATATATCATGTATCATACATACAAGCAAGTACACAAGCTAACTTTATGTATACTAAAAAATAAAAATCTATGAAATAAATATTTATTATTTTTTTTTTTTTATAGACATTTGTAATTAAAATTTTAAATGCAGTGAAATTATTATTTAATTACAATTCTTTAATGACATTATGGGTAATATTATTTATATATGTAATAGTATAAGTATCGATAAGACGATGATACACTTATACGGTAGCCTCTGCCTATTGGACTCATGGCTAATTATTAACTTTTTATCGCCTATGATTAGAATAAAACAGGAAGATCTCGATTTGCACATACGATTTTTCAATACTAAAACAAAATAAAATTCGTATAAAAGACTGCTAAGTAAACCGATAATTAGTACTAATAAAAATAAAAATTGTTTATACTACTAATTGTAAAATATACGTATAATGATATGTTTAATGAATATAATGAAATACGTATTAAATACCTAAGTAAGTATAATATAGTCTGATTTTTCTATTTTACTCACCTATACGTAAAGGTATATTTTTTTATCATTAAATACGTACATTTTATTCTTAGACCTTTCACCTGGGTTAGAAATTTACTCATTTGGTTGGTCGACATAAAACTCGATAATACTTTGATACCAAAGTACAAAAACGTTGGTCTATATGTGACAAATACCGTAATATTTTATATTTTGTTATGCCTTTTTACATTTTGAAACGAAAATTAAGAATAAGTACCTATACAAAAAAATACTCACGGTGGACATGGTGACATTTTTGTAAATGTTCCAGGGGTATGACGGAGTTTCAGTAGTGATGTCTGTAGTCTGCAATATGTTGGTAAGCGACAATAGTAAACCAACAAACAAAATAATATGCCAAAAAAGTGACGACCGAAAAAAACAATTCGACTGCGGATAGCTTACAGTTTTCATTTTAACTACCTGAAGAGATATTTTTAAATAATCTTCTATGACAATATTATTATTATTATAATCTCACGGTTGTGTCAAAAATAATAATTTATTATATAAATCCAAAACTAACACGTGTATACCGAACGTGGCTGTAAATTTTCTGTCTTATGCAGCTATGCGCGCGGTTATCTTATCGAGTCGCTTCGTTATTAAGTCGACAACGGTGTCTGTTTCTATACTATAATAATACTACAGTCTGTCGAATTTTCATGGGTCATTATATTACGATCTTAACGCTTAAATCATGGCGAATAACTGCGAATATTCATAGGCATTAATGTATTATAAAACATTTAAACACACAAACCATGCACGAATAATTGTATGCAATTGCAGTTTTTATCGTACAGTTTTGAAAATATTCATGAGTCATTGTGTATTGTCGAAGGTGATTATATTATACGCATTTTATATATGTGCCCGGAAGCGCGAAAATGTCGTAAAATTAAAAATATTTATACATTTTACTAAAAATAATTTATTGTACGATATTGACGGCTACCCAAAACAGAATAGTACCTATAGCAGTAATAATACTATAGCATAGTTCTTGATTTTGTCTTGGCGAAAGCACAATAAGCATTTTTGCGTAATAAATGACCGTCGATTGGACTTGATATACATTTCGTAACGTTAGGCTTAATTAAAAATTTAGACTTTAAATGTGTTAAAGAGGTTGGAAGAAGTATTAAAACAGACCCGAATGTTAAAATGCAAACTGAAAACGAATGATTTTTTTTAATATACATTGATTCTGAAATCTGTGTATATTGACCCACGATTTATAAGGCGGAACTATCAAAAAACTGACATGATACTCATGAATCAAAATTTAGGTACCAAAATTTATTTTACATGCTTATATAGAGCTCGGGAATATTATCATGTAATATTATCTTTAGTATATTAAATTTAAAAAGTCTGAAATAACTTGTTCGTATTTTTATTTAGATAATAATATGTACTTACATTTAAATGTTCAAAAATATCATCTGCTGAATAATTTACAGTAAAAATAGTGGTTCCCATTTGAAAAACTGAAAGTTTGATCATTACAAAATACTGCTTAAATGATATAAAATATCATACATTTTTTGAAAATATGGTGTTTATAAAAACTTATCAATTTCAAAAATTATTTGAAATTTTGAATAACTGTATTATTAAAAAGAAAAGGATATGCTTTATATATTATCTTATGAATCGTCAATCGTTATATAATATCACAAATTATATTATATTATTGCTATAATAATATAGAGCATAATGCATTGATACTGTGTAAGATAACACATTATAAAATTGATTTGTATTTAATTGTCTAACTGACACAAACAAGCGGTGCCTCGATTGATCCAATGTTCTTTAGGCCGATCAATTAAAAAGTTTATAAACATCACAAAATTAGTCGAATGACCTGTAGTGGAGAGTACACCTCGACGAGCACTTGTCTTATAGGTAGGAGCGTCGTAATACATTTTCTTCTCAAACTCGGACTAAATAAAATACAATAACGACGTACAATTATTTTTAACATTTTTTCATTTATATTGTGTACTGTACTTTAATTCCTGGTTTGAAACAAATAATTGGAACAGTGTCGAAAAGAATTTTTGGATAAGACTCATTTAATATTTGTAATTCTCGATCCCATCTAGCTCCTTCTAAAAATAAACCCTGTGAAAATAAGTACACATTAAATATTATCGTCGTTGTCCATCGGTAACGCCGCTATACAATAATAGAAAATTTGAAAAGTTTAAAATCTAAAAAGTACGATTTCTATTAGTTGTTATAAATTGCATTGTGCATATTATATGCAATATAATATTAAATTATGTAAATTATAAATTTCTTAATCATGCCTTATACGTCATGAATTGCGCGCACTGTACAGTATGCATATACGAATATATAGTAGGTATTTGGAATAACATAAATCAAAGAAAGTTATTTGTTAAAATACGAATAATAATATTGAAAACATCAATTCAATGTTTGTATTAAAATTTGTTTGAATTACGATTTGACATCACGTTTATGAAACAATAAGTATATAAAAAGTATTCTAACATAATAAAGTACCTATAAATTATGAATTAAATTGTATTGCTTACTAAACTTAGTACATATTTTAATATATATTATTTATCTTTTGCAAATTTGCAATGCCTTTTATAAATAAAAATTTTGTTTTATACAAACAACAATTTAGTTTAATATGAATAGACAATGTATGATATCAATCAAATACGAGTAATATAATAGTTAATTCTTACCCGACAATATACTCCTCCCTCTTCGGGCATATCCTCCAATTCAATTTCTGGTTCATATATAGTTACTTCAAACTCAAATCCAAGCTTATCGATAGGTATTTTGTTCTTGCGTGAAAAGTTCTGAAGTACACCCGATAAGAATGACTGTGTAAAATAAAAACCAGAAAGCCAAAACACTTCAGGCATGCCATTATCCAGCCAGTCTTGTAGAAATTTTAGCCTAGCCAATTATGTTTGTTAATTCAATCTTTAAAATCATGATAAATACAATTTACAATTTACCTCTGTAATAAATCTGCAACATAACCTCCTAACGGTTTCAAAGAAGGGTACGAATAATTCATCCAGTTAGCCGGTACTCGTCCAATCACTAGACTCATATTTAATTCTTCTAAATCAGATGACATGACAACAATACCCTTAATAGCTTTTTGTACGTCCACTAATGATTTTTTTATAACTGACAATAATCTGTTGAAGCGTATCAGTTCCTGTGTTAAAAGTAGAATATGGTAAATGGGTACCGACTAGGATTCAGCCAATCAATGATAAAGACAATTTTTTAATAAAATATCAAGTACTTGGTATATAATAAAAACCGTATAATAGAACGGTATTGACGTATAAGCATTATAATGTTATACAGGATTAACTTTGTTTTAATAATAAATCGATTTAATACCTGTCGTATTACGGTATTCATCGATTGTTCGTACACTGTTGGATATTTTTTTGTCGCTTCAATTATGTCAAATAAATCCGGTATGTTTTTCGCAATATTGCTAGCTAGCTCTACAGTTTTTGCATCTGTATCTCTATCACTACCTCCTGCTGCGATTTGAGATTGAGTTAAAATGGTACCATTCAACAACTAAACAAATATTTTGATTAAAAAAATAAACAAGTTGACTAACAAAAAAAAATGTAATAAATTACCAAATGAGTTTCATAATTATTTTTTGTAATATCAGCATTTTCGTGTAATCCGAATACTTCTGGTTGCGGATTCATGGGTAAGGATTTAATGTAATCCAAACATCCATTTATGGTAGTGTCTTTGGGTATATAATACAGTCCACTCTCAGAAAATGTATACCTAATACATAGGTTATACGAAAAAAATTTAAAATTATAAAAAAATATAGTTAAAAATGAATTAATAAGATAATGGTAAAACTGAAAAATAATCAATGTTTTTGAGAGATAACTGAGATAAGTATATGATTAAATCCAAAATCTGATTAGAAAACCAATTAAGAAACAATAATTTTTTAGTATGTACCTAAGTATAAATACTTCGTTGATAATCAAAGTTTTATAATAAAATTAAAATTTATATAAAAGTTTTATCAATCTAAAAATTGATTTTTATAAATTATAAATTAAAAATGTGTGTGAACTTACTAACAATATAAAATGTTTAAGTAAAAGTAGGAATTTAATCATATTTATCATACATTAAAATAAAACAAACATTTATATTTCTGTTCATTCTATTAACCCAAAATAATATTACGATATACATTACTTTATAGGAATAGAATTGTATTATTGTAACACAAGTATTATTATATTTTATATAGTAAGTTATTATAAATACACATATATAAATAAATATAATAGGTAGGTATTATACTATTCAATATTATTTTTGTTTGATTAATTTAATAAAATATTTAAAGGGCAACCCAAAACTTAAACTACATAAAAATAAATTTATTAAATTATATTAACTTACAAATTGTTGTTAATAACATTTGAATTAAAAAAAATTAACAATAGAGATGTTAATAAGCGTCTGTCTTTGTCGTCAGTCACTCGACCTCCATAATTACATTCGCCAATTAAATAAAGTAATGCTTCGAATGGAATTTCATCATAATCGTTTAAAAACATCTAAGTGTAATTAATTAAATAATTAATATTTTTTCTATTTATTTTAATTATTATTTATTACTAAACCTAGTAATATATTATATAATATTATTAATATTATAGTTTATTATTAAAGTTAAAGAATTTTACATTCAACTGCATCACACTAATTTGCAAATCCGAGTCGTTAAATTCATATGGTATGTTCCAACCAAGTGACCCAAACTTTCGACGTTCTTGAATGATTCCATGGAAAAAACATAATGAAAATAATAACGTTTTCAAACCGGAACGATTCTTACAACTTAGGTAGAATTCTGGATCATTGATAGGATTAGTTGTATATGAACGAAATAGATTTGCACCAAGACCTTTCGGAGCTTCGTTTATCATTTTAATTCCTAGTTTTTAATTAAATTAATATAATTATAAAATGAACGATTTCGATCATCAATGTATAATTTACCATTTTGCAGTATAGAAACAGGGAAATCATCAGATGGATAACTCGTAAGCCACAAACGGAAAGATTGGTGTGTACGACTGGGTATAATATCGTCATTACAAATTCGATCAAGTTCTTTCATCCAGCTAACAGCTAAATGACAGTTTTGCAACACAACCCATTTACCAGTTTCTATGCCTGATTTTATCATATTAGCAGCTATTGGTCCCTGGATGAATTATATCACAATTATCACACGATTATTGACTTAAACAATTATAATATTAGTATTTATAGTACTTGTCCTTGACCAAGTGATATGGTTATTAAATCAGCTGGGCTAATTTTGTTGAACTCAGAAAATTTTATCAAACTCGACATTGGATCTGTTCCTGCTGATAATATAAAAATCAGTGGACTACAACAGTTCGAATCTTTGAACGAATCCGCCAAGTCGAAAGACGGAGGTTCGATATATTTCTGACCCATAGTATTTACAACATATTGCTAAATATTTGAATGAATTGTAATAATTTATATAGTTTATTCATTATTGTTAAGAAAATCATCAATAAATAAAATAAAACATATACCTGAATGGCTGGAACTACTTTATCAAAGCGAATACACTTTATAATTACAAGTTTTTCAAGACCATCGATATTTTCAAAAGGCTTTGGAATAGGTATGTCTTGTGGATTATTTGAATCATACCATATGCTCCACTCATCATTTAAATCGATAATTGATTTATAGAACTGATTTAATCTAAGTTGTATATTCAATAAAATTAGTTTATTTTAATTTAAGTATAAAAATGTTATTAAGATTTTATTTAATAATGTACTCTACAGACAAGTATAATCATAATTAATTTTTACGTCAATTCTGCTGGTACTATACTGGTAAATAAAACAATATAAAATCTACAAGACTACAAATGTTTTATATCTCTATCATAATATACAGTAAAAAGGAGTTTAATCAGTTTATGACATTTGAGACTTTAATTCTAAAAACATACATTTTGTTGGTTAAAATGTATTTCAACTTAATTAACTTTTAAACTTTATCCTTTAATGTCAAAAATTGATTTAAAATACTATACACCAAAAAATTAATAAAATAAAATATATTAAACATAAAACTTTTTTATTTATCTACTCGTATTCATATATACGAAATTACAAATCTATACAAATATATACTCTTTTCAGCCATGGTTAACAAGTGTCTGAAAACTGTTGTTTGTGTGATAACTAATAATACTATAGTCACATATTTTTTTCTTTGAATTGGCCAACACAATTACCGCATATAGTTGATAAAATAAACGTGTCCGCTTTACCCCAATGATTATTAATTTCTGTTACCCATTGGACATTAAATTAATATTCATTTAATTAATAAAAAATGAACAAAATATTTAGTTACAAATTTACAGTAAATATTTTTTTTTCTTTCAGAAAATAAATTAGAGCAATTTTATTTACTTGTAAAATAATATCTCAATTAATTTTATTAATTTTATAGTGTATCTAATAAAATTTAAGCCTCAGTAATTATAAATGGTTTTACTATAACATATATGTATATGTATATATCGATTTTTACTTTGGTGATTGAGATACTCGAACAGTTTCGTCCCATGATTTATCACTTAACCACTTAGAAGCAGGATTTGGGTATACATTAGTTAAACCAACTCCTTCGGTAAGGAATAATGTAAATAATTCATCATCAATTAAACCCTGTGACATATAATTATAATGCGATAAATGAATGTATATATTGATATATTGTTAAACGTTTGATTATACTAATATAGAACACATTATTTACCTTGGAACGAAATATTCCAACTGTTAAAATAAACGAAAAAATCAGTTTGTCTTTTTCAAATAGAGATCTACAAACGTTTCGGTAAATGTTATAAGTGAAAAAATCATTCAAAATAGTTATTCTTTCATTAACGTCATTCGATTTTTCACTTTGTGCAATTGACTATCACATAAATATAAGAACAATAATTATAAGTAATTTTTTATTTTTATTTATACTCATGTACAGGAAGTTTCACATGAAATTAATTTGGTTGTTTACATTTTCCTATAGAAAAAAGCGCGAATGTTTTATTCTTGTCCCAAACGTTTATATAAATAACAACATATATCATTGTATCTCGATATTGTTACGTGTTTAGGGACATATCTTAGGTTTATGATTGGAAGCTTATCCAACCACAAAAAAAAAAATGAACAAAACTCCGCCAAAATTAAAATAATAATATTATTTGTATGTTAATAATTGGTTTCTTTTATGTGTGAGGATATATTTTTATACCTCTAAAAAATGCAATCAATACTCCACAAAGTTTGTAAGAGTATTTGATGCCACATTTACTATATTCATATTATAGAGTTTTTAAATATTCGAAAACTATTTATTTTTTTTGAAATGCTAGTTTACAATAAATACATAACTGTTACTTACCTGATAATATAAGTTTATAAACCACGATAATGAATATTGATACATTGGATCAATATTATTTAGATCAATGATACAGAAAAATAAAACCGAAGAGTGTTTAGATACAGGAATATAAACATCACGGGCCACATCAATTTCTCTTTCCGTTACAATAGTAATTTCTTCCTTCAATTGAATTTCAGCTGATAGTGACTGTAAAAATATTTATGTTAATGCAATGTAAATTTATTATACATAAAGATTTTAAAATACTTTTGATGAAGATAAAACTTTTATTGCTGATTCATCCTCCAAAATATTTCCCTCTGAAGATGAAAGAATGTATAATATCTTGTCTTCGATTTCCTTAAGAAGTTTTTTATTATTAGCACTTTCAACTATTAATTCATTTTTCTTTTCCTCCAACTGAGGTCGTTCTTTTGCAACAACAATCCCTAACAATTGATCCTGAAGGCCTTGTGGCGTGATCATAAAGTTTAGTAATGTCACCTGTATTACACAAGTATTTAATTTTTAAAATTTAATAGTAATATATATATATATACAGTTAGGTTATTAATATAATAAAAAAAAATAAAATAGCATTCAAATTATACTATTTTAAGTTAATTTTATTATTTATTTATAAAAAGCTTAATTGTATTTTTATAAATTATATTATACATTAGTAAATGATCAACGTTATGAAGCTAAATGTAAAATATTAAAAAAATATCAACAACGGATGATTTAAATTAATAATATTAATTTTTGATTGACTAACCCTTATATAAGATAACTTACTTTAACAGAAATGTCAGGTAAATAATGAGGATTTCGAAGTCGTGTTGTGATGTAAAACCTAAATGAGTGATTATATTCCAACAAATTATCGCCAAATCTTATGTATTCAATTCCACCTTGTTTATAAATATTTCTCAGCAGTACTTGGTCTATGAAAAGTATAAAAATCTAATAAATACATATCTTACTTAAATAATTAAGTATATATGTTTCATTAAATATGTTTTACAAATATTAGATGACATAATAAATTACCAAGCGTAGCATCTATCTCTTCTTGTACATTTTCTAAGAGAACCGGCAAACCATGTTCAATTGCTAATTGTATGGTAGTCATATAATTTGAATTTGTTAGTTTAATTACAGAAATATTGTTTGTCTTTTCCAAATTTTTTATCCATTTATTTGCTTGATTTTGAGGATCAATCATTAGAGGCCATCTCATACTACTAAATACAATAATCCCATTTTCAATTGAAAAATTATCAGCTGGAAGTCCAAATATATTCCATTCCCGTATTAATACTGGTTCTCCTAACGTATGTATTAATGAAAACTGTTTTGAACATGGAATATTCATTTTCAAACACGTTTGGTTCCATTCATTAATAAGTACCTGGACATTATTATTATTATTTTTTTAATGTATATTTAAATATATATATATATATATATATATATATATATATATATATATAATATAAAAACGATTATACGTTAATACTAACATTTCTAAAGTCAACAGTAAATGCCCCAAGATAAGCGACAACTCCTGCAGACAACAATACATCGCCAATTGCGTTATCTAGGGTCGATTGCAATTCCAGAGCAGTTTGACTCCATCTATATTTTTCTCCGCTAAGCCCACTAATTAATTGTTCAGCTCGAGTCAATTTTTGAGAACATAAATCAATATTATCTTCTAAATCTTTTTTTTCGTTAGTTTTTTTCGTAAGTTCATCTTGTAATGTTTGAAGCTTGCCCAATACCCCGGCAAGTTCAGCTCTTTTCTCGTTAAGTTTTTCTATTTGAACGTTATAATCCATTTCCGCTTGTTGAAGTTTTTCTTGTTTAGGTCCAACAACTTTTTTTACTTTGTCGTATACATCTAACGCTCGTATCCATTTACAGAGGCCTTCACATGCATTAGAAACTTTTTTTATTTTACTTGGATTGAAGTCTGGATCACTAATATATCTGAAAAATAATTATGCGTTTATTTTTGTGCACAAGAAAAGTTGATAAAATTACTTTTCTCTTATATGGTTCATAATTGTAGGATCTATATTATCTTTGTCATATGTTTTTAAACTTTCTAAAAATTTTGTATCTGATATAAGTTTCTGAGAAGGTCCCCAAAAATCTTCAATCATCCGCCCAGTGCCCTTTGGATCTGGTTTACGTTCAGATTTTATTCCTTTCATAACACAAACCGCTTCTAGAACTAACTTGACACCATATGGTGGATTTTTCATGGACTTAACTAAAGTAATATCAGCAGGCTTAAGAGTATTTAAAGCTGAAACTGCAGCTTCAAGAGCTGGTATAGCTTCAGCTAAATCACTTTCACACTCATCTTTAATAGTCTGCGATGCTGCTGCTGCCTCATTAGCTAGGGCTTCATCGGCACCCACTAACTAAGATATTATTATAGATAATTTATTTTAGAACAATACATAAATAAAAATTATTTTATTTAGTACTTCTTTTTTAGCTTCGACTTTAACTGTATCTTGTTCAATTTTAACCAAAAGAGCTTTAGTAGCCAACGATGTTTCAACAAGTTTTGGTTTTAAATCTGTAAGTTGGTCTTGCATAACAGATACTTGGCCAGCAGCAAAGTCTAATTTTTCTAAACCAGTTTCATATCTATTACGCAAAGTTGTAATTTTATCTACTTTCTTCTTATGTAAATTTTGAAACGTTTTGATTAACTCTAAATAGGATGTTGGTGTAACATAGTTATATCTCTTTAATGCTGAACAAAACCTAAAATTTATATTAAGAAGAAAAAGTTAAAAAAAATGTAAAGTATAAAATAATTAAATTAAATTTCTCAAACTTTAAGTCATTATATTGTTGACCACAAATAACAAAAATATCACGCGACGTGATAAATAAAATGAACCTTACTCTAATTTTAATATGACAAAATTTAATTAATAGCATTAATTTGTATCATTAAATAAGAATTGTATATTGTTTATTATTATAAAATTAAAATGAAACAATTTACCTAGAAGAAGCATCTCTAGCTGTCGTATGAAATTCTTTACAAATTATTACACACGATGATGCAATATCACCGTGAATAGACATATCTTTTAAATAATATTCTGCAACTTTTTCAAGAGCATCCTCAGGCCAGACTGTAAACCTATAATAAACACACGGAATATGATATGCTTGCATTAAGTGAACTTTATTCCACCGTTAATGTGCATATTAATTTATAATTTTTTAAATAAATTATACCATACCAGTCTATTGTACAACAGTTAATGAGTGAAGGAAACATCCTCAAGCGGTTTCTAAACACATCGCCAATTGGTGACATAGCTAAAGTAAGATGAAGGTTTTCTTTGACTCTTTCTATAAAGAAATTGTACAAAGCAAGAGGCGTTGTTTCAATGTTTTTCTCCTATAACAAAATGTATAGTTATTTTAAATAAATAAGTTCTACATTTTAGTTTATCATTAATAATAATTTTTGAATTAAGTGTAGGAATTTACAAACGAATTTAAGCGTTGGATGTCTATGATAAAATAATAAAAATTGTTGGTTCATAAAAATAAAAACAAATTAAACTATACAATTAGAAAAACTTAAAAATACAAGAATTAAACTTTCAGTTTTTGGGCAAGCTTCAAAATATTAAGGGACGAACTTATGAAAAAAAAAATAGAGAAAAAAGTACAAGGAGATAAGATTTAACTAATTATTAACAAATATAAGATACTTGATTTTATTTATTAAATAATAACTAATATTAAATTATAATTATTAAATAATAATAATGAATTGTATTCCTTAAATTATTTAGAAAAAAATATATTCTTAATATAACTTACAAGACTTTGAGCAATATTGGATATTTTATCCAAAATGTCAACTCGTTCATCAGATTGATAAAGATTAGGTATATCTCCTGTATTAAGTAACATGTTTATATCTTCCACAAAACTTTCATCTACAATTTGATTGTCAGATAAAAAAAATGTAATAGGATTTCCTTCGCATCCTGCATATCTTAATACTTTTTTCATATCTTCATTCCATTCATTTTTACCATAATTCCTTCCTATTTCAATCTGATGATATTATTAATATATTATTATAATATTAGTATACTTGAATGAATATATTTATAACTTATAGTTTACAATATAATAATAATACTTGAAATATTTTATAATCGGCTATAAATGTGGCCAACTTTGTAGCCGATTGTCTTCCACTGCCGCCTATTCCAACTAATAACACATGACCATTGTCTTGTTGTAAGACTCTACTCACACGAGACACGTGTTCAATAGCAAACTTAAACATAACCATTGATAATGGACTTTTAGAAATTGTATTGTATTCCTTCAAATAGTATTCCATTTGTCGGATTAGTTTTTTTTCATTATGAACTTCATCATAAATTTTTTTATCACTATCGGGATCCATATAGTTTCCATAAAAAAGGTTTCGTAAATGATCAGAGTTTAAAAAATTCTCTCCGACTGGCATTAAATCACTAAGATAAACGTCCATTGGTTGTCTCAAACATTTATACGATGCTGTTTTCATTATTTCAAATAATTGATTACGGTCATCGTCGAAGATTAATCTATCACCAAACACACGCCATGTCTCATGAACCCACAATCGAAACATTTTTTCAAGAGTTTTACATCGCGATGATGGTAATAATAATATTCCTTTTATAACTCTCGTAAAATCTCGGAGATTGAAAGTATAGTGAGATTTAGAAGGAGTTGGTAAGAATGTCGAGACTGCTTCTTTGTACACATACATTATGGCTTCTACAACACTCTAAATTAATTTAAGTTAAAATATGTAGCTTTGTCTTATAAATCTTTGAGTTAATACAATTCCTTGATGTGAGATACTCTCAGAAAATCCTTTGTTTAAGTGCCATATCATAATTTGAGAAAATATTTTAGACATAGTTTCTTCACTGAATGAATCAATACCAATAGCATTCATATGTCTAGTGAAACGAGTAGTAACTTGATTTGAACCGCCACCAGCAGGTTGAAGTACACCGATAAATAACTATGGATTGAACAAATAAATTATTACTTATTAGTAAAATTATAATAGGTATTATACTTAATAACCAATTGAAATAAATCTAACCATATCCAGTATATCTATTCTTGACTTAGTTTGAAGATCATACCAATTACCATGATCAATCCATTGCCTTAACAATTCTATTGGTGGTTGAGCGCCATATTTTTCTGGTAACGGCATGCTTAAATCGTCTACAAATAACATACATTTTTTACCAGTAGACGGTCCATAAACTCCTCTTTTTCGCCTGTATAAATATATATATATATACATTTTTCTAATTCAAAGTATAACAGTTGATATACTTTTCCAATTTAGAAATGATAATGTCTTGTACAGTGTTAGCTGCAGTCCGTGCCGAAAAGTTTAAAACATTGGCTAAAAAATATTCTTTTGGTAAATGTATTAAGTAGTTCAGTACAATAGCTGATTTTCCAGTACCAGTAGGACCAACAAATAGTAAAGGAATTTCATTTTTCAAATATATTCGAAGAAAGAAATTCTGTTTTGCTGTTTCATCTGTTTCAATGATTAAGTCATTTATCTATCAATGAATAAATTCAATCTCAATTTCACCAATAAAAATATTGTTTATAACTCAAAACATAATTTGAAAAAAAATCAATAAATATAAAATAATATATTTACTCTAGCATCTGGTGAGATCATTTTAAATTCTAATTTTTCAGACCATAGAACCCAAGACCCATTATTTTTCTTATCATACACGAAATCGTAAACTGTACCCATATCTGGGAAAAGGTGAGTTTTGGTCAACCTAAAAGTAGATGGCTTTTGATATTGATCAATATTTCCAAGGAGCAATTTCCGTAAAAATGTGTCAAATTTATTTCGACAATCGCCTTTTATTAAGGAACCAAGACTCCAGATCAAACAAAAAATGATTATACATCCCATCGTTATGGTTGCGATTCCAACTCCAGTTTCTTCTTTAATCATACATTCTAATAATCTTGTAAACGACTATAAAAATCAATATGTATAGGTTATGTTAAAATTAATTAAAAATGTATAACTTACGTTAAACATATGATTTTCAGAAGTAACTAAAAATAAACTGCAATGTGTTTGGATAAAATCAAATATAGCAGGTACCAGCCACTCGATTAAGTCATCCATCATAGTTTGGTGGTCTAGTAAGATTTTAGAAGAAAGAGTTTGTTTGTACGATAACCAAAAAGATCTCCAACCAAGCTGCTTTGGCTCCACATAAATCATGCCACAGCGAGATACTGTTGCCGGTGAAGCTTGTTCTAAATTTGCAGGTTCAAAGATCATGTTCATCTTATTATTCATCTATACAAAAGAAAAACGTTTTAAAAATATATAATGTAAATAATTTCATTCTATATAAATTTTAAAATACAAATACAGTACCACATTTTCAATAAATTATATAAACCTGAATAATTTCTCCAGACATTAAGCAAAGTTTTTTGTTATCGTCCAACACTGTATTCATATTTTCTATCCATACTGCATCAACGGGTCCATCAAATACAATCCATTTACGATCTTTTGACACGCTATTTGCAAATTCTCTAAATACGATTGCTAAAACTCCTAACATAAAATATAACGGCATTATTATTTTTTTGTTTATAGTTTAATATACAATATGGTATGATTACCATCATGCCATTCGTGTGAAACTGCGTCAAATGATCCATATAATTGACCAAGAGTAATTGCTTTGGGATTGATAATTTTACACGTTGTTTTAAATTCTTTCATTATTGCCTTGCGGTCGAATTGTAAATCACCTAGCGATTCTGCCAAGACCTATAGAAATAAATAATCATATTATTTTATATTTTATTATATTTTAGGTTATATAAATAATCTAATAATAAGTATTATATTTGTAATAATCTAAAATTTTAGAAAAATACCAGCAATATATACAATATACAAAAACTTAACTGAAATATTAAAAAAAAAAAAAATTTCAAGTACAAAAATTATAAATAGATCTAAAAAATAAATAAATAAATCTTTTTATAATTACCATTAGTTTAACAAACGCTAAACTAATAATAAGTACATTGTATTATTGTACAAGCAGGCTATTGTTAAATACCAATCAAATATATAACTTTGGCCTTAATACCTAATGCGCTTAGGATTTACAAAAACAAATTTAACTTGCATTTAGGATAGATACAAATTTATACGTTGAATTATAGACGACAAATGTATAAATAAAATACTTGATAAGCACAAGTTTTTCCTGAAAACGGTTCTCCAACAATCATAAGTCCGTGTCTAACTAACACCATTTCGTATACTTGTATAATTTTGTCAATAAACCATGGAGTACTTTGTAGAATTCTTTTATCTAAGTTAATATTTATTTTATTGATGAGTTCTTCTCTTTCCGGTACTAGAAGATCGACACCGGGAAACAGATCTCCATATATACCAATAAAAAGCGGAATATCCTAATATGAAATATAATAAAGTCACATAATTTTAAACTTGTTAAATCGTTACAGTAAGAGTAATACCTCCGATGAAAATTTCGGCATATTGACATCGTATATAGCTCTTAATACAATTTGCTCTTCATTGTTATTAGAATACTTAATTTTTAAATTTTCAATAGATGTTAATACAGATTTTACTGCTCTCATACCATAATCGTAATGTGATTGAGAGGATAACTGTTCTGAACATAACTTATATGTGTCTACAATTTTTTCAGCCAAACTGAAGTATAATTATTTTATAGTGTTATTCAAATTATTATTATACGTAACAATTATAACAACATGCCTTCTAGCATCACTAAAACCCATAGAATACAATGATATTTCTCCAATCATAGCGTAATCTGGTACCATCATAGCAACTGTACGGAATAATACTTTCAAGTTGTCGGGCAGCTCTTGTCGTCCAGCATACCTATAGTAATTATATAATTTTTATTTTAATGACCTACTAATGTTATAAAATGTGATAACTTTTTAAAATTTTATCATACCCTGGATTCATAGTTATAAAAACTGCACAAGTGGGATTTAATGTTATCTCTGTACCTTCAAACACGAATCTTTGTTTTTTAGCTTTCACCGCCATTTGTATAATATACACTTGCTGAGCAATAACCGACAACACTTCAAGTTCAATTCTATTGAATTCGTCGAAACATGCCCATGCTCCAGATTGTGCTAGGCCCTAATATGAAGACTATGATTTAATTTATCATAAAAGACAGGTATTCTATATTATTCAGGTTTTATATTACACGGGTTATGCTGTATTGTTATTATAACCGTAGACATCCATAGAAGTCATCGACACAACAATGGATTTCTATGGGTACCCACAATAATAATAATAATATAAATACGGTAGAATTTACAAGTAGTTATATTTAGGGCATTCTAGAACTGCCTCAATCCTCGATTCTCAGCGCCGCCCCGTACACACCTTCGTCATAGCCTGGAGCCGCCGATGCTACCGCCGAGGATCAAGGATTGAGGCGGTTCTAAAATGCCCCAAATATACCTACTTTTACGGGAAAACTATTTTAAAAATACAATTTTTTTCAATTTGTTTAATTTACAATAAAAATCCTAAAAATGACTAACTAACGACAATTGAGTGCCTATACAAAATTTTTTAATTAGTAAGTAATACAAATAGATAATTTTATTAACTCGGGACGTATATCTATTAATATTAATATATTTGCTTTATGTGTAAATTAAAAATATAAAATTTTACATTTTAAGCTTCACCACCTTGACAATCGCATATTACGCAGAAAAAAGTCCCCAAGAAAGATCAATATTTTTAGCATTTATTACTACATAAACATAATATAAAATATAATATTATGCCACATGCGAGATATATAAAACTACATAGGTACAAGCATACAGTTTAAAAAAAATTCCAAGAAAGCTGGACCACTTTGCCCTCTCTCTACATATAATTAATGAAAGCTTAGTTAGCATATTATTTTATTTTCATAATTTTACAATAATATATAAAAATAATACCACTAATACTATTCATTAACTGGGTACACTACAATTACTATAATATCTATTAAAAAAATAATCTATGGAATAGGTACTTAAAATAAAAGAAACATGTATAGTTCACGTAACATTTAGTCTAATATATTATTTAATTTGTAGCTTAAAATGTACTTGATGCATGTATGTACATATGCAGATACGTAAATTTTTAAATTAACAATATTAAGAACAATAAAAATTATTTTATACACTTACCATGAAAAATTTACCCATAGCTTTAAAATCAAGTCCTTCAGAACAATTAAATACGACACATTGCTTGGCTATTGCTTTAGCTAAATCTTTTGTAGTTTCTGTTTTTCCAGTACCAGCTGGACCTTCTGGAGCACCACCAAGGTATAATTTTAATGCACCCATAAGTGTTCTATTTAATTAAAAAATTTAAAAAAATAAATAACTAGAATTTAAAATTAATGTTATACCTGTAACATCGATCTGTTAACGGAGTAATAACTAATCTTGGTGTATTGCCTAAATATTCATTTCCGTAGTCTAGAGTAGTAGTTATCATCGACACTGTAGTTTTTGAATTTCTATTATAATACCTAAGTTGACTAATCCAATTGAAATCTCGAGTACTACTTATTTTCAGAATCTTAAGGTTTTTAACAACGTCACGAGCTTAAAATATCAAATATGACAATATTCAACATTGTCTAATAAAATAAGCATTATACAATATTAAAGTATAAATATGTCAAGTTAATTACCGTGAACATCAATAACTATCAAAGCACATACCGTTGCCCTTTCGCCTTTGCTTAATGTGCCACGCACTAAATTTACTAAATTGTCTATTTGTACATTACTTTTCTGTAAGTAGGCCTAAAAAAATACACAAATTAATTACTAAGAATTTATTTATTATGGGTTATTTTTAGTTTAAGAAACTTTTCTAACGGGAAGTGATTTTTTTTCGACAGCGGTTTCGACTTCGGCAGTCCAATTTATTGTTGCAGCACATAAAACTACCATACCTGGCCACTGAAGTACCCATTTGTCCCGAACAGTATTAGCGTATTTTTTTACCGCATTGTTAATAATTTTATTTATTGACTGTTTCATTAAAATTTCAACCTGAATTAACCATTTTTCTACCAAACCCTGTGTTATACAATTTTCAACTGAATATTGAATTCAATGTCAAAATTGTACTTAATAATAATATTAGCAGTGTACCTTAGCTTCTGCGGGATAAATTATTCCATCAAAGGCCACTACTTCACCATCAGCTGATATCATTCCCACAATTTCTACACGTTCTGTAAAATTTAATTTCGCAATTCCTTCGAAACATTTTTTAAGATGTGGTTGTACCCGTAGTGGGTTTTTGGTTTCAGACAAAATTTCAAGAAGTTCATCATTAGACAAAAAGAAAAATCTGTAATTTTCATTGAGTTTTTAAACACATCAATATCATTAATAATAAAACTATAGGTATTGTCATAGGTACCGTGGAAAGAAAAGACGTTTTTTCTCCAAATATTCGTTCAAACCTTTCTGTATTTGCTCAAACATATAACTGCATTTTTTAAGCAATTGCAACATATTTGGATAATTTGTAGCTTCGAGAACTTTAGGATTTTGAACAGTGCTAATCATAATATGACGCCAAATAGCATCAACAGTTCTAAAATTTCTAGCTTCTTCGGGCATCTGACGATTTATGTCATCTGAACTAAATATTGGACCTAAATACATCCAAATCCCTTGCACCTATAATTTACAAACAATCATTATATATACATATATATTTTTAAACAATTGTTATTAAAAATATTCTTAATTATGAGTATATATATATTACTATTATCCACGATATTAGATAATCTATAAGACATATTATATCTCTACAAATATTAGATAATAAATAAGTAATATATAAAAGTATATTATTTAATGATTCATGTACTTATTTCGATGAAATGTATTCTTATTAACATATTTTTATTTCATAAAGTATAGTTTTCCCCAAATTATGTTTATTATTTTAAATAAAATCAACTATTAAAATTGTAATTATTTTAAAACCTTATTAAAAATTATCCATACATATTCATAGTGTAAAATTTCAACGTAAAATAACCTGATAGTTTTGTATATAATTTGAATATATTATGATATATTATTATTTATTATTAATGTATTGATTTACAACATAACCTTGAACTGGAATAAAATCGAAAATTAATATTAGCTTAATAAAATATATCTATGTATTTAGTATAAATATTATCACAGTAGGGTTAAAAATTACACAATCAATACTTTTTATAAAAAAAATCACTTTTAGTTATTCATCTGTCGATAAATAAAATAATAAATACCTAACTGTAATATTTTAATTTAAAGTAACTATGTTAATTAAATAACATATTTACAGATATCCATAGATCTAGAATTTCTTGCATCAAAATTAATTTTTTTTCCCATATATCCATTTCTTCTTCAAAAGGTTTTATGTAAACCGATCCGTGCATTGTTTGAGCTTTCAGTATATGATCATCTAACATAACCTGAATATCATCTAACGCCGTTAATATGCTAATACCAGTTTCTCGGTATGGGCTACATTCAAACGCAATAGTTAACCATTCTTCTTTCATTTTTTGAAGATTTTGTTCAAGAGAATATTCTCTAGACGCAATAACATTAATTTCTTCAAGTTTTACAATACAATCCAATAAACCAATTTCGATCATTTGAGACAAAGTTGATGAATCATCGTGATGTATGTCTACACCAACACTTTTGCTAATCTATGAACATAGATATTTTCGTTTTTATCGATTCATATATTATTTAGAACAATAAAATATTAATGAAATTACCTCTACCCAATGTCTATCATGTATACCTGGATTACATATTGTATCCAATATAGGTAAATACTTTTTAAAATCATCTACTTGACCACGCACGATATCTGCTACTCTTTTTGATCCTGGATAGTCTTGAAGAGTTCTAGCTAATTTATATAGGTTTTTCCACATACTATCTACTGTATCCTTTATTTCCTTAGCATTCAGTTCATGGAATGGCCCTAATATTTAGTAAATTATGTTCTATTATAGAGATAGATAAATTCATATTATTACATATATTATATGTGTATATTGCGTTTACCATAAAACCATTTTTCATAATAGTTCTGGAAATCATAAGCAATGTGCCACAAATGGTCAAATTGATCACTAGTTGCAACCATTGAATAAAGTTGAGTATATGGTGTAACCTCAATATCCAAAAGTTTTTGAGAGTGATTTATGCTCTAAATTGTTTAATGTAATTATTACTTTAATCTTAAATTATTTTATTCTTAACGTAAATGTATAATGACATAGGTAGATAATTATTTAACTCTACAGTTGATAATATTATACCCAATTTCTATAGGCAGTGTCAAGAAAAGTAACACTGTTTCAGTACTAAAAAATATATTGATTTAGCTAAATTCAATTTCAATTTTATTACTGTTTGAAGTGTATAGTGTATAAGAAATTTATATTTTAATTACATACCTTTGCAGTAGCAATATCTTCCTTAAGAAAATTAGTAAGACGATCAACTTCTTCGGTTGCTATTATGATTTCATCATTGGTTAATATAGGCGGGTCTTTTTTTTTTAAATTATCCAATAATTTATAATGACTTTTAAGACTATGAAAAACCAATCATTTAATTGTTAATATTAAACAAAATTTCTTTTAACATACCCAATTTCAAATTCAGCTTTTTTAGATTTCAACTGGCTTTCAACTACCGCTAGCTTTTGAATAACTCTATTTGTAGCCAATTCTAAAAACTGTTCAATCTCTTGAGGCCATCGATATACTCGTGATTGCAAATTTATATCATTAACTATTAAGATGTAGTCATTTAAAAATAAAATATTATAAAATAAAATAAAATAAAATAAAAAACTATATTACTGTTGAACAACGTGTAATCAAAAAGAAACACGATGTATTCTCCAACAGTCATCAGTTGAGCTTTCATTTTTGATAAAGTAGAATCCCGACTTATTGTTATATAATTACTAAGTTCTACTAAATCTTCAGTGGTGTCAGGTATTTCTGATAACTTGGTAGACATAAATTCAAATGCACTATTTATTCTGAAAAAATATATTAACTATAAATTATGGTTATAACTGGTGATGCTATTTTAATTTTATTATTATTTATATTGCTAATAAAATATTAAATAATATTACTCAGTAGTTCAGAATATTATATTTACTCAGAAACATTTTTTTGAGTTAAATTCATAAAGTAATCAAGTATTGTGTTCTTCAAACCCTTAATTATATTTTTTAAGGTCGTATTAACCTCAGATACATCTAATTTCATTAAATTCAATTCCACTTTATCTCTAAGTTTAAGAATATCTTCATTAATATTCACATACTTGATGACCCACTCATTGAATTCCTAAAAGATATAGGATAATTGTCATAATTTATTTAGTTTTTCATAAGTGTTAAAACATCGAGATAGTAGTGCATACACTCAACAATGGAAATGGATCACTTGAAAAAAATTTATTGAAGGCTTTAGTTTCTAAGCCATTTAATAAATAGTAGTAGGTTTTATAATATGTTATATACGTTTCTGGCCCTGGAAAATTGTTTTCTAAAATTTTACGAACGTCAAATAACATATTTTGAACAGCATCTTCAGATTCCTGAACATTTTTTAATACCATAGAAGAATCACCTTTGAATTCTTTTGGAGAATATAAAAATAATTTAAATATTTTTTCAGTTTTATTTTAGATTTTAATAATGATAGATATTTAATAACTATATTTTATTACTTTCCATTAACAATTGTTCAACTCTTGGTATATCTTCTACTGTTTTAATTATTTTTCTCGGGATTGACAATAAAAGATTTAAACATTCTTCACGCGTAGGTTCAAATGACATTTGAATCGAATTTGGGTAAGGAACTACTGCTCGTAGAACAAATAACGGCAGATTTATGAACATTTTTTCTTTAAATTCAGAATCTATTACATTTCCGTTCTGAATAGAAAGTTTTAAAACAAATGTGTATAACTGCAGTATAAATTTTAATAAACTTGAATAATTAGTCAATTAGTAAAATAATTATATAAATTTAACGATTTTTACGTTTGTGGTTGAAAATTGGGTGCTTATTTCAACTATATTAAAAAGAAATAAGTTATTATTTTTTATAGGATATAGGTAATAGTTGATGTTATAATATTATTGAAAATATTATCTAAAGAAACACATATTATTATTTATTATTTTGTAAATAGTTTACTTTAAATGTAAAAACTTATTAATTTATTAATATAAATATTTTATTCGGTATTAATTTTTACTCCGCATTGTGTTACCAATTAATTTTTAATTAAGTAACAATTTAATACAGTTCAACCAATTATTCATAATATTTATTAAAAAAATCTCTAACCTTGTATTCAAGTATTTTATTCATGAAATGTTTCAAAGACTTAAATACAATTTGTCTCAACTGTCTAGACATAATAGTTGCAATACAGTCAAAAAACTTTTGAATTTTATACTTTGTTACATTATTGTTATGCATTGGAAAACAATCTCGATAACTGTCTTTTGTTTTCAGAAATAACTCAGCACATTCTACAATCCACCTATTTTAAATTACAAATAATACATTAGTAGCTATACAGAATAGATAAGGTAGTTATTAATATATTATAATGTACGTATTAAATAAAATGTATAAATGTACAAAATAAAAATGAATAAATATTTATAGAATACACATTTCAAATATTTTTGAACCATGTAGGTACGATTTTAGTAGTATTTATATATTTATGCCTAAAAGGGATGTTTGTATGTTAAAATAGCTTGATTTTATTTTTATTACTTTTGGCAGTATGCATAATATTATATTACAGTTTTGCAAAAACAAAAAAAAATAACAAATTATTTTATATTTGTTATCGTAATTATTTGTTGCATCTATGGCAATTCTTATTATTTAGTAATTTATGTACCGAATAAATTAAACAATACATTATACACAAAAACAGTACACATTTCTTCGATAAATTATAATATATATCGGTAATTATATATGTAAATATTCAATTATTTTATGGTGTATTCAACTATGAGAATTAAATCTAATGTCCATCAATACATCCACAAAATATACAATATATATTTATATTTGAGAAATTCTCTATGGGCTCAAAGAATTCTTAATATTAATATTATTACATACTTATTGCTATTTTTTAAAGCAAGGTAATTAATTAAAAAAGCTAATGTCTCCCGTTTAAATATATTGCGATAACTTATAATCAATATTATTTTATAAAATATAAATTATTAGTGAAATATCATACTCTTTTATTAATTTGCGCCGAAATTGTTCACATGATTTATGCAAAAAATCTTTTAAAGAACTTGGTTTTATAGGCAAACCAACTTTTTTTAAATCTTCTATTGGAAAAATATAACCTTTAGAATATCTTTGAAAGGAAAAAAAAAGTAATAATTACATAACTTATTTTTATAAAAATTGTATCTAACTTACTTACTTTTTCCATATATTATTCAACATTAAAATAGAATCATTAAAAATATATAAATTATGTCTTAGCTGATATCTTTGAATAATAGCTGTTTGGTGCCACGGAATAGGACCTCTGATTTGCATTGAAAAATTATCAGATCTATAATAATTTGTTATTCCAATTCTTTTTAGTTCATCTGGTTCCATCAATATATAATCTAGGATTATTTTTTTGCAAGCAATGTTATAATTGTGTCGTATTTCATTTTCCAAAAACGTTACCAAACAATAATACCTAATTAAAATTATTCATCAGTAAGGTACATAAATAGATTTCTTAAATGTATATTTTTTATTCTATTATAAAGTTTTCCTAACAAAATCAGCTAACTTATTGATTACAGTTTTTTTTTAGCGATATAACAATTGATAATATAAAGTTGTTTACAACAATTTACATAGATTGTACTCGCATATTTAATTAAACGTAAAAATGCTGATATTTTTGAACACATTTATATACCTATTATATAAGTATACTTAATTACTTATAGAAATAATCGAATTAAGAAATTCAAAGTTTCATTATACGCCTATAAAATATTATGCATTAATATTGTCGTAAGCGGCTACAAATGTTTGTTTCATATGGATACCTGCATGTTGTAACAGGTAGATAATAAACATATAATATGTATACTATAAACATTATACATCAAACACAAAACATTGTACAATTAACTAAGCATTGAGTAAAGGTTCTAAAACTACTAAAATGTTAGACAAATTAAAACAAATTACTTTTCAAGGAAAATTATTAAAATATAAGTAACATTTATAGTAGAGTACACTGGGTATTTATAGAGTATATTGGGGAATTATTGGTTTTAAAAATGATGAATCTTTGAAAATAAACATAAATTGGTTTTTAACAATAAATCATAATGTTTCATTAATGCTACAAATAACTATCTATTAGTTAGATAATTATTATGATTACTTTTTTAACAGATTCGGTTTAACACGATTTTCCTTTATTTTTTCCAACAAATGTTCTGGAAATGGGCCATAAAAATCACTAGATATTCCCTGGCGAATAAAGTACAATAATTGAGTTAAGTGAACAATACAATAAACATTGTAAACATTTAAATGTAAATATTCTGTATCATCTTACTTTATTCAAATAGTATTCGATTGTTTCATTATCTTCTTTACACATGGCGACTTCTACGCTTTTCTGTTTTCGCCACATATCTTTCAGTATATTCAATTGTTGATCTGGACTCATTGCAATACATGCTTGTAATGATGACCCAATATAACTGACAAAAGGAACATAAAATATGTAAACGCATAGATACCTAAACACAAAAAAAAATGTTCCACAATGTATACAATTACTTCTTAGGTAGCTCTGCTTTTACAATATTATTTTTAATTTTTTTTGCGATTAATTTTTGTTCTCTCTGCTCTGCTGCTCTGTCTCTGTGATATTTTCCAGACAACAAATCCTATACAAATACAAAATGCAATGTAGGCTAGAGATAATAAGACTGATCACAAATAAGGTTTATTATAATGTTATAATATTATTATTGTGTATAGTAATAACACATATTTTAGTTTACCACTAAGGGCACGACGCCGGCACATTTATTATCATTTGTGATGTTTGTTTTAAGTGGTTTTTTAGGTTCACTTTTTTGACGCAGACAATATTTTAATAAATGACTGTCTTCGTCTAATATCTTATAACTTATAGTCGTTTCCCGTAACTCGTTGATTTCGCGTAATTTCTTATCGAGTTTTAGTCTGTAGTTGCGTCCAATAGACATCGACGGATGCATTAGATGAATTCGATGCTATATAGAAGTAAAGCACACGGCATAAACATTTTTTTTTTTTTTTTTATCATTAATATATTTAATATCATAAAACTGTCATGTTATGAGCGCATGTAATTTTGTTAATTAGTTATCGTTAGTAAATAATTTACACTAATCGGAACACATTTAGTCCACGTGTGGCTACAGAACAGCGGAGGATGGACGCCATCTGTAGAAAGCTCATCCGGACACTTTTTTGACGAGTTTTCGACATGGTAATTTATTACTTTTAGCCGATTTTTTTTCATCTTGATATCCTACGAGTTATTTTTTCGAATATACACAATCACAGTAATGATAATGTATGCCAATACGACACTCAATTATAACGTGTACAACTATGTACCTATGTAAATAATTCGCTAACTATTTCAAACGGGTAATTGATCTTCAAAAATTTAAATTGTGTATATATAAACTATAAATATATAACATTACATAAATATAAACACAAATTATCGGGTGCCTTGGAAACAAATCGATTCATAAAATTCATAAACAGTCTACACTGACTCAAAGGTTCCCAAAGTGGTCTATATCAACCCCCTGGGGTCGATTCTGATATGCAAGGGGTCCATGTCAACGAAATAAAAATTGGGGATGCATGAGGTGTAAATAGGGGTCCACGAGAGTTATAAAGTCAAAAATGTGTGTATCATAATTTAATTTGCATTTCCTGTTGTTTTAGTTATTAAAAAAAATTAAATAAATATCATTATCAAAGAAATAAAGTTATGAATAAAAACAAACTTTACACGTTTTTTATTTAAAAAAAATTGCTTTCCATAGAAAAACCCTATTCAAGTGAGTCGCTCTGTGTAAGCTATAAGAACGCATAGATAAATTTGTAAAAATTTAATTTTGGCGTCTACGAAAATTGAAAAAATTGGCACATGGTCTACGGGGAAAAAAAGTTTGGGAACCTCTAGTCTACAGCTATAAAACCTGAAATATACATACTTTTTTTTTATAAAGTTTCAAATCCTTGGAAGCTGTAGTAGTTTCAGGTTTTGTCTAATACACGCACAACAGAATCAACAGAATAATTTAGCGTAACGATTAGAAACGATAATAATAGCTCAAAACCAGATTTATATTGTTTGTTAAGTCTACTTGAGAAATCGACTTCCCGCGTTTTTGATTTCATAATTTTGAATTCTTCAATAATTCCATATAAACACTAGATCAATTGGTGTTAAGAATGAAACATGTCTATAAAAAATTCCCATGTTGCATGTGTGTTGAAAAATAAGACTATCACCAATTTCAATAATAAATTTACATTAAATTATAATTATTACTGTTATTAACTGTTTGAACAGTGACTAGTGAATACATACAATATTTTATAAATCGTAACTGGTAGGTTATTATTACTGATAGCAATCTCAATATCTATTTTAGCAATATTTAAACATTTAACGTTATTCGATTATTACAACTATAGTATTATTATTATACATTATGTTTCAATGGTTAAGTAGGAAAAGACTACACTACTTTATAATTTGTTTGTGTAAAATAAAAATTATTGAAATTCACAATTTTAACAATTCTCATTTCTATTAAAATTTGAATAGTATCACACAATGAACTAGGATAGATTAAAATGATTAGTATAGGTATCTTAACCAATAGCTATACATTTGTGAAAAAAATAGTAGGTGTATTATTGTAAATGTATATCTATATTACTACAGTCAATATAGATGTATAGGTTACGCTATGATGGTCTTAAAATATGTTCAATATAGATTTAGACTGTAGTTGGTCACTTATTGCCTAAATTGTGTAGTCAATATCTACTGTTCTTTTTGTAACACTTTAATAGTTTTCAAGCATATTAAAACATGAAGTTGCTTAAATGTTAGGTCAATTTGGAAGTGAAAAACTCAGTAGGACAGCGCATTTTCACCTAAAAGATTATTTTTAAAAAATTATAATGCATTTTCTAAACATCTCGATACTTATCAGTAATCAATATAACTAATGGTAAGTACATCAAGTACAATTTCAGAAAAAAAAAAATAAAACATAATTTTTAACTTAGACACTGTGCATAATATTATTAATATTAATAATATTGTTTAATATAATCATATAATACACATTATACATGCTATTTTAAATTTTAACAAATGTATTATGTTAAACATAAAACCGTGGTCTTGGGAAAGAGAACGGAAAGGACAATTGGGAGTAGAGTTAGATGTCAAGCTCACAACACCATCATAGTTGTATAAGACAGTTATACCAATTACCAATGAGGAAATAATTACTGCTAAGTACAAAAAAACATATCATGCTAGCGAGTAAAAACAAACGCGTATTGATTGTTAAACAAATCCATTATGTGATTAGAATATATTATCTTTTATTGATTACCAAAACGTATACAATTGTTCCTAAACTATTAACACGCTTATATAGATACTCATGGACAAATAAATATCAAACAAAATTCTTAAAGGTTATTCGTTTAGAGACTTGATATTGATTAATGTATAAAAACGTATTTTATAACAAAGAAGATGTTTAATTTACAAGAGTATAGCAAAATAAATATTGATACGACGTTTTTATTTGATATGCCATTACTTTTCGATATTAAATTAATACATATCTATCACGAATATGTGCCAAATGGATATCAATATTCAATATGACGACGTTTTCATTAATATTTGTATGCGTTAAAAATAATATTAAATACAAAACAATTTCATTATTAAACAATTATCTTTTTACGGAGTACACAAACCAATACAATATATTACACGCTATGTCGGACTTCCGGTGACGCTTAAACGAGCGCGGTCGCAGGCATAGTCCGATTATATATACAGTATATGCATATATAAAAGCACTGGTCATAATAAACAAATAATGTTAAGGCCTACCAGGCGCGTGCAGCACATCTACATAATAATATAAATAAACATTTATAAAACGCATTTACGCGTATAGTATATATATATAGGTGCAGATTTTACAATATAGGTAAATACAAATCTTAAAAAAAAACCAAACAAATTGTAATAGGTATGAGGGATATTATACTAGGGTGTCTTGCGATATACCAGTCTATTTATGGCGGAACTTCAGGAACCTGATCGCTCTTCCGAGATTGTTGAATGTGGTGTAAAGTGCGCGTCCCGTCGCCGTGCGATCGTCTATATTATGGTTCAGACCACCATTATTGTAATCACCGAAGTCGCCGACTTTACCGGTGCACTGCGACGTCATGACGGATTGTTCGGTTTTTGCCGCGACCGCACAGCCGACTGTGTCTTCCGGTCCAGTGACAACAGTAGAGTTATTTCCTACCACGCGATGAGTTCCGGTCACGTTTCGAGCGCTGCGAGTCCATTCCGAGAACTCCCTGGTCAAACCGTCCCGGAGTCGGTGGTACTTCGTTTCGGTAGACTTCAACAACATGATCAAGTTGCCGAACAACTGCACTTTTTGCAGCAGTTTCTGTTCTCGTATGAGCTCCGTCGAATTGTCGTCGTCGCCGTCCTGTTTCACCGGAGTTACACTCGACAAGTAACCCGGTACCAGTACAAAATTCGCTAAATCGTGTTGGTCGTTCGTCGAGTTCGGTTGTTGTTCTTTAGTCACTGGACCGTCGTTGTCGCCGGTTCCATAGACATCTGCACAAGTGCCCGCGGGAGGACCCGTATACTTCCAATCCGTGTGGTCGGTCTTCTGTAGTATTTCCGTAACCTTAGCGTTTACTTGTTTGGTCACGTCTAGGCTCCACAAAAAATCTACATGATTGCAACGCGGACTGTCGATCGGAACGAAGTCCATCAGTTTTGGAAGTTGTGATTTCAGTCTCATTATATCCTGCAAGAAAAAATAACACGATAATATTATAGTCATCGAAGAAAAAAAGTACATTTAATAGGTACGTTATACGTAATAAACATAATGAAAAAAATGAATACTGTTTCATACAGCTATATGTACTAAGCATGCAAGTATTTTATAATGTTTTCTATGCTTAAAAGATATAATAGCAGTTAACAATTTTACAAGGATTTTCCAAAAATTCTCACCTCTAAGTCGGTCAATACATCGTTTTTTCCGTATATCAACGTAATGGGCACATGTATAGATCTCAAGTTGTACGTTGGAGGTTCAGTAGAATTATAATGCTGTAAATTCATAATTGGGCCGTAATCGTATTGACTAAAACAGTCTGCACAGTGAATTTCAAAGCGCGAAAATAAAATAAAAATGTTATAAAACATAATAATATTACATAGATTATATTTATGATTTATCACCTTTCAATATTAGCTGTGAAAAATGCGTGGTAAGCTTGGCCGACGTTCCTGCCGGAAAGTGTTCAATGACGAGTGGTATTAATTTCTATATAACATATGACAACAAACAAAAAAAAAAAAATCAATAATCATTTTAATCATAGCTTTTTCTCTTGTAATATCAATAACGAAATCATAAAATATAATTATTACATCGTCGAAAATATATGTTTCACTACCACACACGGAAGATACAGCATAAGATATGCATTTTTGACAAAACATAGTCCGTGTGATTTTTTCTCCATATGCGTTAGTTACCAAAAACGATTGCACTTTTGATTGAGGCAAAAACATTCCATTGGAAACCCATTGATACATAGTCTAGAGAGAAAACAATAAAATTTAAATAATAGATTAGTAAGATATAGTTTGATATAGGTCAGCAACCTACGGCTCTTTCGATCTTAAGTTGCGGCTCCTAGATCTATAGTTCATAGTTTCATACCCAAAAATATTAGGTATCAAAAAAAATATATATTATTTTACATTATATTTTTGTTGCTTTTAAAAATATGAAATAACTGCACAGGCCATTGTTATCAACTAAAATTAAAAGTGTGTACCAAATTTTTCAAATGCATTCAAAGCTAATGCTCCCATTGATGTAACCAATCTATTATTCAATAACTGTAGATACTATTTATTATTTTTGCTAAAATAGGTACTTGAATGATTTAAGTATGTTTTGTGTTAAAAATATTTGTATGTATTTTTACATGAATATATATTATTTCGTGTATAAATTCGTTTATTTTAAATCGAAAATCAATTTTACTAGTGTATAAACAAATACTAAAATATTAAACAAATATTTCTTGTGGTTCTTTAAAAATTGGGAAATTGTGTAAACTGTAACTTTTGGCTCTTCTGTCTCAAAAGGTTATCGACCCCTAGTATAGACCATTGTTTTTAGGCATTTTAATTTTATAATTAATAGGTATATGAATTTAAACTTAAAATTAAATATTAAACTACCTACATACAACATTAAGATGTGATTTAATTCAGTGTAAATTTTTTACTACATCATCCCAACCTTGAAATATTTTAGTTTTCTGAAGATAATAAAATATTTCAAATATAACTGTGTATAACAGTTAAAATAACAACATTACATATATAAAAAATATAAAAATATATAAAATATTTGTTTGGCAACAACGCAAAGTTTTTATGCAATAATAATGTTATTCCTGTATATATCTTACGTTTTTGATTTTTTTTTTTCGTTCTCTTTTTTAATATTGTACAAAAATATTATTAATGTTTTTAATTTTGTAATATGTAAATACTCTTAGTAATATTCTAGACTAATAATCTTTGTAATTGAAGCCTCAATCGAATAAACAAAAAAAAAAATAATAATAATGTTGTTCTTGTTTATAAATATTAACGATTTTACGTACAAACAATACGAATGATAAAGAGAATTAAAATATAATATTATTTATTATCATACATTTTAAGTTATTACTTATTAATTATTATTAATGAACATTAACTTACATTCATCTTCTTCGCGTACGGAGCGATATGTCTCACGGACGATCTTGTGTTGAACAGGTAGGCGACCGGTGCGAGACTGATTTGTGACCTAATCTTTTGATGGTATTCGTGTCTTTCGGAAGCCATAATGAAAAACACAGACGTGCCCATCGAATAACCTATATAATGAAGTTGCGTGGCGTTGGTCTTCATTAGAATATAGTCGAACGAAGCTGGCAAATCGAACGTCCCGACTTCGTGTAAGCTTTACAACCGTCATTACAGTATATTATATTATACAGGTTGGTAATTATATTGGTTAAATAAATTATTGTTGTCAACATGAATACACGTTCAAAAGCATGATCTGTCGACCGTGTGACGTGTAAACTGTACACGCACAAAGTCTCGATATTCACGACGAACAACAATACAAATTATATAAGTATAGTTTTACCTAAAATTCCAAAAATCTTTTTGCTTAAAAGTCATCGACAAGTGCTTTCTGCTATAAGTGTTACCCCGGCAGTTGGCCATCCACACATCGTACCCGGCGTCGGATAGTTGCATCGCTATATATTTATAATGCAAATTTATTTATATAAGTATAAGTGTACATACGCTTAATAATAATAATAAAAACGCAAAAATATACATTTCGATCAGAGGAACTCTTATCGAATCGACGATTCACTCACGTAACGATATATCGGCCCCGCCGAGCACCCAATCAGCCGAGCTCCCCAAAATGCCGTGGTGCAAGAACACCGGATGGTTTCTGGTGGGATCTTGCCCGCTCTTGTTTCTCGGGATGCGATGCAACTCCAGGATGTAACCGTCGTCCGTGACGACATCGTGCACTTCAACAGCGTAACCATTTTTTTTGATAATTTCAACCTAACGGGAATTTAAAAAAATCTTAAAATTAGTAGGCATACAAATGTAGTAGAAGTTAATACGGGACTTTATATAAATGGGCTTAAACCGTTCAAATATTGGTATACTATATGTAAAACATAAACACGTGAAATTCTCTCAAAAATAACCATCTTAAAGCACTACAAGACGTAATTATCAGGTTTTTATTACTTTTTTTCATATTGTAAAAATACAGTAAAATAATTATAATTTATTAATTATTTCAAGTCTCGTAAATCATGATTTAATCTTTCATTTAGCGCGTTACCTGCACAATAAATAAAACTTAAAAATTGAAATTGAAAACGAATTTATGACTATCAACAATTATTTAGAGTACGACAACCGATTTCTTACTGTCGAAGTATAATGAATATGAAAGCTAGCAGTTTTTGGAATGTATGGTCGATTGAGCATTGAGTGCACAATATAATCTTCTTCTTTATATTTATATATAGCAAGTATCCCCACTCTCCGTATAATATTTTTATCACTATAAAATTTCTTCTAATATATTCGATTCTATTTCAGTTTTTATTTTTATAAAATTTAAAGTTAATAAAAAAATTAAATTAAAATATTTGATTCAATACTATTATAATGTTACTTAAAAACATATCGAAAGTTTTAAATTTGCATATTAAAAATGGTTTGAGAATTTATTTAATAATTTTCTAATAATAGGTAATTAGTTTGTAAATTATTGTTTTAGTTAAATTGAAAACATATTGCGCATTGACTAGTTTAAGTAAATTTTACTAAATTTATGAAAATATTTAAATTGATGATGCAATTATACTATTTGTTTGTAGAACATAATTTATTTTATCTGAGTTAACGTATCACCTCGGTTTTTATTTATTTATGTTACACGTTTACATATCTATTAAAACTATTAAAATAATTATTTTACGATATGTTGTATTGTTCTATTAAATCGTGTACGTGTACGATGTACGATAATGAACCCAATAATGAATAGATATGAAATAATCAAATTATAGTTTAATTTATACATTCGTTTCTCGATGAAATCATTGCAGTTTCTTAGCAATACGTAATATTTTTAAAATATTTATCTTTAACCGCTTTAAACGCGATTAGATATCAAGTCTAGATTTTACTGGTTAGGTTAATCCTGCTTATATAAATATATAATAATAAAATATCGTTAGAATGTTGAACTTCAGCTGACAACAGTACCCGGAATTCTTAAAAAAATTATTACGAATTCGATTATCCGATATGCTACATTGATTGAGTACCTACAGTAAAAAATGTAATTTTCTTCAACACCGTGATAAGTAAACTGTAATTTATTCTAATATACTAATATTGATATATTATGTTATTAAACTCTGAATTCGAATTCGACGTAGCGTTAGTCACTAGTCATTACGCAGTTTTTTAAAGTCAGTGTGTACATAAGTGTTTTTTGGCATAATAAACAATAAAACATTAACAATGTATATAGGAGACTATTTTTGGTCGATGCATTATGCAATCAATTGACATTGTGGACCACAATAACGTTTTTATTGTAATTATAATATAATAATATTATCTGTGTATTGCGATGATTGCAGTTATACAATTTGATGTATAATATTATGTTAATAATTGTGATACGAAATCGAAAGTGGCGTGATTTAGTTTTTTTTTCATTTCGAGTTATATAAGAATCGCGACGGGTATATATATATATATAAACGTGTTAATGTCAACGGTTTCGTCATCCACAGCGTCAGTATGTATGTATATATATACACACACACAATGTACTTGAACTTTTCGTCGCGTGCAGCGAGCATAATATATTAACAGTGATTTTCGAACGAGAATACTACGCGTGTAACAATATAGTATAATAATAGTTGGTATAGTGTGGTTGGTACTCACGGTTGACGAGCTGACATTTTCGGACATACTTGAAAACGGAAAAATCGCAATCGATCGGAATCAAGTTCGTGCACACATGATACCGCTCATCGGACGTGGGCGCGTCTGCCAAAAAACGGACGGCGATCAGCGATCCGACGACAGGCGTGTTAGCGAGCGCGAGAACACCACGCGCGCGTATACGACCACGGCGGTCCCAGTCGCGATGTACACTGACGCTTAATATTATTTGTATAACACATTTAATACGTGCGTAATAATAAAAACAATAATAATTCGTCCGCGCTCGGCTCGATGATGATGACAACTCGTTCAAAACTCGCGGTGTATAACAAATAACGAATAACGGCAATGTACGTTTAAGCAGCAGGTACGCGTCACACGAGATTTGGCGACGGATAGTCGTCGCACTCGTTATTATTACTCTTATTGTTGTTGTTGTTGTTCTGCGATTTGCGACCGCATTTCGCGGTGCAGGTAGCGCCACAGTCGCGCGGAACGATCCCGACCTACCTACCTACCTAGCTACCTACCTAGTGGTACTACGGTGATTAGACCGCGTGCGGGTGTAATGCATAATATCAATATTAATTATAATAATTATTATTATTATTATCGACCACGTGTTTCCCGTACAATGCCAATGCGATTGCCGTTGCACTACCGCAGAGATCATATTTAGGTGTACGAAGACGCGGTGTCGTTGATTAGTGCGCGCGAGACGTTACCACGATAATACATATTATTATCGTTACCATTATTAACTGCTATAGTCGAGTACACATTTAATATATTGTTATATTTTACGAGCAGCCGGAAATCGTTTGACCGTGTTGGTATGATAGTTCGACGTGTACAGCAGTACACGGACGATGTACCCACTACGATTGCACACGACCGCCGCGTACGATATGAGTCACGCGCGTCTGGACCTAATTGTGTTCCGTTCCAACGATATGTGTATAATACGATGCTGGCCAGTGCCCATCGAATTCGTCGGCACGCCGTGCAATGCGATTCGTCATCATCGTTACATTATATTATACTTTATCGGGTACATTATTATTATTATTATTATTGATTTGAAATATAAATAATGATCCGATGGCTGCAGATGTCGTGTTGTGGCGACAACGGTGCGATGTTGTTACGGGAAACTATCTGCAACGTCCGCGGTTTCTAAAACGGCGATCGAAAACTGATTTTGCGAGAAAAAACACTTTCAAACTCATTTAAAAGAGATTCAAATCGTCATTATATTCACGGTGAAAGTGTAAATCCGACGAACAACAGTATAACAATAAAAACTATCCGAGTACCAACTATATATATATATAAATATATCTAATTAGACATCTATACCTAATGTTTTGTTTAACGGTACGTAGGGGCAAACCCTCAAGAAAAATGTTAGGTTTTCATTATTTTAATTCAAAGCGATTGTCCGGATCATAGTTCGATTGCGTAAAACGCAAAGCGTTTGTTTTTAAATCATTAAATGTTTACAAAAACAAATTAAAATAAAAGATTTTTTTTAAAATTATCGCATATTATGTCATAATTAATATAATTTTATTTTTTATTTAATAGCCATCTTTTTAGAAAAATGTCACCAATCCACGATCCAAACGTTAGGTGTAGGTAATATATTTTAAATCAACTTTTTTATCTATAATATCTTATAGCTAGATACTTAAATTTAATACTATACTTTGTCTATGCAATTAAAATGTTAAAAAGTTGATATTGAGAATAATATTACAAATATGGAATTATAAATTCCACCAATGAACGAAAAAGTTGAGTATACACAGTGCACTGTTGTCTGTTACAAATGTTACAATTACTGAGAAATTCCAAAATGTCTTAAACCTATTAAAAAGTTAAAACCCCGAGCTCTCTCTCCCTATACATATATACTCATGAGAATAATTTTAACTGTTATCACTTGCATTTAAAAGTGAACGTTACCACCTAACCTAACCTTGTACTACGATTTTTTTTTAAATTTAGAGAACGTCAGTTGCGTTGTGAAAGTGAAACACGTTCGTTTTTAAAATTAATCTTCTAAACCTGAATATATGGGTCGAATTTACTCTATAATGCGGCGCCTCTAGGTTATTCAAACAGCGAAGCGCTCCTAAATAATCATATATCTTTAATCCGTATAATAATAACTTTAAAATTTAAATTATATAGATGATAAATTCATATATCTTCATGATTTCATCAATACCAAGTCACTAACCAATAACTTCGTTTACTAAAAGTGAGCGCATATTCATTTTCCAAACAAACACTGTTCGGCATGTCTCCTCATTACAAGCTGTAAAGTGTTTATGTATTATAAATTATAATTAAAATAATATACACATAAAACCAAGACAGACAACCAAGTCACACGTGCGTCTACAACTCTTTGACACAAAACATCGACAATCGTCTTATTATAATAATAATAAGTTGTGTTATACACGTAAATATAAAATAGGTGCTGTCTCCGTCCTATAAACGCGTATAACATTACACATTTCACATTCACAATAATCTATTTTAATCTGTTATTTTTAAAATTAGGTCTATTATAAAATTTAAAGGTAAGACTATTATAATATTATCTAGTGAATCTCTGTGATTGTATAGATACCTAATTTAATTTTGAAATCTAAAAATGATAATTACTTACTTTAAAATTAAAAAAAAATATCAATCAAACGCAATGAAATGCTCTAGGTATTACGCCTGCCTTTAAATTTTAAAATCAATAAGTTCACCCTTATTTTAAATACATAACAGAGTAAAATAAATTATTTTGAGCGTAAACTTCGCCGTGTTGCACGTTTATCAATCGGAGACAACACACGCGTCCCTTTCAAGTCAACCCATTCTGGTACATGGGTACACACAACGTCTATATATTTTACAATCGATTTGTTTCGAATAACGTTTCGGTTAGTTTACACGACAAATATTCGTTGACAATTATCGCAATATTACAAAGTGTCCGAGTACACGATATAAGATGATTCAGTGGTAAAATAATTAAGAACGCGTACTGCACTGATTATTAAGAATACTATTCGTTAGTAAAGATGATCACGTACTCGAATTTCGTATAGCGCGTCACAGGAGCCGAAATGTGCAAAAACTGTTGTAGTCTTATTGTAGTGTTTCACCAATTACTATTATTATTGACTTCCGTTGTCGTCTCCTACGATGTAGAAATGTATTTCCAATTCCTGAAAAACGTGAGCGTTATATAATTTGTATTTCGAAATATCGAATAAAATGGTATCGCACCGTCACAGGACATGATGATATACGCCAGGAAAAATCAGATTTTAATAATATTTAATTTTATTTATAAATAAAACACGTTAAAATTCAATTTCGCGACAATCGTAACATGACATAAATGATCACATGACTCGCACAAGTAAAACGTCTCGAGTACATCCCTATGCAAACAGTATACTAATGTGTTATTATAAAAGAGCGTTTGACGCGTACATAAAAGTGTAGGTACTGATATATAAAAAAAAAAAAAAAACCAATAATGGCACTTAAACGACAAACCGCTAAATCGTGTATTGTTCACGGCTTAGGTAAGCGCCATAGTACAATAACTAAAAATATTGTAACCACGATAGTATATGTATATATATATATATATATATAACAATGATATAGATAACTATAACTACACTAACTGCAGCCGTACCGGACACCGCGACGAGCGGTCGAGTGCGTACGACGGGCGCGCGGCGGCCGAGATAACTACATAATATCGTATGATTCTGAACAGCCGACGCGGTCACTTCCAGAACCAGAACACTCGGCTCACGCGGCCCACGGTGGCGTTCAGCGCGTTTCCGACGGCCCGATCGGCCTTGTTCAGGCCGTAGTTGACGTAGTTCTGGGCCTTGCCGATGCCGACGACCACAGACTGTTCGGCCTTGCCCACGCCGTCGACGACGAAGTGCTCCGCTTTGCCGACGGCCCCGGCCACCGAGTGGCCGGCCAACGCGATCTTGCCGTTCACCAGGACGGCTGTCTGCTTGACGCGCGTCTCGGCGCCCGTGGCCACGTCGTCCGCCCATCCGGTGATCTCGTTGGTGATCTCCTCCCGCAGCTGTCCGTACTTCTTTTCGGCCGCCAGCGCGAACTTGATGACGCCGCCGAACAACAGCTTCTGCTGTTCCCGTTCGCGTTCGAACACGGCCGCGTCGCGCTCGTCCACCGGCTGGGGCATGGTGCTCGCGATGATCGCGTCAAGGTTCTCGGCGAAGAACTCGAGGCTGGGCGCGAGGCTCGTGGCGCCCGGCACGGGGTTCAGCTGCATCTGGCTCGGTGGTCGGCTGACGGGGACGGCGGCGTCCACGCGGACGGCGTTGGCCGCGGGGCCCGTGTACGTCCATCCCAAGTCGTCGGTCTTCCGGAGTATTCCCTTGACCGGATTGTTGATCTGTTCGGTGACATTGGAGCTCCACAGGAAGTCCACGTGGTTGAAGTACGGGCTATTGGCCGGAAACGCGTCCAAAACCATAGGCAGTTGGGCTTTCAGTTTCAATACGTCCTGCGTCGGCGAGAAACGAAAAAAAATAAATACGTTTACTATATTGTCATGATCGATGAGTGACTATTAGTTGTCAAGCTTGGGAGGCTTGGTGAAAGTCATCTCTCGCCAGTGGGCACCAAGTGGGGGGGAAGCTTACTGGGTTGAATTCATTCCCAAAAAATATTTTTATTTATTATAGTATATTGTTTTGTCTTAAAATAATGAATGATATTTTATTTAAAAAAAAAAAAAAAAAAATAGTGATGATTGCTTATTAATTATGTGTAACGATCATAAGCGATGTATAAGAAAATACTTAAAATAATCATAAATACTCACCGTCGTGTCGGCTAGTATGTCGTTTTCGCCGTAGATCAGCGTGATGGGTACTCGGATCGACTTCAAATCATACGTTGGCGGCTCGGTGGAATTGTAGTGACGCAAATTCAAAGCTCGGCCGTAATCGTACTGTCCGAAACTGTCTGTGATCAAACGAAAAGGATTAAAAATTTGAAAACATCGCCCACGCTCGTGTGTTTGTCGTTACAAGTACCTTTCAATATGAATTGTGCGAAGTGCGCGGCGAGATTCGAAGACGTTCCAGCCGGAAAGTGTCCCATGATGAGAGGAATCAATTTCTGTAAAGCAAATTAATAACAAAATAAATAACATTTTGCACGTGAACTCGTAATCATTTCGACGATTATTGTCGATTCGTTTATATTATTGACGAAATCATAAAAACATTATAATACTTACGGTGTCAAAGTGATACGGGTCGCTGCCGCACACGGAAAATATGATACATTTTTCGCATATCATTTTCTGTGTTATTCTTTCTCTACATATGGTAGACGCCAAAAACCTTTGCATACCCGATTGTGGCATTAACATCCCTTTCCACATCCTTTGAAACACGATCTATAAATATACACATCATTATTTATTAGTATGTATATATAGTTGTATATTGTTTAAACAATGAGTACGATAACCCGGAAAATAAATATCAGAATTAATTTAGACTAGATTACTATTGGAGCTTCTATTCATTATAAAGATTTTAATAACTATTGTCGGCACGAAAAACAGAAAAGTAGCCACGACGAGAAAAACCAAAGCACAACGATCTTGATGAAAAATGTCTCCAGTCGTGTCAAAATCCACATTGTAATACTTGTATTATAATTAATAAAAATGATTTATATATTTTTAGTAACTAAGTATTTAATTTGCTTTTTTTTTTTTTTAATATTGGCGTTTTATTATGTTTTGTTACTTACGTTTTTAAAAAAATAGAAAAAAATTCTTTGATTAAAAAGGTTATTTTCTACTTAGATTTATACTTTATCGATATTATTATTATTTATAGCTTATAACTACTGCTAATTTATAATAATATATACTAATGTTTATTTACGATTTGTAATTTTGTACTTACATTCATCATTTTTGCATACGGAGCCATAAACCTCAGAGACGATCTGGTGTTCGACAAATAGGCAACAGGCGCGAGACTAATTTGTGATCGGATTTTGGGTTGATATTCTGGTCTCTCAGAAGCCATAATGAAAAAGACACAACTGCCCATGGAATAACCTATGTAGTGGAGTTGTTGCGTATTCGAAGTCGAAAGAATATAATCAATCGAAGCTGGTATATCGTATTTCCCGACTTCGTGTAAGCTGTAACCATATAACAATGTACAATTACATTGAAATAAAATTTAAATTTAGATGAATAAGAATTTTAGGAGTAAAAAATAAATTTCTTGACAATAAAGTTTTGATTCTACATCCCAGGCAACATCGTACACCAGATGATTGCTTTATCGAAGAACATTTATAATCTAAGTACATTTAAATCGTTAATCGAAATACTCTAAATAATATTTTACTTCGGAATATAAACATTAAAGGTGTGGTGTTGTTTTTGAAGACAATACCATAAAAATTATTACGATAAAAACCTTTTAAAAAATATTGTTTTAATCGATTTAAAATTAAATAAAAAAAATATTTTCTAAAGTGTTAATCGGTTTAGAGATAATATAATAATATGATAAATAAATAACGACAATATCAAATAATAAAACAGTCACTATACCTGAAATTCCAAAAAGATTTTTGTTTGTAAGTCATCGAAATATGTTTTCTACTGTACGTGTTACCGCGGCAATTGGCCATCCACACGTCATACCCGTCGTCGGCGAGTTGCATGGCTATATGTACGTAATATATCGAACAAAACACGAGTCAAGTTTATATATTTCATTTAAATACTTAGGTTCACGGAATATGAGTGTATGTGATACTCACGCAACGACATGTCAGCTCCAGCTAGAACCCAATCAGCCGATGTCCCGAGAATTCCGTGATGGATTAGTATCGGATGGTTTCTAGTGGGCTCCTGTCCGCGCTTGCTCCTGGGGATACGATGCAACTCCAGGATGTAACCGTCGGCCGTGATAACATTGTGGACTTCAACGGCATAACCATTGTTTTGGATTATTTCCACCTATAAATCAAATTTCATAAAAAATATTTGTTCGTGAAAAATGATATTTTATAAATTATTATTAAAAAGTTTAATTTAATTTGTTTGCATTCCTATCAACTGGAGTCTTATCTTTATTTTAAATTGAAAAAAAACATGTTCTTATATGATTGTGGAGGAGTTAAGCAGTGTGATAGGACGTTTGATCAAATGCACGTCGGTAATATAATGGACTAATAAATCTTATCTAAAACAACATTTGTTTGATTTATATTATTATTGTAATTGTACGTTAATTGTCAATTGAACGACCGTGTCCTGTTGTTGTTATTGACGATGCGTATAATGACCAATACCATGTTTAAATTATAATTGTAATAAACCTAATAAGGTAAAAGGTCGTTATTCCTTTGTTACTGTATGAATTGCACTGTATATTTGCTATATAACAAATACTATATATATTATGTCATACATTCCTAGATGAAATATTTTATATAAGTGAATTAAAATTGAATTATATAATAATTAAGATCTGATAACACCGAGAAAACCTAGTTAATTCTTTTGTAATATACGTACTGTGCAACATCGAAATGTTTTAAATGTATTACCTTACAGCTATTCTACATACCTAGCAGTAACGATACTACACAGAATATTATTCGTTATTATCGTTTTTGGACAGCACCGAAAAAGGTAAAACGCTGACATTTGGATTATTCAAAAAAAAAAAAAATGTATATCTAATGTTTATAGGTGTACTCACTGTAGACAAGCTGTAGTTTTCAAACAAGTTCATGGCAGACGACGTTGGAGCGTTTGTCGTCAGCGTAATAATTGTCGGCGCCAACAGTAGATTGACAAATAACTGCTGAACGAATGGTCGATCCCTGAGGAAGGAAATGGTTGTCTTTAAATTTATCATACTGACATCCGAAACGAGAACAAAATGTCAAGGTTAATTTTCGCGAAAATATTAATATTACCACAAAAAATATAGTATAATAAAACGATCGATGGGAATCGTGTCTAAAGAAAAAAAAAGGATTAAAAGCTATAACGATTCTCCGATATATACGGCAAACTCCCACAGCCGACTGCGTTACTAAATCGATAACGAACGTCTGCCGCACTTATATAGGCTTGACTTCTCGTCCCATGTTGATCTATATACATCAAAACTATATTAGTATAATAATACGACCGTACGTCATTGTACTGCGCACGGATGGTAATATTATTGTTATTGAGGTTTTTAATCGCATAATGTATGTTTTTAAGCATGAGTCACTCGCATCTATATATTATTGCACACCGTGCCGGAGGCTGCGGCGGTGAATTCCGGAAGCGATAATGTTACATATTATTTATATACGTCGCTACTTATCACGATAATGTGTACGTCTAGCACTCTAGTGAGTAGTGCGTCTGTCATAACTGTGATCTACCGACTGTATCGATGAGTTTAACGCGATCGTGACTACGACGACCAAAACGTGGAATCCAAACCAATTTCAAGTTAAAGCACTTTAACTGTAAATAAGTGACTGGAATTTATGAGCTGACCGCACCTTCATGTGGCGTGTAATTAAAGTTTGAGCAACAGCCTTAACCACGATCAAGTTTTAAGCAATATAAAAGTTTTTACATATTCCGGGAATGAACTGATTACGATTACGTATAATTCAAGAACTTTAACTTATAATTTATTCGGAGTGATAACTTAGTTGACCGTGGTAGGGGGAGAGGTTGTCACCCAAACTTCCACAGCTCTCTACGGAAATATTTAACTTACAAATTCCGGGAATGAGCTTATAAATTATCACTTATAACTAATGGGCTCTGGCTTATAATATGTTCTGGAAAATTAGATTTTTACTTGCTTCGCTTTTTTGTCAATCTAACCAGTAAACTTAATTGTACGTTTTCACACATATAGTTATATAAACAAATAAATAAACTAATATTTCTAAGTAGCCAATAAGGAACCAAAGGTCAAAAATTTCAAATCTGTTTGATTTAAGAAAAGAAAAAAACGTTTGCTGTTATTGTCGGGAAACATTATCAAACGAGTTGAATACATATAAAATATTTATTTAAGTACCTATATATTATATTATAATACAGTAAAACTTCCATACAACGAAGTCGAAAAAAGCAACAAAAAAAAAAAAAAATTCGTAATATGTAGGAATTCGTTAAATAGAATTACGTATTCATTAACAATGAGGTCATAGTTCTTAAAAATATCTCGTTAAACAGACAATTTCGTAAAATGGGAGTTCGTTATATGGAAGTTTCACTGTGCAATACTATATTATAGTAAATAAATGAATTCAAACTTAATATTCAAAAAAATGGTATAGGTATATATTATAATATTGAGAAAAAAAATGAGTTAATTGTATTATATAAAAAAAAATACAGTATTATCACGAATGGGTACATATACCCGTAGATTATGTAGTATAATTTATATACTATTTAACCTTATTGGTTTTCCTTTTTTTCTTTTTTTACTAATGAGCGGTACATGAATCACCATAACATAATATTATAAATTAGATAAATTATAAAACAACGATAATCATTATTTATACTGATATATTCATAAAACAATTAAACGTTTTTAAAGAACTAACCTTTTCATGAATAAAGGATATTATTATAAATTTATAATATCTCTCACAGAGTGTATTCCCGATGGTCATTTTTTTTATATATCCAACCTAATTTGTTGTAAATATGTGTTTATCATGTTATACAACATTTGACAAAATTTACTAATTAGATCATTAAAAAAAAAAAAAAAAAAAATTTATATGTTATTCTATTATAAGCTTGAATACTTTTAAAATTTTATTAGCAAGATATTGCAATATCTTGCTAATGCAATAAAATTAATGGCAAATGTACTTATTGTCTTTTATTCGATATTTTAAAAATATTAATAATATAACAAAGCCATATATTTCATATTTCCATAGTATTTTGGTGAATAGTTAAATTTTGTTGAAGGCTAAAAATAGTTATAGCTATTAGAGCAATAATTAATTGCTCAAATATTGTACAATGTTTGGCAATGTAAATGAAAATCGGAAAAATATTTATTATAAAATAATCTGAACATAAGATAATTTATACTCTCGTGCTTGTATACCTCCATGCATAATGCTACATCGTTTGAATTATGAATACAATTATTTTATTTTATTATTTGTACGTCTACAATTTGCATAATATAATGTCAACATATTATTTTATATTGCACTTTGTAATTAGATTGTGTATTGAGTGATATCAAATCATTTGTATTAGATTTAACGACTTACAAATAACATACAAGGCGTGTGGCCATTGGTGAAAATACAAAAAATGAGTGCCAATTTTATATATTATATTTTCGTGTCGGATACCACGGACTGTATTCCCCGCTCTTGTATGCAGTTTACGATAAGTAGTAAACGCGTTAGCTTAAATATATTAGATCATGGTGTATCACTTGCGTTATTTTGCAAAAGATTAGTAAATTTAATTTTTATAACACAGAATGATATATTATATTTATACAAAATAAAGTATCAATAACAAATACATTTCTTGAGTTAAAATATACAACCCAATTGGGATAAGTGTATACGGTTCATATTTCAACGGCATGGTAAAATAATCGAATTAGGTTAAAACTTTTTTCCGTTATTTAATCAATACACTTTATACGAATAAAGAAACTTTAAGGCGGACAAAACTTGGTGTTTTTACTTTTTACTTTTTATTAATCAAATAAAAATAATAATTTTCCTCGACAAGATCTAATGGGACTAGTTAAATATTATATTATAATTGACCACATATACATGTTATTACTTACTAACTATGTTGGACGTAGACATCCAGGTCAATGTATAGGCATAATATATTAATATTATAGGACGACAGTAAATACGTCTACGCAAAATATATTATTATTATATATATTTTGTAAAATTTGACATAAAAATATAATATTATGGGAAAGATTAAAATTAAAATAATTATTGCATTAACGACGGTCATGTCGAAATAATTATTTTAAGATCGTGGAAATATTTTTAGACGATATCAATTTATTTAAATTACCCATTATTTTTAAGGCGAAAGTGATGCAATCAAAATAACATAACTCCTTATTTAATCAATTTATTACAAAATACATAATTAATGTTCGCTGATAATTGGTATATAATATATATTATATAATAATAAGTATGCAGTTATCAAATAATAAAAATACTCATCTGTATTATAGAAAATTAAACAGCGGGAAAGTTAAAATTTGAGTATAAATAATATCAAGAAATTCCAGTATGTGTTGACAAATAATTAAATTTTTCTTTGAGAATTTTGTATGCATATTAAACCTAATTATTTTTTTTTTTAAAGTCACTGCCTAAAATACTGTACAATTTTTTTTCAGATTTTAACTTAAAGAAGTTGATAACAACTTGACTATAACAAAGCTGCAGTCTGTACAGTAAACTATTTAAGGGATCATACGAAAAAATATTGACACAAAATTAATAACCCAATATTGAACTGTTATCTAACAGAGAAATATAGTACTGCCAGTTTTCAAATTAGATGAAATTCATTCTTATTTTTCACAATTTATTAATACATATTTATACTGATAATTAGTAACAATTATTGAAAGTGTTGTACAATGCGATGTTACGCTGGCTGGCCTGACTGTGGGTGAATGAGGACGACTTGAAAAGTCTTCTATTATTGAAGGCACTTAAGCAACTTGAAACTTAAATTAAAAAATCATGTTATACCTACTCAGCAGTTTAATCAAATAAATGTATTTATGTAGTTATTACTCATTAATCATTATAGTAAAGATTGTGTGAGAAAAAAATAAATTTTAATCATGTTATAAAATAATAATTACAAGATTAGTTACAGAACACGTTCAAAAAAAAAAAATAATTGATATGTAATATATTATATTATATTATACATTTATATATATCTAAATCTAAATTTAATCGCAAGTCGATATAATATTAAAATATGCTTTTCAATTTTTAACTGACGAATATTGTCAGAAGCCTGAATAATTATGTAATCGTAGAACACGGTGATAAGTCAATACAACATGAATCAGCTGTGTTTATGTATACAATTATAATGTAATATACAACGTTTATTTAAAAAAGTATAAAATCTGCAATTTTTGTTAGACTAATATAATTGTAATAGGTACTGTGTTTTTTTCAATTTAATTAATAATGTATAATATTATGTTCAAAAGGTAATAAAATTTCAATGTTATAATAAACGAATAGTTTCATAGTCTGGTATTGCAGATTTAATTATATTATTTTTATGTATAATAAATAATAATATAATATAATATAATATACAGAATGATTCACCAAACATGCTCATTCGTTTTTTCTATAAATCATGAATTTTACTTACGAGCCATAAAAATGTTTATTAAAATAACTGATATAAATTATTGTTATTATAACCATATCTATAATAATAAAATTATTTTCATAAAAAATAATCAATACTGAGTATAGTGGAAAATGAAAATAATATTTTAAGGATTGATAAATCGCATATGTGAATTAAAATGTATGCAAACTGTTTATAAATATATAGTACAACTCCTGCGATTAGACTCAGATACAATTAATTGTATAATATAAAATAAATTGGTTGGTATTTTATCCAAAACTTTTTTTCAAATTTTTTTAATGATGTACACTTTCAATAACCCTTGGTGAAATATTTTTCTGAGTATTTAAAAATTGAGGGAGTTGCTCATATGTACCTATAGTAGATTGTATATTATCATTGAGTAGATTAGTTCAAACACTTATGAAAAATTAATGTAAATGACGCTCTTTTTAATTCCACTAAAAACAACTTATAAAGTATTTTGTATTAATCAATGTGTCAATCTTTTTATTTAAGAATACAATTTTTACAATTACAAAAGCTTAAAAAGATTTCAAATTTCAAGTATCAATAACTAACTAATAAAGAATCAAAGTATTTTAAAAATTATACCTATTTTGTCTAGACTATTGAAATATCTACAATTATTCAATTTTAAATTAAAACAACAAAACAAAATCGATTCTGTCAAAAAATTGAGTTGTATAAATATTTTCGTTTTTCATGATTATTAAGAAAAATTCCTGGAATTCTCATTCAATATTTAAACAAAAAATATTTTCAAAATTTAAAACGTGCTTATAATATTAATGTTTAATTTGAAAAAAAAACATCTGATGTGATATAATATGAATATTAAAATATTGGCCCTGCAGTATGTTTCCATTTCCCTGTGTTAACAATAAAAAACGGTAAAACACGTGCTTTCACATCCAACTATAAGTCTGGATTTTTCAACTACCTATAGTCATTGATTTTTATATTAGTGCCCAAATGAAAATGTAAATTTTACGAATTCATAAAATATTTCTTAATAAAAAAAACCACATATTATATTTGCATATTTTTTAAGATGTCTGTACTCGTATAAACGAAAGCGTCTAAGAGAATCTATACATATTATTATAACTCAACAATTTTAAAATTCGATACAAGACTATAGATATAGACATAGACACCTACGTTTGAACAGGTAAGTGCGTGATTTTACAATAATTTGTTTATATGAATTTTTTAAAAAAAGTGTTACATTATTATTTTTAATTTATTCTAAATAAGTGACCAAGTGAGTAGAATATACTCAATATAGTATGTTTGATTTCAAAACAAACTGGCCAAGGATAAGAATATGATTTACAAGTGAAACTTTCAATGAACTATATAGTATAATATCAATAATTGAATTGTTCGGTAGCATTTATAAGTTTAACAAATATCGATAAGATTTTAGAATTTAACTCTTGTATAATAATATATTATAGTTCTATACAATGTTTTTATATTTGAATATACTAAGTTAATGAATCACAGTAAGTCGCACAGATCAAATATATCTAAATATCTATTTGAAAATTAGCCAGGAACCGTATATCATGTATAATGTAGTAAATTAAATTAAAAATTATCAATCGAATCACAATGATAAGCCGTGATAACCGTACTCAAGAACATTTGTATTCTAGAGCAGGAGTATATAACTAGATTACACAGTTGTATGCGCTTTTGTAGGTTACAAAATTGTAATGGTATAGCAAACGTGAGAAAAATAAAACTGTTATTAAAAACATAGAACTACTAAGTTATAGTAAGACAAAAGAAAAACTAACACGAAAAATCGAACACTAACCTTTCGTAAGAACAAGAAGAAAATATGCTGCGCAGCTTACAACACTATATTGATCGTCATTGTCTGTCATTCGAATCTTTGATTATTATTTTATTTATTTTTTCATTTTTTTTTTTTTTTCATTTTAACTAAAATTTGATTCGTACGTACCCACTGTATTGTATAATATTGGCTTGATGTTTAGTAATCCAAATGGAATTTATAAGATGAACTTGCACAGTTTTATTGCGTGGAAGTTCTTTATTATACATCATATGTATAATTCGTTATCTTACAGTGCGATAATTGTTCGGGTCCATAGTACGGAGATAAATAAAGACTTATCACAGGTTAGTATAATTTGATAAATACATTTTCCACCACAATATTGTTAAACACAATAAAATGATTTCACTATAATAATTGATATAATGAATAATCAATATCATGACTAATGCGTTATAGTACTGATAAATAACAGCCAAAATTGATCGGCTAAAATAACTACACATAATGATGTATGCATAGTGATAATATTAATATTGGTAATGTAATTTAAGTCCATCAAATCATTATAATAGGTAATTTATTAATTTATTATATAAAATCCAATTCAACGTCTGTGCAAATAGGATACATTACACGATAATATGGTCCTAACTCCTAAGATATGGTCAATTTTGTATTATTTTGCTATCATATATAATTTATAAACTACTCGTTTGCCTTTTATTCGTTTGATATAGTAGACATGGTAAAAGTACCAATAACTGTTATCGAGTTGAGAGATTTTTCTGAGAAAAAAGTGTTTATAATTTGCTGAATCGTACATAGAAAATAAATTGATTTGAAAATTAACTGTAATCACGTTAAAACGTGGTACGTTAGAGTACCGATCAATGGTAATATTACTATAATATAATCATATGAATCTATTTTTTTAACTAGAATAGAAATTGTGAAGAATCTAATGAAGAAAAATTGATTAAGCTTTTACGTGTGACACGATGTTGTAAACTTGTAAACCATCGTGCAACAATTAAATAATTAAAAACAATTAAACCGAATAATAATGCCATACAAATATATAATGTACACGTACACTACATATTATATTATATTATATAGAAATAGTTTAATTGCATTGTAAATGTTAATCTTGATGATGCGATTTGCATGACGTTTATAAATAATTATATTATAATAATAACAGTAGTATATACCTATCAGGAATAATCGACGTTTTTACCAAATCTAATACCTATACACGCAGCGTATGAAATATTCAAAATAAAATAAATATACGAATACTAAAAAAAAAAAAAAAAAAATAATATGTTAGTATATCCAAATACGAATAATTGGCTTTTCAGTTTTCGTTTTATCGAAAGTTTCATCCGATTATTATATACACATTTATGCTTCGTAAATCGTATATAGTATATACTCCTCGCAGTAAACATAATTCATGTTTATCGTTTATCGACTGGAATTATTCAATATTCCCATATTGGTGTTAGTGTTAATATTTTGAACTGTTGAACATAGAATTTAGCAAAAGCAAGCAAACTACAGTACTAGTAATGGAGGAACATAATATTTTAATAATATTATACATAAATCAATGTAGTTGACTGATATTAAATATTATTTTGGCGCACGATTTTTTGGGTGAAGGTCAAATATACAAACTTACGGATAACTATTCAACGACAATGATCCGAATTTTTCATTGGAGAACATTTTTTTTTTTTCATATTTGTTTTACATTCTCCTTAAAATTAAACGTCATTAAAAATACCATTTATATCCCATAGCATTTATAATATAGGTATGGTTTAATCGATCGCGTGTACGAAACAGACATGTTACACTTAAACATATAATAGGTAATAGGTATATATTTTTATCTCGTATTTATATTTCAAACGATTTTTTTATTTTAAGAAAATGAATTATGACACCACGTCATATAACAACCGAGCATACTTCAAATATCAATGTCATTATTAGCACATTTTGAATTAAATTTATTATTTTTATTTTCAATAGTGCACATGTTAAAATTATAAATTAATTTATCTAAAAATCAGATCCGAGATTGTTCACGCATAATGGTTACATAATATATTATAATTTAAAGAATGAGGTATTTCCTTCCTGTTTTGAAGCCTGTAACTAGAATTCGTATTATTCGATGTATGGGTGTAAAAAATGTGTCTTATAAAATCAATACGAAAAAACGTGACTGTCATAGTTGTATTTTGCAATGAAAAGTGACAGTTATGTTGAATATGTAATGAGCAAATTGTTAGAAAGCTCTTCAATACCATATTTATCCGACACGCCGATTTAAAATCAAATAGTGACACAAGAATTGTATTTATAAGCAAAGATAACAAAAGAGTGCGAATTGATAAGTGTCCCTGGACAAAACATTAATCCAGCAACGAGTCGATAAAAATACATTTTACGATTTATCTCGTCGTTTTCGGGAGAAACTGAAGTTTAACGCCTTGGTCATAAGATAAAAAAAGTAATATATTTCATACATCAAGGTTGTAAATTAATATTATTTAATAAGCACCTAATAAAAAAAAGTTCTAACTAATATGTCATTGTGTATTTTAACTTTAAGGGACCACACCGAATTTATCTACATAGTTTGTAAATATTATAGTAAGTAATAACGAAATTGATAAATACATTTGTTTTTCTGGCGATATTGTATTAGTCATTACCGGTTAAATAAACAGATTAAAACGTTATCTTTTATATTAGTCACAACCTATAATAGTAATATATAGGAACGAATACTACATATGTAATAAATAATAATAAAGGAAATTAACAGGTTTTGCAAAATACATTTTTTTTTCGATCTAATAAAGTTACTAAAACGATGTACGATCGTAGGCTAGTGAAACATTTGCTAGATTACATATACCTTAATAATATAGGTAAGTTTAATAACCCCACAATATTAGTCATTATTTAAATCTTAATCGATTAATTAATTATTTTTATATTAAGTATTTATACCTAGGCATATAATATATTTAATTATATTTTAATAATATAAATACGGTATATATCGATATAAAAGAGCTATGTCGGCGATGATAGGCAGGGTCATGCAATCTATGACGTGTTGGATATCATATCAAGACCGCACGAGCAGTTGTTGCCAAATGATCTAACCTCGAGGACTGAGGAGTAAGCTTCTGCAAAAGTCTGAGGAAATGAGGACAACATTCAATCAAATGGTGGGGAATATCCTATGACCCTATGAGCTAATAATCTAAAGCGCAGAGATTGACTTAATCAGCTTATTAATTAAATACGTACTGTACACGGAAGGTGGTAACTTTAACCTTCGGGGGTAGTTTTAGTCCTATACATACTATGTTATTTAGTTATTGTAGTTTTTTACGTATATATAGTAAGATTTCGTTTTCTTTGTTTGTATTCATATAAATAAACGATATAATATATCTTTGAATCTTTTTTTATTATTATATTCTTAGATTTAAGTACCTATTCATTATATGTTTTTATCATTCTATTATTCTTTATGTGTTAAATTCACTGTTATTAATTACGTTTATTTAAAACTTTTATTGGGATTTAGCCCATTTTAATTAACAATATATAAATTTACAGCCAGGTGGCAATATCATATAAACCTTTACCACCCGGTTTTGTAACTTTAATAAAAAACATTTTAAAAACACAAAAACTTAAAATTCAATTTTTTAATAACCTTTTTAAGCTTTTGTACATTTCCAATTATGCATTATCTAAAACACAGTCATGAAAATCAATTGAATTACAACGCAGTTAATTTTATTGAAAACATGTGTGATTGGTGTGATCTATAAATTTTAAATATCACAACAGTACTGATTTAAGAACTAATATTTAATTTTCAATCGATATATATATAGCTCCAGCATGAACAATTTCTTAAGCAATTAAAAATGATTTACAATCATTTGAAAAAAAAAAATTATACTTGTGTCGTAGGATTACAGTTTAGCGTGAATCGAAAGAATATATATTTTCATTTGTATATATTATATTTGACCAAGAAATAAAATAACATAATGTCTAATATTGATGGATTTCATAACGTAAATTATACATACCTAGGTATGTGGTTTAATGGTTACTGACTATTATAAAGTGTCTAAATTTCTGGGTCTAGGTTTCTGAAAATCGTTGTATTATACCTATATATAATATAGGGACTACGAATTGCATAATACACGTCTTGTAATAGTACATGTTATTAACAACTTGTATAGGTTAATAACATTTTTTATTCACGCTGCATACAGCACATACTATCTTAGATTCTAATTTCGTGTTAATACCTAATATCTATTTATAATTTAAATAAATAATAACACATAATTTAACCCATAAAACGATTTAATACGTAGGTACATTTTGTTACTTGTTTTTAATATTTATTACAAAATTATCGTGCCAAATTATTTAGTATTTAAACTACAATTTATTCAGTCAATGATTTTATCTGCTTATGTTTGTTATTATATTACAGCAAACGTAAGTTCAATTGTAATAGATTCTACTGTTTTCATCATATAACCGAAACAGTTTTAACATAATTTTGAAACTTTAAGCCCACGAAAAATTCACACAAAAAAATGCGTTAAAAGAGACTTTTTGAGATCCTTTCAGAAGTACACATTCTGATCTAAGTTCGGTAATTCATTCTACTTGCGTGGGTCCTTCACATTTCAATCATGATAGGTACCTTCATCTGTGTCTCTAATCTTCTCCAGACTTAAATCTATTGGCATTATTACATCATAATGTACTTGATGAATTGCCGTTATTTCGTGTATGCCCTTGATGATCAAAACTATAGTCGATACAATTTTATCAGTTGATTTTTTTTTTAGGCTGATTGTTTTTATAAATATTGATTTATTTCTCAATAATTATTGTTCCAGCCGTGATACCATTATTTTCTATTGTATAGTACAAACATAATGATAATTAATTATAGAAGTGTGTACGTATGTAAGTATTGTTACGCATAGAAAGGTTTTTATTTTAAAAATAAATCTCCTATGTGTTTCGTAAATAATTAATTAATACAACACAAAATGCCTAAAGGTTTTCGTTCTTGTAGACAATTAACAACAGTAATATTACAATTATTCATATATATATATATTAATTTCAAGTTAAATTATGTCAAATAAGTTTTAAAACTGACAATAAATGATTTGAAACCCATTATATATTTAACTTTTTCCAGATCAACCCACAAGAAATATAATATGTATTGAATAGGTATTCAAAATACAATCATTTTAAAATAGAATTAACAAAAAAGTATGTATGGAAATGTAATATAGTATCAAAACACATCAAACCAACATTATTGAAATTTAAACAGGAGTGAATTAATAAGGACAAAATAAATCTTAATTCAATAATAAAAAAAAACTTACTAAAATCACTGATTATATCTTTTAAAATCTTAAAAATATTAACCAGAATCGTTCATCATTTAATTTTTTTTAAATACTATCAATCGATAAGATAGTAATTAAAAAATTAATCAAATCGAGGTTTAAATATTCAATATATTCAATATAATATTTAAAAAGCATCAATCGACAATCGTTATGACAATGTATTGTTTCTTATAAACGATTAATCGATACGCACCATACAAGAAAGACAAATAACTTTGAATCTTTAAATAAAACTAATTTATTTTACGTGCCAATATGTTATTAAATTATTATTAATTCTAAGCTATTAAAATTCATTTAAAACAAAATCCAAAATATTCCTGCATCAATGTACCATTGTTCATTAAAAAACATAGTAATACCAATTGTGTAAAATTTATTTGAATTTATGGTAGGTAAATCTATTTTTATTATAATTCATAAAAATATAGTAATACCGATCAATTGGTTGATACCAATTATTATAAACTCATAATTACATATTAATAACGGGCCAACGGGGTGATAATTATAACTAATTTAAATTTTAGCTATCAAACTTATATGGTTTAGCAATAATAGATAATATCTCGGATTACAGTTTTCACATACGATATATTACCTGTTATAATAATTATACATGGATAATATGAAATTCAATTAAACATCTAATTATTGTTACGTAGATTAAATTACCATTTTAACGATAAAAACAGGATAGATGTTTAGCACTGGTCTCAGTAAATCCATTTTTGTATCATTATTATAAAAATTAAAAGAATTATTCATTTTTTCTATCACTCTTAATAATCACTCTTATATCTTAGAGTTCATAAGCAATGCACAAATAAAAACGTTCTCAATTTATTAAACGTGGTAAATGGTAATGGATAATATATATACGCGTGAAAATTTCATAGTATATAGTTATGTAAGTTGTCGAGTGATAACTCCCAAATTTAAACATTTTTGTGGTTTTTTCTTTGTAACAATAATTCTATAGTCAATATTGGCTCAAAAACAATTGTTTAAAAAAAAACATATAGCAAAAGATATAGAATATGTAATACTCTATTCTCAGAAGTAAAAATATACCATGAATAATTTAATAACGCTGTTGAAAAGTATTTTTTCTGATAATTCACCTAAATATTGTATTAATTATTTATGAAGCTTCAGTTTATAACAGTCGTCCTAGTCCACAGTTTGAACTTCGTAGTATTTATAAAAAAAACTAGGTAATATTTAAAATGTTTGAACATAATAATATAATGGTTGTATCTAAAATGACAGTTATATGATACCATAGCCAAACCGTTATTTGCACTTATTAGATAGCAGATACGATTGTACGAAATTGATATTTTATTTTTATTAATTTACAACAACAACAACATATACTATCAAACCAAGTGTTGTGCTGTAATAGACAATAGTAATTTTATTTTTTTGATAATACAAAATAAACGATCAAGCAATGAATCTCATAAAAACGTGGATGAAAAACTATAGTCCAATAAGCGTAAAGTAGATTTTATTGACTTTAAAAATGTTGTTAGTTTGTTATCAGTGTTATTTCCAACACAATAAAAACAAATAAACTTCACTTAACTGTAAAAATAATCGTTTGTTTAAGTAATATTAATTAGTCAATTACAGTTTTGGCCTATTTTATAAGTTACATCTTTTTGTCAAATGATATTATAGTGGCAAGAAAAATAACATGACTTCTAAATCATAACAATTCATGATTAATTGAAAATTAATGTATTATTTTATGATTATAGATACTCAATATTATATTGTATAATGAATTAAATACCTTACAGGCTAATATTATCAATAATTTTGTTGATATGATACAAATATCTAAATTGAATGTTTTTTCTAACTGAATGGTGTACAAATAAAATACATTTTAATAGTTACGACATCAACTTAACTTACATAAGTATAAAATATGTATATTATATAAACTGTCACAGTTGTGAAGTATAAACGTATGAACGATTATCGAGTGTAAAATATTACTGTAACACATGATAAAAATGCATAACTTTAAAGAGTAAAACGTTACTTGTATTTTAAAATTGAGCATAACAATGTTTACTTATTTTCAAAACTAACTCTGTAACACTTCTATGATGATATTTTTTTTTATGAACTTACCTGTTTATTCCGAATTCTTTTCCTTTGATGTTATTTTTCAAAATTGTCTTTAAAATGAATGTTTACTACTTGCATTAGTTCAATTTTAATTTCCACATACGATTGATGAATTTAATTTTCTGAAAAAAAAAAATTAAATGTGTGACAAATCATGTTATAAATCACAATGTTATACCTCTATATTCATTTAACTATGCGCTGTTATTTATTTATACAATAAATAACATAATTTAATCATACAAGTATTTGTATTTTATAATCTGACATCGAATGCTAGTTTCAATGTTTTAATATTTTTATGGAAACGTAAATTGTTATTGTATTTAAAGTTAGTTAAAGCTCTAAGTTAGTTAGCTCTTATATGAGCATACTTTTATTCTGTTTATTTTTACAACTAAAAATTATTAAAAAAAACTTTACGTAGTAATATTTTTTTTTTTTTTTTTACATATTCTTTTGTCATACAATCATCAAGACTACATGTACCACTCAACAATACATTATATCATCATAATAATAGATAATAATTAATAATTATAACTCATTAGGTAATATGTACACGATTTATAAATGTATTGATACTTAATACTTATAATAGCATATAATTATAAGTCCAATATAATATTTCATTTTGTTCTTTCATAATTTAAATGCTGTGTTAACAAAAATCTTCATTGTATAATAATACGAAAATGCGATTAATTTAGCATAAATAAGATAAAATATTACATATAAAATAATGATTATAATTATTATTAGGTAGTTTTTATTAGTTTTAAATTATCAACTACAAATTACAATCACTACATAGCTCGCATAAATACGTTGTAGTATATTAATAGCTATTCCGTATTTAATTGTATAATTTATTTTTCTAAACGTACCAGTACAATTTCCAATTTAGCCCCATAATCAGTATAATCACAATAACGAATAAATTATAGGAATTATTAGAGAAACACATTTTTATTTTGACATACATTTCTTCAAGAATCGAGGTCATATTATTCTAAAAGAATATCTAGATAACTCTAAATAATATTTCATACATATAATTTCTTATCCCAAAACATTTATGATGTTGTAGTTTTACGTTGTTTATATGGATAATATTAATTAAATATTTTTTAGATTTTCGTTATTGTTACATTTATTATTATTTACCTAAATCGTATTAGGTAAACAGTCCATTTTAATAGTCGATCTGCATAGTTTCAGACCACTGCGATCATTATATTATCGGAAGAATAAAAATGTTTAATTATATACTATACAATGCATACACAATAATACGATGTGTGTGCACATGCAGAGTTCAAAGATTTTTAATACCTATTCCTAAATTTAAATAGTAACTACAAATAGCAATTGTTCAGCGTCATTAAAAGCGCTATTATTTGCTGTGACTTCAAAAATTTGATTCCGTTGTAAAAATGTTATAACGGTCAAAGAGCTGTCGCATGAACTTCACATACAAACCTAACCTAATATGTACTAACGCAAACATAAATATTAGTATGTCCCTCTTGAACACGTAGTTCAACTACCTATACTGCAATGGGTCATATTATGATGACATACATCTGTGGGTCGACTCCGTAGTTCAATATTACGAAAAGACCTAATTGTAAGACTCATATAATATAATAATATAATTATAATGCATTGTGCATATTATACAAATTTATGGAAGTCGTATTTATTGCAGTGATCAATAGACTACAATATACTAGCTGTATATACGCTGCAGTGAATAATGGCTAAGATATAAACACAGTAATTTACCAAGCATGCTCACCATCTTTATTTTTTTCAATACATAACTGTAGTTATTCAAAAAGTTTGAAACTTACAAGTATTATTTTAGAGTTTAGACTATATTTTAAAATTTTTTATATTTTTTCGTTCTACTTAAAGAGAGAGTCTTTTAGAGGTATAAAATTTTGTTTTTAATTGAGAACCCCTCCTTTCTTCTATTATAAATTATTAAGTGGATCATTTTTTTTGAAAATGTTGACTTTCAAAATCAAAATAGCTCCATAATATTGGGTTTGGAAGATACGGGGTTAAGAATTTAACAATTTTAGTAATTAATATTAAACATTTATAATTCGTAAAAATGGTCCAAATATAATAAACACCTACTATACAGATCCAGTGTTACGTATATTTTTGTAAATAACCCATTTTGTCATTAGTATAAATAGGTATTTTATAACTTAAAAACTACTCAAACAAATTTTAAATAAAATACACCGAAATCTAAAAAAAAAATGTATCCATCAATTAATTTCCAGTAAAAAGGGTGAACCCTTTTGATAAACAGAAGTTTGTGTATCGCCACAGGACACTATGTTACAGTATTACAACGAACCTCGAGAAATTTAAATTTTGATCTTTAAGTATACTAAAGCGTTCCAAAAATCAGAATTTGAATAAATTTGTTAAATAACGAAAAAATTGGCGTGATCACAGATCTGCTGGTAGATCACTAAGTCGCGTCGTTGTAGGCACGATTGCGTATCCGACGATCATTATATAATAATAAATAGGTTTATCAACAGTGCGTATATATGTTTTACAAACGATGTTCGGTCGATCGATTTCGAAGTAGCGATACATCGCGGATCTGAAACTAGGACGAATGGCGAGATCTGCACGCGGTCGCGCGTCGTCGTGCGATTCGAATATAAGTCACAATAGTCATATAAGTGTTCTATAACGCGCGCGTTGTTTATTGCCACCCGACCACCGTACAATATAATATAGTTGTCGCCGGCACCTATATAACTCTACTCGGCCGCGCCCGCTGTGCCGTAAAAACTAGTATTTTTTCGTATAGTGTTATAATATAGGTATATATATATATATATCGTAGGGCCGCGTAGATCATTATATACCTATTAACCATTACCTATTATATACATACGCGTGCAATATACCATCATCCGCGGCACATAACAAAATACCGATAATATAATATTATTACGTACGAAACGACGACGACGATATGGACTCGCGGCGAAAGAGAAAGAACGAGTGAGCGGGTGAGAGAGGACGAGAAGGAGCGCACGCGTTGCTCAAATATATACGTTAATATACGCGTTTTGTAAGCGCCGTCGTCGGCAAACTTACGGTGAAAGGATGCGCGACAGCGGCGGCCGCCGATATACGGCTGCACCGTTCATCGCATATAACAACGTATACACTCGCTATACATAATATATAATATATAACACGACAGTAATAACGAGGCGTTTAATAGGTATATATATATATCAGAGGTGGCCAACATGACTATGTACGCGAGCCACATATAGCAATGCAATTATATCAAGAGCCAAATTATCTAATCCGTACTTTTGTACCACAAAATGAATAACGATAGCTGACATCCGATAAACATATCAAATTACGAAATACGAAATTATAAAATAATAACAAAACATTTTTTTTTTTTCATAAATGTATGCGAAAAAAAATTAAAATTTTGGTTTTTGTAAATGAGACGACGAGCCGCAATTTGGCCACCCCTGGTATATACGGACAGACGAACGCTGTCGCCACTGCAGCTGGAGATGATGGTCGGCAAGGGGCGACGGGATTTCGCGTCCAAATCAAAATGACATATTATTATATGTTTATAATCTATCGTGTGCGTGTACACCTCGCACGGGTGTCCGCGTCGTGTGTCGCTGCCCAGTTTACGCGCGTAGTGGGATATATACGCTGTGTGTGCGCCGCCGCATAGAGGTAAAGCGGCGGCGCAAGGTCGAAGCGGCGAGAGCGGTGGCGGAACCCGTCAGCCGCGAGACCACTATTATACACGTTATTATTGTACACACAATATCGCATAACGTATCTGTCCGACAGTGGCGATTGCCATAATGTTATCGTCGTGTCCTTTTATACATCGTTATATAGACGGCGGCGCCGGGATCCGCGGTCACTCGTTCGCCGGGTACGCGCCGCTGCAGTTCGCCGAGCGCCGTCGACCGCCACACTCCGCGCGCCGACCAGACGACGGTACACGCGTTGCGTATGTGAATAACGAAGATGACTTTCCGTTGGTCGCGGATAAGGTTCGGCAACCGACCGCAGCGACAGGGACAGCACCACCGCCGCCACCGTCAGCATCACAGGACTCCGCAATTACCGTAATAATAATAATAACAACAACAACAACAACAACAACAACAATAATATCGTGTCGTCCGCGCCTGATAATTCAAATCTTCCTCTACATATACGTATATAAATATATATATATATATCCCTTCCGCGATACCAACGACAATACGCGTACACTGTTAAAATACACGTGCGATCGGTTTATATTCCGTCCGATATATCGACGCGCGCGTGGCCGCGATGCACTATTACATGCTGGCCGCGCTGCTCAACGCTGCCTTGGCGGCCGGTCAACGGAACGCGGTGTTCGCCGGCCGCCGACTGCAGCAGTGGCGACAGACCGGCGGCGGCGACCGGCCGAACTACCTGCAGATGTTGACCGGCGGCGGCGGCGGCGGCGTGTTGCCCCGCAGGGTGTGGACGCGACAGGCGGACGGCCAACCGACCGCGACCGGCCGCAGGCGACGCCGCTTCCCGGCGGCCAAGGCGGGCCCGGTGATGGGCCACTGGAGGGCCCTGCACGATAAGCTGGACGTGCAGTCCATGTGGCCCGGCACGGAAAAGTACGCGAACGAGCTCTACTTGCCGGCCACGACGGTAAGTCAATGCTTGACCGCGGGGTCTCGGTGCGATGTGTTCACGGAGTTGTAATAGTATAAGTAAACGGATATCGCGTGCACGCACTCGTATTTTTTTAAGGAAAATTGTTTATGTATACGGTTAAAAGTGTTCTGGTGTATGTACGTCCATCTCGGTGTTTCCGAATCGCCGACGAAAATTAATTATTTAGGTCGTATTGCGTGATGCGTGGTTTTTTCGCGACAGAGTCGAGTTACGTGCGCGGTTAGTTGATCGACTTAAATCGAGTTAGGTCGGTCCGATTTTGCAGATTTCATAGACCCAGTAACAAAAAAAAAATAATTAATTTAAAAAAAAAAAAAAACTACATTAAAATACGATTTTTTTTTCATCTCACCTGTGTGCTAGGGCCAAATGAGAAGTTCTTCTAAATATTTAAGCGACTCTTTGCTGGAATCATACTTGAACTTGTGAACGTATTTTCTTTTGTTCGCGGTGTCTACAAGTAATCAACTATCATATATTACCCCCCTTCGCGTAATTTTCGATGTAAAATTTTGCACGTTTTTAGTAGAAATTCAAATTAAATAATGCTTTTAGACTTTTATTTCGATTCTAATTAAGAACAGAAATGTATCCATCCTGTACAGAAGCCAGCTATAGAGCCTAAAACAGTGAACAAAAGTAAAAGTTATAAGTGAAAATAAATAATTTTCCAAAGGTCATCATTTTCAATTGATTCAATAAAAAAATAAAAAGTGCCATTATAAAGAACACATTATAATAACATATTTTTTATACATACCATAAAAACAATACTAAGAATAGTATTTATTATCTTGAATAAATTCATTATATTTATTATTTGTCAAAACAAAACATGTTTTTATTTTTAAAATGTCCTCAAAATAACGCGTAGGTTATACCTAACGGTGCAAACTTCAATAAACATTTATTATCACTATACAAGCATATTACACGGTGTTTATAATATACTGTGCTCTATATATTGCGTATGTTTTAACATTGATTTTAAAATATATTTTATAAAGTATATTTTAAAATCAACGGTTGTAGGTAATAATATGATTATAAAGCATTATCATACGAGAATGGGATCGATTACTCTGAGAAATCATATTGTCACTACAGTGAGTCAATGACACATATCGACATTTTCACAGTTAATGGTATAATATATTTGTATATTACCTATACACTCAGTACACAGAACATAAACTTTATCAAAACACAATACTCTTAAATTATTGACAAGTAATTTTATGTTTAAAATTTAAATTAACGTAATATATCTCCGGTTGCCTAAGTATAGTAAATACTAAAATACCATAACAATTCCACCGCAGTATGGCTATTTCCTTTCAATGAATAACCTAAAATCATACAACAAGCTTCGTTTTTCGTGACAATGCTATGTAAATATCGCGTGCAACAGCTGATAATAAATCAGAATAAAGATCAATAAATAATAGTAATAAATGCAGAGCGAATTTAAAACTCGTTGTTTTTCAAGAGAGGGAACGGTTAAACCTGAACGTCTGGTGACTTTACCTGAATAAGAAAAAAGTCATTTTATGAAAAAAATAAGCACAATAAGACGCGTTTGCTTATTCGTAACCCGGAGGGGCGACTTTAGTACTTTATATGCACCGCGTACAAGTCGTGAAATCGTAATAATTTTCGACTCGACTATACCTGGCATAGGTAAACCTTCGGTGGTGTCGACGTTTTAGTAATATGCAGTTACCTAAATACATTAAGTATGTGTACCACATTAGTCCAACGTACCTAATATCTATATTATACGGAAACGACGACGAGCGGCGATGCGTATACATTGTAGAGCTAACTACCAACAGCGGCTAACGACGAAACGAAAACCTATTTTATTATACGCAGTGCTCGATTTGGGGACGACGACGGGGGGCCGGAGTAACCCAACTAATTTTTCAGAAATCTTAGCGTACCCCTACTTTTATTTTTAAGGGGAACGCAGGGGACACTGCATCATTCTGAATTTTTATCAAAACGCACGTGATAACATCATAATAATTTTTCTTACCACAGATTTAATAATTATTAAGATATTTATTATTATTATTTAACTAATTATCTTAAATCATCACTGCAAACTGTGCCACAAAATATTTGTTCTAACTGCTATTGCATCCTAGAATGTACGTCTTATGATAAATCATGGAACTATTTAAATAACTAAAATATACAATATAATATTTACGGTAATTTTTCTTTAGTTTGATTATTTATAAATATTTTTCATACGATTTACAGGGGGGTACGGGGGGTACGGCTTGGTAACGTTTAACAAGTGATGGGGACGCTCTTTTTTTAAAAGTTAACAGAGTGCCCCTAACTTTAATTTTGCCAAGTCGAGCACCGATTATACGTCAAACGGTCCGTATAACGATATATACGTATACACGTTACGCAGCGGTAATGATGTTATTATATATTGTATGTACCCAAATTACATTGCAATGTACATATCGTCGACAGACGCTCTCACCTATTACGATGTGCGGACATCGAGTCGCGGCGATCGGCAAATCCGCTGTGGACACCGGTCGTTTCGATCTCCGCCGCCGGGCTTGACGCTGCAGCCGGGAAACGGACCCGCGCGGACGGCACTGGACGCGGCGGTTGCGGCGGTTGCGGCGGCGTGGAGACGGACGTCGTGCGTGGAAAACGAGACGATCACGACGGGCCCGGCAAACGGTTGTGCCGCGATCGAGAGGGTCGATATAATGTATGATATGATATTACGATAATAGTGCCGTTGACGCGGAGACGTCGGACGCGCGCGTACAGCTCTGCCACTCGACCGCCGGCGTTTCGGTGCACAACACTGGACGCTCTGCTGTTGACACACCCGCGCGCATAGGCTACGCTACGGTATCACAACCATCGTCGTCGTTATCATTTAATAATATATATATATATATCGTAGAAAATAAATAATTACAAAGCTATTATACTATTGCGACGTCAACAGTAATGAGCTGCACGTGTAGGTAAACTGTACGGCTGCAGCAGTTGCATAACGACGCTGTTATTGTTGTTCGTATACGCATCGTTATTGTAATAGCTTATCTGTAATTACGGGCAATAGTTTATAATGTTTATAATATTATTATTGTTATTCACAACGGATGTGCATTTGATTGTTTTTATTGTCCGCGAGTTCTTATCGAAATCGCGCGATACGGTTTTGCCACAAAAGAAAAACGTTTCGCGCAGATAACATTACGCTATACTACGCTATTATACGAATTTTTAGAGGGGGACGTTAAAAGTATCTCCCAACACGAAATCCGCCGATTAATAACACGACAAGTAGATAATTTCAATAATTTTGGTCGGATGCTTTGAACAGTTTTGGGCGTTGAAACCCCAACACAGTGCCCCCCGTGTCACTGCCTTTGCTCGTGTAACGTGCATCAAAAAACACCGCGATTCCGATTTATGTAAACGGCGTTCGCTGGTTTCGTTCGCGGCGACTCTTTTGACGACCCAATATCAACAGTGAACATCAGCGAATAAGTTTTGACTTTTTCAGAAATGTTCTTAACGATAAACGATTGAAACACACACCAACCGGTATAATATTTTAACTCGATTATCATTTTTTTTTTTTTTTTTTTGGCGAAACCATTACAGACCACAGTCAACGTTCGATACTTTAACGGAAACATTTATTTGCTTCGAGATATGAATTTAAAATATTTGTAATATAATAATATTATATAGGTCGGCATTTATAAATCAAAGTTCGATAAAGTTATTTGACCACCCGCGAAGATGGGCGCAAAAAGACAAAAGCAATATATAATACACTATGGGAGTTCACGTACCTTGCGTTATTCCAGAATTTCAAAAAAACAATTCAATATACTTTTTGAAATGATCATGTAATATCGTAGTGGTCAGTGTTCATTTAAGAACTACTCCGTTGACTAAAACACTTTGAAAGCAAAATTTATATTTAATTACGTAGTGTCCCATGTTGATTTGTTTATAAAAGTCGATGTTTTGGAAAAATTCAGTCGATATCTAGCTGTTATGGTTTTGTAATTTATACTAGGTATAATGAGTTATATGATGTGTTTTAAATGCGATCATTTTCATTTGAGATTCTAAACAAAATTATTTACACACGTAGTCTATGATTATATATTATATTATTATACATCTACTAAATGTCTACATGTCATCGTGTTAATTGCTTAAAAATACGGTTTGTTATTTAGTGATTATATTACTTTTAATGATATTTTTATCAACATGAATATAATCGAATACAAATACAAACATTGTTTGCAAGATAAATCTAATTGAAAACGACATGCATCGTGCTTCGTAGAAAAATAAATAAGAAGTATTTCTTGTTTTTGACAAGTCAAATGTATTTTTTATGTTTACAAAACAATCCAGTTCATATTTTGTATACATATAATGCTGGTTTATTAAATTGCATTATCAACCGGTTAACAATTGGATTATAGTCGTTATAATCTTATAGTTATGATTTTATTAATTATTGTCACCACGTGAATAGTGAATATACTCGTAATTTTTCTAGAGAAATTAAAAAATAGAAAATTTTTATTTATTCCGCTGACTTAACAAGTAAAAAAAAAAATTGGTCATACTTGTATATACGCAAATAGATCGTGTGTCGTCTGAGTATGTAAAGACAATTTACTCGATCCGAGTAGGGAGTGTAATGGTGGAAAATGAAACAACACCACTGCTATGACAATTTGAAAATATTATTAATTTTGCTTAATTCGACATACCAACCGCAGAATAATATGTTTATTTTTATATTGTTATGGTACATCTCCATACAGCACGGGTATACTCTACATAAGAAAATTAATGCTATACCTCCGTGTATGTGATGTATGTATACATGTTCCTATTGTTCCTGTGATGTATGGACGAATTCGGTGTAGAATTCTGTGGGGGAGGTTTTCTGTTTCAATCTAAAAAAAGCTATTATTTTCGATTTTGAACCATTTCACAATCGAAATTTGAAAGTCAAACGTTTATAAAAAAAATTGTGCCTATATTTTCGATACTAAAAGTTAAAAGTTGAAAATCGTTGATGCCTATATAAATACCCAACTCAATAAATCTAAAATATTTTTTAATATTTTATTATTCTCAGAAAATGCTAATATAAACTTATGGTGAAAATATAAAATCTTTACACTGTTATTCGTTTTCGAATTGGAACAAAATACCAGATATATTTGGTCAACAACTTATTTTGCATAAATATGAGTATAACCGTTTTTTTGTAAGTTCTTTTATTTTTAAAGTACTGGAAAAAGTCTACATAAATAATTAGAAGAAGAACACAAATTATTGTAAAGTTATTTAATATTCATAACCTTAATGTAGTTAATTTATTATATTTTATCAATGCAGCTGTCGCCCTGTGGGTACCTCTAATCAATATACACGACAGTATCACTTACTACTTTATTTGGCAATTTGTCTCACCATCACCAGTGCAAGCCGTCGTTGGCCAAGTACTCGTATATTGTTATTGCACGTTCTCGCTTGATTATTTGATTACTTATATTTTTTTCTTAATAAATTAATTAACAATTACGGTATAAATTATATATTTTTTTTTCGTAAATGTATGTCGTGAATATTACTAGGTATGTAACGCGTACTACTGCGTAATACCTAATTATCTACGTATACAAAACTATAATTCTATACATATAAGTGGATACGTCGTACACTCGTACGTATATTAAAATGTTTATGCAGCAACAAATAACGATATTATTAGATACTGGTCATTACCACCAGGCGACCTTGACACGATGCAACAGTCTCCTCCGTTCGCGGCTCTTAGATAAACGCACTTAGTAATGTTTAATAATAATAATAATAATGATAATATATCAATACAATATAATACATGCCGTTATCGATAGTAACGTACGCGTATATTCAAATTTCAAACACCCGTAACCCGTATATACACGATAAACGCATAGGTGCCCATAAATCTACGATGTACACGCACGTGCACTTCGTCTGCAATTATATCCAACGACACGACCCCATAAAGTCGCATTACACGGTCTTATATTTTCATAAACTCTTAAAGCCGAGTCACATATAAGCCACTGGCGAAACGCTCAGAAATTGGTATAGCGTTTGCTGTTCTCTCGGTCTTCCATGCATGCAATGCACGTATAGAAATAGCGATAACCCTTCTAAACGCAATAGGTTAGGTATAAGTTTATGTATCATTTTATGTGTATTATATACACTGCGGTCGTGACTTTTTTTTGTTGACATTATTTTGCCGTGAGAAACCGTGTATAACACGAAATACACTGTGGTTTTTCGCACGTTATTGCGATATATCAACGGTCTGCGCGTGGAACGAAAATAATTATCAAATATACGTAATAATGTTAAGGTACCTACACAATAATATTATATTATAACGTCGTGGCGCGGTCGGTGCGTACGTATAGGTATACTTATGTCAATGCGTTATGTACATTGCGCACCAGTGCAATGAGAAACGAAAAATTATTATGAACTATCATTGACCATATTATAATATATTATTATTATTCCATACCCGAAATCGCCGAGAAACGTGATCCAGAGACAGCATGTCTGCTGCAAGCGTACGCCCTTTTGGCTACAAACACGATGTCGTTAGGGTATAGAGTCTATAGTATAGACTCATAGACAATAGATATTTCTGTAGTGACACAAAAACGAACCTTTTCAAATTGTATTCATTGAGTAACGATAACGATTGGACGATGTCACGTGATTTATTTTCTCATTTTGCAGCATAATCGAAAAAAATTATTTGACGTAATATATGACATATATATGCGATATAACAGTGGTCGGCCACTGGCGGCCAAGCGGGCCGCATCCGATCCACGCCGCTTTAGAATGACATTTTTTTTTTATTTTAAAGTTTTAGACGGTATTTTTTATTTTTCATACCAAATAATTTAAGAGTATAAAATTGTTATTTGTGAACTCTTCTTAATTCGTGATTGAATTGGATAGAATAATACAATATATTAGTAAAATTAATCTTCAACACAACTGCAGGAACACTATAAGTACATTAATCTTACAATAATAGTAGTGTGATTTTTAACATAATATTTTATACTAAACAATGTGCATAGTATATTCCGTTATCAAGCGAAGGTGCGTTCCTTTCAAAAGATCATTTTTGAGATTTTCCCAGGTTAGTTTTTTAGAAAAATACAAGAACGCTAATGAGTCTCGATTAACATAAAATCAGCCGTGTTCATAAATATTATGCATCATTTGACCTATATTTTTCAACAGCCGATAACGGACATCTCGCACGCACAATAATATGATGTGTACATAATAGTGCATTATATCATTATGTGTAAGTATAATATACAGGTTTATTGGGATTTGTTCCATTATAGCATTCATACTACGACGAACGGTCGTCAAATAATTTAATGATTTAACCAGCTTTAATGATTAAATTATATTAACCGCAGTTAAGACGTTATAATATACACGATCGGTCACCTAATAAGTAGCTGTGGGTAACAGAAAACGAATGTCATGTACTCGTTTAGACACAGACAAGACGTTATTAATAATTTTATTGTTTATCGTAACCAGTAACCAGTAACCAATACCGCTGACGAACGAGGTCACGGAACGCGCGCGCCGGCAAAAAAATCGGTGAACTCTGTGTGGTAGTGTCTGTGGCACCGCGACCGATCGCAAGGCCCGCGCGATTCGAGACCGGATGCATTATATGCACACATAATATACTATAATAATACATATTTAAAAATACATAACCGATTAACTGTTAAGTGTAAAAAATATAAGTTACATAGATGAAAAAAGCTTAACCTAACGTAATGCGGGAATAGGAGACTGCTTCATTCAGTAACAGAACTTGAAAACGAAATCAATTCTATTTTTCTAAAATGTTTATTGTAAACTGTATAATATATTAGCCGAAATAGGTATATATATGAACAGATTCCTTTTGAATGTACGGTAGATATTTTGTGACGATGTGAAATAAGACGTGTTGGCGTAGTTTGTCGGTATTGAGCGCGAAATTTTTGCCAACTCGTCGCGGCCGTTTGTAATGTTTGATCACCGCGGCGCTGTGGAGTATATATTTTGTAATGTGTCAGGGCCGCGGTCACGTGTATAATAGGCGTTAAGGCGATATAAAAGGGCTTGTATCGGACTCAAATTTGTATGTCACGTGTGTATCCGTAAATACCGGTCGGTTGGTTGTTTAGTATATGTTGAATCGAGCGAGCGAAGTACACGGAGACGAGAGTTTGGTCGTTTGAGTTTTTGCAATACTTTTCGACGATATATCTCCGATATTTTAAGTGGATATTTGTTCAGCGGGTGTGTAACGATAATATTATGTTGTCTATAATAATTATTATGATTTTTCTCCATAACTTGCGGCCCCGAGCACAATATAGGAGAATATTTCAAAGTAAAAAAACTACAAGACGATAACACATACATCACGGCGCGTACAACAACACCATACACAATAATATCTATACGACTGCGCAACGATCGTGTGCTGCAATTACGGAGACGCTTAAATCCGCTCGTCCTCGTACATAATAATAATAATGATAATAATATGTAATATAAAATATCATCATTAAGGTGTTGCGTGTACGCGCGGGTGTGCGTTAAACAATTATTTAACTTTGTTTTTTTTTTTCGTTTTCGTTTTATTGTATTTTTTTTCACGGGCTTTCGCGCGCGCCGCAAACAAACACTATCGTCGCTACAGGTGTCGGTACAGAAAATGCGTGTACGCCACTGGTGCGCCGCCGCGGTTTTCGCAATCTTTCGCGCCGTTGCTCAAACCGTGGGCGCCGTCGAACAGTAATTACGCCGTGTGCGTCCCAGTAGTATAAATACATAAAAAAAATACACAACGCACTTAAATAAATATAATAAACACGCGACGTGATATTATTATTATGATTATTGTATTTTAAATCGCGGTATTGCGTGCGACGGATTTTTCTTTGCCGCCCGTGATCCGAGCGCAGTGGGTTGGTAAAAAAAAACGTGCTGAAATAATAATTATAAGAGGCATCTACATAATAATATGCAATAAAGTATAGTAAGCGGGAAAATATTTAAATCATTGCCATTTCGAAAGCTCTCCAGTCAATAATACGTACCTGTAGGTGAGACATATTCGTCACAAATGTGAAATGTCTATATAGTATATTAATTTAACGATTGCTGTAGGTTGGTAGATACAATTTCAAGAAAATTGGAAAAGTCACGCTAGAGGATTAGGAGGAACTATTTAAGGGTAATTATTGATCAGTAGCTTAACGCTTAAAAGCCTCAACTATACAAATTGACATTACAATATAGACTATGTGGTATTTTTTTAATAAATATTTTTTCTAACTGCCGGTTTTATTTCGGTTATAAACAGTATCTATGTCAAACGGTTATACAATTTAATATTTAGTTACGTTGAGTAAAATTGAAGAATACCAGAATTTGTAATGAAACCTTACAGCGCCTCTGGCATATATAGAGATGGTTTTCATTCTTACTGGTAATACTTATTGAGTATACAGTATTGGACGTAAGATTAAATAGATACTTATTTAAACAAATGTTAGGTATTCGAATAAGTATAATATTGGATGTATTGAAATATGTGCCGTGTTCCTATGTCACAATATAATATTGTATTGGTGCGTGGCTTACATAATACATAATGTGTGATCCTCGCGAAAGGCCGGGCAAAGGTCGTGCGTGTGGAAAAAGAACGTTTTAAAAAAGATTCATTTCTCGACTTTTCACGACCTTATCCATTAATACAATACCTATACGTTATCATTTATCTGAGTCAAGCTAAATAGCACCAGATGATCTGTCTTCATATGCAACAAATTATGCCATGTTTTAATTCGTGACGAATGACAATGCCACCCCTCCCAACACAACTACATATATATATATATATATATATACCTTTTACACCACCAGAAAATTAGAAATAAAAAAGTCCGCGGAGATAATAAACTGAAAACGTTTTTATTTTTTTCTGTACACATAAAATACTTAATGTATTATTGTAAAAGAAGGATGACGTGCTACACCATAACGAGGTCTCAACAATTTACACTTTTTTTGCAAATAAATATTTATGATAAAGTTATGTTACATTGTATAATAATAAAAATTTGATGTGTGATAATTCACGGGAAAACATTAACAAACCGTAGTCATCCAAAGGAACTTGTTACTAAATACTAATAAGTAATAATATTTAGGTATACAGTATACTTCTATATTAAATTTATAAATATATTATGTTATTATTATTAGCGAATTGATTATTAAATGAAAATGTATTATTGTAGCCATTTAAGAAACGATTTTATATGACACTATGTGAATTTCAAAATCAAAACTTCCAGACGATCATCCTCATAAAAAAATGTTTATCGTATTTTATGTTATTTCTTATATATATGGGAGGTAATGAATTATACGCATTACACGAATTTACACGAACTTCCAATTCGCTAAACCGACGGTTGAAACATCAAAACTATGTACACGTACCTATAATATATTCGAATATATTAAACAAGATTATTATGTTAAAAATTAAATTGCAATAAAACGTAGGTATTTGCAATCTATAAACTGCACGATCGGACGACAAACGTTACATTATGATGTTTTTATTGACCGACTGTATACCGTACTACACATATACCTCGATGAGTCTCCAACTGGGCGTAGTATCTATACAATATACGCAGCATATAAATATATCTATATAATATACTTAAGTATACATAATATGTATATTGTATATTATAATATTATGTTTTTATAAACATAAGAACGACGTGGTCGTGGCGAAGAAAGGGAATACAAATAAATAAATAATCGAAATATATACGCATACTTGCCTACTTAAAGATAAATATAAATAATACGATTCATTTAATAAAAGTGAGGCAACACACTTAAAATGCACATACATGCTTTCAGCAATTTGAGTTATTGTGTAAATTCGCCATTATGAACACAAGAGTCGTAGCTAACATATATAGCAACATCGACTGATAAAACTACCTATAATCAATAGCGATTACCCATAGTAATAAATAATAATTTATAGGTCATTACAATTCTTTAATCAAAAGCGATCACCTGTACTTATAAGAGATGCTGTTTTTATGAGTGGTTAAAATAAAAGCCATCAGACGATTACCCTGCTGTTTATGACAAATCACTGCATGAAGTCGAACTTTATCTAATTTTAGACGAGTGAGAATGAAGTCGAATTTTTATTGATTTAAAAGTAGAGTAGATAATCGTTAGTCTAATTTATATGCGGAAGTTAGAAGTATCTAATATTTTTAATCATTTACCAATAATGGTCAAAGTAGGAAAAGTATGAAATGTTTATTTTATATTGATAGGTAGATCGTAGATTTATTTTTTGGTTCGAATTATGATTACAATTGATGAATAAAAAATAGTGGTTTTATTTATTTTAGTATGAATAATTATCGTGCAATCGTGCATAAATTAAATTTACACTGAAACTGTGCCAGGATAGTATCCTCATTACCCCTAATTTTGAAGTTTGAATATTGTTTATAAATAATATAATAACCTGCATTACATACATTACTGCATATAACTTACATATAACCGCGCGGCTATGTAAAAGTCCTTCCTAAACGCCCACATTTCTGTGTACAGGACGATTATATCAGACAAGAAGGGTATCCAGCGGAGAGGCACACGGTTATCACGACAGACGGTTACAATCTGACGCTACATAGGATACCATACAGCCGAAACGAAGACCTAACGGCCCTCACGAGAAAGCCGGCAGTATTGGTCCAACACGGCATACTGTGCAGTTCTACGGACTGGGTGATCGCAGGACCAAATAGTAGTCTAGGTGAATATATAATCGCGAGGAATCGTCTCTATGTATAAAATGGTACATGGTAGTACCCTTATAAGTGAAATTTTAGTAAGACTTTAAACCTTAGGAATTTTTTTTTAAATCTTTTAAAACAATAATAATTTTAATAATCCAAACATTTTATACTAATTATAAGCCTAGAAAAACTGTTTTTTTTTTTTTAAAAAAAAAACTGTATTAAGTGCATTATCGAGACGAAGGAATTATTTTTCACGTTTGAAACTTCAAATTTACGATACGATGTATAGCCAAAACCTAGGCATAGAAAAACATACGAAAAAATATTTTTTTCTTATATTGACCACGGGCACCTGTTTACCGTTTTTTTTTTCAAAAACTAACTCATTTTAAGTCTTTTTTAAGAATGTACGGTAGTCGTGAGACGTTAAATATGCTAGATTGCTAAAATAAATTATGGTATGTCACCCAAATTTTTTTTAAAAAATAATAATTTTGATAGTTTAAAAATGTAGTACTTCAGACCTCGAAATACCGTTTTTTTACTTCAAAAAACAACATTAGTGCATTATCTAGTAGAAGTAATAGGATTTGAATTTTGAAACTCCACATGTATACGTGTGGCTGAAAGCCTGAAACGAGTTATAATTTATTATAGTCTGGTGATGGAAAAATGTTGCCTGTTTAAAAATTAAAAATTTAAATATCATTCGCTGCATTTTTAGCGTTTATACTGTCGGACGCGGGATACGACGTATGGCTTGCAAATTCCAGGGGAAACACATACTCCAGAAACCACGTGACCCTAGACCCGGCGAGGGAACCGGAAAAATTTTGGGATTTCAGGTGAATAACTATAATATGTCTATATAAAATTATGGTATTTAAGATGACCTCGGATAGCATACAGTATACACATTATATAAGCATGCCGTATAAACGGTTTCGTCTTCGTTTCGTCGTTTACACATTTATTTAATACTATTTATTTAGCTGGCATGAGATGGGCACAATCGACCTGCCTAACACGATCGATTACATACTGGACAAGACAGGCGAACCGGACTTGAACTACGTGGGACACTCCATGGGCACAGCCATATTTTACGTCCTGTGTTCAGAGAGACCAGAATACCAAGAAAAAGTCCGGTCGATGGCAGCCATGGCGCCGATCGCCTACCTAAACCACGTAAAGAGTCCGATCATGACGTTCTTGTCGTCCGTGGCGGACCCGTTGGCAGTAAGTATGGCGTGTGTGAGACAATATTAATCATCGAAATGCGGTTGGCGTAATCCAATGGAAATTTTTGAAAAAAATCATTATTTAATTATTTTAATACTATTTAACAACGAATAGTGATGGTATTAAAAGCCTGTTAAAAATTGAATATACCTCCCGATTATTAATTTATTCCCGTATACAAGTACATCCGGATATCCTAACGCGTACATCTCCAGTCTCCACCGTAGGCATAACTATTAGGGGCATTTATGTTGGTGGCAGGGATTCCTGGCTTTTAATGATAGCAAATACCAAAACAATGTTTAAAAACAACGTCACTTTCAAACATTTATATAAGTTATAACACTATTAATAATTTATATATATATATATATTACATTAAAACGTGATAATATAATAAAACGAAATATTTAAATTGGAATTTGATAAAGAGTCACTGATAACATATTTATTTTTTATTAACTTGGTTGATTATTTTAAGCATATCATACGAGTAATTATTTATAAAATTAACAATATTACATTTAAACATTTACCCAAATTGCAATCAGAGTGGACGTCAAACAATTTCGGCGAAGGAGCAGGACTTCAGCCGAATTTACGCCGGTGTTCTTCGCTATTGTTTAATCAGCATGTACAAAAACAAACACAAACATATACGTGTATACTATATGTTGAAATGAATAATATATATAATATCATGTTACATATTTTAGCGTTTACGCCACCGACATAGTCTATATCATACATTTTTTACTTACACAGTCTCAACAGATATGTTCGGTTTTCAGTGGTTGTGCAACAGTCTGGGGTACTACGAGTTCAGGCCGAACGGCAAGATTCTACTGTTCGCGGGTAAAGCGTTCTGTGAAGCCAACTCACTGGCAGAAGGTGTTTGCGATAACTTATTGTTTCTGTACGCTGGGTACGACTCGAAACGTCTGATCAAAGTACGTGTGTGTGCTCGAGCACCTGAAGTGATGTTGTTTATTATTTTCAAGCCAATATCCAACATATACAAATTAATTAATAATTATATAAAAAAGCAGTTCTTCGAGAGTCGCTCATTATCTCGGTTGATTTTTGTATTAGTCGAAAAAAATGTTTTTCATATTCCAAAATAGGTGCTCTATAATGTATATGATATATTTCAAAATGGACACCTACCTATACAAAAATGTTCACAATACAACGCTAAGCTTTTAGTTTCTTGTAGTTGCACAGTCCAGAGAAGAAAACTTTTCTAAAAAATGCATAACTACCTATAGAGCATCCATCTTGGTAAATTAATATACCTGATTATTATGTGCAATACGAGTGTATTTCGTACGGTATATTAAGAAAAAACATAAAAACCGACAGGAGAATGAGTGGCTTACGTGAAAGAAATCATCCCCATTATAAAATAAATAGCTAAACCCCATTTCCTCGTATTTCAGAGCATTCTACCCATAATTTTGGCACACACTCCGGCCGGCGCATCCGCACGTCAACTCACTCATTTCGCTCAGCTCATGAAACGCGGTCAGTAATGTATATTAATATATTATCATAACCATGTACTATACACGCTATACGGAATGATTCATGTATTCATGCTTACACCCATCGTTTTCATTGATCACGAATATGTTTAAGTATTCTAAACTTACTTTACGGGGAAACCCGTTCTGTGCGGGATATTTTCAAATACTTAGATTTTTTATGCAATTTTAAGAGTCCCTTGATAAGTGATGATGAATAACATATATCTTTTTTGTTATCACGTATATTTTTGATTTTTTCTGTAATTTAATTAAAATAAATATAAATTTAAGCGAGTAGACTGCATTTTTAGGCACTTATAGGTAGTATAAGCAATAACAATAAAATACGACGAATATAGGTTTAGGAGATAAATAGGGGGGGGGGGTGGTTATATCATGATTTGAAAAATTTTACCCAACATTAATTTAGTTAAAATTTATATATTTTTAAAAAATGCTCAAGCGACCGAGGGTACTCAGCTCAGTATTAAGATAATGTATAGTAAATATTGCATGTATTTATATTTAACAAACAACCGTTAGTAAAGATTGTTATCCTTAACACCTACATAAATAGTTCATAAAAACTAGTCATACAAATTTAGATTTTGATATATCAGTATTTTTAAAATAAAAAATCATTTAATTAATGACGATTAATAATAAAATCGAGTGATTCCTAGTGGCACCACGCTGTGACACAAATTAAATTGCATAAAGATCAGAGAATTAGAAAATATGGTCTCGGTTCAAAAATCAAAATATGAAGAAATGCGTTATTCAAAAATAAAATTGGAGGTGGATGTAAGCGTGTTTTGTGAATCGTCTTGTGTATAAGACACGCGTTCAAAATCGCGGTTTTGATTGTATACAGTCAACAGACCGCTAACTCACACATAATAATATTATAATATATTTATTGATTTATTTCGTTTCGATTATTTATACAAAACATGTTCACAGATCAATGGTTCGGGCAGTACAACTACAACAAACAGAAAAACATAGAAAAGTACGGACAACCCGATCCGCCGGCCTACGACCTGACCGGCATCACGGTGCCCATAGCTCTGTATCACGCGCAAAACGATTGGCTGTCGTCGGTGGAGGTATGACATTAGTTTTCGTAAATACGTTGTAAAGTTGCACGCACACAGTCATTTCATCGTGTAAATGTCATAATATTATAAACGATCGCACGCGTACTTTTCAGGACGTCAAAGTTTTGGCGGGTAGGCTCACAAACGTGGCCGAGAAAAAGATCGTGCCATTTCCGGAGTTCAATCACTTGGACTTCCTGTGGGCGAACGACGTGAAAAACATCGTTTACGACGACCTAATCGGGTTCATGAAGCGGTTTGACCGGAAATACGCGGACGTAGCGTTACGGCCGTCGGCGGAAGTGGACGCGAACGTCGTGCACCCGGATTTCATCGTGCCCGACGTGGCGTAGGGATATACCGGAAGTTCTGCAAACCACGGACCCGTGAAGCAGTTTACGGGCGCGATTCGAAAAATCGAGTATTTGAATAAAAATAAAATCGCAATACGCCATCGACGGACTCTGGTATGCGTGTAAAAACGTGAAGTATCGTTAAGGCCGAAAATATTGAATAGAATACTGGCTATAACCGCACAAAAAATTTAATTATAAAAATATACTTAATGTAGTTTTATTATAGTTTCGCTGAGAAAGTGCATAATATACATTTATACCAAAATATACCTCTCCTCTAAAATTTAGTTACGAGAAAAAATATAAGTTGTATTTATTAATTTTTTTCTCTCGATTTTACAATAATCGTTTAAGATAATTACGTGAACGCACCGAGACTGTACACCCCGACTTCCGTGCAAATATTATATCTTGAGCGCGTCGTCGACCATCGTAAAATAGGGTATGATAGTCAGACTTTTCACACACTACCTTCTACATTTCGTGTACGCTGAGGACAACATTTCAGAGTTCTAAGACATTCTTTTATCGTGCCAGGCATTCACGACGAGTAGCGGACAACCACCATCCTCTTCGGACAATATTAGTTTCGTCGTCATATGTTAGATTAGAGTATACCTACAATATAATTCATAAAACAAGTTTTATATTTTAGTTCCCCCACCTCGTCACACTCGACTGGAACGTCGTTAGGCACACATAGGTGATTAAAATTTAAAAAAAAAAAATTAAAATCTGTTTTCTTTATACTGTTTGTATTATTATTTAATATTTATTCTGTGTTGATTATATTTATAATATGTTAAAAAAATACCAGAAAGAAAGATTATTCATAAAAAACAGAATATGGTGATAAATGGTATCCGACACGCATAATTGTACTACTCGTACAACTTATATAATTATAATTAGCATTACTTAGACTAGAAGTGTAATAAATTAAATGTATAAGAACAATAGTATAAGCACTTAAAATATAAAATATAACATAGAATATATGATAATAACTTACACAAGTGTGATAACATTGTTTTTTTCCTATATTAAATATTATGTTAAAAAAAAAAAAAAAATTAAAAACCTGGAAACATTCATGTCGGCATGGACGACAATCGTTATTATTCTATTATATATCATATTTACAACAAGATCGTTTGATCGTCCAACAGTAACAGACGCGACGTTAAAATTATATAACATACTATCTATCCTGGTCTTAAAAATACAAACACACACTGACTTATGTGAAAAAAAAAGTATACATCATTTCGCTCTCTTACTAATACTGTACGCGTAACACTGTTTATAAAATAACTTATTTTTAAAGAAATATATATATACATATATGTACACTAGATATATATATATTATAATATGTACATGCACCGCTGCGCGCCGCCGCCGAAATTATGATATGCGGTTAAAATCCGAAGACCAAATGTTCGGGAGCGTCAAGCCTGTATCAGGACTTGTCGACCTTCACGATTAGTTTACTGTCGAAAGCCTTGAACCCCTCCCGGTTGGACACGAACTTGTTGATGGACGACTTTGTGAGCTTTGTGTGCCTGAGGTCCAGGTATGTGAGGCTCTTGCACTTGCCGAGCAGCTTCAGAGACTGTTCGCTGATGCCCGTGCAGCCGGACAGCTGCAACGTGGACAGCCCGCTGATCTGGGTCAACAGCTCGACGCCGTCGTCGGTGATCGGGAAGCATTGCGACAGGTCGAGCATGGACAGCTTAGGCAACACCCGTACGATTATCTGGACGCCCGCGTCGGTCACGTTGCTGCCGGCCAGCTTCAGCGACTTGAGATTGGACAGCCGACAGGCCAAGTCGAGCAGCCCGGGCCGGTGGTCTAGCGGCGGCGACAAGATGTGTTGCAGTGCCGCGTCGTCCATGGTGGGCACGAAGCTCAGGTTCAGCGACGTCAGCATCGGGCACACGCACGACCGGAGGCACGACACCGTGGACCAAGGGCAGCCTTGCAACGACAGCGCCTTACTCTGTGGCAATCGAACAAGCAGCCATGAGAGCTGTTCTTTGGTGATCTTGCACCAATCGAGAATCAGCACTTTCGGCTGTCTGATCATGACATCTGACAAAAAAAAAAAATACGAAATCATTCGAAAGGCGATCGCGAAATATATAGACTAATCAATGAAATATTAACATTGTTAATGTAGTTTTGTGATTTTAAATAATAAACATCGATAAACATAATTAATAAACAGTTACTTTTTTTAATCGTCAAACCATCGACAGTAACGACACAATATATATATTTAATCTGCTACAATATTTGCAGTTTATACACCTATTTTCTAAAAAAAAATTGTAATGTATAATGTGATCAAAGTGGATTATTGTGAGAGATCCACACACTTTCAGATAAAGCAACACGCCTTAAATATAAATCAATGTGCAAATGGGAGGGGGTACCAATCTGCTGTACGGTAGGTGTCAAATGGGTCACTTTAACGGATGTGTAAAATTTGGATCAAATGATATTTATATCAATTTATACGAAAAACGGATCTGATTAAGTATTTGTATTTCATGTTATGTTTTTGGTTTTGTTATTAGGTTTAACGTAGTAGCTGGGTAGAAATAATTTATGCCGAAAAGATTTAAAAATATAATTATATACATTTAAGTTTTGTATACGTGAATATATTTTTTTAATGTTAACAAAATAATGAATATCGTTATACATAGTTAATTAAATTAATTTAATTTCGTTCAAATTTTAAGTTAAATTACTTAAATCTAAAATATCGAATTAATAAATACCACGTGGTCATGCTTTACACTCACACTTGATCAGTTTCGGGGTGATAACGGTCTCGGTGAGATCCATGCGGTTCCAGAGTACCGGGTTGATAGTCGCTGTGTACCAGTCTTTACACACCAGCGAACAATGTTTCAGGTCTTCGGCCGACAGGAACTTGAACACGTGCACCAGCGTAGTACACCGCCTCCGCGGATCCTTGTCTTTTTCATCTGTGTCCAATTTCGGTACCGGTCGGATCACGTACTTGGGCATGTGGTTGCTTTTTTTCGAGTTGGACAGTATCTCGTCGATCGGCACGTCCGCGTTGTTGGCAATCGGCTCGTTGGTCCGGATCTCCTCCTCGATCTTGACGCTTCCGGACACTGGACCACTGCCGGCTGACGGCTGTTCCAGGGCCACCTTCGTTTCGGGTATATACTCGGACTAAGTAAGAATAATAACGATGAAGGTAAAACACAAATCGAAACGACGAGACCACATTTAGCGATAAAGACGTATACTCACAATGCGTATGGGCGATAGCTTTTCACGTTTGACAATCACGCCGGAGTCGGCCACCGTGTTAGCGGATTCAAATGGCCGTTCGGCTGCCTCCATCTTGATCACCGTTGGGGACGACGACCGTTTGACGATGCACCGGTCGAACGCTTCCATCACGTTCATCTCGGCTGGCTAAAAACGGAAATGCACGCGGATTAAATAATCTATATTTCACTCTTCCTACAAGCGTTTAAAAGATATCACATATTTATATAGGTGGTATAACATCATTATCGACGTGCTACCATCACCACCACGTCATCGTTGACCGTCGCACTCACCTCGGCCGGCCGTTTGGTGGTTTGCTTCGACCCGTCGCCGTCAGATAATTTCACTTCCGGGGATGTCGGTGCAACCGCGGCCATTGCCACCATGGGCGCGTTACTGGTGCTGTTGCCGCCGCTCGTACCGGGTTCGGATGTAGCGGGTTTCTTCTCTTCGGTCAAATTTCGTCTCTGATTCACGCGCACGTGCAACAAAAAATAAAACCGAATTATAATTTTTTTTTTTTTTTAAACACTGCGACGGCACAACACCCGTGATATATTATCGTAATCGTATTGCTATTACAAGTTCAGCGGTGAAAAAACTTACAAATTTTTTATGAGGAGTTTTGTTCTCGAAATCAGACTTGTCTGCGGCGCTGGTTTCGATGGATGAGGCGGTGGCCGGAACTTGTTGCAATGCGTTTTTACAGAGCGACGGCTGGGTTTCCTGGAAAACGAAAACACGCTCGTACAACAAACACTGCGACACGATTTTTGATTTGGACATTTTCCGGTAGATTAACTCTTTTAAATACGCGTTGACCAAATGCGTTTGGCAACAAACCGATTGTATAACTGATAGCACAGAGCATGAGCATTGTTATAATACAAAATACTGTACACGACACCGTTGGATTAGGATTATCTGTAGACGTTATTATCATATTATATACCGCTGCCACGCATTCCACAGTAATCGGTTTTACTATTAAAACGTTGAGGGCCGCCACAAAATATTAGTCAAATTCATGCACAATACACAATTAATATATTGTTTACGATAAATATAACACAACGGATCACGTACGTGCCACAAAATAATGTAATAAATACCGTACAATATATTACATAGCTGTTGGACCAGAAAAATATATTAATTTATATAATAATATAAAATAAATATTTGGGCAATTTATCTTTATTTGTATCACACATTGTGGGCAAATAATAATAATTACATTTTTTATATATAATTATAACTTATTTCTGTACGGTAATCCGTTAACGAGATAACGTATATATATATATATATATATATTAAACACGAATTTAATTAAGCATAGCCAACTTACCCCATTCGGGAGATGCAATTTATTTCGGATATTTTTATTTTTAAACGGAAAAATACATAGTGATAAATAGGTTGTATAACACGAATAATTAGTATTGTCTGATCAATATTTTACACGAACGGAGATTTCAAAGTAACGGATATATGGAGATCCGGCGGGTATTGTTTGCGTTTCATAGTCACCATAATCACATTCTGGCAAAATCAAATTCAACGGAAACGTAACGCCACCACGATCACTCCTCTCTTCCTATTCCCCTTCATAACGAATAAAAATTATACTCTATCCGGCGAGAGGACGTGCCGATTCAGTTAGGTTGATCCACTCCATAGTGAAACTCGGTCAGGGTGATAAGGTGTCACGTGAGAATGCGTAAAACAGATTTTCACCAGGCCGTGGCATGTTCCCTCGCTTGATATAAAGCTATAATGAATAGTTATTACGATAGTGTACTTGTAGTTTTCAATACGAACGGATAACACTTAGATCCCCCCTAAATGCGCGGTGGACATGAAAATATTGTAAACTGCACAGGGGCAGGATGTTATTGTCTATCATGGCAAATGTTACGAGAAATAATTTTAAAATATTATATAATACATTATATACACAATCACCACCATTACAAAAATAATATATACATACAGGTTGATACTGATGTGCGATTTACTAAATTATCGTACGAGATGTTAGAAAATATGACGAGTTGGACGATGTATTTAAACTGATTCATTGAGAACGGACAGAAAGAAAAAACTGTTTACGACGTGACGATAAATAATAATGTCGAGTCAATTTCATACATGGATAATTTATTCAAAATACAATAATAAAAAAAAAAAAGAAAAATAATTAATACAGTCAAAAATATTTATAATTTAAATACAAATAAAACAAAAATCACGGCTGATTAAAAATGTCGATTAATAAATTTCGCTTAGTTTTTAAATTAACTTGCAAACCACTTGATGGTCAACAAACACCAGTCACAATACGCGTTTGATTGCAAAATATTATATAATACTTATAAAACTAACGGTAATACAAACAAAACTTCAGTCTTTTTTTTTAATTTTATATAATTTATAAATAATATATAGTAAAATTGTGATTACGTCTTTGATGAACGTAGAAAAAAAAATACCAATTCCAAAGTTCTAAAAATTAATCGGAAACAGAATATAATATTGTAAATTAGGTGAGCATGAACCCGTTGAGAGATTGTCTTTCGTCAATAAACATCATCGTATTACAGAAAATGTTATACGTACGCAAAGTAGAAAAAAAAAATTCTTTATAAACCGTACCGTGCCGACTGCGAGTAGTAGTCCAAAACCCTCGCCCAAACGTGATGTACAACCCAAATAATACTATCCGGCACTATACCGAAAACAAATCAATAATAAACCATAAATCAATACCAAAACGAAAAACCAAAGGAAATTACCCTTTTCGCGTAAATAGATCGGAAAAAACGAAAAACTGACATGTTTTAATATTGGAAAAAACTATAAAAATATACAAATTATACATTGTTTTACTACTATGCTAATATCGGAACGTGTCGGAGCGCGTGTTTGTCAGTCGTCGTCGTCGACCAGGTTGACACCGCAGTTCACGCGACGTCCGCACTACACTATGACGGTTACACATCGACACGCACGCAACTGCCGGTCGGCGCTCTCCTTTTAACTACTGCTGCCCGTCGAATCGCGTCTTCCGGTCGGCGTCGTCGGCGGCAACGGCGTCGGCGATTCGGGGCACTTGATCAACAACCGGGTCTCGGTGGCCGAGAACCGGTCGTTGGCCACCAGGAACCGGTTGATCGCCGCCGTGGTGACCTTGGGCGTCTGCTTCATGTCCAACCGGCGCAGAGCAGTGCACTTGAGCAGGTGATCGAGCGACGTGTCCGTGACGGCCACGCAACCGGACAGGTCGAGCACCTGGAGCGTGGACACGGCGTTGCCGACGGGCGTGGTGAGCTGCGCGATCCCGGCGTCCGTGATCCGGAAGTTCTGGGACAGGTCCAGCTCGACTAGGCTGGGCGCGTACTGCACCACGTACCGGAGCGACACGTCGCCGATGTCCACGCCGGCTAGCTTGAGGGTGCGCAGGTTCCGGAACCGGGCACGGTTGGTGTTGTCGTTGGACGACGAACGCGAGTCGGAAGGCGGCGACAGCACGTCCCGGAGCGACGCGTCCGTCATGCCGGTCACGTAGCTCAGGTCGAGCGCGGTAAGCGACGGCGGCACTACGCTGCTGCTGCGCAACGCGGTCACGCCGCTCCAAGAGCAGCCCTGCAGCGACAGCACCTTGAGACGGGTCAGCTTGGCTATCATCCACTCTAGCTGCCGCTTGGCGATAGCCGTCCAGTCCATCAGCAACACTTCGGGCTGTCGCTTCACCACGCCCGCCAAGCACGACGCCGTCAGCCGCTTGCCGGTCACGTCGAGCTTGCGCCATAGCGACGGGTCCATCGACATTGCGGACCAGGCGCGGCACACCAGCGCGCACTTCGCCAGCTCGGCGGGCGTCAAGTATTCGAACACCGGAAGCATGCACGCCGCGTCCCCGCAGTAATTGCTGCTGTTGCTGTTGTGGTGATGATTGTTATTGCTGTGGTTGTGGTTATTGTTGTGCAGCTGATAACCGTTTACGCTCCCGCCACTTTGAGACTGCCCGCCCACCTGAGACTTAAGTCCACCCGACTGGGACTTTTGTCCACCCGATTGTGACTTTTGTCCGGCCGACTGAGACTTATTCCCCCCGCCTTTGACTGGTTTCGACACGTAAGACTGTTTCTTAAGTACGTTGCAATGTTTACCCGAACCGCCGGATAGTTGGCTGGCCAGTTGTTTACGTAAATCGATCTTGCGCGACACCTGCGGCGGTGGTGGTGGCGGCTCCGCGATTGACGGAGTGACGACGATGGTGGCGGCGGGCATGGAGGTGGTGGTTATGTTGGTTGTAGCAGTAGTGGTGGTGGTGTTGTTGTACGTTGACATATGGGCCTCCTCGACTTTGACAGAACGGTTTAACATTTTCATAGAATGTTCTTCCATCCATCTCTATAAAAAAATATCAAACGAAATATTGTGTTTACTTTAAAAAAAAAATGTCTATATAATGAACTCGTAAAAATTCGAAACCCCGAGAATTCAGCGAACGATTTGTATATTATATTATAAATTATTAAAACGATTTGACAAACTACGCGCGGTACGTGGTGGTGTGGCTGAAGTCTGATAATAGATACGTCAAAAGTCAAATATTGGATAAGAATAAAATTAACACGATGAAGAATTTTTTTTTTAATTTACAAAACACAGGACGGTTACGTACTTTAAAATAAAAATCTTTTAGAAAAACTTTAAAAAAATAAAAAAAAAACAATTTTTTAAACGAACGTGAAAAAAACACAAAATTTAAAACACAAGTCAACGTACAACAATACCTCCTGTAAGTATAGCATTTGAACTGTATACACCAAACGCTCATTTAAAAAAGCACGATTTTTATCGATTTTACGCACTTAACTTGATAACCATTACAGCGCAATATCTCGTTTTGCAATAACTAATAAGTGATTGATTCGCGCGAGTTTTATAAACTTACTTGTAATATTCATCCGCGTTCAACGACTTAAATTTAATAGGTATAATTCCGTACACAATTTTGCAAGCACATAAGTGCAATATTATAACCCATACACGAGCCTAACAGGATGAGACATGATACAATTAAATAGCATAACATAAAATCAAGTTAAAATATAATATTATATAGACATTTCGTTTTCTTCATGATCTGCATTATTAATGAAGCGACATCAAATTATATTTTTATCAAACTGAATAGCAGTAAACACACAGTCAAGAAACCAAGCTATTATCAATCATGCGCAAGGCGTTTTGGTGAAAACAAAATTGCAGTTACGAAAAGTGAAAACGAGGAAAATCGTTTAGTATATTTGTATTGTTTGACAATGAATTATTAAGAGGAATAAAATAAAATAATATAATTGAATACTAAAATTATATATATTTAACTTTTAATAGGTCACGGTAAAATAATTGTTAATAATCAATTAAATAAATGTATAACTAAAAAATGTGATTAACTTGAATACCTTTAAATGGCATAACTGGGATATAGTAATCTAAATAGGAAACAAGAAAAAAAATAATACACAAAATCACAAGTACACGGTGGTATTAACCATATAATACTAATGTCCACCATAAAATGAAATATAAATTAAATCAGTACACGAACAATAAATAAAAAATGGTTTCAAAATCAACTTGCTTTGTTCATTTTGGTGTAGGACTGTGTTGAATCGGTATTGTGGAATTAAAAATTCTGAGCAGAGCTAGGTTTACTTGGTTTTAACAAATTCAAATAAAATGTAGGTAAATTACGTCAAAGAATTAAATATAGTACCTAATTAAGAAATATATATAAAAGTAACTATACAAAATTGTATGTTATTTGGAATTATGAGTCAAATAATATATATAACTATTAAAATTGTAAATTCAACAAAGACATATAAAAACGATTATAAATTATAATACTTTTTTTAGATATTATCAACAAAAATTTCTTAAATAGTTAACTTATTTTCAAAATTCTATATTAAAAATAAACTTGATATTGTTCAAATTATAGAATTATCACTTTTTCAGTAGATAGAAGATAAATTAGACTAATTTGAGTATATTTCACGTTAATTTTGTAAATTTTACTTCATTTTAATTAATGAAAATGTTGAATTAAGAGTTTTAATTTATAACATAAGATAAGTTTCAATAACACTTGACTGCTTATTCTAACTGTGTATTATTTAGTAACCTAATTAGTGTTATTATAAAGATATATCTTTGAAAACAAGTACATTCTTTGCTTTGCCCAGAATTTAAAATAGAAATAAATTGTACAAAAACTTAAATTCTCACTTGGAAAAATTCATATATTATGATAAATTAAACAATTAATGGTATAATTAAGGAAAATTGGAAAAAATTTAATTAACAAAATAAACATAAAATAATTAATGTTTTAACAAAATTACAACTTACTCACAAAAAATATTTAAGCAATAAAAAAAAATCAAAAAAAAAAAAATCATACAATACTTTTTAATACCAGGTCAGTATCCATTTATTATTACATAGGTAACACACAAGCAGTAAATACAAATTATTTTCAAGAAGTGTCTACCAATGGTGTAGTTATTAAAGCGTTATTTTAAAAAATCTGCACAGCCAGATGAATGCCAGTTGGTAAATGAAACTCTAGCCTAATAGTGTAAATATAAGAATACAATATTTTAGTAAAAATTACGTGCATCAATTTATTAACATTTATTGACTCAGGTTTTAGTCAAATAGAATAATATAATAATCAGGAGGGAAATACATTTAAAATATTAATAATATATTACTTAAAAATGAATTATGTTTAGTTCATGATGTACCGTTCATTGTTTTATGCATAATATAGTGAATAAAAATGTGGTTAGATGCCAGACCATTTGGTTACAAATATCAATAATTTACTGATACCAATCATATTAAAACAATAAAAATATTTTAGTATAATGTGAAAGCAGTATTTATACAATTTTATAAGTAAAGCTGTTTATAAATCAAAAGGAAAAAATATAACCAACCTAACCTGAAGTAAATAATCTAACATCACTTAACTTTAAAGAAAATAGAATGTTTTTTTACAAATTAAATATTAAAAATTATATGAAATAATTCAAATTATTAGTTAATTATTTTTAATAATAATAAAATGTTATGGTTACTTATATATTTCCTTAAATCACAAGGGAAAAATTTAATCATATTCAAAAATAGTATAGTAGTATACAAATCAAGAAGTTATAGACTTTAAAAACTTATTTTATAAGCTATTGGTTAAAATACTTAAAATTGACACCAAAACCACCATTGAAGGACAGGCATTATTAATCAAATTTTATTCATAAAAAATATTTAATAATTTTACAAGCATATTATTTTAACAGTAATAAGTAAATATAATTATTTTTGTGGTTCTTATCTTGTATGCTACGTACTAAATTGTCTTAAGTATTGCATGCTGCCCAGATGTGGACCGGGATTAGGGGTACTACCATGAAGGTAGGAACCGTGGACAGTTTTTACAACTTTCTAACGTGTAATAAGTATTTCATAATTTGTCCTCAAAATTATTAATTTAAATAATACATCATAAATATTCATTATTTTATAATATTACTGTTTATACACGATGCTACCAGAAAAATAATATCTACCATCAATTATAATTCAAACAAAGCAAAGGTTATCATTATATTTATTTGTGTTTTCAACATCAGATTACTATCTAAATAATAATTATTTTTATAATTTTTAATAATACCCTACATCATAACATGCAACAGGTTATGGTAGGTAGAATAAAAGATGAGTACTAGCTTAAATATAATTCATCATACCCTTTATTTCCAATCAAGTCTATAGTAACCATAAATTGGTCTAAAAATGTATATTTTTGAAACAAATTTTAGTGGCTTTAGAAATGTTGATAAAATATATTATTACACAAAAAAAAAAAAATTATTTTAGTGTCATTTTAAAACTTATAAATATAATTTGTTAAAATAAATAACATTAATATGGGAATTATTTTATTTACAAATATATACTGTTAGTTTTTTATCGAGATATTTTATTATATATTATTTTTATTAAAAACATGCTCACTTGAATTTTAAGAAAAATGTAATACCAATATACAGTAAAAATGTACAGCCCAATAATTTAAAAAATATAATTAAAAAGCTGTGTATTGCAGAAAATTAATAAAAATATATTTACCGTTGAAGGCAAAGGTGGTGATCGTTCCGTAGATAAGTTTTCTTTTTTCTCAGTTTTCAGTCTTTTATTCGAAACATTGTCTAAATCGCTTTCAGAATTTGTATCACTGTATTCTTCATCATCCTATAAGTAATTGATTTCAAAATAAATAAAATTATTCTAATTATTTTATAATAATAATATATGCTTACTTTATAACGTTTTTGTGGATTAGTGTCATTGCTGCTGACAGAAGTTCTACGGATATCTGACGATTTTTGTCTAGCACGAAAATGGCGGGGCTAAAAAAAATAAAAGTATATTTAAAATTACTTACAAAATAATAAAAAAAAATTTAACTTACCTTGCTTTCTAAATTTTTCCCTTCCTTGCAACACTTGGGGCACTCCCAGCTATTAGGTAAATCTTCATTATAAGTACCAATATTAGTAAATACAGGCTAAAAATAAAGCAATTTTTTATTTTAATTAAAACCATATTTAATAATAATCTGAATTCTGAACAGTAATTGAAAATCAGGCAAGAATAGTGTGCTATGCAGTAATTCGTAAATTTAACAGTAACAACTAAAAACAAAAATGTATTATAATTATTTTTAAATATTATTTTGAATGTACATAGCACGTTATTAAAAGATTATTACATATTTGTTTATATTTTCTATAACTAGAGCATAGCATGATATTCTAACTAATCCTTCAAACGTTCTAAATGGGTTCTTACTTGTTTTAATAAACAGTCTGGATGTACAATTTCAAAGCATACACTACATTCCATAAGTTGGCTAGGAGTATCTTTAGCAGTTTTCTGTATAGGAATAATAATTTGTTGACCCCAGCCGTCCAATGAACAAATGCCACAAGCTGCAGTTATTGGTAACATTGGCTATAATAGTAAAAAACAAATTGGTATAGTGCATGAAAATTACTTATATTAATTAGTTTAATAATAATGTACCTGTAAGCATTGACGCATGACACAAGTTTGTTTAGCACGACCAGGTCCACCAAACTTGACCATGTCTCTACAGAACGAACATTCTCCACAATCAGCTTGTTTACAAGCTTCACATTTTTTACATCTTGTACGTCTTCTTCTAGGACCTGATCCAGAAGCTGTTTTTCTTGAAGTCTTTACTTTGGCATTCATATCACCAGATGTCTTATAAAACCTTCTTTCTCTTTCCTATAAAAAAAAATTATATTTTAATCAACATTTTATTAAAATTACTGTATTAATAGTTATAATCAATACATGCCTTGTCTCCTTGAATTTTAAGAATCGGTTTTCCACTTATAGCATCTTCGGGTTTGTCATTCTTATGTTTATTTATCACAATTGCCACATTTCTTATCAACTCAATAGCATCTTTGATAAGAGGAGGAACATTTTTTTTATTTGCTGGCAAAATATGCAGATATCGTACTATTGCTTTAATTCCGTGAAGTTCCTGTTCAATATTAAAAACAAGCCATTAAAATATTGTTTTGTATTATCTTAAAATTTAGTATTTTACCTGTTTAGTGAAATGTATATGTTCAACGGGAGCAGGTGAACTTTCAGCACCTTCCGTAAGATGAGACTTACCCAAATCACAATAAACATAACGTTCCAAGACATACCACAACATTTCAGTAAAAAACGGATACCTAAACTTTTGAGGAACCTAAACATTTTCTTTGTATTAGATTCAATAAATTATATACATAAACAATGTATTCACCTTAGTGGATTCTTCCACTTCTGCAACACGAAGCTGTTTCTCAATACCAAAAGAATGTAAAAAATTTCCTCCAAATACCAAAGAGTCTTTGGGAGTATAAACAGCATGAATCCAACCAGTAGGTATAAAGAATGTATCTCCAGCATTCAATGATACACGTCCACATTGTTCAACTGTATCTCCAAAAAATATATCACCTTGCTTACCAGACAGTATCCATTGTTCATAAAGTTTTATGTTTTGTTCAGTTGGCGGTATTAACCAAAATACCTGAAAATTAATAGTTCATTTAATATACATTTGATAAATAAAAATAGATAATTTATACCTTGCTTCCTTTAAGTATATGATACCAAACGGATGTGCCACCAAAATCAATATGAAAGTCAGTATAACAGCCTTTAACAGACATCAAACAATACTTTTGAACTTTTGGATACATCATATCATCTATGACATTAGTTGATTCTGTTTGACTCTCTTTCAAATGTTTAGGCCACACACAATCAACCCAATCCAATTCTCGGACCTACATATAAAAACAACACTATTAATAACTCGATGTAAGTTTATTATTAACAATAGAACGTTTATAATACAAAAAAAAAAAAAAAAATTATAAATTGTTCAAATATTTTAAATACAATTTGAACTTAAACAAATATTAATTAACAAATTATGAATACCAATAATAAATTTACAAAATAATAACTTTCATCATAATAAATGATTATATAAATATTTTTTTAAACAAATAGTTGATAATAGAAAATATACATACAATATTAGGACGCTTTATGTAGTTTTCTAGCTTAGTATGACTAAACTCAAGAGAAATCACATTTAAAAGCTTATCCTTTACTGGTTCTTCATAGTACTTAGTCCATTCTTTCATAGTCATTTCAAAATTCTTTTGTGTGTTAACATCCATTACATCTAACATTCTTCTTGAACCTAAATAAAAAAAACCAAAATTATAGTATAATATAGTAAGTAAGAATATTCAACAAAAAAATTGATTACAAATGCAAAATATTTTTAAATTAATATTTTTTATAAATTCATCAAATATATATATTGTATTAACAACATTTTAAATTTTAAGTATTTTATTATTTAGTATAAATGAATACTTAATTTGTAAAAAATTCTTATATGAAATTACTTTTCTTTCGGTACATCAAACAAACTCAATATAGACTAACATTATTTTATCATTTAATGTGATTGTAGAAGTTGTATAAATGTCATAAAAAAATAATTATTTTTGTGATAAGTAATAATTATTATTCATTACTTAATTTAAATTGAAACCATTATTATACTTACCAACACAAGTGCGAACATCATTTACAGAAAAATTAGGGCTAGGGACATGTAATCCAAGACCAGTTTTATCCTTAAATAATAATGGTATTATGAAACCATATTTTTGAAGATACGAAATTGTAAAATCTATAAAAAAAAAAAAAAAAAAAAATGTTAAGATGATCAAGAAAAAAAAATATAATAATTATTAATTTCAATTTTAAATATCATACCTTTTCCATCCATTTGTTTAACAAAGTTGTGATTTAAATAACGAGTGGAGTCAAGCTTTTCTTGTAAACTAAAAGATCGTACACCTTCAATTTCTTCTTCATCGCCATATGCCCAATCTTCTGAATAAGTTTTCTTTTCTTTGCGTGTTCTCTGTAAACCATATTAAAATTTTTAAATATTTTTAATTTTTCATAGATAAATCAGTTATTATTGAAAGCCAAATGTGTTTATTTTATGTTTGATCAAAATTTATTATTATTATTATCATTTAAGTTTTATTTCTGAGGACAATTCTTTTTTAGATTGTTATCATTAATAGTGCTTATAGTATGTTGCCGTTGAATAAAAATATAAGGGCATACAAAAATATCGTCATAAAGCTAATGACCACTATCTGCCTATCTATTAAATATACAACACTTTTGTCTTTGTTTAACTAATGTTTTCATTAAAATTTAATAATCAATTATTAATGTGTTATTCAGTTTTTTATACTTCATGTAAAACTTATGTCTTTACACATTAAATATAATTTTAGAGCATTAAATTCAAAGCCATGTTGATTGTATTGTTTTTTTTTTATAATAAATATAAAGTCTAACATTTGACACAACCAGAGTATAGATAAAATGTAAACTATGATCTCTAAACAAAAATTATTAGGTATAATAATTTATAAAAAATGTTCTTTAACTACACTTTTTATCTATAAGAATTGTTTTGTTGAATTAAAATATACATCCCCCTCAATAATACGTGTTATCTGTAAGTACCAAAATCAATAAGAAATACAATTGTTTAGTTTAAAGACAAAATGTTTTATTTATTTTTTGTTATAATTACCACTATATAGGTTTAACATTTTTGAAAAAACGAAACACTACTATTGATATATTATATGAACAAGTCTATTACACATATATGGTATCTGTACAGTGTCATTAATTTTCAGTATAATAAATCGCCTGTCTACTATATATAAATAATATGATGATCAAAACAAGCTGTTGTTCTATATTAAATGTCAATTCAAAGATTAGAAATAGAAGGTACCTATGTTACTGATATGCGTAACCATGTAGGTATGAAGAAAAATTGATAGAAAAAAAAATAAAGAAAAATAGGGTCACCCGGTTAGACTTTGCCAAGAGAGGTGACCCCGAAAAAATTTATGTTCAGAGTTCCAATCGGAATTTGGCGATGTGTGAACACATTTAAATGATATAATAATCCGACAGCACGTATAATACACGAATATCTTCGTGGTATTAACAAAATACGCGTTTAAAATTTATGATTTATTTACAGTTGACATCATTACCCGAGTTTAAAAACGAAAAGTAGCCGTGAAAAATAATATTATATTGTTTATATATTATTAACTGGACGACACCAGTGACTACTATTATGCACGGATTAAATTTCCGAAGTTCACGAATCATTCATTGAGATTGCCAAACGGTTGATTCAACCAAAAATGCAGCACATTGTGCACACATCACACAATATGACGCGACAGAAAGAAAATCTGATGTGTACTACCAGACCACCCACCAACGGATCATAATAAAAAATTATTAATAATGTGATACACATGAACGACAAAAATGCCCGATAAAACGATCGGCCGGACACGAGAGAAACAAAAATCGAATCGTTATCGATATCGTGTACCACAAAAAAAAATGCGTCAAACATCGAGTCACAGTTAAAAAAGAATATATTTTATTGCCAGTACGTTAAGTGAATACGACTAAAATGTAGATATCGAGAGGTAGTGGTGGGGGGAAGTAGACTCATGATCGAGGATCATAGCGTTTACGATCGACAATGAACAAAGATTCATAACAATCATCAACGATGTCTCGACCATTCTTCTATCATAAAGTCCGCTGCGGCATTATTTTACCGTCCGACCGGAAACAAGACGACGACACGTCATGTACGCCGCCGCGTTCCACGCAGACTGCCACACACCAGTCAGTCGACGTTGCAGCAGAGAGCGCGAACGACGGCGAATCGGTAGTTTATGTCTGGCTCGGGAACAAAAAAACGAAAATCACATTACGGAAAGCATAATATTACTCGAGGTTTGATGTTGTGATAATAACTAAATATTTATATATAAAACGCAACAGTTTTTTATTCACCATCCACTACCCGTATAATAATACCTACTACGTAACAAAAATAATGACGCATAATCCTTAAAACAAAATCAAATTATCCCTGTTAGAGACGTTAAAACAATACATGTATATTAAAATATGTTATTGATATCGTTATCACGTTATTCGTTTACAAACGAAACACGGTGTTAGGAGTATACACAACTCGGAGTGCACACGCTTTCACGACGAATCGCAGTTTTGTTACGGTCACGGTAATGTATATAGATAGGTAACATCTTCGTGTGTTAAGTTATTTTAATTTTTTTCTTAAATTTAAATATATTTAAAATATAACCAATGTGAACGGAAATCTTGCGTGTCGGATTCGTTTGTCGGCACAATATACACAAACATCATTGCCGAGTGAACACAGGTTGTTTAAACGTTTACGCAATACTTTAACAATAAGGAATACAAGTAGCCAGGACCGAGTCTAGTCAATTTTTATCTGTGGAAAAGTATGAAATTAGCGCCCTCTCATAATTCAGCCTCTTCTATTATGCTGCTGTTATTTAGTAATTTGCCGATCAAGTCAGTCTTCGCGAAAAAACGCCCCACGGATAGCTGCCCCATCCCTAGATCCAGCCCTGCTAATAGCAAACATATCTACAGGTTAAGTGTACAAATACACACTTTTACAAAATACATAGTTGACAATTTTAACTCAAATTGTTTTAACTAACGTTAAAGGTTAGGATCTAACATAATCTAGTCACAACCATAACATAAATCTAATTATAATAGGTAAAATGTGAGAAGATTAAGACAACATAATATACCAGGTAAGTAAAATTATTCATCACTAAATTTAATTTCGATTTTTTATGTCTAAAGGCTACTATCAAACTCGACTCATTTGAACATAAAGGCTCTGGAGAAGTGTTAGCGAAACCATCAGTTATTTTTAATTTCGCAATAGTTATCTTTGTTTAAGCTTAACATCATCAGTCAAGTTTAAGTTTACAAGACATTGCGTGTCATCATTCTTCAAGATGATGATCGTTAAATTATGTTACGATAAAGCATGAACTCACAATTCGGTCAGCTACATTTAATTCTTTAAGAACTTAATATTCTATTGTGATGATAATACATTTTCTAACATTTTTATTACAGACTCTGTTAACACGTATACCAACTATACAAGTGACGAAATTACATTAGATTGAATGAACAAATTAATTTCACTTCTTTAAAACACAGAATTTATCGTTTATTTATTCCGTGGAAGGAAATATGATATTAAAAATGGTATTTTGACACAATTTAGTCACAACCATAACATAAAATAATTATGATGTGATAAGGCTGACAACAACAAACTACAATAATTCATTACTTAATTTCATTCAATTTATGATGTCTAAAGGCTACTATCAAACTCAACTCATTCGAACGTAATGCTCTGGAGTAGTGTTAGCGAAACCATTAATTTTAATTTCGCAATTATCTTTGTTTAAAATTGACACAATCAGTCAAGTTTAAGTTTACAAGACCTTGCATGTTACAATTCTTCAAGATGAGGATCGTTAAACTATGTTATGATAAAGAAGCGTGCGCTTAACCCACGATTCGGTGATCTACTTTTGGTTCCTTAGGGATTTAATGTCCTGTTGTAATAATACATTTTCTAACATTTTTATTACAAACTCTGTCAACATGTACATTATACCAACTATATAAGTGACGAAAATGCATTAGATTGAATGAACAAATTAATTTCACTTCTTCATAACACAGAATTTATCGTTTATTTATCCCGTGGAAGGAAATATGATATTATAAATGATATTTTGACACAATTTAATTACAACCTAACATAAAATAATCATGATACATAGAAAAAATGTGATAAGGATGACAACAACAAACTACAATAATTCACTATTTAATTTCATTCAATTTATGATGTCTAAAGGCTACTATCAAACTCGACTCATTCGAACGTAATGTGCTCTGGGGAGTAGTGTTAGCGAAACCATTAATTTTAATTTTGCAATATCTTTTTTAAGCTTGACATCATCAGACAAATTTAAGTAAATAAGATCTTGCTTGATATATTTAAATTCTTCAAGATCGTCGTTTAATGATATAATAAATCGCGCACTTAACTCAAAATTAAGTTACTTTTGACGAGCTATGGATTTAAACATATAACATAAATTATAAGACTAATAAACGGTTCATACAAAAAAGTGATTTTTAAATAATACTACGTGTGCAATGCACACTTTCGAAACCCAAAAATGAGTTTAACATGTTCAGTTGGGGAAACAAAGCCGTAAAACCGGCTTACGCGCTGACTGATCATATCGATACACAAACACACACAAATTCCATGCTTAAATTTGTCATTGTAAAAAAACAGTTTGATTTAATAATAATAATTGTATTAGTTTAACACGAAAACACCTTAAGCATAATACATAATATGTTCCATACTAGAGAGATTAAAAGACACTACTTGTAAGTAGTATAATATTCAACCAGTTACAGTATTATATTTAAATATATTTACTACGGGAACGGGACAAAAAAGAAAAAGAAAATACCGTTTTTAACAATAACGGAATACGATATAATAGTATAAATGGGTGTGTGTACGCGCGCACTTATTAAATTTTATAACGAAGATGAACAGGTGTGTGTAACGGCGTGGTGAATTGCGTATGATATTACGGCCAATACCAGTATAAACATTGAACGGAAATTAGTGTCGCTGAGAAAATCGCGTAACACCAGGCAGGCGACATTATTATATTAATTATATTTATTTCGCAGCAAGATCGAAAACTACAAATGGTCAAATGGTAATCGCAGTCCAAGTTCAATGGTAAAATGTTACTATTCATTTAACCAGAATCCAGAGATCGAAAACAGGTTATGAAAGGGATTTTATGAAACGTTTATCACGTCGTCGACACGGTATGTGTCATCGTAGAAACGGCGGAGAATGAAATTCTTTTACCGAAAAGAATTTCGGCGCGAGTAATTCGTACTTGGGCGCTCGCGCGCGCGTGCTCCGTCAAACAGACCCCTCCCCCGAAACGCGGCAGCGGTGCGCGTTTTACTCACGATTCTCGACGAATATTTGTGGTGGTGCGACGACATCGTTTTCCCGGGCTCGCTGTCGCGCGACGATGACGCCATTTTCGTACGACCGCGTTCTATGCGGCGCGCGCACTCGCAGCGGCGTACTAGCGTCGCTCACGCTCGCACCGACGTCACACGCACTCGGTCGGTCTCGCTCGCACTCTCACTCGTGGCGCGCGCGCTCGGGCTCGACGCTACGCTCACTCACACACACGACTACAACAACCATAGTAATAGTAATAGTAATAATAGCAAAACCGGGGAATAGCGGAGGCGACACGATGCACGACAGTCGACCGACGAGTACGGCGGTCGTTTGTGCAGACGCAACTGGCGCGCGGCGCGTCCGTGTGTGGTGTGTGTAGTACGTACTACGGGTGAGGCAAGGCGCGCGGCGTCACCGGCGGTCGCGCGAGCGCTGTATACCGGACGACTGCGACGGCGGAAAGGAGAAAGCGGGGAAAACACGCCGCCGCCTACTACTCTACTACTACTACAAGTATTGCCGCCACCGCATTATTATTTTTATTATTGTAAATTATTATTATGATACGCGTCGTCCTGGTGGTAATGGTAGTAGTGAGGAAATAAGTATATCGAAGAGTAGAACGAGCGCGCGCGGCGTTCGCGACACGCGGAGGCGAAAAGAAAAACGAACCCGACACTCACGCGAATAAAAAAAAACGCGATCGGATAGGTCGGGTTTTTTACGTGCGCGACGGCGACCAAAGAGAGATTTGAAACGACGTAGTTAAAAAATACTAAAAACATACACACACGTATGCATACCGACTTTCGAGTGCATTTTTTTGTTTAAAGCGAGAGCGACAAATTTACAATTTTAACAACTTTTTTTGACCACTCAAATTTTACAAGAGATATAACCCATTAAAGTAATTATAAAAGATTATAATTTATTAGAACACAGGATATCAATTTTTGGTGGCTGTAATTGTATTGTTATCCACCAGTTGGTAGTTAACCGCTACACCAAAATCACTTTATGGTTAAAGATTGTTTGATCACATTATCTTGGTATACATATTATTTAGACCCGGGTTGAAGGTTGATTGGTGTAACAACCTTTTATATTTTAAATAATATATTTTTATCAATAGAAATAATTGATAACCATTTGACCACTGTAACCAGACGTCGACAAGTTATTTTTCAACGGGGCAAAACCTGGTAACACACATGGCGCGTTAAAAAATTATCATATCATTAAGCCAATTAAAAAACTGGGATTTTAACACAACGAATTAAATTATTTATGACACGAGTTTAAAAGCACCTTAACTGATACTAATTGCTTTCAAACATAACTAATTTGTGATTACTTCTATTTTTAATATTTCAAGAACAGATTTCAATTTTTACAGTATTATACTATACTGAGAAATAGTAAAAGGTATCATCGGGGGTATTTTCATTACACCGAGTTACACAGCTGCAATTTTTAAATTTATTGCCTAACGGGTAAAAAAGTATCAGTAAGTTAATACAATTGCTTTATACGTAAATTCTCTTTTTTTTATTTCATTTTTTTATATACATATAACAAGCCATACTTTTTTCTAACCAATAGTATTATCACGATAGTTACTATTGACAAGATTTATGTTACAAAAATACGTGTTTTACAATATTATTTTTGTTTTAGCATTACACGTGGTACGACGTGATATCGTTCTCTCGTTATCGCATTCAGAAATAAATCGCACACTGGCAGATGTATTAGTCCAACGCACGATTCGTAATAGGTAGTCGATATTGTTATAATATTCACTGTAGTATCTTTACGAAAAATAAGGGTAAAAATGCAATTATAAGAATACACTTAATACTTATTATGTTTTCTTCTAAGCCTAACCTATAATAGATTTTAGGTTACAAATAGCTTTTTAACTAGAAATTGCACGAGATATTTAACCTTAATTAATAGCCTCATAAATAGCCAGTCCGGTGCACCTTAATCCAATAAATAATAAATAAATCGGTAATATTACTCTTAGGTTGTTCGAGTAGAATACCAAATATATATACGTGACAAAAAATGTTGATTGATCTAGTGTCGAATCATCATTAATATTTTCAGTTTTAAATACTCCTAAACAGTGATAAAATAGTAATATTATTATGGACGGAATAATAGCGACGACGAATTTAAATAATATAAATATGTACGAGAATAAATTGACTAAATATAATATTATCCTCGGTTCCTACAACATGGTAATGTTATTACAAAGGACATGTTAATGGAAATTAATCCACGTCGTCTATACGATATAATATATACCCATCAGAATGTACAAATGTACACATTAAAATAATTTTAATAAAAAATAATAATAATATTGTAACCACAATTGCATATTGAATTTATAGAAAAAAATTACCACCACAAAAATGATAATCCTTACAATAATCTGAATTTTTCAATAATGTGATAACAAATGATTCTCATTAAGTTGAATTGTAAAAATCAATTGTTGTCATGTTTTAATAGCTAGACAACAACCAATCAAATAAAATTTTTATAAAAAATATTATGAATATACTCATGTATATTATATAAGTATAAAAATTATAATTTCTACATTTCTAATCCTATAATTCGATAACTGATCTGAAAAAATTTGTTTTAATTCATTAAATTGAATAAATTTGATTGAAAATAATTGGTGGCGTAGATTACACAATTTAAAATTGAAAACGTTCTGAATAACATACATGATTGACAGTAAACGTCTTCGTTTAACCTGGATAACATTAATTATACAATAAAATATTTTTTTATCATATCAACTAAGTATGAGAATTATAATTCTCCTACAATTTATTGTATTTAGTAAAACTCTCAAGATAATAATAGGTAGGTTAAGGAAATCGAAAGGAATATAAAAAGAGTAAAGACGAGTACTATGATCAAGTTTGAGGAATAACGGGTTTTTAAAGTATCTACCATTATTACATTATTGTACACGATCTTAAACATATTATGACTCTCTCCTTCGTTTTAAGAATAGCCCTAACACGTTTTTGCACGTTCAAATGACCCTAGAGGCTTAGTCTATAGTATGTATAAAACCTAAAATGTATCAAAACGTCAAACGTTAAGTTTCAGCAAGAGTTGAGATATAAGAATGAAAAAATGTACTATTCAGTTAATTAAAAATGTGAAAAATATTAAGTAACACAAAATTTAATCACAGAAGTATGCTTAATTAAGACGATATATGTTTAAATTTTAAATCGATACGTTATTGTATTTATATTATACTATACATTATACACTATTATCCCCTATTTTAATTAATTTAAAATGTTATAATCTAGGAATATGACTGATTTAATATATATATATATATATATATATAATAAATTAAATTGTCTTAAGCTACATTTTATTATAAGCACCAAATACATTACGAGAGTTACTATTTTATATTTCCATCTAGTTACTATACTTTAAAGTAATAATATACTTTATTGTTTATTACTTCAAAATACTAGGATGATAGGTTTATAATAGAAGTATGAGATTTAATTTATATTATCTTTTTCTAATTGTTTAAAATTAATTACAAATCTGTAATAATTACCAGTTATTTTAATTAATAAATTAGATCAGAATATTATTAAACCGGATATGATATTATATTATGCTATTTGAGTTTTTTTAAATTTATTGGAATAATAAATCAAAGCTTAACGATATATCGCAGACTACTTCATAAACCAGTGTTAAATTTGAGTCTTCAGTAAAGATCTAAATAGTACTATACACAAAAGTAGGCGCGCAATAGACAATAATATAAAATAATGGTAGTAGTAAACATTTAAAATATAAATATTTTATCGATATAGAATAATATTCATCTCATTCACATTAAACGGATTTAATATACAAATAAATGTGTTGAAACTGAGATTGCAATTAAAACAAATATAAAATATGATTATTATTAATTTAAAATAGTTTAAAAATTCATTCCACGTCCAGTAGTCCATGTATAATTACTAGTATACAACATTGTATAATATAGGTATGGTGACCAGCCGTACTCTTTTTCGTAGGACAGTACTCTTTTTTTAGGTATGTCCTAGTGTCCTTAACAATAATGTTAAGTACATGATATAATACTGTTTTTTTTTAATTATTATGGGCTAATACGTGTTTATGTGTTTTTACTGTTTCTTATAACTTGATTATAAATTTATATTTTATGGTTCGACCTAATATTTTATTGGTTGGTAGCACGATTTAAGATATACTAAAATCATATATATTTAAATTTTACACTTGGTATTTTTACCTTTAAAAAATAATTTATACTTTAGTTTAAGTTTACTTCAAATTCTTCAATATCAAAGTATTTTCATTATTAAGACACACACTAGATGAGTTGACATTATAATTTCAAATAATTGGTTTTTATAATTGATAATCATAATACAATAATTAGAGTAATCAAATGAAATTTAAAATAAATGTTATAGAAGGTATGGAAATATGGGTAAAACGGGTAGAATAGTATACGCATTGGGCAATTACGACAGAGAAGGAGCTATTTTTTAAAATGTACTTTTTTTTAAATTTTTATATCTGGTCACCATAAGTATAGGTGCCTATTTTTGAATGTTTTATGATCTTATGTAAAATATGTAATAGATAGGTATAGTAAGTGTAGTTATTTAAATGACCTACATAATGAAAATAATATAATAATAATAATGTTCCTATGATAGTTTCTATCAACTATATGATGACCTAGGAAATATCAATTTTTTTAAGTTGGTAGCTGTGCAGCAGGGGTTTTTATACAATTATTGTAAGTTAAAAAAGTAATGCAGAAGAACACTAAATAGTAAAACCCAACATTTAACATAGAAAAATATTATTGATATCTAAATTCGACCAAAATCTTTTAGATTATTTTTACTTTGATGTTTTTTAAAATGTAGTTAATGTTTTATATTCTAAGCTGATCGATTGTTTTAGGACGCGGTTTTTTGACGAAGTACCTATACCTTATAAAAAAACTTAATTATTTTAAATTGTAAAATCTTACAAATTTTTATACAATATGCTTGCATTGTTTTAGAATACACTTCCAGGGCTCAATATAGTATTTCAATTCTTTGTGAAATCTAAATTTAAATTAATTTTAAACAATTAAAATGTTATCTTTTCCACTATTTATATTACTATCCATTTTAAACACAAATTATTATATCAGGCACGGACACGCACAAATAACATGAAAAGTTTATTTATAGTGTGACAACTAAAATCAATATTACATTCATTATTTATTACTAAATTAAATATTATAAAATTTGGTTGTTGACGTTATTAAGTGGTAAATTGTATGTATTAGTATAATATAATTTTAAAAAAATATAGCAGTAAGTATTTGAAGAACTACTCATATATATCCTAATAGTATGGAAATAAGGAAAATATAACACGGGACAGAGCATTTAAACAATCCGGGACGGAACTCAGATATAGCCCATTGAGAATACACCGCGGCCAACTTAAATTATCAGTTATTCAATACATGGCCAACCCAACGCACAGTGGAACCAGTATCGGCGGTATCGATGGCAAGGTGTAATACCATGGGGATGCGCAGAAACGGTATTTTTTCTCGCTAGTCAATGTGTGGAGAACACAACACAACACAACTGTTTTTTTAAAGATTTCTATATTTTTTTATATTTGCATGACGTGAATAAGTTTAATAGGAATAACCATGCACAAATATAACTTACTATTTGTTTTATTTTATATTTTCGAACGTGAAAAATGTATTTGATAAAACCTATCGAAATACAGACATTTTTCCTTACTTGTAGATACGAGGTGCAACTATATAGAATTTATGCATACCAAGTAACAACAGAAACTTCATCACTTCATCAGTAATTACAATATCGATAATAAAATCTCGAAAATAACTGTTTGATTTTTCAAGTTATAATGCAATACGACAAGTACTTGCCAAATTATTGATTTACAAAATGTAAAATTATTAGAAATATTTTAGAATACAATAAATTCTTCGAATAGTTATCAAATGCTGAAATATCTGTTTATAAATAATTATTTCTAATTCTGAACAATATTACATTAATGTGCAAAGTTTTAAAATACTTAGTAAAATCTATTATTGTTGTCTTATTAATAGATGGTCTTTACGTTAGAACTCTACTATTTATTATTTTTACAGAAAACATATTATCCACAGATTCAACATGAAACCTGATTTTTCATCGTTCCCGAAAACGAAAATATCGTGGGGAAACACACATCAAAAAGACAAAACCGACATCGCTCGATTGTTATCGTAAATTCACTTCACATCAACATCAATTTTTAAACATGTGATTTGCTATTGGATTCAATATAACCTATTGTTATATTATAATAATATAATATAGTTCAACACAATCACAATATGTATGGAAAACACGATGGTGGCGTGTACTAAAATCGACACATAAAATAGAGTCAAGTTACATAAAGTTTGACACATAAATCCCTTGGAATCCGAAAACAAAATAATACAAACATAAATCGGCAAATCTATAACTATGTATGTATATGTAAATGAATATACGTGGGGGAAAATCACTCAACCAGTTGGCACCAAATTGTACCTAATTTTAAACCATATCTCATTGATGAGTAGGAATTAGTTTGTGCAGTTAAATATTGCCCTCCTCACATCACTCGAGAAAATGGACTTCTATAATTCTACAGGTGCATAATATTTTAATACTGGATATCCATATGAACGTACACAAACGCATAACACCATAGTACATGGCGTACTCGTGGTGATTATTAGTCTATAAATGATGCGAATTCGAGTTAGTGGGAGGGCAACCGATATTTTAGATATAATTAGAACACGCGTGTTTGCTATTGTAATGGTTGGGAATATAAATAAACGGTTTCGGGCAGAAGTAACAAACGATATGCGACGACTAAAAACACATACATAACACACTAGCGAGCGCGAATAGGTGCGGGACGGCGGCGACCATTACGCGTTAATGGATCTAAAAAAACTCGATTTTCCACGAGAGCTGTAGTGGCGTAGTACCAAAATACACACTACCGTAATTTATAAAACATACACGCATACAGAAGTATGTTATAAATTAATATAATATTATTAATATTATATTGTATCACGTCCAAGTCATCCCCGAGGGATGAGTTTTGGGTAAAAACACGTCAGGGGGTGTGCTAGGAGAGGGAAACGAAACATTTATCGGCCTGGGCGAACCAGAGCACCATCTATACCGTGCACGTGAATAACAAACAAATGCGACGACCCATGCGTATTATTATTATTTACGTACGCGGTGCCGGTGTCTGCTCTGTACCTGCGATTCAAACGCAACGCACTGCGGCGTGTTGTTTGTTATTGTGGTACTATTATTTATTATTATCATCATTGCCGTCTACGTACGTAGTGCGCGCGCAATGAAACGAGGGCGGTAGCGGTTGGTAGTGGTGGTGGATTTCCCGACGACTACGTGAGGTATGGGTTTGGGAGGGTCGTACGGACGGACGCGCCTTTGTCGACGAAGTCCGCCGTCGCCGCCGCCTGGTGACGTCACCGTGACACGACGGATGGTGATTTCCCACCACCACCACCACTACACTCATTTTCCGGTCAAAGCCGTCAATCGCGTGAACTGTTCATCTTCACAACATCATTCCACACACAAACCGCCCCCACCTTTAAACCCGAGTCGTCGCCATACATTAATTTCACTAAACACACAGTCTCTTGCGCGACCGAGCTAAAATGATAATATTATCAATGGGGGGAGGGAAAAAACCAGAGAATGATGAAAAAAGTTTTGACGGACGCATGTGGTGATTAAAATTACGATATCGTTATGGTAGTCGGGGTCGGATGAAAAGACGAACTGCGGCGGCGGCTGCTGTGGACGTGCCTCCCCCGTGGGTCGTCATGGCCGACGACGACGATGCGAAACACGCGCACGCGTGCACGCGAAACACATCGGTAGACGCCGGACACGGCGGGTGGCGGTGTCGACGGCGGCCGTGATAATGAAAACACACGGTACACGCGCTCTCGTGCACTCACACGTACAATATACACACACACATATATATACATAATATAATAACATAATACAGCGATATCAAAACGTGAACATGACGTGCTGTAATAGTCCATCGATATAATTTTCTAATTTCTACCACCCGTGCTCGTATGCAGCCGATAATAACTACGATACCCCCTCCCCCCTATAAGATCGTTAGTTTGTTTCGGCGCTTGTGACGGTATATTAATATATTTATGTTATAATTAATAAAAAATGCGTCACGATCAAGATATAATGTATAAAAAATCATCGCTCACCAGACTTCTCGTGGTCAAACCACCGCCACCGCAACTGTTGCTGTCGTCCGACATTATTCCGACACGTAGCCCGGGTGGTGGTTTACCGTCGTGTGGACTGTCGTAAAGGTTCTGCAGTCGTTCGTGAATCTTTCTACTTCCGGTTTTGATTCGTCTCCGAGCTGCATGTGCGCACTAACGCGGCACGTCGCTTGCGATCACTCGCTACTCTGGCGGTGGTTATGAAGACGACGCGACGACGGGGCGAGGTGAATTGTGAAAAAGGTGACGGGCGTACGGACGATCCGACGGCTGACGAGTGTCGACCGAAAACGCGGCGGACATACTGATCGTCAGATCGTCGTGCGGACGTGCGGTGGTGGTGATGGGGCGCCGGTGGCGGTATGGCGGCGGCAATATACCCGACAGCCCCGCCGCACCACCGAGACGCACCCTACCGGCCGCAATCGATACCAATCGGATTGCCACACGAAAATATTATTACGATTATTATTATTACTATTGTTGTTGTTGTTACATATCAGTTATATATATATATATATATATATATATTAGTTGTCCATTATTAATATCTCATTAGTTATTTATTATTAACTAAGTTTTTATTCTACGATCATATTAATTATAATTTATAAAATTATATATATATATATATAATATATAATATAATTACGTATACTTACAAGCGAATTTGTGTGTTAAATTATTCGTATGCCTACAAAATATAAATAAAAGAACGGTGCCGCACGTCCACTAATGTAAATTACTGCAAATCGTATTTTCCCCGATACCACGACAATTATTTTTGAAATTACAAGATACGACTGACATCTGAAATAGTTAATAGTTTTACCATAATATTATCTCTTCTACTACTTAATTACAACTCAATACTAGCTCATGTTTTTACGTTTTACATAGTTAATAATAATTATTATTATATTATAACGGTGTTGTTCGTTAATTTAAAAACTTAAAAAAATATACATATAGGTGAAACACATTGTGAATCTTAAATTTTTTATTTTTCGTTAATTATTAGTGTATTATTGCATACACACTATTGGACTTCGCTGCTAATTTTTTAATATTTTGTAATATTTCAGTTATGAATTTCTTGTACAATTCTTTTACTACTTTTCGCATACCAACTCTAATTCTTAATAAAGTCATTACTCATTAGCCATTAAGCATAATTGGATTGTACTATACTATTATTACTTTAATGTATAGCATTGTAAGCCGTAAGGAATTAATCTTTTGACGTGTTTACCAATATTTTATTGATTAATTTATTACTTATTACTTATTAGTTTATTGCTGTAAATAATGTAGACAGAATTAAGTGTATCTTTGTAATATTTTAGTTTATACTTTAGCATTTCTATAAATGTAATAAACTATAGGCTGAAAATAGTTAGAGGAAATTCACTGCTTTCAAAAATTGACTGACTGTAAAAATAATGTTCCATGTTCCAATGCAACAAAACAAGTTCATGCAAATCAGTCATATCTCATAAACTATAAGTGATTGGAAATTACATTAGAGGTAAAAACATCAGTCATAAAAATCGAAGAATACAATATTCTCAAGGACACAATCTAGCAGCCTTTTTATGTCATATGAGTTACTAACCTACGCACTATAGAACCCTGTTACAGTAAATTTATTTATTTGTCTGTGGTCTGTCTCTTCATCAATGTCAAAAATAAGTTACCATGGACACCGAAATAAATGTTGATGCACATTTAGAATTTATACAAATGTAATAGTTAAAATACTGCTGTATATTTTGTATCACAGTTAAATTTAATAACTTTAGTTGTAGTCAAGATAATTATCTTGTATTTTATAAGATTCCTCAACTACTCAAATGCGTTACCTATGCATGCATAATAATTAATGGATTATGTTATTATGTTACTTTTAGATTAATTAGAATTTAATTGTACGACATACGGTTGTAGAAATATAGAATTTACTATTTATAGTATATGTATTATAATTTTAAATACATATTTAACTACGCATAACACAAAATACAATACACTTGGTTTGAATTAGTTTCATAGTTGCATAAATCCGATAAATGCAATTTATTTTTTTTTTAATTTTAATTATTTAAAATATAGGTACAATCCTATAAATATAACTACAAATCACACAGTCCGTAACTAATTAGTAATTCGTTGAGGACACTAAATCTTATTTTGTTAATTTAACCATGATTATAATTTAAGAACTTCGTATGAATAATAATAAACTCAATATTATTAATATTCACGTTAATATTTACGTGAATATTTAGACGCACATTATTTAATGAGTTGTACCAGATCCCTGAAGGCCTGAACTGGATTTATCACTGTGAGTATGTGTCGATTGTAACCTTCACAGTTCATACTGAATAGTGTATACGTCTAAAATTAATATACATCACTTTTATTTGGCTATTTCAAACATAAATTACTATTTTCTTACAGTTGGAAGTATTCAAAACTATTCTGGAATTTCCTAGCTAGTACGACCTACCGATATTTATAAATATAATAAAATATTATGTTATCCAAATTCCAAACGACATGTATGGACTTTAAACGTATTTTGTCATTATTTGTCGTGAAACATATTTTATATATACTTACCCGAGTTATTATAATTAATATTTAAAATTCAAAATGTTAAATATAAAATTTCTTAGATATTTTAAGATCCACTTTATAGAGTTGTAACGTGTTTCACATTTTAGGTACCTAAATAATTAAATAATCGAAGAACGTTATTACTTTCCATAACCATGCGTCTCCACAAATACGACTATCCGTGCTAAATATACACAGCCAAGCACGACAAATATAAACCAAGAAATACCCCAAAAAAATCATTGAATGCGTATTCTGTTATACATAAACATACAATTTAATTATTACACATAATACAATAAATTATTAATAATATATAATTTTAAAATATTTTTAGATGTATAAAGGGACGTTATATTCGCATATCGCATATGTTGTCTCTGTTTTACTAACGTATATCCTAGCAAATTTACGATTAGTTGAACACATTTGATGTGAGCTTTAATATTGAAATCAATTTACCATTTACCTATTGCCTACCTATTATTAAACTTAAAGGATACAATATTATCTAACATGAGACATATTATGCTTTTATTGATATTGTCGTTTTAAAGTGAGTTATAGAGTATACCTTTGTAAAATATTACAATTATAAAATTATAATATACAGAAATGGGGGATAGATCCCCTCATAAGCTATATTTATACATTGACCTACAAATAGTTTAAATACAAATGTATAAATTATTATCAAACGAAATTTAGTTGTATTAGTATATAATTAGTAATATTACTCGGTAAGTAATAAGTATGATTTTTAAAATAAATGTTTATTTCATTTTCATCGTTATCTTATTGATTTATTTAACACGAGGTGCTAATTAGTAATTACTGACTACTGTACCTACATAATACACACAGAGAGATATGAGATAATAAATACTCCAACAATGGGTAAAATTGCAATCCCAAAAATATAATCTAATAACACAAATTGAAAAATGTAACTTCGAGATTTACAATAATTGGTATGAACGAATAGTGAATGTACGAAGTACGAACGCGCGCTGACAGTACCTGCATTAACTATCGCGACATCGTTTATACACTAAACACTAAAGTACTACACACAGTGTCACTGTAGCAACTTTGTTTTCTAAACACATAATGTTAGAATTTTATATTTTTCAAATCTAAAAATCAAAATGTAGCAAAAAAAAGGAAATCAACTACTAATACCATATTGAATTTATTTTAAAAAGCCTAGACCTGATGTTAATAATAAAATTTTAAATTATTTAAAATTCTAAAGTCCCGGAACTAAATGTTATTGAACTACAATACATTTATTACATTGCACATAATGCATTCATTGCAGACTGCAGTTTATTTTCTAACTATTATTTCATATTAATTATTATCAAAAATTTGAATAAGTATAAAAAAAATAGAATTTTATAATTTATAATATTAATAAAAATTTTTAAAAAAAATTGATTCCATCGTATCTATTCATTTCCTTGTTAATTATTTAAGGGAAATATTCAAATATTATAATTATTAGAAAAAATATGATAACAAATTTGATACATTTTTTTTGTTTATTTTTATATATAATATGAAATAAGTTAATTGATATGTAATGATATATAAAATATAATTATGAGGGAGGCAAAGCCCCCCCCACAAGTTTGTTTTGAATATGTTTTTTATCCCCCCCCCATGAAACATTCTGAATCATGCCACTGTAGTCAATACCAATAAGTACTATAGGGTGCTAGGGGACGACTCATTGCATTAATTTATTTCAACCCCTCTAGAATATGTTGTATTATTATTTTATAAGATAACATTATATATTATATTATAGTAATTCAAAATTTTTGAGACTGATTTTATTTTTAAGTTTATTGAAATATAACATTTATAATCAAATAAGTACTTATTAGTTTTTCAAAATAATTATATATCAATGAAAAATATAATTATTATGTTATAATTTTATATAACCATATATTGGCAATATATTAAACTTTGGTACAATTTATATAATTAATGGTCAATAGTAATCGGTTAACACTAAACTGGTGTTATGCCTTTTTTTTGTATTGTAATTTATAAAAATGTATTAAAATAATGTTGGTAGCCACATAATCAATGATGATTCATTATTTAATATTCAAAACTCAATATAACTTTATTAAAATTATTATGTTAAGCTATTATGTGTACCTTGTACGTAGATACAATTTGATACTTTAATTTCACATGGCATAGACCACAATAATGTGTATTAAGAATATAAGAATGCACTATTTTATAATTGTTTGTAAATATAGGTATTTATAGCGGTCGCGAATACTATATAGCTATGACAGAGGTCTAAAACCATACTCATTCAACCACTTCATGATGATAACTGATAAGACGTAAGTCGTAGTACCACACTAAAGCCCAAAGGTTAAAACCGGCTGTATCTTGTATTATTATATTACAATTTACAATAGTGCATGGTTTATAAATATCCAAATATTGTAGATAGGTACACAAATAATAATTAATATAGAGATGAATATTATTATATTTTGTTCGAATTTATAATTTGTATTTCTATAATGCAACTACGTTTACACCAAAAATTTGAATTACATAGATTTGTTATAAATCGGCAAGAAAACATAATATGCCCAAGTGGCTAAGTATTTAAGAGGACATGCAATCTTATCTTAAAATCTACCACTTCCATTTTTAAAATGGTCGAAATTCATTTTTAAATTAAATTTAGAAAAAACCTACGAGATTCATTATGTAATATATTTTTAATTTAATAATAGTCAATATGCAATTCTCTATAGACTATAATATTAAACATAACAGTTAGATTTTCAGTACATGGTATGAATTTGTAAAACAAAGATAACAACGTGTTACGTATGTTATATGTTATGTATTTTTTTTAAATAAGATTGTGAAATTTTTCTAAGTAATTAATAATTTGATTTTCGAGATGAAAACATTTTAATTTATATCAATATTCAATATAACATAACAAACATACACAGTGGCGAGGCGAGCTATTTTAACACAGGAGCAACGATTTTAGTCTACCCGCCCCACCCAATATATTTTATCAAACACAAAATAGATGTGTATATATTATATTAAATAAAAAAAACATTGATCACTTTAACGTACATAATATATTTATATATTATATTAATTTGTAATTTAATAATATGTATAATATATTGCATGGACCTGCATATATGCTTGTAGGAACAAGTAATAATTCATCATTTTGGTTGGTATAAGCATTGATTTTGTTACAGAATTGATAAAATAAAATTATAAAATCAATCAAAAATGGTATACGTATTACCTAAGTGTATCCAACAAAATGAACTGACAACACGAATTGAACGAACAAATTTTAAATCAAATATGCTCGCTACTTTAACGTCTTAAAATTAAAAAAAAATATATACGAGTGTTAATTAAATCTAAAAATTACAACAGTCCCGTTTTTAAATAATATTGCAACGTTTATGAAACATATTATTATTGTTCATAAATTATTTACTAAATTATTATCTACTACCTACCTACATGTGTTTATTGTATGTTTTATACCTACTTGCTAATTTGCATGTATTTATATTTTGTGTTAATTTTAATTGCTATAATTATATTTTATATAGATTATTTAAATTTAACTAATTATCAAAATGATGACTTATTTAAAACTATATACCTAAACATTAAAAATATTTGAGAAACTTCAAAAATTAAATGTTGAAGTGTACCCAGTTACATACCATACATTCTTAATTTATTTTTTTTATACATTTTTTAAATCGTACCAACAATCCGACAATATTTGTGAAAGGGAGGAATACAATTTTGGCAAATTATACTGATTACCTTACATCATAAGCCTTCGTAATTATATTTCAACTATTGAGATGAGTATAATATTAATACCTACCCTACAATCTACACGTATAAAATATGTATGTAGACATGGAAACAAATTGATCGATCAGTGGTTCATTATTGTACGGTAATATTATAAAATGTAATATATTTGTGTAATGAACAATGATGTTTATTATGAAGTAATATTATCCAAATTATGATATTGAGCTGGCATAGAGGATTTGGGTTTTTACATAATTTTTATAAAATATTTAATATACTATGGTTACACACGTGTTGACGTGTTGTCTCTGTCTTACTAACGTACGTCATAACAAATTTGCGTTCAGCAAAACACATTTTGTGATGTTAGCTCAATATCAGAGTAAATTTACCTATCATCAAATTTAAAGGTAAGAATATTATCTAGAAAATTACAAATGCTTTTATTGATATTATCATTTTTAAGTGAGTTATAGGTATGTAAAATATTATAACTTTGAAATGTTCATGACTCACTTTAAGCATAAGTAATTTTCTATATTTCACTTTGAAATCTGATAATAGGTAAATCGTAAGTTTACACTAATATTAAAACTTACGTCACAAAATGTGTCTGCTGAACTCAAATTTGTTATGATGGACGTTAGCAAGACAGAGACAACACATGTGGGTATGGCATGGCGACATGGCGTCCTATTTAATAATAATAATACAGTAGGTTCAATTTATTTTTGCCGAAAACTGAATTTATCATAATATCATCATTGATTATAATTTATAAATACTACTAATACTAGTATTTATAATTAATGATACTATTAATCTTTATATATTACAATTAATAGTATATATTAACATAATAATATTATATTATTTACTTTATGAGTCAATGTCCCATTGTTACGAACTGTAGTCTGTAGAACGATAATAATTGGTTCGCAGTATAAATAGGCAATAGTGTAAAATTAATTTTAATGTCTCGAAAATATCGTCGTATTTATAAATAAAATGTATTAATTAAATATTAATATACGTAAAAGTTTCAAGTCCCGCGAATAATATTTTTGGATCAGGACAAATAAATCATTATTCTTAGTTTTCATTGTCCAAAAAATCTATAAAATTTAGTACAAGGTTTACTTAATGTTGTACTTATCGTAGTAAAAAATAATGAGACGTTAAAAGGTTTTTAACTCAATAAAGAGAAACCGTCAAGAGAATCGAGTAAATTATTCGATGTGTGTTCTTTAAAACAATACTGAAAATAAACAGACTTAGTCAGATATTACACGAATATTTTCTATTTCAACATATTTGATCGGTAGTACATTTTTTTTAAGTGATGTTTAGGAATTAAAAACAAATAAGGAAATCTCACCGCATGAGCGTTTTAAATTCCTATTTTCCGGTTTCCAAATGTATATTTTAATTTAACCCTATAAAACATTAATACCTTATACAATTTTAAAATAATTTTGTTATTTGTATTCTTTCATTTTTGGTACTTACTTTTTAATATCGGCTAATATGAATCTATTATAAATATTAAATACTCATGTTTTGATAATTTCCAATATTGATTAATATGGATTTAATTTGAATAAAGCCATCATAAATTATTTAATTATTCGAATATTTTTTTCATTGATAAAATACTAGTTAAATGTATTTCCAACTAACATAATCGTACTATGTACTGGTAACCAAAACGGACGGATACAATATTACAACATGGATATTAAGGTGTTTTTAAGTTATGTATTTTAAAAATCTTTTTGTAGATTACTGGGTCTCATTGAGATAACTCGGAGAACTATAATATCGTATGCCTTTTAAATCCACTAAATTAATTTTAGAGTAAATAATATGAACATAGAATTTAATAATTTATAAAAATATATATTTTACTATAATTTTAATACGAGTATAATGTATACTAATGTATTGTATACAATAGATATAATGAAGTTTCAATTTTTTTCTTCTTTTTTTTTTAATGTTTTTAATAATTGTCAGTGAAATTTGGTGCTCATTTTTATTGTTGTTTAAATGAAATACCGTTTTAATATTTGTTTACAATTCCAAAAAATAAAAAATTTTTGTCGGGGACGGATAGGGTTTAATAAACGGCGGCGAACGTTCGAAATCGATCCCCCGCAGGCATACCCCACACAAAACATGCACTACGACGACATGATACGATGTATAGAGATCGGAAACACGTGTGTGTGTGTGTGTGTGCGTGGGTCAAGGCGAGCAGTTAATGGGACCGATTTTGGTACTCAACATGACATGTACAACAGGTCACGTTGAATTTTTTTTATAATTTTTTGTGGGCATGGTGTGTGTGTGTGTGCGTATGACTCGACGCGTGCAATCATTTGGACGACGGTGGTGGTGGTTGTGATCAATGATAGGGTATACCCACCCCCATCACGGAACCGTCCAAGATCGCCGTTAACGCCGAGGTAGCCATATGGCCGATTTGTCGTTCGGCGCCGTGCCCAGTCCCCGACGATAACGAGTAGATCGTGATTATATATACGCGTTGTTTGTAAAGAAACATCACATGTGAGAGCGCCGTCGATAGCTGTTCTGTAAACACCGTTGTACTGATTCCGTACAACAATACTCTGCACGCACTCTACCGGTTTAAACATCACGTTTCGTCGTTGGACTAGTCATTTTTTAACTTTAACAATATAAAAAACAGTGTTTTAGTGTTAACCGTATATTGTACTAAACTATTATAAATATATTTAAGGTTCATATCAAGCAACCATTTTTTTAACTTTATTAAAATGTTTTTACTACTGTCACCTACGTGAAATAGATGTTTATACACAACATTTTTTAGCATTGTATTACTGATAATTTTATACTTAACAAGCATTTTACAAATATAATACAATTATTATCCACTGCTTAAGGCTGGGCTATAGGTTTATCAAGGGACAATCATAGATATTAACAACATAATTAGTTCATTTACAATAAAAATAATATTTTAAACGAGTTCATAAAAAAAGTGTTCCTATTTAATGAATATTAAATAATCAAATAAATATTAAAGTAAAAAATAAAAAAATATTAAAAATTTAAAAGTATGTATGTATAAAATATTACAATGACGCGTAACTCGCAGCTATTGTTTTAACAATTATACGGCACACATAATACCTCTCACTATACATGTGAACAAATAAAGTCACTCATGTAGAAACGACAGTTTTAAAGTACCTATGCATAATGCATAGTATGTTGTGTAGTATACCTAATTTTCTTTTTTAGTTTTGAAAAGTTTTAAACTGTAAATACTTAACAGGAAGGATACTTTGACTATGGACATTTTGAATTTATTTTAAAAATTAGGACGATTATACTTATTCACCTAATATACAAATATACAAGTTCCTACTTGTGTTTAATGGAAATTATAGTGTTTATTTTTATTTGTTTAAATTTAAAATTGCATGGATATATTACTAAAATGTAGTGATTAAGTATCAAAAGCGTTTTAGATTACTTCATTTTTTTTTAGTTAGTTTAGAAAAAAATTTATTGTTATGTTTTAGAAAATAATTTTCTCCTAGAATAGTATATCTAGAGTAATTTAGATTTAGATTATTTATTTACTGTTTCTAGATGTTTTTAATTTGGTTTTATGAAATTTAAAAAGAAAACCCGTATACTTTCAGCTTTGATTACGATAATATTAAATTTATCTTCGATATAATTTTATAATATATAAATTACCTATATAATATTTAAATGTTCTTCGAGAACTTTGTTGATTTCTTTTCACGCCTGTTGACTGTATATTATAGTCTAGTACTTTATGACAGACTTGTTATATACTCTGGTCACCATTGCAATAATGCATTGGCCCACATTATGCGATTTAAAAGACATACGAACATCGGAATATATCGATATATTTGTTAATAGAAAACTAGAATATCCAAATGCTCGGTACTAGGGGTGATAGTTATTTTATCATAATTTTAGTCGAGTATAATACGTAGAAACTGTGCTGACATGTCTAACTGCAATGTTGTTATAGCTTATTTTTTAGCTCGTATATCACAATAACAAATACATTTTATTTCCAATTTTTGTTAATATTAATATCTACGTTAAAATTTCTAGATAATTATTTGAGCATTATTTCTTAATAGGTTAATATTAAACAGATATTGTTTAAAATAAATATTTTTTCATTATATCGACCACTATAACAGATATTATAAATAGTAACCATACTCGTTAGTAACTGCATGTACATGCATTTAAAAAATGTAAGGGTCTGTTTTAAGATTATTTTTTTCAAAAGGTAACAGATCATAAATGCATAATTTTAGAGAATTAACATCTGGGACTTATTAAAATATTATTGACTATCATTAAGTTGGTTTTAAAAAATTATTTCATTTTAATATTTATAATTTAATGAAACTAAACATCATTAGATAGGTTATAATTATAGTACAACAATATGTTTTTTTTATTAGTAACAAGAAGTACCTTAGTTACGTTTTATTAGTTATTATACATTTCTATGTAACACTAAATATATGTATATTTAGAGCCGCCCTAGAGCAATTCGTATTCGGTACTTCTTATCAATAAAGATTTGTTAAAGCAACATAACATATTATATTAATTCATGTATAATACTTACTATAATATGAATATTGAAAGCCTGGAGCAAAAGTCCCATTTGCACCTATGTTAATCTGGCCCTGTGTATATTATACATAATAATATATAATATCTTCTTAATTGGCTATCAATGCTAATGACATTAAAAATAATTACTGCAGCTATTCTATTCACTTCGAAGGTGTCAATTGACGATTTTTATGTGTAGCTTGTGTTGGTACATAATAATATTATGGAAGCAACAGCGATCTTCATAATATATTCTGAGTAAAATTATATTAATTAAAAACGCAATCAAAATTGTTTGGGGGGTATTTTTTTATTTTACTTTAACATGGTCGGAATTAATTTTTGCCGGTATAGTCTTTTAGTTACTCTCATTTTGCGAATTGAAATAAATTTAGTTGTTTGTACACCAAGTACACCATATACAATAACTTAATCTGGACAATTGTTTAATGTTTAATAGACTTCAATTCCAGTAAACCATACTCGTATGTAAACTAATGGTATTATTTAATGTACATAATATATTTATCAAAATATAAATTGACATAACAATACTTTGAGACATGTGATTTTGTGTGGCCAAACGCCTAAACACCTATTTTTCAAAGCCGAAAGCTTTATTAAAGTAAGGATTGAACAAGATTTATAACAATGCCTTTTATAGATATAATTAACTTTGAATAAATTATAAATAAAAAAAATTACAATTCTGTACAAAAAATTTCTATCAAACTATTTATAATATAAATACATTACTTTATAATTACGTATTATAAATTATGTACAAAACATATTATAATTTATATAGTAAAATTAAATACAAATAAATTAATTACTTTTCTTTCCTCGACACTTAAAATATTTTCTCTCCGATAAGAAATATTATAACAATAATACAATTTTATTGATTTTAAAAGTTATTAAATTGAACACATCTATATACAATTAAAATTAAAAAAATTTTTTTGTAAATTATAAAAAATTTAACTTACAATACTTAAGAAGTATGAAATACATTTTAAGCAGATGTTCAAAAGAAACTAGTATACAATGGCTAAATAATATAAAAATATTTAATAATTTCTGATTTTGAGCAGAAATATATTATTCATGAAAAAATTTAGTAATAAATAATTTAAGTTTTAACTGTTTATTAAGTTTGAATATTGCACTGGTCCCTATAGATATAATTACAATTTTACAACACCATTGATTAATAGCATTTTATATTTTAAATTTGGTCATTGTATAATGACCTGAACTTATTAGTTTCATTCAAAGTTGTATAATTTTGCTAAAGACTATAAATTAATTTTTTTTATAAAAACTACAAAAAGTATGACATTTTGTTTTATACTAACAAATAACTAATTGTACTAGTACGACCAGAATTAAGTTAGCCTAAGTAAACTTATTACATATACTATTATAACAAGACAATAAGTAATATCGGAGAGAAAACCTTCAGTAAATATACGTGGTAAGGTGTGGAAAAATTATCAAATACCAATCTACATTGGAGTTATCGAGATGTGGACGTTTGTTTTAGCGACAGATGACTATTCTGATCTGACCATCGCTTTAATAACTGTTTTCGTTTTGTATTACGAATACAAAATATAATATAATATTTAGATTTTTTTTGTTGTTGTGACCAAAAATGAATTATTTTACGAGGAAAAGCATCGATGCATATGGATATTATTAATTTTCATACATAATAACAAACATTAGGTCAAGCCTCAAGCGTAATGCAATATATAACAGGATTAGAGTAGTTGCATAGTAATATCGTATATTTTTCCATACGAACTTGTTCATGAATACCAAATAATTTAGCGAAATAATAAAAAAACAATAATGTTGTGTTTTAAAATCCAATTACTCTGTTCTGATTAAACATCAAAATAAATATAAAAATTGTAAAAACAAGTATGTTTTGTGTGGGGATAAAAATAATCCTAACAAACCGAAGATATTTTTTAAATAGTTTGTGCTTTTTTATGCTGCGAATCACGATTTTCAACTAATATATGGAATACTTGTGTATATAAGATACACGGTTTGTTTTGAAATTAAATGTTTGTACGTTTCATATAACTTAACCTTACTAAAAAAATAATTACACAATGTAAAATAATTTGTTTCAATTAATTATTATTTCGAAATAATATTTTAGATTATTTTATAACTATTCACAATGTGAACACCAGACTTTAATCATCAATGAATCCGAAATACATTCTAAAAAAAATATTTATTGCCATTTCCTACCTAACCAATTATTTTATACGTTTGCGTAAAATATAACTTGTCTTAACACTTTAATAGACTTTAAATAAATACTAATAAAAAACATATTATTATAAACAATTAATATTTACCTACTTAATAAGTAGTAATTAAGGTATCGGTAGAAAAATATGCATTTCTATGTCAATAATTATAACGGAAATCTGTTTAAAACTGAATTATTGGTCCCTATTTTTAACATATTTGACGGCAAATGTTTATGGTACGTAGCACAATGCTAGAATGGCAAATTTGAAACTGTAACATTCTGTTCCAAGAACTTAAAAATAAATTCGTTTGTTACTAAAATATTAAGGTATGAACAATTATAATATAGTCATGATAAGACCATGCAACTATCCTGTTTTGGTAAAATTTCGTATTAACCAAAACAACAACAACAACAACAACAACAACAACAACAATATTAATAATAATAATAATAATAATAATTTTTATAACAGTATTTAATAATAGTAATAATAATAATCAGTAAAATTTTATTTTAAGTTTCGGGTTGCGATACCAACGAAAAACAACTCTTAGATATAGTTGGAAGTATGTCAGGTGAAGGTGTTTGTGATGAACTGCCCCCCAAACGGACGTATTGTCCAAAATTTCTTAGTATTGAATTGGAAAACGGCATGTTATCTATCGACAAACACCTTCTCCTTCCCTGAAGTCCTCTGTGTATGATCATACTATTTTCGTCCAAAGATCTTCTGCTCAAAAGCCCTGGGCCAGCGTGGAGGTCGTTGTGGCTAGTGTGTCCCACTAACATTTCTGCTTCCCAGTTCTCCCATCTGGGTGGAAACTCCTCTTCTTCGTCGTCCGTAAAATTCATATCAATTCTGGTCTCGTCATGTTGCCACGACGGTTCTGGAATAATCGAATTGGGTAGGTCTCGGAGTTCCATTTTCTCTTCTTCCGATCGGTCTTCCCAAGATTTACTAGATAACAACGCTGGGCTGTTAGAATTTGGGTTGTAATACCTAGGATCGTCCATTCCAAATGGCGATAAACTGTTTAAAGAAGATATTTTTGGACACATGACTGTATCCACAGAATCATTTCTCTGAAATTCATTACAATTAATTTCATGACTGTAAGAACATTATACAGAGTGTAACAGAGAATATTGGCAAATACAACGAATTATGTAGATAATTAATTTTATTTTAATCAATATTTAAAGAAAAATGTTTAGATTAATAACTCATTAATAGCCTTAATACTTATGTATTCAAAACAATTTTATTTTTTAAATGTTGATTAGAAAAATAACTATTATTAAATATTAAGCTAACTAATATTATATTTGTCAGTATTCTTTCTTTTACACTGTGTATTATAATAAAACTCACTATAAATGGATTTTCTTCGTCTTCTTCTATATTTTTTGAATAATTATCAAGTAATGATCCTAATTTACCTTCGTCAATAGGTTGATCACACAGTTTCTAAATATCCACGAATTGATTTTAAAATATAATTATCTAGGAATGTAAAAATAAGAAGTTACCTGATTGAATTGTTCACAAAGTGTGCTTATTGTATAATCTCGTTTGTTAATTTCAGATTCGAGTTCATCTATTTTATCACGATATTTTCCTTCAATATCATTCTGAAAATAATATTATTTAATATTAAACATAATGTATTAAAGTAATTTAAGTATGCAAGCAGTAAAAGTAAGTAAATAAATCAATTTTAACGACATTAGTCGTAAAAGTAGTCATCTTATCCAATCGGGTAAATGTTATAGGTAAATAATAATTTAAAAGATATTTATCAGGTAAAAAAATGTATCTTAATAATTTTTAGATAAATAGATTAATAAAAAGAATGTAAAGAATAATATACACATATAAAATGATTTGTCTATATTAAAAAAAAAAAAATTATATAATATTATTGTACTTACTAAACATTTCTCGACTATTGTTTTCACACCATTCAATATTTCATCGTAACAGTTTTGTCGAATATCTGGCTGACTCGACACGTACTGTACAGTGTTGGTAGACATTCGTTTGGACAGTTTTGTATGCTTTGAAGTTTTTTGGGAAGACTCTATTAAGTCAGTCTTATGAGACAAATCAATAGATTTTATAGGTATAAGATCGGGGTTTTTACACTGTGAGGGTATGTTGTCGGGAAACATAAACAAGGAGGTACAAGAATCTGGCGATGATTCTATTGTGCGACGTTGGTTGAACGTAACGTTTCTAGTCATTTTGGAGTGTCTGGCAGCGTATCCTTCTATGGTCTGTGAATTCATCAATTGGTTCACTTTTTCGTTACCGAAACAGTTTGATGATAATTTCTTAAGTATATTCTTAAGTCGTATTCGTTCAGCAGTTTCGTTACATTCGTCTGCTGGTGATGTGCTGCAGCTCAACGATTCTGGTTTTCGCGAATTTCGGTTTCTTAGTACCACCTCCAAGGCAACCGCTTCTGAGTGACTCCGTGTTAACTGGTTGCCATACGAAACGTCCAAAGTCCTGCAATCAGATGAATCCAGGCTGGAACTTCTCAAAAACGCCTTCTCTTCCAGTTCCGCTAGCTTTTGACGTTCGTTTAATATCTTCAATTTCTTAACGAATGACAAACCGGAATACTCCGGCGACAGATCGTTGATCGATTTGTAACATCTTTTCGTGCCATTTAAATGCAGCACTTTTGGCCTATGCACTATTCTAATATCACATTTTTCCTTATTAATATTATTTTCAGTACATTTATTGTTTAAACTATTGTGAGCCGATATGTTTTGAGCAATCAATGAGCCCTGCTTATATTGGTCATCTAATTTTTGGCACATTACAATAAACTTGTTTTCGCAACCACCACTATTTATATTTGAAACATCGGCGGTGGATTTCAAGTTTGATTGAAGAGACGACGTTTCGCGTAGGACTTCACTATCGGCTTTTAAGTCTTGCAACTTGGCTTTTGGAGTAAGCACCGTTGCTTTTTTCAAAAGCGTCCACAATTTTGTATTCGTCGTCGGCTTCCGTTGCCTGGCGTGTACCTCCGATAATCGTTGCTTTAAGCTTATACTTTTCGCATTTTCTTTTTTAGGAGTTTTTAATTTCACATTTGATTTTACCTTAGGTGTACTTTCAGTCAATTCTAGATCGACTTTCTTCGGTTTATTTTGTGTCACCATTTCTTGGTCATTTTTTTGTTTAAGAATCAATAGCCTCTGCAATAATGGAAGCCCGGCGCCGATTACTTCTTGGTTTATCGATTCTTTTCTACCCGTTTCTGACATACTAGGTGGTGGTGACAGTAAACACTTCTTAAACTCATTAGCCCTAGGTTCTTTATCTGATTTAGCTTTATTTAGTATTGGAATACCCGGTGATATCGGCCTCGGGTCTTCATCACTGTGATCAGTTCCTGAAGCTAACTCATCGCTCCATACCCGGGGCATTCTTCTTAAAATACTTTTACTACTGGTATTTTCTGATTTGCGACCACTACTGGTTAATGGTTGCAACTCCATGCTCTCTTCAACTACAGCTCTGTAAAATTTAAAGATAACTATATTATATATATATATATATATATATTTATAAAGATCAATATGTGTCTCCATGATATTATTATGATACATGTATAAGTTATAATACTTATAACTAGAGTTAGGATGTTAATGAATTTTGCATTTTTTTGTTTTTAACGTCATCTTTCAACATTTTAAAGTCATTTTTTCATATTTCGGGTAATTTTTTGTAGTTTTAGTACAATCTGGGCACATTTTTCTCAAATTTTAGATTTAGAAAATGTGTATAATATTCAAAAAAATAATTTTAATACTATTATTGAAGAGTTTTTGTTGTTATTAAATTTAACGCGTACCGATAAGATTTACTGCTTGAGTGTTATACATTGATTAAACAAGTGCTCTTTCAGACATGCGCCGATCATACACGCTTATCGAGTAATATATTATTTTAATTGTATGGAATAAAAAATATATATTATTACATAAATATTATAATTCATATTTTAAATAACCTAACCTTATTATCACACCCACATTTCTAATAAAAATTATTATACATAAAATTTTTTTTCACTTATTTAATTAGATTTTTTAGATCATTTTTAAGTTAATTTTTTGAAGTTTTTAGGACATTTTTGCATTTTTTTTAGGGCATTTTTGTGTGTTTTTTGATTATCAACATCCTAACCCTACTTATAACTAATACTTTATATGTATACAAATTAAAAAAAATACACTTTCAATTTATTTTATTTTATTTGTGTAGTTTCATTATAAGTTGACTTCAGTCTACTACAATAGATATTACTTAATAATGTTTTATGTAATTTTAAAAATATTTAAAATTAATTATACCTATTTACTTTACTGAACACTTTCATATAAATTATAAAAATATGTATACATTTATTTGAAGTAATTCAAATATTAAATACATTTTAATTCAAGCTGTTATACTTGAAACTAATTGTATTAGTATGATAAAATGGTTTTTAATAATGTATTTAAAATTATTTAAAATTAGGTTTATCTCACCTAGTACCACGTCGTCCTTTTGAAAATGCATTTCGAAGTCCTTTAACATCACAACGAATTTTTTCCACGATTCCACTACAATTTTCTGCAGCTTCAGCCCGAGATTTTATCCGATCTGCAACTGATGGTTCACAAATAGTTTTTATAAATATGTCATAAATGCCACAAAAAAGCCAATTAATATTACCTACCAATCTTATTTGCATTCCTTGCTTCCATCAGACGCTTTCTGCCTAGTGTTTGAAGAATATCTTGTGCTTCTGGGTAGTCTTTCATAGCGGCAAGAACGTCTTCACGAGATAAACTAAATAACTCTGAATATCCAACTGATCGAACATCAGCAGTCCTCCTAAGAGTTAATTTATAACATGTTTGGTTTATATTTAATATATTGATAATCAAATATAATTACCAAATTAAAGATAACAATATTGTGCAATATAGATTTAATATCTCAATTATTTTTACAGTTCGTAAAATAAATAATAAATAAATATTTATAATATGTATATGATTTGAGTGTGGATATGCTGTCATTAAATTTAATAAAATACATACTTATTAAATCCGTCCAAGTTGAGAATTCCTATTTCTCCAAAGAAATCACCAGCTTTCATTATCGTCAAAACATGTCCAGTTTCACTGCTGTATATGCGATATAGCAAAATAAATCACAATTATAATTTTTTAAATATTCAAATCATTTTTTTTTGTTTATATGTATACATATATACATATATATTATATAATGTAAAATATATTCTAACCTAATAACTTCTAAAATTCCGTCTGCTATGATGAACATCTCTCTGGCCACTTCTCCCTTCCGACATATTAAATCCCCAGGTGTAAATATGTAAGCTTTCATTTTGAGAACTAAATCGTGTAAGAATTCTGGTTGGCATTCTTGAAATATTGTAACCTAAATGAGATTACCAATAATAATGTAAATATGTACCTATTTTCAGTATGTATATTATTTTATTATAAGATTTAGTTGGAAATTACTTTTTTCAAAACCGCCAGATTGACGTGCAACGCCAGTTCGGTTTTCAATTTATCCGGAAGAAGACCCAGCGCCGTGTTTATATCGCCGCCACCTTGAATACGTCCCCTTCAACAAACCGGCAACATGCACAAAAAAACATGTTTTTAGTCTTATCGCGTGCGTGTGCAAAACGTGAAATAGGAAATAATCAATCATTTGATTTTGACATATCTGTACACGTGCCAATGTATACGCGGGACTGGATTTCGAATAAAACGTTTTAAGGGCGTTATAGCTCGATCGAATGAATGTATTGAGTTACATATGACAGCGCGCCAAGCCGACGAGAGTTATATATTTCATATAATACACATTATACCTAAATGTGATGAGTGTATAGAATTTCGAAACCGCCCTTCTAATTCAATTAGTTGGGTACACAACATACAATATATTCACCTGGACCACGAGTAGTCGTACCATCTCAGCACTCTTTTTTTCATGCCACTCGGCACCTTGTGATGTCGCATGTATAGCTTGGCACCATCCAACAACCGTTCAAACTCTAATCGGTTTGCATTTCTATTCGTTATCACGTTGCCCACCTGCCCTGAAAAATATAAGGATATCAATAAACACCTTTGGGTCGACGTACAACGTTCTCTATACACTGCCCAAGCGCATAAACAACATACCGACGATAGTGGCGAATATAAAGACTCCAATCAAGTAGCTTACTATGGTGAAAACGTACCTAAACGTAAAAATAAAAACAGGAATCTAATGAGAATGCTTATGTTTCGGTTTGGATTTATTTGAAAACAACAATGTATGTATACGTTTCCAACTAGAATTTATAGTACCATCCAAGTGGTATTAATAAATACGATATATAATAGATATAACTATGGATATGGTAAATATTTATAGGTAGGTACTTACTCGGCATTAGTTTCTGGTGTGGGTAGATCGCCGATTGTAGTTAGCGTCAGCGTTGACCAGTACAACGATCCCAAGTATTTTCTGGTCAACGTTGCGTAGTCACCCGGCTTGTACGGGTACACCCAATCGCCTTTGAATCCTTCCGCTTCGGATAACAGATAATAAAAACATCCGAACCAATGGGCCAGTATCAATAAAATGTGAATCAGATTGATTACTCTCCATAAATTTGGGTAGACCGTTCTTGATTCCACCATGTAATAATAGTCGTACACCCTATATACCTGAATGAAATTATGATTTAGTTTTCCATAGTTTAAATAAAAGAACAATGATAGAAAGTATAATTCGATTACTTACTATTATATTATATACAATTTTACAACATGAAAATCATTATTTTATTTTACATTTTGAGGGTAATGCTAAAAAGCTTTTGATTTAACAATGAGTGGTTTTTAAACATTTGTAGGGTATTCAACTAGAAAGTTAATGTAGATTGTACTGTAAGTACATAATATAACAATGCAAAATATCAATTATTTTCACAAATACATTTAGCATACTGCAAAAACATTTTCACTCAGAACCGTATTAAAATTAGATGACAATGGCTTATAAATGTAAAATAACAATAAACCATTCCAAGTAGTCAAAAAAAAAAAAGACTTTCGATATTATATTGTATAATTTATAATATTGTGTAAAGTTTATTCGTTTTTTTTCTAATAATATTTAAATAATCAAATTGAAAGTTATATGTACCTATACATTTTGATATTTTGTAATAAAAGTAAAAAATACCAATGTTATTTTTACGTAAATATGTTTATTTTGTATGATAAATTTAATACTGAAAACCTACAAAATGTAGGGGATAAGGGATACCTATATAGTCTAGTAGCTACTACTTCAAGTTTCAACCTATCATAACAAAATTAACATTGTCAAATATTGATCGTATAATAAGGGCTTTTGACGATAATTTAGAATTTAATATAACAATATGAATACAATGCATAGGTATACCTTCTAAAACAAATTTAACATTTAAATAGTTTAAAATATGTATACAATTAATCTATTAATACCTGTCAGCATGGATTAATTATAGGTATCTATTACCTATATTATATAATTAAATTGGCTTAATTAATTTTAACGACAAACCTGCAATTTTGACATAGGTACTATAGGTACCTATATAAATAATATAATGATTATAATAATAATACCTACAAAACATTAATTTAATAATAAATACGTAATAACAAGAATAGAATAAAAAATAATAAATAAAAAAAATTAAAAGCTTATTTATATAATATTTTTTAATTTAGGAATGTATTATATTGGTAACTAATATAAGGTACGTGCATTCACATAAATTAATATTTTTTAAATATTTGTCTAAAATGCTTCAACATTAGTATTGTATGATTTAACATGCTGTACATACTACAATATTTGTGAATAACACTTTATATGGACTGGTTAGATGATGCTAATATATTTGATGACTAAAATGTTTATGTATTATTATAATATTTACAGTACCTATTTCAACATAGAAGTAGACGATTTAAATTTATAACAAACGAATTAATTAGGTACATTATTACAAAAATGAATGATTTATGATAGACACAATCTATAGGAAGGTGAAATATTATTTAAGGTTGATAAATTATTGTATTTAAAAGGTGATTCTGAGTAAAGATAATGGCCTTGTGGGTTTTGCACAAAAACGATCAATATTTTGTTAAAAATCGTGATAATTTCTTACATTTCTTCACAGTTATTAATTTTTCTTTACTGTTTCACTCTTTAAAGGAATAATTTATGTCCAATTTATAATAAATATAATACCTATATAGAGTATTGTGAGTTAACTTTTTAAGTTTCTTTTGTATGAAAAGGGTATTTTTGTAAATATCTATGAAGAAGGTAGAACATATATGAATACATTTATTAGAGTAAGGTTTAGAAATTATGAATATGGATTTATTTGTATAAAATTCCCATTTTACATAAAATATTTTATCAACGAACAATATTAGCTGAACACAGACATGTATTACCATTGAAAATAACTTTAATTGTAACTAAAATAGTAAAATAATAAAGCAAAATTAAAAGTTACAACTGTAAAACATACTTTACTATTATTTGTATTATTTTTATTATTATCTTATTTTATTAAGCATAAATCATATTAGTTTTCTATACATTTCAGTTTCATTTATAAAAATGTTTTGATAGTCATGAAAATGCATAAAAGTCAAATTATATTAACGATATTTCTATGTAAAAATATTAAATAATCATCATTTTTGGCACATTGATAGTAATAATTGAATAATCGCTTTAGCGTTATCGTAATAAACTTAATGTCTCAAGTCAAAATTGATGTTGCGTGGAATTATCATCGGTATAAGGACCAAGTGTACTGACTACTAAGTATATATTATAGTATATATACACATTTTAAATATAAATCTACGAGTACTATATTTTGCGAGAGCATATAAACAATTGTTGAATAGTTGGTACAAAATATTTTATATTAAATTCGTCGTTGTATAATGTGTAATAACAATCAGTTATCTATATATTTACGTATCAACTATATAGAATTTAAACCATTTAACATAATCTACATAAAAAAATTGAACTTTATTGTATATAATTGTAAAAATAACATATATATGGATATTATTACTGTAGATTTCTGATTTTGAATATTATGATATTATAAAATATCATAATTCTAAGCAGTTTGTATATTCATAGCACCTTTTAGCAGGGAGATTTTAAAATTTTAAGCGGGAGTAGGAATATCTCCTAAAAGCCATTTATTTTACTGTGTATTACATAATTTCAGTATTTAATAAAAACCGTATAATGTATGTTCATATAGTGCCTTTTTACGTGAAGATTGCACAGTCTTCAACATCAAATTTAATTCTCATACAATAATATTTATCATACACACATTATCACACATATTACTTTTAAAACTATTTAATCAATTTGTGTTTTTTTAAGTTTGAAATAATTATTTTTTAGTTAAATGAAAAAAAAGGTTTAAATATTAAAATGTTTGCATAAGATAAAAATATTTTTAAAAACAATATGTGTAATATTATGTACACGATAAACATTTTTGTGTTAGGATGCAATATATGGTTAAAGAATGAGTAATCTTCATTTAAAAATATATCGCGAACAATGAACATATAAATACACACTAATATCCTAAAATATAATATTACAATGTATGATCTATAAAAGTTATATTATTGGAAATTAAACAAATTAGTATTAAAAAGAAGTGTAGGCTTATTACGTACTTAGGTACTTGTATAAAATATTATGACTAATATGTAAGTAATTTTTTATAAAATAAAATTATCTTTGGAAACATAAACAGTCGTCATATGCAATAATAATTGATTGTGATCAAGACAATGTTTTTCGCATTGTGTTGAACACGCGTGCACATCGTTCGAAACTAATTGTCGTAAAGCAATTATAGGACCGTATATACTTACACGCGAGTTTTGAACTATTTAATGCCATTTTTGTAACACAAAACGTAATAAAACAAAAAATAATCAGAAAACCCATAATTTATATGAATACCTCTAACTATGTTAGATGGGTATTATATGGGATTGAGAGAATTACGGGATTGCGATTTGTAAGGGCGTTGTAACTACAAGAAATTATGCTCTAAGAACGAGGTTGCGGAAATGCAATTAAAAGGTACTATAAGATATAAACTACTGATTTATTTAAGTAATTTTCATAAGAACGATTATAAACGTTTATAAACGTTGTGTTTTCATATACGTATATTATGTTCGTTAACTGTGCGATTTTCGGCGTACTATTATATATGGACGTATTTTTATTGCGTATACTCACCGTATAGGTTACAGATGTTTTATTATACATTATCTATGCGAATTCTTTAGATTGCCTGCTGAAATCCGCAGCGAGTAGTTTGACACGGATCGATCGGTCGTGTTCCTAGGTAGGTACGCGATATTATCATTATTATTATTGCGTACTCAAAAATAGATGCGTTTAAACTTAGGTCGTATAATATTATACACATATTGACCTATAACGTAGTAATAATCGGTGAATTCCGCCGCTTTATATGTGTAATATACATTATATTATAATATATTATATTGTATACATATTATACGGAGTAGCACACAGTGTTAAGCGGTTTTCACGTTCAACAGCGACACATGCGGGCAAACGGGACATTACGAATGCCCACCCTGAACTATCACGGATCCAATTACGGTCATTGGCACACGAGGAGAGCCTGTTACAATATTGTACGTGCGCTGGGAATAAGTAGGTAGCAATTGACGGGGTTCAAATAGTATATATATGCTTTATACAATGCATAACGCTCGTCGTTCAAAAGACTTTATGGCCCGACGACGATGACACGACGACGGGCCGACCAAACCAACCGCAAACGTGCCTTATCAGCTAAAAAGGATCGCGCGCGCTTTGAGGCGACCTCGTTTTAGATTATGTTTTTTTCCTGTCCGTGTAGTCCTGCGTTTACCCGTGGAAAAACGAAAGCCCCTCCGTGTGGAGAACGGCCGCTATTAATATCGTCCAAATGTAACCAAAAAACATGTCGGCAATGTTAAATTTGTCGGTGTACGTTCGATATCCATCACGGGACGTCAAACCTCGTCTACAAGAAGGTCCACTCCATTTACACGAAGTTATTTATGATTATAGACATTGAAGTTATATAATATTATATAAATATATGTTATTATTATCCAAACTATAAAGCGAACAAAGGATAAAACATAAAAAAAAGTCGGTTTATACAAGGATATGGATTGCTGACAGGAGTCTAGTATACGAGAATAAAAATACATTTTATTAAAATACGAACGGCGATTTTGTTACGATGATTTGACGCGTGCATCTATCACTATACTCTATCCCGGAATTCGTCACGATACCGCAAATAATATAGCAATAATGATTGTGATTAGCATAATTAAATTTATTGCGCGCATTGTTTAATTATGATATTATATATAATTACAGTGCACTAAATTGCCCGCACTGATCGATTTGCAATAAACTTCCGTTTCGCATACATAGATATACACAAGCAAGTTTATATATATATATATATAGCTGATACCTATATGGTATTAATATACCATTAATAAACTACCCCTTTCCGCTAAAAGTGTCGTTTTGAATTTAATTGTCACCCGGAATTATATTATTATTAACGCTAAATACTGCGGTTAAAACGTTTTATGTTTCGATTAATTTTATTATGTAAATATTGTATTAGTATAAGAGTGATTTTCAATCGTTAATTTTTGTCACGAATAACGTTATTGCTTATAATGGTCTTTTAAGACCACTTTATCCTTAATACGAGTATTACATTTTTCATTCTCGGCTCAGAAAATATGTACGTTTTGACATTATTTCGATGTATAATGAATGATAAATATAGTTAATAAATAATACGGTTAGGTTAGGCCTTTATATTTAAATTAAAGATATAGAGTGGACTAATAATCAAAAACCCCTAAATACACACTATAAATTATTATAATTTACAAAATATTACAATAATATAAATTTTATTTGTCTATGAAAGTATACCTATTATGTGAATTAGAAAATTAATAAATAATAAATTAACTTATCACTTAGTGATATATTTATCGACTAATACAAAAACTTAAAAAAAATTATAAATCGATAACGTTGTTCAGAAATTGTATTAAATAAGTAAGTTGAATTTAAATTCAATTTCCAATTTATTTGTACAGTTTTGTATTTAATTATAGGTATCCACCATCACCGTGGCTTATTTTCTGTTTGTTATAATACAAAACACGTAAATTGAATTTTACAAATATTATTTAGAAACAATTTAAAAAGTTTCATAGAAATCTTATTTCAATGAATAAATGATAGGTTAACGGGATTCATTATTCTATTCAATTTTAATCTTGTCTAGACAATCTGAAAGTCATTTAAAAATACGGAAAATGCAAATACTTATAATTTAAACGAGTTGGTTTATGTATATATAAACAAAAATAGTAATATCAACAAAAATACCTAAAATAAGTACACCTAAACAATATTGTAAATATTTTTTTATTCAATTTATATCGAATAATAATTTAGCTCCTGTAGTTTTACTATCATAATATAAAGTCATTTATAATAAGAAAAGCAAATTAAATCAATTATTTTACCTGATACGGTTGTATCTATATTATGGACACAAACCATTTGAAATAGGAGATTTTTACACTAAATAAATAATTTTTTTATTAATTGATAATAATCAATACAAATATTATGGTTTTAATCAATTATAAAACATATTAGATTTAGGTTAGGTTATGAAATTAACTAGATTTTTAGTAATAGAATTACATCATTTTAATTAGTGAACTGATTGATATTTTTTGAATACCTTAAATTGTTAAAGAAAATATCATAATTTTTAGTTAAAATTTAAATTTCAGATGTCAATTATAAAACAAAATAGTACTCTTATATTTTTAAATTTTTTTAACAACAACTTATGAGTTACTTTAAAGTTTTCGTCATTGGAAATTGTTTTTATTATCAGTTAAAGGAAAAAAAACTTAAAAAAATTAAATTATTTAAAATGCCTATAAATAACTTAAAAAGGCCTAAAATATTTCAAAAATTACATCATGTTCATATGAAAAATAGTAATATAAATATTTTGTGAATATTTTAAGTGTCTGAATATGATTAAATTTTGAATTACGTTCAACAAAACAAACAAATTCAATTTTTTTGAAAATGTATTAACTAGTTATAAGTATTTAACGCTTATAGATGAGCGAGGTGGAGTTATACAGGAGTATCATTTAAAATATTGGTCTATTTTTTTAAATGCTCATAAGTTATAACTTTAATTCATCATTAGTTAAAAAATTCTAACAAAAATATTTTGCTTCGGATTATAAATTTAAAAATGTATGATTTCATTAAAAAAATACAAAAATTAAAAATAATAATGACAATAATTTGTAAAAAATATTATTTTTATAAAAATGTTATTACTTATAGTTCAAAGTTTAAACTAAAAAAATATTTTCAAAATCAATGTTAATACTATCTTAGGCATAACTAATGTTTACTTTAAAGTAGGTAAACAATCAGTAGTAATAATATAATCTATAGCCAAAGAATTTCACTTCTTATGCATGGTACGATAGTCCAGGGGATCAATACCATATATTTACATATATTTATGTGGTGACGAAGATTGATCATTTAAACAAAAAAAAAAAAAAAGGTTATAATCCTCTGACAGAATATACAGATACTGGTTGTTCACTCTCAATTCGTTGGAAGTCTCAGCCATTGTAGTATTATTGTATTATTATTTTGAATGAGTGGTGTGAATGATTTATCATTAATTATTTTCTTTTTTTTTATTCGGGTCAAAAATCGTTCCTGTATTTGGTTTATCGAAAATGATCCAGATTCATTACAATTCCGATCTGTTTGGATGTTTTATTTACAGTTTTTTTTTTTCAAATTTTGTGATGGTTAGAAAATGTATTTGAAAAAACCCAATGAAACCCCAAACAGGTCGGGATTTTAACGAGCCGGGTCATTTTCCGGTAAACCAAGCAATGACCTTTCTTAAGTAGGTATTTTATTATAATCTGTGTTCAATTTCAAAACGATTGATCGAGATACATTATAGTAGTATGGCGTTTCGCCCAAAAATGCGTTTTCAGAAGAAATAAACCGAGTAAAAAAACAACAATAACAAAAAAAAAAAAAAAACAGAACGACAGTTATTGTAAAACCAATAGATCAGCTACTCCCACATTCCGATCTAAAATAATATGTTTTTAACCTAAAGGTCAAAACGATAGACTTATATAAAACATTACGAATTCGAGATCAAAAAAAAAACAATCATTTGTAGTCGATGTAAGTATAATTTATATTATACGAGTATATAGTATACGCATAATATTATATCATTTGACATTATACTCGTATAGGCATCGGTATGGTAACAGCATATTTTATCAAACATATATTCTCAATCTTATTTGTTTTTGAGAAAGCTGATTGACTGTGGTATCAATTATTATGGTATTGCTGTAACTGTAATTCATCTTTAGCAAACAAAGAATCACAATAGAGTCGTACAAATATGAAATACCTAATTATAGTATTATACATTAAATTATAATATTATATATTTTTTTAAATTTTATGGAATGTGACAAAACTCAACTAACCGATGAAAATTAAATGGATTCGTAGTACAATATATAGAAATATTGAAAACAATTGATTTCGTGAACTAAAAATAGTTTTACTGATTTTATTGATAAAAAAAAATATAGAAATTAAGTAAAAAAAAGTAATTTGATTGAAAAACACAAAATTTTACTAATATGGAGAATTATAAAAGGAATAAATGAAATAAATTACGGGAAAACAAAATAAGAATAATAATATAAAATAAAGTATGCAAAAAATCTCAAAACTTCAGAAAATACGGTTAGCTATAAAAAAAGTCTGAATTAAAATTTTCTCCTTTGTATTACCTACTTAATAATGTATGATATGTTTTTAATTATCACTGTTATATTTTTTTAAGTTTGTTAAATTTAAGTTAACGCCTGCTCATTAGTAGTACCTATGGGAATTTATGTAAGATTATAAGAATAAATGAAAAACCATCAATTCTTTTCCAGTACCTTAATTAAGTAATATTGTATTATATTAATAATATTATTTTATTTATAAGTTTTTATAATGCTGTTGTACCTATCTTATGTATTTGAATATTTCTCCTGGAAATTGGAATAGACACCCTATTATCCTATAAAAAATATTTTATAAAATTACCTAATCAATTTGTTTCTTGTATAAAACCAGATTTCGTTGTGAGACTATTAAGGGTGAAATGAAGGGTGTTTCGGATTAACATTTATTTTAAAAGTAATAAGATAAACCGGCTGTATTATTGTTATCATCACCAACGACACTAACCAAAACTGATGTCAATGTCTGTGCATACCTATGCGCAGTACTGAGTGCATTAGTATTTTTCGAAAATGAGAAAAATCCGAAACAACTTTCTTTGACGGCCACAATGATAAAAAAAAAAACGTCAAAAAACGTTTTGGGTGTTTTATGAAAAAAAAACATATAGGTGCAGTGTATATTTCATAGCCACCATGTGTGCGGTGTTAGGTTATATTATATAAGATATATACGTTGGGATCGGATATCGACTATCGAGTGAATAGTCATTTGTTCGCTGACGGTATATTTGTACGATATTGAACAATTTGACTAATGTACGTGCACGTTTTCACAAAAGAAAAAGTTTAGAAAAAAAATAGGATGAAACATGTGGCATTTATTATCGGTCTCTGTCGTCGAATCGGATAAGGTTTCTTGCGAAATTATCTATTCGCGTACAACACCATCATAATCGAACAAAACTTACTCATCCGTCACACATGTGGTTTGTTCGTAAGAGAGACATTCACGCACAAAAAGTCACGATTTATTTATATGGTAATTTTTTAAGCGCGATTCCCTCATTTTTATGTGTTTGTATTCATGTGTAAGTATACACGATTATTCAAATTTTAATTTTTAGAGGTGTTATACTAAAATAATATAATATATTAATATTATAGTACATCATATTTTCAAATATGCTTAGATTTTTACGGCTGTTATGGATTGTTTTGTCACGATACAAAAATCACTTATTTACTCTTTTTTGTTTTAAATGAGAACATTTCCTTCAATTATAATTTGTTTAGTAAACTAATTTTTTGAGGAGTGACTAGTCTTATAATAAAAGCTCATATCGACACAAATCAAAACACAGTACACACAAAAATCCAATGAAATGTAATTGGCATAAATACGTGAAATGAGACGGTTTCTGACTATACCTATACTATATGCGTCATGTGCGTTGTCCAGTTATTGTATTAATAATATCACGTACCTATAATTTATTAAATTATAGGCGAATCGAATGTTTTACGTGTCTTCCCTGTTAAAGAGATTTTAAAGTTTTTATAAACAAAACCATTTTTCTAAATACGTCCGTTGTACAATCCACATATAAAAAAAATGTGTAATTATATCGGTTTCGAGTTTCTAATCTGTGTTTTTTTTTTTACAAAACTAATAGAATTTTCTTACAAACACCGTAGTTAAATTTAATCCTAAATAATTTATAATTTCCACCCAAATAGAATTTTATATTATTTTATTAGGTGTGTACATTATACTTTATTATTATATTTTCGTACAATTTTCAAATTAAATAATAAACTATTGTTTTTGTGGAATTTGTTTTTCACATTAGATTCGTCAATTTTTAAGCTTTTTGTTTTATAATATTTTTATCAGTATTTTCGTGAATTGTCGTTTGTAGTATAAAAAATAAATTTTTTTATCACGTCGATGTATTTAATTAACGAATATTAAATTAAAAATTTGATATCTTTTAAAAACATTTAAAGTTTAGACAAGTGCTGTAGGAGTAGTTGAAATGTTGCACGATATCGCGGAGTATTACCTACTGTCAACTCATACGTAATTCTTGTCTAAACTTTAAATGTATAAAAAAACGCTGCTTCATATTTGATATGAATATTCGTCGAAATATCCTTAAATATACTCGTAAAATTAAAAATATCAATCATCATAAAAAATATTAATATACAAAAATAAATAACTTAAAAATACCAATAACCAGGTTAAAAAAAAAATAATACCTACGTTAGATTTTTTCGTGGAAACACAATATTTTGAATGGAAGCGTTCTGTTTAAAAATAATCCCCTTATTGTGCATGCATGTATTATAATACATATATCAAAATTGGGTGAGTTATACTTTTAAAAGGTAACCAAGTTTAAAAATGAAATCTTTGCTTAATATTTATAGAAAAGAAAGTTATACCTACCTTTTTGGAAATATATACCAAAATAAATAAGATATAAAACCGTTTAAGACCTTTATGTTTATATCTAACATTGGTTTGTATATAAAAACTAATTTATGACGTTTAAAAACGGCTAGTCTAAGCGATAAGGACAATTTATACGCACTGAATAAAGATATTTTGAATAATAATTATTGATATTAAATGTAAATTTTGTGTAGTATTAAAATAATGCACTGTTTTATAATGTTACAGTATAAGTATGAGTATATAACTTGCAACTTGGTGTAAATTGCACTAATCGATGAATATAATAATGTCTTTGTAGGAAACGAGTACCGAACTTATATATAGGTAATTTTATGTATATTGGCAAAGTGTCATTGGAAACTAATACTAATATATGTATTATAATATTTAAATAAATACGTATACAATGCCTTACCTTAATGAACCTAGGGAACCGGAGTATGGGGTGCACACCGATTTTTAACTGTATCAGATCCAGAGGTGTGAGTGCTATGAGATCGAACAGGAACGACCGAGACCGGATGTAATGACCGGCCAACTTGCTTGTGTTGTACACCATCAGACCCTGTTCCAGATAACCGGTCCGGAACTGGACAGCCACATCCAACAGGAACACGATGTCGCTGAATGCGTCCATGGCCGACCACCAAGGGGAAGCCATGCGCTGCAGCTCTGGCAAGCTTTGCCGCACGATGGCCGTCCACAGGTTGTACAGCGTACAGCCTGTCAACACCATTAGCCAGTTGAAGTAGAAATTCTCGTCTGGGTTGACCACGGACCACGGAAGTTTGTTCTGCTTTCGGCGCAATCGGCGTTTCCGGCGAACGTATTCGATGTTGTCCTGCGAGCCGGAACTACATTCTCCGTCATCGCCGGTATCCAACGTCTCCTGAAAAATCATGTCCATCTCAATCAATAATCGCGACAGGCACAGCTTATCACGCTGCAGTTATGACAGTATAGTTATGTTGTTATATATAGGGAACATAGTCGGAGCAGAATTAAGGATCAGAGTCACCCTGGATCAATATAATATATATATATTTTATATCTATAATAATCAAGGAGCTATTATAATAAATATTTCATTTATACTATATATGATACTATAAGAATAATATGTGAAAGATGCCGCATTATACATTTTGAATCCTGGAGGATAAATCCTTTTTTAAACCAATGTTAATTTGGACCTGAACATAATATAGTCGTCCGGCACGTCGACGCGTAAACGAATGAATGGCTAACTTGTTGTATAGGTGCAGTATACACAATATAGGTATTACACCAATTGTAACAATTTGCAAAAAAATAAGAGAAGAAGACGCTGAAATGTTGAGATTAAAATATTTTCCTTGTTGGTCTTTTATATACATTTATGTATATAATATATACACGTAATAGGTATGTAATGGCTCATTGGGTATTAAATTAAAAAGTAAATTCTTTCAAGAATGATGTTAAAATATTTTTAATAAGAAACATAAGCTTATACCAATACACGTTCTAAAATTATAGACTCATTTTTTTTTTCTTAGAACCGGTAGATAAAACATTCGGGTTTTGGATTATTTTCATATTATTATATATATTTCTTAGGATATTTATGTTTTATAATATTATAGAAAACTAAATGAGACGCCATTTATTTGAAGTAAACGTTTTTGTAAAAAAAAAGTTTTGAATTAATTTATTCGCAAAGAGATGTATTTAATTCTAGTAATTTAGTTAGAATAAAAATACAGTTAAAACAAATTTAAATTGCATTATTATTAATATTTTTTTGGATGTTCTTACGACGTAAACACAATAATAACAAAATTTATTTTTGAAAGCCTTTTTTTCAAATTATTTTTTATATTGATGTTTACCTTCCATACGTTGAAATATAATATTGAAAGGTTTATTTTATACATAAAATCACGGACTATCGAATTGCTTTTTATTTGAAGCGTGATGCCTAAATCAATATAGTTTGTATACTGAAAAAAAAATAATATCATCAATTATTAAATGCCAAGAAAACATTTATAATATATATTTATTTACAAGGATTGTAAAAAAATATATCCATAATTAATAAACATGTCGGACTGTCCAACTTTTTGAAAAGAGTATCTGTCGCTGTTTTGTGTTTTATCTTTTTATGGTGTTATCCGTAATGAACCCTACAAACAATACAGACGATTATAATATTACGATAAACAATAACTATTGTTCTAATTCTATAAGTAAATTTAATTAGTGTTGAATATAACATCCAAATATACTATTCAATATAATATAATAATATATAATTAGATACTATGTTATCATTATATCAGTATATAATTGTTACTATCAGATAAATTTAAATTTAAATTTACACAATTGTAATGATATACTTATTTATGGTTATTTGAAGAGGATTCTGAAACAGTTTACAATTTAACGCGTGGACTGTGGAGCCATATATTATGTGTGTATTGAAATTGAAGTACATTTGGCGTAGTAAGATCTGAAAGTACTTGAGTACATACAGACAGAAAAACCAATTAAAAGGTACTAACCAAACAGAGATACGGGAATTCTTTATCAAAGTAAATTAAAAGTAATGACACCCGTGAGATCATCGTGCGTGGAACTAGTGTTAAGCCTCAACGAAAATGACTGAAAAATCTTCAAAAATAAAGGCGTGTTTATAAAATGTTTAATAATTACGAGTTTTAAGTCACTTGAAACGAGCGTGCTTGTGTGTAAAAGTACTTCCTCTACGAAATACTATAGTATATTTTTTTCACTCAAACGGTATTTAAAATTAATTAGTATGAATTTATGGTGTACTCGTAAGATAAGTATAATTTATATGTGTACAATAATTAGCTCAATAATAATAATTAATATAACCAGATGTGCATCAGATCTCACAACATTTTTTGGTTGTGGATGGCGTGATAGCATAATACATTATATTATTATTATTGTCTCAATTTCTTAAAAAAAAAATAATTCATGACAATAGCAAAAACAACTGTTCATCATATTTAAATACACATCATATTATGCTGTTTTGTTTTTTTACTAAAAACCAAATAATTTTAATAGCCTTACATATAAAGGCCCATCATGTCTTTGTTGTTTTTGTGGTATAGATTAAGATCATATTGTACTGTTGTCTGTAATAAATTAACTTGTTTCTATTTCTAGTATTGTCATTTGAATATATAATATAACTATAACTACTTAATAATACTTTCGATTTTTAAATAAATAGTAAATTATAAAATTATATAAATAACTGTAATTATTAAAAATTCAATAAATTTAAAAGAATTTTGTACTTTATTATAATTTACATATTTATTTTGTGTATACATTTCTAAATTTCCTTACTTTTGTTAACCCTAGTCCAAGGATGCCTTCGATTATGTTTACGATACTACCTATAATACCTTTATGCATGTATATAGCTTGTGTAGCCGCGTAAGTATATTGTAAGGTTATTAAACGTATTTGTAAGAAAAATCTCAATGATCGAGCCCTATGTTGCCATATTGGTGGTAAATTAAATCTTTCTTGCCATTGCACTGGTGCCCCCACGTGAATATGTTTTACTCATTCACTCCGGGCTGTTTTTACGATATAATATTCTCTCTATATATATAATACCTAGAAAACGCATAGCACAAGGACAAAACCATTTATGCGACCAAATTCGGTATAATAATAATATTTTTGTAATAGTTTGTACATGGAGATATATAGAGAGAATAAGATATGTGTAAAAACCAATCCTCTGGTGGTGGACGACAAAGGGGCTTATTCGTGTGATATCCTAGGCAAATCTTACACAGGGGTAAAAATAAAAAAAAATGTTTCAGGTAGATTGTATCTTTTATACGGTGGCTATACGTACGCAGATAATGCTCAGTAAGTGCGTATTTTATGGTACGACGGTCGTAAAAAGTTTCGGCAAGGTTCAAAACAATAATGACAGTGTCTGTTTGTGAGTGGATGAGGAGTAGGGGTGCGGCACGATTTCGCCGATCTAATTACGTGAATGTTTCATTTCATTGCTACGTATTATTAATTATTATTATTGCATCACAACGTCGGCCAACCGTACAATAATTCGAATATCATGTTAATTAAATCGAAAATTCGACTAACGGAAATGCTTATGTAATAATTATTTTATTAAAACCAACAATATAAATTACCGATGATGACCGAAATGAATATATAATAATTAATAACTTAATTTGTTCACAGGATTGACAAGACGTGAAAATCGTCGGTTTCAATTATTTTAAATTCGGTTTGCATATTGATTACATTTTATTATTTACATTAACGCCTTTTCAATGAATAATTTTACCTAAATGACGATTTATTTTGTCGTTATAACTTATAAGTGATGTGTTGTAAATTGTAGAGGATAGATGATTGAAAATTTGGTACTTTTTTAGATGTATTGGTAAAACCAAACGTCTATAATATTGTTTTTGTTAAAATCATAACTTATAATAATATTGCATTTTAATTACGTTATAATATAACGTATGATTTGTATTGATTTTAATAATTGAAATCAATAAAATTCTATTTTCAGCCCTGTTTATGACTTGACTTTGCAGTTTGAATTTATATAAAAATTTATATATTATATATATACACTGTACAACGATGAATCTAAGTTTTTATATAAGCAATTTATTGTCGGATTTGGAAGTATTTTTAGTAGGTAGGTATGCAGTGCTCGACTTGGCAAAATTAAAGTAGGGGGATTCTGTTAACTTTTAAAAAAAGAGCGTCCCCATCACTTGTTAAACGTTTCTAAGTCGTGGGGGCTATGCCCGCACACCCACTATACCCCTCTTTAAATCATATGAAAAATATTTATAAATAATCAAACTAAAAAAAATTACTGTAAATATTATATTGTACATTTTAGTTATAACTAATATTATAACAAACTCAAAACTAACTAAATAAAAGACAATTCATTTTAACTATTTATTTAAATAGTTCTATAATTTATCATAAGACGTATATTCTAGGATGCAATAGTAGTTAGAACAAATATTTTGTGGCACAATTTGTAGTGATGATTTAAGATAATTAGTTAAATAATGATAATAAATATCTTAATAATTATTAAATCTATGGTAAGAAAAATTATTATGATGTTATCACGTGCGTTTTGATAAAAATTAGAATGATGCAGTGTCCCCTGCGTTCCCTTTAAAAATAAAAGTAGGGGTGCGCTAAAATTTCTGAAATTAGTTGGGGTACTCCGTCCTCCTGCGTCCCCCCTATTATATATGTACCTATTGAAAAGTGGTCGTAGAATGGAACATGGGTGTGAATTCGCTGCAATTACATTGTATGTAAATTGATTGTTTGTCGACTTTGAAATGATTAGCTTGAAAAAAAATTGAAAATTTACGGTGGATTCCCTAAACCTTTTTGGGTCCATTGTTGCTGATACGTTTGAATTATCGTGAATAAATTACGAGTAGCGAATATATTTTTTTACTTTTCGTTCCTAAACGTTAGGTTAGAGGTTTAGGTTAAAGGTAGCTATATTCTTTATAATATACTCGTATATATTTTAGAGATAAGTGAAATAAATCGAAGATAATTTAAGCGCATTTAATATTTTTTAAAACGTCAGGAAATACAATTCCAGATAGCTACATATAATGTTAGTATAGTACATATGATGATTTATTTTTTATAATTTCAGTTAATTATTATATTTTAAAGAAAAAAATGAGGTTTAATTCTAACAATTGTTGTAGTATTCAATTTCAAATACTTTTTATCTTTTTTATTTGTAATAAATATCTAAGTTTGTTAAGTGATAATTATAGACATTTTCATGAGCAGATTATTCGTGTAAACATTTTCAAATTCAATTAAAAATAATACATATTATAAATAATTTCAAGTTTAGATTATTGGAGTTAAAACTCACGAAGTATACTTCACTTCACAAGTCTATGTCAAATTTTGAAAAATTTCGTTTTTTCGGGTAACCCTGCATCAGATTATTAATAGGTTTTCTCATCATGGTTATAAGTATAGTATGTCGACAGTTGCCTCAGCAATGTTCAGCTGAAATGAATTTGTGGCACATGAATGTTTCTATTTTTGAAGAAATAACAAATATTTCATTAGAAATAAAAAAATTAATAAAATATTAGTTATAAATATGACATCACTTGACACCACTTTGTTCGCGAAGATAGATGTTCGTTAATTCGGGCAGCTCACGATATATTATTATTATTATTATTATCATTACCATCATCACGTATTTCAAAAGTTGAAAAGGCTGCACCAGTGCTATGTATAATATACATATATAACACTCGAGTGTTCTATATACGTACGATATGTCATCACACTCGGAAAGCGTATTATAATAATAATAATACAGACAAATACTGCAGTTGTAGATATAAAGTATATTATACGCTGACGATGAAGTGCGCGCACGTCGGATTCGATATTTTATCAAAAAAATGCATAATATTTGCATACACATTGAGCCGGCACCCGGTTCAGCAGACGGCCGATTGTAATTATCATATATATCGTAAAATGCGCCTGCAGTGCAGAAATGAAGAGAATTCGAGAGGAAAACTTCATGAATATTTTAAATCGTTTTGGAACGCCTGTGTCGCATATACGCATGTTCATAATATTATAATATCCATACCTGCACTCGTCTCGTTGATCTCTCTCCTTACCGTTATACGCGTACACTTGTGGGTACAGTGTGGCGCGTGTGTTGAGGCCGCTAAAATTGCACTAGATATATATGTTTGACATGCGATTATTATCGTAAAATATAATAACATAATCACGCCGTGCCCGTTTTAGTCGAAAATCCGCGTATACATCATAATAATAATATAATCGTTCACATCGATTTATTCTGTTTACACCACCACCTCCGCGGCCGTCTGACGATAGTCATCATGTTATGAATATTATGATATTAGGTCGCGCTGCAACGGTAACGCAGTCTAATAAGAAAAAATATTGCTCTTATTAAATTTGTATTTTTTTTTAAACGTTTACGACTGCCTTTCACAACACTACGATTGATTACGTCTCGTACAATTTATTTCTTATTAATACGTATCGTACCCATGCAATAATTATGAACTATGCTGCAGCGGTTTGACGATTTAATAAATGCGCAATGAAATCAAAATCAATTAAACATTTTGTACACGTTTTTTTTTTTTTTTTAAACACCCGGGCGCATACTTGGCGAATTATATCCCTAGAATTTTACATATCTCCACTATTTGAGATCTATATTTTGTTATTTATTTTTATTAATATCAGTAAAAATTACTACGCCTCACTGAATTTAAACTCGTGTAGAGGCCTAGGAGTTATCTGATGTACAACACACTTACATTTATCTTTTTCTCCTTAAATACTTACACAAATACACAATAAAAAATCAATATCAGAAATACAATAATATAGGTTTGAACAGAAAATATAAATAAACAAGTTATGTGTAAAAAAAAATAAACAATGGTAGTGTAAAATAAATTAATCGTGATATTTCAATTTTGTAGCATCGTATTCATGGTGAAGCCAATGGGTAATATATTTTTTGAAAATAGATAGAGACGTATTAGCCACTTCTTTGGGCATTATATTATGTGTCTGTGTCCCAAAAAAATCATACATTTTACGACATTCAGATTTTTTGGAAAATTTTAGCGAATAGTTATTAGTAGCATATCCTAGTGTTGACATTGTGATTTACAGATGATAACAGGTTATGTTTTTTTAGGAAAATGGTACCCGTTTTTATATATAGTTTATTTATATTAAGTACATTAAATTCTTCATATAAATTTTTTGTAGGATATCTCCATTTTTTGTTACAAGCAACTCTAATAATAGTATTTTGGCATTTTTGAAGTCGTAATAGTACATTATCATAGACGCTACCCCAACCAGTTATGCCATATCTGATTAAAGGTTCAAATAGGGTTAAATATATAAGTTTTATGTCTTTAAAATCTAGTATTTCACGTAGAGATTTCATGAAGAAAATCATCTTTCTCAACTTATGGGTAGTATTAATAATTTGATTTTTCCATTTCATGTCAGATATTGCTTGTTAAACTTTGCCCCACTGTACAATTGTGTAGTATACATGCGTTGATATTATAAAATATAAAATAATAGTTTGTAAACACCGAGATATGGCTTGCAAAAGAAATCGTATCGAAAAAAATTAGGGTTTCGCGAAATTAAATAAATAAATAATTAATAATGACTGACGATGATATGTCGCGTCGTGTAAACTATTAAACCGTCGATTTTGTGTAATCAGTTGGGTTATAAAATCAATGTTATTATAATAAGTACCTGTCTAACGCTTGCCGTTGTAATCGTTCCTATATATATATATATATGTATGTATTATACATATGAAGTATTCAACGTACCCGCCCTAAATCGTATATATTATACACAATATACACACATTTTTATATGTATATATGTATAACATGTACGTCTCGACTGGCCAAACTGTGTAAAAAAATATTTTAAATCAATTAATGCATCAATATATTGTTGTTTAACAGTTATTACTATTTTTTGAATCTTATTCATTGAAGTACAATATATTTTTCAAAATGTTTGTGTTTAAATATCATATACTCTGGACAAAAAGTTTATTTTTTAAAAATACATATTATTGTATAAACGTTTCGATTTCAGAGTTTAGTGGAGTGAGATAACGCAGTAAAAATTCATTGAATTTAGGGGATGCTTACGGTATACCACTACCTTAATCAAACTCAAATTGCATATGTTGAGTGGAACCCATTGTCTATTTAAAGATTAAATATAACTACTATATTGGTTCAATGTTCAATATTTATATTTTTTTCAACGTTTCCAAGCAAAAAAAAAAATGACAAGTACCATACTATTATAATATACATGATGATATTCACTTAACATGCTTAACCCTATCAGCTTTTAATAACACGTTTATTAAAATTATGATTTTTAAAATTTTGAAGTAAAACTGCATTAAATATCTTATTTTCATAATTATAGTGCTATATTACTGTGTATCACGTGAAAAATACTGATGTAATATTTAATGCAGTGTTTATTATATTCGAAAATTTTTTACAAAATGTAATTTTTGATAAATTATTTAATTAATATAGTTTTCAAATAATCTTGGTCACCATTTCTTCTAAACTTATATTTTAATGCACTCTTGTCTTTAATAAGAAGGTACTTACAATTTAATAACTCCGAAACTACTAGTTGGAATTGTTTTATATTTAGATTATGTTATATAAGATTATATTTTTAAAAAATTTACAATTTATAATAAGAAAAGCGGTTTTCAAGTTTGTGTCGGTAACACGTTCGGCCCATGTTGTACTAATTTTTAAATTGCATAAAAAATCTAAGTACTCGAATTTGAAAATATAAAATAATATCCTTAAGTATACAATAGAATTCTATAACTCAGAATTTTAATAAAGCCATAAGAAAAAATGGAATGGTTATGCTTGGGGAATAATTCTGTGTATAATATATCTATATTCTAATACACTAAAATAAATTATTAAATATAAATATTTGAAAAAATGTAAAAATAATATTGGTAAATGTACCAATGGCCTGAATTAATAATTATTTTAAATTTGAACGTGACATTTAAATCATATTTAAAAAATCACCGTTAAGTGGAGCTTTAATTTCCTTAAAAACGACTTTCTCAAAATACGAATTTTTTTCTAAACAATAATTTTAAAGCTAAAGAAAACTCGCATCGTTGTACAACCAATATTCTATAGAGTTTTAATAAAATTTAATAAATATTAAACAGAATAATAATAAAAAATTTGATTTTTTGTCATACGTTGTGTTATTCTAGAAATATGCTGTTTTGTATTAGTATTTCAAAAGCATACAAACATTCTGGAAATAAGTATTTGCACGTTAAAAATATTAACACACGGTTTTTTATTTCATTGCTCGTGGGCTCATGTGCTATAGCCTACGGGTATATCAAAATCATCATTGTTTTTTTTACGTAGCAAAATTGAATTGAAATTTCAGAACGTTCGGGAAAAATAAAATGTCAACAGGAAGCAGCCATATAATCCCCAAGCAAAAGCTTAATCTCGATGTTACGCATATTGCAAATGCACCGCGGAACTCGAGAGTAGGTAAATCTCTCACTTCCCTTTTGCACACGCACTCCAACAGTGAACATACATTGGTTTGAAAATCCACACAAACAGACTTATTAACTATACAAACAAGTATTAATAATCATTTTAATTATTCAAAGATATAATCTTTAAAGAAATTTTGTGACATTTGCAAAGAACTTATGGACTTGTTTAAATAACGTTTACAGCGTTTTCATAATAATTATTATAATATTCAAAAATATGGTATTCTTTGATACATTGTTCAAATTTAAGAACATCGATACACAATATTAGGTATTAATATCAAGTTACATATTTTATAATATTCTTAAAAATAAAAATTACAATCTTTGTATGCATTTGATTCTACCTTTGGACCTTATATGAACATTGGATTTAATCGAGTGTCTTTATAATATTGTGTTTGGATCTGTGTGCAATGTTATTAACCTAAATTCAATTAAAAATAATGAACTATAATATAGTTATTGTAACGAGAAATAATTAAGAAATCCGCATAATGATATTATGCAAGAATACGATTCTACAGCTCCTAAAATCATATAAATATGGCCTTAAATATCATGTAATATACAAACGACAAAATATAATATGCACGAAAACAATTGACGAAAGTTATCTTAACTTTAAAAAAAACAGACATCATTGTAAAATCAATAGATTCCTCACTTTGTTCAGAATCTAAAAGTGTACGGTACTCAAAAAAAATCCCAAGTGTAAATTATTTATATATATACACACAAAATTGTATCTCCTTGTAAGTAATTTTATAATTCTATGAAAAAAAATAATGCAGATTAGGTTGTTAAAAATATTAAATTATTAAAAATAATAAAAAAAGTGCGAGCAAATTGAACGATTTTAAACTTTTTTATATATAGTTGGTAGGTATACTTAAAAATGCAAGACAGCGGTAATAATATTAAAGACCTAATATTATACATTCTTGCTTGTTGCAAAATAAAAACATTTATTATTATTAAACGATATTATTAAGTAAAAATGTATTTTGAAATATTAAAATGTAATAAATACTTTATACCATAAGTATCTATTTAATCCCTGTCTTTGTTGTAAGATAAAATAGCAAATATTTTAAATAAAAATATCAATTTAGCTGTTATATACGATTATATTTTACTCGTCATATTTTCAAACTAAAAACAATACCTATTTAATTATTCAATATATACACATAGAATATGCATACAATATAACATTTTTTAACTCAATAATAATAATATATTGATTTAAATTGTTTTGAAATAATATAAAAATATAGGTAGTTATTTACATTATAATATATTCTTCTTACGTATTCATGTCTACTCTTTAAGACTTTTACTAGACTTCGCTATACCCGTCTCTAGTGCTACTTTAACTCGTTTCGTTCTCTACTCTACTTATCATGCGGCCTAACTATTTTATCTTCTGGTCCTTAATAAAGCTTGTTACTTGTACTAGTTGCAAAAGATCGCACAGCTCTTTGTTATATCTCTCCTACCAGTTTCCTATATTTTCATAGATGATAGGTCCACTTATTTTCCTCCATACTTTATTATATTGAAAGTCCTGAAGTTAAGTTTTTCACTGTTTGTTTGGTCGTCGTCTAAATTTCGCAACCATACGCGAGAGTCAGTCTTATCATAATCACATATAATACAATTTTATTTAAGTTTTCCTAGATATTACGTTGAACTCAAAGAATTTTTTCAATGCTTAGGATTCTTTTTGGGGTTTTAGTTATTCGAATACATATTTCTTTTGACCGGTCATTCTTTGTGTTTAACATTGCTCCCAAATATTTAAAATCGCTAACTTACTCTGTACTGCAATAAAAATTGCTATCAACGGTATTAACAAAAATACATAATTTTCAAGAAATAGAATTTATATTAGTTTTATTATAGAAGGTTCGTAATAATAATTGTAAATTAAAGAAATAATGAGATTTTATAAAATGGAAAATGTTTAATCAAATAGCGTAACAGCGATGATTAACTAAAACTTTGAGTTCAAATTGGGATATTCTCAAATTAATTAATAACTTAATTAATCCAATTTTAAGAAGGAAAAGGAAAGAATATTAAATGTATTAATATTTTGCAAAACGAGTGTTTTATTCAACGCATCTTTCTTGGCGTAATATTTATTTTGCATAAATCATTCGACAACGACCGTTTCTATATAGTTACAGAAAAAGTTGTTTGACTTAAATTTTAGTTTATTATAGTTTTGCCGATTGCTTTGAATGTCAAAATAAATCTGATAGTTGCTAAATAAAATCAAGAATACTGTACAAAATTATAATTATAGGTACTTAACTATATAAGTACCAACATAGGAACATAGAGTTATCTTTCATTAATTCCTCAAAGAAAGAAATATGAAGCACTGCTACTAGTTTGTAATCTGATAATATTTTGTTAAAAAGAAAAATGACTGAAGAAGTAAGTACCTAATAAAGAATGTAAGAGTTTTTAATTTTGTAAAAATTAATTACTCTGCTATAAGAGAGAATTCATAAGTGACAACAACTTATATAAAATTATTATTTTTTACCATGACATTGTGTGATTATGATCAATGTCCATAGAAGGTACCTATCCGGTGGAATACTTTTTCTGCAGAATATATTAAACATTTTTTTTTCGCAGTTCAATTATTTCGTATACATAATAATACAATATAACACAACAAAACAATGTATTAATAATTGTCGACCGACATTGATGCGGGACGTGGAACGAGAGTTAAAAACAAACTATTTAACCCACTATCGGCCAAATAAATATCATTAAAGTCATATTGTACAGCATTACGAATATAGTTACAAATATAATAGTTAAATATACGAACATCGAAATATACATAATATGTAACTGATTCGAACTGTGTCCATTAAATAATTATAACGCTATTAAAACATGGTACGAGTGCGTAAGAGGAAATACGATTATGTAAATCGCAATAGTAATGAAGGGTATAAAGTATCGTCGCTGATGTTATTATTACATACGTGCGCGATAAATATAATACGAATACACGCATATTGAATAACAAATAACATAATATGTATTTATACGTATATATTTAATTTTATAAGTAAATATAATACATGACTAAAACGTATCCTAAAATACCTGTACCTTTATGAGTATGTTTTCGAAGCAAATCAAAAGACCTAAATGCGTTTTTTTACCGTCATCAATAAAAAAATTCTAACTTAATTGCATGATAAATTCAAAAAAAAAATTGTAAGTACATTTTTTTATTTTTTGGGAAAACCACTTTTTCAAACTAGTTTATGCAGAAATCAAAAAACCATAGAATATTATATCTTGCTAAAATATTTCAAATTAAATTTGTTCAGTGGTGATGATAGACCAACACTAATCTAACCTTATGATATGGTTGTAAAATATGGCTATTAACAATAAAACTTGAACAGCGTTTGAAGACAATAGATTCAAAGAAAAATATGTGATCCTACATTTTCTATAGAAAATTAGGTGTAATAATTAATAACTGCGCACTAGAAGAATCAGATATAGGTATATTGGAATACAAATTTTATAAAAAAATAAACAAGATACATAAATATATATTGTATATTATAAAATTATAAACATTGAAAAATGATAAGTATCATTTGAGCTAGATAACACATAAATATATTATTAATTCTGTCAGGAGTCTGGACAGTATCATACAGAAATATCGAACTGCAATAAAAAGTTATTTTTAGATTATACGCATTGAAATATGCGTTTTCTTATAGTATACATTCTATAAGATTAAAATCGGTAGGTACACCATAATAAAATACTATATATTATATTGTATCAAAAATTCAAAAATAATTAATATGCTTTATATAAATATATAATATGAAATAAATAAATAGTTATATGAATATCAAGTACAAAATAATAGTTAAAATTGAATTCGTATATGTTTCAATGTTTTTCGGGATTTTATGTTTTTTAAGGGTTCTACGAATATCTTCTTTAAAAAAATATTTATTTATATTTGTTCCCGAAAAAAATGAATACACTCATTAATATGTATAATATGTAATATTCACTCTATGCGTCGTTAAACCCATAAATCTATAGAATTAAAAACACACACAAATAAATCGACCACAAACAAAAAATTAGTTTCTTACAAAAAAAAAAAAAAAAAATACTGTCTGTGCATTTCGGATTTTGTAGGGAGAAAACGTGATAAATTGTAAATCGAGTACGATGAATACGAATGGAAAACATTGGCGTTTGTATTAGAAAACACGAAAAAATATATATATACTCGTAGGTACATGTGTAGTTTCAACGAGTGGTATGCCTTGGATACAATACATAAAATACAATAATATTATAATATATATATTATATTAGGATAATAAATTATCCTATATTAATATTGTATACGTTTCAAATTCATTATCAAAATAATGTAACACACATAGATTTTAATATTTTATTAGGTAACTAAATGGTTATTTTTCGATATAAATACACCCACCTAACTTAAACCCATATGGATGTATGGTGTTCAACTAACGACTCAATCAAAAATCCTCAAAATCATAACTAGTGCTATTCCATACACGTTTCAAATCAAACCTTCCATACTGATTTTCATATTCCTTAAGTCTAAGAAATCCCAACTACGCCACTCAAAATTTAGGTACTTTAATATCATACCTCTACTCACGTGCAACCCTCTTTATCACTGTAAATCCTCTTAGAAGGCTTGAGCTGTAACAGCCTTATATTATTTAATTAATTAAACACTTAATATCATAATCATCCTTATTGACCTTATTAAACTAACTCTGTGATGCGGCCATTCAATAATTTCTTGCCCTTCTTCAAACACTAACAAGTCTATAGTGGTATATTATCCACTATTATATTACCACATATACGTTATAGATCATATAATTGTATAAATAAAAAAAAATATAGGTACCTACTTAATATAATATAATTAGTATAAACACGGACCTAGAGGTTAGGTGGAAAGGCACTTTTTTATTATAGGGAAAATGGTTATAAGGTTACATCTTACTTATGAATTGCACAAATGCCACACCATATAATTATTATAAAGCAACGGATAAATGGAAATTGTCGACCAGCAACAAACAATTATTCCACTATATATTTATATAATAATATCTAATTTATTGTTAATTCGACCAAATTTCTCGAAAACCTAAGCGTATTGAAACTTTGCGGTCATTACCAACAGTGGTAATGATAATATAAAGTCGTTGTATGGTAGCAGTGGCTTTGCGAACACAATTTATGCTAATTGAACAAACTTAGCCAGAAAAGTTTGCGGTTCCTTTTTTCCCGGCATTGTGTTTTTAAAAAAAAAAAAAAACAACTGTTGTTTCATTACTGTTTGTGTTACACAATTATCCTTTCCGGTTTGTATAGTGCGAATTACAATAGCGTTACGACACCACAAATAATAATAATTGAACAAAGTCTAAATAAGTGTTAAATTCGACGAAACGAAACTTTGTACGTGAGTATATAATATAATACATATGTATTATTATTATTATATGATACGCGAAGCATTTTAATCGATTCTGCAAAATAAATAAGCACAATGTTAAAGTTTGGAGTTTTAAGTGTTGAGAATAAAAATAAATTCTCGAATATATACATCATATAAATATCAAAAATTATTAACTCGTTTTGAAATATATAGGTCAAATAAAAAAATGAAGTATAAAAGACGAAAAATTAGTGTTTGAAAATTTCATGAAATATAAAATTTTTAAATGTTTCATTATTTTAATAAAATGTGTTTTTCTTTTTTAAATAAGTTTAATTTTTACAGATATTTGTCATTCTAATTATAAATGTATAATTAACCAAAATCATATGATTAAAGCTACAACTTTGGACTATATTATTACTAATTAATAAATAATTATTATCAATATTTATATTGAAAAAATTCAATGTTTCACGTTTATTTTGTGACATCAGACTTCAAACACTAATTACAATTATATATGTATATATATATAGTATACGACGCATACTGTTCATATTCTATATTATAAAACACCTTTTATATAAATACATTAATACATTTGGTCTACCAAAAAGGAGAAAAAAATATATGTAACACAACAAAAAATAAATTAATGTCTTTATAACAGTTAAGCTCGGTAAAAATGAAAAAAAAAATAAAACAGAAGTTCAACGAAAACGTTTTTGTGTTATTGTATCTTGTATGAGATGACCTACATTATGTACAGAATGATTCTTGTTACAAGGATACTCATAATTTCGAAACGTAAAATACCTTTTTTAAATTTAAGATAACACGTGCAAATATACAATTCTAAATACATTTTATATTGCGTTTGTATATACCCTTAGGGTTTTTCAGTCAATCTAATATTAATCATTTTTATTTTTAAATGGAAGTATATATTTTTAATTTTATAAAAAGAATCTGAATAAAAATAAAAATAAAATGTGTAAGCTATATAATTATTAGGTATGGAATATTGTACGAATAATTTTCAACATTTAAAAGAATACAAAATGGTAGCTTGTGAAATGTATGGTCTACTATTACACTCAAAAAACCTCATTAAAGTTATAACTAAAGAAAAATAAAGTTTGATGAACATTCAATATCAAAATCAAAATTTGATCATGAAATTAAAAATTTAGATAAGATGCTAAATATTAATATTAAGTTGAGTCGTTGACAAAAATGTAAGGACGAAAACGAAAGGCACGTGGTATTGTAAATCTAAAAAAAATTAACTTTTAATTTTTTTAAATCTCGAAAAAAACAATAAGTTTGACTGTTAAAATAATCGTGTATAGTATTATAAGTATAGTTGGTAAGTATGATAGTATATGTAAAATACGTCACATTCGTTTTCATGATGAAACGACCGTTTGTTTCTTAGCAAGTTTTATAAATTTTATAAATTATACATATCATTCGAATCACATAAATATTATGTGTATTATTATATTATAAACGCAACAACAGAACATGCATTTGATCCGAAGAATAATAACTTTCTTGTCAGTGCACTGATATATGTTCGAACATATTTTTAAAGTGAGGTTTTCCGTCGCGACGTTTTGGTATTGGATCTGCGCGGAAAGCCTAATAAATGTATTGTCGCGAAACCAGCGGAAAATCAGAAAAACAAATACACAAAATGTATGTAGAATATCATATATATATATATATATATAGTAGGTAAGAATGTGACGTAAGACGTTTTATTTAAGACGAGTTAATTCCGCGCTATCTATCATTTATAATAAAGTAAAAGTGTATGTTTACCTCCAATCGGGTAAGAGTCGGACAGCTTTCTCTAAGAAAGAACTTTGTTTTCGTATTCGTTTTCAACGCCATCGTCGCCGCCACCGAACGATTTACGCGTCAACATAATATATTATCCATTATACACAGTACGCACACATGCCCTGCAGTCGCGCTCACGTTGATATCCTTTGAATCGCACACCAGTTTACGCTCCGCAGAGCGGAATGGCACACGTATGCACTTTCGTATATATAGATATATAAAGTCAACTCGACGAGCCATCGCCAATGGATATTTACGCAAAAGATTGCGTACACAAATTGAAGGGTAGTGAGAACTATAATATAATATGTATATTATGTACGAGTATATGAGTATGGTATTCGTCGCGTGTGCAGAGGAAACCAATAAGGAGAATGAGAAAAACGAAAAAACTGTCAACAAAAATAATGTAAACGTTGTATTCGTACGCTGAATAATATGTCTACTTATATTATAATAACACGAAAACGAGATAGATCAGAAAATCTATGGTCAGATAAATTAAGAATTGCGCCTATTGCAACGAGAAACACGACTTATATATTATGAATATATATAATATCGTATTACAACCGTGAACCGTCTACGGATCGATTACATTTGGTCACGTAGCGATTGAATGCGATTGGGGTAAGGGATAGAAGATAGGGGTAGTTGTTTGTGGTGGGAGGGTTACGATTTGTCACACACAAACACACACACGCACATACACACACACACGCACACACGCACGCACACACTCACACGCACGCACACACACGCACACATACGCACACACGCGCAAACATACACACAGGCATACGCGCGAAGATATAGCTGTTTTTAAGATTAAAACGAGATACTCACGCATATTTTAATAAAGTACTACATATTATATTCCTGCACATAGTTTATATATAGGTATATATAGGTAGGTAGTATTATAGTATATAACTATATACGCACACGTGTTAATGATCGTAAGAAAAAATAGATAAGTCGAAGGGTTAAATACTCCAATAAAGTTTAGTTATTCATCATTAAAAATAAAATAAATATATATATAAAATTTATTAATAATCAATTTAAGGTATATCAGTTTTAAGAAGTTGTGGTAGTCACACAGTTTAGAAAAAATGAACTGATTAATATTAAAAAATACACAATTACACAATTATTGCCGATTCTTAAATTAATTTATAAGCTTTAACTCGAGAAAAAATAAAGTTGTGAATAAGGTAATGTGTTATAAATTCTACTTAAAATAATCAAATTAATCCTTATCTAGGGAATTAATTGAATCAGACTATTTATTTTATTTTTGACATTTTAAAATCATTCCATCATTTTACTTAGATAAACACTATGTATGTATTATATAATTAAATCGTTCTGGGGGATTTAGTTAGAAAAAAAAAGGTTTAATTTCCCTTGAATGTATCTGCAGCAATGAATAATGAATATCGAGTATTACACACACACACACACACACACACACACACACACACACACACACACACACACACACACACACACACACAACACATACACACACATATATATATCATAACCACGCGTCGTATTCATAGTGATTATAGTTGTGTGCGAGTACCGTGTCCGCTTGACGAGCCGAAAAGGGTTTTGGGAAAACGTTTCAGGAAATTCGTTTAGACAAATCGTTTCGTGATAAACAAGATGAATCACACACACGTAGTTCACACCTTGTGAAACGTATATAATGCAGTTTTCAAGACCCCCGTTGGAACGTGCGAGCGTGTGCAATTAGCCTGAAACATTTAGGGTCTCATCGCTACTAAATTTTATTTTAATATTATGCGCGATGTATAATATTTTACATAATATACATATTATGATAATATATCTATATATACTCACAGAGTACGAGGATTTATGTTCGGTGCTTGAAAACACAAATTTCTTTATAGAAACATTATTCTTCCTCCGCCCTCTATGGACTCCATTCGTTCGCTATACCACACCCGCAGTTCTCTTCGCGCCAACTATTACGTACATAATATTCTATCGTATAGATTGTTATTGCGGGTGCATAGGGGCGACGGTCCGGCATGGAAAGAAAAGTTTAATCATATTATTATATTTTGTATTCGAAACGTTTCGTTGGCCAATTAATATTATATTTACTACGGATTTTCATGAAATCCTGGTGCGTTACCTATTTTGTACCGCAATTATACATCGTATGGTCATGTGTTAGCGCGCTTAATATAACATACAAAATGTATTTTATTATACCGCGTTATGTCTTCGACGTTATATTGTGCGATTCGCGCTAAATGTACAGAGACTGAATTAGCGATTCAATTTCAGGCTGTAATACGAGCGATAATTTCATTCCATTAAACACAATTTGCTGCTCATTCGTTCGTCTACTCTACAATAATTATATTATAATATTGACATTGGTGGATCAAAAACCGATTTAACTTTCAGCATTTTCCTATTAATTAATATCAAAGCGAGCGAAGAATAATATCGATACATTTTACAGGGCCTATAAATATTTTGGTTTAGCTGCGGAATGTACTATAAGTCTATAAATAAGTATACAATGATATTGAGATGCTGTGGAAGAGATCATTTGATTCACAACTGCAGAAAAAAACTTACAGAAATTAAAAAATAATACATTTTGACAAACGACGGTTTTTTTTCCAATTTGCATTTTTTATTCCCGTCAATATCGTTTTTAGTTTTTTGGCAAATGTGCCTGCGCTAACACCGTCGTCCATACCTATGGCAAACACGTAAGCATACACACTTTATTGTCTGCGATAAAAAGAAATAAACCTCGCAAGACCTCTTGTAAAATAATGCAAATAGAGACAACCGTTGTTCAAGACAATCTTCTGAAATTCTAAACCTAATTCACGACAGATACAGAACAATCCATTATTTAAGAGTTTCCTTCCTTCGCCAGTAAATCAACAAACGTAAGTATACGGGTTTTGTGATACTTGTCTATTTATCCAAAATATCCATGCAATGGTCGCTTTATGTATATTATGCACCAAATTATGTTGTGCGGGATTGCAATGATTGCATATAATATTATTTATAAAAAAATATCATAATGTAGCATATTTGTATTCTCATTAATATCTTTAATATTTTCAATCGGTCGGTCGGATTTAGTTGTTCGTCACTTCATACAATTATCCCTGCCTTTATGTTTTATAATACTGCAAGCATATATGTAGTTTATTTATAAAAGTACACGATCCTGTGTATTTCCATTATTGTTTTTAATTTTTTTTTAATCCCACCATCGTATTAATATTATTGTTACAAAAAATTATTGATGTATTTCTTCTTCTTTTATTTTTTATTTTTTTGTTATTTGTGTTTACCTTAGTCTGTTACCTTTTTAGCATAACTCTATATATTACTCTAATTGAATGTATATTTACTATTTAGTTACCGAAACATTCGTATTATGTGTACAATATACATCGTGGTATTGTCAGGATATTATACATACCTATATAACAATATGTTATTGATTTTCTCACCACTCATCAGTCACTATGCATGGCATTCTGCAATGTCAATAATTATACATCTTATGTTATATTCGATTAAAATAAACCTTAAAGGGGGCTGATATATGCATAACTATATCCAGGTTTATATACTACTTTTATATTTAAATTGGTTAAATGTATCTGTTATTAGACAAAGAGACAATATATAATATGACTACCCAGTTTATCAAAAAAGATAATCGTTTTAAATGTTTGTTTATATTAAAATAAGTTAAAACTCTATGATGTTAAAATACTACTGACTTCTTAAATAATAAGTATAAAATTAAGTATTAATAACAACTTGCATTACATTTAGATCACGAAAAAAATGAATTTAAAAAAAAAGTCAAGGAATAATTTAATAATTTAATTGTCTTAACTCTTTGTAGACAATAATGATTTAGATGTAATATGATTACCGATTAATTAATTTAAAATAGAATAATGATCAATGACTGGAATTGGTCGGAGGATAATTTTTTATCACGTTGTATTATATTAAACCAGTATATTTTAAAATGAAAGTATTTTTTCTATTTTGTTATTTTTGGTAATTATTAACATTTATATGAAATAACATGAGGCAAATCCAAAGGTATCAACTGTGTTCAAGTTTCAATTTATAGTAATGACTATTTGGTCCGATTTTATAGAAAAAAAGTTTTAATGGAACGTTGTTGTAAAAACCAATAAACTAATAGCAACACCAAGAATCTTAAGATAGCTAGTAGATTTTATTGAAGTTGAGATTTTTTTATTATTTAACCTGTCATATATACGAAGAAAAAAAATACCAATGCAATATACCAACGCATTATCCTATAGTTATATAATTAATAAAATAGTCTTGTGCTTAAAACATTCACCACAACTAAATATAAATCCTAATTTAAATAATAATTAATAAAAATAGTATTCAACTTTTTGTATTTCAATTTTAATCATTTAATTAACATATAGATATACAAGGGTTTATTAAAAATTGTTATATTGTTAGTATTATTTATTATGATATTATTAGTATTTATTATTAGTAATTGTCATGATTGAGATTTTTATTTCAACTCTATTAAAAATCAATTAGTTAAGAAACATGCTAAAATATTTGAATAGTAATTTTTTAAATGTATTATACCATAAGTGATTAAATAAAAATAAACCACGATTCAAAATGAAAATATTAAAAATATGAGACTTGATTGGGAGGAGTCGAATAATGTTTGTAAATCGTATATGTCAATTTTAGTAAGTTGAAATATAATTTATATAATAAGATATAATATTATAAGTATTTGTTTTAACTTAAAGAATACACCAATTAATTAAACAGATTGTTATTTTTTTTTATTCATAACAAATAATATGTACATACACAAATAAATCCATCAATAAGTGCCTAAAAAAAATAATTTTGTTGATATAATAATTATTATTAAATTCAAAAATGGTTACTATAAAAGGAAATTTAATAAATTGTATAATTATGTACCAATAAGTGATTTGATTATAGCAAACTTTTATACATGTAATTAATATAATATAAACTATAAAATTGATGAATATTTAATAATTTGTGCTACTAATATAATTTATCTTGATATATGTACATTATACTTATTTCGATACATTGTCTGTTGATAAAGAAAGGTCGAAAGAATTGAAAACGTATATTATTTGTGTAGGATATATCCGTCGAGTCATATATCGACGTATCAAAAGATAAATTTGCTTCTAGACTTACAATTGTATTGACTGAAAAAAATATTGGATGAAAATCTCACACGACCAAATTTTACGGGGTAGCCGTAGTTGTTCGAAAAGAAAAGAAAAGATGTCACGAGATTATTGTATAAACATATTCAAAAAGCAATGTTCATACACAGTTGTTACACCTGTCAAATCTATTCATTATTTTTGCATACATCGAAATTAGATCTGTTCAAACATGCAAGGCAAAGTAGAATTCTCATCGTAATTAGATATGATCCACAATTTAGTAGATTTAAAAAAAAAAAAGAATTTCAAGAAGCTTAAACTCTATGTGGAATTATTACTTAAGAGTAGTCGGAACTGAGCAGGGTAAACAGTTTTGTCGAGTCAAAAGTGATTAGTAGTTTTACAAAGGAGGTAAACTGTGATTACTTTATAGTATCATTAATATATATTACATTCATAAATCAAAAATGTTCTCAATTAATTATGTTCATTAAAAAATATATATTTATGTAATAGGATCGTTTTCTTCAGTATATGTATCTCCATATAAACAAATTCACGTTGATGAAAATTCACGAATGAATTAAATAATGCCTATATGATCAATTTACAATTATTGGCCATCATGACAAATTAAAAATCTGTATTAGTATCAGTAACAGTAATGGAATTTTATACAAACTAGAATATTTACCTTAAAAAAAATATAATCCACATTGCTTAAAATAATTAAATTATCATTGTAATTTAATTTTAATGAAATTTACAAATAAACCAAGAGGAAAGTATGGTATATTAACATTTTGAATTTTTTTGTTTGTTATTAATAAAATATGTGACTAAGAACTTCCTATATTGGTGTCATACAAATATACTTGAGTTACGAGAAAAAATTGTATTATTATTTTATAATCGGAAAAAAATAGAATTTGTTGATAAAGAATACTTTTGAATGAAATAAAAAACATGCCAAAAACTTTTATACATTTAATTTTAATTACAGAAATTATCATAACAAGTTTAAGTTTATACCGACATAAAGTTTTTTTTTATTGTACTTGCTTAAATATAATTTTAAAAGTAAAATTAAAAAAATATATATCTTATTAAATAAAGAGTAGCTTTTAATATCTTACACTCAGTATTTTAAAATGAAAAATTAGATTTCTAAGGAATTTTAAGCTGTCTTTCTATAATGTGAAATATGATACAATATATATATATATATTATGTTCACATGAATCATATAAAATTAATTTAATGTTGATGAAATACTCATTATACAAGTTTGGATATTGCTTGAATTATTATGTCAAAAATATATTTTGTTTTCAATGGTAGAAACATGAAAATTATTATCTACTTATATATCCTTATTGGTGCCACTAGGACGAGAGATTTCGGGTCATTAGCATCCTTAAACCCTAAATTAGTACCTCGAGAGGTATTAAAAATTATATAAATTCTAAATTAAATTTATCACTTAACTAGGTACTAATAATTTTCAACCTAACCTAAAAGATTTATTTCCTTTTGGATCTTAATTAGAAGACTAGTAGCATACACTTCTTTGCAATAATAAGTTTTAAAATACGTAAACATTAACTTTAAATATCGTTTAACATAGAAAACTGTAAAATATATAATAAAATATTCCACGCGGGGCTAACAAAATGGAATTCACTTTAGATTTTTATGTCACGTATAAATCTTCTTGAGAATCATTTACCATAAAATTGTAATGATTTAAGAGTTTATTTTTTAGATTATGCAGCAGTTTTATTTATAAGGTATTGATTTCTCAAAAATTAAATTTATAATATATTTTTGTTGACAATCTATAAAACATACCTTTACATGATTTAATTTTATCTTTTAGAATATTTATATTTAAACGCTTATTATATTGTTTAGTTTTAACCTGTTCATTTACCTGAATTTAACAAATTTGTATACTTATTGCCTATTTATTACTTATAAAGAACTTAAAGTTGTGATGAAATCATAATTAGAAATTCTTAACAAAATATCATAAAGTATCTATTTTAATATTGACAATTATAATTTAATAATGATTCTGAGAGTTGCCTATACATCTTCAGTGGTAGTATAAATTTTGGTTATTACTTGATATTTGTTACCTATTTATGTACAAATTACTTATATGCATTTGTATTTTTTAATTGATAGTGATTATTTTTTTTCAATAAACCATTTATGATCGATTAATATATTTTATTTCACATTTAATAAAAGATTAATATTATTGTTTAAAGTTTTACTAATTATAATTATAACTTTATTGAACCAACGAGATGACAAATATAATATTATAATGACGATAAGAATAAAAAAAAGGATTTTTAAAAAATATAACACAGTAGATAACTTGATATTTTAAAACATGAACATAAAAATATTAATATTACTATAATAGTGACATAAAAGTAAAATAATTGAGGCAGATGAAATTGGAATACCTAACTAAAATATATAATATAATATCGAGCCCAGTACAGTAATTTAAAAATTGATTTCAATAATTTATAATTACGCTCATATTATGTGCTTAAAATAGTTCGAGTTGTTTATATTTATTTTTCAGAAAATGGAACTCTATAATTTGCATCTGAAAGTATTTTGTATTAAAATATGTAAGAATTTAAGAAATATAGGTATATTTTGTGATGTATTAAAAAAATATAATGTACAAAGAAAAAAATCACTTTACTCCATCGAAACAATTACAATACCATTTAAAATTCATAAAATTAAAACTCATATAAATGTATTAATATGTATAATATAATAAAAATATCAAAGAAGAATATGAATCTTAACATATTCGAAACATATTATTCAATTATTCATTATATAATACCTATATGAATATTATGAAGTATTATAAAATCTAAATTAATTTAATGTACCTATTTATTGTTTAATATTATGATTTTTATAAATATATTTTTAAATTTTTCATGATAATTTAATTACTCAAATGTGTTGTCTGTATAGATTTAATTTTACTACTCAATCAAAATATCTTAATATTCAATATTAAAAGCTAGTAATCGCTTCAGTATTAAATTTTGTATTGATGAGTATGTTAATAAATTTTTATATTTTTTCTTAAATTTTTTTTTCTATATTCTTTATTCAACGAGATGTAGTTATGTTTGTATATATTAAATCCTAGACACATACTATAGGTAATATGTATGGATTATTGGTTATTTGATAGACCAATTTAAGTGGCAACGGTCATTTATACATTATTTATTTATACTCTATGACATCGTAGGTCACTGACTCAAGAATTCAGAATATTATTTACAGTGTGAAAATACTGTATTATTATTTTTAGCTTTAAAGAATGTTTGAATTGCTTCATTCATATTTTTATTATTTATGTAATACGAAATTAAAACTAATATCAATAATTTACCTACTACTAGATAATGTATGCACGTTTGCCTATGTCAAATTTACTAGGACCTGTGCCTTCGTTCATTCAATGTTACTGATTAACCTGAATTTTTTAAATAAATTTAGTACTAAATGGTGTTCAAATCCAGTATTGATATCAACTGTATAGTACTCTGGTAGCATTTGTTTGCAGTATAAACTTTGACGGAACGAGTTAGCATGTATTACATTATTTGTATATTAAAATGTATAATACACAATATGCTCTAGAAAAAAATATGATGTGCTGAGAAAATTTAAACAAACAATTATTTACATAATAAAAGGTGCGAATGCGTACTAACGTAAGGTTATTACCGTGCGTGTGCTTTGATAGAGACTTGTGCAAGTTATTGAGTACAAAGTTTTAGTGCAAAGCACCACCAGTCGGATTTAATTGAAAATATTTATATGATTAACTTCACAAATAAATAATTATTATACTGAATGTTCAATAGTGATAACGATTTTTTAAATTAAATAAAAACGTTTACACTAATTTTTCATACTGAAACATTGGAAGTTGTATCAATTACCGTCATAAATAGGTACTAAAAAAGTCCACATATAGTATTCCGATCATACAAATTTTAAATTCTGCCGAAAACTAAAGTATACAAACTTAATATTTCAGTGGGATGGCGAAATCAATATGGTTTTTCAATTAGTGAATATATAATAAAGTATTATCGTCATACAAAATAAATAAATAAAGTATAGTATTAACTATTATGATTGTAATTAAAAACAATTATAAACTAGGAATATTAGGATTAAAAAAAATAAATTTTATCATGTGACTTATAAGCTAATTCAACTTCAAGTTTGTGGGTAGTAATATTTATTCTTTGTGAAAGTGAAGAGAAGGGTGGAAGATAAATTCCTCTCGGATCCTTACTAGCGCTTCGTCATAATCGTGCTTTAAACCACAGTCCCCAAGGAGATGTTTTCGTTGTATTCACGTGAAAAGGATAAAACATATATTGGCTGTTATCCAGAATTCGACAATACTGCTACAAGATAGGCGGGGTGACATGAAAATCGCACGTATAAAAGTTGGATATAATAGAGAAGGGTGAGCGGACACGCGGTGGTTTCGTTCATTTTTAGAAATATGATGACTTCTTTCCAAGCCCGCGAAATCGGACCGTGTGAAATATTATACTTAGTAGTTAGTTCAGACAAGAGTCACGTAGGTATGAGTTTATTTTTATTATTTTCAGTTAACGTGCCACAACCTCATCCGACACAAATTCCGGAAATGAAAACTATATAATAAACGAAACGATATAATGCTATATTGTATTACGTTATCATCTAATATTGAACGATTTCATTTTTTCGTAAAATTTTTACGTTTTTTTTAAACGCCGTAAGAATATGTAAAAATCGACGAATAAAAAAATTGTATTATTTGATTTTTAAGTTTTGTCAACTTCTTACAAAGTCACTGGTAACACGTGGAAGGGGGATTTACAACATTGAGGCTACAAAAAGTGAAAATATTTAATTGCACGTTAGACTTGAGTGTAAACGCCAAAACCATATTAAACCTTGAATTTAGGTAAGAGCTGTTTTGTGATGCAAAGTTATAATGCACTAATAGGTATATTACATCCGGGAGTAGAAAGTTTCTTGGAAATTTCAAGTCATCCATGTTTTGGGGGGAGGGTGCAAAACATATACATAGTCAAATTGATTCTTAACAACGAATAGGTACTATACAATATATAACCTAAATGAGCTGTAAAAAACATTTAGGCTCATAAAATATACGTAAATACTTGAAGTAATCACTGCCCTAGAAAACTACGTTTTAGTAAGATATTTGTTTTATTAGTTAAGAGATTAATTAGTTATTTATTTTAACCCACGCGATTTTTATGCGAAAAAAAGTAGGACTATATATAATGGTGGCGTAAGAGCAAAATAGTATTATATTTATATTATTAATTTTAACGTGAAAATTAATTCGATAACACAATTAACGAATAATTTAATATTTGTCATATGTATTTTAATACAATTGAAATTGATTATGGAAAAAAAATTGAACAAGGAATTCGATAAAATTCATAATTAACGTAAGTTTTTCTAAATCAAAAATACATGTTAATTCTTTAAATTATAGTAAATTTGATTTTTTAAATATTTGAACCATTATTTAGGGTGTGTAACCTATAAATACTCTGATAAATTCTATTTGTTAAGTAAAATAAATTAAATTAAGAATAAATCCTCGTTGTTCCAAATAATTGATATTATTTAATTTATGTTGTTATATAATTGTGTAAATAATGAAAATAAGTAGTAACAATAATTTTTAACTATATATAGGATGTTTAAACTTTTAATTCAATAATTTAAAACTATAAGAATTACTATTTTTTATTATTTTAAAATATTATTATATCTTTATGATATTGTAAATAAATATAACATTTTATTTGAATTAAAAAATTATCCCATTTTTTTCAATTTCTATAGATGATATAGTGATAATAAAAGAAATTAAAATGCATAAGTGTATCCAACACGATAATAATATGATATTATTACTTAGAAATAATTACCTAGCTTTATTTATAAGTAAATAATGAATAATTATTCGATTTATTCATAATATTGTTATCATTAAAATGTTATAGATTTAATAATACTAAAAAGTTATAACTGTTCACAAATACTTTTCAAAATATTAGTTGGATATTATTTTGAAACATAATTTATAAGTTACAAGGTATTAAAAGTATAAATAACATATCAGCTATATTTAATCTAAATTATGTATTTAAAAGACCTTTTTTATGAATATAAAAAAGTATGAAATATAATTTATAAGATATAATTATTATTTATGTTGAACTAAGATGAAACTATGAAAAAATAAATAAGATATCATTAAAATATGTCTTAAAATATAAACTAATAAAGAAAAAAATACCAAAAAAAACTTTATTTACAAAAATATTATAGGTATTTGATCTTTGATGTAATGCGAAAAGAGTAAATATGTTTTTAACAAAAAATGAAAAACCATATTATCGTTTCCTATAAATCTTGCATTAAAAATCTAAACTAAGAATGATTGCATTTTTTTGTTTAATGAATTTGAAATACATAATATATTTACGTATATATTTTTTTAAAATAAATAATTTAAGTTACTAACATAATATTTGTGAATCTGATGACTGAGTGATGTATTGTTGTAATACTTATAAATTATAATATAATATATTATATAGAATATTTAGAAAAATATTTTAGAAAGTCATTTTATTGTAAAAATAAATGCAAACTGGGATACAGAGACCAGGCTTAATAGAGGCATTCGTTATCCCCTCGTTCATCTTGGTGTAGGATAGTGGAGCATTATTATTGTACTTATTTGAATGCGATGATAAATCATCGCAAACTAAAAACCTATTTTAAGTGGAGCTAGCTGTTTCTTGCTATGCATTATTATAGTGCTTTTGTGGCATTGCTAAAAATATTTAAATTACTTATACGCGTATAATTGTATAATGAATAAGAATAAATATTAAAAATACAAGACATTTATCATTAAATATAATATAATGATATTATAATATGATATTCGAATCTTTAAAAACTGTAATTATGTAATTACTAATTACCTGTATGAAATTCCAGTAAATTAAGTTTTTTTTAAAATTTTAAGAATTGTAATCATTCAAACTTCAAGATTCTATGAAATATTTCTAACCAGTAATCGACATTATTTTTCATTATTTCTTTTATTGCACGTTTCAGATAATTAGATTGATATAGTACCTATATTGTTTACCTATGATTAAGTAATATTGTGCGATCAAATTAATAAAAATTATAACAAACCAAACTAAATAAAATCTTTGTACATACAATTTGTAGGTTACTTATTTATTTACATTAATAAAATATTACATTCATTTTTAACTAATCAGTGAACTAGATAATAAATACAAATTAGTTTTTTTTTTTAAAAACTTCATACTTTTTAATGTTGCGATGATCGATATGATAATGTATAAATTTTAATATTTTCTATAACTTCAGTATTCTAATCATTTTCTTTGCATGTTTATATAAATATAATAATGGACTTTTAATTTTAAATCTATTTTTGACGTAGGTATTACAGTTTTAAAATATTTTTATTATTGTTCTTTAGTCTTTTTACTACATGTTTAAAATTTACTTAATTAAAGTAATTAAATATTTTGTTCTATATTAAATAATAAAACATGTAATTTTAAGAAATAATATATAAATAGTACTATAAAAAAATACTTATTCCCAGTGACCTATTTAATTCTTGTATTTCTTTGTATGTTTATTTAGATTTCATTTTTTTTTATTAATCTATGAATCTTATAGGATAACTTTTTCAAAACAAGGAAAAATTTTGTTTGGTATTATAAATATAAAACATTTCAATTATTATTTTTAATAAGATTATAATACAATTTGGTAAAGAAAATCTAATGTACAGTGAAAAAGAGTCTATTTTACATATAAAAAAAAAACTATTTTATATTTTATACTTTATCATAGTTTTAATCTCTAATCGAGTGAGTAAAGCGAATTCAATATATAAATTGGTACATAGAACATTTGTGTTCTCGTGATTTGAAAATAGATTTCTTAGTTTTAATTTTTAACTGATAGTTTTATACTTGGAAGTAGAAAAATGATTACAATAATTTTATACCGTAAAAAAATATATTGATTTATACATCTAAGCGATCGTATAATTTATTTTAATCGAGACTATTTGTAACATAATATATAAGTACTTCAATAAATATAAAATGATTGAAAATGTTTTTAGATTATAATTTTATTATTTAATAATGTAAGAATAATTTATTATGATATTATAATATTGTTGTTAAAATTTAATTAAAAGTTAAATTCATTTTTATTGCTAAAAATACATTGACAAAAATTTGTTACTGCTAACTATATTACTGAAAACAACTATATATTAACATATATTTTTATAATTACCAACAACATAATTTATAATAGTTTTCTATAATAAAACAAAACTCAAAATATAATATGTAATATACTTAAAATTGTTGTCAAAATTACAATAACTAACTAATATATTCAGAGAACGTGATATACAGAATGATATTAAATAAAAAATAAATAAATATATAGTATTAATTACTATCTGATAAAAGCATTGTTCAATCATTGTTTGTTATTATTTTTACCATTTTATATGAGGTATTCATTAGTTACTTTAAAAGCGTTTAGCATGGTACTAAACAACATTAATTAATGTGTATATATAAATATAATAACAAACTATATTATTTTAGTATATGATAATTGTAATTTAATGTACAAACAAGATATAATATTTGTATAACGCGTCTTCTAAACATTCCTATACATCCTACGTAAACAGCTCTAGATGTAAATAGATTTTATTTTATAATCAAAGTTAAATAATGCGAATAAATATTTTCTATTTACATCATTTTTTGAATACTATTAAAACAACTACATTATAACACAGAAAATATTTTCACTATCTATCATTATTATTTTTTTAAATTATTTATTTATTGTACTGAACGTTTCATTTTTGTTTTTTTTTTACTATTTGTTTTGCTTAAACAGTATAAAATTAATTCATTTTTTGTACCTCACCGCATTTATTCAATTTATCAATAACATTTTATTTTGCTATTTATAGTTTAATATAAACTATTACCTACCATACATATACCAGAAATTTAATTACTTCTATTTTTATGTAATACACACAAGTAGCCATTTTATATGATAAAAATTAAAAAGTAAAAATCGAATACTCAGAAAACTTATTGACAAACATGGTATAAGATATCATTCTATGTACATTATGTTCAATTGTATGCATATATTACGTAAAACTTCTTTTCAAATATCTGATGCGCAATGGCACACACACAAAAAAAAGAAAATACGCAGGAAGAAAAAAATAAATTGGATCGAATAACGTATATTATATTTTGATATTTGAACATTGATGACATTTATCCAGTTTGATACCTTCACTTTTAATTGGATGACTTACATAACTTAAAGTAAAATGTAATACGTTTTGTTATGACAGTTCACTGGATTTGAAAACTCGTTGTTGCATTGGAATGGAACTCTAATTGCATCCAATGTATTATTTCGATTGGTGTGTTGAAAATAATTTTTGAAATATTCAAGGCTAGTATTTAATTTGTATTAAATATTTATAATTATTTAGTAATGATTAATAGCGACGTTAAATTTTACTTGAATAGTAATAAATTTAAACTTGATCACATCAAAATCTTACTTGAAGTCACAGTAAAATGCATGGAAATGCAAAAAATAATTTTGGGTAATTATCTTTAATGACCATCGCAACAATAGGACAACTTAATTTAAAATGTATATTAATTGTTAAGACTTTAAATTCTGAAGACCATTATTTAAATAAAACTACTGTGATTATACACAGCATTATTGCCATCATATTATGACAGTTTATGTTCGTATAAACAATTATAACGTCAAATAAAATAAAATATTAATGAAATATCCAAAAATATGTTTATGACAAATTCCGATAACATTAAAATCTGTTGAGCCAAAATCACGTGAATATGAGTAGCAATATTGCATAACCATGACGCCGTGCTTAATACTAATGTAAACACATTAGTACGTGTACACCACAATTTATAATATCATTTCGTGAGCCATATATTTTTTATTTATTCTATATTACGTGATAGGATACTAACTAACTATTCTAAAACGAACATAAAAGTGTATTGATTATATTTTTTTCCGATAGTTCGGGCAATGGACAAGTGGACAATAGCAATATGCGATTCACGCAACATATCGTGTTGTTGTGTTTCGAGATATTATATTATATTATCATTATTTACTATTATTTTGCGTTTTTTGATGGACATAAATAATTATGATCTTTGAACCACGCTACGAAGATAACGGTCGAACAAGTGTGACGTAAAAATTCAACGATATCAAACGAAGGCGTTATTTATTGAGTGTTTTTTGAAACAGTGAAAAAAGGTTTGCGAAATACTTACATAAATTGCTCATAGAGTAGTATACTAGTATGGGTGGAGCGTAGTAAATGGTATTTAACAAGATATGGAGGTATCGTTGGGGATGTCTAAAACGGGAGGACTTTAAAAAAAAAACAGGTCTGACGCAATTTTTATACTTTTTGCACTGTACATACACTACACACAGTTAAAAATACAGTATATTTAATAATTTATGGCTGTATATAATAATAATTTACTGTCGGTGTTTCATTATTACCTGTTTTTCAGCCACTTGCCGTGTGGAAAACCGTTTGATGAATGAGTCCTCTCTCTGTAGCGTTGGTTTTGATGTCTTTATCGTTGAAGATATAGCACTAGATAACTGCACGGTGGTCCTGAGTTTCATCCATCTCTGATTGCTCCTGCTTCTGTAGAAAATTCGTTATGTTGAGTTAACGTACATATGATACCTTTTGTTAAATATAACTTTCTAACATCTAACGTATTATACTGTCACGTATAGTTGTGAACAGTTCAATATATAAATGTACTTATCAATTACATATTAAAGAGTGAATCTAGAGATCACGTAATTATTTGCAATGACGTGCCTGTATCTATATTTTATATCATAATTATTATGATACTACTTAAACGTCTTAAGCATGTAGTATAAAACAATATAATATATTTTAGCTAACGTATAATTGAATCAAATCACTACTGGATGTTTGGTTATTGTTTATAACAATTCGATTCATTGGGTTGTTCAATGTATAATTAGTATTCTATTTAGGTACTTTGAAAGGAAGATTAGTTCTGGAATTAAATGTTGGTACTTTGAAAACCCCACGCGGGGTTATAGTGGTATAATTTACAGAACATTCTATTTCATCCGTTATTCATTTTTGCACGAATTCCATGTCATTGAACTTTCTTATATTTTAGACATTTGTACAAGAAAATAAGCAGCACGACCATTCCTAACGGTTTTCAGGTCATACCTAGTTGAAATACCATCATTCTTAAAAAATATTATATTTACATATTTTTCAACTTATTTTTCGGGTCTATTGTTGTCTAAAATTCCATATAAATACTATACAAACGCATATTCAAGAATTGATCTTACGAGTGCACTATATAAGTCTTCAAGACAAATGAGATTACTAAGTTCGCAATAATCATATTTTTAAAATCCTACCGTCCTAAATATCTTAACAATAGACCCTGTAGGTGTTTGTAATAAGCTTTAAGACGAAGGACATAATATGCTATACAAAAATATTAAAACGCTGCCGTTCATAAAATCAGAATTGGTTAATGTGTATACACACATTCGAAATATTTATGAATAATCCATAAACCACATTACACACTATTCAAGCTAGACTGAAGTATGATAATTATTAATTACATCGCCAAGGGACTGAATACTCATGCATGTTATCAGATCATCAGTAAACTTTAAATGGTTGTATTATTATTTAAATGTTTTACCTAGATCGTTAATGAATAGCAGGAACAACAAAGACTACGAAGTCAAGTGCCAATGCAACTAATATAGATAAAGGCTTTTCAATTTTGTCCACGAGAAAATGATTATTTGATAAATATGACGGTTTCTTCACTTAAGCGCCTCAAACTATATATGATTCTAGGGGGTCATCCTATAGTTTATGAATTTTCTCTTTTGAACTCAAACACAGCTGCTTCTTTGTCATCTATCACTCAGTTTAAATCGGAACATGACTTGATAAAAATAAAACAATATTGAACTGCATATTTTAAATATAATATTCCAAGTCCTTTATAAATGCATTTTATGTTATTCTCGTGTATAATTAATATTGTGTCTGAAAAAGTTTTAAGCGAAAGCCCCGAAAACCTTTTAAATGTGTCCATGTGTCCACGGAAACAGGGTACACTTTATCACTCATTATCATGTAGATATTTTTTAACTCTGTTTGCGAGACGTTAAATTAGACTAATAGATCATAAATTTCTATGACTTACAATTTTTTCAACTTATATATATTGCACATGTACATGCGTAAAACATCTTCATTTTGCAACATCATGGCAACCACCATTTCAAATATTATTTTCGAATTAATCAACTTTTTTCAAGAAATTTTGATCTATCAACATGTACTCAATCCCAAAATTGGTGAAATTAGAGCTAGGTATAATTTCAAAATAAAAAAATGTAATCAATTTTTTTTTTTAGTTCTTTGTATTTTTTTGTTCTAAGCACCATATTATGATATATTTTACTTTTATTATTCAAGTAATAAATTATTTACTATTTATGAATTATTATTTTATTTTATTTTATTATTACACATTATAAAATTGCACAATTTATTATAAAAGCATGTATTTTCAAATTCTAAAATTTTAAATTTATATTTTTTCTAAAAATTGTTATACATTTGATTTACAATTATAAATGTATAAGTATACATATCATATACATGCATATACATATTGTCATGAAAGAAAAATATAATAAAAATATTGTGTTCATATATATTATAAATACCTACAATATATATGTACATAGGTCGGCTGTGATTATGTGGCTCAAGAAAAATAAAACAAAGGTGGTCTACAAATCTATAATACAGTTTGCATAATATATTTGTACGAAAAAATGTTTTTAAAATATCATACGCTTATTTTTTTTTTGCGTTCATATTATTTGGTTGGTACAGTATATATTTATTGATAATAATACGTAACAAAACATCGTAGAAGGATAAAATTTCTCTCTCAAAAAATATATATATGTTACTAGTGCGTATACTTTCAAGTAGCGACTAGACGGCCACTTCGATCGAAACAGCTATGCTTAATAAAATCACGTGTACAGCAAATTTATTTATTGTATTACATATTATAATACAAGTATATATGTTAAAAATCGTCAATATTTTTTTAAAATAAACTAATAAGTACTTTATTCAGAATTTTTCGTTTTAAGATTTAAAATTATTATACAGTCAAGTTGTTTTAAACTCATTATTATTTTATGCGTGTCAGGTCTACAAAAAAGGTTCTTTTCCGTGGTAGGTTTATGTAGTGTTTACGTACGACCGTCGAGGTAATACAAAATATAATATTAGATACCTTAAAAAAAATAAACATTTTTTTTCTGTTGCTTACGTTAATAAAAATAAAAGGATTGACAAATGTGACTTACGTAATAGTTTTTTCTTTTACCAACGCATGTAAGAAACCCTAAAATAGCAATTGTCACGATTTAGTAATGTATAATGTTTTTAATGCATTCATATTATTGTCGTTATCGATTTTTGGAACCAAAATTTCGTATAAATTCCATTAAAAGTTTTATATTACAAGTACATATTAACAAAGCTGTAACGACATTACAAATTTTCACCAGTATTGAATAGAATCGTTTAACAGTCGAATCACCAGAGAAGCTACTGTCGATTCGTTTACTTAAGAAAATTACATACATTTTATAATCTCTCGTACGGTGACATTATATTATAATAGGTTACTTAAATTAATTTTTAAGTTAAACCTAATAAATTGTATAATTGTATTTTAATTTTCGTGACATTAAAATTGTTAATTACTGTTATACACATTGTTGTTATTGTATATGTTTGACAGTCATAAAAAATACGATTAAAGTTTTAAAAATAACGAAAAATAATTGCTTAATTTAATTTAATTTAATGTATAACCTATATTTTTAAAATTTTGATCTCGAGTGAATCAAACTAATTTGTAATAAACAATACATTTATTTATTCCTTCAACATACAAACGAGCATTGACTGCCATTTTTCTTTTATTAATATTTAACACAGCCTATACTATACTATTAATAATTATCGACGTTTATATAAAATAAGTGATTTATTTAACCTTTATTATATAATGTACCACTTTGTGAGTCCATTAGTTTAATATATTAATATCCCGGTATTCATATTATTCCTTTTATATTACTGTAATATATATATATATATATATATATATATATATATATATATATATGTATATGTATGTATATATTTTAATCAAAATCTTTTTATGAAATTCTAAACACGTATATCAGTTCAATAGTTGTAACGTGTAGTAAAAAAATCAATTAAACACAAAAAAATTCACTCACTTAAAAGCAAAATCTTTAAATTAAAGATTAAAAAAAATATCCAACCACATACATTAATATTTGCAATGAACTTAAATCATATATAGATATTAAAAAAAAAATTATTTATTTTCATTTAAAACAATATTTTTATTCTAATATTAAAATTATAACTATTATTTTTAAACAACTACATTAATAACACCGTAAATTACAATTTTATTAAAGTTGAATTTAAAACCAAATATATTAAGTTAAAATAGATTTAAATCTAATTTCTTTATGTATTTACTTTGAATGATTTTTTTTATCATTAATTAATGTTTTACATATCTTATGTGTTTTTAAAATGCAATGTACATTAAATTAAATTGCAGAACACTAATTAATAAATTAGTCATTTTCATTTAATACCAAATAATTTAAATTAAATTCTAACGATGAAATCTTAACATTTGTCATTTTGTGGTGGATGAAGTAATTTTATAAGCTTTAACACAAAAATATTAGCATTCAGCAGTAATGTTTTTATTCAATAGAATAGGTATTGGTAAAGGATTGATAATAAATTGAATCGGATTTTGAAGAAAATAAGTGTATTATAGAATATCTATGTTACGAAAAATAATGGTTCTTTGGCAACAATTAATTCACCTAAAATGTCTAATACAATTGACCTATGGCTCACAGATTTACGAGCAATAGCAGTAATGCCAAGCAAACTACAGTAGTGTTGTTGATAATAGACAACTTTAAATTGTTTCATACACAATTGTTATTTTGTTATACAATAGACACTTTCTTTTATATAATTATTGTACAGAGTTCATATGTTTTACATTTTTACTTTGTGTCTGAGAAATCAAGTTAATTATTTATGAATATACATTTCAATTTTAAATCGTATGTAAAAACACGTGTCTATAGAAATGATTGATTGAAAAGTTCAATATATTTCAGTGAACAACATACGAGTAGTTTATTATTATCATCGTTCGAATATCGATTAAATTAAGCTAAGCTTTCTATGTACAATATTATTTCCAAAAAAAAAACGCTGTTATAAATATAATTTTTGAAGTAGTAGGTACATATTCATCATTGTTTACGATCGACATATTACACATGAAATAATGAAAAATTGGCAATATGCCCGATTACAGTTTTATACGAACTAAAATCAATAATTTATGATAACCTTCAGTATTCTTTGTTTTTCTACATAAGAGAATGCAATGCATGCATCAAATGTAATGAAATTTTGTTCAACTATAAAAATGTATAATACATAGTAATTTTAATTCAATGAACACTGTTACCAATAAGGTAGACTAATAAAACTAAGATAAAAAAATAAATATATAATACGCTACGAATTATTAGACAATTAATCTTTGCCATACACAGAAAATTTAAAATACTTTCGTAGTTACGTCGTTATAACGCAGCATTGTTAAGAACCATCAATACTGTGTCATTATCATTCAAAGTTTTGTTATTGATGAAGAAGATAATCAAATTAAGTTGTAGTCTTTTTAGTTTTATAAAATTGCTTATCATTGAAAAATTTATGCGTATCGTTGTTTTTCAATTCAGAATAAATTTAATATTATGAGACATTTAGGTAATACATATTATATGGATACTATATATTGTTTCTGCTTAATGTTTAAAATTAATAGGTACTTCTAGTAGAACAAGTTTTTATAAGTTAAAAAATATAAAAAGGTTGTAACTAAATTAGTACCTACAGTTAAACTGAATAATTATAAGGTTATTAAAAACTGTTAAAGTATCTTTTTCATCTAAAATGTTGGTTATCTGTGCAGTATTGTAATATACGTTTACGATACCAATTATCTTTTTACATATACATATACATAAAAAATAATTTATATTTAATAATTAGTAAATAGTATATAACATAACATTTCGTACATAGAATATACTAAATTAACTGTCCAACTATCTAAGTATCATAAGATCTTAACTATAGTTATATATTAATCCAAAGGAATAAGGATATTGTTTATACAATTTGCAGAATTACCCTTCTGAACTACTTATCGTAAAGCTTATTTAAAATAATATTTAAGGCTTTATAGATATGTACCCATGTCTGAGTTGACACTTCAAAATAATTTTTATGTAAGATTCAAAATTATTTAAAAAAATGTTTTATAATAAAATCATTTTAATTTTCGTAAACTAAAAATCATTGCATTTTATTGAATGTGTACAAAATATATTCATTATATTTTAAATGTATAAGATAATCGTCTGTTAGTTATACCTTTCAATTTTTACAGACACTATTTTAAATATTAAAAAAAATTTATATTTAATGTTAAATATGCTAATGGTTATATGCCAGTATAATATTAACCGATATAAATAAGAGTTAATCATTTATTTATAGTGCTGGATTTTGGATTATAGACAATGTCTGAAATTAAAAATAAATTAACTAAAGTTCCTTGTATAAAACATATACAATAACAAACAACACATTTATATGATATTATATATTATGTACATTGAAAGTAATTAATATTGTTATATTAAATAGATAATGAAAAAGGATCATTAAAATAATAAAATTGATTAATCTAAATTGAATATTTAAAATATAAGTGGAAAATTATAAAATATAAATATAAAGTCAGTAAATGAAAATTGGAAAAAGTAAATTTGTTTGAATGAGCATATAGTATTAAGGGTATTTTAATTACAAAGAAAACTTCAAAAGATATTATAGTGATTGACAGTAAATTATTATCTCCATTGGAAAATGATACATGACCTATAATGTATGCATTATATTAATTCAATGCAACATTTGAATTATAATCGTAACTATTATCGATTTTCCATTCTATATACCTCAGTCATGTAATATATACATTGTACATGTTATATCAATGCAGAATTTTTTTCTTCACTATCGGGGTTCTTATTTTTGCAACAAAAGAAGTTCAGCGTAACGTTTTTATATTTTATACATCATATATGTAGTATTATACGTTATAATGATTGTGATGCGTGTGCCACTTTTATCTAACTGTGGTCTTGTATTCTATATACTTACCTATAATAATAAAAAGCCTATTGAATCTTGTTTAAAAATGTCATAAGAAATCTTTAATCTATATTTAAGTCCAGATAACTAATTATCTTATCGTGGTATGTAATCATAAGATATAATGTGTGTACATATATGAGGTGATTCATCAAGTATAATTAGTGAGCATTGCTCACCCCGCTTTTATTCTTTAACAATTCATTTATTCAATTTATTTGAAATTTTAAGTAGACTTAAGACCATATTTTTAAATAATTAGATTGTTTTTTTTTTATGATTTAAGGATTATCATTGGACGATTCAAAACTTATATGTTTAAATGAGAAATACTTTTTTTTTTGTAAATTATTTGTAATTATTTGTAAAATGGATGATTTTATTGAAAATGTTGACATATCTAAAACGAAATTTAAACGAGTAATTTTTGAGTTATTAAACTTTTTGTCCTAAGATATTAGAAATAATAATTTTATATAAAATTAAAATTAGATGTAATTTGAATCTACTTCATTTTTTACTTTACATGATCCAACACTATACGGACAATTTTTACAAATTTTACAACTATAATAAATTAATTTTAACTACTATATTTTTCAAATCATCATTATAAGTACCCCACATATGAGTATCTATTAAAACTGTTATTATAGACTATTATTTATATTAGAATCCTTTAAGTTTTATAAACCATAACTCAGAAACTATTCGATCGAATTTCAATTTACATCAACATTTTTAAGAGAATTACTTTCTTAACGATTTACAAAAAAATGGTGATTATAACTTAAAGATAATTTTTTTTTGTATTATCGCAAGACAATCTTAAGTTATATCAAACAAAATATGATCCTTAAATAAAATTCAAAATTCAAAGATCATATACTTTTTAACTAAATTTTAGAAAAAAATGAGAGGGGATAATATAATAATATAATATACTGTAAATTAGATTATTTTTTAAATAATCTTTTAAAAATTAAAAAAAAATTCAAATCATAAAATTAAGGATAGCAACAAGATTAATGCTGTTATAACACATATTATTTAGTTAAGAACTAAAGTGTCTCACACAGAATTTTTAAATAAACTCGTGTGACTGCATTATAGTATATTAGTATGAATATCAGCTATACCTAGTCAAAAAATTCCAATTTTGCAAAGAAATTAAGCTTAATTTGATTCGTTCTCATTTCAAACATAAAATTTCATATTAATTATCCAAGTGATCGGATTTAAGAAAATTTAAGATTATTTCAAGAATAGGAAGTTTATTACTTTAATGGATTACAAGTGAATAGACTTTTTCACATAAATACTAGATTAATGTATTTTAACGATTTTAAAAGTATCTTTATTGCGTGTGAGATAAAGTTTAATGAATATTAAACTATTCCTATTATCTCTTTCTATCAAATTAAAACAATATAATAACTTATAACTAATCCTAACGGCCTATATAAATTTTATGTCGATACAAACATCAACGGAATCAACACAGCTGTGTTTATAATATGAATTTGCTAGAACAAACAAAAATTAATCCTTATCAAATATTTTCAAATATTAAAATTAAACATGTAACAAAACATTCACATAAAATGTGTAATTTTAAACTTTACACAGAATTAAATCGTTACCAAATTTTAAATTTGATTTCCCTACAAGAATCTATTAAATCTGATCGTATTTTTATTTTTCAGTATAAATTAATTTTGTTTGGTTTATATTTTATTTTTTAATATGTATCAGGTCAAATTGATAAAATATTAAAATTAGAACAATATTTTTTTTAGATATTTAAAGTTTTTAATAAAACTTTATAATAGCATACTATTATCTATCTACCTAATAGTAAGGTATACATATTATGCGTTATAAGTATAAAACTTAAAATATTTTTAGGTGTTTATAGTTGACATTGTTAAATTTTTAACACATATTATTCGCATGAAAAATGTACTTTAATTTTGTATTACAATATTTTATTGAATGATAATGATGTAAATATTAGTGGCATACATAAAGTCAAGTTTTAAATATATTGGATAAAAAATAAACTTAAAAAGTGAAAACTTGTCACAAAGATGGATTATCGGCTGTTCCATTCATGTATATTCAGTCTATGTTACCGATACGGTACCTATATTATATCGATTGTTCTCGTGGGGGTCTCGAAAGAACGTGTCTTTAATTTTGTCCGTATATATTTCTTCCTTAGGGTAGGGCGTAGGCGTCTAAGTCATGTATAGAGACGTGGGACATAGTTGACGAAATGCCTTAAAGGCGTGCCGGACTTACGAATGAAAACAAGAATTTAGAAACATCTAGATAACCTACGACTGGGCTCGCAGAAAAAATGATTATATCCAATTCTTCATACCGAACAATTTTTAAAGACAAGCCGTATTTTATTTTTGGTTCTTTCGTAAGACTTTTATAAAAACAATTTTAATGTCTTAATAACGTATGCTAATAGTTTTATTTGGCATGAAAATATTAAACTTTTATACTTATTTAAAAAAATTAACTATATGGTATCGACAGTCAAATTGATATTCTATTAGTATGATTTTATATAGTACAGTAAGACAACAGTTAGACAATGAAACATTTTATATGCATGTGCAGCGTTTGTAACATATGAATTGAATTATTATGTTTTATTATTTAATAAAATAAAATTTATTTAATACCTAGTATTATGCTAAGAAATACATTAAATGATTTAAACCTCCAACAAAATGTCTGAGCATTATAAAATGAATGTCTTATTCTACTATAGTTTTTAATCTGCACAATGCCATTAAAAGCAAAATATTTTTCTATATATATTTTTTTGTGTCTTTTGTTTTTGCATCGATAAACGGAATACTAGACTTATAAAACATAAATACGTGTCTAAACTATTATTTTTATCGTTTCTAAAAATAATTCATGGTAGTTAAAATTAAAAATATTTATTGGTGTATTTGCTAACTACTCTTCTTTTATTACATAGTATGGTATAATACATGCACTAAGGGCGTTTTAAAATAATTTAAAAGGTACCTCGTTGTACTTTCGTTCGACCTATTTATAAAGTTTAATATTAATGTATTTTTCCAGGTGTTAGACTATTAAGTATTAGGGAAATATAAACGTAAGTGTAATTTTAACCGGTATTTTGTGTATGTTTTTTCCTTTTGATTCTTTACGGTTTGATACGAGTAATCTGGAAAGTAAACGCATGAGTAGAGAGTATAATATACGAAAAATTAATGGTTCTCACTATATATATCGTTAACAGCGCAATGAACATAAAAGCATTCAGTGTAAACTGTTTAACAGATAAACGTTAAAGATTAAGTCGTGAAGAATTGAGAATGTATAGAGTTGGTGGTAAAAGAAAATTCATCTGTAGAAAAATAATTGAAAGAATGGTAAGAAATTTATATCCAATCACACTAATATGTTAACACGCTTTTTACATTCATTTTATACATTGTAAATAATATAAGTGATGTATCCGTAAGTAAATAATTGTAATATAATTTATTTACGGCAATTCAAATATAAAATGAAAATCACAACCGCGCTACTTTTGCAGTCTATATTGTTGGTAAATAAATTATAAACGGTTAAAATTTGATATCAATATAAAACCAAAAATACCATACGACGTTTTTATAGCACAAAATGTACATTATTATGACAGATTAGATTATTCCTGTTAGATCAGCAAATTGACTTAATTACCCACGAATTCCGATTTGTAATTCACGAACAAGATTATTATCACGTGTTAAGGTTTTATTGATAACTATAATTATTTAATAGAACTTCATTATAATATAATTATTAAAATTGAATCGATAAAATAATTTAACAACATAAAATAATAAATTACTATAACAAATATATGTAAGCTTATTTTATGACACTATAGTCTTTATATTCAAAATACAATACTGCTTACTTCTTAAATTTAAAGAACAGTTAAGGGAGAGCTTCCCGAATGTTGTATGTATATATTTTTTTTACTTCTATCAAATCACGTCTGTAGAAAAGTTCTGGGACTCATCTTTCAAGTGTTATAGTCAAAACTTAAAAATAAAATCTACGTTTTTATCGATGCCTTGGGAATTTTTATGACAACCAGCAACCTGAGTCTAACTTAACATGGAACTACTTTGAAAGTTTGTTGGTCGTTTTTTTCGAAAATTTTAAAAAATAATACTATAGAAATATTCTTACAATTTATCATTTCAAAGTATAAGGTAATATAATACAAATCAAAGTGAAAATTTTTTACATTTTTACAATATTCTGCAGATATTTATTTAGTTAATATTTCATATTTTTAAGTATATTCTCATGACTATCATAAAAAAAATTAAATTAAATCTGCACAGTTAATATAACTAGGTATTTTAATAATTAAATATATTTTTATTTTATTATACTTTTAATATAATTAATTATATTAACAAAAAATGCAGTGCCTCATAATATAATTACATTTTTTACAGTAGGTACCTACCACTCCATAAATTGTTTTTTTTTTAAATTTTAATTTAGTTCAAAACCTCTACGTGACATTATTTATTTTGTGGTATAAGCTGTTGAGAAAACGTTATAAGTATAAAATTAAACTGTAAAAAAAAATCCATACTATTCGCATACTTATTAAAATAGTTTACACAATAATACTAACATTAATACTGTATAATAATACTGCACGTCTTAATAAATATATTTTTGAATATTCAAACCATATAAAAGACTAAAAAAAAAATTTTTTTAAATAATTTTCCAATGCATACATAGAACAATATTAACCACTAGTTCTCTAGTACATTACTATTAAACGTTGAGTTTGGAATACGAATAAACACGTTTGATACTCTAAGTCATATTACTATTTATAACAGACAACAATCTAATACCTAAGCTATAAAATAATATACGTAATAAAATATATTTCCATAAAACGAATACTAATGCAGGTTACATAATTTGATATTGCTATATTTTAGTGTCTATTTAAATTAAAATATGATATAAAAAGACTCCTCTTATAAATATTAAACGTATATCACAACAAATATGATTTCTCTTAATTTAATTTATTTTGATAAAGTTAAAACAATCCTTGTTTATTTAATTCCAGGAATCAGGACATAATAATATGCACTAGGGAATCGGATAGATTATTCTTGTATAATGATAACTGAATGAATATAATTTATATTAATATTTTTTGTAACTTGGAGATTATAAAGGTACAAAATACAGAGGTTTTAATTATCAAACATAAAAACATATCTTTTGGGTCATTTGAAATAAATTAGCCATTTATAAATAAAATAAAAAAGCGAACAGGATAAACTATATTAATTTAGGATGTATTTGGTATTAACTATTTAACATTTGTTAATCTTTATCGATTCGCAAACATAAATTCAAACTTCTTACTCAACAGATATTTCTATAGCACAATGCTGTTACTTGATACTTTTAAAGTTAATTCGTGTAATAAAAGTGTTTAATAATATTTTACGGGTGTCTACTCAAGTGAAGAATAAACTTTCTTTTAATTTCTATTATCTTATACAAATTACATAATACAATCAGAGTAATTTTATTTGATTTTCCATTAAATATTAGTTTTAGAATAATAATATTTTATTTATCGTCAACAAATGATTAATTAAAAGAAAAGTAAATGAGTGGATATAACATAAAACTGTATTTTAATTTTTTAAATGAAATTTTTTTTAACACCTTGATATTGTAGACTTTTTGTTTTGGTAATATAGTTCAATAAAAGAAATACAAAATATTTAAAAATGTGATTGTATATTTTGTTTTGTATACCGCTTATCTAAGTATCCGATAATAATAAATTATTTACTATATTTAATTGGTCAAATAAACTAGTAAGACTGGTAATACAAAAGTAATATTACCTGGATGGTACGATCTTTTCGGCATTTGTTGAACTGTTTTTGACATTGCCGCTGGAATTATCATTGGTATTTTTTGAGCTGGACGTTTCAGACGTAATGGGCGTTCCTGGCTTTATATTGTCCGTTCTCATTCCCGTACTATCGACCATCATTTGTCTGACGTTAAACTATAACAGAAATAAAAGAAAAATTATGAAATATAAAAGATCATATTTTTAAAATAATAGTCGATACGTGAATAGATGCGAAATATAACTGGTGACAGTCTGCTTAATATAAAAGGCGTGGAAAAAACAATAAAATCTTAATTTCTATATATTATCCAACTCGTCGCTTTTTCACATACTGAATCTATTTTACAAGCGATTATAATATATGCATAAAAATATGCATATTATCCATATAATATATTATAATGCCAAACATACATAGTGGTTTTCCTTTTTTCAGTTCAATTATTAACATTTTATTGGAATTTCTGTTCTATTTATTAAAATTAGAAGTTTATTAATTAATATAAGCCTTTTTTTAAATGTAATTAATAACGTTTCAATTTCTGGTATAACGAAGATGATTTAGGAAACACAAAATTAATTTTAAGAAATAATAATATCAGTATATTAATATTAATTCTACATAAATTAGTATATAATTATCAAACCTGTTTATAATTTAAAATCTCAAAATTCAATTTATATAAGTAGATACAACAATTTTGAATGAAAATAAACAGTTTCATCCAAATAATACAGTTATAATTTATAAGTTCGAATAGATATTATAGGTACATGTGTACTAATTAGCCTATAGATAGAAATGAAATTACATAGTATTTCATATTATTCGGTAGAACATTTTATAAGAAAATACTTTTAAGTGAAAGGTCAAGGGTTTTGTTACATGTTAAGTCAGTTTACGAAGCTTAATTAATTAAAAAAGGACTTCTTCATCTAAAATCCAAAAATAATCTCTTAAACTCTTAAAATAATACGTCATTTAAATTAAATTTTTTTATGCACGTTTACATATTTTTCGTTAATTTAAATGAAGTTTGTAAAATACGCATTTAAAATATTAAAGAAAATTAGTCTCATAATGTTAATAGAACTCAGATAATTGTATAATTTGTTACCAAAAATAAAGTAAAATAGGTACGTTCAATTATTATATTCCAGTATGATGCCACCGAAGACAGTTATTATTTAACTGAATATATAGAAAACGAAAAGGATTTCGTACGTTTAAAGTATTACTATAATTATTAATTATTATTATAGTTTTTAAGTATAAAACCTCAATATATATATTTTTCTTGTCAAACAATGTTTTACAAGAAACACATAATAGTAATTTCGTCAACATAACAAATAAGAGTACCATTACAAAAACAAGTATTATCGATAAAATATGTACGTATATCTGTGACGTTTTATTTAAGTAATATTGGAGCAATGATTTAGTGGAAGTTTAGGAAATGGAGGTCGTTTGTTAACTAAACAGCTGTTTCGTGATTTTAGCACCTTTTCGAAACTTGGGAAATTCTAACTTCAACTTATTCAAGGCTATTATTAGATGATTGGTATTTCAAAGTACTTATGAAGTACAATTGAACTTAAAAGCCAATGATAAATTGAAAACTAAAAAAAAATGTTCTAAACTACCTACCCATTAAAAACACCTGAATTATTGTATGTAATTTTAACAGTTAATTTTGGATATTCTATTGGTAGAAATGTGTGAATTATTGGAAATGCTTTTCATTTTATTTTATTTTAAGTGGACGTCAAACTACAATTGATTGCGACCACATAAATAGCCGACCAATAGAAACGTTTCGAACAAGTAATGGTTTACACGTGCATCTGCACTCTCCGGGGAGTCGGAATTCGACATTTACAAACATTGCGTGACGTCGACATAGCATCATTTTTTTTATTCTTTTGGTTTATCGCATTGCAGTTATATTTTTAACTACCAATTGTATAAGATAGATCCCTTAAGAATATTAAAACCGATGGATCCACTACACACCGCATAGCTGACGTGTGCAAGAACGTCTCTTATAGGCGCGTCTCAAGTGCTTCACAATGAGCATTCCATACGCAATAGGGTCGCTTACGTTCCAATGACGGACTACTACAGAACTATATTATTATAGTTGTACAATCATAAACTGGAATTGTGGTTAATCATTATCAACAATTAATTATTGATTAAAACAATTTTATTTTCATAGATGAAAATTTAAAAAAAATATTCTGCTTAGAAATATGAAATTTAAAATATATATTATCATTATAAAAAGTAAAAATTAAAAAAATAGATTTTTTTTTAAAGTAGTTTTTTAATAAAATAAAATTCAGTATACAAAAAAAAATTAATACTATCATATACGAAATATGTACAATAAAGTAATTCACCAAACATACTCATCTCCATTTATACCACTAATAAGTAATAATACACTTATTCAGATTATTATTATTTTAAATGTTAAGTATATTTAAGAACTACACTTTCAAATACTTTTTTTATAACATTAAAGGTATACCCTGTGGTGACATAAATAGTTTTTAGATTAGAAGTGATACATTTATTGGTTTTACAATGATGTATATCTATATTTTTTTATATAGAAGAAAAAATACTGCGATTTTAAACTTCAAGGGAGATTTCTGAAAGCAAATTGCATCTAGTTTTTGCTTGGAGATATCAAAAGTAGAAATATCCACTATCCTATACTATAGAAAATAATTTGAGAAATTAAAAAAAAAATAATAATAATAATAATAATAATAATAATAATAACAATAGGTAATAAAACAATAATATTTATGCAAAAAAAAGTGTTTAATAAAATCATTTGGTTTTAATTCAAAAACAAATAAATTTAGACTTGACATTTTCAGTAAATATATTGTTATATGTTGAGAATTTCTGGAAATACAATTTTAAAATATTTTAGCTTCTTTTGATCAATTTTTTTAATCCTACATATGTTTGTATGTAATACATCTGGACAATTTAAAGAGGTTCCTTACACGTTATTCAAATAACAATAAAAAATATCAAACATTTATAGTCACAATTTTTTTATAAAACGTTTGAATTTGAAATTTTCAAAATGTTTTAGTAACAAATTAACTAAAAATTTAATTTTTATTAATTAAGTTTGAAATTTAATACAATTTTTCACATATATTTTATCGCAAGAATTCAAATACAATTTACTGTTGAGCACATACATTTTTTACTAGAGTTCGAATTTTAAATTTTAAATTTTAAATTTGCAAATTATTTTGTATATTCATAAGTTGAGTTTGTTCAAAATAAATTTCCATCGTATACAACATATACGTTATTATTAAAGTAAAAACCGGGGTAGGTATGTTTGAAGAATCATCCTGTATACCTTTATTATTATCATATATTTATATTATATTTTTATGTAGCATATTATGTCATTAAAAGAACATGCGACAGTAGTTTAGGAACGAAACTCTTTAACATTATTTTGTTTCGTTTGTGTGTTTTTATTAGTAACCCTGGGGCCATCGTTTATTTTACTATTCTCAAGTTTGGAACTTACTATTTTTTTTTTATTATCAGTATTTACAGTACACCATTTTTAATTCTCAAAAGTGTTTTGTAAATAGTAAATGATAAAAAGTTCTTCCTGTTCTATGGGTCTTCTGAGTAAATGACATCACACATCTAGTTCCCAAATAAAAATATAGGATTTGTTCACCAGCCACTTAAATTTGGTTCTATAAACAAATTACAAGAAAGTACATAAATATGCCTTGAAACAGTTGAAACCAAACTACGATACAATATAACAAAATTAATAAACATCAACCTTAGTAGTAAATAATCGTAAATTGGTGATAACACAAAGTATTGAAGGGACGTCAAAAAAGCGTAAACATAATTTGAATTTATAATATATACTCGTAGACACATTGCATACCTTACGAGAGTTCGCAATAATTTATTTCGATACTTTAAACGTATCCTTGTGGGTTGTGATCGAAAACAGTATCGAATTCTTAGTGACCACATAATGTCCGCAGAAGCCCAAAGGCATTATTATTTTACTTTATGGTTATGCTAAAAGTATATTGCTTATCACATCAAGTTTAATAGAAACTGATTGATTAAAATAAATAATGAAGTGCTTATATAAGAGAGAGGAATGACCTATGCCTATCGTAATAATATTGATTGTGAGCCGTTATACATTGCAATAAAAAAAAATATTAAAAGTTTTTAACAAATGGTTAAGCATTTTATATTATAATTTTTGAAAAATTACACAAGCATATAAAATAATAACATCTTAATTATTAAAACAATAGTATGTGTATTATGTATTGATATAATGAATTTATAATATTATAATTTTACGAGATTTTTTAAATGAATAGTGTGAAATATAATATTCATATATAATACAACTCAATTCATGCAATAAAAACACTCATACAATTTTCGTCGTTGTCCCATAATACGATCGGGTACAGTTTCTAAAAAACTTATTTTACTCGTAGCGTACATGTATTTCACCGACATAATAATATCATCTAATATACTAAAAGTATTCTTTAAAACTAGACCGCTGTCTACTTATATTATACACAAATAAAAATAAATATATTTTAAAATCTAGAAAGTATGTGCCATTTATTACACGTGTATTTCGCTCCAGTGGTCTCTAAATCTTACTTAACGAATTCACCAGATAAAAGAATTTATCATTTTTATTGTATCCCAGCACAGTGAATACAGAATAAAAACACGTCCGTTTTGAACATGCACTTTATTAATATAATTTGTGCTTCTCAGACAACTAGGGTCGTTTATGTGACACCGTATACATTGTATTATTATACGATTTATATTGTGTCTTGTTCTGATCATACTATGCATCGACAAGTTTGACTTTCAAGTAATGTATGTATTCACATTGCACATTAAAGCTACAGAACTGCAACATTGTTATTACTAAAGTTGCAAGCGAAATAATAAAGATGTTCCAATATAAAGACACAAACTGTTTTATTTGAGATAAAACTGGGGGCTAAATATAAAACGTAAACAAATTTGAAAATCTAATGTTTGAGCATTAACTTATTTTTATGAATATTTAAAATTTATATGTAAAACTCAAAAATCAATAGAAAATCATAAATTTTACGAATAAAACAATAAAACAGCACGAACAAATATTATCATTTTCTTAAACTAGTCGTTTTTTTTTCTGTGGACAGAAAATTGTATATAATTATTTAAAATAAACAAAAATTTAACAATTTTATTTGTATCAGATTTACCAATTGGCGTTTAATGAAGCCAAAAGGAATTTTGAATTCAAATGTATCTCAAATGCTGATTTATCTAAGAGTATAAATAGATCTTGCCAAGCTAGTAATCGACTGAGGTCATTCCAGAGAGTAATTCACCCGCTTCATTAATAAAAGGATTTACTCGAGTGGAATTACCCATTTGTACTTGGCTTTTCTTTCAATCAAAACCCGTAACTTACAATCTGATGCAGAACAGAAAGTGTGCATCCCCCTTTAATTAGATAATTGAATACGAATTTATGTAATGATAACTAGCAGATGGTTCATGATTTTTTTGGCATAAATATTATTAAAAATCAAAATAAGAATATTACTTGTTTATCAATTAAGTAAAATAGACTTATAAATTTTAAGTGCAATAGAAACTATTTATTTATTTATTTTTACTTTACTTTATCCGACTTAAATATTTACATTGTAAATTGATTATGCAATCATTCTTTAAATATAATTTCTGTATATATTTTCATTGTTTACAATAATTTATATATTTATGATAATATTAATTACATCTTCATTTACTAAATACGTAAAAAATATATGTATATTTAAATTAAAATTAAAAACTATAAATAACGTAATATAAAAACACTATAAACACAATACTCATTAAAAAATATTTTGAACTAAATCTGTAGTGCTTATGTAGTATTAATCATAGACGTTGAAAGCTTAATAATAACAAATATATATATGTAAAATATAAGTTATGACTTTTTGAGAAAAAAATTATTATTACCTAGTTGATGTTACTATCTTTGTACAAATTTCCAACTATACACGTCATAATATCAGAATATGAATTTGAATGTATAAATTCAAATATCTCCCAAGTATAACATAACAAAACCACTTAAGTATTAATGAATTATATGTAGGTACGTCTTTTTCTCACTTACTACGAACATATTATGGAATGTCAGCATAATGATCATTTATTCAAAATATACGTAATATTTATTTTGAGTAAAAATAATGTGAAATAATAAATATTTATGAGGATATAAATTATATAATCTTACCAAAAAATAGTTACATCATTCGCATAAAATACAAAATATATATAATTAATAGGAAAAAATACTATAAAACAATGGGCATGTGACAATGTTTTTGGACAGAATTTTAAATGTATGTCTAATACTTGTAGTATAAGTCGTAGAACAAGGATTATAAATTATTTTGAGTATTGTACGAATATAATTAAAAATAGCTGATATAGGAGTTGAATGGTAGTAATGGTACTAAGGAGGTTATCTTTATAATTGAAAGCGATGATAAATCGTTTCATTCTAAAAGCGATTCTTAGCAAAGCACGGTGTATCCAAACGTGGTCAAAATTTAATTAAAAACGCTCTGACTAACATTAATTTACAGTTATTTTTATCGAAAAATACTGAAAAATTCAAAAAATACCAGTTTGAAAATGTAAAATATCATCTGCGTATTTAATTTTATATCTATACAAGGATAACAATTTTCGAGCTTCTTTACTACATAAAACACATTTTAGTTTAAACTAAAACATTCCCCATTCCTCACAGAATTTAAAATTATGTTGCATAACAATATACATATACTTATATAAACTATATATTGTATTAAACTATATATAATATATTGCTCTTCTACGAGTATTATTATCTCACTCAAACTTCTTTTACGTAATATACGCATATACTAAACTTAAATATTTCAAGTACCCATATATAGGTACAGTATAATATACTATAATATGGTATGTACATAAAGTCAGTACAGGTTGACCCAGTTAAATTTTTCACAAAACATCACAACCCTTCAGCCTATTAAACATAATAATTTATAACATAATATTCCCGCATAGGTACGTAATAACAAAAAAATTACCCTGTCACTTTTATATATAATAATAATAATTCAAGTGTATTTTTGCAATTATTATTCATAATAATTGCTAGCCGTCTTAAAAAGACACGTGAAATTAACAAATATTTTAATAGTGTATGTATTAGGATAGATGAATACTATGAATTTTCGATTATATAGTCAAGAGTAATGATACATGTTGGTACATAATATGAGAATATTCTATTTTATTTAATAATGAAAAATGAGAATGGATGATATTAGTATTACATTTAGTTATAAGTTTATAACTAAAACAAGAAATATAACTAAGTTCAAATTAATCAGTTTAGCGGATTTATTGAATGTAATATATAATAATGATGTCCTTCAAATTGGGTATTCTCATTAACAACATAGAACATTATTTTTGTTGATCTGACAACACTGGTTCCAACTGCGAATGCATAAAGATTTAGGAGTTAATTACGACTAATCCTTGAAATTAAAAATAGTGAAAACATTGTGGATAAACACGAATTTCTTCCAAGCTAATTATTTTAATAATAATTATAATAATACAATGTTATACATATATATATATATGAGGTAATCTATTTATCTAAAGATACTCATTGTTTCAGAAATCACCAATGTTTTCAAAAATATTTCTTTGCATAATTGTAAATCTTTACAAAACAAATTTTTTGTTGTTTTTAGTTTAAACTCTTTTATACAACAAAATGTATATTAAATTTATTATTCTGGGGCAGAATATTTTTCGGAGTAATACGGTCTACAAACATTAAATTTTGGACAATTATAGTTTATTAGTTTAAATATAAAGTTAAAATAGTTACAGTTTTAATTTATATACAATATATTTACTATTCGTCCAAAATTTGATTTTTGTTAATCAAAGAAAAAATTTTAAATTAATTAATAACAACAATATTGTTTTTTAATGGCTTAAAATGATGTAATAAAAATATTTTCAAAAAAATTAAAAATTATTAAAATAATGAGTTTCTTTTGTTAAAGGAATCACTCGGTATATTATACATTTCTATTGTCTATAATTTGTATATTATTTATCATGCGTGCTCATGAGTTTGATAACTGATGAGTAAGCAATATTAACTGGGAGGCTGTATCATTTTATTAGTAAATCATTTTAAATCTTCGATTTAGAACAAATTATGATATTATTTCCAAACTTCTAATAAATATTTTTAAGGATCTGGTAACACTATCATAATTGCTGTAAAATAGCTGAGTGATAGTAGTTTAGTTTGATATTTTGATATGAGCTGTATCTAACATTATACAGTTTACAGTCTTTATTTTTGTTGGGGTAATAGGTATATTTATATTGTGAACCTATCACTGTAATTAAATGCAAATACCATAGAGGTCTATATTTTTTTGATAACACATTCTTCGAATTAGTTTCCGGGTATGTAAATTTATTAGGAATAAGTAGGAAAACAGCTTTAAAATTGTTGTGGTTGAGCAAGATTTTTAAAATTCTGAGTGTCACTGAATTTGATGGATGAGTACAACGGTAGTCATATAAAGAGAGCATATAAAACTTTTGCTATGCTTGAGCAGATAGAGGGTTCGGAGGTCCTCAGTTTAACTACCCTCCTCCCAGACTTTCAATACACGTATGCTCACGCGTATATCATGTGAAATGTCCAGTTTTACTTAACTTTGTGAAACCGAAATGTCAGCGGCACGACGTAGCGGAATTTAATGGTCACGTGACCGTGATTAATAACATTTGAGCACTTAAAAAAAATTAATTTGTCTTTATCGTCTGGAACCTATTTTCTGAAAATACGAACAAATAAATAATATAAAAACAATTAATCATTCTCGTTACCGTAATGTCGTTAACAGATCTGACAAGCTACACGTTACTATTTATGTATTTGTAGGTCAATTTTACATATATTCGGTATTATATTTTAAAGAGTCGGTGAATATTCGAGTTTTTGATGAATATAAATTTAAAAAAAAAACAATATAAAACGACCTTACAAATAATTATTAAATGTTTTATATATTTTGATAAATCGAAATAGTATAATTTTCTTTAGTTGTAACAACTTATTACACATACGTCATACATAATGTATTTCAGAGATGAATTTTTGGATCAAAAATATACATGTTACAAAAAGTTGCGTACAAATAAGTAGGTTTTCGATTGGAAATATTTATTGCATTTTTTATTTAACACTTACAATTAATTTTTTCTTCGAGGTTTTTTACTCGTACAAAAATTATCTGGTATGGAATACAATTTATAATTAAAAACACATTTAATTTATTAAAGGTGGATTCACCAAATGAACAAACTTCAATTAAATATAACTTAATTAAAAATTGTGGTATTAACTTCAGATTATTATAATGTATAGATTGCAGAATTTTTAATAACTAATAAGTAATTTCAATGCATCTATATATGTTCATTCGTCATATCGATAATTGAGTGAAATAGTGAAATATGAAAATATTTTATTAAATATGATAATATGAGCACTTAATTATTCTTTTTGGTTTATCTTATCATGTTACGTCTTATAGATATGATGATATAAACTATATATATTATTTTTATTTTTTTAAAAATCATCACATTTTATATTTTGAAGAAATATAACAATTCTATATATTTCTTTAATAAACAAAACATGAAAATAATAACAATATCAATGCGTACTAAAATATTAATATATAACTATATTCAATACAAGAAGTTAAATATATTAATATAAAAAAATAAACACATTTGATCAATAAATTAACAACTTATTAGCTGATATTTACTAAGCAGTGTCTAATAAAACTGATCTCATAAATGTATTCAATACATTTTTACTTCTTATATAATTATTACTAACTTAATAAAAAATATTTGCTCTTACTGAAATTATTAAAATCTTATTTTTATCAAAAATGTATAAATAATTACTCCATTTCGTATATTATTATATTAATCGCATATTGATATGAAAAATTTCAAACCAAAAATCTATATAGATGAATTTTCCTATCATATTATAATAGTTTTAGCAAAAAAGGCACTAAACTTAAACATTTTAGGAAAAAAGTTAAGGAAAGTGAAAGACATAAGTTTTTCTTTCCATTAACATATTTAAATACTTTCGAAATAGCAGTGAATATATATACTTGCTTCAATAACACTCACATAATAATATAATAAACGACGTATGCAATATGCATATTACAGTTTTTATGATATTTAAGATATCATAGAAGTAATATTAGGTTAGGTTAAAAGAGGTAATGTAAAAGAATTCTACAAGTTGCAGACATAATAACGAAGATTACTGTAACAATGAAATATGGCCTATAGAATAAATTTAAAAATAAAGGTTATGATCAAATGATTAAATAGGTCATAAAATAAATATAAAGTTGTATAAACACTAAATGGATATAAATTATGCAATAAATAAATTCTTTTATAAATATATATAATATAGGTTTATGTATATTATTAAAATTGCATTATCAAAAATATATAGTCAATTTTATCAATTGAGTAAATAAATATTATAGTGTTTGTTTAAATCACACTTTTAAAAAATATTTACTATTTAAACTTTTAATAAAATATTATGTTAAGTATTATGGATACGAAAAAGAGCTTAGATACAGCATATTACGGAAAATAAATAAAAAAGGTCTCATCTTAACCTCACGCTATAAAATAAATCATCTATGAAATTTCGTTTTGTAGGGCAACGCTCTTCACTTCCTGAGGACTCAATCTACTTAACCTAGACTGTGCGAGACAGTAAAACAAATAAGAGACGAATCACATTACGTTTTCTATTGTACACCAGTAGCACGATGAAGACAATTACAACAATTGTATACTATTTAAATCGAACTTGAAAACATTTTAAACTAAACAAAAAGTTATAATTTTTATTAGTTTAGACTGTTAAGACATACATCATATATTTATAGTTAACATGTTCTCTATGATTTACTATTATGATAATTATCTATATGAAAAAAAAATTATTAAATATTTTAGTAGACTATATTTGGCTTTATGATCTATAAACAACTAAGAAATATATACATAATATATGTATTCAAAATAATAATACATTTTGAACTAAATTATCATCACTATTAAATTTCACACACTTGTGTATAATCAAATTTTATTGAAGTTATAATTTTTAATTTTATTGTACATAATTGTAAATAATATATTATTTACGAGTTAATTATAAATAGTTTAAATTTTACCTTAAATAAATGATTGGAATAAAAGACTTGTTTGATGATCATAAAATCATATAGATATAGTAATTACTAAGTTTAATCAAAATTTGTTAAGCAACAGTTTTGAATTTTATAAAAACATAACATGATCCACCTCAAGAATTACTTTTGTATATAACGTCTAGAATAAAAAAAAAATCATGTCAATCAAATAATGCAAAATGTTTTAATAAGTTATCTATATTTACATTATATAACTAAAAAAAACTATCCAAATTTATTCCTCCGTAGTTATTCAACTTTATTCATATATAGTTGTTGAACTTATGATTTTGTTAGCTATATTATTTTTATGTATATAATATGGTTATAGGAACTCAGGAGAATTTTACATACGTTTTTTCTCTTATTAATTGATCAACCTATTAAATTACTTTGGAGAAAGGTTACCATATAAATCGCATTAGAAGCCAATATAATTAATGGGGTGGAACGCTTAAACCACTATACGGAAGCAACGGGGGGCAAGGCCCATCGGTTTTGTAGTAATATATATACAAGTTATTACGTCTTAATAAGGTTTCAAACTAAATTTAGATAACAAATGCATTTCAAATTATATATGTGAATATTAAAAAATTTTCCTTTCACGTTTGTTTGATAACAGTGTATAGAATAAACAAATTGTCTAAAATTTAATTTCTTAAAGTTAAATCAAACTCTTAAGATTTTTCCTACATATATTAAATTATTATCGTTTTATCGTTTATGTTCATACTAAATGTATGAGGTATGATCTGGTCGTTATAAATGACAAATAACATTTATAAAGTACACATAACAAATTTTAACATGGAAAACTCTTAAAATGAAGTAAATATGTTTCAAAATAAGTATAATTAATTGACAAATGTTGAAAAACAATAAAAAACGGCGTCATTAAAAAAGACTCATTTTAAGTCTTTTGTTGACACGAAGGCGACAGAAAAAAATAATGAAACGAATAAAAACATCGTTTTTGATATTATTTCAGAGTACTTTATAATAATTTTTTTTTATATATTGTATTTGCACACAATTAAACACAAATTTGATTTTAATTTCATAATATTCTGTGTGAAAAAACATAGCTTAAGAATTATGTAAGTACCTAATAATTTAGATTTTGAAAAATATTTACATAAGTATTTTATATTTAAAATTTTATTTAAAAAACATAATTTAAAAAAATGTATGATACCGTATTAACATTTAATAATACATCCATTATTGTGGATTCAAAATACAAATCTATTTGAATTAATGTCTCAATATACTTATTTTATACAAATTAATTCAAATTATACTGTAAACATTTGAATTTAAAATCAAAACAATAAGGAAAAACGATAATTTTAAAATCTTTATATATATATTTTAATTTCAAATCGAAAACAATTTATAAAATTATGTTTTATACGAAATTTTAGTGTTACAGTCTACGTATGTATAATTAAAATAAATTTCTATTTTTTAAGTATATACTATATAGTATAAATATTCTATACATTTATCCAGTTGCCCATAGAACACAAAAGACGCATGTTATATCGTTATTTCTTCAGTCGTTATTAAAAACAAACATTTATAGAAACACATTTACGAAGGTATGATTAAAATTACTTGGAATGACAATGGTATTTACATAATAAGCACATCATATGTCTTAAACAATTAATATATGTATATGAATTTCATCAAGTAACCAATGAAAAATAAATAAATATTACTCCAATGCTGTGGCGTCGGAGAAGGGGGGTAGAGTGGGTAATTGACCCCTCAGATATAATCCATAGGAGCGAAAGTATACTATTGCCCCTCCACACTACATTGAAATTAAAGGGTATACAATTGTAAATTACGTAATCCGTTTAATTCTATTCGTTGACTTATTCAAAATTGGTCTCATTTTTCTGAATGTGCGTAATAATATTATTATTTATTTTGAATTTAATTTATTATATCTATTTATATAGGTATTTATATTTATATTATACTATAATTATATCAATACATTCATATAATTGAATATTTTTTATATTATTATATACTACCTATATCAACATTAAAAGAATAAAATATCAAGAAAGGATTTCTGTTATTAATCACAAATATATATATATGTGTGTATTATAATTGTTATTAGGTTTTTATGTTTTGCCCCCCTCATGAAAAATAGTTCTTGTGCCACTGCTCCAATGTCGTACGTAATATATTTTACAAATTATTAAACGTAATCAAGAAATTGATGATACTAGTTTTATAAGATACTTTTTCTACTTCCTTAAAGCGTTCAACTTTTACTTAATATGGTTGTTAAATAGCGTAGGAACACTTAAGTTTATTTCTATAATTAAATTTGGTAAACTATGAATTTATAAAAGGTATTATAGGTACTTGCAAATTATTTGTTTCTCCACTTAATCAGTCCAAAAAGTCTTTATATTTTTCAAATGTGAATTATACTTTCGAGAACAACAAATTATATTTGAGTTTCTCATTAATGTGCTTAAATCTACTTTTTATGACTGTTTCAGCTTTTATATTATGTTCCTTAAATTTGTTGAAACTCTCTTTTCTCCTTTTATAATCATCTCCACAAATTAAACATTACTGATTATCCTAAAACAAATATACGAGTACTCACTAAAAATAATGTTTTATAGTTGGTGGTTGAAATTAACTGTACTATGCTAGTTTTCTTATATTCTTTATACTCTTCGAAATATTTTAAGTTAAATAATTTATCCGCTTAAAAAAATCATTGATAATAATATAATTGATAATTAGGTTAGTTTAATACAGTTTAAAAATTATTTCTTAATTCTTTCAAAATCTGAAAGTTGATAATGCCAGTATGTATTAATATTATCATTATAATAAAAAAAGACTCATATTTTAACAAACAATGTTTAAATAATTAAAATGGCTACAATAAATAATTATGTGTTATTATAAATTTATTTCCCATAATTATTACGGAAATGAATATGATCAAAACGATCAGTTGAATTAACATTTTATTTCCAAAAATATCTAAAAAAATAGTGAATAACATTAAGTATAAACAACTATAACAATTTGTAACTAAATGTATGAATGACCTTATAATTTTCTAAAATTAAGGTTGTATAGCTGACCCTATTTAATTATAGCAAAGACATGAAACAATAATAATAAGCTTAAACAAGTTAGAAGGTTTCTTTATCACTATAAAATATTTAAAAATAACAGTACCTATGTTATTTACCTATATAAAAAAAATATTTATATAATTTATAAGTGTAAATAGCGTTATGATTATAATCATGATTCTAATTTTATACATTTTAAAGTAAAATAAACTATGTTCTATGTATATATAATGTACATATATAATATACATTAACTTTATATGTCAATTTGAAAGAAATTGTTTAAAAAAGTTTTTAAATTTATGAAGAATATTCTACAAAATTAATATGGTTGGTTCATTTGTAACTTTTTAAATAATCAAAGCTTAAAATTTTATTACATCTTAATTATCCATTGATAATATTATAATACCTTCCGACTTCATGGGTGTTTAAAATATATTTCAATAAATTTATTTTAGCTTTAAATATTAAAAATATTTTAATCATATTGTATTATTATTAAAATTATAATTACATCTTTTTAGTCCAAAAAGATAATTAAAATGGAATATATTTTTATTTAAATATAATTGTATTTAATATCTAATCTTAATTAGATATTCTGATTTGTATTACTAAAAAATGTATTTAAAATTTTAGGCAATCGTAACAATTATTTATACTAAATTATACATTTTTAACTTAGAAATTGGATTGTAATTAATATGCACTAGTTTTTTTATTTCAAAAACATAGTTTATTTTCAATATTTTAAAATAAACATTTAGAAATTAATTGTTTTTCCACTTATTAGTTTTTCAATAATAAAATAAAATATTCAAAATAATAAATATCTATAATTACTATATTCACTATACATCTAAGGTTTATTTTTGATTCTATAAATACTATATTAAAGGTTCCGAGTTTCGTAATAAATTGTTATTTTTTTAATATCCTGTAAACAACGATTATAGTAAGCAATTTCACAAAATATATCTGTAAACGATAAAACTTAGTTTTTGCAACCAAATAAATATATTTAAATAAATTATGTAAATTATTTGATTAGTATGGTACGAGGATTAAAAAATAAAAATACAATAATAGTAATAATAATTTTAGTAATATACAAAATATGCAATAAATATGTATTAAATCTAAGTATTACAAACTGGTTTAAACGTAGAAAATAATAATCTATATGTATATGTAGTGATAACATAATATGTTGTATCATCTATTTTATTAATTTTATTTTGTGTTATAAGATACTTTTTAATGTTAGTAAATAATGATGTATATGAATACTTAAGTTCTTCGATTAACTGGAATTATTATTATCTTTATAAAATAAGCTTAAGACAACCTTAATTTTTTTTAGCTCTTTTTATTTTGCAATAATTTGTAATTAGTAAAAAAAAATTATTTACAGCATATAAATATGAATATAATTATAAGCTATAGCCTTTTTACTAGTAACATAAGTTGTATGCTAAATACTATTTTATAATATAGAATAATAAACAATAAACTATCACAATTTTCGTGGACAAAACGTCAAAAACATCATCTTCAATTCGACGCAAAGTTAAGTTATCGATATTATGTGTATGTATATAAGTATAACCCGTAGAGAATAAATTTATTAATACTCAAGTATCTAAACGAATACAAATATAAATTATATATATAGTATGCACTTACCTAAAAGTAAAACATATAAATTATAACTGGTATAATTATGATAAGAAAATGTAAGGAATAAACTTGTCTTGCGAATCTATAGTCTATCTGTATAACAATACAACAATTAATTGATTCATTTTTAAAATATATAGGTGCTCGACGAAATTTAAAAATAATTACAATTTAACAGTTATTATTTTTTTATTTTATTATAATTATAATATGATGTTTAAATGTGACGAAATATTTTCACTGATTCGTCGTTACCCGTTGGAAACCAACAAATTTATTTAACCAAAAAATTCACAAACGTTGATAAAAAGGTGGCGTAAAATGAAATCTGGCAATCGTCATACTCAGACACTTTCAAAAAAATTTTGTCGATCAAATTCGCACGCCAATTAATCATTTAATCAAAAATCACAAAATTATAAAAATTTATCTTTCAGGATTATCATCAATCATTTTTTTAAATAAAATAAAATTTAAAAAATCGGTTAAATATTACACTCACCAGTTTTTAAAAAATTCAATTTTAATTATTTTTTTTGTAATTAATATAATAATAGTTCATGTTTGAGTCTCTAGAAACATGCAACTTTAACCAACTTATTTTTTATTTTAACATAATTGAGATATGTTAAAGTTAAAATATTCAAGAAATTTTCTATTGTTAGAACTAAAATAATATACAATTTAAAATAGATATTTCACATCTCATACAATTTTTGTACTAAAAAATTATCAAGTTAAATATATTGAAATTTAATAATATTAGACAAACTCATAATAAGACATATTTTTTTGCAGTATTTTATGATTTAAAATAAAGTTAGTTAAAATTTTTTCATAAAAACTGTTGATAATAAAAGTTAATTTTCATATAACTAAAAATATATACATTACATTATATTTTATTCAAGTGTTTTGTTTTAACATTTTATAAAAAAAACAGTGGAACACTTAAAATTCACAAATAACAATTAAAGTACAAGTGATATAGATAACTACTTTGGAATATAATATCAATTAATTGTGGGTGGTACTTATAGACGTATAGTAAATCGCATCTTCATTATACAGAGAAAAATTATATCCTCCTCTTTTCAATATAAATTCTTCGAATCTAGCTGGTTGGTTTCGTTAAAACGGTCAATTTTGTTTATAGAAATTAATAAGAAAATAAAAATAAATATAAATTTTAAATGTAAACTATACTTCTATCAATAATTTGAATACATGAAACTTTGTTACATAACTATCAGAAGAAATTTAGAAAATACCATCTAATAAAAAAAAGTTACTACGAGTATAAAGTAAACAATTAATAAAACAATAAACTATAATATTTTATTAGTCTATAAACAACTATTTAATTCATTCAATTTATTTACATAATGATATTGTTATATAACACTGTATAATTAACCTATTATTAGAAATTAGTGATATAAAAAAATGTTTACTATACATTTTTATTTATATTTTAAATACTATAAGAAACAAAATTCAAATTTAATTTAATGATCGAAATTAACAATAAAACAGTTTCTGACAGATAAATAACATGCTTTATTAATCATTTAAGTTAATATACATTTATCTGAAATCGTAATAAACAAAATAAAAATGTTCATAGAAAATTAAATCAATAGAATATAGAAAAGAAATTCCTCTTCCTTAAACTTTTAATATTATATATAATATTATTATTATTTATTACCCACTAAAAATTATGAAAATTGTACAACTGTTAAACTGTGACTAAAAAAAATTATTTTTGTTTATAATTATCAACGTATACTTATAGATTTAAAATTTCTAATAATAGTTCGTGATTTTTTAAAATATATTAAATTTTATCCCTGAGAAATATCAACCCTACGAATGTTTCTATAGCGAATTTAAAGACAATTTATCATAATTTTTTATTCTGTTCATACAATTAATAACTTACTATTCTAATTATTGAATTTGATTTTAACTGTACGTTTATATATTATTTTTAAATTCAGAATTCATTATAGCGTTTAAACTAATCGAAGAAGGAATTTATCCTTTAAAATAATATATATTAAGTTTGATAGAACTAATTAGTTTTTTTCACTATAATTGGATTTTAATTTAACTAGTATAATTTCCATATAATCTCCCGCCAAAATGTAAGCACTACAAGCTTAAAACACAAAATTGTAAATCACGTGATTAAAAATGTATTATCTATTCAAAAAACAACGAAGCTTAAGACATGAGTGATGTAGCAAAAATAGTTTAAAACCATATGTTTTTTCTTCTGGTTTTTAAATATATCTTATCATTATACCTTACCCATTTTTAATATTTTGTTTCTCACGTGGAAGCAAGCAAATTACAGCTTAAAATTCGCAATAGAAGAAAAATAATTTTACAACGAAAACACATAATGGTTATAATAATAGTATTGAAGATATTTAGAAAAATTATATTATGAAACAATACTTTGTGTGTCGTATCGTATAAAACTATATAATATGGTGAAGCGCACTTTACTAGCAACCGCACCGTAATGACACATGGGGTTGAGTGACACAAGCCCACTGTGATACTGATAGAATGTAAACAGCTTTGTTAGATGGCCGCTAGGCCGCAGTGGTTGTTAAATACCTCCCATTCCATTTTGGACGCCTTGACAGTGACTAGAGAAAATTTCTCAAGTATATTGTATGGTCAAAACGACAAATCTACAAGGGATGAAAATTATTATTTTTAAGTGAAATATAGGACTATAGAAATGGAACATTGACTAATAATTTATTATATTGATAAAATTATGCATAAAAAAGAGAGTTAAAGAGGATTGATATACCACCGCCCACCATACATTACATCTATTGGGCTCAATAAGCCATATCAATTTTCAAACCCAAAATATTCACGACTATGATAATCAATATAAATTTATACCGAACATTTACAAAAAAAAAGTATAATAGGAAAAACGATTCCGTTGTTAATATTATACATTTACGTTGTTTAGGTACAAAGAACATCTTCTACACATCAATGGTTAAAGTTATCTTTTCCAAAAAAGGTCTGAATATTGAAAGCAAAAATACATAATGTACACAATATCCAAGAGGTTTAGCTAATGTGCATATTAACCGGATAATGTCAACATTAACCGACATCTGACGTTCTTATTACAAAGAACACAAATTTCATGACGGTGAAAGTGTATATATTGTTTCTTACATATAATAATATCATATATTATTCTATAACTTTATATTAACAAAATTGTTATTATCATTTTGTACCTAATAAAAACTATATAAAAATGTATCAACTATATACTATACACGTGTACAGTAAGCACTGATCAATGGGCATATAGGTGTATTATACATTTTTAAGCATAGATTTAATAGGGAAATAGATAGACCTATAGGTAACTGCAATAACATTTTTTGTGATTGGAATTGGAAATTAAAAAGTTAAGGTAGGTTATAATAATTTATAGTAAGGTTATTTAAATAGATAATTTACCTCAATTGCCCATCGCTCCAATCATAGAGCCTTTATTGAATTTTTCATAGGCAACCTATTCATTCTATTATTATTATAACTCGTCAAATGAAATTTTAAAATTATAATATACTAATAATGTAAAATATTATAAATAAATATTGTAATAATACGTATTTACTAATGAAGTAATTAAATGTACAAGTTAGTCGTGCACAATATTATGCTGAGTATTTATAAATCATAAATCTTAAGAATGAAAGACAAAATAATATAAAAAGCTTTGAGTTAATAATAATTTTGAAAGTGAGACCAACCAAACAGTGTGTTATTAATCTGAAACGGAACTGATGTAACCCACTATAGAGATAATTTATTATATTCTTTTCTGACACACACATAAACATATTGTACATCTGTCATATAGGTCTTAATTTTGAAGAACATAGCAAGATGACACCAGGTAATAGATACTAAAAAGGTAATATTATAAATTCAAAATAATATTTTGTTAAAAAATATCCATAAAGCTGGGAACGGGGGAACAATATATATATATATTTATTATAAAATAAATTAGGTGTAGATGCTCAGCAGATTCAGTTATTATTATTATATTATTATAAATAAACTTATATAGGTACATTGTTCATTGTCGATAAGGCGTACGGATACCTAAATGGTCTATCATAAATATGATTCATCATCGAAATATCTACCACATAATTACTTTATACATAAATATCTACAGTAGGTATTAATGTCTACTAAAATAATGACCATTTTTTTAAACGTCTACTACTTTTATCAAATAGGGTTAAATGGACGTAGCCGTTTGGACGTAAAAAAAATATAAATAATATTATAATAGAATATAGATCATCATCAAAATATGTATATTAAGAAAAAATAATAGTTCTGGTTTATTTAAAGGTATTTATAAATTATAATACCGTTGATATTATATTTTCATAAAATAACTTATGGTATTTATCGAATCGAACATAATCAATTATTATTGAACGAAATGGGTTTTGTTTCATAGTATAAAAATAATACTGATTTTCCAATATTCATAAAAATGGTTCTAATTTTAATATTTTATATCATGAATAATTTGTACATTTAAATATTTTATATTCATTTTGACGTATTATAATAAATATAAATAGTTTTATCATTTTATTTACTGATTTATATATTTATTTACGTCCAATTGTCCCCGCGGCCAAACGGCTACGTCCATTTGTCCTAGATCGTACTTTTATAGTTCACTAATGGTTTACGATTTTTAAAGTATTATTTTTTTTATTTTCATTTTATTCTATTGGTTCGTTTAAAATTCATAATTATTAATAGTTATACATATTATAAAATATACGATTTACTTTCTACGAATGATAGTTATTTTCAAATATGAACTTATGATGTATAAAAAGTTAAATTTACAGATGTCTGTACTCTATATATTACGGAATGTGTTATTTTTAATTTTAACCAACAAAAATCATATAAATAATAAACAATATATATTCACCAATTGTATTTACTATTATTACGAAGCTGAGCAAAACTAAGCAGAAATGAGAAATGGAAAATGTAAATTAAAATATATTATTAGTGCAACACGCATATGTAACAGTAGATTAGAACAATAAACCGTCGATTTTAAATAATATATTATTATGCATTCATATGGCAAATCTAGCTAAAACTGTAATAGTTAAAAAACAAAGTTAACTCAAAAAATATCAAAGATTATCAATCTATCAATATAATTCATGTAGTATCCAAGAATATTAGCAATAAAGAAGTACAACCATTAATATCAGAAAGATAAAAAGTAAGTTAGTACTTTAGATGCTAAAGAAAAATAAATTATAAATAACTATATAAGACAATATTTAAAATAAAAACATATTATACATAAAATATATAATAGTTATATAGTTGTATAATTAAAATATTAGATTACATCCACAGCATACATTTTTAAATTACCCGTTAAAATATATGACTAAAAAACAAGCATGAATTTTTATAAATAGACGCAATAAAAGTAGTCCATATGCATGGTGATCGGTAATTGTTAGTCCTGAAACCGTCGAGAAATGTGTGAGAATGTTTCATAAGCTATTTTAAAAATAGTATATTGCAGTTTGGTATTATATACTACAAAATTAATAAAACTTATAAGAATATAATTACAACTCGGAGAATAGAAGTATCCAAGAATATACAAGTACACATAGGCATTTGAACATAAATTATGATATACATATATATTGTGTGTATGTATGTGTGTGTAAATAAATATATGTACTATATTTGATGTATTGCCCAAAATTTAATACCAAAATATTTTGCATTAAGTACGCAATATATCAATAAATATACGGGACATTTTGCTGACATCAAAAATATAAATTATCTCAAATATTTATCAGTTTTTAATAAGTTGGATATCATTTGTAAGTGATATTGTCATGAAATAATTTTAAAATAGAACAAAATAATACATATTAATCGTTCATAGTTGATTAATTTTTTTTTTTTAATTTGCATGTACATGTAAACTATATTGGTTATAAATACTAATCTTAAGACAGACTAATTACTAGAGCGCGGATTTATAGGTATTTGCATATTTATTCTAGTTGATCGCATGATATGCTAAGTGAGCACAAAATTTGTTTCATAACATAACAATTTAAAAAATGAAACTTTTTTAGTGCATATTTTGACATTTTCCTATTTTAAGGGCTTATTTTATAATTTTAATAGCATATTTCATCTTTTAATACATATTTCGATGTTTTTTGTTTTTTAGACATTTTTGAAATATATAGTATTATAATATAATAATATAAAATGATTGTCATACTATGCAATTCATATTTAGGTAAGTAAATTTATTTTAGGATACATTTTTTATATAAATTGTTTCCTATTTTTTTCTTATAGATTAAAACTGCCTATAAAAAAATAAAAAAATAAAGAAAAGTAAATAAGTATTTATAGTTGGGTTACATAATTTTTTTAACCATATTGTATTAATTAAATGTTTAAAAAATAAGTTTTTTTTGCTTTCTTTTTTATGCATTTTTTTTTATTTTTCACACATATTTTAATATTTTAGTGCATACAGTTATGCATATTTAGGTTTTTAGCACATATTTGGTTTATTTTTAATGCATATAAATACATATAAATTGCTGTTTATCTAATAACTATATACAATTAAGTATTATTTTAATATTTGAAAATTAAGTATTCCTAAAATCATTTAAATAACATGATAATTTTTCATAAACTCTAGGCTATTTAATTATTGAATTTTAGATATTGGTGCCGTGTAACAAGGAAATCATTTATTACATAGATAAAAATAAAAATACATATATATTTATAAATAACACACTAAGTCATAACAAAATAAAATTTGAGGGATTTGGGTATCACTTATTTTGTTATAGATCAAAAAATAATTAAAATAAAAATTTTAAATTATGACTGATAAATATAGTATTAATAATGTATAGTTGAAAGAATTTTTAATATTTTTAAGTATATACTTATTTTTAAAATTTTGTTTTTATTTTATTACGTTGTATAAATTTATATATTATCTATACAAAATATATTGATTAACAATTTTTTTTTTAAATCAAAGTTTAGAAATTAAAACACAATATTTTTTTAAAAGATTTTTAAATTCCAAGCTAATCAAGAATATTTTAACTGTATAATATTTTTATTGTTAACAGTATTTTTTGAATTAAAAGTGTTCAAGCACTCGTGTATTTTCAATTATAAAGTATTATGCATGTAATACATATTACATTTTTTGATCTGCATCAGTTACGTTAATCAAGGTATCTTTATCATACAAACAAATAACTGAATAGATCAAAAATATTTGAAATATTGCTTAAAATATTTATACAATTTAATTTTAATTTTAAGTTTTTAGTATATATATTAATATTGATTTACAAGCATACCATATAAGTTGATTTGAAAAGCTACATCAAAATTTTCTGATTTCCTATACAAAAAATTATAAAAATAATTTAGGTCTATAGAATTTTTCTTAAACTATCACCACATTTGATAGAAATGTCTATAATGTATAGTTTAATAATTAGTAGTTAAAGATATGTTAAAAAAAATGATTTTTTATTTAAACTGCAAAGTTTATAATATAGGTAAAGTATAAAAAATAAATTTATTAAATTTATAATAAATTTACTATGGGTAAAAATTAAAACAAAAACGTTTTATATTGAATCTTTTGTATTATCAACAATTATGTTTAGTGTACTTTTATAGCGTTGATAGAAATAGTTCATCATTATAGACTGTTAAATTTAATTTCATATTTATATTGATGGACCATTATAAACTGACTTTTTATTAACATTAATTGAACTTACCTTCGATCCATTAGTACATTTTAAAATTTAAACTGCTATATTTACTCACCATAGACCTGTCTTTATAACAATATATGATCCTTTTTTTTCAATTTTATAATTCAAAATTATCGAATTATTTATCAGATTTTAAATTAATCATACTTGTCTATTTTAAACCAAATTCTAAATACATATTACGTATTGTTCATAAAACATGAAAGAACTTACCGTTGGAGATTGCGAATTTATACTTGGTACAACAGGACAATGTGTTGTGACGTAGTTGAGCTGATTTTGATATTTTAATATTTTTTTCTGAGCTGACGAATGAGCTCGAAACGAAGTAACGCTGAGTTTCATGATGCCTGTTTAACATAAAATGTATACATTAATTCAAAATAAAATACAACATTCAATTTAAAAACATTATTTAATCTAAGATCTGCGCAACAAATGTGGCAATGGAGTAATAAATGAAAAAATATAAATATTTTAATTGAGTATCCAATAAAGACATATTTTTAAGAAATAATAATTTATTTAATTTATTTTTTATTATATAATCTAACATAAAATATTATTTAATGGTTCTTGAGTATTTAAAATATTGAGTAACGTAATACTGTACTAAATCTGATGAAAAATATATTTTAATCAAATTGTTTTTAGATTTAACATAAACGTATTAAAAATGAGCATAATAGACATATTTTTAAATACATTATTTTAATGTAAATATATATGTTAACTTTTGTTTAAAAAAATGTATATAGTATTTAGTGAGTTTATATGGAAGGTTTTTTTAGGGTTTTATTATATAATAATAAGTTAACGATTGTATACAAAGATGAAAATGGTGAACCCCCTTTTTAAATAGCTGCATTATTATTAAATTTAATAAATTTAAAATTATCTTTATAACTAGAATATTCTTTTCTCTATGCAAAACAATTAATATTATATTATAATAAGTAATAATCGTATAGTCAATACAATCGATTAGATATAATAATTTATAATTCATTTTTTTATATAATAAAATATTAATTTATACTATAAATTCAAATTATTTCAGAATTATACATCACAGGATTATAATTATTATCAATTATATTAGGAAGTTTTTAGTTTATTTATTTTTCAAATTGAATGACAAGAGCATTAATACTGCGATATTAAACACAATAGGCGCAATATTTTTCCTTATTACACAAAACTGAAAGTTTTTATTTCTCTTCTAGTCAGTTCTTATAGGTTTTCAGTCGGTTCAGCTATTAAGAAATTACGACAATCTAGGTGGACGAATAATAGGCGGCTATCAAATATCTTATACAACTATGCTCTACACTCAGGATATAGTAATGATAACCAACGACCCATTTCATCTTGGACAAGATTCTATTTGAGAAATATACTGTCTAACTTATCTGCTGGTGTTTCTCAATGCGCTTTACAAATGATTGGTTTATCGTAAATCATTGAAATCCAACATATAGACATTAGAAGATAAAATATATTGCATGCGTAAATCGTTAAAATCCAGTAACTTAGCAAACACACTTAATTTAACGAAATGAGAAAAAAAATCAAAACTATACATATAGCATTTAATATTGTTTTAAATGGGTCAATATTCTTAGTTTAGTAGTTTGCTTATTTTTAAATATTTATGCCTGGGCAATAATATTTATAAAGCATTTCTAATTTAATTGGAAATTTATCAGCTGATATATTACTATGGACTAATAGTCTATAATATAGCCATATAGACTATTTATATCAATAATGACTAAAGATGAAAATCTATTTTTTTTCATTTTAAAATATATCCATTATATAATAAATTATTATAAATATCTAGATATCTATATAATTTGTATTATATTCTCAACTGATATTTAATTAATTTACGAGTAGGTTCAGGAGTTCAATCGAGTTATTATTTGTTATTATATTATTATTTATTATTGTTTTCAATAAATGTATATGAACATAACATTATCTTAGTTAAAGGATTTTATGATTTATTTTTCTAAAAAGTAACTATTGCCTAATAATGTTGTGAACAATATTATATATTCTTTTCAATGCAGCAATAAGACAATAACATATATATTTTAATGAAGTTAACCTATCCAATTTATCCATGAATATTTTTAAATAGGTAACTTATTTTCTTATCCATCGTATTTTATTATTTTTAGAATAATAAAACATAGAAAATATTACAAAATTATACAATTGATATGTCTGTTTCTATCATAATCAGCAGGATACACATACATTGCCATAAATAATACATCAATTAAGAATCCCCTTTTGTATTTTATTTCCTCTTTCAAGACTGGTTGATTAATTATATTTTATTAACTAAATCTATTAAAAATAAACTCATCGTTAATAATAATTTTATATTACTATTTTGTTGAAGATAAACATATATTGGATAAAATAGATGGTTGTAAAATTATATAAAGCTCACTTTTATTTATTTTTATTTTTCCCAATTAATTCTATAAAAACTTGCAAATAAAGTATCATGATCGCTAGTTATTCGTTTTAATTTTTGTAAGAAACAAGCTATGAACAAAAATAACATTGTTTAGATTGGAAGTTAACGTAATTCGTCGAATTAATAATTCGCAAATACCTAGTTAACTACATGCCGTAATAAGTACTCTTTTAACAATAATAAATGTTCGTTAATTAGTAGAAATATTAAAATAATCAATAAAATCTATCTACTTAACATTATATAAAATAAGTAATCCATACCAATGTCTGATACCAAAAAATAAATAAAATGATATAATTTTTTTTTATTAAAATTTTAAGCTTAAATTTGGACTAAATTATATATTAAAACTATTAATAACAATATTCATTATTTTATTATGTTCAAAAACATTATTTTGTGACACAAAACTTTTACGTATAGTGTTATATTTTATAGGTTTACACAATACATAATGATATTTTCTATTGCAATGTTTTCGGAAAAAAATAATTCAACCTACTGCATTACTAATCATTAGGAAACAGATTTAAAGGATAAAATGTATTTTTTTTTTAAATGTCTGAAAACATTGCTTTTCAAGCACACTATTTATTTCATATATCAAGAAATTAAAAAATATAACTTTTATTTTGCATTTTTATATTTTTGACTCATTTTTATATGTATAAAAGAATGGATAAAGTTTTATAAAAATTTAGTTAAATTTCATTCTAAAAGAATAAAATAAAATATTACTTATTTTGCCTTGTCGTACTTCTATTTTTATTATTTATTATGTTTTTATGGATCAGATAAATATAAGACCATCACCACTTATAATACGGTTTGTCAAACGAAATTACTGTTGACACGTAAATATAATTAGATAAATAATAAATAAAAATAAAAATATTTTCAATGCTAAAAATAATTTTAATACCATTTAAAAAGAAATTTCAGTTATGAGTGTATTAAATCGTATTTTTAAGGCATTTTTCTTATTTTTTAGAGCATTTAAATCCATTCCCTACTAATCATTATCATTTATCATCATAGTAAGATAAATAACTTTAACTAATAGCAATATCAAAAAAATAACATGAAATAGGTATACATACTTCGTGATATAGGTTGATCACTCGTCTCTGCTCGGTGATATATTTTTGAATTCAAATTTAACACATCCATCACAGTAACCTACTCGACACATGCCGTACATTAGAACGGTTTCTACTTGTCTTTTTTTTTAAATTTTGTTTTCTTTAAAGTTTAAATATGTTTCTGCTTTTAAATAAAATATTGAGAGGTATAACAAAATATTAACTTAACGTTTTCTGAAAACAATTCGCTGAAGAGATAAAACCCTATATTATTAAATTATTATTTTTATTTATTTATTTTACAGTTATATCATCATTATATATTTTATAATATTTAATAATTCTAAATTATTTAAAAACATCAAATTTATTAAAACTAATATAATAAGGTCAGTCTGTTGACATATAGTAATTTTCACAGCCCAGGTTTATCTACCGCAGGTGCCACGTATTATTGAATTACATGAAAACTAGGTAGGTTAATATAGGTACTCTCACTTGCACAATGACCGACATTTAATGTTGCATGATACATTCAATTATACGGGCATTAAATTAGATTTCAAACTATAGAAATCGAAATTGAATGTTATTGATGTGAGTTCAGCGTTGTAACCTCGTTTTAAATATATCATCAATAATACATACAGAGTTATATTTTTATTGTGAGCAGATAATAAATACATCAGAAAATATTTACAATTTTTTTAATACATCATAACAACTATCGAATAGTAATTTAGTATAATAATATATTAATATAAACAATTTATATATATAAGATCATAGACATCCATGGATATATCTACGTAGAAATATTTATATTATGAGTAAAATTACATAGGTAAGTCGCTCTATTTTACCGTAAGTATCGGGACACGTTAACCCAGATGCTAATCTCCATTGAATAGGTCATAGTAAGGAGTGAGTTACCAAAAACTATTCTGAACGGCAATATAAATATTAATAATCTATTTTTCTATTAGTAATACAGTTCATGATAAACTAATTTATGCTAAAAAAGGGACAAGTATATAATATATTATAAAATAACAATTATAATTATATTATTCAATACAATATTTCTATTTGTTTATAACTTGGTCAATACCGGCGTATCCTAGAACAGTGTGAAGATTTTGGCCATATGAATAACTTAAAATTGCATAGTCTACAGTAAATAATATTACAAGTTTGGTTTCAAGAAATTATATTTTTTAAATTACTAGAAAATAACAAAATAACTAGTACCACAAATTTTTGTTGAAATGTCAAATTATGTCAACATTTAAACTTAAAAGTTTATAATAAAAAAATTGTTCACATAGATTTTTGTTTTTTAAGTGTTTGTGAAAACAATACATTACGAAGAACTTATATTTCATTTTAAGTCTTAGTCATTAATAAAAAAAAAATTGAAATAATTTATACATTTTTGTGACCTTGACAAATTTTACTAAAATTAATTTAAACTTAAAACGCTTATTAAAGTTTTAACAGTTTAAAAGTGTTTTGTGTAAATAATATCGTTTCACCTTATTTTTTTTAATTTTGACCCAACTAGATCTACTTTGATACGAGAAACCATCAAAAAGAATCAATCAAAAATTTAAGATTGAGTCATTTTTTACTACTTCTAATGGAAATATCAAACACAAAAAAAATAGATATATGCATCATAATAAATCCAATACAAAAATCATACACAAATATATTTCTATTTCATTCATTACATTTTAGATTCTAAGAGGGGCCATATAGTATGTATTGATTTTACAATTATGTTTGTCTTTTTTACATACTCAAAAAGAGCTTGAATTATCAACTTTGGAGGTGGTTTTAGATAGAAAATTAGATCTAAATTGTATCCTAAAGAGGTCAAAATTAAAAATGTCCAGTAATTTTCAAATTAATAGGAAAAACAGGAAATTTTACACAAGTTCTTTTATAGACATTTGAAATTTTCTTTTTATAGTTTTATTTATTTTACTAATATCAATAAAACATTATTCACTGGATAAAAATGCCTGAAAATTTAATACAAAGTTCCGAAGTTGTTGATTTACTAAGTTAAAATTTTGACGAAATTACATATGTATAGACTATAAAATATGAATAACAATATTCATTATTAATCTAAAAACATTATATGCGGGGACTTACATGTGTATTATTATAGTCTATACACTCAATGGTAGGTATTTTTAAATACAATGTTTTTGGCAAAAATTAATTCAACTTACCTATACTATATATTACTAATAGTAAAATAAATTGCTTTATTAGTAATGTCAAAAACATAACTCAAAATATACTTAATGATATATGAGCTGAATTCGTTCAGAATCGTTTTTTGTAAACAATGATATATTATTGAATTCAAATTTAACACATTAATCACAGTAACATCTACCGTATAGCAGAGCGGTGTCAACTTGAGTACCTTTTTATTATTATTATTTAATGTTTAAAGGTTTTTTTTTCTAATTTGTGTTAAATGGTTTGAGAATTTTCGATCGGGTTTTTATTCGTAATACTATTATCACTATTCTACAAAGTACAATATATGCATATTACACAGAAATATAAAATAACAACTTATGTATCATCACTTAATTTTTAATTTATAAATTCCTTCAATACTACTTGGTTTTATAAGATTAAAAAATTGTAAGTATTCAATTTTCAAGTAAAATAATGTTTTATACTTATGTAATTTTATATTTACCTAAGGTACTTCATACTTTATAGTCAATAGACGATGTAATTTATTTTAATAGTTTTTATTTGTGAATAAAAGCACTGTTCAAATAAATTATTTATACATTTACTAAATACAAATTTCAATATAGGTACCTATTTTAAAGTCACAACATGAATTAGGTTTCGAACCCAAAAATACTCATTTATTTATTCTAAGTATACAGTGTTAATATGCTAAGACAATAGTGATCGTAACAAATAATGCGAAAATTAAGAAAGCAAACATTGAAAAAATATGGGAAAATATACCTAACCTTTTTGAGAAGCATTAAATAGAAACAAGGTGATTTGTGGTACAAATAGGCATACATATAGGAGTAAAAAATTTTATATTTATTATCTAGTGAACAAATTTTAAAAATCAAATATAATTCGATATATAAAAGAACTCCATACCCGCAATTCGCATGTTTAGTGCCTCTATTTTACAAACGTATATCAAATTTTCTGCTTTGTCTAGTAGAACTAATTTTGTGTTGTTTACTTTAATAAAACGTGAATTTACCTATTTTCAAACTTAAAAGTAAGAATATTATCTTAGGCATCTTCTAGGCCAGAGATTGGTGACCTGCGGCTCTTTCGATCTTAAGTTACGACTGTCTAGGTCCAAATGCAAATATAATTATCTTATTAGGTATTAAAATATATATATATATATATATATATATTATAATATATATTATTTTACATTATATTTTTCTTGCTTTTAAGAGTATGAAATACCTGCAAAAACCATCGAAATCAATTAAAATTAAAAGTGTGTTCTAAACTTTCCAAATGCATGCAAAGTCAATGCTCCCATTGATGTAACCATATAACTATATATTCTTTAATAACTGTATTATTTATTATTATTCATAAAATACTTGAATATATTTTGTGCTAAAAATATTTGTATGTTTTTACATAAATAAATATTATTTTGTGTATAAATTCGTTTATTTTAAATCAAAAATCAATTATATATAACTAAATACTAAAATATTGAAACAAATTTTTGTGTGGTCTTTTAAAAACTGGAAAATTATGTAAATTGTAATTTTTGGCTCTGCTGTCTCACAAGGCTGACGATCCTTGTTTTAGGCTTTCATAGATTTGTATATTTTAAAGTTAGTTACGACAATGAAAAATATTATAATTTTATAATACTTTTAATAACTCATCGTTTCAAAATTAAAATTAAAATAAAAGCCTAAAAAATTCCCAAGGCAATATTCTTGTCTAAATTGTATTATAATATTATGTTCATTCACTCTAGTATTAAAGAAAATTATATAAAATTGGTTTTATTGAACGCAAATTAGCTTTATGTTTGTAAGACATGCGAATAAGACACTTGTGGGTGTAGCTATTTTTTTATGTACTTTATTATAATTGTAATAAATATCAAAGTATAAATGATAAACAGAAATATTTTAAGAAAAAAAATATCATTTAGTATTTAAAAATACAAATAATTATTATTGATTGAAAATAGAGATGTAAATTAAATTAACTAAAAAATATACAGTTACTTATAAGTTTACATCCGCAAATAGAAAAATATTTCCTAAGTAAGCAAAATTATGTAAAATAAACTTCATATAACAATTTTATAAGATAGCAACAAATTTATACAAAAACACTTAAATAAGCTTCTAGAAAAACTTATTTATAAAATTTCATAGTATAATATATTGTATGAAATTAGTATACAAGACTAAAATTCATAGTTGTTTCACCAAATATGTAGTGTTCATCTAGAATATAGATATAAATTAAGTACCTACATTTTATCTAGATAAATAAATTATTATCTAATTGGTATCTAAAATTTAAATTAAATAATGGAAATCTACATAAATAAATAAATCTTGTTGAATAATTCACATATATTTTTTCGATTACTAATTATATTTTATACGTAAGTATATTTGTTTTTTAATATATTTTTGACTAAATAAGCATTTCTGGTTATGCTCCTTTAATAGTTAATAACATTACATTAGCCAAGAATTCAATAACAAACATGTGTTAAGCATTAATAAAAATTAACTATTGTAAAATGAAAATCTAGATAAAATAATGTTATCTATGTATTTATCTAGATAAAAATTGAATATTCTATCTTTATATATATAATCTAGATATTTATTTAGCTAGTAATTTAATATTTATCTAGATATTATTTTTGGTAACTCAACGTTGAACAAATGTATTCAAAACAGTTATAATATGCATTTATATACACTCAAATCTAAAATATGCAAAATACAAGTTCGTATTAGACTGATAATGTATTAAACCAATATTATAATCCTCTAGTTTTAAATTACCATCGATAAATCATTAAACTCACAGCCCCAATACTAAAAAATTCTTGATTAAAATATATTTCTATGTTAATACTTTTAACTAAACAAAATTATTTTGTTTCTTTATTTCATGATAATATCATCGTGAATTGGTGTTACAAAGTATAGAAACTAATACCCTAAAGAGAATAACTGAATATAGAAATATAAAGAATACATAGAATCACAATTTATTACTGATGGAAACAAAATATGACTGTCTTAAATCAAAATGCATACTTCATGGTTTTAAAATTATTAAACGTAATTTAAACAACTTGGGATATTTGTTGTTTTCAGTAATCTTAATAATTATAATTCGTCACAACTATAGGTACAATAGGTACATTATAAGTTTAATAAATAAATTAGTAAATACGATTTAAAATAGTATTAAGAAACTAAAGTTTATAATAAATAAATAAGTACCTATTCGTATACGATTTTTAAACGGTATTTATAAGCTACAGTATAGAATATTTAAGTATTAAGAGTACTTAATTCATTTAAAAATGGAGGGAAAATATTTTACCATGTAGGTCATTAATCGATGATTTGGTACAGCAGCAGTATCATATGGATGACACTTTTTGTATTTATAAGACATTTTCGAGATCAATAAAACGACGGTGTTTGTAATGCACGTCATGCATCATTAATTATTCTGACCCGAATGGCGAATACCGTGTTAAAACTAAAGCGTAAAAATTTCTACTTTATATGGATTAATTTAAAAAACCCATAATCGTACGTAAAACTATTTTCGAAGAAAAATGACTTTTATACGTATTACAAATGCATTATTAGATTGTATTTAAACAGTATTATTATTTTCTAATTGATTTTGTAGTAGCTAAAAATTTAGAATGAATATACATGCAAAGTAGTTATCTTTTTCACATGATTTACAAAATAATCTAGTCAGCATTATTAAATAGCAACAATTTTTTATCTTATAAAAAAGAAAATATATAAAAACTGTTAAGAAACACAGAAAATTACGTAAAATAAGCTTCACTTACTTTCTAATGAAAATATTATATATATATATATATTTAGTACAGAATTTATAAATATATTATACTCATTGACCAAAAATGTATGTACCTGCTTTTTAAAGTTTTTCTCCTATTGGAAAATTGAAATGTTAAAATATCAGGGTGAATCTAAATATTAAACAAAATAACAACAATACATGGTTTTTGTTTAATTTAGACTTTTTTTTCATTCTCAATTACCCATATTATTGCAAAGAAATTTCCAAACAACCATTTACTAATAAGTTTTTTTTAAATCGTTTGAAATGCTTTCAGATATCCATTAAAAATTCGTCAAACCTTTAAAAATAAACCAAAGAAATAATAACAATGAAAGCATTCAATTCATCTCACAAGGAGGTGTTTCCCACTTTTATTCATCTTGGCATTATTTTTTTAATTAGAAGCATTCAAAATTCTCAATATATTGTTTACACTTTTAATATAATGCATTATATGCTTATACCAACCTCACTAATCTAAAAAAAAACAATAAAATAAACAATCAATATCATAAATTTGAACATTTTTTGTGTTGAATAGAATATTTATTTAATACAAATTATTAATAATTTACATCAACAAATAATTTATTTTATTAATATTAGATTAAAAAAAAAATATCTAGTCAGCAATTTCTATTTAGACAGTATTATATTATCGTTTAATCTTGGTAGTAGGTATACCCTAAAACTCAGCTAAAATTTCATAATAAATAGTGTATTTTATTATAAATTTGAATTTGCTAATGAAAACTAAGCTTTTGGAAAAATATTTTCAGAATTCCAGTCTTAGCATGTATTAGGTATTCCAATTTTTATATTTTTCTCGTATTAAAATGAATATTTTTCCTAGATTTAACTTTAATTACACATATTTTTCTTATATATATATAAATATAATGAATTCCACATATCACCCATAACAATCATAGAAGCGTATAAATAATTTTATATCCCTACAATAGTAATCTATGAATTGATGAGATGACGTATGTGTTACCTAACCCGCTGATCTCTGCTAGTAATCCACTAGAAACAGGCGTGCGATGTGTATTGACAAACAGGACATAACAGACGGAATGAAAAAAGACCTCAAGAGAACTTTTCTTGGACTTTCCGATGCAAAATATTTTACACAGTCGTGAACGTTTACGCAAAAACGGTAGGGTCGAGAATCATTGAACATCGGGCGGCTGCCTTTCTCTACTAAGACTGATTGATGACGAAAAAACCACTGTCATCTGCTTATGAATACAAAGAACACAAGATTTAAAAATTAGAATTTTGTTGCACTGCACATCACCACTATTTAAGTCTAACAATCCAAGAACGGTAGTTTGAATCTAATGGCACATGGAAGAAAATATCGGAGATCAGTGTTTTTTTAAAACTGACTGATCTAAGGAAAATATTGTGGTTATTCGCTTACCATATTATAAAATATAAAACATGCACCACAGTTAGGGTAGCAGTAGACTTTATACTTTGGTCAAATTGACAATGTTTGCATAATAGTCAACGTGACTGATTTTCATATTGTTTACATAACTAGCAAATGCGCAACCGTAATATTTTTTGTTGATAAGCTTTCGTTGGAAAATCGCGACCGCCAATTTACTGTTATCTCTGCACCGTCCGCTTCTCAATGATATCAAAAAATTTTCGCGTCACTCGTCCTTCGCGAATGCGTAAAATACTAAATTATTTTGCATTACGAGTTTTACATATCGAAAATCTGATTATTGAACATATTTTTAGGTATCATCGCATTTCTAAGTTCATCGCAGCGTGCCATCTTATTTGCCGAAGGTAGTGGTTTTAAAACGCAAATGTCGACTTATTTAAATATAATATTTTATTATACTAATACATAATTAATACATTAAATTCTTCTATAATAACTATAAGATAAGTAAATAAGTTATAATTTATAACCACTAAAAATATACATGTAGTTAAATTATTATTAAATTATTAATAACTACAAACAATTCAAAATTAGTTTTGAATATTGAATAATAACACGAGATTTAAATTTAAAAACTTATTTTAAGCATATCAACCCAACACGCTTACGAAAGAGGAAATGGGTGAAAGTGAAACTGTGATTTATACACTTTACACTGCTGTTGCCTGTCCCTGACTTCGTGTACTAATGTTCGAATAATGTTGTCTAATCTATACAATATAATACATATAATAAATGTTTGAAAAACTTATACTACCTATATTGTTATGTTATCATAATTTGAAAGTAATTTTTCAATATTATAATATTATAGAATGTTGAACAATATATTATTAACAATTTAAACTTTTAACAGCTTATCTGCAAACGAACGCGCACCTTAAATTACCTTGTTGATAAAAAATTATAACGCACTATCATTGTAAAAACAATTATTGCACCAAAAACGAGGCATTCACTATTGTGTTTCATGTGCGATGCCGGTGCCAAAAAAAAAAAATCCGGAAGATCACCCGGCCCTTGAATTGTCGTCCGTGTGACCTGTTTGTGGAGCATAGTTTCTTCGTCGACTTCGGTCCGGATTCCCAGCGTTGGGAACAGTGGAATAAAATTGCTCCTTGGACAATACCATGGTCATAATACCCCACCATCCCTTGCGGGGGGAATTGGTACAGAAGTGAGATCCCTCAGTTTACGCGCCAAATATATTTCGTGTCGTCGTCGATTCGACCGACGGCGTCCATTAAAGCTTATAAGCCTATTACAAACAGCACAAGTGTGTGTGTGTGTGTGTGTGTGTGTGTGTGTGTGTGTAGAGTGCAGCACTGTGGCGTAAACGAAGCTCCGTATACATTGAACGATGTATAACATTATTATTATTAAATTGACGTCTGCAACCGCGTTATCGCGCACGAAATTAAAAAACCGATACCGAGATGCTATGCATCGTTTACATATACAGTCCTTTATTCAAGTTTTATTTTTTTATAAATATTTTTACATCCCATCCCCAACGGAGAATATACGAAAAACTGTTTGTTGGACAAGCACACAACACAGATCAAAGTATAGAAATATGCAATTATGTGGAATTCGATTTAATAATGATCATCCTCATAATAAAGCTAATTATACTACCCTCATATACATGCTAATAAAATAATAACCAAATGTCTAAAGAGAATTAAAATTGTTATTAAATTCTCAAAATTAAAAACCATTAGCCCTCTCGTCTCTCACATTTTTCTCCAATAGGTTTAAGTAAGTATAAGTATATATTAAATTAATAGAATTTTCCTGAATTATAATTTAATTAAAAATTTGTAATTATAATAAATCTTTAAAAATTATATTGTATTTTAATATAGTTTTTTTACAAGTTTATAAACCTGAAAAATAAAAATTTGGAAAACAGAATTTTTACAATTTATCTTAATGAGTTAACTTAATCTTGAAAATTAACTAAACAACTTTTAAAAGTAAATAATTATCAAATATTTTCAAAATGTAATTAATATACAATTTTAATATGTATATAATCCTAATTACTACAAAAATTTGATATAGGTATTTCTAAAATTATAAAAGTAAGTATAAATATAAATATTAAGAAACTTTCTGACCAAACAATATTCAAATAGTTTTTTTTTTTTACTAAAATTTTTTAAAATTTAATATATTATGTATAACTAAAATCAATTTTAATCGCTGTACTATCGTGGAAACTGAAAATACTCATTATAAAATGTTATCGTATTTATACATTATTAATTTCATTTCATTGTATTTAAAATAATTTTTTTTGCATTATTATAGATTCAAAACGAAGCGATGAACATATTGATTTTACAATTATGTGTTTTTTATCTATCATCACCTTTTGTGACAAGTAAAAATGATTCGATTTTAATCTTTAAGGGAAGTTTCTGGTAAATTGAATCTATTTTACCTGAAAGGAGGGGGTTAAAAGTAAAAAATTTCCTATACTTTTTAAAATAACCAGGAAAACAAAAACAAAATTAAAGAAAAACTGCTGTTTTCACTGAAAACTAATATTTGACATTATAGATTATGTTTCAATAAAATAATTTTAAAACAAATAACCGTAAGTACTTGAAATTTTTACAAAATTCTTATATCAGCATTTACTGTATTTACATTTTCAAAATACTTTAACTGGATTTAACTGTTTTGAGATATTTATAGAGATTTTAAATTTACAATTGTTTTTAGTTTTTTTTTTAAAAATAATGATAAAACTCTGTTCGCTTAAAATGTTTGAAAATTTAATACAATTATCCATATATTATTTTATACTGTAAGATTTAATATATATATAATCACAATTTTTTTTTTATGCATATTTTAAGTTCAAATTTGAACGAAATAACGTATTATTTTAATGATAAATAATAATGTTAATTTTTTTGTTATAATTCAACAATATTATGGGGACATACAACTTTGAGTTTTGACGTATACCTATTATGAATTTTACTATATCTACGCAAAAACATATACAAAACGTAAACAGGGTGTCCCGCGAGGATTTACCCATTGTGATATCTCCTGAAATAATGGAGATTTCATAATTCTGGTTTTTTAATAAGATTCACAGGGACAAGAACTACAAATATTTCATGTTTTAATTTATTTTTATATTTTGGTAAAAAAGTTAAAAAATGTATTTTTTTATTTAATTATTTAAAATAAAATTGAAGATAGCCATTTTGTTGAGTTTTTTTCTGAAAATATTAACGTTTTAACATTTTAATTTCATCAATTTCCTGATTTTTAATATTTTTTCTAGTTTCGAAAAAACTGCGAATTATTTAATACAATAGTACGACAGTGATATCATTGTATCAAACATGGGACCCGCGTGCTCGTACGGCTGGGGAACGGATTTCAGTGTGGCTTGCAATAAGCGTCATATTTTATTTCTTCAACATTGTTAAATTTTTAAATAAAATTAATAACTATTGTACAAAATATCAATATGTACATTTTTGTTATACCAAATATTAAATATGGTTATATTATAATTATTATAATAAATAGATAAAACAAATGTATTTTGTTTACTTTGAATTTAGTAAAAAAATAAGGTGTTTTGTCCACCAAAGTTATAAATACGTACTAGTTAATATTTTATGGTTTGTTGATAATTTGAGTATGGCATAGTCCACAATTTAAATACCTAATTTAATGTTCTGATATTATTATCTTGTCCCATTTTTTGGCAAGACATAAACATAATTATAATTTTGCAGTTTTTTCGAAATTAGAAAAAATATTAAAAATCAGGAAATTGATGAAATTAAAATGTTAAAACGTTAATATTTTCAGAAAAAAAACTCAACAAAATGGCTATCTTCAATTTTTTTTTAAATAATTAAATAAAAAAATACATTTTTTTAACTTTTTTACCAAAACATAAAAATAAATTAAAACATGAAATATTTATAGTTCTTGTCCCTGTGAATATTATTAAAAAACCAAGAATTATGATATCTTCATTATTTCAGGAGATATCACAATGGGTAAATCCTCCTCGCGGGATACCCTGTATATATAAATAAATTTAAAAATATTTTTTCTATTTAAGCTACGAATCTATACTTAAATCATTCTACTGTAAGTCGATATTGACTCGAAAGTTAATAATAATAATATACATTTGATGTAAATAATAAATATATACTATTATAATTATTAAATACTAACATTTTAACAAAACTTTTTAAAGTATAACATGCATTAATTTAAAAACCATCACGTGATAAATGAACTCATTCAATTTTCTTCATCCTTTATTATCTAGACGTATAAAATAATAAAACTAATAAATTAATTATATTTTTTTTATTTAATTACAGGCATATTTTTACGAGTTACAATAACCCTGCAAGGTTATTGTTGGATTCATCGCCCGTATTTATCATTTTTTTGCATTATTTACTCCAATATAGATGCATTACCTATATTTATATAATTTTATAAATTAAATAAAAAAAATATATAATGAGTTTCATTTAGATACATTATATTTATTAGATTTAAAATGGCTTTAAAAAAATTTAAATTAATATTATTATTAAAAAATACACTTTTTTGTACTATTTATTCAGCGAGGATAATTATTTTAATAAAATATAAATATATGATTTTTCAATTTTATAAAACTTTAATTTGATAAAATGAGTATTTTGCTTTGTTTAGCTATGAATGTGTGAATAATGTTAAAATAAATTTGTTTAGATTGTTTAGAGAGTCCCTACATAAATATGTAAATGGTATATTTACCTATTATATTTATAAAACTTTGTTAATTAACAGTATTGTTTTTTTGAATTACTATTAATTTAATTTTACTATATTTATACTCAGTTTTTCCATAGGTACCTACAACTAAAAACTACTTTATACCTCTAATGATTTTAAATCTAACCCAATCATTTTTTTTATTTTAAATTTTAAAGTACTGAGTATTTATAACACTTATACTGTAGAATAGCTACTTCAGCTGCTACTAACCATTACTATTACTATTACTATTACCATTATCTTAAATGTTTATCAACCATATTTAATAACAAGTTACTTAGTGTCAAATATCAATATTTATTAAATTATTATAAATGAAAACACTTTTAAAAAGTACAAGTTTAAATAGGTATATGTATATATTATACTTGTATATTTATATATTTGCATAATTGTTTTATGGGAAAATAAAACTATAGCCATTTTAATATTTTTTTATGTAGTGAACAATATTTAAAAAGAAATACTAAATCGTAAATTAACTAATACCTTATAGTTTATAAGTATCTATAACATTAACTTTTTAGCTTTAATAACTTGAGAAAACATAAAAATGTAACCATGAAAAAACAAAATAAACATGGTATACCACATATTATACATATATATGTATATATTATATATATCATATTTGCAAATAAAATAAAATGTATACACAAATTAAACTAAATGAAATATATATATATATATATGGTATTAGCAATAATAGCTTCAATAATAGTTAAAATGTATATAATACAAATTAAAGAAAAAAGCGTTTTAAAATATATATAAGGTGCCAACTGCTAACATAAAAATAAAATGAAATTAACCTTTATATACTCATAGCTTGCAGATATATTAACTGAATCAATAATATTTCTAATAACTTCCAGTTTTCAATTCAGATGTAAATTATAAATAAAAATACCTACTCAATTAAAATTAATTCTAGACGAAATCATAAATTATTACTATAACAAGTTAATATTTTTAAATTATTAAATAAATAAATCGTAACGAAAATGAGTTATCCAAATATCCCATAATTATTAAAATTCAATTTAATTTAATTACTTAGTATGTATCTTCATTTAAATTGACTGTCTAATAAAAAGCATTAATCATATATATTCTAAGAATAACTTCTACAGTTCATAATTGGTATGTAAATTAAAATTAAAAAGAAATTATTTCAGTTGAAAAAATACAGACAACATACCTATACTATATAGACAGACACCTATTGTTAATCCGACTAGGCAGTAGCCATACAATAACGTACACCGGTGCGTGATATATATTATACGTATAATATAATGGCATAATTATATATCTATGGAAATGTTTAGTCGTCAAATACTCAAATCATTCACATCATTTACGAAGGACAATCATAATAAACACATTTATCAAATTAAAACTTGAAAATATTTTATTTTAAGCACTCATTTTTAAAGTAATTTTAATATTTTTTAGTATGACAACTTAAAAAACGAATATTCTGTAGTGGCATGAACCTAAAACTATAAAAATCGTGTTGTTGGATTTTCGACCAAATGGTGAGATGAAAAACCGCAATAATAAACCACTAAATAAAATTAATGAAAACCAATAAGCTGCTAGGCGCAGTAGGCGTAATGACGACTTAATAAAACTAACTGCGATAATCACAGTACATATGTTGCTAAATAACATACTCTTACTCAAATAACCAAACATTTGAAATCCGTAATCGAGTGTATAAATTTACAAACTAATTTAAAAAATGGATCAGTTATTTGTTTTTAAGTTTAAGATCACAAATTAATGAAGAGATAAAGTGGCAATTAATTTACGAAAGAATCATCAGTGAATTATTAATACGTGACACATGTACATTAACTTGATACATATATATTACATATATTATATAGCTTTCTTGATGTAGCATCTGATGCATTCCGTTCCACCGGCACCTTTTCCGAAGCGTGTAATATACACCACAGGATTAGTCGATTAGACATCGAAATGAACTGCTGTCCTCAAATCCAATTTCAATTTTTGACCTACAATTACCTGATCAATAGACTTTAACTAAAGGCGGGACTCACTTTTTTTCACTATTTAATATTATGCGACTGTGGTAAAACCATCAAACGAAATGTATTGTCCATTTTTTTCCAACTGTGAAAATCTTGGTTATATTGACGCAGCGTTATATTAATTCACAGACCGGACATCGCCTATGGCCTTTCTCATTGAATGTAAACAATACAACTTCTATTATTGATTACGGTATTATTCCAACCCTAATGACTTATATTGACTTAAAATTAAATAACAAACCGGAAAGTTTATGTCTTATTGCAATAAGAAATATGTAGTTTATATAAAAAATTTAAAAAAAATATATAAAAAACTCATATAATAATGTAAAACATATATAACTAATATATTATATAATATAAATATATCTTATTGCAATAATATACGTAAATGTATATCGTATATAATGTTATTATATGTTTATTATTTATTTATTAAATTATATATCTGATCTGTAGTTCAACTTTGTTAAATGAAAACAATCATTTTTATATTTTTACATCAGGAATATAGAAAATATTAAAAATTCCAAAATTTAAATTATTTATTCGTTAATTAAACACACCAACAATTCAACATACTGTACAAAAATATAAATACTTAACTCCAAAAGATAAAAAAATTGCAATATTGAATTATATCTTAAAGCTTAACTAAACATAAAAATTAATGAAAATAAATAATAAATAAACATAAAGCTCAACCTTTACGCAAGCAATTTTTAATATTTTATTTTAATTTGAAATCATCTATATCTATTAATAAATATTAATAAAAGACTTCATATAATAATTAGCTTAATGTTTTTAACATTTTAAATTTTACAAAAAATTGTTGTTTTAAAAAATCTGTTTAAATATTATCAAGAAGTAAATATTTTTTTAAATAATTATATGTTTTATATTTTTATAATACATCAATAATCTCGTATTTTTGTAAGCCAAATATGAAATAACATTCTGGAAGATAACACTTACCTTCATTCGTTTCCTTGGCTAACGTATTTAATGTTTAAGCCAGATTAGCCTTTATGTTATTCGTTAAGCAAAACCTTCTCTACAACGGTTACCACGTAATAAGCTCATGATCGTCTCGTCGTCATCGTTTAGGATCACAGCGCGTATAGGCTAACGTTTGGCGGGCGACTCGTTGGAAAACGCTCGCTGTCGGCGCGCCGCCACCGGACGATTGTACACCCCACCCCGATGTAAAACTGTCATGCCACAGTGTCAGTGACCACCCCCATTTTATATAAAGTTCTCAAAATTACATTGCCATAAGAACTAAACCAAAGTTAAAATTATTATTACTTTCGAACGAAACCAATATTATATTTATATTATCTATATTAATATACCTATGCAAGGAGTAAACAATAAACATATAATATGTAATATTCCTATACCTAAAAAAAGTTAAAACAACATTAATTATACGTGTGTAAATACCTAACTATAATATGGCGTAACTATTATATTAAATTTTAATTTTAGTAATAAATTTAAGTATAACTATTTTTATAAGGTATTATTTTACATGTATAATGTTAAATTATTCACGTAATTATTCAGTTAAGTTTAATTTTAAGAAAATTGTAATTTTAATTTGCTTTACCTATATTATTATGATTGATGATATAATGTCGTTATAACTTAATAAAAAATTACTCAACATCAATTTCAATAGTTCTTTTTTAAATTAGAATTTATTCCATCAATTGGTCAAAAAAATCATTAAGTTATCTATTAAATTTCTGTACCTACCAAAAAAATATAATAAATTACCTAAACTGTATAGTATTTACTAAATATAGCAGAAGAATTTAATTTTCTAAGTAATATAAAAGTTCTTTTGAATCTATTCTTTGATAAAATTCAAATTTAACAAAATATTCAGTTCTCAAAAAAAATAGTTAAAATTAGTTTTAACTATGCTAACCACAAATAGAAAGTATTTTTAGTATTTTTTAAATTATCCTACTACCATATTTTTTTTTTATTTACTAATATACATATGATATTAACATATATCTTTTACCCCGATTTCCGTTTCTTATTTCTCGAGTAAGCGTCTACTACTAATGATATAATAGTATCTATGTATATTTAATTTTGAGTTATATTATACAATTTTATTTTCGTAAAAAAAATCCTTAGAGTTTTTTTTTTATTCTTTATGGTTAAGATTTAAATACTAAAAACATAATAGTGTTTTGTAAATTGTAACGATGAGTTTACTGAGTAAAAACTTTAAATAGAAGGTAAAAATGGTCAGAAATGGAATAATCGTCCGTACATAAATCAACTACGAATGGTCATTTATCGAATAAAATGAAGTCATATCTAACATGAAAATGAATGAAAATCTATAGATTAATGTTCCATTTGTGACTGAAATGGTAAATAACGAGTAAATTTCCGCTTGATGAATTATTTCTAAATGGTTTTATACGTATACAGTAAACTAGTAAAATAAAATTATATCATTCAATTCAAATATCTTTACTACAAATGTATACAGTATCATTCACCAAGCATGTTTATCCCTTTTTTCTGCAATAATGCAATTATTCAAGAAGTTTTTAAATATAGGTACTTAAATACTACGCTAAAACATTATTAAAACCAACAAAAATATCAACCGCAATGGCCTTGTTTTTAAAATTTTTAAATTTTACATTATAATGAGAATATATTTTACTTCAACACTCACAATAAATGTAATTTTCATCACATTTTCTCTTATTTTATTTATTTTATACATGCTATTACTATTTTTACACTCTTAAATTTTATAAAATATGCTTTTAAAAAATATCATAACTAAATATTTTAAATTCTAAACAATTTACACGTATGTATTAATAAATTAATATTTATCGAAATGTTTAAATTTAACATTTGTTGTTGATGAAACACAAACGGACATACACCATTACATGATATTCCTGTTTAAAAATGTTTTCGATAACTTTTGATGTCGTGGTCTTTCCAAATCCAATCGTTTAACTGTATAAATGTGTTTTTTTAATGCATCGATGTGTTAGTCATCTGTATCGACTGTACTATACACATACGGTAAAACCCAATCACAAGATAGCTTTTACGAAGGCTGAAGAGTCATGCTCTACTGAAAATCCTTTAGGAGATGACAAGAAAGTCGACTGTTAAGTTGACTGCCAAATCACAAACAAAACAATTTAAGAATAAATTTATACATAAGTATCAAAGTTTAAAATTCAATATTTAAAAGCATTTATTGAGATACATAATTAGAACCATAAACAATTTAAAATTTATTTTTATTTTTATTTTAAAATACGCTAATATATATTATTAGATTTAAGTATTATTATTAAGTAATATTTTTTTTTAATATATTATAAATATGTTATTGAAAATGTTATTTATTGCTATACTATTTTTTCGATTTTAAAATATACATTTAATTCAATGGATAAGATACTTTAATGCTTTTGATATAATATATCATATAAACATTATCCACTATAAATTACCTAAATCCCAGACGAAAAGTCCATAAAATAAAAATTACATATACTATTATTAAACATAAATTACACTAAGGATAACTATAAAATATACATTCTATCCTTCTAGTAACCTTCAATTACTAACTTTAAACATTTTAGAGGCAAATCATGAAACACCGGGAAGTAGTAAAGGTTATTAAGGAAACAGTAGTATTATACCTGAGATCATAAGAAAAATAGATCATGAATCAACTAAAAATAAACAATAAATGACTCAGATAAAAATAATAATAATAAATTTCGAAACTAAAAAAATTAGTAATAAGATAACAGCAAATGATTTTTACAATTTGATTTATTTTATTTTTATTTTTTTTAACTGTGTTAAAACCTAACAATTTTTATTGTGTTAAAAAAAAAGTTAGAAATTACTATTATAGTATTATATACAAAAAGAGAGGAACAATAGTTAAAAATAAATTAATTAATTAGCCAAGTTAAGTATAGATAATGTGACAAGTATATTATTTTATCAAAAATATAATATATTTTATACATCGAAGGGGATATTAAAATATTTAAAAAATTTCAAGAAGTAAGTGCGCTGTAGTAATACATTATAGGGCAGTTAAAAATAAAGTGAGTAATGTCACAAATTATTGGTTGTTGTGAAGTATGTAGAGGTGAGATTCATTCAATAAAATTTTAAATAAATAGGAGAGAAGTAACCAATGTGTTGCCAAATTAATGACGGAAGAATAAACGATGTTATGCATTTCCTAGAGAGATTAAGGTTATGAAGCCAGGGTTGTATTCGTTTTGATTTTGTGCATTTATTTTAATTGTGTACAAGTATAATAATTTAATGATAATCTATTTAAATTTAAATTTAATACGATAATTTGCATTATAATATATAATATTTTTTATAAAACTGCTTGCTTTGCTATTATTATTCTAAAAGCTGATATATTGCATTAATATTTTTTATTTGTATCATGGGCAAGTTAAGTATAATATTTACGAGGAAAATTTACCACATAAGTGTTTAAAAATCGACGAAATAGTGGGCAAATATGAAATAGGTAACTGATCTGCTGAATAGTAAGACGTGTAGGCTGTACCTGAGTAAATCACAATAATGGTTAATGGTTGAGTTAAATATTTAACTTTAATTCAATGATATATCATTAAATTTGAAAAACAATTCGGACTATTTTACAAAAATAGTCTATCAACCTATACAACTTAATGATATATAACATTATATTTCTACTATAGTCATTAATTTTACTTTAATAATATGATAGATTGAATTAATTGTTTGAAAAAAATATTGTATTTATTATATTATTAATATTTAATAATTATATAATAATAGATTCGTATTTTAATATTTATATCATTAAGTTTTGAGTCAACTCGATTATCAACTTACTGCAGAACGATGTAAATATAGGTTCGTGGTATAAATATATAATAGTTTAAAATTAGTCTAGATATTTTTAAAATACATTTAGTATAGAAAACAATAATTTATATGGAACTTGTCAAGCTTCTACGATAAATACTTTTTGTACTACAATAAAAAAAAAAATATATTGTTAAATCAGAAAAAGTTATTTTACGCGTGTAGGTAAATTAAATTTTGTAAAAATTTAAACTTCAGATACTCATAAAAAATATTTGTTGTACCTAAGCGTCATTCTCACTTTTGTTTTGTTTTAATTGCAGTTATAATAACTATTAAGAAATGTTGTATTACATTTTCAAAGTTAAATAAAAGAACACAAATCATTATAAAATTAATACATTTATTACATCGCTCAAAATTTAAAATACTAACTAGATAAAATGTATAATACTAATAAATTTCCAGAATTATTCAGCATAACATTTAGATAACTGCCAAAAACTATTTAAATCTCACAATATATACAAACACAATATAATACAGTATTACACAGTTTACTCTTCTCACAAGACAGAAGTAGGTACTAACACAAGCCTATACAGTGTAGGTATAAGATTTTAATATTTATATCAAATTTATAAAATAAACCTCTCATTATTCTTATAAAAACAAAAAATGTATTGATTTCGATACTCACAATAAGAATAACCAATAGTACATTATTACCAATAGTGTCATTACAATACTATATGTATTAAATACTAATATTTTCGTTGTGCCAAATAAATCTATAATAATATGAAATAAGAAAACTGTAATTTTTGAATTTCTATTGGAACACCAATTGCGGCTATAAGTGCCAAATCATAACAAAAAACACGATGTGCTTGAAATCTACAGGAGCACGGCATAGGCTGCAACTTTTTGTTACACTTAACACATCGATCTGCGATGTAGTTCAAAAACCACTCGATTTCCTACCAACGGAACTTTGAAGAATTTTTTTCACATACAATATCTATTGTGTATGAATGTACATTATTATACTTACATATTTTAGAAACGAGTGTATACGAATAATATAAATTATATGACACAATTTTACTGCACAGATATAATATTATACTGCCTGCTATAATAATACGAAATAAAAAAATTAAATAAAAACTTTACGTAATACTATATTACTTATAGTATTAAACTACTAATTACTATACTACTAAATTAGAATACAATATGTATTAAAAAATTCTAAATGTTTGCTATGTGTATAGATAATTATGTAAAATACTTAAGCGCGTGTGCATGTCATCGCGGTCGTGTATAATATACGCAAAACGGAAATCGTGGTTCAGTTATTAGTCGTTCAGATTCTGAAAACACCATGCCGATGTTATATAATACAGTCGAGTCGCGAAAACTCGAAATTGAAGGGAGATAAAAATTCACTTCGAGATATGTATTATTCGAGATATCCTACTCGAATTTATATTAATTTATATATAATGTACATTATTAAGGGAATAAAAAAAAATTTTAGATATTAAGTTTTTCGAGTTATTGCGACTTGACTGTATATATATATAATATATATTGGCACATATATTATATTATATTATATGTAATATTGAACGTCTAAAAACAATTATTCCGTAAAAAGAAAGAACAAAAAATACCTGTTGGTATAAACTAGATAAAGCTTTTTATAGTCATCGTACACTACACTATATTTATGACTGCAAATCATTTTAGATTACTTTTTCTTCAAACGAAATAATTTTAAAAATTTACGATTTGAAATGAAACGCCCACTACAGTATCAACCAGTTATAAACAATTCAATGCATTTACCGCCACTGCGACTGCATTTGTACGTCTCGTTTGAAATTACATAAATGATTTTTATATTTATAAAAGGAACGTTGTAAACGTATTAACATTTTATACAACGTTCTTGCAAGCTATCTGTACGTGCGAAAATCACCACGGACACCAATCTATATGCGTTATACGCCAGCATTAGCGATTCCGTTTGAAAATTAGTTCCGTATTGTTCAGTTCTGTAAATATTGCATATTCATATATTGTAACAGTATACACACTAAAGTACACACATATATATGTTTATATATTTTATACAGGGTGATTCTTTTATTAAACAACACTCATTATTTAAAAATCTATTAGCGTTTTTGAAAATATTTTTGGTAAAAATTTTCATATTTTTAATATTTTTATCATTATAATTTTTTAAGTTTTTTGAATGTCAATATACATTTTTAAATTCATAGTCTGAAACACAGTATTTCTATACATAAAAATCTAAATTTAGACGAGTAATTTATGAGTTATAACTATTTAAATTTATAGTTAGCGGAATGGAGTGGTACGAGAATACCCCGTAAAATGATGGTCTCACTCGCCAAAACTTTAAATGCTTATAACATACTCATAATCTACTTATCTGAATTGAGATTTTTTATGTATCAAAATACTTCGAAAAATATTCTGCTTCAGAATATGAATTTAAAAATGTATATTCATACAAAAAAAATAAAAAATTAAAAAAATTATATATTTTATTTAAATGCTATTTATTTCGACTGAAACAGGTTTTAAAATAATGAGTGTTGTTTGATAAAAAAATCACCCAGTATACTACATATACAACATACTTTGTATATACTAATAATATATGTATTTATAAGTTCATATACAATAATAATAACTGTATACAATATACTATTATACCTATATATATATATATATGTATGTATGTATGTATGTATGTATGTGTGTATATATACATAGTATAATTTATATAATGTAAACCGTAGTTGTAACTTCTATAAGACTTCATTATATAGTAGGTACAATGTTGTTATGATGTGGTGATAAAAGGTATCTACTACAGCAGTATATTTATATATATATTAGATATGTATTATAGTTAGTAACACTCGCATATAACATTAGACGATAGTTTATTAAACATGCCACTGGTGTGTAAAAAGCATACAAGTCTATACTCTATAATATAGACTATATTATATATTTGTAGCATTGTGTAGCAGGCTTTATCATCATAATATGATGTACAACGAGTCCCGGATAGAAATGACTGGTTGGTATTATGTGAAAATATACCTACAATTATCCTGAAAAATCCTTTAAAGGAGTCTTGTAGGATAGGAAATCTATTTGTTTTATTAGACATTTTATTACTTTTTAAATGAAATCGTCATTTTAACAATGCAACTTTATCATATTTGTATTTAATATTGTCTCCATATATTTTATATTGTTAACTAATTTCCAAATGTTAATATGTCTATTTCTATATTATCAATAAGTGTAGATAATTAAGTCAGGAAAATTTTATATATAAAAAAAAATTTTAAAAAAAAGGTTCAAAATGGCTACATCCACTAAAAATTCAAATCTCAATAATTACATTTTTAAATAATAAATTATATTTTCTGAAATTCGTATTATAAGATATCTGCTATTAAATGGAGCTACGACAGCGATGTAGCTAAATTGCATATCTAAATCACCGTGTGATCGTAATTTTATTACTAGGTACCTATATTCTATAGGATATAACATTATGATGAGGTATCAGAAAGATAAATACAAATACTCAATCATAGTCATGGCGAAAAAAGGAATCGTGTTTAAATCATGTATAATGTATTGGCATATAAGAAAAATAATTTAAAAGTACAAAATAATATATGCGTGAATAATACAACAGTCGACATTCGACAATAATATAAGTACTTACGTGTTTTAGTGTTTTAATTTAATATTTATACTAACAACTTTATAATATCTTGGAAAGTTGTCCAACGTATTTGACTACCGAATTTTTAGTCTAGTTTCTACTACGAACACATAAATGAAAATATATATATGTATTTATATAACTATTGTAATGCTGTATACTATATAATAGAGATTATAGCCCATATTGACCATATTACGTGCAAGGAAAATAAGATATTAAGTTTTATAAAAAGAATTGATGGAGAATTTAAACTGTCAAGGTCTTTGAAGGAGTTATACACTAGTCAAGCCCATCTTTGACTTTGAGTATGGTTCAGTAGTGTGGAATCCTCTCTCAATTATAAACTGCCAACAAATCGAACGTGTTCAGCGTAAATTTATCAGTTTCTCTAGGTTCAAATTAAATATCATCCACCCACCTCACGACTATGACACAGTGCTCATAAATTTGAATCTCCTATCTCTGGCGACTGATCGCTGTCTTGCTCGTGACTTAACCTTCCTTAAAAATCTCATCTGTAGTACAACTTTTCTTCTTCTCTCCTTCGACACGTTAGCTTTAGAATTCCTGCGCGCCTAACCCCTAACGTTGCTCTGTTTTCTATAACGTCCTGTGCTATAGATTATAAAAAAATATAAATGGAAGTTATAATATATATTTTCATTTTTTTATATAGATAGGTATCAACTTTTAAAAATACCGATATGAGACATGATACATGAGATTGAGCGATCGACTATTTTTTCATTTACAGAATGTCTAAAATGTATATAACCATCTAATAATTAGTTGGTATGCCTAGTATGGATATTAAAATATTTACAAATCCGAAGACTAGAACTTTTCACTTACCCTTTGGATTTTTAGCCAGTTATATAGGCTGTAAGTAGGTACTATGTAGATACCTAGATATAAGTATACCGTGTATAGAATATACTCGGATATAGAATACTAAATAAAATACATTATACGTACGGTGTTGGTTTAATGGCTTGTCTGATATAAAATCACTGATGTATGTTCCGTTTTCAAGTATCCCCGGTTAAGTGGAAAAAATATAAGGAATTACTGATCGTGGTCCTATATATACTAATGTCTAAATGTATGCGATATAATAATTTAACTTTGAAATTTTAAACAAATATCTACATGCCGATTTTTACTGGGGTATGTGCACAGTATGTCCATAGAACATAATATTACCGGGGCCATAGATAAACGATTACAATAAATGTCGGAATACCTAAATATTATAAATCGTTGATATTAAATAATATCATTAATACAGTGTGACACTAGATAGTATAAAATATACTCGGGGCGGGCAAGAAAAAATGAAATACAATATACCTACCAATTTTAATACACGATTAGTCACGACCTTGATCTTACATTCTATATTGATACTTATACCCCAGTCACTTCTATAGTTCTACGGGTGTTTTTTTCTTTTCATTTTCGTTCAACAACAATGTGTAAAATAAGATTTACGAACACACAATGTCGAATGGCCATATAAGATTGCAGCATTGCAACACCCTGTATAATACATCGTATTACGTATTCTGTATAGGTACCGACGTATACAAACAAAATGTCGATTCGCGATATTAATTATTACAATATATATATATATATATATATATAGAGAGAGAGAGAGAGCGGGTTCCTATAATTTCCCGTAATATCATACGGTCCCGTGGCCCGTATTGTTGGTTTAGGCCGTCCACGTAGGTTTTGCGTAATGACTGCGGCGCAAAAGGTCGAGGTTTTTTGTTTTTATGAACAATTGTAAAATGAATTCATACAAACGGGCATGTATACCTTTGAACGCCAAGTCCACCGATCGTGTCATACAACACGATTGTCCGTTGTTTCTGCGATAATCTATCCCATGTAATGTTATAATCCAGCACGATAGGTATAGATAAAACTATATAAACATGAAATATATATTATACATATCGAAGCATTGGAATCGCAGATATAAAATTACTGATTTTATTTTTTTTGTTTTTTCATTCCCTATCGATCGATTGTACCGCTTCATTGTTATTCGCGTCACTCAACTATTACTATACAACGCGTACCTATGGTAGAACTTTTATAACTTAGACCTTTGCCGATCTGGCCCAACACGCGAATACCGTGGCACTATGTACGATGATTGTAGCAGGTATAAAGTTAAAAGTTAAAGTATAAAATTATTTACAGGTACCTCTATTTATTGTTTAATCGTAAATATAAGTTTTATATCCATGTGTATATACACTATGTACATTTAGTACCTACGTAACCGCAAACACAATCTACTTACATTATATGGCTATAATATAAGTACCTATACATTTCCAAGTTCCAACTAGTTTAACTAATATTTTTACTCTTAAACTATTTGGTATAATATCTTTATTTATTTATTATAGTGTACCTATCACAGGTCCATATAGGCATGCGTTGGAGTTCCAAATCAGGTGCTACTTGCCAATTTTTCGTATATTATATTCCTTATTCTTAAGTGGGTAATGGGTATGCGTAATGTACTATTACTATGTACTATATACTTCACTGGATCAATACTATATAGATATACATAAATGGATATACTATTTTACTGTACATAGGTCTATAAAAAAAAACCCTAAACCCTGATTTATTAATTTATAGATCCTAATAAATTTCAAATTATGATCCCTAAATCACCTTATACCATATTCTAAATTTTAATATTATTTATACATAACATATTTAAAATGTATTTTGTACTAAGCATTTGCCCAGAGCCTCGCACTTTTAATTATATCTATCACCTATATCCTAAGGCCAGGGGTGAGCAACTGGCGGCCCGCGGCCCGCATCCGTTCCGTGAACCTTTTTTATCAGACCCGAATGCTACGTCTATGCTAAATTAAAATGCGTATTTTGAATGACCTTTTTTTTTTTTTGCTCTTTATACTCTAGCCCACTAAATTTTAATTTTCTAAAAATTGGCCCTCTAATAACTTTCAGTTGCTCATCCCTGCTATGGTTATTGGTTAAACAAGTTTTGCCCAGTGCCTCACAAAAAGTAGTGTCGGCTATGGTCATCGTATTCCAAATATTCCCAACAACTCTAAAACTGTTTAAACATATCTATGATGGTCTAAGACTTAAATCGAGAACATTCTGATTAATTGTGTCTATCGACCTTCATCAATTATTTTAATAATAAATCAAATGTCTAATAAAATTTTACAATGAAATAATTAATAACAGCTGAAGAATTTATAATTCAATCGTTTTAATAATTTCACTCATATCGTTATAGTCGTGCGTTCATGTCAACAATATAATTTTGTTGATTTATAATAATTTCATTAATTAATTAATTTTGTTTAGTTACAATAATCCCTTCTTTTTATTAACTCAACATCAAGTACATATAAATTAAATATATATTCAAATGATTAAGTATTAAACAAAAAAGGAGTATTATAATATTAAGTTCATATTATTTATTGTTTATTAAATATTGTATCTATACAATGTCATTACATTTTAGATTTAGGTACTTATATAAAAGATCAGTATTTTTTTATTGTAATAATACAAAATTATTCTTAGAAAAAGGTATGGTTAAAAAAAAAATTAAAAATCCAGATTATTTTATAAATGCATTATTATACTTGAATTGTTTGTAAGGAATTAGGATATACAAATAACACATAAATTATAAAAATCTATTAAAAGTTATATGACAATACAATAAAATTAAAATAAATGAATGTATCAATCATACTATTGAAATTGTTCAATTGTTCAATAATTTTTTTTGTTTTTACATACAGAGTGTATCATAAATATGTGATATGTTTAAAAGTACATTAATGTACAATTTTCAAATATTTATGATACACTCTGAACATATAGTGTTACTGTTATACATTTTGTTATGTTATATTTAAACATATTAAAGTCTTACAAACGTGACAAAAATATACCATACGCAACATTTTTTAACAATAATCAATATACAGTAATCTATAAATTTAAATAATTATGGCAAAATGAATATGAAATATTATAATTTATAATTTTATATAACATTTAAAATGTAAATCATTAATAAAATTATATTTTTAGACTAGATTAAATAGCTTAGATGTGTTTTCATAGTTGAGTATATAAAAATATATAGATCTTTTTCTTGATAATAATAAAGGTAAAAATACAATACATTTCTACTTATTGTCATCAATCTTATTAAAATGGCAAATATTATTCTTGATTAATCTATTGTTAATTTACAGCTCCCATAAAAAAAAAATTAATAACATCAAATCTTAAGTACTAACAGATAAATAAACAAACCCCAACAATTTAAATATTGTGAACACAAAGAAAAAACTATATCTCAAAAAAATATATATCTAAATATATTATATAATATAAAACACAAACATTTTAATTGTTTAATGAAAAACTAAAATAACCAATTAATAATTTTTAACTAAAAAAAAAACACAAAAACAACTTTAATAATTATTACAAAAATGTGTGCGTCTTATTCATTTTGGAATGTAAAAATTTCCAATAAAAATAATTTACTTTTTACCAGATGATTTATTATAAAAATAAAAACATTTAAATAATTTTAATTTTTCATTCTAATTTTAAAATTTGAGTAATAAAAAAACATTTAAAAAGTATAGTTGATAGAATATTGATTAATACATCGATAATCAGGTGAAAAATATGTGCTGGGATTATCCGGAAGAAGGATAAAGTTGCACAGTATTCTTTTTATGTTTACTAATATTTTTATATAGTTGTTAATTTTTTTTTTTATTAGGTAACTCAAGGCCATACTTTTTTGAAGAGATCCATGAATGAATCATAAATCATGAAAGTTATACCAACATCCAAACACACTCTGCTAAGCCGAGGTACAGTTCCTTTGTAAAATCTAAACAAAAATATTAAGTTACTTATAAAAGATGGAAAATAATTATTTATTTATTTCATACACAAAAATATTTATTGTTAAATAATAATATTTTATAATTTTAAATACAAAAATTTAATAGAAATATAGACAAAATAAAAATGTTTTTAAAATAATTAAACTAATTCTTACGCTGTAGGTCCTTCTTTTTTCCATATTTGAAGCATGCAGTCAACTGTGCTTTTGTACTTATGTGCTTCTAGTCCTTGCATACGTGTTTTAACTACGTCCAATGGTGTATTACCGTAAACACTGGCAGCACCCGCTGCCATACCAAAAACTCCAACTAATAGTTTAGGTACTGGTTTGTTAGGATCATCTCCCTTGTAAAGATTTTTTAATGCACCCATTACATAAAATCTGATTGCTTGGTTAGTACCTTGTTTCAATATAGTTGGCATTAATCCTTGATAAACACCACTAATACCTATAAAATTTAATTAAATATTTATTTTCTTATACATTTTATAAATAGTTTTTTAAATTTTCATTTTTATAATACTATAAAGTTACATAATACTAGTAATATAGGCTATAAATATATGGCTGTAGAAGTTTTAAAAACAATATATAATTATAATATCATATAAGTATTTATTTTAAGTAAACATTTTAAATATTTTATTTCATATCAGGCATAGTATACAAGATGCCTAGATGTTATTAACCTATATAATTTCATATCATAAATCTATCGCTTATATAGCAACAAAATAGTAATTTATCATTTATCAATAATTTCTATGTTTCCATATGGAAGTGAGATATACTTCTTATAAGAAAAGTTAGTATTAAATTCAAAATTTTCTATAAATTAAAGTTCCATTTTGGTTTTGAAATTTAGCTTCTGCATAATTCAACCAATATTTTTAGCAACTAATAATCATAATTTAGTTTGTTTTGATCTACATTTATAAGTTCTATTAATAACATTTCACACATATTAATGACTACCAAACAAATTCAGTTAATTCATAAAAACTTTCTAGCTTTTTGTTCTTTAACACGTTGACTGCCATTTGGCCGCCAATGGCCACAAGAATATTTATCATAGTTACGCCAAGGACATTTTTCAGTGTCAATATAAATTTGTATTCATAAATACAGAGTGTCCCGCGAGGATTTACCCATTACAATATCTCCTGAAATAATAGAGATATCATAATTCTGGTTTTTTAATAAGATTCACAGGGACAATAACTACAAATATTTCATGTTTTAATTTATTTTCATGTTTTGGTAAAAAAGTTTAAAAAAATGTATTTTTTTATTTAATTATTTAAAAAAAAATTGAAAATAGCCGTTTTGTAGAGTTTTTTTTCTGAAAATATTGACGTTTTAACATTTTAATTTCATCAATTTCCTGATTTTTAATATTTTTTCTAGTTTCAAAAAAACTGCGGACAAAACACCTTTTTTTACTAAATTCAAAGTAAACAAAATACATTTGTTTTATCTATTTATTGTAATTATTATAATATAACCGTATTTAAAACTAAGTTTAACAAAAATGTACATATTGATATTTTGTACAATAATTATTAATTTTATTTAAAAATTTAACAATGTTGAAGAAATAAAATATGACGTTTATTGCAAGCCACACTGAAACCTATTCGCCAGCCATACGAGCACGCGGGCCACATGTTTGATACAATGATACCACTATGACACTATCATATTAATTAATTCGCAGTTTATTCAAAACTAGAAAAAATATTAAAAATCAGGAAATTGATGAAATTAAAATGTTAAAACGTTAATATTTTCAGAAAAAAAACTCAACAAAATGGCTATCTTCAATTTTTTTTTAAATAATTAAATAAAAAAATACATTTTTTAACTTTTTTACCAAAATATAAAAATAAATTAAAACATGAAATATTTGTAGTTCTTGTCCCTGTGAATCTTATTAAAAAACCAAGAATTATGATATCTTCATTATTTCAGGAGATATCGCAATGGATAAATCCTAGCGGGACACCCTGTATATATACTATTGAGTTTGAAAAAAAATTAAAAATACAAAACAAAATGTTAAAATTATGTTTATTACATCAAAAAAATTGCAATTATTCCCGCTACACCACAGCACATTTTCTAGATCATTATTGTTGCACCACAGAAAAGTTAATAATATAAATCTAAATTAATTTACGGCAGCCCGCGGCTGTTCCTACAAATGATATAGTGCAACAGCTGATGATCTAAAAATTATCAATACCTAATTATTTTTATACGAATGCATGGCAGTCAAAAAATTGAGCCCTTGATTAATATTAATATGTAAATAGTCATAATTGAATTATGTGGAATATCAATTGTGACAAATGTATATGTAATGTAACTTTACATAGATAAGACAATTCTATAAAATATATTGAATAAACTATCCTTTTAATAAAATGTTATGATGCAATTATGCATATTAACTTAAGTTCATAATAATAACAGTTTCCTATAATTTTATTTTGTTAGTAACCTTGCTCTCTGATAATAATACTAGTCCCGTGGAAAAAACCTTTGAACCTAGGTTTTTCTAGTCGTTGATCATTAATGAATTTCACTTTCACGGTTTCCATGGGAGTGACTGCAAGTATGGCTTCAGACACGCCTGCACCAAGACCACACAACACTCTTTGAGTAGCTGTTAATTCTCCACTGCCTCCAAATTGAGTGCTAAGAGCTTCAAATGCACCAAACCTATTCATAGTATTATTTTATCAAAATAAACTATATTAATTACTTAGTGTTAATGTATTTTTTTTTAAATTTTACCTAACAGCTGATTTTGGAATAGATCCATAAAGTAACACACTAAGCCCACGATATAGACCAAATATACCATGACTTTTCACAGTCTTTTTAACACAATCCATTATACCATTATATTTTCTAGCACCAGCTTTTTCATCGAGTTGAATTTGTGTTTTTACATATTCTGTTGGATAAGTAATACATATTTCTATACCTCCAGTTATTCCACCTATAAAATAAATAATTAAATAATTAATCACTCAAATGTGATGATGATGAATTAAAGACAAATTATTTAAAATCTAGTAAAATAATAAAAGTTTATAAATTATTTATCTTAAAATATATTTAATAATTGAGGATAATAGTAAGATACTTGTATATGACTTAATAAATAGAAATTACTAACTTGAGATAAAATAATTATTTATTTATTTATTCATAAATTAATACATAATATTATAGTCAATTTATCCAGATTTGCTTTTTAAATAATCAATTATATTTTCTTAAAAATAAATATATGATAATTTTCATTATGGTTTGAGAATTTTTTAAAAAACCTAATTTTTATTTAAAATATTCAATACAATTCTCAAAAATAATTACACAAGTTGTAAATACAAATCTCAATTTTTTTTTTTTTTTTTTTTATTAATTAATAATTATTATTAAAAAAATATTATGTAATTATGTAACTATAGTTTAAATTATAATATTGTCTCAATATTATTGGACATTAAAAAAAATAGTTTAGCATTCAAAATATATATTTATTGCGTGAATTTTATTTATAAAGACAAAAATTAGTTTGTTTATAAATAAAAATATTATAATAAATACCAAAAATTGATAATTAATAATTATTATTTTTCTTATATTGCTGAAACAAATCTTATAGGTGACAAGATTACACTCAAGAAGAATTGAGATATGTTAATGTTATTTTATGTAATACACTAATACACAAGAATATATTTATTATTTTTTAGGGGGTACAGTGCCTATTGTATTTTATCAGCTACCAAAAATAAACATTTTAGAATTAACCTGTGTGGCAGTCTACCCTTGGATTCTGCGCCTGGTAATATATATTGATTTTTAGACATTTGTGAAGTATGCAATCTACTGTGCAATTTAGTACGTAATATTTGATATATCATATACTATGTAACACATTGAATGAATTGTTATGGTCAATTTTAAAAATTAAAATTTTGGAAAAAATGCATGGAATAATTCACCAAATGTTACATATTAATTTAATTGAAGCCTGGTACAGATCAATACACAACTCTGATAATTTTTTTATTGATTTCATACAGGTAGGATATTCATAAAGTATATGGTTAGATTTAAAATATTAGAATTCTTTTATTTTAAAATTTAAATTTAATATAATACCATGATGATAGTGCAAGATACAAATATAATATAAATATATGTTTACCTAATTACATAAGTTTTTAGCCAAATAAGTGTTTTGTTTAATGGTCTAAAATTATGCCAAACTTTAAATATTAATATAAATAATTTTTGTAATTTGAAGTCTTTCAAAAGTTATGTTATAAGTCTTGATTAATCTTCTATACTCTGTCCAGACTAAGAACGCATCGTCTTGGCGGCGGCAACGCTGCCTGTGGAGGGAATGCATGCGCGAGTTTTAACCGGTTTTCGGCCGCCACCCAGTGCGCTCTTAGTCTGGACAGAGTATATATAATTAATATTAGTAAATTTAAATACTATTACTTTGATATACTATATTTTTTCATGCTTTATTCTAATTATTACATTATTATATATACAATTATAATTGATAAGAACCATTTTCACGACACAAGGTTGAATTATAAGGGGTGCTGTACTGCTGTTAATTACTATACTATACCTACTTTATTTTACAAAAAATTTTTATTATTATTATAATACTTTATTTTATAAACATTTTAATGGCTTAATAAACTTCATAATAATTTCTATTTGTATTAAGTAATAACTTTTTCATATAGTTTAAGAAATATAATACATGGTAGATGACACTTTAGGTGATAGATATTTGTCTTGTTGTAGATCGTATATAACACAAATACCAATTTTAAACTAAAATTAGGAATTCAATATTACTTATATAAAGCAGGTACTTAATTACAAATTCAATGTTTAATAAGAATGAATTAGGTAATGAAATGTGTAAAATATAATTCAAGGTCAAAAGTATATGCTCCCGTTGATCCAAATGACCTTTGTAAGGACTATATAATTTTAACTTTAGTTATAAAATATGATGCTTATCTATATTTTAAATGTTCAAAGTATTATCTAAATTTTATATAATTATCAATATATAGTTCATAAGTAAAAATAAATTATGTTTAGTAAAAATACAAATTCAGAAAAATACAATTAAATATATCAAATAATATAAAATTTAAAATGTATATTATTTACTATTAAATTAAAAATAAATTAGAAAAATAACTAATATTTCTTTTCCATAAAATGTATATTCTACAATAGTTTAATGTTTAAGGGCATGTCACACTTGTACCAACACATGTAATCTCTGTTTCTAAGACATGACACTAATATTGTAATACAATTTATGTAAATCCAAAGCAAGGAGTATAAGCTTTAGATTAGAAATAGAATTAGTAATAGAATTCTAACCTATTATAAAATGTAAGAAATAAAATAATGTTTTACAATTTACAAATATAACTAATATAAGTAATATTTAAATTTCATTAAATGGCATAAGGCCAATGATATGTTTTGATATTAAATTTAAAATCTGCTGTTAAAAATTTACAAAAAATAATATTTCTATAATAAATTTTAAATAAGAAATAAAAAGGACAAATAACAAATATTTATATTTTAATTTTTTTATAACACCTCACATATTGGTTGATAACTAATTAAATATAATTTAAATAGATACAATTGATGATATGGAAATTATAGGCATTTTATTACAACTAGTAATAGATATAATTAATGTATACCTATATAGGTACATTATTTAATTTATTACAGTTTTATAGTCAATAGTTATATAGTTTTGTGGTAGGTACATAGAAGGTACACACACATACTATAACAATACTTATAACTTATTACTAAGTCATTATTTTTAAAATTATTTTAGTTAACTTTAAAAAAGTGATGAAGAATAAAAAAAAAAAATACTATAACAATATCTAAGTAAGAAACATACAATTCAAACATACCCTATGACATTCTAACAGCTATGCTAATACATACTTAAGCAAAATCTAAATCATTAGGATTAATCAATAAAACACAAATATAGGGTTGTATAAAAATTGATTGATTTAATCATTCAATGAAATGTATTCAACCAATCACGGTCTATTACATCATGTTTAAGGTTCCATTACTTCACTATCAATTTATTAAATGTTTAGTGATTGTTCATCCAACCCGACATAAGTATTTCTTTTAAAAGAAACAGAACTACACATAAAAGTATTAACACATTCAAATTATAGAACTACTTTAAATAGTTTACACTATTTACAAATACTTAAAAGTAGGTAGAAAAACTTGAACAAATGTTATTTTTAGTTCTTTAAATCCTACACTGTTAAATATTTCATCAAATATTATATTACTTTAAATATTTAAAAATATGTTCTAAAATATTGGACATTTAAAGTTGATAAAATATTTGACTGTATAAACAGTACTTAGTACTGTAGTAACTTAGTACTGGACTTAGTAAATAGTAAAATAACAAAATAATGGTTTAACCTTCAATTTATTTTATTGATCTTATACAATACCAGTGTCTAACCTAACTTGCCACTTAGCTTATGCTTGTGAATAGTGATAGCTTATAAAGTTATAAGTAATATTTTACATTAAAAAATAAATATTATTTATATTACATTAGCATACATCCAGTGTCTTTGAAGCACTTTTACTAGATATAATATATTTTTAGTTTAGTAAAAGGTAAAATATGAAACATAATTATTCAAGCTTCTGAGTATAAGTAATATATATAAAACTATTAACACATGGCAAATAAAAAATATTACAAGATTTAAATAATATTAGTGTTAACTTTTTAATAGTTTTTATATATTAACAGCAGCGTTTGAATAAAAAAATTCTTACCAGCAACAATGCCCTTCAGACCCTTGTTGGATCCACCAGCTGGTGCAGCAGCTCCATACGTTGTCATCCAGGGTCGGTAGAAAGGGCTTACAAATTTGTTTTTTCCGTCCATTATGTTTATGACAATAATATATTATTTATATAATTTATTCTGTAGAATAAATATTTTAAAACAGCTACAAAAAATGTACCGAAAATTATTGAATTATTGTATTTTCGAAACAATAATTGCCACAATAATTGTTGAATAAAAATCTAATTAAAATTATAAATAAATAAAAATCTCAACGACTCAGGCAACAACTACAACCATGCTACCTCCAACTGCAACTATTCTATAATCTATACTGTGCTAAACTCTATACTCTATAGTTGCCACTTGCCATTAGCCAACGCCAAGACGTGTGTGGTGTGGTTATCTCGGACGAAAACGTTAGTGAATTTTGATAACAGACCGGTCGAACAGCTGCTGGTTCATCCCACTACATGCTCACAATGTCATTGGAAGAACGTGTCTTAGGAATCATAATAACTTAAACCACAACTCGTGACAAAATATTTAACTGTATATATATATATAAAACTGTTTATATATTTTGTCATGCCACAACTAATGTCTGTCTAAGTCAATACCATACCATTACCTATTTAGTTGGTATTGAATAATACTATGTTGATATGTTGTTACTTAAAATAGTTTATGATATTTCAGCCATTTCAGGTACTTTTTGTACTTTTTTAACTTGTGTGGTAGGGTGTAGACGCTGGTCGGCTTCTTTCAATCACTAAAAACAATAAGCCCGGTCATAATATAATATGAACGTACTTACCTACCTATACTGTGGGTCTGTAACTATGCCAGACTGCCCTTGAAAATGTTCGGTCGACATGGCTATATCCAGCAACGACAGTAAATAAAAATAGTAACTAACATCTAGTTATATCATAATAATATAGCTATACCCTCTACATAACAGTTAATTAAACTACGATTATGGTAAATAAGCTTATAGATGCTAATAGGTATGCTTAGGTCACTTAGGGTAACAGTCGTATTATTTTTTGAAGAGGATTTGTCATGTTTTTATTAATCATTTATGCTGATTTAATAAAAAAATTCAAAATGTAGTCCTCATTTTTACAAATTAAATAATATAAAATACTTAAATACGTCGTATTATAGTTTTTGAAAACATGTTTTTTTTTATATTCTGAACTTCAAAGTCATTATGAAATAACAATTTTGAAAAAAATGATATTTTAAAATATAATAACAACATAATATGATTTAGTTATTCATAATTCAATTATATAGGGTAATTTTATAAAAAACAAAATTATTATGCTTCAGAATATGAAAACAAAAACGTATTCTCAATTTATTTAATACAAAAAAATAAAAAAAGGTCAATAATAACAATCATAAATAGTAAAAATATAATTATTTTCAAAAATGTTGTTTCATAATGACTTTGAAGTTCAGAATATAAAAAAAAACATGTTTTCAAAAACGTTTGTAGTTTTTGAAGTAGGTTATTAGTACCTATTATTTAAATCCCTATGGTTAAAATAGGAAAATTAGATACCTAACTACAATAGCGCATGTCGCATATAGATTTTTTCTATGTTATAGTTTGGTACTTATAATAATATTGCTGTAAACTTTATTTTTATATCTGTACAATTAATTATATAATTTTCAAGAAGAAATTTTTGGGGGCTTAACCCCTCCTCCTATATGCGATACTATAATAACTACTAACTCTCGTGAAAACGGCTGAACGGTATATTTTAATATTTTATTCTTGATATATAGGTTCTCAATTTACAACACGACATAGCTAAACATAAACGAGTCACGAGTAAATATAGGTCGTCTGACCTCCAAATAACTATACAATCCTGTTTATTAATATTATACGATATACTTGAATTAGTAAAATACTAAAATGGTAGATAAACTGGTAACATATTCAAAACATGATACCCAACAGCGCCCTGGCTGGTAATTATTAGTTATTAGTTTATTAACATGTTATAGAATACAGTTTTATTTTAATAAAATATTAATTTTCTACCTTAATAATATGAATTTAGTAACAATAGTCAATAAGTGTCAATGACAATTATGCATATTATAAATTTATATAACCACAAGAATTTAGAATACGTGATAACAATATTTATTAAGAATAAGATATCTGATGTATCATATATTTACCTAAAATCATTGTTGCAGCATGGAAAAGTTAACTTATATTTTTATCATGTAAATAGTGCATTTTACACTTCAATAGTTTACAATTTAACATATGCAATACATATACAGTACATACTACATAATATAATAGAATGTAGACTATAGTATTACAGTAGGTACCTCTAAATATTATTTACGATTAATGATTATCATTATATATAATACCTAATTATATATTTCTATATTCTATATAAAAAAAATATAATTTGTTCAAAATAAAATATATTTAAATTGATATGTTTTAGGTAAAAACTCAATTTAATAAGAATACTTATACAATATATTAATTGATTAACAACTATACATAGCATGAGACAAATGTTAACTCATTAAGTTAGCAGTTATTTAAAAAAAAGTAACTCTTTACCCTTTATCTATATGGTTTAATTAAAAGTTACATAACTTTTTAACTCATTAATGCCACTCATACTCAGCTTTGTCTTTTATATAATGTCCTGTGAGGATTTACTCATTACGAAATCTCCTAAAATAATAGATATATCATAATCTGAATTTTTAATAAGATTCACAGAGACAAGAACTACAAATACCTATTTTATGTTTTAATTTATCTTAATATTTTGGTAAAAAGTTAAAAAAATAATTTTTTTATTTAATTACCTATTTATTGTATAAGCCACATGTTTAATACAATGATACCACTATCCAGTGCCGTAGCCAGGATTTTTTTTCGGGGGAAGGGGGAGTCTTAATTTTTGATAGCCAATTATGACAACAAATTAAGTTTGCACTAGGATATACCTAATATTAATAGTATATTTCGTATATCAAAAGAAACATGTACAATTATTTATACAAATAACATTATTATTTTTGCATTTAAAAAAGTAAAAAATAAATTTATAAATATAATTTTTTTTGGTCTGAAATATTGAATTACTACATTTTGACGTATAATTCCAGACCCACATGTGTATATTTAGAAACACATTACTAATATCATTACAATCAATAGTGCACACCGATCACAGACAGCATACAAAAACCTATCTTGTCTAGATTCTTAGACACCGTTCGTTGTAAATAAACGTGAATACATATCTATATTAGTTAGCAACATTAAAATTTTTTAATGTCCAAATAAAGTTCGATATTATTTAATTATATATAAGGTGTAAATATAAATAAAATATATTCCAGAATTCTAATAGACCTAATTTAAATATTTGTTGGGACCCCTGGGCCCATTAAGCTGTCCCTTAAATCTGGCCCTGGGTCTCGGCCTCCCGGCCCAAAATTATCTTAATCCAGGTTTGTAATTATACTGTATTTCTGACAATAAAATTCATATAATTATACATATTATCAAATTAAAATCAATTAAGTGTTATAAGAGCGGCGTTATTTTATCACCACAAAGGTAATTAAATTAATACAATTATTGTCGTCTGACATTTCGGGGGAGGGGGAATTGAGTCCGGAAGCCCCCTGACTACGGAAGTACGCACTGCCACTATCGTATTAAATAACTTTCAGTTTTTCTCAAAACTAGAAAAAATATTAAAAATCAAAAGATTAATGAAATTAAAATGTTGAAAAGTCAATATTTTCAGAAAAATGAACTCTATACAGTGGCTATCTTCATTTTTTGTTGAAAATAATTAAATAAAAAAAATAAATTTTTTAACTTTTTCACCAAAATATTAAAATAAATTAAAACATGAAATATTTATGGTTCTTTCGGTCCGGTCTCTGTGAATCTCTATTTCAGGAGATACCTCATTGGGTAAATCCTCACGGGACATTGTATAATAATGCAGGTATCTACACCTAATATCCTAATGTCAAATATTTAAATAATATAAATTAAGTACATTAATCATTTATATCTTATATACATGATATACATATATAGCCGATAGTCACATAAGTACTTGAACTTGAGTTTTGATTCCAAATCAATAGTGTAATTCATATAACAAAATTAATCTTAAATTTAAGTAGGTATAGGTATAGGTACTTAACACTTAAGTAGCATAATAGATATATCAGGCAATCAGGCAATATTGTAGTAAACAGTTCTCAACCGTTCCTTGTTCTTGCCGTTCTTGGAAAGAAAAAAAAGGTATAGGTACTTAGGTAATTACTAATTTCACCACTCATTTATCATATAGTAATAAGTACATCATAAATTCATAATAATTAATAATAGTAAATTTATAAAACTTTAGTATAGCAATGAATCATAAGGAGGATTATATGTCTATATCTCATGTACGATATTTCTATACTATAATCTGTAAATACACATATTACAATATTTGTTTTAGTATAATAAATAATTATGTATTTACTCTTTTGAATTTAGAAAATAATTCTAATTACGAGTATCCAGGGGGGGATTTTGGGCTTAAGCCCACCTCGAAATCTTTGATTTTAAGTAGTATGTGTATATATATATTTTTAAATTATTTCTTATTTTCCTATAAAGTTAAGTATGCGTGAATGTTTAAGCCAAGAAGAGTTAATTTTTATGTTTGTTTTTATAAAAAAAATTAATTTAACTAATTAAAATCAATTAGTTAATTAATACTATGAGAGAAAACAATATTTTTTAAAATTATAATAAGGTATGACTATTATTCATTTTTATTATTAGGTCTGGAAATTTTCACATGGGCCTCTTATTATCAAGTTGCGCCACTCGGTTTCTGGTGAAAAATTTGATCTTGTTGGTGTTTTGGGTATTTGCTATTTTATTTTTTGATTAATTAGCATATCTAATAATCATAATATAATAGGTAACTGTAAATTGTTATTTAATCTATGTTAATAGTAAAAAAAATTACTTGCAATTGAGTTATACGAATGTAGGTTTGTAGGTATTATTAAATACAGACGAAAGCCAGACTGTTTTCATTCGTCTGAGTCATTTTTCGAACACATGCATATGATTTATCATTGAATTCAACTTTAACACATACGTTACAGTATCATACTAATCAATAACGAGGTGAGGTAAACTTGCACATACTTATAAAAGTTGAACGTAAATTTTTTTTTTTTATGCGGATTTAAAATTTAAATTTTGATAAAATTAAATGTTCATGCAATTATGCGTACCTATCTAAAATAAAGATTAATTATCAAATATTTTTTTTATTTTATTGTAATTCAACAATAAATAATCGTGGATATCCATAACTGTATTTATAATAATTACATTATATGTATACTGTATAGTGTATACAGCAGGGGTGGGTAACTGGTGGCCCGCGAACCTTTTTTATCTGGACCGCATAACTGGACCACTAAAAATGTTCTTGAAACATCTAAGATATAGGTACATTAATATAAAACAAATTCAATTTTGTATCTATTGACTGTCGTAATAAGTAAAATTAACATTTGGTGTTAATAATACAATAGTAATAATAACAATAATAATTTAATCTATTATAAAATTTAAAGGTAAGATTATTATCTAGGGCTCTACATAGCCATTAATTGATATTATTATTTTTAAGTACCTAAGTTATGATTTTTTTGAAACTGTATATTTTAAAATATAATAACTTATAAATTAACTTTCTACATTTTTAACTACAATATAATTTTAAAATTTTCTTGATTTTGACAAAGTTATACTATGTAAAAAATTAAAAAGTAGATAACTTTTTCTGATCTGCTGTACAGTTAAAGGTGTATAGTGTATTTCATCATTGAGTAATTTACTCATTGGTTATATAATATAAACATATTGAATTTGAATTCAATGATTTATGATCATTTTAAAATATACAGTTTCAAAAAGATCATAATTTAGGTACTTAAAAATAATATCAATTAACAGCTACATAGAGCCCAAGATAATAATTTTACCTTTAAATTTTATAATAGATTAATTCACTCTAATATAAAAACTAACAGCACACTATTGAAACTATTAAAAAAAAATTTGCTGTCGTACATGTGTAAGATAGAGACATCACATGCGGGTACTACACCATCTTAAGTTTAAATTTGGACAAAATTATATATTTAAACAAAGAAGAAATAAAGAAAACAAATTTACAAATTAGCCAAATGGGTAATTAGCTAACAAATTAATAAATAATTATATATATAACAAAAATACTTTTCAAAATTAAAAAAGGACTTTTTTAGAATATTCTAAACCAGGGGTCGGCAAATAATTTCTATTGGAGTCCTAAAGATTAAAATAATAAACCAATGAAGTCCAGTGAAAAATATCTTTTTCAAATCTTTATACATAATGAAGTAAGTACAATGTGTTGATAGGGTTCAGAGTTTAGCCTTCCGCGGTCCGGATCCAGATCGCGGTCTGCCAGTTGTCGACCCCTGTTCTAAACCCTTGAATTATTCAACTAAAACAATTATTTTACTTGGTAGATAAATAAATAAATTTTATTTTTGGTATTATCAAATATTTGATAAAGATATAAATGTTTATTACATTTTTGATTATTTTTGATTACATTATATTATATGATTTCATAGAAATCCTTAAAAAAATTATACATATTAGAATACAATTAAAAAATACTATAAATGTCATGAGTTATAACTCAGTAAGTAAACTGAGAAAGCTTAGTAGTCATGTAATAGCTGAAAATTATTTTTACAATTGTTTTGTTCAATAAAAAATGAATACGCTAAAAATATATAAAATTATAAACATAATATAGTTGTTAAACTTATAAGTAGATAACAAAATTAAATAAATTTAAATTTAAATTTAATGAACAATATATAAAATATAGCACATGTAGTATTAAAAGATTATACATTTTATAATTTATAGTAAATTAACCATGCCAAAACTTATCAATGAACCTGTAGAAATACCAATACCAAGGAATGTAATCATCAACGAACTCGCTACTTCTTGTTCATGCTTTTCAACAAAGCTATAAGCAACAAAAATTTGTTTGACAGATATAAAGTACAATTAATTACTTGTAGAATGGTTAATACTTACTAGGGAATAGAAGCCATTGTGATATTAGAAACTATACCATTGGTAAAACCAAAGATAGACATAATAACTGCATACAACTGATCATTGTTTATTAAGACAGGTAAATAATACCGAGGCTTAGCATTACAGAACATCATCAAGGGAATAAAAATAGTTCTTAAAGCAGATAATATTGCGGATGGCCAACTACTATTGACTGGCTATAATATTACAATAATTAACATTATTAATTTTTTCTTCACAGGTTCTATTAGTATACATGAATTATTCCAAATATAAACATATTTGATTAATACAAATTAGTAATTACCAATTTTATGAGGTTTGACATAACTCTCCCTAAGAAATCACAAGTACTGAAAAGTAAATATGCTATCACCGGTAAAAAATAAGTATCTAAACATATAAACATAAATATTAATCTAGTTATCTATATTGATCAATCAATATAAATTAAGGTTTAAAATATTTACCTGTCCAGGCAGTGTGTTCTTTGTTCACTGAAGTTATTAGTACAGTAACTGCTGGGTATACAGACATTGTAACTAAAAAATTGTAAAATGTGCTCAATCCCAATTTCCATATCTATTCAAATTAAAAATATATATTTATATAATGTTTTAATTATATTAATAATTTTAGTAAAAATGTATATTATCCCAACAATAATTAAGTTAGGTTAATAATAAATATTAAAAATAAGTTAGGCAATAATTAAGTGATAATTAGTTGAGTTTGAATTTAGTTTTCAGGGTTTAGAATTTTAGAAATTTTATAGTAAACAATTATTATATAAAAATGTATACCTTTTTTAAAACTGCATATGTATTAACTGTAGGGGTTTGTTCATTACCGAGTAAAGCATATTGTGTAGAAGATGAACGTCTAATCCATGCGCTTGCAGGTATGTCTTGAACATAATACTTATAAATATTCTAAAAGAATTAATTATTTTAGATAATCAATACGGAATAAAATAAAGAACTGTAGATCATTTTAGTACTTGTCTTATTTGCTGCCTACAAAAATTAATATAGGTTTTGTCACTTTAATTTCATATTTAATTATAAAAATATAACATTCATGATTTAAAAACATAACAGACTTATATTTCAAGTAAAGTTAGATTAAACATGAAATATTTTCACAACATTTTATTATTAAACACGTGTGTCAATGCGTGACTTTAACATAAAGAATAAACCTATAAAGAAAATAAGATGGACAGTTGTAACTTATAAAGTATAAATATTGAAATACTATTTTTTTTAAATAATCATTTAGAGTCTATAATGATAATTTTTTTAAATTGTTTATTAATTATGATTTTTATAACAACAATTAACTCAGAAAACAAAACATTTTTCATTTTAATTAATATTAAAATGATTAATTTAACTATGTATTGAAATTGGATTTATCAAGATTAGATCTTAGTAGGTAGCATATAAGACATAATTATAATATATTATATATTTATAACTTTAAAGAGAAATTACTTTAAAGTTAAACCATGGTATATTAATATATACTAACTGTTTTTACTAAAATAGCGTATAATACTAGAGAGATCAAGATGAATAAATCGGCAAATAAGAAATAAACAAAGGCACTGTGGACAGACGATGCACCCCACCACAAAGCCAATATCTGAGCTAATGCAGCGACAATACCTCCCAATGCTTGACCACATACAGTTGCTTTCATGTAGCTACTATCAAAAAAGCTGACTAAATTGAACACAGCTCCTTGCATTATAGAACTCCCAACTAAAAAAAATACACAAGTTTTATTAAAAATTTTACAGTTATACTTCAACAAAAGTAATTATGGTTATGTTAACTGAACTTACTGTTTAATAAAATAACTGTTCCTAAAGTAATCATAAAGAACAATATTTGCCATGAATCAGAATCCAAATTAACTAAAATTGTGGTAATTGTGAACAAAATAAGCATTAACATCAATGAACTGATCATTCGAAAATGAATTGACATCCTAAAAATATTTACATGTATTTTAGTAACTTAAATAAGATACATAGTAAATGTTACTATATTATTGCAATTCTTACTTATTAGCTAAATATGTATTGAATAATAAGGTTAGTGAACTAGGAACAGATGCAGCAATGGTAAGAAAAGAAGTAAAGTTAGCTTGAAGTCTTGAATGTTGATCATTGTCATATGGCAGGAGAAAAATCACTTGGGTTTCATTTGGCAAGTTTCGTAATTTATACATCCAGTACTTGAAATTAAAATTAACACGGAAATTTGATTTAGATGATGATTTTAAATTCATAATTATTATATTTTTTTAAGTAAAATAAATATTACAGTTATATTTTAATTTAGAATTATATGGTTAATACCATTTTGTATGATAATTTCTGATAATTATTAAACATAATGATCAAAGATAAAAAATATAAGACTTACATCATTTGCAGTCATAAAAAAGTACCATGGAAGTAGAAGACAAGTGCCAAGTATATAAAATATTAAAAATCCAAAATTGTACCTGAAAAATAAAATGTAATATACCTAGTTATGTTATCAACTTTAAATATAAAAAAAAAGTTTATTTCAATGTAATTAATTTTTACACTCGAATACTTGGTTATATGTATTTCATTATTTATTAGTTATGTGCAATAAATTCTTTAAAAAAAATTATATACTTCATAATTTCTAACATAGGTTACTTATATAAATATTAATATATTAACAGATTATTCAAAAGTTTATAAACATTTTTAGGCTTTTAGAATTTTACTTTATACAAAAAATGTATTTTACCGATCTGGTGGTTTTGTTAAGACAGCATCACATTCGTTAACAATTATATCATCCACATTTTTATCCAATACTTCAGGAAGCCCAAATAATCTATTGTTGACTGTGTCAACAAATACAAGAGGATCCTGTTCGTCCATTCTTGATACACTTCAATAACTAGAAAACTATTTAAATTTATTAATTTATGAATATATTTATCACACAAAATAATTATACATATTTTGAAAGCAATAACCATAATATTAATTAAATCCAAAGACCCATTCTATTATTCTATTAATCCCTGTTTAAATATGAAATAATTATATAATGATTAAATAAATACAATAACTATAACATCACTAATATCAATTTAGATACCTATATTTATTATTGAAGAATTAAAAATACATATTTATTATAAAATAAATGAGATTACCATGTTTTCAGATTACTTACTGACTATTTGCGAGAAGAAATAACCAAATGCATCATAAAGCTAATTAATGTTTATAATGTTAAAATAAATCATATAATAGGTACTAATAATTTATTTCATGCATATTAAAAATAATATAACTGGTCAAATGCTAACTAAAATGTTCTGAAATGATGATCATTTAACATCAATAATAATTATAGGGCTCACTGCCCATAGCCTATTGTCAGTGTATGGGGTATAGTTTAAACTGTTCAGACAAATAAGTACTATACAAAAAATGTCATTAAAAAAACTAAAATAGTAAAATAGTTTAAAAAAATTGAAATAATTAGTACTAATATATTGTTATTTAATATTTATTAATAATAAATTATATTAAAAATTATATTATTGCGTTCAAACATACTATTATGATTTTATTGTAACAACAGAACTACAGTAGTGCAAAAAGTTTTACAGATTATAATTATTCATTATTATTATTTTAATACCATAAGATAAGCGTACATATTATATAGCAGTATTATCAATTATCACGAAGTATAGACTGAGGTAGATGTAACAAAATAAATAACAATGTGGATTAATCGAGATCAGTAGATAATACACAAAACTATAAAAATCGTTTCGATAGTTCTTAGTTTCTTACCTACCCTTTTTTTACTACCTACTGGCTGTTATTAAAATACTATCGCAAGTTCCTACTATCGCGCAAACATGCGTTTTATGTTCCCTAAAGGTTAAAATTGAAACATTACTGCATTAGATAGATATAGAATATAGTAAACAATAAATACATACGCGCAATTTGGGCTAAATTTATATTTACCAAAGTGATCCATTGAGGCTTTGTCCCCACACCCCCCTTAGAACACCATTCATGCATTCATCGTATTAACTTATTATCTATAATTATTAATAGTTTATAATAAAATAACAATAAAAAAAAAAAAAAAAAACGCTTGCCAAGTCAGAGATCGACATGTAAACTTTCTTCATTTTCAATTTTTAGAAATTTATTAATATTATGCAATATGTATGTATAATATATTTTATTTTCATTTTCATTTAGTGAGATAGATCTCTGAAACCGGAGAGCGGATTTTATTGTTTGGGATCTTGTTAGATTCACATTGGCTAGGAGAAGTGCAATGAAGATTTTCAGAACTTTATCTGTTATAGTTAATTCATTACAGAGCTTCAAAAAAAAATTAAAACACATTTTATTGGGCGTTTTTTTTTTTTGTTTTTCAGCTTTATAGCTTTGTAGTGAGTTAACGATTGAAGATAAAGTTCTGCAAATCTTCACAGCACTTTTCCTAGCCAATGTGAATCTAACAAGACCCCAAATAACAAAATTCGTTCTCCTGTTTCAGTAATCTACCACGGTAAATGAAAATCTAGCAAAAAATAATTATTTTTTTAACTGAAAAATTAAATAAATTGAAAATTTTTAATCTCACATTTTGTATCTACTTGATAATCTCTTTTTAATGAACTACCAACCAACTTTTTAGCTATAATTGTTTTGGAGAAAAGTTTAAAAAATAGAAATTTTGGGACTGTTCATGCCGACGTGTTTGTAAATTCAAATCGTTATACCGCTTGGGTATAATATGATATCGGATCTCTCATTAAAATTTGATGTTAAAGCTTACTTAATTATCCACCTCCTCATAACAACTAAGTTACATTTTTATAATTTTCCTATTTAACAAAAATTCTTAAAGTTTTAAAATTTCAATTACCATACTTACTTGATTAAAAATCAAGTAAGTAAAAAAAAATATTTAAGTGTACAGGTAAAAATATTTTTTATTTTAATTTAAATATTGTATTAAAGATATACGTCTTTGAGACATAGCAAAATGATTTATTATTTTATCTTTATCAATTTTATTGCTTAAATCTCTCTCAATATTAATAACTGACAAATTTGTCAAAAATTCGATTATTCTATTGAAAATTTAGAGGTGTTAAGGATCCACAAGCACTCTCCCCCGCAAATCGAGCCAATGAATTTGTATACAATAAAAATAGAGCGAGACTCTACTGTACTAACTTGTTAAATTAAATATATATTTTTCAAATATTACGTGAAAAAATTATTACATAACTAGTATTGAAATTCGTGTCACTCTTAGAATTGCGCCCCTGACTCATGCCCTCTTGCCCTGTGCACTGAATACGCCAATACGGCTCTGCATATTATTGTGTGTACTATTGGAGTAGTATTTTTTAAGTTAGGTACCTATTGGCTGTTTGGACTGGTAAAAACTTTTGTGCCTCTGCCATCACTATGAAAACAGTGGATATTTTAGGGAATTATCACTGGGCGACATTAAAAAAAAAATGTCAACTCTACATGTCATAATCAAAATCAACAAATATTATGAGTCAAAAAAACTTTTTTGTATTAAATCTATAAAAAATTACCTACATTTAACAATACTATCACAACTCACAACACATAAAGTAAGTAAGTACAAATAATTTATGAGTTAAATTTATTCTTTTTAATAAAAAAATGAAATCAATTGTTAATGACATATATACAATATACAGTATACAATAGACATAGGTACTATATTAAGTTTAAGTCCACGTAAAAAATAATAAATTTTAAGTTATTTTATACTTTTCAAAAGATGAAAGTCGTTGTATATGTTGAACTTTGAACGTTTAAACCTGCAGGGGTCTCCAGCCTTTTTTTACAGCGTGCTAAATCTATAATATATGTTTATTCATCGTAAGCCAACATTTTTCGAGGAATAAGGAATTAAAGAAATTATAAAAATAAAAAAGATTCAATATTATTTACCTACAATAATATAGTATACTTGTGTAGTTAGAAAAACCCATTGATCATGAGTTCAATGAATAACATCAAATGAAAAAATTAATAAATTAATTTTAAGTTTGAACCTGTTATTAGTTTTTGAATTACGACAAAATAGGTAAAAAAATCGTAAGTTACATAATATAAATTGTTATTTTACGCATGAATATCAGAATATCCATTTCGTCAACATTTAAGATTTAGATGCTCATAAAAAATACTATTGTGATGGGAAAACGCTCAACTTTTTTTTTTTAATTCCAATAATAATAACATAATATAGGAATATTGTATACAATTTTTAAGATTTTTGACCGAGTGAATATTTTTAAATAATTTTAAAAAATTTAAAAGATTAACAATTTTGCATGTATATGAATTATACAAAAATAGATCAAATATTTAAAAATCATATCATATATAGAAATGTAATTTTAAACTTTTGGAGACAATCTTAAGTATCATCTAAAAATGTATTTACAATCTATAAAACACATTTATAATAGGTACCGTATTATACCGTATACTAATTAATAATCCAATTCTGTGGTATAATAAGTAATACATTTAATAAATGGTTATTATTGACTGGAGCAGTGGCGAAGTAGATATAGTGTCTCGTGTGTAATCGTAATGGAACCTAGGAAAAAAACGAGACAATAAAAACGTCAAATAGATTTTACTTTAAAATTCCAAATATTAGTTTAAGTATAAGTATATTATGTATCAATTGTTATCTGTGAAGTTAAATAAGTAAATAATAATAAAAGTAAATCATAGGTATCGAATAGTATATGCTATTGCTATTAAAAAATTAGTAAATCTCTTTCCCTACTCAAATCTTTTATGAATGGTTTGAATTTTTTTGAAATCTAATGAAAGAATTGGAATTTTTAATGTGGGAGCATAGAAAAGAGATTAAGGGTGGGAGTTTAGCGAATTACAAGTTTATGTTTTATGTACCACAAAAATCTATCAAGTGTGTATTGTGTGGCGCCGTCAAGTTGTATGACTGTCGCCAACCGTCGAAATTTCAATCATAGATAAATGAGTGTTTTTAACATTTGTTTACATTGTGATAGTGTAATGTACAATATACTGTAAATCATGACAAATTAGATTTAATTAGTCATGCTAGAAATGTGTATCTGAAAACGATTAACCATCAAATCGGTCGTAACATTGTAATATAATTGTCGAAAAATTGTTTGTAAACGGAATGTAATTAATTATTAATAATTATTTATTATTTATTTCGATCTGTCAGCTCTTAAACCGACAGTTTTTTTATAATTATTTTGTGTCTTGTCGTACTTGTCGAAAATGTCTCAACAGCAACATCAGCAATTCCAAAGCATACCCCTGGATACTGTCGAATCGGTAATTATTATTTAAGATTAAGAGATAAATCAAACTAATAGCTGAACAGTAGGTTTTTGTTTCGGAAAGACGATGTACGAAAAATTTGTTGCACATATAAGCTAAAATGTATAATGTACATAATATTTTTACATTATCTTTAAGTTTCGTAACAATTTAAAATTAAATATTTTAGTTTTTAGACTGAGTTGATACAGCACAAGTGTGATTATTACTTAGTAAGCTATTGACAGTTTAATTTTTAAAATCCATAAATTTCCCTCGTATATACTAATAATAATCAAGTTCAAATCAAATTGTACCTGTTTTTGAAATTGTTTTCACTAATATGACATATGTGATTTATTGAAATAAATATATTTAAATATAGCATATACCAATTAGGTATTAAAATATTTAAGAATGCATTATACCTGCATAGGATTAAAGTTATTGTGACAGTCTTATTCACTCATTATAACCTTAAAATATGAACATTTACTTTCAGCAGTTCCAATTTTGTATTTTTAGATTAAATATTTAAGTTGGATTTTTAGAATATTTTAATTTGTAAGCAAGTTATAAGTATTTAAATTATTATTATTTAAAAATGCTTATAACTCGCTTATAAATAAACATATTGTAAAAATCAATGAGAGAACACGTATTCTTACCTTTGAGATTGTTATTATGGAGAAATATATATTAATATTAAAGTTAGTCACACATTACTGAAACTGCTCTACTTATATTTTGGTATATTTTGAGTTGGTAAAATAGGACAACACATGCGTGTATGATGTCCTCTTTATTTAATAATAATAACAAGACTAATGAATATGTTATTTAATACTGTTATGGTGACTCATTTCAATACTATTTCTTTTGTCCAAAATAGACTGTACTGTTTTTACTTTGTAGTTTGAAGTGATAGTAACTATCAAGTCATTACTTTTGTTTTATTAGTTCTTATAGTAGTATTTATACTTTAATCATAATAATTAATTAGACAATAAATAATTGTAAATTACTCATACGCATAACTATTGAGCTATTAAACTCCATGTAAAAGTAGCAATAATAAATAATAATAATACACTCATAATATGTTCTGTGAACTTGTACTATTCCTGCATAAATTATAGTGATTTTAATTTAGTTTTAACAACAAACAAAATCATCATGTGTTATTATTAATGTAATACTAATGAGTTGATAACATATCATTAATCCTCTGGATTAAAGGTTCATTAGTTGTAAAAAGTAGCGACCAGTTTCTAGAATTCTAGGAGTAAGTTTCATACAATCACCCTTACATTTACTAAATTTACAAGGATCACTATTTTTTTTTAATTGTACTTCATAAAGAAAATTTTTCTTGTATCATAATTACATGGAATTGACTTCACTACCCATTATAGATACATACTATTTTTGGAAACAGGGAAAATTCTCCTTATTAAATATAATATCAAGCTGCTCTGGATTGTAAAGTTATTTTTTAAAAACATTTTTAACTAAATTTTATATTATACAGACCTGTATGAAATAATCTCAATTTACCACAATTGCATGATCTTTAGAGCGCGGATTTTAATGCACTTAAAAGTATCGAAATATGCAGTAAAAATCATGTAAATATGCAGTTAAAATCACGAAAATATGTTAAAAAATATGCAGTCAAAATTATGAATATATGTAAAAAATATGCAAGAATTTTTTATTTATTTAAAATTTATAATAAAACTTATAATAATTAATTACTTAAATACTTAATCAAAAAAATTTAGGAAATTTTCTGAACTCGATTTATTTTTAAATTTTTATTTTTTATTAAAGTGAATAATCATATGCATTTCAAGTTTTTCTTCTGTAAAACTGTGTCGTTTATCGATTAACATATTTTTAATGACTGAGAACGAATGTTTCAATGTCAACCGAAGTTATTGGGGCGTATTTAAAATTTATGTCGTAATCGATTATTTATCTTATAACTAAATATATATATATAAATTATTATTTAGTGACTATGAAATTTAGTTTTAATTTTTCTACTTGACAAAATATTATTTTATACATTTTTTGAAATTTTCACTTCAATATGCAATAAATTTTGAATTTTGCCAAAATATGCAGTAACCTTTAAATATGCAGAAATATGCAAAAAAAAATAATTCACCATTAGCTTCAAATTATGATGATTTGTGAAGATAACTGACAAAAATCCAAAAATATGCAATTGCATAGAAATCCACGCTCTAATGATCATTCAACTAAAATACATTGTATTAATTCAAAAAATACCTAAATAATTATATTATGAATTAATAAAAAACGATTAAGATGGTTTTCCTATTGTATAGTAGTTGTCAAGTGTATCTTGTCATTGAGTATGTCATTGCAATGGATTTGTTAATTTTGAGCTTAATTAAGTTAAATTTCAGTGATAAGTAAGCCATTATAAATGATTTTGAGCGGAATCAATCTGTCAAATAAATAATCTATTCTTGGTGTAGTAAAAAAAAAAAATGAAAATGTATGAGATATTAGAAATTTTTAAATTAGGCTGTATTTTCGATATTTTCAAATTATTGAAAAACTTATGAAAAGTGTATCAAATTTTTAAGTTTTTTCTAACAACAATTTTATCAAACAAATAATAAAAACATTTTATCCTCAAAAAATTTTAAAAGCAACATTTTGTGTACTATTATAACTTAAAATTAATATTTAGTAATATTGAACTATATAGGTTACAATTTGTAAAAAGATGATATTATAATAATATGTTATGAAATTTAAGATAAAAAATAATGGATTGTCTCTTCCTTTTAGTTATTAGTACAGTACACTTAGTATATTTTTATTTATTATTCATTTAAAATATCAATAGTTCAATACCTATAAATTATATGAAAATTAATTTTTTTTCTTTAATTTAATCTGTCATTTTTTTTTTCAGCAATGGGAAATTTTATTTAATCGCGTGAGTATTAATTTAGGAATTATTTGTTAACATTGCTGTTATTCAATTAAATATATTGTATTTAAAAATATTATTAGTTTGACAGAAATCGTGATGGTAAAATATCTATCAATGAGTTACATCATGTCTTAAAACAAGGAGCTGGTGAACAATACAATGTACCTCCTAAAATTTTAGCGATAATTTCACAGAAAGCTGATCACAACCAAGATGGATATATTAACTTTAGAGAATTTTTACATTTGGTTTGTAAAATCATTTATGTTTATAATTTATGATTACTTTATAAATTTAATAATTCGTGATTTTATATTTGATTAGATGGAACAAGAACCAATAGCTAAAAATTTGACTACAAATTTTTTTAACAAATACATTCATTATACAATTGTACCAAGAGGACCTCCTAGATTGCGTACTGGAGGATTGGATCATACTGATGGTGATTATGAAGATGAATACTCTTGTAATCCACCAGCATTATGTATGGTTATTGTTAGTCTGATTGAAGTAAGTAGTAAATGTTTATTTTAAAAATATAATAGTATTAAATAAAAAATTAAAATTTTTCCTTTTATTCAAATTGTGTGTTATTTTATTATTAATATTTGATGAGTAATATTGTATAGTATAGGTCTTACATTTGTATACATTTATGCCATCTTTTTAAGGCTTAAATTAAATATTACTGATATAAACATTCAATTGAAACAAAGTTTTAATTGACTATTAATTAATTTTAAATTTTTATGATAAAAATATTAGAAAATAAATGTATTCCTAGGCATTATTAATAATAACGTAAAACTGAAATTTAATTCCATAAACCAATTATAAACACTGACATTATTATTATGTATTGGTTATTTACTAAAATAATATTTTTTTTTGTCATGTATAGGTAATATTTTTCACTTGGGATGTTATAAAAATGAAATCACCAGAATCAATCCAAGGCCCTATGGCTTCAATGTTTATTTACAATCCTCATCGTAGACGTGAAGCTTGGAGATTTCTGTCCTATATGTTTGTACATGTTGGGTAAGTTTTTTTACAAACAAAAATAGCTTATATCAGTGGTATAGGCAAAGGGTGGATTGCAGTTGCGGACCTTTACCCATTCCTACATGGTAAATAAATATAGAAAAATAAGTTTATTTGAATTATTTTTTTCTGCATTTTTTAATTATTTATCAATTGCAATACAAAGTTATTAGTCACATAATTGCAATCAATAAGATATTAAAATAAATATTTTTAAAATTTCTATTTCACAAATCTACTAACATTGTAAGGGAAAATCTAAAAGACTTAGAATATTGTTTTTTTTTTATTCTATTTTTTGATTCTATTATCCAACAGTTTAGTGATTGTTTCAATAATCACTAATAAATAATACAAAATGTAGGTCCTACACTCTATCCAGTCAGAGATAACACGCAATTATCCAAAAAAATCTCTTACCCAACACCTCACATTAATAGGACTAGTCTTAATGACAAAATGCTAGATGTTTCTTGCTGAACAAAGTTTTGTTGATTTTAAAGTATTGAAGTTATAAATCAGTGATGATCTATTTTTCTGTTCAAGAGGACCTTCATAATAATATTGAATGCTATGACAAAGTTGGAACAGAGGTTTTATTTACGTCATTAATATTTAAATAAAAATTAAATTAAACCTGATAATTCATTAGATGTATTAGATAAATGTGAACAACATTTTTTTCTAATATCTACAATATACTATGTATTTTAGTTGTATTTTCAAATTATATCTTGTGAAAAGGAAAGGTCATTTTCATCACTGAAATAGATTAAAACATTTCTTAGGGAATTAACCTCTTTAATATACACAGATCTTCTAGTTATAGTTAATGAAGTTATAGAAGTACTGGCTTTATTAAACAATGGTTAAATTTAGCATTTTAAATATTTGACAAGATAAATGTAAAATATTAAAATTAAGAAATTTCTTCCATTTTTAATTTTATTTGAGTATAACATGTATTAAACTTTACTTTCATATATTTTAATCATTAAAATAGTTTTTTTTTTTATATATAATAGTTATAGTGTTTGGTCATTGAGTTATAAAAATATTCATTAGATGTATTTATTTTAAATAATTTTGTATTTAGTTGTGTCAATCAAGATTTTGTCATGTTTGGGCTCTTTTGTTAGACATCCCTGGTTATTCCTTTGATTCTAGTAAAAAAAGTAACTTATGATAATATCACACCTACAATTGAATAACATATTATTGCTAATTTTCAGACAAACTCATTTGATTGTAAACTTAATTGTGCAGTTATTACTTGGAGTACCATTGGAGATGGTTCATCGTGGTTGGAGAGTAGTATTAATTTATTTATCGGGAGTTTTAGCTGGTTCTCTAGCCACGTCAGTAACTGACCCTTCAGTTTATTTAGCTGGTGCTTCTGGAGGTGTTTATGCTTTGATCACAGCACATGTAGCTACTATAATTATAGTAAGTTTATTTAAAACTATTTTTGTTTATTCCATCATTGTAATACAATTTAAATTAATTTTATAATATGAGATATACAATGTATAATCACAACTATGTTATAATTTAATAGTATAATTATTTATATTTTATACAAATCTATTTTATAGAATTGGTCTGAAATGGAGTTTGCTATTTACCAACTCTTGACATTTACTTTTCTGATTTTCTTTGATTTTGGATCATCTATTTACAATCGCTATTATGTTAATGTGGACAATCAGGTTTGTAATTAAATTTTTTTTTTAAGATAATTGTATTAATCCAATTATAATATTTTTAGATTGGTTATACTGCACACTTGGCTGGTGCTATTGCTGGTCTACTCGTTGGAGTGTACACTTTACGAAATCTTAACGTTCGCCCATGGGAAAAAAAATTATGTTGGTTATGTTTTGTCATTTATGTGTTATTGACAGGCTCAGGTATAATGTGGAATTTAATATTTCCTGAACATTTTTCAAAAGAACAATATTAAAAGTTAAAATTATATTAGTATCAAATGTTGGATCAAATCCTATCGCACAAATATTAAAAAAAAAACAGTATATGATTTTTATAAAACAGATCCAATTTCAGAAAAGTTATGACTATGAGCTTTGTTACTTTATATTGTGAGATAATTTTATTAGTCAATTATATATTACTAAGTAAATATGTGTTATAGCAATTTGTATTATATTTTTTATAATAATTTTTTTTAAACATGCATTGATACTCATTTTTTTATCACACAATTACACAATATTTTTCTATGTACAAATTTAGTATTTTATACAAAATATATTTTATATTTTTATCTAATCTATTTTTTTTTTATTTTTTAATTGCTTATTTAAGTAGATTTAACTTGAAAATCAATCATTATGTCCAATTACTCATAGATAAGATAATTTAATTCTTATTAATGTAAATAATTGAAGAAAATATTTTTATTCGGAGCTAAATCAAAATCATAATAATACACCAATTTTGTAAGTCAACAAATCCTTGATAGGTAACTATAAAATTAAATTTATTTATTTACAGTTGATAAGTTGTACTGTACTTATTTAAAACAACATTTTGATTATATTTTTAATTTTTATTCATTAACTAACATCCAATATATATCAACATGACACAATTTAGTAAATTAATGCAACTAGTTTTTAATTAAAATGAAGTATTATTTATTATTGAGCATTGTTTATTGGAATTTATTTCAGTTCAATAAAATTAATTTTTAAAAATAATTATTACTTAATGACACTATTTGTACCATTTGTTTCAGAATAATATAGTTTTTTATTATTATAAATTTATAACACTGTTTTAATTTTTATGTTATGTCCATTGGGTATGAGTTAACAATCAAACACTCAAGCTGCTATCTGATAATAAATGTCATCAGGTATTCCCAATTTGTCAATAATGCTTAAGTTTTGAAGGATGATTCAAAATGGCTAATTTACATAAATACATAAATACTCATTAAACAGATTAGCACCTTTATTATGTACATCATATTTTTTTATATTTTGTTTATAGACAAATTGACGTTTTCATCAAGTATTTATCTTCAATTGTACTCTTCTAGAGTAGATATAACTCTAATTCAATTACAACACTAAAATATTTATTTTAAATATTGTAACAATCAGCTCATGAGTTATGAGTATAAACTATAAATTTGGTTTTATATTGAGTTTAGTACAACTAGTGAAAGTATAATTATCGCCCTATGTGGACCCGGGGTGGATCTAGACCAAGATAACAGGGGAGGGGGGCGATTTTTAAAGGGCACACATTAATTTTGATAAAATATTTATTTAGTTACATACATATGTTACTTTCTACAGTCTCGTACAGAACAAAAAAAAATATTTTTACAGTAGATAATAGAAATAAAAAAATATATCACTTTAATTTTGTTACCCTTGAAGTATAATTACGTCAAAAACTAAAGTCGGGGACTTAAACTATTTTTTTGAGAAAGAACGGGAGGGGGGAATGTTAGATATATTGATTATTGATATAATATAAAAAAAATTAAAATTAAAAAATGGGATAATAATACTTTTAAAACAACGATAAATTAAAAAATGTTTATTGGTATGTAGCCAAATGTCTACACTATGCAGTGTAGGGTTAAGTAATAGGTAGGTAGTCTATACTATTACATTATAATATTATTTTATAGTGATTACCTATTGATTTGAATTTAGTTTTGGCTGTTTTGCAACAAAATTACCACGAGTCATAATTATAATAATATAATGGTAATCTGTAGATCAGTAGGTAAACATATAAATATAATATACTCTTAGGAGAATCAAGTTTCTAAAACTCTTTGAGCAAGCCTCATAAAATCATCCACCTATTCAACTACCTATTAATTTTACAACGAATAATAATTTTAAATTCAACTTCATAAAAGTCCGCACATACCGTCGCAAACATATGTAAGTGTTGTGCCTACATTTCATGCGCGGAACATAGGTAGTATCAGTGCCGCAACTACCGCCTGAGGGGCCTTCAAAATGTATGTATCGGGGCCTCAGATTTGTATGAACTTTTTTTTTGTATATAATATACATAAGCAAATTTCCAAAATATAATATAAAAAAAAATTAATCCTTATCAGCGTAAAATGTAAATAATAATAATTATGCGATATTATATTGTCGTCCGAAAGGCTATTTTTATACATACTGGAAACACCATACGGGCCAACACTCATCAATCACAACAAATTATATGATTATATAATGTAGTAATATCACGATTTAGGTCGTGAATAGTTTTAATAAGTAAACACTAAACACTCATCAGTCATCATTCGATTATGAGAACCGTCAACCGTTTATATTTTATTGTTAACGTTTGTTTTCGTACTTTGTGTCTTTGTTATACGTGTTTGGTAGTATAGATTTAGTTTGTATTTTATAGATAGGAGGCTTGATATAAATGATGAAAATCTTCGTTAGTTTTTAATCTTTGTTACAGTTTCTGTACCCACAACATACAGCGATCGTCCAACTTAAAGAAAGGTTCACAGGTTTATACGAAGTAACTAACAAATTTAATGTGTAGTGAACATGATGTTGTAAGGGCAACTTATGGCTCAAATATTTTATAAAAATGACATCAGTACAGATATAATTAGACAAATGTTATGCATTAAAAATATATTTAAAGATTCTTTAAAAACAATATACAGCATAAAAAATCTTTTGCAGTGTCTATTAGACATTTAGACAATGATGTGGCCTCTATTTAAAAGATATTTTCAGTGCATGTATTATTTTCCTAACACTGCCCGTCACTCAAGGTCGTACCTAAGGGGGTTTGGTGGTTCAACCTCCCCCCCCCCGAAATTAATTCCCAGTTACGGCCTTGCCGTCTCTGTAGCAAATGCAGAACGTTCATTTTTTAAATTAAAAATTACTAAAAATTATTTAAGAGGACGTCTCACCCGAATGTGTTGTCTTTGTCTTACACACGTACCACATGTTAAATTTTCGTTCACCAGTTTCAATAGTGTGCTTTTAGTTTTAATATTAGAGTGAATTTGAAAAAAATTATCAACATTTAGGTAAGAACATTATCTGTGTTCTCTCGTTGGCTTTTTACGATATTTTAATTTTTAAGTGAATTATGATCATTTTCAAATATTTAATAATTTCATACTCATAACTCACCTAAGAATTACAATATCGTAAAATGTCTTTGTGTTGGTTGGTCTTAACAAAATTTATTATCCTGTAAACATACACTGTTTCCAACTAAGTTGTTCCATAGGTTTCAAAAGTTTTTGAGGTAGAGTGGAAGTTGAAATTATAAAAGAAAGTAGCATATAAATATTTAATTTTGTGGTGTATGATATTTGAATACTATTGTATACCCCCTCCCATCAAATCATAGGTCATTTATTCATCAACGACTCAAAATTTAGACACCACTGACAATAAGAGGCATTAGGGTCCTCTAAAATTAGCTGGCACCTGGGCCTCAAAATTGTAGTTTCGGCACTGGGTAGTATAGATATTATCTACATACTTGGCGTTACAAGTTACAATGAATGACATAGCCGTACATAGGTAAGTGGAAGTGGAAACTGCGGAACCCACACGTTTACTGTAAGTCCGTGAACCACTACAGCTATAATTGTAGGGCCTCCTACACCAAAATTAATCATAAACGGTCGTCGATGCCAATAACCATGATGTTTCATAAAATTCTAATTTCTCAACATTGAAGCTAAAATGTTGAGTACGGTCCTCAGTCTTCACGTTTCTCTTGCATACATTTTTTTTTTAGACAGTGGTTTGAAGTTGAAACAAGAAAAATTGATTTGGTCCAAGTCAGGCACCCCAAGTTTATGTGTTATGTGTAGCATAAAACCAGTGCAATTGTTTAGAAATTACGTTTTAGACGAATAATAAGTAGACGTGTTTTCAAGTTTATAACACTTGGTAAATCAAAAGTAGTGTAAAGTATTTTTTATGTTATGCTTTATGCAATCAGTTCATTTTTATTTCATGATATCTATAAGTGTTCTGAATTTATTTTTCCCTGATGAAGTATTGAAGTATATGTTTTGTTAGCGGTTCTAGCCGAAAGGCATTACCTACGTTAGAGTAGGTATCACATATCATATTAAAATTTAACATTAAAAGTGAATTATTTATTACACTAAAATACGGGACAAATTGTATGTAGGCACTTATAACCAAACATTTATAGCTACATCCTAAGGACTACCAATCACCATTATTCGCTACGGCACTACGCCACCACCTGACCACCTATACCAAAATTAGGTATTGCATCTACAATAGGTACCTAACTTAATACCTTACCAGTTACCGGTAAAATTTTACAACGTAAATTTACGAGACTCATATCATCACTATAAAATATATAAACAAATGACTATATGAGTAAATGAAGTGATATTCATAAAATAATAAAACTATTATACACACCTATGTGGTTAAAATTTAAAATATGTTTTACAAAATAGCATTTACTTACGAAAAATTGTTTTTCTTGCTTTATGACTAGCAAAATCATAAATAATTTTATTTATATTAAAGCTTTTATGGTTTACTGCCTACTCTCAAATTTACACTTATTTTATAAATTTCAGGACCCCAATTTATTATAAACTGAGGCCCCTTGGTGGTGTTGGCACCCCCAGTACCCCCGTTTTAATTGCGGCATTGTGCGTACCTTGTACCTATGTGATCCAAGTGTCGATTTACCTACTCGAGTTTACGCTTCGCGACGTCTGGGCTCTCGATGTCGGTCGTCGCCAACCGTTTGATGCTGTTGTCGCCGCTGAGTTTCTTACCATTGAACGGTTCTGTGTTGAAGTATTCCTTTTCGAACGAAAACAGGAAGTAATTGTTTGACGCCGGCACGGACGCTTTGAACCGGTCCGAAAACGGTCTGCCGGGCAACGGCGCCTGGTAGTCCGCGATCAGAGTGCTGACGGGCGAGCTTGGCGACGAATTCTTCCACGCCCGCAGCGAGACCACGTGGTCACCATCGGCGTGGACATAGGCCAGTGCGTACGAAGCCTTGTTGCCGGGAGCGATGGCCGCGTCCAAGTGGTTTATAAGGGCGGTGCGGTCGGCGAACTGGCGGAACGTGGTGCCTGACAGCCCGATCCGCTTGAACACGTCCACCATGGTGGCCACGGACGCGGCGTTCCAGACGCTCATGGGCTTGATGCGATAGGCGGTCGTTAGCGTGCTCACCGAGCACCCCTTGAACGCGGCCGCAGTGCAGAAGTAGCAGTTGGTCGTGCCGCCCACGTCATTGATGACGCGGAAGTCCACTTGACGGACCCGGTCCAGGTACTTGACGTCCAGGCCGGTTAACGGGGTGAACCACCGTTGGCCATCGCCGCCGCCTCCCAGACGGGACACTTCCAGCGCCGTCTTGTCGAACTGGGCCGGGTGCAGGTTCCGCTCGACCATGGGGCTGTCCAGGTCGACTGCGACCGACATGAATGGTTTGTCGCCGGGCTTGGGCCTGAGCGCCTCGTACTCGGCCGCGTCGTCCAGTACCTGCACCGGCCGGTCTACCTCCAGTTCGAACTTGTTCACCTCCATCCCGTCCTTGATCGCCACACTGTTGGCGTGCACCTCTACACCATCCCTGACGATGGTGGTCACGCCCGGTTGCGTTCGGCTGCCCTCTCCGGCGCCGAACGTTATGGGTTTTGACTGATCGACGTTAGTCATTCGCAGTGGCTTGTTCGGTTTCGTCGCCGCGGACGATTTGCCACCACCGCCACTGGTTTTTTTCGCCATCATGCCGCCTGCCACGTCCGCGCCCATGCCCGTGATCACGTCAAAGTGTTCGCCGACAGACTTCTTGTCGATGTTCATCAGATAATCGACCATGCCGTACGGTTTGATTTGCGGGTCGTCGTCGTTAGCGGCCGCGACCGCCGTATCTATGTTCGTTATCATCACGTCCGTGGCCAGGCCACCGGCGACCGCGCCAGCCGGTCCGCCCAGCACGCCGCCGATAACGGCGCCAGTGGTGCTGGTCGCGCCCCGGATGATGTCCAGCCCGCGTTCCTTCTCGCCGGCCAACATGTGTATGCCGCCCTTGATGTGGCCGACCACCGGCGTACCGTCTACCAGTGTCTCTGCGTTTTTCAAAAAGTGTATCTGCGTGCGGCGGGCCGCCTGCTCGTCACCGGTGGCCGCCTCCACGGCCGACTTGATCTGCGATACCACCGGCATCTGGTTGGCGAAGTTGATTTGTGTCTGCCGCGCCGCCTCCGAGTCGCCGGCGATCGCCTGCACGGCCGACTTTAGTTGCGACACCACTGGAATGGTGTCCCAGAAACTAGTGTTCGCCGTCGACGACACCAGCAGGAGCAGGATTGCGCTTAGACATGCCTTTGTCGACCATCTCATCGTGACGGAGTACTGCAATGTCAGTCCCGGTATACGAGTATTGTGTCCAGAACTTCTGATATCGTAGAAAAGTCTCGACTTTACATCGGACACGCGACCGCACGACACCTGTAGAACGAATTTTTAAAGCGGGGTCGGTAAAAGGCTACCCGCCGCTGCAAACTATCACTGGTGAGTGGCAGTGAATCGCATAATGAATTACATAATTATCTATCTATTCACTATTGCTAAAGGCTAAATGTCATTATTTTATTGTAAGCAGTGACGCAGTGCGAAATAAATTATGAATTGGGAATTCCACATGCCATAACTTTAATTTGTTTAGGTATGTGTTGTACAGATCAGAGGTTATCTAAAGTAACTTACTTTTATACTTACAATAGTCTGAAGAATGAATGAATATTTAATATGCTAGTGGAATATTTATCTATTTTTAAAGGCTAAAGGTATAGTTACTGGTTACGTGATATAGTAGTAGAAGTAGTAGTAAGATAAACGATGCTTTTATTGGGATTACCACAAATTGGGTAACTTCCATTCGTTTACATTGTTTATAATGTATGCGACGGAATGCAATTAATCTCATACTGAGTCATATCATAAGCGCGCATTTAATTGCATTTTTAGGAAGGCTATAATTATCCAATGTATAGTGACCCCGCACCCCTTTTTTATACACAAATACAACATATTACATTCGATTTTTTGGGGGTTAAGCCCCCCTAAGTCCCCCCTCCCGAATTCCGATGTACTCCTATGAATCATACTACCTATACAGTTAGTAGTTACTCACGTTTTAAACACAACTTTTTGTTTAAACGTGTTATCTATACGGTGCAATTGTGTGAAAACATTTATACATTTGGCTTTTATATATTAACATTTATCTTGTATATACTGTACTAGGTACTATCTTATGTTTAGGCTAAGACCTTAAGTTAATATCAAGTCGAAGTACCTTCAATGGGAGGCCTCTTCTGCCTGTTATATTTTATTTATTTATTTTTTGTATTTGTTATGTTATCACTTGAGCCTATTGTTTTATATTGTAACAAATGGCTAAATATAGAATTTTGTTAAAAAAAAATATTTATCTATTAAAAAGATAAAAACACTGAATAGTTATATTTTCCTAATCATCAATAAAATGTATATTTTGTCAATAATTATTGTCATACAAATTTTGTCCTAGATCCCGAGTTAAAAAGAATTACTAATGGAAAAAAGTTACAAAATGATCACCATATTGTATTAAAAATGTACGAACCCGTGGAGTGGAGGGAGATTAGGGCGTTATGCACTTCCTCATGTTGCACTTATACCTACTGCACATTATTAATATTATTTATGCAGCATAACTCATTAAATTTATGGATTAGATGAATGGATGTGTTATGTGTATGATACTAAAAATAATACTAATTGAAATATATTATGTATATAATTTATTAATCACAAACTGTAACAAACAAAATAAAAATGAAGTGAGTCAACAACCACAATAATAGGTACTTCTACATACAGTCAAAATTAAAAATTAATCATTAGTCATTACTCATTACTAATTGCTATTCAAATATATAATACTATTATAACAGTAACTGAATAAAATAAACTATTTTTTAATTAGATATAACACTCAAGATGTGTTTATGTAAGTTATATCTTTTCAGGTACTTTTAAAATTAAATATTATACATGCTATTAAAAAATATATTAAAATTAAACAATAATATTAGATACATATATTATTATATTATATTTAGAACTACTAAAGTAGAGATAACTATGTTATATGGTTATGAATTAAAAATTATTTCAAAATAATATAGGTAAATTACTATACAAATATTATTCAATTGTACATTTACCAAATTAAAAATTGTAATATTTTGCATTAAAAGTGTCAGTGGTTTTTGAAAAATACTCAAGTCAATACTAATAATTTAATTTCTTTAATTTTTAGGAACTGTATAATCATTCTATTCGAGAAATTGTAAGGAAGACTTAAAATTTTTGGACTGCACTGTCATATATAAATATATTTATAGTAATTAATAATACTATGTGATCACAGCTACAATATATTTGCAAAAGATCAAATACTTGATGTGTAAAATCTATTTTGTTTGTTTTACATTATAATTAAACATAGGTTATAGGTATAATATATATATATAGTGATAATATATGTTTACAGCTATTTTTAGCTTATGTGATAAAAGAAACTTAAGAAAGTATCAATGATTATGGCCATGTATTGTGAAAGTACACAAATATTTTGATAAACATCAAAGATAATAGCATTTAATAAGTGAGAGGTTATAATTAAATAATAAAATAATTCAGATAAAATTTAACGAAATAATAACACAATTATGCTACTTAAAATATTATATAGTTATTAAAAATTATGTGTTACTAGCTAAACTAACATAATGATGCAATAATGTTTGGTTAAAAAAATTATTTACAGAGTGCTCTCTGTGTTAGGTTAAGTCCTATATTATATTTGCCCACCTCCTGTTTAAATTTAAGACTTATAACCATGATGGAAATAAGTGATTTAACCATTAAAATACTTACACAAATATTACCTCGGATTTTTAAAAAATACATTATGTTATAAAAATCGTGGCTTTCCAATATACATTATTAATACATTAGTAATTAAAAACATTAACTAGAAATAAAGTTAAAAATGTAAAAAAAAAAAAAACATTAAAATGGTTATATATACTCTGTATATACTTATATACTGTGGATGGTATTAGTCATTATACATTGTTAGAGTTTTAATAATAGTGTATAAAGTATTAAATATTTAATAACATGTTTAAATCAAGGGTTCATAACAATTGTATGTTTTTATAATATATAATAAATTATCAACATAGCTTTTTTTACTGTCATACATAAATAGATGAATATTGATACATTTTCTTTTAAATATAGTGGTATTATTAAAAATTAAACTCATAAGCCCAAAAAAGAAGAGTTAATGGAGTAAATCACATATAGAAATTGAATTGAATCTTGAATAGGCATAAAGTTTAGTTTCATTCAGAACTTACATATTTATTCACCAACCCATGAGTTTAGGTGTTTTAAATCAACAATTTAAACTCTTTTTAAGTAATTAGATAAATATTAATTTATTATCTCACAGTTAGGTATAATCGTCTTATCAACTTAAAATTTGTATTGAATAATACTAGGTGTAATTCAATATTTAATGTAATAAAAAATAAATCACAGAAAAAATATTTGATTCATAACAGAAATAAATAATATTAATACAGAAAAAACAATAATGATAAATTAAATTAAAAAATAAAAAAAACTAAAAAAATAGTAACTGAATACTTGATCATATTTGTTCGAAATAATACTATAATCACAGGCTAATTTTTTCAATACTGTATAATGTAATAGTTTTGTCTGTAACTCAATGAACAGCACTTTAAAATGCCAGCCAATTTCTTCAATAATGCTCTTAAGTACTTTGTGAACTTATAAGATAAGTATCATAAGTGCATAATCTTAAATTAATATACAATCAAAATGTGATTTGAAAAAATTAATTTTCATATAACTTAAAAAAAAAATAAGTTTCAATTGTTAAATATGTTTCAAATGAAAAAATTATTAGCATAGGTTAATTGTTAAATAAAATTATTAATTATTCTCGCCTTATACGAATTGTATGACAAAGGTAAATAAGTAAGCTACCTTTAAATTGAACCCATCAGTTAAATTAATTTTCTTCATTGTTTAAAAACTCGATGGTTTATAGACGTCTATCAATAGCAGCAGCTTCTTGCATCCATTGTTCAATTTCATGTCTATACATTCGTCGCTGTAATACTTGACGATTTCTTGGTCGACTTCCCAGAAATGATATTTTACCCTAAAACATTTTAAAATTATAAATATATACTACTAATTAATATATCTAAATAAAATTAGTATTTATATTAGCACTTACAACTCCAACAAACATATCTGATCGGTATTTTTGTAATGCTTGGAAATCTTTTACATAATTCATAACATCTTCCCATTTTAATTCAATCTCCTCATGGAGCAATTTTTCCTCTACAATAAGTTTAGTAATTTAAAATTAATATTGCATATTGTTAATATCTTTAAAAATAAAAATAATTATTACCGTCTCGTTTTGTAGTTTGCTTTTTGTATTGAATTCGGAACCTAAAAGCTTCAAGAACTGATGCAACAACTATAGTTAACACAACCATGGTGAAGAGATAAAATAATACAAAGTATGCTCGACTAGCAGCATGAACTTTAGTCGCATATCCATTCATCACAACGAACCAATTATTCACAACCGTTAATTCAAATAATGTTACAAGACTGACAGCCAAATTAGGAAAAGTGTTTAAATAATAATAACCAGATTTGTCAGGAGTGTATTTATAATATGTTTCAATGTTTGTGCCACTAAACAAAAAAATGAAAATAAATGTATTTTGTAAAATTAAACATACAAGTTTAATGTAAATAAGTAATTTTAATTACTTGCAACAATTTCTCATATCATAACCAGCAAACAGTTCCATTCCAATTATGGCAAAAAAATAATACATGACGAGCATAACACATCCAGCTGACTTAATTAAAGGTGATAAGATTGCCATAGTACCAATAATGTCTCGATAGCGCTTCTTCAATTTAAACAATCGCAACAACTTAAGTGGTCTAAAAACGACTACATAGACAAAATCTGGAAACAGACGTAGAGATATTACTGCAATCAAACCTCCAAAGGTCACAACAAAGTCGTATAAATTCCAGCCAGATGAAAAATAGCGCTCTAATCCCATGCCAAGTGTCTTCAATGCTACTTCTAGAGTAAAACCTATAATACAAAATTTTTATTATAGTATAGAATCATAAAAATTTGACAAAAGATTAATAATTAATTTATTTTGATTACATGCTAAGAAGAAGCAAGTGTCCCATCCGGCACTAAATGCAAGTACTGAGGTTTGTAAACTAGGATAAGATTGCATTCCTCGTTCAATCATTGCAATACCATTCAAGGTCGTTAAAACATCTAAAATTATAAACATTTTTATATAAAGTTTGGAATTTATAAACAATATTATGTATGTAATTTTTTTTACAAAATATATGATCAAAGTATGGCCATGAAATTATTGAATTTGCAGTTTGACAAATTCGTTGTACTGTAGGAGATGCTGTGAAGTACCAAGGTGTATCTAAAGCTTGTGGTTGCCAAGTCATCATTACAGAGTCATATATCCCGTAAAATTCTTCAATGGTCAATGAACCAGTTCCACTTGTGTTCAAATATCTAAACATCACTAATAAATCTCGGTTGCCTGTAAATAATGCAATGATGATAGGTAAGTCTCTAATAATTAAATAGTATTTATTTAATTCTACCTTTTTTGGGGGCATAATATCTCATTACTCCTTCAAACTGAGCAAACTCCATTTGGTTAGGATTTTCTTTAGTCAAAAGTAGTTTAAATGCATTTTTACATGCTTGGCGTTTGTGCAATAGTAATTTTCGGAATTTATCTCTTTCAATACTAGTGAATGTTTCATAAACCACAGCCAACATCTGAAATAAATTTATAAGAATAATTAAAATTCAGCAATATAATATATTAATTATATTATTATATAATAAATTAAAGTTATTCACCAAATTCATGAGAAGATATAATACAATGCATAAGTATGAAATAAAGAACAGAGAATACCACTTAGATTTTGAATAAGCTGGCATCATGATATCTGGAAAACTAAAATATACCATAGTACCATTGTAATACTTGTTTAAGTATATACTATTAAAAAAACATTACTAACTTGGCTGTAGTTAACAAAACAAACATATTGACAAAACTGTTAAATAAAGTGTCAAAATGGTTGTGTACATCTGTAGTACTTTTGAATAAATAATACCCAAGCACAGAGTATACAGTGACAAAAAAAAATATCAACAACAACATATCAAATATTGGAGGTAATGATTGGAGTATTTGTCGAATAAATCGCCGAACACCGCCCAGGTAATGAGTATCGACTAAGAAAATTGGCCTCAATGCTCTTGATACTCGGAAATGAGATGTTTGACGTATCAACACTACAAATGCTTCAACAATCATTATTGTCAATGTAATACACTAAAATAAAATATAAATTAATAGATAATTATAGCTAAATATTAGTTGTTATAATGCAAAAATAGTAATATGAAAAATTAAACTATCTATAATCGTAAACCTATTAATGTTGTTTAGTAACACTTACTTTTAACATGGTCCGTTTGTGTTTCAAAATTGTTAACCAACCCATCCATCTAAGTTTTAATGCTAAACCAAGACCAATTACTGCCAAGGCAAACAGTTCAATAATACTGTGTAGAGCAATTGGCATCTATGGTTAAATGTATAATGAGATTAGTATAATCAATTTTTTTTATAGAATTATGTCTTACTTTAAATGGTGGTGTGGCTGGATCTTCTGCAAATGCTAATACAATCAAAACTAATGATGTAGCTAAATCCATTCCATAGTACCAATCATTGTGTACCAATAGGTAAGCTGGAAGAGCTTCAGGTTCATGTGGATGAGAATCAAATTTTTCATTATTTTCTCCTTCCTAATAAATTGTAAATTATAAAATAAACGAATGACTCAAAATTCTACTATTAAAATAGTTTACTTCTAGGAATATAGATGCTTCATGGTAGTTCATCTCCCAAAATTGATTTACATCTATTCTACGATCACCATCACTAAATATCACATCAAGGCGACCGTCAAAGTGATTTCTTAAATCTATATTTTCACCATCTTCATTTGGTATTGTTGAATCATTAATACTTAATGGAACATCTCCATTGCGGTCTAAATAAATATATAAAAATTATTATCCAGGATTTCAAAAATTCAAAATGAATTAAGAAAAACTCACTAGGTGATTGGGCATGATATGAGTTAACAATAATATCGTCTTCAAATCTTGAGTAGTCAGTCATTTTGGAGGTTTTTGATCAATTTAAAGAGCAAGTTGAGAATGATTAAATAAAAACTACACGACTTTGAATAGAACTATCCATGGTATGAACCATCATTGAATTCATAGGTATCTGTAGAATATTTTATTTGTATCCAAGTGAACCTGGCCCATTTTAAATGAGAAAATAATTTACACGTCTAACGTGCTGATGAATGTAATAAGCATATTATCTAAAATTGAGATTTGCATAAATAAATAAAACTGTATGTTAATTAAGTAAAATGTTTCAGGTCCACTTATTGTATTTTTTATATTTTATATGCACATCATGACGTACACCACAGTGTACACTGCAGCATAATGATACAATCAGACATCAGTTAAGTAACAAAATATTAAATAGCAAAGTATATTATAATACTTACAATCATTATACAGTAAAACACATACCAAAGATAAAACTTAACATTTAGTGTTAGGTGTTAACACGTCGTCTTGGTTTGTTATTGAGAATATCAAAACAAAAAGTTGTGAACATTATTGTTAACAAATATTTGATAAGACTAATCATGCATAAAACAGAGTGTGTCGAGTTGGTGGCACGAAAACTACAACTAATAACCAAACGTAGATTCAATTGTTGTTATTATAATAATTATTTTAATTAAAATAATTATAATTGCATAATTTAATTTGTTTGCAATGAAGAAAACAGTATTATATCATTTCACACGTTTATATAGTACAGAATAGTAGTTTTCTATTCTTGGACGCCCAATGGTCAGTGGGAAATAGACTTGTTCACCGCCGATATTGGTTACACTGTAAAGAAATAACCTCAATACTTGTTCACTAGCCAAATAACAATTCCTAACGCTGTCTCTTTTTTACGAGTGTTCTGTTAACGTAGTGTTATACTTCCATCAAGTTTCCAGTAAAGTAAGTACCCATTTTTATCCATTATAATCTGTTTGATCTTAAAAGTTTTGTTAATTCTGATGGTTTCAATCTGCACTTATACAAACAACTTTTTGTAAAATATGGTCAAAATATTTCCCCCCGAAAAATCGGCTTATGTCCAGCCGTTGTGTAAAATTTGATTCGCCGTTCTATAGAACTATCGTATTTATAGTTACAATTTAGTTAATATTCAATTTGTGTGTGTATGTATTTGTTTATTTGTGAATACAACTTATACTTACAATTGTAATCCCTGATTTTCGACTTTTAACTTCATTAACGTCGAATGAAAATCTAGGAATTCACCGGTAGTGTACCGATCTCATTCTGTTCTTCTGATTTAATTACCTATTGAAAATATAGTTTTGGGACTATTGTGCTTATTAGGAATAATTATTTTGCAAAATTGAAAATATTATGTTTTATTTTTTAATAATAAATGATTCATAGTCATTTAGTTTTATGTAGTTCAAATATTGTTTAAACTGTATTTTGCTATTTTAATTTAATTAATTATTTTATAATACTACCATCATATTGTTGAAGTTTAAGAACAAGAAACGCCTAAAAAGATACTAATTATTATTACATTAAATATTCTATTTTGTTAAATATATTGTTAAAATATATTTCAACTTAAATAAATGTTAATGTCTTTCCTTTATAATAAAGATTCCCTAAGTCTTATTAGCTTCGATTGAAATAATATTTCTACAGATCCATTCATTATTTTTCAAATTAAATTTTAATGTACTAATATTTTTTATAGATGGCTAAGGCTAAGGAAGCAGTTGCTACTTCTGCATCTTCTGATGCAAAAAAGAAGTTAAGACCAAGCAAAGTTAAGAGCTTGGCTAAATATGAAACCAAAAAGAAGGCTAGAGCAGCAGGTACCCTGAAGAAGAAGCCTAAGCAAAATTTGTTGAGTGGTACAGCTACATGGAAAGTGGTTTATAAGAGTGGAACATGGCGTTTCGTTCATAGACCAACTGAAGCTAAATTGATAGCTAAGGCTAAAGCAGAAGGAAAACCATTGGCTGAAACTCCGGTAAATATTTTGTTTGTTTAGGCATTACTTTTTAAACTAGGGTTAAAATTAGTTACAACTTAATTGTAATTTTACAGAAAAAGAAGAAGTCTATAATTGTTAAACCAATCAAAGGGGAGAAGAACGGTGAAACCCGTGAAGTACATACTGTCAAACGCAAGGCATACTACCCAACATTGAAATCGTAATTAAAAATATATTACTATCTTAGGTTAATTTTAAATTAAGTTTAATATACCAATAAGTAATCATTTAGAAAATACTTTTGTGAGTATTTTATTTTTAATATTCTGCTGTTACCACCTCACAACCCAATGCTGTTGTCGATTTCCATGTCTTATCAAATTTTCTGACTGTTGTGTTTATATCTTAGAGTGTAATCTGTTATAATGATTCACTAATGTCTTGTAAATGTGGCATTTATCGCAAATTTTTGATATTTAAGAAAAATATAATAATTAATCAATTGTTGATCTTGTGGATGTAGATGTAATACCATGTAAGTGCTAAATTTAACATATTGCTCTTTAACAAAATTGTTTATGACTTGTAGAATTAAGAAATCAATTTTTATGCATTGAGTTATGGTGTGTCTAGCTTTAAAATGTATATATGTTGGTGCTATTCTGCGTGATTCTTTGTTACTATAATGTTTTTTTTTTAATAATACAAATCACAATTTAAGTTATTGAACCAGAGTCGCAGATTATACGCATTGAAGTATTCCTGTGCTAAAGAAAGTTCATAAATCAATTTCATTTATATTTATGCACCTTTTATATATAACTATATACAAAATGGACACAAATAAGTGGTACATTATTTTTAAGCTTAGTGGTATATTCAACTTTTATTTTTATACATTTAGAAGTTTGAACCAGAGTCGCAGGTTATACGTACTAAAGTATTCTTGTGCTAAAGAAAGTTCATAAATCATATTCGTTTATATTTATGCACCTTTTTTATATAAATTTATACTAAATGGACACAAATAAGTGATACATTTATTTATTTTAATTTTGTAAATGTATTCAATTTTTGAGACTAATAGGAATGTAAGATTATGATTTTAGTTAAAAAAAATTGAACCAGAGTCGCAGGTTATACACATTGAAGTATTCCTGTGCTAAAGAAAGTTCATAAATCATATTCATTTATATTTATGCACCTTTTATATATAAATTTATACTAAATGGACACAAATAAGTGATACATTTATTTATTTAATTTTTGTAGATGTTTCCAAATTTAGGAATATAAGATAATAATTTTAGTTAAAAAAATTGAACCAGAGTCGCAGGTTATACGCATTGAAGTATCCTGTGCTAAAGAAAGTTCATAAATCATATTCATTTATATTTATGCACCTTTTATATATAACTATATACAAAATGGACACAAATAAGTGGTACATTTTTTAATTTTGATCTGAATTCATTAAATGTCTTAGATTGTAAAGTTAATGCAAAGTTGTGGGGTAGCGTGATAAAATTTAATTAATTTTGATAATGATTGTATTAAATTAATATTTAAGTGTCATTCTTTATTATATTCTTATTGTTTTAATAGTACAAAAATATTTTTATGTTTACAGACCTAAGAAACATAAGTCTCGTGGTTTATTCAAAAACCATAAACGCAATACTCGCTCATCGTTGACCCCAGGAACAATTGTTATTTTGTTGACTGGTGTTCACAAGGGTAAACGCGCAGTCTTGTTGAAAACACTTGATACTGGTTTACTTTTGATTACTGGACCATTTATTTTAAATGCCATCCCAATGAGACGTGTACATCAAGGCCATGTAATTGCTACCAAGACAAAGTTGGATATTTCCAGTGTTAAGATTCCTGAGGAGGTTGATGACAAGTACTTCAAGCGTACATTATTGAAGAAAAAGCCCAAGAAGAATGATAGCAAAAGCTTATTTGTTCAAAAACCTAAGGTATTATAGTTGAACTCAATCAATTGTTATACTATTGAAATATGATATTACTTATATATTTTTAATTTTTTTTAGACCTACCGACCAACTGAAAAAAGGAAGTCTGATCAAAAGTTAGTAGATGCACAGGTATTGAACATCATTAAGAAACACCAAGATAAGAAATCTCTTTTCTTGTACCTTTCATCTATGTTTGGCTTAAGGAATAATCAATACCCACACAGAATGCAATTTTAAATTTACTGTATGTATTGGTTATTTCTTTCTTTATGAATACATGAATATACTACTACATGTATTTTTTAATCTTTTTTTTTATTTTTTGTCATTTTTGAACCTTAATATTCCTTTCTTAGATATAAATATATTCTTCAAATGATAAAAGTATATATAATCCATTATTAATACTTTTTAATAATTTTAACAATTTTAAATTGTTTTATTCAAGGGAGATATAATTATAATTTAAGATACTGTCTTATAAGGTTTATATTTGTACTTTATAGTATTCGAGTGACCTTATCTGTAAGGTAGCTGTAGTAATAACTAGTAAAACTTTAATTAGTGATAAAGATTTTTAAAAATATATGTACTACAGATTATATCAAGTATCAATAATAGGCATTGATAATATACTATAATATTGTGCAGTTATAATTAACTAACAATAATCCGTTCTATGAGTTTGCTAAATGCCAACTAATGACTATTGACCAATTTTTTATATCATAATATATTATTTAATATCTATGTTTATGCTTTATATTATGATGTAAATTTAAAATAATATGAATAATGTGTAAAGGTATGTATTACAACTAGGTAGTATATTATACTGATATACAGTTTAAATAGATGTTAAATATTGACTACAATTTCAATATGATACAACTAAACAAGATGTAATAAAATTACTAAAATATGTAATTCGTTATTTTAATTTTCTAACAGTTTTATTCGATTGTATTCTAATTTAATTTGTGTATTATATTACAACATAAAATACTAAAGTAATTAAAAATTACTATACCTATCTAGTACATACAGACTTTCTATTTTATTAATTTGTTTATGAAACAAACTTAATCAATTCAAAATTTGTAACTATGGCAGTATTTTTTTTTTTAGAAAAGCATGCTAGTTTAAGTTAACATTAATTTCACGAACGTTTTAATACGTAAAGTATTGGATATACGTTGCACGTAGTTACAGCGTAACAGTTTAAAACAAGTCTACCATAGTGAACATACGGCATTAAATTTTAAGGTTTCCATATATTGTTGTTCTAGCGGTAAGTAACTACTATTATGTACATGTACATGTATACCATAATGTTATCTTAAGCTTACGGAACGTCATATTCTGTGACTATTCAATCGAAACCAATTCGTACGCCAGATTTAAAATGTACACGAAAATTCCATTAGGTTGTCGCCGAGAATCTCATTTTGAGTGTGAAATCATCACTTACACGATTGATTTGCGCGTGCCCTTTGTTCGTAGTATGTCATATGACAGGTGTAAATTTATAATAGGTTCTAAGTATGAAATGTGTGTACAGTAGATATTTTAATATGATGCCACTTAGTTTATTATGAAAATAGTTCTTCTGGTAATATTTGAATCGTTGAAAGTCCTATTATTTGTGTAACTTGAGTTGTCTCACAATTCCTTGAACAAACTTTTCCGGTACGTTGTGCATCCTGAAATTATATTATAATCGTTTATTTATTTAAAATATCGCGGAAATGAATACCAGCTGGTTATTAGTTAATAAAAATATCGTTTACTTGAGCTCCTCGATTTTATTGTACATCGTGTCTCGTAACATTTTTTGCCTGGAGAGTTCCTCTTGTTTCAACTTTATTCCTTCTTGAAAAAATCTTTTTCTTTCTAGTATTTTTTCCTGTTCTTTATCGTAAATCTGTTTTAATAGGTTTCTACGATGTGCTTCGATTTTCTACCGGTTTATAAACAGTTAACATATTATATTAAGATTTATAGGAGTTACCTAGTTTAAACAAATGATTAATATCCATGAATGTAGATACCTAGTGTACGGCTAAACCTAAATGTATTTTCTTTTCTTTCTTCTATTCATATACCCATGATAAATTCTAACAATCTAATTTGTCATGCATATACCTATTAGTGGTGGTTTTAGGAGGTGATAATAAAAGATAAAAATTATTGTTGAGTTATAATGTATAGCCGCGAATATAGGCATCCTATATTCAGGCACGTATACAAAAAAAAATTTTGAGGGAGAGGGGTTTACAAAATTTAGCAATATAAATTGTGCCACAACATAATAAAACAATTTTTTCCTCGTTACTCGAAATTATTTGGTGGTGGGGGGGGGGTGCACCACAAAAAACCCCCTGTATACCTACGTGCATGCCTATATTATTTTATATCTATTTATCATATTACTAAAATGTATTGATAGAGTTTACTTATTTTATATTTATTTTGTTTTAATTATTATTAATTTAAAATATTATAAACTAAAGTTATTAAACAAAATATTTGTTTAAATATAGAATTCTCTAAGTAAAATAATTATAGATCCCGACGGTGCTTAATATTTTACCGTTTCTTATATACCTCACCAATACATAATATTTACCATTTTATTTTTTTCGTCCATTTCTTTACTTTTTTTGATATCTTCTATGTTGAGTTTAGCGATTTTTTCGGTTTCATCCTTCTCTCTTTGAATTTCAAACGCATATGTTCTTCTTTGGTCTTCGATTTGTTTACGCCTTATTGCGTTTAGTTCTTCTTCTACCGCGGCTTTTTTTATAGCCTCTTCTCGCTCCTTACGGCGCCACTCACGTTCCACCTTCAATCGTAAAATATTAATGCAGTCTATTAAAGTCTATATAGATGTAAGCACTATAATAATATAGTGATATAAGAATATTGAAAATAATTACATATTATATCACCAATATTTATATTTATAACCGTGTGCAGTGTACACAAAATTATTGAAACTTACATTTTATTGCTTATATAGGAGTGTAACTTGTCTAAGCTTAAACATTATCTTTAGGATTTTGAATCAATTAGTTTTTATATTTTTTATAACCTATTTAGGCTGTAAAGTGTGAATATATTGAAGTTAAATTTATATTTAATAGTTATTTATATTTTAGTCAATACTTTTTACATTATAAGATTTTGATGTAGCTTTTCTAATCTGAAACATCTGAGCGCCGAACAGATGATCACAATATTTTCTGTCACCCGTCGTTTTTTTTACGCTTCTGTCATCTGTCATGTTGCCCAAGATTGGCGAGTTTTGACAAATTTCGACAAAACCATTTTTGATGTGTATTTGTAATTGTAAATAAAAGTAAACAAACATTACAATAATCATTGTTTGCTTACTATTATTATAATGGTAAGATTAAAGATATAGATACCTACACAGGCTACACATTTTATGCAGTACCAGTACGATGACTACGACGGACATGAACTACACCTAATTAGATTTTGCCGATTTTAGAGTATAATTCTAGTAACCCAATTTCCACTATAAAACGAGAATTTTACTGCAATATTTTCATTTTTTTATTTCAGTGATATTGTAAATACACTGAATTTTTAAAACAAAATTACTCGTCAGAAATATCCCTTTTTTATTGTGTAAATTTGGTTTTTCATCTATAAGTACCTATAACCGTATAACACATGTGTTTTTTCTTACCTGAAAATGTTTTTATATTTAATTTCGTAATTCTACAACAACCAACCATTGTACAACTCAAGATTATTGTAGTAGTAGTAGCTTATTGTTGATAGCAGTAGCTATCATTGATTTAGCTACTGTTTTTAAAATTGTTAAATTTTATTGTTAGATATCTATCTACATTATTCACAGGTTTCTATTAGAAATATAGGTAAAGTCTTATTTATACGTCTCATTTCTGGTTTTAATATTAATTTGAGCTTATACTCTCCTATGATAATTATATTACGTAGAAAAACTTTAAGTTTACAGTGGCTGCCCCAATAATTTAATCATAGTACTAGGTTAGGCAGATGCTTAACTTAGACGTACTTTATACTACTTTTTAAACCATTTTTTTAAAATTCGAGTAGTCAAAAAATGTAACGCTTTCATCGTTCTCATATATATATACATAATATATTAAAACATTTTACTTTCATCGTTATAGTCTTATAGATACTATGTTTACCTGGTCTCTCACTCTGAGCGCGTTTAGTTCATCTTTGGTTGCACGCAAATCGTATGTAGCTTGTTGACTCGCCTGTATCTTGGCAATGGACTTTTCCTTAAGTAATTTCTGCTTTTGAAACTCCCGCTCGAATGCAATTTCTCGTTCGTTTTTTTTGCGCGTGTACTCTTGTATCTGTGACAAAATTATGGGAATTTAATTTAAATCAATTAAACTTGAAATAAAATCATATTATATTTTTATTACGATGTTAGTTTTTGTAGGTTAACAACATCATTAACGGAACAGTAATTATTTTGTACGGTATGCGTTATGCGTACTTATACGTATTTATTTGTGAAATAAATATATATTGTGATCTAATATGATATGTAATATCGTATATTATTTAAAATTTTAATGGCGTTATTTATTTTATAATTTACTGCACTGGTCAGTGGTCACTGACCATATCTCAAAAGTAGCCTGAAAAATATTAAACTATATATTAGATCGGCTAATATAGTAATATGAATATGTATTGGAAAGCCACATAGATAAAATACAATGATACTAAGTTCCAAATCGTTTATTAATACATTTTTATAAATGTTTACTAAAAAAATTTTAATTTATAATAATAATAAGTAAATTTGTTTTTATAAATAAGACGTGAGCCGCAAGTTACCTCCCTTTGCTATAATGCTATATATTATGAAATGTGATTTATCTTCTTTAAATGTTATACATAAACTAAGAAGTATGAACATAATTTATTTATATTAATAGGCTTAGTTGTTAAAAAAAAACCAATTACTGACGTTTGTTACACAATTCTAAGTATTTCGCTGAAAATTTTAATCTAAGAGAATATTAAATAAATAAATTGCTGTCTACCAATCATTGATATTTACATAATATTTAGCTACAAATTTACAAGGAATGTTTATTTAATTAAGCGACTATATATGGAACGTTAAATGCACTGTTATTTGCGTATTTATATACGTTTACAGATCTCATTTCTTATTTTTATATAATTTCTACACGAAGGTACATATAATATATACTTAAAGTAAATACGAAATATACATACATGATGCACATTTAAATATATAATATTATATAGGTACTATAATAGTATATTTATATGTAGATAGTATAGCCGGTGTAGGTACTAGGTATCTAAGTGACGTTTCTTACAACTATAATAATCATTACCTGCAGCACTTCGATGTTATTCATCTCCTCTTCTAGTTTTTTCGAATCTCTTATCTGCGCGTTAAGCAACATGTACTCTTTGCGTAGTTGTGCCTGTTTTTCCATTCTCTTTTTGTAGTTTTCAGCCTCGTCGCGCCGGATTTTGTTCACCGCTTCCGCTCGAATCATTGCTTCCTGTAGACATGCATCAATAGCAGAGAGTAAGTGATTTTCTCGTTAAAAATGCAATCACTAAATACCAATTTAGTTAGTGGTTTTTAAACGGTTAAAACATGAACGTCCGCCGACATCTTTCTAAAAGCGTAGGGTAAAAAAAAATTTAAAAATAAATTACGATTTTTTTTATAAAGAAAACAACCTTAATTTATTATTTTATAATATTCTTAAGTCATAACTTATATTTTTTATTATATATATTATAAATGTTTAAAATGTATAAATTATATATTATTGCATTCGATTCTTATACATTTTATCTATTATATTATTATTTTTCTGTTTTTCAATAACAAAATAATTATTTATTTATTTTAAATTTGTCAAAAGTATAAATATTATTTCATCATAAAAGTTAGCACTATAGTTGTTAATTTTCATTCGTTTAGCTAAACTTTAGCTTTTGGCCAACAACTGCGTTGCAACTCGAGGGGTGAGTACTAATTGCTCTCAAAAATACCTTTTTTATACCTATCCCCCCAAACTACCTAGAGTCCTAGAACAAAATTCACCAGTTGCTAACAACCAAATATACCAGTTGCTCTCACATATTATACATCAAGGATGGGCAACTGAAAGTTATTAGAGGGCTAATTTTTAGAAAATTAAAATTTAGCAGGCCAGAGTATAGAGAACAAAAAAAAAGGTCATTCAAAATATGATGTATATACATAGCATAGAGTATAGAGTCTATATAAAATAATAAATAATTTAGAATTTAGAATTAAAATAAATTTATATATATAGTAATAATAATAATAGTTTGTATTTTAAAATTTAATCATAAATGTTATAATAGTAAAAACTAAATTTTTGTATAAAATACAATGTTTTTAATATGAAGCGGCTCGTGAAACTTTTAGAAAACATTATGTAGCCCGCAGCATAAAAAAGTTGAAGACCCCTAGTATAGACGATTGACTTTAAATTGTATGATGTAATTTGAAAATGTAGTGCGGGCCAGATAAAAAAGGATCGCGGGCCGCCAGTTGCCCACCCCTGTTATACATGATTATAATACCAAATACCAATCCATAAAATAGGGGAAGTAAATATGTAAATAATGATAAGATTGATAATAAAAGGATAAATACAATAATTATAAGTGACATACAATGTAATTCGTTAAAAAGGTAGAATAGTATAAAATGATAAAAAAAAATTTATATTTGCAATTGTATATATACAAAGATAATGTGTAGAAATTTTATTGTAACATAACAAAATGCAAATAATAAAATGATAGGTAAAATGTATAAAAATAATATTAATAAGTACAATAAAAATTAAAATAATAAATACCATATTTATAATTATACTTAAATGCGTCTATAATTATGTACTCTGGTAAAATATTATCTTTGTGCTAGGTGAGCTATTATTATTATTACAATTTTTATTATTTTTATATAGGTATTATGATTATTATTTACATATTTACTTTCTCTATTTTACGGATTGTTGGTATTATAATTATGTATATAATAATATGTGAGGGTAACTATAGTACATTAGTTTGAGGAATGAGGGCAACTGGTACCAGTGGTATCCAGGGGAGAGGTCACAGGGACCATGCCCTTTCTCGTTGACCGTATTTATTATTTTTTGTTTTAAAGATTTCTATTTACAAAACAGCACAGTGAATAAACCGCTATTGAGAATTTACCTTATTGTACAGATATTGTGCCTAATATTAAATTGTTTTTACAAATATTCACAACTCTTCCTGTCACAACAACTACGCCAGAGGCCAGAACGTACTTTTTCTACCTTAAGGGGCCGCTACATCAGCATTTGTTTTCTCTGTCTATCTTCCACATAATATAAGAACAAAGATATTCAGTATTTCCAGGATTACGACTCTCTGGTTTAGCTTAGGGCGAAAGCACCTATATTATATATTTTATAAAGAAAACTATATTTCCTGTGCATTGACCGGATAGATTTTTAATATTTACAATTTTATAAATAATCAAAATTATTTTAAATTGAAACATGCTTATATTTATAAAAAAATGCAAATATTAAAAATTGTGTTACTTAATGCGGCCATGATAATTGTATATAAATGTTTGGGTAAACATAAATAAAAATTTAGGGCGGACAATTGCTGCATCATGTTTTTTTCCTAAGGATACCCAGGGTTTAAGATTATTATGTTAGTGTAGTAGGTATACATTTGTTTTAAAAACATATTTATTTTACAATCCTGATATTCGTAAACATTACATGTCAACACATACTTCCGCCATTCTAGCCAACTCCATTTCCCTGGCAATCTCATTTTCTTTTATTTGTTTCTCGACTTCAACTGCTTGAAATTTTTTTTTTAGCCTCTCGACTTCCGCTGCTTTTTCAAGCTCTTTAGCGGCCAACGTCCGTTCCCGTTCCATCATTTCTTCCAATCTACGTTCCTCTTCTTTCATTTCTTTCCTATAATAACACACAGTGTTGGTAACTTAAAACAAATTTCAACGCTCAAATATTATTATATTAATATAGACTTTCTATACATTTGGTACATTTACATTATTAGAAAAATATTTTTTAATCAAGTTAATTTTAGTGTAAAATTATAAATACATTTTAATTTTGCTTAATATACAAGTAGATAACATTTTTTTTTTACTTTCAATACCTATATTTATTATTATGAAAATAAATTTGAGGTTAGATAAATTATAAAAAAAATTCAATTTTATTAATTTTACTTTTTAACTATTTAAGATTTTATTAATATCTGTATTATAGGTGTGTTAAGTTGGATGAAAATTTGAGCATTAATATCCGATGTATTATTATACAGTGAAACTTTCATAAAACGAAGTCAAATAAGCAACAAAAAAAATTCGTAGTATGGAGGAATTCGGTAAATAGAATTACATTTTATTTAAAAATGAAGGTCGTAGTTCTTATAAATATTTCGTTAAACGGGAAATTTCGTAAAATTGAAGTTCGTTGTATGGAAGTTTTACTGTATATAACACCATTATTATGTGCTTAATTTGGGCTATTGAAAGGTATTATTTTAAAACTAGCGTGCTATGTCCAGTAAAATTACATAGAAGTTTACCTTCCTATGGTTAACTTCATGTAACCGGTACAATATTTTGAATATTCTAGGGTAGCTATATGTTCCGGATTTGTCGTGACACTAACGTTTTCGTCAATTAAGTTCGTGTATCCCGAAGAGAGGCATTTGGACGTAAAGATGTCCCAGATTAAAGATTTATAATTTTAAAAATGTATATAAAAAAAAAATGATGAATATAAATTGCCATAAAAATACGCGAAGAAAATGACTAGGTACCTATAGTTTCTATATCGTAATATAATAAATAATTTAGTATTGATATGCCATTTATTTAATCTTACTTGAATTTTGTTTTATTTTTCTTTCCAATCTCCTGTGGTGGTTTATTATTGGTAGTTGTACATACTATATTTTATTACCTACCTGTTAAGCTATAGAGTATAGAAGGATAATACGTATAATAACGGATGTCGGATGGGTTAGATTGGTTAGAACTGCTAGATAGGTAGATGTTCTAGATTTAGATTAAGTATAATTCGATATTATTATTTTGTTTTTTTTTTATCAAATATGTCCTGGTTACTAGTAATAATAATCTGGTAACCCTGTACACTAACCACAACAATTCTAATTAGCACTAATATTTTTGTGGTCTATCAAGGTTTTGTATAATATTTCAGTTTAAAAATGTTATATAATTAAATTTACGATTTACAACTTTTTTTATACATTTTATACAATTGTACACACAATAATTATATAATAAATATAATTATTAAACCAATATATTAAAATAATATCCTTACATAATATAAGAGTGTTATTATTTAAAATAACTTACTGAATAAGTTGTTTTTCAGCGATTTGAGCGTTTCTGATTGCATGACACTTGGTACTTAATATAAGAGAATTGCAATGTTTTATTTCATCTTCTTGGTCTTGTCGCAATTGTTGTGCTCTAGCCAGAAGATAATTGGACTTTTTATTTGCTTCATCGTCCAACTGTAAAAAATATTAATTTTAAATATTATTTATAATTTGCTGTTAATAATTAAATAGTTATTTACAGCGGTATAACTAGTAAATTAGTAAATAGTAACTGCATAAAATACTAGAACTAAGATAATAACATTATAAACCGATTAATAAATATATGTATGTATGTTGTATGTGTATGACGTACCTACACTGTATACGCATATTGCTTTATGTAATTGGTGGTAATTATAATAAAATGTTATATCTTATTTATCATGCTTATTTGAAGCATGTGACATTATTATTACGCCTAGATATTTAACATTGAATTAAAACAAATTATTACAGTTCAGGACACAGGTAATAGTGTTTGAAGATTTTATTTAGTTTTCGAAAAAAAGTGTGCGGTGAATAAACCGTAGTAGGAATTCGAAGTAAAATAATGTTCGTGATACTTTAGAAAAAGGATGTAAGTAGGAATTGACAGTGATGGAAGCGTAAAAGGTAGAGTAATAGTTTCGAAACGTTATTAGAAAGTGCCTTTGCCGGTCGGAATTAATGTGATATTTAGGATCATTTATCAAACAGTGATTTGTTAACTGGTTCCGTCTATATATATATATTTAAATGATAATTTTCTGTTAATAAAATAACAAGTTTTTCTGTATTTTTTAACCTTCTCTACAATTTTAAATATTTATAGAAGAAAAGACTGAGTGAGTTTTATTTAAGTAAATTATGATAAATTAAATGTTTTAGTTCCAGTAGGTACAGTTACAATATTAGTATTTACGTATTACTTATAATATTTATAAATGTATATAAATATTATATATGGCTGCAAGTATTTATAACAAATGTTATATTTTATTTACTAATGTGTACTATTGCATATAATAATAATTATTATAAAACGATAAAATAAAACTTATTTTTAAGTTGGTACCTATGATAATAGTAATGTATAAGTCTACTAATTGAAAAAGTCAAACTATTTTTGTTAAGTTGATAGGTTGAACGTTTTGAAAAAAAAAAACAAAAGAAATATTTATAAACGAAATGTACTTTCTATTTTGTTACATTAAGTGAAGAATGACTTCTTATATTATTGCACTATATTTTATGATTTTATAATACCATTAATACTCCTATATTAATAAGTAATTACGTAAAATAATCATGAATTTGATATAGTTTTTTATATCTGTCATCAAATTTTGGAGCAAGTATTTGTTTTAGTTTTTAATTTTTTAAGGGGTTTTTGGTGGCAAATTTAATTTTGCAAGTATCACAATGAGAAGTTATAAATTAGAAAATACAAGTAATTTTCTGAAAAGCAGCTGAAAAACAAACGTATGCGTAACATGAAAAATAAATCGGTTTTGTTTTTTGTTGTACTTAATTCAAAAATAAATAACTGTAGAGACTTGACATTTATGTCAAATATTTTTATTAGAATTTTCTAGACATATCATACCAAATTATATGGTGCTTTTTAAACTATTTATATGCATCCCATCTTTTTTTATTACATTTTCAAATAGATGGGGTTATTTTATTTTTATTTATACATATAAAATAATTTACTTTTCATGTGTAGATAGAAATATTATATAATCAATTTTTATGTTCTTCTCTTATACGTAATATCATTATTTATTAATCATTACCAAAACCGAAGTAGATATTGACTAGAACTGACTATTTCACACAAAAATATAATAGTAACTAATAACTATTTAATTAAAAATAATACTTTTTAATGATCTATGTGTGTGTATACCGTATATATATATATATATAAAATTATTAATACAAACATTTTTGTTTTTAGATTCTAAGCGGAGCAACGAATGTATTGGTTGTAAAGATGTGTTTTTTTTTTGTGTTTTATACAGCAAAAATGCATTAATCTCCAATTGTGTTTCAATTGGAAGTTTCTGGTTGTTAATTTGATTTAGTTTGTTATAAGGTCTTGTTTCTCGTGTCCAATTGATGTAAATGATACGAAATATGTAGTGATGAAATAGTAAAAATGAAAATTGATCTGTGTAATATAATTTTTTCGAATGTCACATTAATATTGTTTATTTACTGTTATTTGGTATTTTTAAAAATTACATCTAATACTTTTACAGAACTATACAAAATGATGTATGTGTCTCTTAGGTCATCCGATTTTATGCCGCATGACTACTATTTTTGAATATATAAATATATTAAAAATGCTGCTTATGTTACCATTACCATCGATCATCCAGAACTAAAAAATCGGGGTAGTCAATTACAACGGATATGCTGGAGTAAGTATCTAGGTTGAATTTGACTATCGATTATTATAGATGTGTTTGTACTACTAAGGGATGCAACTTAATCTGACACCTTATATAAGTTATAAGTACCAGAATTGTATTTATTATAATCTTATTATATTTAATGTATCAATTTATATGGTTATATCATATTGATCTACAATTCTAAACCTACTTAGATCTAAATTTATAACCGGATGAATTATATTGGATAATCCCGTAGTATATTGTTTACTTAAATACTATATTTTATATAATGGTAGAGTGCTTTATATTTATGTACCTATACATGCATTTTAAATACTAACCTGCGCAAGTTGTTTTCCTTTAGTTCTAAGTACGTCATAGCTTTGTAGTTTTTGCTTTCTGGCAGCGCTCTCGCTTTCCAGCCTCTCTCTATCTGCCATTAAGTCTTCGGCTTTTTTTCGTCGATCTTCCGCGGTTACTACCACAGCTTTATTTTTTAACCGCTTGAATGTGCTTCTGTCAATTACCCGACGGTCAGGTATAGACATAAATTGTTGTTTTCCCATCTTCTCCAATTTACACATTTGTGAATCTTGCAGCTTATAGTCGTTATCAAATTGGGCTTCAAGATTTTTATCAGATACAAAATTTACCGGTTGCTTGAACTCAATATTGCGTTCTGAAAGAATTGAAAGACTAGACGTCGATGACGGTGCTGTGTGATGTCTGTCCGCATGAATGTTTTTAACTGAAATCATGTCGCAACCAATTTGTTTTTGAATTGCCTATTTACGTAATTGTATTTATTTTTATTAGTTCAGATTTAAAAAATTAGCATTTATTTTTAATCTTACGATAGCTATTTTAACATTTAAAAACGCATAGTAAATATTTTGTTGTGTTATTATTCATAATATAATGAGTACGAATATTATCTTGTTTGAAGACTGGCTTAATATAACTATTCCAATGTATAAGTTTGTTTACTCGATCGCTAGGGTTGTTTCCTGAGAAACGCCAATTTTCAAGTTTACTGAACAAACACAGCACGTAGCATATTCGAAGAAAGGTTTCGATTATCATTATATGTCCACTAATAATAATAGTAATTATAAGGCAATAATTACCTTAAAACCTAAAAGTAGGTACCTACATCCCCATTATTCCAGGACATATTATAAGTTAATGTACCTATTTTAATAAATTTATATAATACATTTAAAAAAAAAATCAATTATAATAATGTATCAACAAAATATAAATAAAAAAAAGATTTTAATCAGTAAATATTTAGTATAGATTGTTTGCCGTCCATATTATGCTTTGTCAATTCTTTGTTAGAAGTCCGTAGTTACGGGTTTTTTAGGTGTTCAGATTCCTGGGATAACAATTAATCCTCCATAGTTAATGTGTTCAAATGTAGTCGTTTATGTTAAATACAATAAATTAATTTTTTTGTATTAGATATAATGTGACTTGACTTATTATGTCAAATATACATAATATGGTGTATTTAATATTATTAAAAACGACTATTAAAAATAGTTTGAAATTTAAAGATGAAATGTTTGATATTTTTTTCTTGTTATATGTATATTTTTACTGAATATAATCCTTTGAAATTATTTTTTCAAACATTAGATAAATGTAAAAATGTAATAATAGATAAACATTTTTATTTTTCACTAGATAGTTTATAACAATTCTATTATTGTGATGTATTTTCTGATTTTCTTATCGATTAATCAGGTAAAATCAATATTAAATATTAATTCTTTCGGTTTTTATTACCAAACGGATTTCCACACTACAAAGTTTACCTGACACATAAATCTTATTTCATTTAAAAATTATTTTTCTATTCTCACTTATAATAACTTATAAAATTAGATGTATGTACAAATCCAACCTATAAAGTTAATAGCATTTTTAAACCCTAATTGATTTACTTTCATAATTATTCAAGTTTTTTTTTTAATGTGTGCTATAGTTTTCCATGTAATTAATAATCAAAATAAAACACCATACCTATCAATAAAAACAATATAGTAGTTATATATTTGGTTCGGAACATAAAATTTGGCCAAAAATATAAAAATTTACCATTATTTTTATATTGGGCATACACTTTTTTTTTATTGCCTATTGCAAACTATAAATAATTAAATAATAAAAAGTAACAAGTAATAACTTGGTAATATAAATTGTGATTTTCGAAAAATATAATTTTTCATATAATATATTTCCATTTGAATAGAAAAATAGGGTTTTTTGTTCTTATATAATATATTTTATATGTATTGAAAAATATATGTAGGCGTATTTATGATAGCATAATATGTGGGTTCTAGTGTACAGGAAATTATATTTAGTTTGATTGCATTTAAGTTGTTAATCTATTTATAACCTTTGTAAATATTTAAATATCCCTATTATTTAAAACGAATACTCTGTAAGTATTATATTTTAACTTGAAATATTTATTTAAATTATGAAGACCATAATCACATTTTTATATATTAGTTATCAAGTATCTTATATCAAAGGAAACTACGTATAGTTTAACTTAATACAATATTAATTTTGTTTTTTTAAAGAGACTAGAGAGTGGATTATTAACATTTTAAATTAGTAATATATACATCAAACTTTTGAATAAACTTTAGTTATACACTTATAAATTCCTAATATACATTATTTTTAATTTCAATAGACCTGTGCCTTATAGTATAAGAATTGTAGTATTTGTTATTTTCAGGAAATAGAAAATGCCTGGTCTTGTGGAATCTATATTTAAAAACAATTTGTACTCTACTCAAAAATGTGCTTAATATTATTTGCGCTTTAATAATTTTAAAGAAAGTTAAAAAAAATGTTAGTTATTAAGTACTAATTGATTAGGTTTTCTTTGAAAATGTTTTTGTTATTTGTACGAGTGAAATGAAAATACCCGTAGGAATTTATTGTTCACTAAAATATTACGTTTCTTTCATTATTCCCTTCTTTCATTCTCTATTCTTTTTTTGTTTTGTTTTTACAGTTTCACTCAATCCAGATGGAAATGTTGCCCTATTTTATGAATGTACATTGTACATGTAATGTTCACATAATTGTTTCATGCACATGGTACTGTGAACAATATTCCTTACGATTCCGTTTTTCATCATTTAATGGTCTTTATTAAACAAAAAAAATAAAAATCTTAAAAAAAAATTGTAATGTTTTTACCAACTATGTATTAAAGCTGTTTTTTATGTATTAAAAATAAAATATTAATCAAAACAATTTTATTATATTATACCTAACAAAAATTATTTGTAAGTTTAAATTTTAAAAATAAAAGTTGACCTACCAAAGTATATGTTATAGAATTATTAAGATTTGTCAATAGGTTGTGTGTGATGTATAAATATATTATAAATGATTTGTACGATTTTATAAAAATTTAAAAAAAAAGTTTTTAATATATGTATATATATGAGATATTGTTTGGTAATTATAAGACTACTTACAGTTTATACTCATCATACTTTTTTTGTGTTTTATAATCGTTGTATGAGGAGGGACTGTTTTCATATTACCTAATTTCATGCAATATCGTTAATTGATAAATCAATTACAACTTTAAGATGTCCGTCCTGCGCAAGAACATGCAAAAATTTTTGTACTAATACTTTTTAATTATTATCTTGGGTTGACTTTGATCTTCTTCTCCGCTACTGAATACTTACCTATATTTATATATTCAACAGTACGCTATGTTTTCCTAATCCATTTGGTTTAAAATATTTGTAACGCTTCAACAGATATTATATTTGAACCTTTTTAACACTATTTTTTGATTTTAAATTTAGTTACTTCAATCTTATACAAATTATATTTGATTTCTTATGTATGTTTTAAATTCTAATGCGTATGTGCTTTTTTGTTCAGCAATTTAAATTATTTTTTATGCATTTAATACTTTACACGATTACACGGAATTTGCGTTAAATGCAACAGTTCGTGTCGGCTTACTTATCGTCATAAGGCGCCAAAAGTTTTTCTCACCCCAGTGAACCGTTGTTAAGCCCATTAAATAGGTATAGTCGTGTTCGGTCGACCGTCAACTATAAGCTTTCCTATGCCTTTATATTTTGCCCTGTTCTGTATCAAGTCGTTAACCTTTGTTTTGTGTAGTATGCTGGAATGCTGATTGTACCAATCCTTATAGGTACTTCAAAATGTATACCTAATATAAAGTTATAGGTAATTATATTTATAATTATTTTAATATTAATAATTTCAAAATATCGAATATATTTTAAAATTCAAATTTGTCTTGAATTTGTATAATTTTAGTACACAGAGCAGAAGTAAATATTAAATAAATCATACTAAATATTATAATCATATATACTTTTTAGTATATTTTATCATATTGGAAAATATTCTTGAATATCCAACCTTAATGTCAAAATATAATATAATAATATACAATTAGAGTGTAATTTATACAATAATTTTAAAACGTCGCTTGCTCTTCATTTCATATTATAGTTTATTGGCTATTATCGTGTCAATATGTACGCGTTATATTATTTAGCATTTACAGAAAATATTAAATTTATACCTATATTATAATAAATAAATGTATATAAAAAAAACTAACTACTATAAGATGCAGCAGGGTATACTTTATAGTAGCGCTATAAGGTAAGATATATGTTTTAATGTTGTATAAATGAAAAATCGTAATAAATAAAGAAGTAAGGCAATATTATATGTTCACATTCATTTATTATTATATTTGGTTGTCCTTAAAATCAACTACGGGTTTTAAGAGCAATTGCAGAAAAATTATTTATTTAAACGCCAATAAAATAAGTTTTGATCACCTATTTTTATTTTTATTATTAATTTTGTTTTGATAAATAAGAACAATTACTTATAGTGAATCGTTAATATTGTGAAATTAAACGAGAAATATACTCTACTGTAAAAGCTAAATTACAGTGGAAATTATTTTATAATTACATTACAGTATAACCTTATATGTGTATAATGTACCTATATATACACATACACACACACACAAATTGTGCTTTAGACAATTTTATAAAACTGTTAAAACTTCTGTGTAGAAGTACTGTAATCTACTAAGCATTTTATTAATTAATTTTAATTATACCATTTTACGGAGTCTTAAATTTATTAGAAAAATTATATCGCAGTATATATAGACATATATATTTATTATTTATGAAGTCTTTATTAATAAACACTTTTGATATTATTTATTCGAAGAGTTAACAGCAATTATTTGAATACATTTTTTTCGGTTTGGAATAAAGTAATACTGTAATAATAGTCAGTAGCTATATGGTAAATTATACCTATTTTACATAATTACACCGTCACTTACCAAAATAGTGATGAACAATAATTATTATTAAATTCAACAATGAAGTATTTTTTTTGTCGAAGATGAAACAGTTAGAAGTTATAGATTCATTTTACAAAGGACCTATATCGTATTATAATTGATCTCAAACAAATACGATCAGGCGGTCAAGTTTTGATTCATTTATATGATATACCGCAGACAAGAAGAAAAAAAATAAAAACGATAAAATAAAACAAAATTGATTACAAAAAACGTACAGAAAAACAGAAGTTGCTGCAGTGTGGGTGGTTACGAACTATAACTCGTGTGTAGGTGTCTGATATGTATACAACACAATATAATATTAGAGTGAAAATCTCAAGGATGGCGTGTATACAGTGTACATATTTACGTGGAAAGGGATGAACCCAGGGTTGGAAAAACGTTTATAATTTAAACTTTTTTGAAGATGGTTATTTTACATGTTTAAAACGTGTATTTTGTTTTAAATGATTTTGGTTGAACATTTTGATAATAAACGTTGAACACTGTATTTCGTTTTAACTAAGAACTTTTTAGATCTTAATTTTTTAATAATCAGCATTAATTCATTGGGATGTTCGGCAAATATACTTAACTTGCTTGCTGACGATGTAGAAGTCCCTGGTGTTAAAAACCATAATAATTATATTATTAAAACAATATTTATATATTTTAAAAATAGTAATTTTTTTTGTAGCCTGGTATAAATTAGAAAGTTGAAAAACATTCCATTTTTTTTATGCCATCATTTTTAAACCACTGCAATTGTTGATTTCAAAAAAAAAAAAAAAATCCCGCAGAGTAGAAAAAATCTATAGATTATTTTAATTTGGAATTTACTAAAAATATTTTTTTAAACACACAATTTTTATTGACGTTTAAAACACGTCTAAAACAAAACTAATATTTTTTTTTATGTTTTAAACGTGTTTTAGACATAACAACCCTGGGTGTACCGCGTTTCGGCGTGGTAGTATAGCAGTGGTCCGCGGAGCACGATCGGCGGTTGATCACGTGCGAGTACGCCGTCGGCGGCGGCGGCGGCGACCGACGGGGTTGACTCAGTGTTGCTCGGGAGGATAATGTTGCGGCGGTGTACACTACTACTACAACTACCACAAGTATACTACTACTACAACAAATACTACGACTAGACGGGACTCCGTGACGATCTCCATCGCGACCATGACGCTCGTCTTTGCCATCCTCGTCGCGTTCGTCTCCGTCGTCGGCTGTCACACGTGTAAGTATACACTATAATACTTCTAATTTTGAGCGTGTGTGGTACAATAATTATTATTTATATATTATTGTTTACGTGCAGTGTACGGTAATGTTTTATTTGAGTGCTCACAGTATTGACTGTTGACGGGACAATATTTATTCTAAAATATTTTGTAGATTCAAACAAAATATGTCTTATGAGTTTTAACATAACGAAAATGTTTAATACGTATAATAAACGACTAAAACCCTAGACGCGTATACGAATTAATTTAATTTTTTATTTAAAATATTGTTGAAATGTGTAAACATCGTACTGTGAATAGATTATTTTAATTACCAGAGGTTTTAGTGTTTTTATATTTATAGTATATAATGCCGATTGACTGCTTAATATATTATAATATCAATTTTTTAAATATTTTATTTGACATAAATTATTCAGGTTTGTAGACTGCTGTAAAAAAATAATTGTTATACTTGGGGTAGATCCAACTCATATAATTTGAGAAATTCTCCACGTTATAAATATGTTTTAATTTCGTTAAAGATGTGATTTTATGTATTAATATCATTTATATTGACTTAAGTTTTGTTTTAATTATTTCACAAACTATAGATTACATAAAAAATTGATGAAACGATTATCAATGAAATATGATTGAATTATTTTTTACGAATATAATATCGTGTTCCTTTACGTACTCCTATTTTTCATTTAAATTGCTTAAAATATTATTATCTGAAATAATTAAAGCTAATTTATATACATTTGTCATTAAATTATACAATAATTATTATATCGTTTTAAGTAGTGATTGCAAAAAATAAAATAAAAAATGAATTAATATATTATTTATAAGTAATTTGTTTTTATTTAATCTAACATATTTTATAGTAAATGTATGTAATTTATAATAAATCAAGAAGAATTAAATTATATATACAATTTAAATTGTATAAGATCTGGAAAAAACTATAATATTATAATGTAACTGGATACATACGTGAATTCCACACAAATGTATTAATTTAGAGATAAAAAAAATAATTCTCTTTTATTTTTAGAACCATATTATTATCTTATTGTAAGATATTTTAATATTAAAACATTTAAAATGTTCAAACGGAATAGTCTTCAATTTTTACATTTCAAAACATCGTATTTTTAAAACAACACAATTTAATTGGATTATGTATGAATATAAAATAAATATAAGTACCTTACTTCCAGATTGCAGAAGATTGTTTTTTCACTATAATTTGTTAAAAAATAAATTATTTCAATTGTTTACTTCTTATTTAAAATGTTTATCATTACATTTAATTATGAACGAATAATTTTAAATAGTTTAGTGGGAATTCTTGAAAAAAAAAAATGAATTTTTGTATAAAGCAAAAAAAGTATTTTTGAAATAAATTGTAGAGAATATGTATGCGTTTGAAGATATAATTAAGAAAAATCAAAATATAAGAATTTCATTCGGTCATACGTTACACGTATTGCATTTTAAACATTTATTTCGTTTTACTATCTTAAACATTATAACATGTATAACTTATAACTTAGTATCTGATATTTAGTGAAGTGTTAATAATATTATTTTAGTGTATAAATAATATAAAATCGTGAAATTTTAAAAAGTAATGTAAAAAGGTTTAGTTTAAATAAGAAATATTTGTATACATAATTGGAAGGACACGAATTTATGCTTTTACTCATCATATATTTAATTTCCTTAAATTATTTAATGATAAATATTAATTATTATTATAGTAGTGTCTTCAAATATATATAGTTTACTGTTTATACTGCTTGTTATAATTATGGTTATTGGATTATTGTAATCAATCGTGTATATTTATCGAAGAGTGTAAGCACGAAGCCGTATTACGTTTGTATATTTTAATTTCGTTAAATATTATCAGTTGGTTTATGTCATCCGTTAATATGGACACGAATTTTAAAGTACAAAATTATATTAAGCGGTGACCATAGTATTTTAAATTGCTTATTTTTATTAAATACAATTATAGGTACTCATATAATATGTAACATAGGAAATTATTATTACTTAGTGTTTTATAAAAGAAAAAACAGTCTCTTTCCCTTCACTATTATAATTATTAATTAATCAATATGAATTCCCAGATAAAGATAAAATATTAACTGTTGTGTCTAGGTTGTTCTTAAAAATCTTGCTTTGATTTGTGTGATATATTATTTGAAATTCAGTATTTATTAAAGTATACAATTTTAATTGGAAAATGTAGTCAATATATCACTCGTTCGTTAATTCATGTAGAAAGCAGATATTTTAAGCTTGTGAGAAAGCTTTTTTTTATTGTACCCAAAATTGTTTTAAGGTTTTATATATGTTCAGTATAACATGTACAAATCTGTTCCAAAAGATTTTTTTTGTGTGTATGTTACGTAAGGGTTTCGAAAATCGTGTGTGAATTTGACACTATCGTTTTAAATTGTTTGGACTGAAACCAACGAACGATTTACTGTTTATTTTATTGGTTTTGAAAAATAGACAGAGAAAAAGATATAGGGCACAATGCCAGTCCTAACCTAACACCTAACCTTACTAACTATAGTAGGACACTAATGGTCCTTTTTAGACCCTTTTTTATTTGTCATCTTCTCGCTTGAATATTGAAAATTATATTATTATTAACGACGATTAAAGAATAAATTTAATTCGACGTATAATGTATCATAAACAGGTATCTATATCGCTGTAAGTAGTACAATCAGTAGTATATGCTTATAAGTTATAGTAATATAGTACGTACAGTGCAATGTTAGGATATTTTTGTTTATAGACATTCTTTTCAAAAATAAAAATAAGTCGCAGAGAAATAGTTTTTACTGCAAACGTTTGTACTTTAATAATAATATTGTAATGAATTTTGAATGTCATAGTTTTATGACTTATATTTAATGTATTTTATTGTTCTGGTTTTTATAAATATTTCTGAAACATCATTAATAAATATCACGATAAACGGTGACTGATTACATACGTTTATAGGTATACGTATTGTTTTGCTAGTAAATTGTTTAGATACAGAATTATTTATTTTTGTTTACACTGCTACACTAGTCACTACATAATATAAGTGATGACCATCATCAGCAATAAACACGAAGTACAAATGGGGTTTTTATTGTTCACAGATATAACTGTTCATGAAATTTTCCGAAATACTTATTGAATAGTAGTGATGGTCTTGTTAGGGAATATTTTACTTGTATATTACTCGAAGTATAGTACTGTTGAAAAAAATAGCGAGGTGCCATGGTGACGTATATTTTTCTTTTGACATAATAGGTATTGATACCATTGAATACGCGTTATAAATTTATAATATTATATTACTTTCATTCTATAAACACGTTGTTTTACCTCAACTATAGTATATCTTCTATGCTTTACCAATAATCATTATTGGACTATTTGGACTGTAAACATTATAATAATTTAATTCTTATATTATTTCATATAACCGTATAAAAAATTTGCATTCAAATAATTTTAGTAAAAAAAATGATCAATTTTGATCGTTAAAGAACTTTCCCTAAACAGCAATATATCATAATTATTGTAGGTACTTTATTTGCATAAGAGAAAAACCTTACAGAATTAATTAAATTAAAAACCCTGTTCTCAATAAACATTATTTTATTTTTAAATTAATCAGTAGTCAGTAGGTTATATTATTACTTATATGATTACCATTTTTTTTCTATATTTTAGTATAACATTAATCATTATAATTGTTATAACTTTGATACAAAAAAAAAATTATTCAATTAAAGTTATTCTTATTAACTTGTTAGGTATGGTTTAAAAATATAATTTATTATAGTTCAAAGACATCCTTTATTTCTACTTATATATTTTTAATATTTTAATTATATTATAAATACACTAGACGCCTGCATATAATTGGGTATTACGTAAATTCATTTAAAAAATTACTGTAAATTATTATTTAAGTGATGAGTAGATACTGATGACATTAATTTAGCATTATATTTAAATTTTGTAAGTTGGTTACCGATTTTATTTATTTTTAATCAGTGTGAAAATTGGAAAAAATAAAAAAATAAATAACCGTGATTTTATTATAAAGTTTTGTGTAGTTATATAAAAATGAATAATTATTAAATAAGTATATTTTGTAAAATACTAATATTTAACAGATAATAATTTAAAATACTTTATCGTATACTAGTATATTGTTGATGAAACTGTACATGGTTAAGTTAATGTTATTTTCAAATAATATTTTTAATTGTTCAAACAGAAAGCTAAAAAAAAATATATATAGTATATTTTATCTAACTGTTGAAAAAGTATGTATGTTGATAACAAAACAAAAGACTCGTCAAAACGTATTCATTTTATGTCCCTGTTCATTCGGTTATCATATTTTATTTCTCTTGCTCGTTTAACCAAGGGTATATGGAACAATACATCACAATTTATTTATTTTTTACAAGCTTGTTCATCAGTTTACACACATCAACATTTTTCTATCTGGATGTATATTGTATTTGTAATCGGTTTCTTTGTGTTCATTGGTGCTAGTGATTGTTCACTGATTTTTATATACGTATATATAAATTTCACGAGTACCATACAATTTTGTAAAATGTATAATAGTTAGATTTAGAGAAATTTACAAAAACTAATAAATATAATTTCAAAGATTGAAATAAAAATTTAACTGCACAATACGTCAATATAATACACACATAATATAATATTAAAATATAAATTAAAATGTCATTATATAGAAAATATATAGGACTATAAGATGGTGCGACTTGGGTATTTTTGTCTTGGCTAAAGAAATAATTTTAATTGTTGTAGTATAAAATATTTGAACAATGAAAACTATTCTTATAAGTTTACCATTGTGTAAAATGGCTGTTATGGTTTTTCTTTTATTGAAGTAATGCACCAACATGTTGGTTTTATAATAAGTGATTATACCATATATTGTAATTTCACTATATTACGTTGAATTTAGACTTGCCATCGAATGAAATGGCCAAAAGATCGTACCAAAGCTATACACCGTACAACGGCACAACGATGCAATATTATGTGGACGACGACGTTGACGACATTGAAGATGAAGACGCGGAGGAAGACGATGTAAAAGTTGATGACGATGATCGAGCCTACAAAAATCCAAGAAAGCTACCATCATCCGAATGTCCCAGAAACGAAGAGCAAGCTGCATTCATGGTATTATTTATTTCATATACATTGTAAAGCAGTATTTTTTATTAAGATACATTTAAAATATAGTTAACTTAATTTATTGTAAGGATATAATAGGGAGCTAATATTAAGTTGGTTAGATTTTTATGGCACTTCACATATGACTGCGAACAAGCGTCAGAAATTGTGTTGTGACATAGTAAAAACTTAAAAATAAGTATAGTTAACAATATGCTTATGCATTTTTAAATATTATTAATTTTTATACAAACGTTTAGAAATCGGTAAAATTAATTTTGATATTTTATGAAATTATTGAGAGCTTATAATGTAAATTATAACTAATATTGTGAACTTCCTAAAATATTCGATATACTTTACGAATCTAATTATACTTATTCAAAGAAAAAAAATAAGAATTGCTGAATTTGTCTGTAACAGCGTATTTTAAAAGAGGTCCATGTTTGATAAATAAACTATTTTTTTTTAATTTTAATATAATATGGTTATGAGTATATTTTATTTTGTTTGAACTTTATAAACAATATAGGTATACAAACAACAATAAATTAAATAACTCACGTTTTAGTTAAATGTCGAATTGCATAAAAACAATTAATCGCGTATATTTTGTTTCCTATAAACTTTATTTAAAATGTATTTGAATTAGTATTACAACAATTTTAGTTTATTTCAAAATCGAATTTTTTTTTTCTTTAATGCAAGGTGTTTTTGTGTAATACTTTTAAATTCTACTTGTAGACTCTACTACTCAATTGATACTTTGATGAGTCGTAGAAATTTAATTTGTAAAAAATAAATCATTTTATTGAATTTAAATTATTATCATATTTATTACTATCGTTTCAATTTTTAGAGTTTATTTTAATGATACCAGATCGTATCAATACTCAATACAAAGATTATTGATTTTTAACTTTAACATATCAACATGAACAACATCTAACAAGAATTATATTTTTTTTATTAATAATTTGTAAAAAAGATATGTTGATGAATCTTTTTAACGTTCGTGTGAATTTAATATATCAGTTTATAGTTAAATACATTTATTTAGAAAATTATTGATTAAGAACTTTTATATTAATAGATATAAATTACGTTAAATCTTTCATGATTGTATAGTGTTTATTAAATGTATTATAAAACAAAAAACACACAGATAACAGTATTCTATAGATACATTGATATTGTTATTATTTTAAAATAAAATTTGCAATTCAAAATTAAATCATAAATATATAAACTTATTTCCTGATCTGAATTTTAAATTTTCATTTTATATTGTTTTAAGTACTTAAGATTTCACAAAGGGTTTCTATTATAGATTTACATTTATATTTTATAAAGCTCACTAGAAAAATCATGTTTAATATAAATGAACATTTTATTTATTATTCCTGTTTATGCAAAGTATTAAAACCTTACGGAAGAAACCAAATTGTAATTTTAAAGATTTTGATTTATTTTATTTTACCTACCTAATATTGTTAACCTAATTTAACTTTTTTAAATGTTTATTTAATTTTTATTATGGTTCTTATGATGCAATAGATAATAGTCATTAGAAAATAATAAGCTATAACTAACATTTGAAGTAATTTATTATTATAATTTTATTAATAAATATATAATTGAATATTTATAAAAAGTAGTTTTTAACCTATAAAAATAAAAATAACTTATACTTAAATATTTTTTAACATAAACTCTGAAGTAGTTTAGCGCATTAATTGTATTGGAGTATTTATTATTTTTTAAACATTCATTTAGTACTGAAAATGTTATGGTTTATTCAACATCTAATTGTAAAATATAACAGTATAATTTTGAGTTGCATAAACAATCACTAAGCATTTATTGAATCAATAGCGAGAGCTAATGGTCCCTTAAAAACGATATAGAATTGGTCCATTAAGTGTTAGTGAATCATTAAAGTAATCAATTTTTTATGCTACTTGGCATAATACGTTTATTATCAAGGAAATTTAAATCCATTTACTTTTTTCATCAGACAAATCTATTTATTTAAATATAATTTTTTTCCGAAACAATTTTTTTTTTTGCAGGGACAATCATGTTTACGAAAATGTTCGTCTGACGAAGATTGTAAAAGCAAGAAAAAGCATTGTCTTTGTGATGGGCTTTGTGGAATGTCATGTGTAAAACCAGGTGAATTTTTATTATTATATCAAATTAAATAAACATAATTTATGAACTTTATAGAATTGTGAAAAAAAATTCCTGTAACAATATTCCCGGGAAAAAATCTTCTAAATAAAAAGTATCAATTTATATACTTGATTAATGATAATTAAGACCTAGATTTAAATTTCCCTAAAAGCTATCTAATAATGCTTTAAAAATAACCAAAAATGCCAATGCAATTCAATAATGAACATAAATATAAGAATATTCAATATAATAATGTTCGGTGAGGTCCATTATCTTCTTAAAGAATAAAAAAAAAGTATTATCCTTAAAAGAGAATATTTTTTTGATAAATACACTAACAACTGGAAAACAATGGTTTAATTTTTAGCATTTTTAACACTATCTTAACTAAATTAATAATAATACAAAAACAAAACACTGAACTTAGTCACATATAATATTTAATTAAATTTAACGTGCTCGTTGAATTATTTCTATAATTTTTATACTGGGGATTTTTTCCTAGTATTGGGATTTATTTACCAGGGATTTTTTTCCCGTGGAAATTTTTTCAAATTACTTATTTTTTTGACTTTAAATTTTAAGTAATTTAACCTTTGAAAAATCACTTACTTATATACTTATTTATAAAATACAAAACCTAATAAAATTGATAAATATAAGATGCAAGTTATCTAAAGTACATCAATACCTATTGCGAATTTTTAAAATAAAATAATTTAACATCACTTACATATTACTAACATATTGATGATAAATTTTAGTTAAAATAATTAAGTCTATTTTAAGTACCTATGTACAATGTTTCGCTAATTATCATCAAACAATGTTGGTTCTATTGAGACCGAGACGTAACGAAAGTAATAAGTATTACCAAGTTTGAGATGTTCAGAGAGTATTCATGGTATTTTAAGTACTATATACTTACTAAAGATATTATACACCCATTATTATACAGTTCTGTATTTGAATTAATTATCCTGGATCACTGAACCAAGTAGAAATTTTAAAATATAGCTTTATCCCAGAATTTGAATTAAAAGTTTGATTATAATATTATTTTATTTAAATAATAACAATAAAACAATACATTGTGCAAATTAATAGCAACTTAATGTTATAATTATAATTAAAGTTTTATTTGATATTATAAAAGATTATTTAGAACTAAAATATAAGATTTCATTAAATTATAGGTTTTATTAAAAATACAACTGTACCTACGCTAATACAGTACTAAACAGATTTTTAAATTAAATGCATTAATTTTCATAGAAATATAAAGTTTTTCTAATGATTAAAAATCTAAAAGTTAATTAAATTAATTTAAATTTAACTCCAGAGGGAACTTAAATTTATTATCTCCAGTTTTTTTTTGTTTTACTATTTTTAAAAATCGAACATAAAAAGGATAGTTTTCAATCCATTCTCCTTGAAAAGGTAGCCATTTTCTTTTTGTTTTCTAGAAACTAAACTCTAAAGAGAGGGTTTTCTGGTGAAAACTATAGTCCATTATACATCAAAGTAGATAATATAATTTGGTCCCATCGTGTAGATTTTGCAATGTGGTAAGAAATGGGTATTTTGTGTAGCACAATGGGCTTAAAAACGAAGAGAAAGTTGGTGTGAAAAGTTTCAGTCGTCAAAAAACAGAAAACAAGCTACAAAAGGTTTGTGTGGATTTGTGAATTTCAAGCTAGATTTATAAAAATGAAAAAAAAAAAGACGAATGAAAATTTTGCCCAAGGGAAACTTTTGCTTTAAGGTTTTTATTACGCTAGCGTAACTGTACTCGATCAGTACTCGCATAGACTTTATGTTCATCTTGGGTTTTTCATCTTCAAGGGAAAATTGCAATGGTTGTTTCTGTTATAAAATTTTGCTTCTGGTGAATTTTCAATTTACAAATACAAACTCTCTTTGCGATAGGTACTATACTCAGAAATTCGAGTTGCATCATCGATCGTCCTAGACAATTTTATTAACTAATATGTATATGTATATATGAATAAAATATGATATAAAAGTATTATAACGTAATATTAATCGCTGTAAAACTTCGAATACCTAAAAAAGGAGTCAATTGATTTTATAAAAGTTTCAAAAGTTAACTGAGGAGAATAATTTTTTTTTTTTGAAATTTATAATTATAATTTAGATTTAATTTAATTTAAATATAAATAAATAAAAACAAAGAAATAATCTAAGTGTTTATTTTATATTTCAACTAAAATTGCATTCAATTAAATGTTGTATAGCTCAGTAATTATCACATCATATTTAATGCAAGTGTTCTAAGTTATCTGTGCTCAGAATATATATATATATATATTTTAATATTTAAGTGAAGTTTTTGTTTAAATTTGATTGTATTATTAATAGTTGTTTATTTAACACTTATGAAAATATTTGTATTGATCTTGAAACACAATAACATTGGTCATTCATTAATATTTTTATTGTACTTATTTTAATTATTTACATTTGAATATTTTAACAAAATTAGCTATTCAAAAGTACCTTTGCGATTTAAATCGAATGCTTTATTAACTATGTTTTTGATTTAAATAAATTAAAATTTTAAACAATCTATCTTGACAAATTAAAAACAATGAAATTTAACGACCGACATAATTTGAGAGTGTTTTTGTATAAGCTATAATAATAAATTATTTCAATTGCGTTATCATAACAGGTCCCAGACACGTCCGCTAAAGAGGTTTTTGAATTTCGACACATTAAGCCGATTGCATATTTCGGTAGACATACGTTGTAACATCTGTTGACAGGATAACGTCCGTCAAATTATAATAATTATTGTGGTATCGCGACATCGTGATGTTTACTTTTATTTTATACTCGACAGTACTAACATATTTATCTCTCGCCCAACAAATATTTTTAAATAAATTAAGAATTTTAGAATTCAGATTAATGTATTTTAAAACATTTGAACGAATATCTGACATTGCACTACTTTTAAAATAATACATTTTTAATTTAAGAATTAATGCATTTTTTATTATTTAGTAGACCATAAAAGTATTAAAAACTAATAATATAACAAAATTATACTAATAAAATAGGTTATAATATAATGGTAAGATAGAGAAGATATGTAAATTTATATATATAAAACAAGTGGTACAATGTAAAAATTATAAAAATACGTATTATCATGAAATATTGAAATCTTATGAATAAAATAGTTTATCCTGAGTTTTGGTCAAGGATCTAAAAATTTTGTGCAACAATTGTTCTATTTAAGAAATTAATTTAACTTAAGCATTCATAAAATTGACAAAAAATTAATTTTTACTGCTACTTAATAGGAAATTAATTTCTAGATTTTTACTTAACATAGTAATTTGGTATAAGTACCAAATAATCATATTATATATTACAATATGTTTCTTAAAATTAATTAAAATTATTATTAATATAATATGAAGTAATATTACAGGGATTACAATTGGAAACCTTTATAACTAATGATTAGATATTTATACTTATATTGCTATTTAAAAAAAATACATAAATAATAAATACTTGTTTATCGTTCAACTATAAATAGAAGATAATATATATATATACACGTTAAATGTCAAATAAATAAGTAGAAAATAATTTTATATTATTTTAGTTATTTATAATAAATATGATGGATTACATTTATAAAATTTAAGCTTTAAATCTTTAATAGGATTATGTGTACTCTGTATGTCAACTTATACATTAAATAATATATGGCTTATTATTAATCAGTATATTTATAATGTCACTGTTATTTTGAATATCTGAAAGTTTTCAAAATCTAAAAGTTAATTATCGATGTAACTTTTATATTCAAGTTCTCGAATGTGTTATGTAGACCGTATACTATTGAAGCTTCCATGAATTGTTTTATAACTAAGAAAATTAACTTATTTTATTGCGTCCAGTTGTTCTAAAATTATTCATTATTAGTAGTCCGATTTTAGTATTTCTTTTATCTTGTTATAACTTTTCATTATCTATCTTGCTAAGGTCCTGTGGTTTTGAATTGTATTAAGTATGTATATGTAATCATATAACCAAAAAATATACATTTTTAAATAAAAGTGTAAGGTGTAACAGATTTTAATAGGTGACATGTATTTTTTTGTCTTTATTGAAAGCAATTTTCGGTGACCTACTAAGAAATTACAGTGTCATTGTTTTATTTGTGTAAACAACTATTAATATCACTGATAGGTTAATAAGTACCTAGTCATTGATTAATTTTAAATTTCAGTAGTTAAATATTTTTGTTTATTATTTTGTTTGTAGACTATCTGTAGTTGTATATGTTTAATTTTATATTTATAACAACCCGTACTCATTTTAGAAACTTTCAGCTTTCAGCACCGTGACTATTGAATTTTCATAAGAGATTATTTTAGATAATTTATAAAATAATATTGTAGCCGTAGTAATTAAAGCTTTTGTTTTTAATGTTTCCGCACTTATTTTGTCTGATACGATTGCAAAATAATTGTATTTAATCTGATTATTTAGTAAAATTGTAATTATTATTATTATTATTTTGTTAATGAACAGTATTTGAAGAATAACATTATTCAAGTAGAAAATATTTATAGCTTTTATGTCACAGTTTTTGTTTAAACTATATTACCGTTCGTGATAAACCGTAAAACGTCGAGCGAAATTATCATTCAGAACAGCGAGACACCACTGGGGACGGGACAGGTACATTTTAAAAATAAACACTTGGGTCCGAGTTAGCGTAGAAATAATATGATCATTATTCAAGGGCTCTAGTAATTAAAATATGTATATTGTATAATTGGTAGAAAATTAAATCGAATCACAACTGTGGAAATCACTTCTGCTGTATAGTAGATTACGAATATACCTTGTCATTGGGCAGGTTTATTTTATATTGCTTATGTTAAAGTTGAATTCAATGATGAATTATTGCATTTGAAAAATGAATGTAAGTGAAGGCCAAAGGAGACGGCAGATCAAAATTTATTTTTAAGAATAGTTATGTTATATTAACTGTATTCATTTCTTAATAATTATGAACTAATTTTAGCCAAAAAAATCACGTTTATCTTTAAGTTAGTATTGATAAACCGTAAAACAGTGTGAATTAGTTTGTGATTTAAATGGTTTAAAATTATTATATGAAATTTTATGTACCTATATGGAATATGGAATATTTTATATTAATAATAATGGACGTAATGCGAAATGTTTCTCAAGTCTCTAGCTATGATTAATATTTTTCGAATAAATTACAGGTAGGTAAATAACTAAATTTGTATAAGAAAAAATGGTTATTTTCGACTATACAATTATTATAATTGTGAATTTCTGATACATTTTAACCGATAAAAAGTATACTTATGAATAGAACTGTGAATTTAATACACTAAAAAATGCATTTAAAATGTTAAAAAGTGTAATATAAAATAGAAAAAAATGCATTTCAAATTTCAAAAATTATAAAACAAAATGCACTTAAAATGGTTTTTAATTTAATTTTTATATTGATATTAGTATATTATATGCATAAAAATATATTTATTTAATAAAAAGTTGATTTAATTTTAATTTTGATTTATTGATTCTTTAATAATAATATATTTGCCTAAAACATTTTTTAAATTTTTTTAAAAGATTCTCAAAGATGTTAATCGATATAGTTTAATTAAAAATACTAAAACAAAAACTAAAAAGGGAAAAAATGACCTAACAAATTAAAAAGTCAAAAAATGAAAAATAAAATTTTCATAAATGGATTTGTTGTTACATAATTCAAATTATAATATATACTTACAAAACTATGTTTCACAACCACCAAAAAAAAAAAAAAAAATCCACTTTCCTACAATTTCACAGTTCTACTTATGAAGAATCTTTTAGTAAAGCGAACAATAATATTTAGTTTTGGTTATTGCAACTATTGTTTTAATTTGAGAATAAAGATATATGAATATACAACTATAAAAGTAATATTTATATAAACCGGAAATATGTGTATTTAATATTTTTTGGACATCAGAATGCATAAAATTATTGTGTAAATATGAACATAATACAAATTTGTATTTTATTAATTTCTAATTAATCACCGATCACAAATATATCTTACGCGTTATTTAAATTTCCATTGAATATTATAATAAATGTCGATACATGAACGATATAGCGTTATTTTTAACTCGGAATTCAGGTCTAAATTTAAATACAAAACAAATTGTTGTGTGGAAATATGCTTTCTTTTGGAACATCATTTGCACGATTGTGCAGGCGACAACAGCCACAGGGTCTGAAATAAACGACTTTGTGCCTGATAAATCACCCCCTTTGTCCACTGTCGAGGTCGGAGCGTGTTGTAATGGTAATTGTAATTGAATTAAAACGAATCCGACCATGGAAATACTTTTTATATTTTTCATTCAATTGTAATTTGTTGCTCGTGAAATCACATTTTAATGTGTTTCAACTTTGCACAAGATGTTTAACAGCTAAAGTTTGACATACTAACATCTATAACTCCCGTCACCCGTTATTGATTTACTATAGGACTTAATAATGTATGCATACGACATATTATTTTCGATTATTTTACGGATTTCTTTAAAATAATATTTAACTGATCACAGTCAGTATGAGACTTGGAGAGGTTTAATTATTTGCCATTGCACGTTAGAAGCTTTAGAAATATTGCCATGACCCTATGGGTATAACGCGTAAAACATTTAAACCCATTATAATAATCAATTTATTAATTTTTGGAAGCGCAATAATAACAAATTTAAAATATATAATACAAAACAGCTTACTTGTATATTTTATATAAATAGATTTTTATTTGGACAAATTGTATTTATTATATAATCATTAAGTCTAAATTATATTAGTTCACAAGTTTACTATATTAATTGTGACTTATTTTAAACTTAAAATAATTTATAAATTGTATGTTATTATTTATTACATATTTGTTGGCTATAAGCATAGGCGTAACTAGGGGGGGCTTCAGCCCCCCCCTAATTTTGGGTAAATATATGTGCATAGAAATATATAAGTACTAACTTTATTTTTGCCTAAGATATAACAAAATATAATGTTTCATATAAACGAATATCATTCAAATCAATTGTAAACGCCAATAGAAACAATAAATAATAATTAAATTAAAAAAAAATTTGCTATAAAACATTTTTAGGAATTTAGTTTCCCTTAATTTAAAGGACTAGTTACGCCTATGGCTATAAGGAAGTTTTGTTGTTAGGTTTCTGGTTATGGTCAAATTCGCATACGTTTAAGTAAGAGTTGTTTGTATTAAGCCACTTTAGAATAATGTTTACAACAACTAACTAAATCTAATAATCTATTATTACTAATTACTTATGACTTGTTACTAATAAATCAATAATCTTGTTAGATTATTAATTTAATATATTATACTTAATTTTAGACAATAAATATATTCAATATTATCTAATCAAAATAATTAAAAGATAACTCTTTACTCCATCACAGCTACTGCTTAAAGGAATTGATATCATTGTATTTCTATTATATAAATAAAATAATTAATATATATATATATATATATTAGTATAATTATTTGTTTAATTTCGAATTTTGAAAATTATGTAGTCGTATTACAATATTATTCAAACAATTTATATAATAGGTGTACACTTGTCTATGATGTTGGTTTTATATGAAATATATTTTGAGGGACATACTTTAAATGCGAGTTTACTATGATGTACATTAAATTCTTCAATATACATAATATTTGATTTTACATTCGTTCACTCTTAACAATGAAAATATGGGATAAGCTTTCTGAAGTCTTTTGTTTGTTTAGTTTCGGGAGTAGGGAATGACGATATGGATTTACCGATGGTGTATCTCTGCTGTCCCCGTGTTATCGAAACATCCGTTTTCAGGTTTAAACTAATTATTATTTGTCCCTACCCCCTCCGCCACTGGTAAGGTCGTCTGGGAACCACAACCACAACTTATCATCATCAGCGCGCATTAGTATATGGCAGCAAAACTATGATGAATTTGAAATGCATATGGTTTAATCCTTTGGCGTGTACGTCGTGGTACATATATGACTATATATTATATATAATACATACGTACGGGTATGTCATTTAATGTCACTGGTTTGTGTGTCAAATTAGGTAACTGTATTATTGATCTATAATTTAGTTTTCAGTAAATATTTTATTCGATGTTGACATTTTATCGAGGGAACAAGTTGAGAATCTTTTGCTTAGGCATACATACAGTATATAATAGCAGTAGGTATTAACCATTATAATTTATAATATTATACTGTGGCTATTATACGCGTTCGTTATTGTATAGAAGTACATAAATTTATTTTTCAAATCCTCTTTGCTATTTCTCTTTGGGTCTCTCACTCTCTCACTCTTTAAACTTCAAGTTGACCCTACTATAAAATATTGAATATATTTATATCATTATTAATGCATGGCCATTATTATTAAAACCATGATCTAATTAGTAATTTCCAACCAGACTAAATTTATTGAAGACGATCACATTTTAACATTTTAAACTTACCTAATTGGTTTATTATTATAGATATATTTAAAAAGGTTTTTAAATATAAATTTTTTCTTAGTATAAACGTTTATCACGTACTTGATTTATTTACTAATACACCCTTATAGTTATGATGTTTTCTTATTTTATGTTTAGTTCGGGATTATTTGATACCTTATTGCTCATTTTATAAGAAGACTATATTATTTCAAAAGTTTTTGATTTTCTTACATCACGTGCCACCAAAGCTTAACATAAATATAATGCCATCTTATTTTATGCGCAATGTATACATTCTACTATTCTAAAAAAAATTAAAATCTAATGCAAAATAACTAAAATACCTATTTTAATTAAAACCAAAAAAAAAGTTATAAAAATTAATTTCTAATAATTCATGATATTTAAATATAAGAAATGGTCACTCTATAGTGTATAGTCAAAATGTTTAGGTAAAAATATTATTATTACATTTACAAACTTTCTAAATATTGAGTCATAAATTTTCAAATTTATGTTAAATCATTCTAAGCTGTTGGCTGACAAAATTCATATTTATAAAAATAATTTTTTAAAAATTAAGTTTTATAAATATTTTTAATAGTTAGATAAAAGAAAACAGTTATTATTACTATTTTAAAATATTTATTTTATTGAATAGAAAAAGATTATTGTGCCTGAATTAAGTATACCTATAGCCGTATAATAGGTAATGGAAATATATAAATAGGTATATTTTGTTACTAAAAGTATAATATGTACCTAATATGCTTTAATATTTATTATTAATAAAATAATCAACATATTTTTCAAATTTTCAAAATTCTGTTTTTAACCAATATTCAATATTTATACTACATAATTATTCATATTATGGTTGTTTTATTTTTTGAATTACAATAACATAATCCAAACTAAAATTGTTAAATACCAACATACAAGTAAGAAAATTTTACATTTATTCATACGTCTTGTAATTGTATTTGTTTATACACTATTTTATGCTTAATGGAATTACTGTGAAAATATAGGAATACAATTATATTTTGAGTGAATCCGTGTATATATTTATTATGAGACTATTAAAAACCGTTAAAATAAAAAAAAAATTACATCACATGAATCCCTATTATTAATTTAGTGATCATTTTTACATATTTTTTTTATATTTTTTTCAATTGTATACTTAAATATACTAAAAGTTAAAAAAAAACTAATGGATAAGCGTCGTTAAGTTCAAATAATTTTAAGTAGAATGTAATGATGGTTTCTAGATTTTTTATAACTTGAAAAAAGTGGTTTTATAAACCTTAATTATTTTAAGTTCCATGTTACCACTCAAATAATATACTTAAATGGAATAATACTAACTGAATGTGAATATCGTCTATTAAGCTACAAAACTATTTCCATATTATGTTAACCAATAAGACGATAAAAGAACTGAAAATTAATAATTAAAAAAATAAAAAAATAATAAAAATAATCTTAGGAAATTAAATCACGATACGATAATGACTTGTTTGCCTATTTGTTGAGTTTATTACATAGAAATATCTAAATTGTATACTAATAATAAGTGTGTGAGAAGTTGATCAATGTTGACGTTATGATTAAGAACAATACTGCTCTATAGTTTAGTTCGGAGAATATATAATATTACTATTTATACTATTAAATTGATTAATGACTGTAAGACGTGTTAAACGTAAACGAATTAGTTCAACATTTTCTGTCAGTATGAACTGCAATACGCTTTCGTACCCCTCAAAGTTATTTTTGACAGTTAAATATTATCAGATAATGCGTAAATTTATCGTACTTACTTATATGGGTTCAAAAAAATATCATCTCATACCCATAAATAATATAATAAAAATAATTATAAATTTATATTATTATTAAATTAAATAAGACATATATTAATTTTAAGAAAATATAAAAAACATAGAGAATAAAAGTATTTAATAAGTACTTAAGTCTACAGTTTTTTAAGTTTTTAAATTTTTTTAAAATAAGTAGCAACATCTTAACGTTTTAACAAATATTTAATATTTAAATGTTAATCGGAATTACAAACAGTTAATGTTTAATTACATGGAATCACCTACATTTCAAAACCCGTTAGAATCAGTCATATAATATTACAAAAATATAATCGTGCAAATTTAATTAAAAACTCCAAAACGAGATAATTCCATATAATATGGACTGTGCTGTTTATTCTACCATGTCTGCAATTCAGAATATTTTATTGTACATTTGATTTTTATAGGTACTTGAATAAAATGTTAATGCCTAAAACGTATACAACCGTTAAACTGTTATAGTTAAGTTATATCATTTGATACGTAAGTTTAAGTACACTGTGGTTGTACACCTCGATATTTAATGGAGAGTCACATTGCATATTAAATTATACTTATACAATCATATGACGTATAATGTATGCATATCGCACATTTAAAAAATGTGAATACCAATATACTCCATTTAAAGTATTTTGAGTTCACCTATAAACGATAAAATATTTGACTCAATGTATAGTGTTTGTGGTGAACACAGGCATAAGGGTCCAATTATAAAGTTTAAGGTGAGACAAGAAATGGATAAACTTTATATCGAGGCCTTTAAAATTATTTTTAATGCTCTTAGACTTTTCATAAAACGTAGGTACGTAAGTTATAATTGCTTACTCGTGTGTTTTTGTTTTTTTTGAATTTAAATTATATGTTTATTAATTATAGCTTGTGGTTATATTATAATAGCTAGTAATAACAATATAAATTAAATTTTCTCTAATAGTTATAAAAATGAGTAATTAAATATACATAGGTACATATTATTATACATGATGCATTTAAATAATTGTTTTTATAACATAATCGTCAATTTAAATTAATACACGTTTTTTGAAAACGAAAATTGAACAATGATAATAAATTTTATTACAGTATAATTAAAAAATATATTCCAAACACAAGATATTATACATATATTTATATATTGTTATACGAGTATTATCAATATTGATGATATTTACGATGACATTATACTATAAGATTTATATTCTATAAGACACTTGACAATCGTCGAACTGTTAATGAATCAGGTTTTGTTTAAAATAAGTGTTTTAAAAATTCCTAGGCTTGCATTATGGCAGATATTGTCATTGTGAATTTGTAAAATGGCTTAGTACCTATAATAATAACTACTGCTATTTTTACAATATACAAGTTGGAATTGCGGTTTATTTGTCTGGTATATGTATAGGTTGTAGGCATCTACAGTAGATAACCTACCTGGCTTACTTCAAAGTTATACTTGGAATGCGGATCACTATTTACAGAATGTACTTTATAGTTTAAAGGATATTTTAGTAGAGTGAAATTTACCAGCATCAAAGATTTCAATTGTCGTGAGATTACTACAAACTGTAACGTAAATATTTTGAAGGCTGTCATTTTTAGGAGCTTAATATGTTTCTTGTCTTATAACTTATAAGAAAAGCATAACTCACAAGAATCAAGTGTATAATATTATATACTTAACTACCGACTACCTGTCTTAAAAATGTTGTAGAATTAAAACAGTAATCCACTGATATGTAGATATTTATCTACTTTGTGTTGTGTATAGCTATAGATTAACATGTTTTTCTTATTTCCGCGTGTTTCAGTAACTTATGATTTTTATTTCACTCTACAAACTTTAAGTGCTGTGCGCTAATTTTGCAGTAGACAGATTTTATTTTGATTTTTGAACGTCAGAATTAAACTCGCGAGCTCTTGAATTGAAAATTAATTAAAACTGTCTGTCTTGTTGAACAGACAAGTTGAAGTTCAAACAATGATCGCAAATAAAAAAAAAAACTGATATGACCTGCTCTCATCAGCAGCTGTTATGATATTATTTGTACATACCTAGAGAAAAATAAAATAATTTTAGTTTTGTCTTTTGTGTTAAAAGATGAAAAATTCATTTTTTTCTTGTCTGGAAATTGTTTGTATCTCAATTTGTATGCGTGTATTCAGTGTTGTTGTAATATAATATTATATTATTACACTTTCCGTTTTGGTCATGAAGTAATGAAGTAAAATGATAACAATGTTTCTTTAGTCTTTTTGAATCAAAATGTATTGTATCATTTTAAATTTCTTGTTAAGTATTATTTAACGAATGAAAAGAAGTTTATCTTATTGTTTCCAAATCCACATAACACATTTTTTGTTGTTATTATTTGTTTACTTCTCTGTGACTGATGTGGACTAAGGATAAATATATTTAGAACATTTTTAATTAAAAAAATATTTATAAAAAATGTATTTAAGTTTAAACTTTGTAATATAATTTTAGTCTCGATAATTAGTGGCGAGTCTGAATCACATTGTCCACATTAAAAGTATTTGTTTAATATTACATTAATATTACTATAATATATTATATGATATAAATTTCATTGTTGATACACAAATTATTTATTTTAATCAAATTGAAATTAAATTATTTTAAGTTTTAATATATTATAGATATATACAATGTACATAGTATATATGTACTGTAGCAATAGTATGTATTTAGTATTTATAATGAAATTTATTTACATTCAGTTAAACATCATGAACTGATTTTATTTTATAATTTTTAATAAAAAGAGGAAATGTAGTGACATTGAACAGAAAGAAACTGAAAGGAAATGTTTTTCAGATGGAAATTAGTTTAAGATCGAACAACTTGGTGTTGTGCGTATAATTGAATTATGATTCTTAATTACTCCGCATTTATATTTTTATTAGTTTATTACTAATTGTTCTAATGTTTAATTTATTTAAGATTTATCACGGCATTAATATTAAACAACTGATGGTGAATAAAATATCGATTTATGATGCGGGTATAATAATTACATGCTTTATCAGTAGAATATTCCTTCCTTTCAAATTATACTGTCAATCAGTTAATATTACGTCTATTTATGCCATAATTATGTTTAAAAGAGTTTTAAAAATATTACTTTTTTTTCTTATAAACAAATAATATTTTATAAATAGAATTTATTATTTTTTGTTTAACGTCTGTAATCTTTAATTTTATAAGAAGTCTATATTATTATTTATAATGTATATTGTATAGATTATACAGAACACTTGTATATTATGTTCTTATTTCCTTAGTGTATTCTATTTGTATTTTGTTTGAAATTCGTCTTTGTAATATTTCTATTTACTATGGAATAAATTTAAAATGATATTGGAAATTTATTTAAAATATTTTTTTTATTTTCAAAGAATATTTTGTGTATTTATGTTATTACTTTAATGATTATCTAAGCCCATTTATTGATTAAATAGGTTTTGTTGATCTAATTTATAGTTTTCTTTTATAATAAATATTCTTTTATTGAATTCATACTTTAAAGAATCATTTTAAATTTCAAGAATCTTGTCGATCCGTCATAAAAATCGATCCTCGGGGACTTCAAAAAGTGTCCACGACTAAAAGCAACTTTTTAAAATACACTTGGGACTCAAATACTGAAAAACAACAAAACTTTTCCGAAATAATTGAAATGTATTCTCAATAGAACTTTTAAATCCACAATTCTATTATATTGTAAGTAGAAAACAACTTACCTGCAGTCCATGCATTATATTATAATAGAGAGCGAATACAATGTGCATTTGTCGTACTTTCATATGATATGATGGTCGGTGGATATGCATTTGACTTACTGAAATGATTTTGGTGAAATCTTATCGGACGACCATAATATCAGAACACAACGTTGTCTGTTGCAAAGTATCGATTTGGACAAATACGTATAAGAAGAAATTGATTAAATGCCTGCATTTCTATTGAGTCCACCCGTAGCCAGTGAACAGGAAAAACGAAAAATCTTCTCCCTCTTTTCATATTTCTTTTAATATTAGTTTTCTACGGCTCTTGGAATATTTCTTTCTGTATATTATGTCCGGTCGTTGTGTGTGTCTAATGTATATATATATATACCACCGATGCGACAGTTCTATAGAGCCGATAATAACAGCGTCGAAAAAATACCCCAAGGGGCTTTGCCCAAGTTATGTCTAGCGTATATAAAAATAAGCACACAAACGGTTTATATATTTTCTATGTACTTGAATGTGTGTGTGTAAATGTGTGTATCTTTAGTTATTATTTATTTCACTATGAAAATCGAAAATAATATCGTTTTTTAAAGACAGTAAATGGTATATGTACGCACATTATTAGCTGTTGCGTTTATTTATTTTTATTGCTATTATCCACTACAATAGAGGTGTAGACAGAGGAGACGAAGTGCAATACGAGAGTAAGATCTAAAAACCAAAGTAGTATATTATAGTGAAATTGTTGTATTATCGATTAAGTTAAATTATGAAGAAATAATAATAGACCATCATAATTTCTTAAAATTACAAAATAAATTTGTGATCAACGAATACGTTGTACATTTACCAACTTTTTTTTAAAGTGTAGTTTACTCGTATCTTAACAAATACAGCGTCAATAATTAGCATATAATATTTATATTATACATATGAATAAATACATTAATTTTTCTAGATTGATTTGTACGTACATATCAATGAATTTAAGAAATAAAATAATTTGATTTCTGTTACCTTCAATTGGACTTAGAGTTTCAAGAAGATAGTCTTAAATTTCTACAATAAACAAAGAGATGCGCTTTACTAAAAGAACAGGATAACCACAAATATAGACACAGTGTTGTCTTCTATTCGCATATAATTGTCAGAGGAAATCTTTGAGTAACCAGTTCGTAATTTTAAATAATTAATTTATATTTGCGATTTAATAATCGGGGTTTAGGCCATATAGTTTATATTGTGTTATTACAAATCTATTAAATATAATATCTAAATTTACCTTTTGCCATATTTGTATTATATTATTGTTTCGAGAGTACGATACAGGTTTCACAAAATATTTCTAATTATAATAATATTTATCATCTCGGCCGTCACCAAAATATATTCTTGCGGTTAATTTAGCACGTAATATAATAATAATTATTATTATATGTTAAATGCTGCGAAATCAAATATTGTGCGCTGCTTAAAAGTATTATGTTTACACAGTTGTACATAAGTAAATTTTTTATATTTGTTGCTATTGTCCAGAGTTATTAAAAAATCTAAATAAATCACATAAATTATTCAGTACCTAATGATCATGGAATTATTATGTGTTTTTTGAGCGTAAAAGTTAATTAAATTTGCAGTATTTAAATCGTAACGTTCTTTGTTTCGTAGAGAGCACTTTTTACCAGACAATTGTTTAAATACTGTGATTGGCCCTGCGAATAACACGTTAATATTATACTTGGTGAAATTGTGCTATACAATAATGACATTATAATTTATAGCCATTTTATTATGAACCAAATAGTATATACATTTTACTATTAACTATTGTGTTTAAAATTTGAATAGTTGTGGAATACTTGTACTCAGAAGTACTTATCAGTGATGTAATTGGGACTTATAGTCAATTAAGGAGGTATAAAATAATGTATTAAAACTAAAATTTATATAAAATTAGTTAAAAAAAAAAGTCAATTTTAAGTTACAAATTTTTGTAATTTATAATAAAAATTGAAATATCCTGCTTTTCTGTGAAAGTGCATCATTTATATCGTTAACTTGAAATGATCTGTGAATGGACATAGTCTTTCTATTTAATCTGCTTTGAAATTAAGATCAATTAACTACTAGTAATTATTAATTTATTTAGAACGATACTAATATATTAATCCAGTGATTCTGGGATATAAGTCTTGACTTATTTTAACCAATATAATTTACAAAGTATGTGTTTTTATTATCATATTTTTATTAGAGCACAGAATTATGGAGTTATAAAATATGTTTAACTAGTTATAAGTGTATTTGTTTATTCAATATATTTTTATCATAATAATTACACAGTATCCAAGAAGCTTTAATACAATAACAACATTATTATTTGTATTACTAAAAAGTAAAAATATGAACTTAAATAATAGTAAGTCATATAATATATAAATGATATATGCAAATAAAAAGACAACACGAGGAGATATATCTCGTTAATCCTTCTCCACTCTTTAAATATACGCCACTGAGAAGTATGAGATAATAATAATATTCTATACCAATTACAATTTTATAGATAATACGATTTATATTTTTTATTCGCTAATCGTGCATACTAATAATATAATAATATAATATTCAAAATTGAAAACAACTATATAAACAAATCGTGTGCCATATATTTACGTGATCATTTCATTTTTTTACTTATCACTTATAATTTTTATAAAAATAATAAATGAAATAGTTAATCTGTTGATTATAGATTTTATATGATAAGTAAAATTCATTATTTTTTATGTAAAATTATTAATCATAAACTGCAGGTATCTATCAAACACTCGAAGTTTAAAACAACATTTTTAAATATTTGGTACAGGTTTATTATAGGTTCCTATGTACCTATATGTACGTGAACTAAATCATAGAAACAACATATAGTTTGAGATATTATATCAAAATAATGCGTACATAGTCTGTGAAATAATTTTATTGATCAGTACACTGTCAAATAAAATTCATTTTATCGACGTATTAAAAAAAACTGTTCATTGTAAAAAAAAAGGTTGCTTATTCGCTCAATCGACGTACACTCTTAAAATTACTTTGGGTACATACCTACCTACTGAGTTTCATATAAATCCGATAAATGTAGACCCTTTTTAACCAGCTGTCTGAGATAGCAGACCCGATTACTTATAAGAAGGGATCAGATGGTCGAAGACTTGGGAAACATGATATTAATGTCGAAATACAGGACTTTTATGCATAATAAATATTTATTATTTATATTCACACTATGGAGTCGTTGTATGTATATATTTGGCCTATTAAACATAAATGTACATCACAGTTTCACATAATATTTCGTAATTGATATTTTATACTTACCCTAAAATATAATAATAAGATTTTTGAATGCTTGTTGAAAATGAATTGTCTTATATAGGTATTGGAATATATAAAATTGAAATGGATTTCAATGTTACAGAAAGTATATTGGCAATAATTATAGCTTCAACAATGGAATATTTGAATTAACATTTCTATAAACGTACCGAAATGAATTTAACATGAAATATACTTAAAAATATTAGACTAGTTGTAGTACATACAATAGTAGATACATGTATTGCACTTCTACAATTGAAGAAAATTTATTCAAAATATTTTGGTATTTTGTATTTAATTTTTCATAAATTAATTAAGTATTCTTTATCAATAATTGAATATAATATTTTCCGACTTTAATATTGATATGTTTATATTTATCTTTTTTTTTATAATATTATTTTAGTTATGTAGGTACTTATCTGTCATATTTTCTCTTTAGTTGATGGGTAGAATTTATTGGTTGTGTATTTTATGAGATTTATATTATCAATGGATTTGTATATGGGTTTGTAACTTTGAATATAATGATTTGTAGTCTTTGATAGGCGATAGCTAACTGGTTGACTTGATTCAATTTTTAGGTCATTGTGCTTTGTGCAGTATGGGGTTTGGTTTGCTGATGCCGTTCTTAGGTGACAAATGCATATATGTAATATTTTATCGTGGCCCTGTGCACATCGCCCTGATTATCTTCATTCAATATATCGAAGTGCAGTTGTTTCAACAGCTGTACGCCATTAAATTAGAATTCTCTTAAAGATAATTATTGAAAAACAGCACTTAAATATATTATGTGCCACGGTATACTTAGATTAATACAATAATACGGGACTTTTGGGAAAATACGCTATATTATTATATTTGAAGTTTCTTAACAGGGAATTGTAAATTATTTAATTTGTAGTCCTCATTTACTTGAAAAATGTAAGTAATAATTTATCTGATATTGAAAATACAAAATTATACCACAAACACGATGTAGGAATACTATGTATACTTATAGGCAATAGAGTAGGTAGTCAGTTTTACGGGAAACTGTTGATGAGAATATCATACATACGTACGCTCATATTATCCAGAGAGCAACATACAAATTTAATTTTAATTCTTATCCAGTTGGTACTAACATATTTAATTTTTATACTCATGTATAAAAACTGATATCTAATTGTTATACCTACTCGTATAACAACTATTACGTGCGAATGTCAATAATTCTACGAACAAACCATCTGTATGTCCGTCGGCCAATTTATTGTTTGCACTATTGCACTGCCGCGGCCGGTGTCGTACGCACGGCCACCGATTCCGTTTATTCACGTGGATGAACCCAAACTCTGCAAATACGCGTTGGTAATCTAATTTCTGAAACTTTATTTTATAAAACAAATATACGTGTATGTAATAAAATGCGCACGCTTGTGACGGTCAGCCGACCGTATAATCAGCGGAATGATCGCTCCGAGTGCCGGTAAAGTGAATTCCGACAAAAATGGTTTTAGCGTTAAGTTGTGTAAGTATGAAAGTATGAGGTAGCAACAAGGGGAAACAAAGCTCTTAATCGGTTGTCCACACTTTCCTTACGTTTGTCACGATAACGAAATAGTATAATAAAATATTTTTAAAAATGTCATTTGTGATATATTTTCATAAACGGCATCTGTTTTTGAGGCCCGTGATTGATATACATATATACAATTTACTAACCTCTAATATACTATACGAATTTTGAATACAACAAATGCAAATAAATTATAACATAAGAACACATTATGGATAAAGCTGGGTTGATTGTATTTCATTAAAACTAACAAAATAGGAAAAATATAATATAAAATGTATGATGTAACAAGTGAGGAATTTTGGTCATTAATTAAAAATTGTAAATGTAAAAATGTTCTTGAAAACTACATGTTTGTTCATTTGTTTGAATATTCGTCAGCCTTATATTTTTTATAAATATCTATATACATAATATTATTGGAAAGTGAATAGGATAAAATTCATTTGTACGATTAGTATACGTAGTTTATTAAAATACTATGTTTAAGTACAAACGACTTCATCGTCTGCAGTCCGAATTAATTTGTCACACGCCGACGCCGATGACGTAAAAACGCGTTGACGCGTGCGTAACCGATACGAAAAGTCCTCATAAAATAGTTATAGCCTACGACGCGCGAGTTCGATAGAAGATATGTAAAATGGCCTAAACGGATCGCGAAAACGATTAGGGTGGTTTAAAAAAAAAAAATAGAATTTTTCAGTATATACGTTTTTTGCGTCTAGCACGGAGTCATATACGGACATATAAATATTTTCTATTATTAACGACGTTAGGTCCGACTTACGGGGCGGAATCTACTGCCCCTCGCAGTCTCATCCCCTATCACGCCGTGTCGGATATCCTGGCGGCTGATTTCGAAGCGACCATACGACACTGTAGGCTCGTTATTTGTTCAAAACGATATATACGGTTTCCGCTTATATCGTATACTTATATATTATATATATAAACGTATAATATGCACACAGAGCACATGGGTCTTCCCGTGCAACGGTGGGGTGTACTCTGTGACAGAAGCAGTATATATCACTTGCTCAGGGTCGTTGTTGTCGCCATATATTATAAATATTAATATGCAAATCTCGATCTAGGAGGATTTCGTTTAATATCCCGCCTACGTGTTGTGGTCGTTGACGAGTATTTACACGCACGTATCGTATGAATTAAATGTGTATAGCGGGGTTATATATAAGGTGCACGTAAGGTGTGTGGAGTATAATGCATCAATATTTTGTTAGCTGCAATCTTGCAGTGCCACTCTGTTCGGTTCATCCAAAATTTAAACTGTCATGACTATAATAAGCCTGTGGATCGACATTTTGACCTAATACATTGAACACCTCAAAACAATATCCTACCTAGGAATAATACGGGTACCTACTTTTATATGCAATTAACAATGTATATTGTCGTTTTAAATACCTATATGAAAAGCTAAATAAATAATGGTGATAAAAAAAATGTATCATATATTCATGTAATGACTTCAATTTATGTACCTAAAAAAAATATGTTAAAACACATAATATCTACCATTAACTGAGAAATTATTGTTTAGTTACAAAATTATCACCCTGTACTATATTAATTCGATCATATATCACATAGACGTAACTGCACCAGTCATGTATATGTAATATATTTAGGTAAACGCCGTGTACTGGTTGCCTCGTCGAGTGTTGAATAGATCGTTTGTTCGCCCCTCCTTCTTCAAGCAGTGTAATGTGCCTACTAAGATTTATATATATATATATAGGTACCTATTATTGTCCTATTGTATATATAAGTAAGTTGTAGTCATGGCTGCACTATATATATAGTGGTTATAATGGCCGCGGTTGCCACCAAATCGGGTGACAAAACTAATATATTTAATGACGACAGTAGTTGGTTGGAGTGGGCGAAATGTACATAGGTCGAACGTATAGGAGTATAAACGAAAAAAACTTGCACGGCCAGACAGCATTGGTAGCGACGGCGACACCGTTAATGTAGTCGGTAGTAGTATAAAATATAATATATTACCTATGTGTGTTGTACGCGCCAAAACTCGAAACTCGAAACTTTTCCACTTCTGCAGCTCGTAAATGTCTGCAGTCATCGTTGGACTTTGCGAGCATAAATCATCGTCCTCTATAGAGATGTATGTATATATATATATATATATATATATATTAAATACCACACGCACGTGTGATCTACTGCCACCACCGCCGTTGCTGTTTTGATTCATAAAAGAGATTTCTTACGTCTTGTATTATATTTGCATCGATAAACTTTCAACGGAAAATGTTGAAAATCAGAAAACTTGTTAGAAAAATAAATAGAGATATACATGTATTTAACAATACTATAATATACCTATCTTGATAAATGTGTTTCTATAAAGTCTAAACGACTGTGGTATTAAATAATGATACACGATTTTAGACAAGATTTCTTAGAAAATTTCGATCCGTTAAAAATTAACGTAAATGTAAATTTGTTTGATAATGTATACCTAACACACTAACACATACATGTAGCGTGCGTGTAATTTTTAACCATTTTTAGTAAACAGTATATATTATTCAGTAATAATTTGTCTTATAAATATTAAATTCAGATAATAAAACGTTTGATACAAATCGTAAAGAAGATACTTTTTATGTTATTATATAACTTGGCTACTATTGTATAATTTAACTAAATAAAATAATTCCGAATAATTATTTTACGTTCTAAAATACATATTATTTACGTGGTTAAGCATTCAACTTTATTAAATTGACTTTACCATAGTTATTTTATTTAATTCAGTATAACGAAGTAGCACATCTTAGTTGTGTTTATTACTACAGACAGATCCGTATCAATACTAACGCTTTCAAATCACTCACAAGTTACACCAATTAATTATCAGATAACTACCAACTCTAGTCATTAATTTAATTACATATTTCTGAAATTTTCTGTTAGTCGTTTTTAAAACCATTGATATCAAATACACTAATAATTAAACAAAACAAAAAAAACAAAAACAAAGAAAAATACAATCAAAATAAAGAAAGTAAATTCTTATTAAAATGCAACGAGTAATATTATAAATGTAGTTTTAACACAAAGATTACAGGTAACGCCGTCATAATAAACTTTTAATGTTTTAAAAACCATATAATTATAATTGCTCAAAAATATTAAATTTATTTAATATTTTCAAAAACTGACTTCGCTACAACTATAAAATAATAAAAATAAATAACAGTTCAAAGTTGAAACTTTGCAGTTTTATTATTAAAATATAAATAAAAAATTATCAAAACAGAGTTTGTCGAAAAGGATGCGTATTTTAATATTTTATCCCGTTTTGCAATTTTCTCAAAAAATAACTAATTTATAAAATATCATCAGTGTTCAATTTATCATATATAAAGAGGAACTGTATGGAACTTTTGGATCATTTTCTTTACCTGAAAACCAATATATTTTTCGCTTCATTCAGAATCTAATATAAATTTCCTTCGTTCGTTCAAAATCTGATAGGGGTATAAACAAATTTTATGTATAGGTATATTATATAACCAAAAAGTGGACGAGAATGTGATAGTGAAATAGGTAGATTACTGTCATATTCATATTTCGTAAAAATATGGGTTAATGTCAAATAACAACAATCTTTATTCAAACGTGGAAAATATCATAAACATAAATTATATTGTGAAATGTGATCGTTATTACGAATAAGCTCATAGAAGGTAATCACTAATCATTAACGTATATTTAGGTAATACACTAATACATATGTTCAGTGTATTTGATCGATATTTTAGGTTTTACTAAAATGTCAACAATTATGATTTATATCGCAGTACCTTCAATATATTATATTATTTTAATAATACTGAATCTTTTTTTGGAAAGATTAGTAAAATATAAGACCGTTAAAAGCGTTCGACAACTTCTGACCTTAATAAATAATATAATCTATTTTTTTCATTAGATAGGTACCCAACAGAACATATAATCACTTATCACATTTTATTGTATTGATTAGTTATGTTTACCTTTTATGTTTTTTTATACATTCTACAGCTATTGTATAAAATATTTTCAAATCTCTATTATTTAAAATTTACGTTCTGTATTATATATTAATGTGTATATGTAAACTTATTACATAACTATATAGTATTCATAATAAGTACATGATATTCTATCTATATATCGCGGCCCAATAAATATTTTCTAAAGTATTTTACGAAATCTAATTAATTAGTAGTTAGTAGTGACTGGTTCAAACATATATTTACTGAATTTAATTTGAATTAAAAATTATTTAGTTCACAAAACTTATTGATATAAACTTAGATAAAATATACAATAGTTGCAAACATTAAAATCGGTTAACTATTTTTCACACATCTGATAACCTAATACTCGAGTTTCGGCAATTCAATAAAATTAAAATATACTGTACATTTCTAGGGTCACAAAACGATACCTTTTTGACCCTATTTTTTTTAAGGTATACAAACATGATCCTTTGTGAGCCCCAGCATAACGGTCTATAATAATAAGCATACACAATAGTTATAATTACTTAAATAATTATCACTATTTAAAAAAAAAAAAGTTTTTCTAATTATACAATATTGTGGAACAAATGAATTATAATATGTCTCGTGATGTATAGTTAAGTAAAATAATTACTCGTACAGATCGTTGGATAAATATAGAGAGTTTAGTTTTATATCTGTGACTGAAAGTGCTACAGTAATACTATATACAGCTGGTATATTTTTAATTCTATCGTTCAACCAGTCATATATGTTTAAAAATTAGTACTTAAATAAGTAAATTTAAAAATATGATTGACGATTTCCCAATTGAATATATTTTGTTTCACAAAGTAAATAAGTCGTATTAACCAATCGAATAGCGTTTAATCAAATCCCATTCAAAATAATATTATAAAACTTTATGTTTCAATAAATAACTACGAAATATAGTATTGAAAGCATGCTTGTAAGATACACTTGTGTTCTTTAATCAACTATGCTCAGTATTAGAATATTACAATTGATAAAATGAAAATTAAAACAATAGTTTCAATTATTTGTAGTTCATTCTACATTTTTAAGTACTTTTCATTTTTCATTTTCATTTGCATATTTTTAACTTATTTAAATAAACTTAATTACTGAATTTGTTAATTTTTAGGATTTTAATTACATATAAATGAATTTCCTATTTATAAACATTAGATTGTCATGCCAAACTTTTTTGTAATACATTCGAAAATCATTAAGTTATACATTTTGGCCAATATTAAATTTTATAATCAATATTTTATTCCCCACGAAATGTTATAAAAAAAAATAATTTATGAAATTAAAAAATATAATATTTATGTCTGTGTTTTTGTTATATCGACGGTTAATGACTAGATTTTGTCTGAAAATGTTTTATAGATATTTTAATAACATCTTTAATGAAAATGATATTCAAAAGAAAAAATTAATATGTATACCTTGACACTGCCTACAAGTTGTATTTTTGACACTTTATTATTATTGTTGTAAAATATATGGTAATTCTAAGATTATAATAAAAAATTTTAAATATGTTTTTACATAGTAAAACATCAAAATATTACAACTTTATATTACATTTTAAAATAACATAAAACTTAAATAAAATAACGCTTATTGAACCTAATATATTAATAATACTATATATATGATATACTGTAGTCTTACCCTAAGCCTTTAACTTGATTGCACAGCTAAATATCACGAATTCCTGGAAAACTTAATAAGGTATGTATATTGTATTTTACTCCCCAAATTTTGATTAAAATTTTTTAATGAATCTTAATTGTATGAGTTCCCATTATCTATTATATTGTATACCTACTTTGTTTATTGCGCAATTAATTATATACATAATAACTGTTTTTCTGTTTTGAAAGATTAAAAAAAATTAACGACCTATGTACGAGTGAGTATAAGTATAGGTTGTACCAATGGGTACAACATATATAATGTATATATAAACTCAGTTATATGCATTTATTTCAATAAATATGTTTATGGTAGTATGTCGTACGAATGATTTTAATAGCTTTTAATTTTTTTCTTTAATTTTGTCTTGTTTATTTTATAATCTGTGATCATTATAATATGCTGCAAAGTCTCTCATTATTTGGTATAGAATATGTAATCTTCTATATTTAACCACATAATCACAGATTACATTATCTTATCACAATCTTTTATTTATTTTATGCCCTCTATTTAAAATTTAAATCAACATTCTATTATGCATTCAAGTTAAACTTATACAATTAACATTATACATATCTTTTTTTTACTTACCTAAAGACATTGAGTAATTCATATTTTTTTAATTAATATATATAAATGAATATTAAAATAATTGCTAAATTAAAAAAAAATTTACCCATGGTTACAGTTTTTTCTTTTTTTAACAATGCGATATCCGGGATAAATAAAATAAAAAAATAAGTAACAACAAGTATTCATTTTAAATACATTTAAAATGTTTTACTTTGCTACCTTATTTCGGTACTTATTTATTTAAAACAAATCCCTGATAAGTCATAAAAATTTCAAAAATATTTTTTTTTTTTTAATTTTAATTTTATTTAGTTTGTTTAATAGGAATTTGTATTTTCGTCTTTCTTAAATCTTAAAACGTGTTTTATTATAGCTATGGTTTAAAAATGTCTTGAACATTAAATTAAGTGGCAGATTACGCTGGAGATTATAATTAGTAAAAATAATGTCTAACGAAAACTAAACATTAACTTATGAATGTCTACATAAAACCCATTGTTTGTCTGTCAGCTGGAATGGATGTGTCGTGTGTGCCAAAAAATTCGTCGACTAACCGTAAACAGCTGAAGACAGAATATTTTTTTATGTCTGGGTGTCATTGGTTGTCTACTGCAGTATATCTTTGTTTGAAAAACTCATGTGACCAAATATTTCTATTTTAGACCATTATAAATGATTATTCTAAACAGAGTTTTAAAATGCTATTATAAACTATAATAATGTCTTTATGGATCATATGAAATTATAAATATATATATATATATAAATTATATTTTAAAATAAAAATAATGTGAATTATAACCTTATAAGTGATAGTGTATTATTTTAATATATATTTATAGGTTTACAATAATGAATATGACGTATATTTTATTTCCAGTGGCAAATTTTTTTTCCGCCATTTGGAGTCTAAATGTTGAAAAAATTGGAAATTTATACAAAAATAATAACTTTTCTCAATCGATTTATGTAATTTAGTATATATTTAATTCGACAAAATATAAATTGAAACGTTTTGTTACTTTTTACGTTTATGTTTTATGATACATTATTATTTTCTTTTTACACTATAATGGTACTTGCGAAACAAATAATTTTAGAAATATATAGGATAAATTTAAAATACCTATATCTATTCCAAGAACTTATTCACAGAAATCCACGTTACGTCAGTATTAGCTTATAATGTGATATTATGTCATATTTTTGGTAAAAATTAGTTTAACTTATCAAATTAAAAAAAATATGAATTTTGAATATGATTTAACAAAATTATAATCATTAAAAATAGATGCTATTTCACTAGTTTCTTTTAATTAGAGGCGTTTATAGGTGGCTACATAATTATTTTATTGATTTATTATTAAATTAAAATTTACCAGATCTCTATTGGCTTACCAATGGCCGCAGAGGCGGGGAACACAGTTATTTTTAATTTATTGACAAGTTTTTTTTTTAATATTACATTTTTAATTTTTTTTTTTTTTATTAATTTTAAGATCATTGAATGTTTTAGTGAACTTATTTTGTCAAATATTAAATTATTAATCCATTTTATAATTATATTAACTATTTTAACTAATAATTTACGTATCTATAGTTTAATTTAAAGAACACGATAAGAAAAATAGTTATGGCGTATTGAATTTCTAATCTAAAATATTTTACTCAGATATTTAATTGAAATTAACAAGTTTTACATTTTTTTTTGGTAATTTCAAAATTTCATATTTTGTTAGTACAGCGAGTTTAAAAAAAAGGTTATTTGGGGCTGTTATGAAAATGTAAATTAATCGCATCTCGGTTGAATATGCTGTTATATCAAAATACAGAGCAATTTCTCTTTATATTTAAATTAACATCGGTTGGTGGAGTATATTGTTGTGAAACGAAAATAAATTATCATAACCGTATATATTTCTACGATAACAATTTTCTGCAATAGAGGTTTCATTTTAAGCATTAATGTACCGTGGTATTCGCATCCGTTGAAATGGACTTTGCCTATTATTTCGATTTATAATACAAAAATGTGTAAAATTTTATAGTCAATCGATAAATTATAAAGGTGGATCAATTTCAACTTTTACAACTAAAAAAAAAAAAATTGAAATACAATCTATGCGTGCTAGAATTCACAAATGATGTTGTTATATACTTATGTGTAGAGCTTCTAGAAGTTTATACACTATGAATAATCGAAATATATACGATTGAGCTTGAAATCACTAAAATATGCATTACAACTTCTTGTTTTTTTGTTTTAAACAATATTTTTAGTTTTAATATTAATTAGGCAATAGAAAGGAAAAAATACAAGATTATTAAATGTTGCATTTACAATAAGAATATTGCAGTAAACATTAAAGAATTTAAACAGATTTAGAACTATATGGGTTATCTAACCGGAAAAAATAATGGCCAATAACCGTCTTTAATAATTTGTTTTTATTCAAGAAATACGTTTATATATTTGAACATACATTAAGTATATCAATTTTATATATTATTGTTACTATACAATCTAAAAAAATCTCAGTTATTATACTGTCAAATACAATTTAAAATTTTAAAATGTGCAAATTATATAATATTATATGCAAAAACCTCAAAATGCATTGTTAAAGTATATTATTAAACTCATTAAAATGTGATTCAAAGTTGTTAGTTATCAATTTTTCGGACACCAAGTACAAATATGCAAATGCATGAAGTTCCGGGCCCAACTAATGCGTATACACATTATATATACATTATATACATAATACATGTACATGTAAATATAATAAATATATTTATTGTCGTAATCTATATATACTTACAACGTAAACTATATATTCAGTACTGACTGTATTGGTAGGTTGAAGCCTGTGCTTTGTAGGTACTTACCTATTATGTTTACTGTATTTACTTACGTCGGCGAAATATGACGCTCGTTAGTCGCGTGCTGTATCCCGCAACAACACCTCGTGCCATAATAACTCGACAATGTTACGATGATAATAATAATTACTATTATTATTGCTATTAAAATCCCGAATGTTTGTATATCAAACAAACTGGAAACCCGCGATAAGCCTCATTTCCGGGCGTACACGGAATAGTAAACATTTAGTAAGTATAATATATAAACATACACACGCATACGCACTATACGACCGTAATGGTACAATTATTATTATATTATTAATCGGCCGCCACCCCCATTGTCGCCTATACATTATATTTAATACGTGCTTTGTACGGTCACAATTAACGCGTGACGTGTCAGACAAATACAAAACGTTTAGTGCACGGTACACGGGGCTCTTATAAGACTGACGTTATATATTGTAATAGGTACCTATATACATCATGTCGGTACACTTAAAATACCATGAAATCCGGTCCGGCCATAGGGTCATACACAGTACGCGTTAAAACTTAATACGTCTCATGAATGCGCGCGCGCGCGTGTGTGTGTGATGAATCTGCAAACGTATTGTGGTTCCGTACACCACATCTACACCTTTCCAAGTGCGACCGTGGTATAAACGTATTAACTGTAACCGTGGTTTAATGAAAGCCGTGACCACCACCACAAGCGTACGATATTATTTTGCACGCACACGTATTTCTCATCCAGCCGTGACTTCTTGTTAAATTCAATTTTTTAGATTTTTTTCCGTAGTAGTAGTACAATAAAATGTAAATAAAAATCATCATTACGACCCTTAGTTTTCATCTACCAATGTAAATAAATTCAGTGAGGTTCTCATCAAATTTGTTGAGGGTAAACTCAGCACGGTTTTAATAATTTCAATTGAAAACTTTAGGATGTTCAAAAAAAGATTTCCATTTACCATTATATATTATTTATATGACGTAATTTATAAAAATAGATTTGGTCTTTTCAGTTCAACGTCAACACCATAAAATTTGGTATGCACTTTTATGATTATTATTGGTATAACCAGTTAAATATAATATATTATGTTATCGTCGACTCTATTTGACGAAAAATAATAAACATATTTCACTAGCGGAAAATAATTTCTGTTTTCTGTACTTTAAAAATATATTTTATTTGGTTTTCAATAAGGAATTAAATCACTCACTACACAAACAACAACTATTTTTTCTCAAATTCATTGAGAGTATACACGGTATACACATGATTTTTTCTAAAAAATCTTGAGAATAAATGGAGTACCCTATAGGAACACCACTGTATATAATATTATACTGATTGATTCACCAAGCATGCTCAGCTACACTTTTGCTTTTAATAATCCGTTTATTATAATTTTAATATTTTATAGTTTCATACGCTAGACTGCTGAAGCGATATTATGATGAGTGTTTGATATTTAAACATTTTTTAATCGGATATTTATAAATTCAGTATACTGAAAACCGAGAATTATATTTTATTATAAATGTATAAGTACAGATACAGGTACGTTTTTATAATACGAAATGTGATATTTTTCTTTGAATAATGGCTAATGGCTAAGAGCATAACACTCACAAAAACCTCTGTACGAATGTAACTTAGAGGAACGGTTATATACATTATTATATTATAATATAGGTACAAGTATATGCGTGTAGTGCAGTTTTTGTGTGTTCTATAAAAACATGTGTGCAAAAAACGAACTTACTGAGACTGCTTGATAAATAGATGAAAATATTGGACGCGATAAATCGGTTTATACGAGGGAAAAAAGTTTAATTTTAATCTCGGTGACGTCGTTAATCCCAAAAAACTATCACGTATACAATCCTTGACGCACGTTTATGTTTGAAATTACGATCGTTTTGGCTCGTGTTTAGGCTCGTTTTGTACAACACAATGTCATATATTATGCGCAATGTGATGTCATATAGTATAGTATAATAAAAAACATTTTTAATGTAATAAATGACGTTATGAGTGCAAACGTTTTGGACGAAATAATTTTTATTAGTGTCCGAAATTCAGTGGCGTAAAAATTCGAGTACGTAACGATCAAACGAATAAAATATTACCTACGCGTAATAGTATGTGAGTGCGTTATTATTAATTTTTTTTTTGTTGTTACGCTAAATTATAGTATAATAATACTTATGTAATATTGTGTTTTACTACGAACGCGCGTATAGCATGTGATTTAACGCGCGTGAGTAGCTTCCTCCAACACCACCACCTCCACCACCTCCATAGCCCCGCATTGGTATGTATCGCCGGGTGGTGGTACAGAGGATGTGGCGCGTTTCCCCAGAGCATATTGGGCGGTGGTCCGTGTAATTGTTTCCTAATAATAGCGCCCGCGTTTCGGTTTTAATGTCCGAACGAGCGCATGTAGAATGTGACCGCAGCGAGTATTAATTTCCACGTGATTAACGACCTTTGCGTGGCGGTCCGCCGCTGACCACCCCGCCCGGTTTTCCTCGTTGCCAGCTCCGGTAGCCATTCCAAAATGAATAGCCATATCTCATCCGCGCCGATCGCGCAAAAGCTTTGCCGTCGACAGGTCAGACAGACGCGCGCGTGTTCCGGTCGGACGAACCGAGCGCACACGCACGCTTACACTGACACACACGCGTAAACTAACACGCTCAAAGGAGATTGTAGTTTCTGCGGTGCTCAAGCGTGGTGTGGCGAGGGAGCAAAAAACAAAATTTTTTTTCTTATGGTTCATTAGGTTCGTATCAGCAAGGAATAACCCCTCCCCCTCCTTTCTGATCCAATCATGTCGTTATACACGTTGGGCGCATGTTATTAATACAATAATATTATCGTAAGTATATAATACCAGCCATGTTCACACTCCCAACACTTTTCGAGATTCGAAAAGACGTGCCCCGGAAGAGCCAAAATATTAAAATATTTTACCATCGTATTATAACGTTATATATAGAACATATTAATGTTGTAATATATTGTAACATAAAAACTATAAACTATTAGGATGAGGAACATTCTGAACCAAGTTGTTTATCGTCGGATTATACTAATGAAATGGGCGATAAATCCTTTCGAAAGCAAATTCTTCTACGGCTTAAATAATTTAATGATTTTATTGGAAAATTATTAAAAAAAAAAAATTGAAAATTTTAAAAATACTCTAAATTGTATTGTATGCTTTAATTTTTTTCCAAATTAACTTGTCCTTATTAATTATTATTTTATACATAAACATAAAACATTAATATCAATTTTATAATGTTGTATTTATATTTAATTCAATAATAATATATACATTTTTACAATGTTTATACTATAATTATTGATTTTTTGATGTTTTATATACCTACATTAATATCAAAAATTGTTAATATTATTATCATGTAGAATTTGTTTGATACCTATTTAAATTTGAATTTATGTGCTCTTAAATTTTAAAGCAATAACCTTCATATATTTAATAAGAAGACATGTAATTTATCAATATATGTATACTGTAATAGGTATAACCAATAACAATAATAATAATAATAATAAAAACAATAGGTAAACACCTAAATCACACTAGACGATATATTATACATCACTCAACATCCATACTCCTAACACTATACATGACACTGTTATTCAATTATATGATAGTGCAGAGGTGCAGTTGATATATCAAAGAGTTCACAAGTATATCCTTCAAAAAACTTCAAGCTGATCTGGGTTCGGGAGAGTTGAATTATCGAATCCGGGATAATAAAACTTAACAATTATGAATATTTTAGAAATTTTACAACCACCAATTACAACTATTTGTTATAAAAACCTAATAATGGCTAATTTAAAAATTCTAAATAAAATATTAATTATCGAGACTTATTGAAAACAAAAAATTTGTCGTTGCCTTTTTTTATCTGATTGTTTATATGTATATTTTTTGAACACCGTACTAAAGTTTACATCGGTTGATTAAAATAAAATAAAAACAATTAATTCAATATTTTATTAGTACATAGATAATATTATAATATATAGTATAATACGTAATGATGGTAATAATATTTATAATGATTTTAGCGGGGACCACACTAAGACCATTTGTGAAAACTGAAGGTTTGAACTCTATCTTGCTATAAACAGTTGTATATTTATAAATAAATAAATAAGTAATAACACATATAATTTTATTCACATATTAAAATATCAAAACATAATATAAATTTATTAAAATGTACACACATCTATTTATAATAGTAATTAATACTTATATAATATTATATTATGGTGTATATATTTATTTATATATTAATATGTATTAAAACATTGCAATTACTGTAAACTAAACTTTAAACAAATATGAACATTAAAAAAAAAGCTAAAATACGTATGGAGAGGGAGGATCTCTTCGGCACTCCCTTGAAGAAGTTCTTAGTTTTTAAATGCATCGTTAGTATACTGTTTAAAAAATTTTACCAGGTAATTTATGAAAAAACTGCCGCTGATAATGAATTCTGGTTGCTCAATTTTCTACACCTATGATACTTAGATAGTATACAACTTTATAAATGAAGTGCGGTAAAAATCGATCCGTATAGACCGAACTACCGAAGAATATACTTGTATATATAATGTGTGTGTGTGTGCGCGCGCGCTCGTCCCTCGAGTATTTACTAATTTAAAGTGGTCGCCGCGGTGTAATGGAGGGTTTACGTTTCAAGAACTTGTACAGCTTTAAAACGTCGAGTAGGACAATAAATATAGAAACTATAATTAATACACGTAACGTCGTAATAGGCCGATGTATCAATATAATATACTATTATACTGTTATAATTACTATTTACTATTGTATACCAACTGGCTACTATCGGGAAAACCTCAAAATAGAAAACATCGTAATAAAAAACTGACGAGTACATATTTAAGATTCAAAGTATATTCATTAATATGTGAGTTTCGTTGTTAATTTTTAGTTATTTTAATATACTACTTTTGTTCCCGATTTGATTTAGAGAATAATAAAAATAATAATAATAATAAAACATCAATACGCAGCGTAACGCAAATTTAAACTTAATCTTTGGAAGAAACTTGGCGCAAAAACTTATTTTACACCATTGTAATTATTTTCAAAGCTTTGATTAATATAATAATATCGTGTTGGAAGTATATTCCTATTGTTTTGTCTCCACTGTAAACTAACCCGTTTTTCCCACATACTTATAATTCATAAAATTATAGCTCGCAGATAATACACTTATCTCTAATCTCTATATAAATATATATTTGCAGCAACGACTTCTTCTTTTCCAGAAATATGTCAGATATATATGCGCCCGATATACGTGTACGGCGTTTTAATATATTTAAATATCGGTTATTGTTAATTAATTAATTCCGCTTGGTATTTATGTAGAGAACCAACTTTCAACATAAAGTTTTGTATAAACGGAATGCAAATCACGACGCTTTTCTGCAAACTCAAATTATTCAAAAACCGTCGCATTTTTAGCTCAGTTGTGGATAATTCTGTTAGAACAAAGTTAATCATCCGTGCGAACACCAGAACGCACTCAAAGATAATTTATTTTTCAATTAAGTACAATATCCATTCAATCGTTTTTAATTTTTTTTCTTGATTATTTTAAGAATCTCATTATACACAACTGCTTTTTTAAAATTATAACTTACTTTCACCGTTTTAAATCAACTCACACCACTTGGCTTATGTTAATTGTATGCATATACTATACAGGGTGATTTACCATTTTACCAAATAAGCTCGCCCTCATTTTTCTTTTAATAATTTTAAATTATAATGCCATTTAAGTAGTATACTGTGGTGTTACAATCATCTATTTTTAATGAAAACCAAACCTTTTTAATCTATATTGTGAAGTAGATGATTTTTTGAATAAATTAATATGTATCAGGAATTCAATTTGAACGAGTAGTTTCTGAATTACTAAAATGTATATACTAGGATAATGGTCATTAAAAATAGTATTACAGAATATAAAATAGATGCAATATTAGATTATTATATTGGTTATTACTCGGACAATATTCACAAATTATAAAATATTGATAAATTTATATTAATATTATGTATAAAATAAATCGTTCTTATCATCAGAGTCATATTTTCCAAACATAATATCATAAAAGATGAACGTATTATGAAGTTTATTACTCAAAATTAAAACTATAATATTTTTATTCACGAGATTTAGACACAACAATATTTTTAAAAAAATGTTTAAACATCGTATGAACATTAAAGATAAAACACAAATTTTCGTAAGGCGTTGTATTGGCACTTTATTGGCGTATCGCGTATGAACAAATTTATCGTACGGAGATCACTCATACGGCGTAAAAAATAGACCCTTGATTAAAAATGTATAGAAAAAAATGTAATTCATAAAAAAAATAAAAAAGTATCGCCAAATTAAATTTTTTAAATTGTACAAAAAAACTTAGTATTTAAAACTGTTGGCCTTTAAGTATAGGTATTTAAGAATTCTAAAAATTAGTATTTAAATGAATTACTTCTCAAAAGTAAAAATGAAAATGAGCATGCTTATGTTAACTTTGTGTATATAATATAATAAATATATCTTAACTTTGGCATAATAACAGTTGTCTACTATTTATAAGTATGCAGTATTTAAAATTTTGATCAAAGAATTGTTGAATATTATCATTCCATTGAATCTCATATTTCCACGTTCTTAGTATTATTGTAAGAAAAATATTTTTTTTCAAAGGAAACACTTAATTTTTAAACTTATTTTCATAATTTAAGATATGTCAATGTCACGGGTTAAATAAGATAAGTTTAAAATGTATCTATAGGCGTACAGTTTTGTTATATTCTATGTTTTAGTTAACTACATTTTTAACTTTTAAAAAAGTTTGCTTTTAATTTTTAAATTTATAATGTATTTCACTTGTGTTCATATTATATATTTAATGAAATATAGTTAATTTAATAACGAGAAAAACTTTATGGGAAAAAAGTATAATTTGTTCTTGGAAACTTCAATTATCGATAAACCACTCGTTATTGTTTTCATTAATACTTGTGAGTTGTGACGTTGTTGTTTCTTTAAATTTCAAGTTAATTGTTTCAAATTTGTTCACACTTTTTTTTCCAAGTACTGCAAGAATACTTCGGAAAGGTGTTTTGTGTTTATTGAAAATGTATAGTGAAAGTTATTAACACTACGTGACATTATCATTGTGTTATCGTTGTTCAACTATGTCAGATAATTTAAAAAGTTATTATATATTATATAGAATATTTTTTTTTAGTTTTTTTAAGTTAACATTGAAATGTTGAAATCGAAACTATTTTTTAATCATTATAGTTATATCTAATTTTGTATTTTGCTAATCTAAATACAACTCTTTTAAATTATAAGTTTTAAACTACATACTAGTACCTATTAAATTGTAGAAACAATTTTATTTCAAATAAATGATAAACTATATTTACGTATTTCATTTATAAGTTCTTAGTAAGGGTATACACTCTAAATAAATAGTTTAAAAATATATTTATACACTGTACACTATACTGATAAAATATTAAAGTATTATACAGTTTAATATAAATATAATTTAATATTTTATCAGTATATTGTACATCGTACACACGATATTATTTCAGATGGGGTACTTTTAACAAAGACTGGCCACAAAAAATAAAAATTTATAAAGGTCTTATCAATATTAGGCCGTTTGAAATGTCACATTAAGCAAGAGGTAAACCGCCTCAACTACCTATTATACTGCATAGTAGTGCATACTTTATTTTGAATAGAATTATGTAGAACCAAATAATTTTATATTTTCATTTAAATTAGTGGTATTTTTGTAAATCTAAAAACATAGTTAAAATTGATTACGATTAAATCAAATACTGAGTATAATGCTTAAAACCACATATTATCATTAATGTTAATGACAACAATTTTTTTTTTTAAATTATTTATTTACAGTCCCGTACATTTGAACATTTATTTTATATTTTCTTATGAAAATACTCAAATAGAAATAAATCAATACAAAAAACATACTCACTCATTTTATGCACTATGATAAGTTTTCATATCTTAAATGTAATATTATAATGTTTACTTTAATCGGAATGTTTTAATATTTATGTCTAAAAAATAAGTAAAATATTTGTATTTTATCACAGAAAAAATCAAGATAAATCCGTTAAAAAAAGAGATGCATGTGTATTACCCAACGTAAAAATAAGTTTATCGTATATTTAAATATCGAAGAATATGGACAAGATGTATTTTTATTTTTAACAGTAATATATTATTATCGTATCGGTTGTTATAGCTGAGTTAATATATTAAAGTTGGTAATTCACGACAGTGTTGCTTTTTTAATCTAGCAGTATACAAAATGTTGGAATATTGTATTCGCTCATAGTTTGCCTATATGCCTTAAAATCTATAGACAAAAAAATAAATGAGTAAGTTTTTTGGGCCGTAAATAATTTTTATTGACAGAATAAAACAAAATAAAACAATATCCTTGTTATAATTGAACAGCTAACAGAAAATTGATCATTTTCTCACGAAGCTATTTTTAATTTTCGGAGCGGTTGACATAATCAACACGTCAATTTTTTACTTCGCTTGAGTTACACTAACCCTCAATATCTGTTGAATCAATGTTTTATCTACAGAAAGAGAATGTGATGAATTGCCGAATCCGGAACACGGCGTTGTGCAAATGACCGGAAGACTATTTAGTGACAAAGCTACTTACAGCTGCGAGATTGGATATCAATTGATTGGCAGAGACCACAGAACTTGCCACGCCACCGGCTCGTGGTCTGGTGTAGCGCCTTTCTGCAAACAAAGTGGTTAGTACCTACCTATATTTTATTTCATTATTCAATTATGTACTCGGATCTTCAATTAACCATAAATGAGTAATTTTATTTTGTCGCTTTTTTATTTGTTAAAATATAACCACCTTAATAATATTCATTTCTAATGACCAACTGGAATAGAATAAATAAACTCGTTAAAATCTCAATGTTGATATTTACTCTTACATAAATAAAATATGATGCATGAGGTGTTTGAGTTTCAGCCAGCAGTATAATTAATTTAACATATTAACTAAGAACCGTGTACGTCACTCAAATGACATTTATTATGAAATATGTACCGTTGTGTATCAAATGTGTATATTTGTTGTGTTATTCGGTGTATTTATTAATTAGGCAGAAGGAAATAATAAATGAAATACATTACAAATTTAAATAACTAAGACCAATTTAATTCAATATTTTTATATAAATCAATATTCATCATTTGAATACTTTTTACTAAATTAATTTTATAAATCATTATATAGGTGATTATTTTATTAAATAACACTCATCATTTTACAAACATAATTTTTTTTTAATGTTTTATTTTGATTAAAAATTATGTAGACAAATATTTTCAAAAATATTAATAGATTTTAAATAATGAGTGTTGTTCAATAAAAGAATCACTCATTATAGGTAATTAATATTTTTGATAATATTATTAGTCAAGCACTGTGTATTTGATATTTACATATCTCTGTACACACAAAAAATTTAAATGTAGGAATGTAGGATATAAATTATTTCTATTGTTAAAGGAATTTTAATATACATTTAATTTCGCATATTTTTATTCATTTAAAGTTTTCTGATTATTTGGGAAATACTTAATGAAAATATTATTAATAATTTTACATAATATGAACCTTACAAAAAATGTTAAATTTTATAATTGTATTTTTTAAAGCATGTTTAAGTAGATAATTTTAAGTTATATAATACTCGAGAGCACTGGTTATTAATATTTTATTTATAATATTAAACATCATATTATAATAGACGGAACATTTTTGTTCACTCTTGAAAAAAGTTCCTTGTCTCTTTATATTATTTTTCTATTTTTAACGAAACTAGTCAAGTAATTCAAGTATCTTAACAAAAATATATTCTATGTAACTATACATTAACATAATAAAAATTAGAGTCTAGTTGTTAAAAATACTTTTGAAGATATATAACAGTAGAGAAAACAGATAAATCGATAAAACTGTTTACGTGAATTAAATTACTTGTGTTGTTTGTATTTTACAGTGTTTTGCAAATCTCCTCGTGTAATCGAAAATGCAGGTAACAATGCTTTTCCGGATCAGCAAACATTCGACGTTGGATCTGAAGTTGAGTACCGATGTAAAGATGGATTTACGATGAGAGGTTTTGCCAGAGCTAAGTGTTTGGCAATGGACATATCAGCTTCGTGGTTTGGACCAGATATAACATGTGAACGTAAGTCTTAAACATTTATTATAACTTTATTATAACTCTTTCGTGAATTTTGGCTATATTTTCATTTACATTGTTAAGTACGAATCTAATACCATATAGTTTTATGAATATTTTAAAAGATTATCAAAAAAAGACTAGTTGTCACGTAATTTATTACAATTTTTCGAATTATTTTAATTTTGAAATATTCATAGTTCATACATAACTTCTGAATAAATTTAAACCAAAATTATCCTTTTCAAGTTATTTACACCAATATCTTAAAACTTATTTTCCATAAAGCATTATAAAATAAATAAGCCTTCTTCAGTTGGGCTATGGATCTAAAAATTAAGTTTTTATAATTCTAGCAATAAATTTATTTGATATTATAGATATATATATAGATTATAAATATTTTTTTAATGAACGTTAAAAAAAATATTGTTATTCACTTTTATATTATTTTTATGTATACCTACTATATGAAAATTTAAATTAAATGTCGAGGTCCATTTATCTAATAGCTTTTAAAAATATTTATTTGAAGAAAAATGTTGGTAGTATTTAGTTACAAAAATTATTTGTAAATACATTTATCATCTATAAAGTGCTTAATTTAATATAATACAAAACGCCTAAAAAAATGTATTTTCTCCAGTTGTTAAAATATACATTTTTAGTATTTTAAATTACTAAAAGTATGCATTGAAACAGCTTCAATATTACAATTATTAAATAACAATAAATTAGTTTAAATATTTTTTCTTCATTATACCAAATACATTTTTTAGACAGGAAATTACGAACATTTTACCAGTCCCCCTTCTTTATTTTTTAATTTATGGTTAAACCATTTGTGTATTGCACAAATTCACACTAATGTTTGACCAAAAAAAATTAAAAAAGGGGGGCTGGTGAAATGTTTGTCAGAAAATTCACATTTTGACATTTTATTTTATACTTACAGTATATTATTATTATATTATAATATCGATGTCGCCGTATCTCAATACACGACTCCGCTCACTTAAACTTTAAATATTTATAAATGTATATATTACTCTTATTACTTATTATACTTTCAGCGAGGACTTGTGGTACTCCTGGTGTAATTCCTAACGGTTGGCATCAAGGCGACTGTTCAGACTTTGGTTGCCGCGTGTTCTACAAGTGTTCGGACGGTTACGAACTAATTGGAAAATCGGAACGTCTCTGTCATTCTGACGGATATTGGGTACCAAAAGATTTACCTTCGTGTGTGCGTAAGTACTTCAATGCCGAGTTCGCGTGGTCGTTCTCTGCCGACCTGTGACGATTTCCGACGATAAACCATTATGGTTTTTTTTTATCTTCTTAAAGTCTAATACGCCTATAAAACGATGTACTCGTACTCTTGTCTTGATATTTGGTAACATTATTCGGCTATTCGTAAATCGTATTATATTATTATAAAAATTAAAACGTTTAACCTGTTGTTTTTATTTAGTAAAATATCTAAATTCACAGCAGTATAACAATAATTAGTTTTTTCTCACCTATTCTAATATTATAGGTACCTAACACTGACTATTTTGTTTGTCACCAAATGATAAACTTTTATAATAATGAGTTCGAAGTGGGAGACGGTTTGAGTTTGATGAATTATTACATATAAGTAATCAATATATTCTCTAAATCCGATGCAGCAACTCTAACTAAACGTATAATATACAATTTAATTTAAACGTAGCTAATAATAAAAATGTTATAGTACCGTTTATAGACCAATCTGCGTATGTTAGCATAATATTGAAACTAGCATAGTCTATAATATACATTATTCAGATACCTGTCACAATAATAACAGTTACGGATCATGGAATATAACGTATAGGTATATATATATTTATTGACCGCTAAATTTTTGACCATATACCTGCCTACCGAAGTGTTTCGCAAACATAACTTATGGGTGAATTTACGTTCAGTTACTGTTTGGCGTTGTTTTCGCGTGTGTTGTGGTTTCAGCGGTTGACTGCGGTCCTCCCGAAAGCCCGTACAACGGAAACGCGGTATTCACGTCTACGTCCTACAATTCGGTAGTATCATACGAATGTAAATACGGGTACATACTATCCGGTGAGCCGACTAGGCGGTGCGGTGCAGATGGCAAGTGGTCAGGCACAACGCCAATATGTCAAGGTAAATGCAAAAATGAGAATTTAAAGGCGGGCCCAGAAAAGAACTGCACAGTAAATGATTTAGTTTGGGAATTTAAATTTACGTTTCCACAAATGAATCTTTATCGTCAAATATTTTATACCGTAACATAATATATAGATATCAAAGGATAATTTAGATTTATAACTTTCCTTTTTAATGTGAAATAAAATTATATTTATTTTTAATATCGAATTTTGAATATAAGTAAAATTCAAGCACTCATTAAGGGATCGTTTTGTTTCTTTGAAAGACATATTATTATATATGTTATATACCTAATATAATATAATACATTCAATTTGAAAATTGAAAACCAGTTTAGTGCTTAATATTTATTTCTAAATTTATGTTTTTCATAGTATTATGGCTGTAGGCGTAACGATTATTGTTCTTATGATTCGTTTTTAGATTTACCATCGTCGCTGACGGTTATTAGTTATTACTTTATTTATTAGCTATAAAACGGTTTGATTTTGTTAACATAAAGTATAGCATACTGACATAACTATTTAAAAAATATTATTATTCGTACCCAGATGCTCAAAGTATTATATCGATAAGAACATATGATATTACTCGTATATAGCGCCAAAGTGTTATTATTTATTAGCTATATGCATACTATTGGAACTCAGTAAACCCCAATAAATCGTGATTCACATTAATTTGGCTGTACACCCTATAAGTTATTTTTTTTTTTGAATCCACCCAAAACAATAAAATGTAACGATAGAGATAGATTGCGGATCTCCGGGAGAGCTTCATAATGGTTGGCTAGAGAACACTGAAAGCGGCACTGGTCTAGGCGCAACGATTATTTACCGATGTCAAGACGGAATGCTTCTTGTAGGGAATTCTTCGACAGTGTGCCTCGCCGATGGACAGTGGCGTTATCCACCACCGCTGTGCCTAGGTGAGTTTACTTTAGCAGCCAACATGGTCGCTTAAAAATAATGTATACTTATATCATAACTACTGCTACTGATCTGTGTAATTATCGGCAATAACACAGAAATGTATCATTTTTCGTAATAGCATTTACTACTGTTATTATATTAAAATAAACGTAATCTTATAATGGGTAAATGTGCGTTACAGCTCCATGTGTCGTACCGGTTATTCAACAAGGTTACGTGAACATCACTCGATCAAATGATTCTACTCCTTATGTACCAAAAACAACTGGTGGTCCCATTTTAGCGAAACACGGTGACAAACTGTCTGTAAAGTGCAACGCAAAATATGAGCCAGCTGTTGGAAACAATGATCTTGCTACGTGTAATAATGGTACCTGGACTTACATTCCGAAATGCGAACCAGGCAAGGCATATTATAATATGTTTATTATTGTTTTCATTTTCTAAATACTTGTATAGGTGAAAAATAATTCTAAATTAATTTTAACAAGCATTTTTTTTTTCATAGTGTATATTTTTTTACTAAGAAAACTTTGATATTTAAAAAAGAAAGTTTATTGGATTCATATAGGAAAGCAGTTTCCAACCCATAGCCATGGACCATATAATATTAACATTACTAACGCATATATTTAAAATAATATTATTTTATATTTTTATTATATGCATACCTATAATAATACGTATATAGATGTGCTATTAGTCGTTAGTGGGTCTCAAAGATTTATTTTACAAAATTGGTGGTTCACAAAACTAAAAAGGTTGGGAATCGTTGATTTAGGACCTTGCAACAATTTAATTTATCAATAAAATCAAATTGAAGGTATAAAATATAATTTTCAACTTCTCTCTTTAAATTTGTGAGTTTTTAGGATAATTGTTATTGCTAAAAAATCTACTTAAAATGTATTAATTATTTGTATGTTTTCGTAAATTAGATAAGTAATTATCTATATTTCGATTATGTATGTAGTGTTTAATAAACATTTTGTATACAATTTATAAGCTCTTACTTTATCGCATTACATCTTGATGTAATATAATATCTGCAATATAATGTCTGATTTGTAACAGAATAATACATTATACAATATTTTAATTTTAGTGATACTAAATAAGTTAAACTATTAAATGGCACCACGATAATTATTGAGCTCATTAAAAGATTTGAATCAATTTTTTCAGCTCATTGCAAACGCTTACCACTGATTCCAAAAAACGGCATAGTTTTGGCACCACGAATGGGTCACGGTGCCAAGGCAAAGTTCTCATGTCGAGATGGCTACACACTGGTGGGGGACCGATATACAGAATGTCGGTACGGAAATTGGTCAGGAGAAACTCCAAAATGCGACGAAGGTATTTGACATTTGGTTAATATATTACTATACATTAATTTCTGACATTCGACAATGAAATACCTTTTTTTCAGTTTATTGCACTTTTCCTGGTTATATAGATCACGGTAAAGTTTTATTAGTGGGAAGTATGGGTGTTTATGACTATAGACCATATGTTCGTAAGATAAAAAATAACAAGCAAATCTCGTTTGAATGTGATCGGGAATACGTAATCGAATCAGGACCTGTAGGTGCAACCTGTATCGGAGGAAAATGGAGTCCTGGATATCTACCTAAGTAAAATTACAATAATCATAATATTTAGAAACGAAATTGTTACGCCCAATTATTATTTAAAAATATATTTGTACTATTATTATTTTTAGGTGCGTACCGTCAATACATCCAAAACTTAGACTCAGTAGATCTATTAAGAATAGTACTGATAATAATACAAATGAACTGATTACGGAAAAACCTGGTTTTTATCAAATTGTTAATTTAATAACCTCCATAAAAGCTTGGTGGAAAAGAAGTAAACGTGCGTTATCAGCACAAAATCAACAAGTTATGAAAGCCAAACAAACATCTAATAAAGATCAAACAGCTAAAAATCCTGGAGTAAATAGAGGATCTAGAGGTCGGGAATCCGGGGATTTATCATTCAAAGATTATGACAACGAAGACGGTAACTCTACAATAGATGGAGAAAAAGCACCACACAAAGGTTCTAAAGGAAAAGGAAAACACGGAAAACGAAAAGGTAGGTTTTATATTTAATCGTATAAATAAAGAAATATATTGTTGTTATTATTTAGACCGAGATTTTAATGCATTTTTTAATTGTTTTGATTGTACAATGTTTTCTTAGTAAAAATGTGATTCATAAAATCAATAATTTAATATTTACACTATTACTTATAGTATTTTAATAATTTTAAATGCACATTATGCAAAAGTTTTATATAAAATTAACTTAAACCAAGTATTTAATTTCATAAAATTATTTCGAGAAATTTGTTTCAAATTATCAAATGTCAATATTATTGTGATTTATATTATTGTGTACTAATTATTTTAAAAAGTATTGATTTATTTCATTTTTTTTTCAAAATGTTTAGTTTCATGGTTTTCTAGAACTATATAACATTTTTACATAACTTTAACGTTAAAATATAAAAAAAAAATAGCCCTATATTAATTAAGTACATTTTAAATATAGGTTGCCATTTGAAATCAAAAGTTGATAGTGGTTTCACTATTTAATAAAAGGGTGGAAAAAATAAAAATTTCATACAGATTGAAAAAAGCATGAAACAAAATATTTTGAAAAATAGTCAATACCTGACGAAATAATGAGTGTTTAATGATAAAAGAATCACCCTTATATATACTGCAGTAAACTTTACCGATCAATGGTTAATTGCTAAAATGTAATAAATGCTAGATCGCGGTCCTATGTTTCAGTACATGCCTCAGCTCTGTAATATTTTTAGTAGTAGAATACCACTAAAAATATATCGTTCAACAATTGAAATAAAATTTGTAATATGACTGAAATAGTTTATATACTAATTTTTTTCGATGGTATATTTTATAGATACCTACAGAGTAGTTCTGGTGTTAAAAATGACTCGCAATTCTTACCATTTGTTCCAAAACTAAAATAAATATTATTGTAAAAATATATCATTACTAAAATTATAATTTGTTTTCATACATTTTTAATGGAAATTTTTGGTTTTTCGTAAAAGTATTGTTTAATACCTTTTATAACATTGATTCGGAGTGCTATAGTAATCATATTATACCGATATATAGGTACACTATATATACTTTTTTGTTTTTATTCACAGTTGGTCCTTGTGAACCTTTAACAAATAGCTCTAATATACATATTGAAATTGTGCGACCAGGAAGGCATGCAAATGTTACTCATTCACATGGAACCTTACTTAAAGTGTCGTGTGATCATGGATATCAACCTAACGTGATAAATGGAACAGCCAAATGCTGGAGAACTCGATGGAAGCCAGCAAAACCTGACTGCAAACTTAGTAAATTAAATTAACTTTTTCATAAAACTTGTTTAGTTTTTAACTATTATAACTATTTTAATACTTCATTTACAGAACCTTGCTTAATACCATATTCGGCTAATGGTTTTTACAGTAAAGTGGAACCCACGTATTTAAATGTAACCGAAAGTTCAGAATTCATGGACGGTGAAATCGTATCTATTACATGTTTTTCTGGATTTAACTTGAAAGGCCCTTCAAGAATGGAATGTAGAAAAGGCGACTGGGATATTGGAACTATTTCCGAGTGCACTCCTGGTAACATAATTATTTATTTTAATTAAATACAGAGTTATACTTGATGTTTTAGCTTTTTAGGTATACACTATATTATTATAATACGATTTAGTGATAATAAGAAACAGTGTATATTAATAATAGCATTAATATAGATTAGTATAGTGGTATAGAATTATAGTGATCAACATTAATGAGATCTATACTTGTAATTAGAGATCCATTGATTGGTGGTAAACAAAGACATTTTAATTGGTGGATAGATTATAATTACACAATTTACAATTTAAAAATCGATTTGAATCATCATTGAACGTGATAATGGTTTCAGCGCCATGCGAGTTGCCGGCTATAACACATGGCCAATACTTACTTGGGTATAGAGCAGGCCTTACGATAGCCAATGGATCATTCGTTACTTTCCAATGCGATCCAGAGTTCATAAAAACTACATCAGTTTCTATTGAATGTGTATTAGGTCGATTAGTTCCCAAAGTTCCTTCTTGTAAAAGAGGTAATGAACAATTTATTCCTAAATAAAATATAATTTATTGTATAATAAATATGTAAGTAAAAAAAATGATGACAAATTTATTTCTAGATGGCGGATTATTCATTACTGGTGCGGATATTTTGAAAAAAAGCGAATTAGGCACCATTGATCTTTTGTCCGGACTTCGAGGATCTTGCGGACCCCCAGAATCGGTTCACGGATCAATGGTGTTTAGAAACGGAGAATTATTAAAAGACGCAGAAAAGAGGTAAGTACTACAAATATATAAGTGACATGCTATATTTATTTTTAATCTATGATAAACTGTGTTTCATTTTAGTTTTCCCGATGGGACAGAAGTAACATTTAATTGCATCGGAAACATAATAGATGAAAAAGTCACATGGCGAATAAGATGTGAGGACGGCAACTGGATTGGTCGATCATTAAATTGCAGTAAGTCGTTTAGCATATACATTAGACGTAAGAGCGTATATATATTTCGGTAAATTTCAGCGAAACCCGTCGAAACTATGAATTCTACTTTAGACAACACTACTTGTATGTTTCGAAACAGCGAGCCCAACGTGGTGACGTTTATAGGTGACACGATGATTACGAACGAACTAACCGAGTTTAACGCAGGAACGGTTTTGGTAATTTTCCACTTATCAATTATCATAATATAAAATGACGAAAATAAATATATATTATTATAATTTACGTTATATCTTATATATCACCCGTATATGAGTATAGAGTATTATTTTGTGGTATGCTCGTTTTTAGGTATCTCGATGCTCAGATATTGGAAAATATGCAATGGAAGGATCCAACAGGCGAGTATGTTCGAATGGTGAATGGTCTGGACAACGTCCAGTTTGCTTTGGACTTAACCAAGAAAACGATTATGCACGTATGTATACCAATATAATATGTATATTGCCTATACGAGCTTATTATTATATTTTGATTCGATATTTATTTCGTCTTTTTTATTGTACACTTCTTAAAATTTTCCTTTAATTAATAAATTCCGAATTTATTATTATTATTATTTTACTAACAATATCTCGTGCTAAAAACTTAATTTTTAGTCTCAATGCCTCTGAAATCCATTTTAATAAGAAAAAAATTAAATTTATAAAATTATCAACAATATATACACCATAATATTATATCGTATTTAATATATACGCTTATAAACTATAATATGTAGGTAAAACGATATTTAAATCTAATTTAATCTAATAATATCTATTAGAGTAATAAATATAAGAATAATATTATAAATATTATTATAATTACGAACAATTAAAACTTTTCTATAAGATGTTAACATATTTTTGTGTTTGTAAAATATGACAAGACTTGAAAGTCGTCTATAATAATTTGTTTGTATCATGTACCGTTTAAAGTGGAAAAACCTCCAACAATACTGTTTCGCCATCAGCTAGGACCAATAGCACAGAGTAACGAGGGACGACTAGTCGTTTACCCAGGAACGATATTGCACATGGAGTGCTTGTGGATCAAACGATTCGGCACTCCGAAATGGAACGTCAGTCATTCGTTCCGGTAACGTGCTTGGTTCTACGTATTTTGATTTGAGTACATAATTTCATTACGTCCATGTCGGTGTTATAGAAAGTATCCCGAGGGATGGACTACTGACCCCGGCCGAGACCCGGATCTCGAATACCGGTTGAGTATTTATCACGCAAGCAGAGACGACTCCGGGTTATTTTCTTGTATTACCCCTACCAGACACACTCATTCTGTTGAAATAATCGTAAAAGGTTCGTATTTTAAAAAAAAAAACTATGTTTTATTTAACTTAAAACTGAAATGATAATGGTTACCTATGTAATAACAGCAATAATAATCACGTGTGTCTCACAAATATAATATAATATTATGTAATAAATGAATATAGCCGTGCATTGTCCTTCTATCCCGTCGAAACGAAGTTTGATCATTGGTTCACAAAATACAAAACTAAACTCTCGTGTTAAGTTTTCTTGCGCTAGAGGCAACAATCTGATCGGGACCTCTGAAATCGTCTGTTTGCCTTCGGGTAACTGGAGCGATCCAATCCCCGCATGTGAGAGTAAGTTTATCAATTACTATAAATGTTATATTACTGTATACGGTTAAAACTAAAAAAAAACTTTTTGCGCAAAATGAAATGTAATATACTATATGTACATAGTATATAACATGTTAAAAAATATACGTAATATTTACATAGTGGACTGCCGCAAAATACTGTTATAACCTTGTTGTCGTATTTTATTTTTTATTTTTTTTTTCGATAGTCATCGAGTGCGAAAAGATCGATAAACTAACTGACCCAAATTTACGAATAGCCACGCTCAGCCGTCAAGTGGGAGGAGAAATAATGTTTAGCTGCATGCAAGGATTCGGACTCGACGGGCCAACACATTCGACGTGCCTGCCAACGGGCGAATGGGAACAGCCGTTTCCTACATGTGCAGGTATATCATAAATTTGACACAATACGTTATTATGATATTATTGCAAAACTAGGGGAGGCTATCGCGTTTTTGCGGGTACTCAGTGACTTCGAAAAACTGATCCCCTCCCCGCCATAACAACCACTCCCATCACCAACCATCCCGTTTTGATCTCGGGCCCTAAGTGTAATTGATATGTTGTAGCGGTCACTTGTCCCTGGCCAGGGGACCCGCCGCACGGTTACGCGGCCATCTCGCAAAACTCATACAGGCCTGGCGAACACGTGTCCATCAGCTGCGAACCGTACTACGTGTTGGACGGTCAGCCCAGGCTCGTTTGTGGGGACAACGGAGAGTGGTCAGCGCCAATGCCAATCTGTAAGTGGGACGGGTAGAGTGTGTTTGTATAGCGACTTCGAACGAATGCCGCCCATAGCATACTGGAGCGTCACGACGGATCTCCTGGCCAAAATATAACTAATTCCCGTCCGACAAATCCAAGGGTGGCCGACTCACGGATACGTCTTATCGAACAGCAAAAACAAACTGTATATGATAATAATGGTTAAGACTGTTAATTTTAAAACATATATAAATAGTTAACACAGTGATAATTTTAAATTTTGTCGTAAAACACGTAATATTTCAGAAAATACAAGTTTACTTTTTTTAAACTTTCAGCACAGATATTGATAATCATGTAAATATTTAAAATATTATCAATGTTCTTCAACTTAAAAAAAAAATAATAACTAAAATTGCCTTGTTATTTTTTAAGACACTATATGGTTCGTGACGAAAGGATAACCAAATATAATATTAAATCTTCCAATAACGATTTAACTGCTGACGACACGCATGCACATTGTCAATTAATATCAGAACCGTCTTTATATTTTATTTAGCATTGAATAGATAATAATACATTTTTAATTTATATATACCACGCTGAGATAAAAAGAAATATATTAACTTTATATTATAATATAATACTTTATTTATGATTGATCATTATTATAAGTATATTAGATTACATTAATAAAAAATATTATAACGCTTTAATTTCAAATAGATTTAATTAAAAAGTGACCACAATTAGGTACTTATGTATATATTGAAGTATAAAATACATTTAACATAATTTTAAACTCAAAAATGAATCGTTTAAATTATTGTGTACATAAATACACTTTACCAGCGCCCAAAACAATTGCTGCACATACCTATAAGATCAATTTGTTTTTGACTTTTTATTTTTTTTCTCTTCATCCGATAACAGTATTGTTGTAAATAATTTATTAACGCGTATAATAATTTATACGCTTCGGTGGTTGCACGTTCGTTCGTTTTTAAAATAATGATTTCGAAGTCGCTCTTCACCCGACGCCCGAACTGACCGACTGTATTGCCTTGTGATTCGTGTTCGCAGGTGTTCAAGCCTGCCCATACCCGGGCACAGTGATCCGAGGCCGGATGTCCACCGTCAAGTTTTACTATGCCATTGGTGACGTGATCACTTTCAGCTGCGACGAAAACTTGAAAATCAAAGGCGCTCCTGTGCTACGGTGCCTTAAACACGGAAAATGGTCAAATTCCATACCGACTTGCGTGTCCAGGAACGAAACTCAGCGGACCTAAGTAGATTCGCGTCTTCGTCACTCACACAATATACCCGGCGACATATAACGTTATATTATATATTTCATACAACGATACGTGAAATAGTCACAGTTATTCTTTGTATTATTGTTTATTATTATTATTTTTTTTATTTTGGATCTCCTGAATATCGTTTGAATTGTAAAATATTTACCGACATCATATTCCCAATGATACTATAATAGAAATAGTAAAATTCATAAGACCTTTAGTAAATTTACTGAACGTCGATATGCGTTTCCAACAACGTGTGAGAATTTGAATAGACGATGAGAAAATTAGAAGTGTTAGATTAGGTATGTCAGAATACGGTAAATTAATCCAGCGAAGAAATACAATTTGAATTAATTGCGTTTACGATTTATTACTACACAGTTATTACTGAAGTTGTAACCAACAGCTGGTTCAACTGAATGTCACGTGGTAGGTGGGTATAGCCGTACGTTTTTCACCTCGAGCGGGAGTTCGTATGCTCCGAAAATTCATTATTTGTTTATTAGTATACTCAGGCGAATTATGGTTATGATACACTTGTCTTATACTAACATACTAACATGATCAAACATTTTTTTGAATTCTTTAGATTTTAAACACCATTCTATAATATCTACAAGTAGTTTAAAAAACTTGATTTACAACTAACGTAACAAAATATGTGTATAAATGTGTCTGCCACATAGTACGAGTAGTACTTACCCACTCTGTTTGTATAGTATACATAGTTTCTCAAATATTTATTATATATATATATTATATTTATATAATATATTATTATTGACAATAATATATACTCGTATTTATTTTACCGTTTTCAACATAGAAACGACAGTGATATGATTTTAGAACCAAATGCAAACAAACAAAAATATATTATAAAAAATAGAATAATAACTTCTAACCCGTAATATTAGTAATACAACTTTTTTTTTACTATACTCTCTTATAGCATTTATATTATTATATTATATACGTGCATATTATAGTATAAACTCTCTAGTAATTAAATCTAATATTATTAATTTATTTATCCATTTCATAATCTCTTATATATTATTATATTATATTATAGGTTAACCTTGTTGTATTAATAGAATATATTATAATATATATATATATTATGTATACCACATTATTGCATATTGTATTCAAAATACCAATAAAGTTAAACAATATACATTCAACTGTTGTTCAGTATTAAACAGCCTACGGGTAGAAAGGATTTTCGTTTATTATTGCAGTACGACTCGTTCTGCTAATATTTACTATATTTAGGCGGCGTGGGACAGTGGGAGTGATCCAAATTCCATCAGCCCATCGCTGCCTTAAAATATTCTAGTAAATCCTCGTGGGACATACCGTCTACACAACTATATAATATTTTTTTCGAACATTACAATATTATATTATACTTTTGGATCAATAACAGGCTATGTAATATGGTATTGAATGTAAAACGGTTTTGAAAAATTGATTCTTATTATTTCGTTTTTAAACATATTTTTAAAGTTATTATATTGTTCTTATTCAAAGATACGAGGATTATAAACGGCACCATAGTAAACACATCCGACGCTATTATACAACAAATCTTCATCAGTGTGATAAATTACAGTGATTTGTGTTATTCATAAGCTAAAATAAAATATTGTAATATACGAGTACCTAATAATATTACCACCCTTGTATAAATCAGGCGTCTTGTATAGGCAATTTTAATACTTGTATACGAAACGAACCAATGTGATGCGTTGCGGTGAAACAAAACGATCGCACAAATTATTTCCGCTATATAATATTCGTAATTTCTCGTGTTGTATTACTAATAAAATATCTAATTAACCTATAAATATTATATTGTATTTATTGATTCATCCCTGTAATACATTTACTCGTCAGACGTTTCCCTGTCTAAGTTTTCAACAATTTCCCCGTCAAACAAATAATAACGATACTATAAAACAAAATACATCTTAATTCAACGCTGTATATGGGCATATATGTATAGCTTATAATTGTACCATGTAGTATAGACAGTATAGTGTACACGGAAAAACTAACTTTGATTTATACAATAATACATATTCTTATAGATTTTATCAAATAGTGGTACATATGTATAAGAAACGATATCCTAAAACCTGTATCCGAATTACACGAGCAAAGCCAAATAATTGAACAGTTTCTCAATAACCATCAAGTCGTTATATCGTCGTTATATACCGTCATGCCGTCACATTCGTAATACGTACATACGATTTTTCAGCAAAGCTAATTTTATTTTATTATTATAAAATGACTTATGTAAAAAGTACTAAAGGAAAAAAATATTATTATAATACATGGAATATATTTTTGAAAAGGACTAAACGAAACATACAAAAAACATATTGGAAATGCATCAAACATAACATAATGTATACAAGTGTTGTAGACGGACACATACAATAAATTATGTAATTATTCGGTACGGTCATTCACAACTACACACCAAACATAACAGAAATTAGTACTAAGACTATTATTATTGACGAATTGAAAGTAACAGCATCCGGTCAAGTCACTTCAATTCCTCATCAAATAGTTACTAATTATTAATAGTATATCTTCTATATCAGTGGTGGTCAACATATATTAATGCAATTATATCAAGAGCCAAATTATCTAATTAGCCAATTTATACCACTAAAATAATAAAGATAGCTAACATCCGATAAACATATCAAATAACGAATTATTAAGTTATAAAATAGAATATTATAATAATAAAAACATTTTTTTTTTTTTTATAAATGTATGCAAAAAAAAATTAAAGTTTTAATTTTTGTAAATAAAACCACGAGCCGATGAAGAGAGCCACAATTTGGCCACCCCTGTTCTATTTCATCTCAAGCAATATCTGGTGCTTTACCTACAATAGTCACAGTGAAAAAAATAAAGGTATAAAATAAGGCGTTATAAAATTACACCTCCCATAAATCCGTTAACGTCAGCAGAAATATTTTTTATTGAGCCGTATACACTTATATTAAATAATTACGTATTCCTTCTTTATGAAAGTGGAGTCATTTCTCTATCCCCCCCATTATTTTTTTTTTGATATTTTAAATTAGATACTATGTTAAAAGATTTCTGTTCATATATTTACTTGGTATTATTATTACTTATAACAATAATACTCTGTCCAGTGAAAAACGCATCGATGAAAATTTATAAATTCTACACATTTCTACGCAACACTTAGTTGTATGGTTTCCATCGATTTGTTTTTATTTATTATTTTAATTCAAAGTTAATTTTATAAGAGAGTACTCTTTTTCACAAAACTATTAATTCATATACAATTCAAATATTTTTACATGAAATGCTCACGGATGTGTTCATTTAAAAACAAAATATTGTGGACTTTCACAAATATAGTGGTACACAAAAATAAATATCAATGTACAAAATATTATAAAAAAACATGATATATAATACACGAAAAAGTGTAATAGTCAAGGATATATTATAAATGTTTATATGCTATGAATAATATCTATGTAGTGTTGATTATTTGGAAATTCGTATTTTGGCAAAAGAACCATGCATAAAATCTTAACGGTGGTGAGCTTTGTTTAGAATATTTTGTTCATCAGCTTTCGACCACAGCACAAACACTTTGAATGCTATTAATTCATATTTTTTTCCGTGTACATATAACATACATAAAAGGTAGGCCATCAGAAAATCCCAAAATATTTAAATTTACTGTTTATTCGTTTAAATGGATAATATTTTTCTGTGTTGTATTTTTTGTGATCCTCTAGTGAATACTATTTTCACTCTGTAGATCCCACGGTAATGCTGAACGAGAATACTTATATATAAGTACCTATATGTCATGAAATAAATAAATAGAGCCCTACAAACGTGCGGCCGCATCTTTAGATGATGAATTTTGCAATTTCCGGAACGATTATAACGGTTTAGTATAATATACATACTGGTGACTCGTAGTGTATTGCCGTAGCGAGTTTAAATGACGTCCGTTTATGTACGCGTACATAATGGAAACGGAAAACAAACCCTCGTGCCACCCCCGCCATTTTCCGGTCTCAACAGCGACAGCCACGACTTGGCAAACATTTGCAAAGATTCAAAGATTACAATGGAATAAACAACAAGGTGCGTGCAAAACGACCAATCGAGTAATAAACTAATATCGAATTATCGACCATTAAACAAATAAAAAATACATTTAAAAAGCTTTATGATAATAATTACTATTAATTTTGGAAATGAATAAATTTGCAAATTATATTTAAATAAAAAAGTTTTCTAGGGAAAAGGCGAGAAATAAAAATATTATATTCGACTATCATTTTGGTTGACGATTACGAATACGCAAATATTTAAAATAAAACCATAAAAGCAAGAAACTTTCATCGTGCGGTAAAAGTTCAAACACAAACACATCGTATTTTTATAAATATAATTAATTATTGCAATCAAACGATTTACAACAACTGAATTTCACCCAACTATAGATATATATTTTGTAGATGTCCAAAAGTCATTATATTTTAGAAGCACAAATACAACAACACAAACACATGTTACAATACCAATTAGGTAACAATTAATGTAAAATTATAAATATTATTTCGTTGCTAACATTTTTTTCGCTTCGGTATTTGGACTAAGATAAATAACCAACATGACGGATTTGGACTACTGTGGTGTTGATAAAGTAATAATTAGTATAGCTGGTCAAGTATTTATAATATATAGTATATATAATATTTTTCAAGAACATAGATGAATTCAATAATATTTGTAACAATGCACCCTTCATTTCTCACATTTTATAATTAATAAGTAATTAAATACCTAATTTAGGTTATAAATAAATATATATAAAATTTTTATTTTAATCCAATATTTTTGTTTTGTTTATATATTTTGGTAATATTTTAGTAAGCGTCCTATGTCCACAATGTTATGAAATATTACAAATAGACAATTTTTTTTTTCAAATCGATCATCTTAATATTATTTTATTCAATATATTATTATAATGTAACATTGTTACCTAAGTATATTTGATATTATGTAATATTATTGGTAGGTTCTATGTACGTAGTTTTTATAAACCAAAATAATTTAATTTAAATAAACTAACTAGTTACTATGTACTTTTATAATAAAATATAATAGTAGAAACATATTCGTTCTTATCGTTTGTTTCAAAAATCCAAGTTCTATACTTTAGTTAAAACTTCGGAGGCTAAATTATAAATTTATTTGATGGGGTACAACTTTTTGATACCACACTAAAACTATAGTGGAATGAAGAAATCCTGTTTAAAATCACACCCAACAACATAGTATTGTTATGAAAATGTTAAGTACCTATCCGAATAATATCATTAATAGCAGGCAAGGTTTCAACTCATATTATCATCTAAACTATAATATTGAATATTCTATAATATGAATATTCTAAATTAAAATTTTTTATAATTTGATTATGTACCTTTATATATCAGATAAATATATATGATATTTTTTTAATAATTAATAATATTTTAGTTATATAAATAGAAAGTATTTTAAAAGTTGAATGAATGCATGGTGCATAAACAAAAACTGGCTTAAAAGAAAATCAATTTACGCATGCGCAATGATCATTGTGAAACTCGTTTTTCATCGTCTCTGTATACTGTAAATAATGTAAATAGATCTAGTATTAGTATTACTGTTTAGTCAGCCCGCAGCCACGGTTGCGGCACGTTCGACGACAAAATAAGTAATTTTGTTATTATTGTATTATATATGTTATATATATAATTACAAATATATTATATTAGGTATTACTATTTTTATATTTTTAAATTCCATTTGAATTGTTTAATTTTTGTTATAATAGGGGAGGATACATAATTAGCCTCACTAAAAAAATACAACCAAATCCGCCACTGCTGATTTTAGCCTTCTATTTTCTGTACAACCGATTATGCGTCATTATGTGAATTGAAAATCATAGCACTTAATATTATAATACTCATACTCATACTGCAGTCTGCATTGAAGAAAACGGAGAAGTGGAATATTTTCACGTTAGTGGATCACAGGAACAATGCATATCTAGGCTGCTTGGCTGCCTAGTCTAGGCATGAGAAAAAGCAACAAACTTTTTGAGGAACAAGTTAGTGAGATATTGTATTCAAAATTGAAACGTTTACAATCTTATGTGTAGACGATTCTTAACGATAAAACCAAATATTTGATACCTTTAAAGAAACTAAATAAAAGAAAATTAAGATAGACTAAATTAAAACTTTTAAAAGACCTTAAAAATTGGATAGGAGTCCCTTGAATTTTAAAATTAAACCGAAACATTAAATGATGATTTTTATTAGCTATATTTTAATATTTATATAAATATTATAAGGTCCATAAAATAATTTAAAACTAATCTTGAAAAGTAAACTTATTTTCATTATGGTTTTAATACAATAAACTAAATAATTTTCCATATTAAAAGACAAAAGTACTGATAAGAAGTACACGTTTTAGTAAAAAGAAATTAGGGCCCACACTAAATTAATGTAAAATTACAAAAAAGATAAAACATATTGAATATTTAAATTAAAAGATATTATTAATTAAAATAATCAAAGGAATTATTAGTATATTAAGCAAATAAAATAATTTAAAACTAATTTTAATCAAGTCACGATTTTAATTTTATACTTAAAATACTTGATTTTTCTAATAAACTAATCAAGAAAAAATGATAAAGAAAACTTTATTATTATTTTTTAACAGAATTGCAATAAAATATGATGTATTTGAAACAAATACCATTAAACAATTTATATTTATATTTAATATTAAAATAATTAATAAGTATAAAACAATTATAAGATTTTTTTTCCCATTTAAAAATCTTCAATATATTTTCAAGCATTAAAAATTGCACAAATTTAAAATATAATATGGAAATAAAAATATAAGCAATTAAGTTTAATCTAGTGATTTATGTGAACCAACCTATTGGCTATTAATCTATTCCGAGGTGAAAATATAAATTATTTACTTTTCTAATAAACTAGTTAAGTATAAGTTGTATATTTGCCATTTTATAAGTTTAAGGTACATGTCTAATTTAAAATACATTTTTAATAACAGAAATATTATCTACAACGTTCATTATTATTGTAACTTACTAACTTAACTCGGTAAATTGCGGCTCGTGTATTTTATAATATAGGTATATAAATTGCGTTCTGGATATAGGTATTTTAAACGTGCGGTATTGATATGGATCAATCATCAGCGCGTGCGGGTTTAATAAAAATGTCGACAGAAATTTATCATTAAAAAAGAAAAGCTGTTGGAGATATGTTCACTAGGCCTATTTTCAAATTTAATTATGATTGATGATTGTTTTGCGTACGATATAACAGTATTGCACCTGTAAGATGATCGGATAATACGATTTCTGACTAGATACCACGGTTATATCTTTAATCGTGCTAGGTATTTACGTGTATGAAACATGTTTTAACCAACGACACAGTTTCCGCCGCATAGATCGTGTCTTCGACGACGCACACAACAAATAATTGTGAATATTTTTCGGCGTTTGACATTAAAATATTGAATATTATTAGTATCGTTTGATATATATATATTTTTACTACGCAAAATGTATAATCCGATAATAATAGACATTAGTATTAGTTAGTTCGGTCTGTTGAACCCGCGTACAACCGCCAGTATGAAAACACTACGGTAGAGTGCGCCAAGCGTAACGTGTATTCATATATATATCATCGGTCAACAGCTGCCATAATATTATTTTTCTTATAAATAAAATATTATTGTGATAATTTATGTTTGGAGGCCTCGAGGGGCACCTTGAGCCCTACTCTCATCAGTTTCATAATGTTCTCTGTACAGGCATACATATGCGTTGACATAGGTACGCAAACATATTAAATATAAGTACTCAACAAGTACGTACCTATCTAGGTATCTATCATCAGTCATCGTCCTTTATTGTTTTTAAATTGTTTTTTAAATTTTAGTTTTATTGTGTATCTACTGAATTAACGCATAATTTTTATGACAATTAGGTAGACAGCTACACAGACAGTTTAATACAGGTACATTTATCATATTCGACGACATATTGTATGATTGTCGAATGAATCATTATTAACTGGGGGGCTGACGGATTTTAAAATTTCATTCCACTATCCGGTAAATGTTTATACTGTACTTAGGTATTTACCGAAAACACAACACTTTTTAGTGCATACCAGTATACCGAAAATATCACCAGCCTTAAATTGAGTCACATCGTCTGTAGTGTCGTGTTGTGTCAAAAAGTCGAACTATGCCTAACTCATGGTAGATTATGGTTAGTGAATGATACCTACCATGGTTACGACGGCCTATCAGAATACGGTGAAGGAACATACGACACGACAGGCGACCTAACTCGGCTTTACCAAACCTGTAAATCATAACAATTTGTAAATACTATGTGACGATCAATATACTGTGGCCTAAGATTTTGATATAAGTAAAATTAACGAATATTGAGCAACATATTCTTAAATACCTATCTAACCGGTAAGCCCTAAATACTAGTTAATATAGTATCTAATAGTATTATTATGGGTGCACTTTTTGGCAAAAACTTACAGTTCCTACTTCGGCTAGTATAATTTTTTTTTCTTAATTTAAAATTATCACTAAATCTTACAATTTTTACCTATTTAATTAAATATCATTACATCAATAAATTAGATATTTAATAATCAAAATTATTACTTACAACTGTGTGAAAAAAATATGCCTTCGTTAATATATTGAAACTTAATCTTAAGTTTTATTTAATATATCTGTTTGATAAATTGATGTGTGAAATATAAAAAAAAAAATAATTTACTATAAAATACTTTTACATATTAAAAACTAACTTTTATTTGACAAATTATTTTTATTTTTACATGTAGTTTTTAATGTAGGTTATATTTCGTTTGTAGATAGTCTTTTTGGATATAAAGATAAACCAAAATTAGATATTGCTTATTTGATATAATATTAATTTTATTATCAAGTTCAGTTATTATAATAAATTGTAAATTTTAAAGAAAGCTGTAATTGATCGAAAATAGAACTGTAAATTTTTGCCGAAAAGGTTGACGGCACCCATTGTTATAATTATAATACCAATATTATTATTGGTGCAATAAGTATTCGTATTTAAAATTATTATGTACTTATCTACTTATGCAATATTTTAATTTGTGTTAACCTCAACAAAGTTTTTTTTCATCCTATAACATCCACGACATTCATAAATAATGAAATAATATAGATAAACATTCAATTATGGGTGTATATTATAGTATGTATTAGAAACTTAATGTTATCCTAAAATAAAAAATCATTTTTGGTATATTAGCAGGACACTTCATATTTTGTTCTTAATCAATTACTGTACTGATTCTTTACTATAGTCTGCAGTATTACACTATAAGACATATAGACTAGTATTCATTTTTTATATAATTTACACAGACGGGCCAATGATTTGTGTGGTTACTGCGACAATATATAGGTAATTACTTGTGACTATGGCGTACCTAACACATAAAATAAATCAAAAAAATCTACTTACCTTTTTTACCTATTTTATTAATTTTTATTACAATGAGTTTCTAATATAGTTAGTTATACATTATTATATATCTATTCTGTGGTCATACCTTATATATATATATATATATATATAGATTTGCAACAGATAGGTACTGCAGTTTCGTATACAAAGGGTATTCCGGAGATATATAACTGCACCTCTATAATTTATAGCCATATCGTATAAGTATTGTCTTAATTGTAAGTACTTACCTATTAATTACTTGGTATTATTATACTACGAATGCAACGTAATTTCATCTCGAATATGACATTTTAATTGAATTTTTAATGTTTATTTATTATTACCCTAAGCTATATAGGTACCTGGCTGTTTATTTTGCATAATTTAATTGTAAATATATTGGTATGAACGTATAATTTTTTTACATAATTAAGTATATATATATATAAACATAAGTAATATATATGAGTGTGTATATACTATATAGTAAGTGGCAACAGCTATCCACTTTACAAAAGTATGACTACCGATCCATACCATACATTTTATTATAATAATATTGATAAAATATTATATTATAGATATATTAGTTGTGACTTTTTTTCTGCAAATAATGTAAACATGTTAGCCAACGATTTATCCAGCTATAATATATAATATTGGCGATTATTTTTTTAACATTCATTATTTCAAAACCTATTAACATTTTTGAAAATTTTTTTTATTATTTCTCGTTAAAAATACAACAAAAAATATTTTTTATCCTTATAAATTTTTAAGTTTTTATACTTTCTTGAAAGACAATATACATTTTTAATTTAATACTACGAAAAAATTTTTTTCTGAAGTACTTTGATACATTAAAATCGAAATTTGGATGAATAGCTTACTATGACTTATAATTATTCAAAGTTTTGATAATTTTTTTTTTCCAAAAACGTTAATTGATTATGAAATAACGAACGAGTGTTGATTAATAACAGAATAGCTGATTATATTATATATATATATATATATTGGTTATTTTCTAGGTCCATTTATGTATAACTTTAAAACAGATTATGTTATTTTAGTTAGTTGTATTGTTGCGTAAACATTTATCAAAAGTATCCAACAATGACGACTTGTGTGACAATCCTAACCCGTAATAATAAGCATCACACATTCACGCAGGTCATCTACAATTCCAAAACTACTAGAAAATGTATCCAATTTACAAAATTTTCTATTAAAAGAAAATATCTAAACTAATCATGATGTACATTTTAAATTAGTTCACGACAATGGATATAATCTGTATAAAATGGGAAGAAATATAATGTGCTTACGTTGCAAGTACGTGATTCGCGTATACTATAGTTAAATATCGTCAGGATCAGGACGCCGTACTGTGTGGAAATGGGACAATATGTAGCGATGGTACTTACCCTATATAATCACTTTGTTCGTTAAATATGTAATTAAATATTCAAAAATATTATCTACAAGTCTAACTGTCAAAGAATAATGTAATTTATTATGATATAATAATTATTGTATTTATAGCGATATAGTATAATATGGTTCATTATAATAATATACATGTTACATGTATATAAACGGTTTTTAATACAAACAATTCAAATATGCAAAGTATCAACTATCAACACAAATCGATGACGCAACCACGTGAGTAGATACCTATACCTAATCTGGTTAATCTAATCTTAAGGGTTTTTTTAAATGTGTCTATAATAACATTTTATTAATAAATACTGGTATTTTAATTTTGAAATATGCAAAATTATATAGCAGTATCATTTAATTTTTCTTAAACAAATAAATACAAGTATACTTTAACGAATATGTTTTATGTCCTATTTATTTTTATAATACATTAACCAAAATAATTCTTTAATTCTAACAAAAAATGTCAATGAACAAATGAAGTCGTATTTTTTCTTAAATAATAATAATAATAAAATAATGGTTTTAATGATACAAATAATATTTATAATAATGATAATAATTAAATAATAATATAAATAATTATAATAATAATAGTAATAATAATATATATAATAATGATAATAATTAAATAATAATAATAATAATAATAATAATAAACTACATGAGTTGAAACGATCCGAACATATATTTCAATATCAAACAATAAAACATTCACATAATTTATTGTTCAACTCTATTTTTTTAAAACATTTTAATATTATAATCTTATTTTAAGTTCAACTACTTATATTCGTTCGGATTAAGTCTGCTTAAGTACAATATTATTTACAATCTAGAAATAAAATTCCAAGTGATGTATATCGTTTACATGCCACCCAGTAAACGTTCGTCAATAAGTACAAACATATTCGTCGTCATAATAACAATAATCATAATTATATTAAAATAATAATTATTATTATTATTACTATTATTATTATCATTATTATCCTAATAACGTAGGTAAACAACTGCACATAGTACCAATACCTACATACATTACAACCGAGATAGGTATAATAGGTAGATTAATACCCATAATTATTATAATACGATATTACTTTTTACAATAAAACCTATAAAGGTAAGTACACCACGGCGACAATTAAAAATATCAACAAGTTCGATAAGCTCACTATTCATTCGTAAAAATTAAAATTCGAGTAACAGTTGTATTATATTAAAACAAATACACATTGTACACCAATAATTATAATACCGTAGTTAAAATAAAATTAAAATTAAACAATGTATTCTATACATACAGTCAAAAGTGTAACGGTATGACAAGCGCACGTAATCAAAAATTAGCTAAAATAAAAATATAACTTTTATTATAGTAATAATAATATGCTATAATAATTTAAAAATTAAAAATTAAATTGTATTTAAAAAATAAAATAATGAAAAATGTTACATCGATTCTTTTAGACGCGATTAAAACTTACAATCTATGTATTATAATATTAAATAAATGTATAACGTACAATTTCTTTGTGTCCAAAGTTTGTTGGATTTTTCCATAAATACATATAATAATATTATTATGATATCGGTTGAATATCTCGTACCACCATTTACACAGTATGAATAAATCGATAATTTCACAGGGGCGAACAGCTCTCGATCGAATAATTCGAATCGACGGGTGTTTGGATCAGTTGTTTTGAGTTTTCGCTGATAATCGTCTCTTCTCGTTTTTTATCGATTTTCCGCTGTTTGGCCCGCCTATTTTGAAACCATATTTTTACCTGTAAAATGATATATTTTAATATTATTCAACTATTTTATGATTGATTTTAATCAGTTGTATTATTATTGTTATTATTACAATTAGTATATTGAAGCTTATACCTTATAGGTCTATGGTATATCTAATAAAAATAAAAATATATAATATAGCCTAAGCATAAAATACATATATAATATTTAAATACGCGTCATAATAATTATGAAATATTACCGATATTTAGGCGATTTAATTATAAAACTAATAATATCAAACTTAATAGTAAAATATGCAAAGTATATAATATTTCTATGTAGGTAATAGGTATATGGTATATACTGTTATTATTGTTTAATTTGTATACGCATGTTGAACATTTAAAATAATTTATTTAGAATTTTAATCAATTGAATTGTGTGATGTTAATTTAATCTTATATACCTAAAAGTATTTACGTGTGTATCAAAAATTATTTTTATGTATATTATAATGTTTCTCAAATAGAAATAGCATTAGGTTTATTATACCTGTTGCATGAAGAATGACTTTTAGAAGGACTCATCTAGTGGATAGGTAAATTGTGTAAATGGAGATAAAATGCCTTCAAACAATATATACTCCACTTCACTTATCTCAACTTCAAACAATTATATATATATATATATAACTGTTATACCTAATAATTGAATATAATTCTAACTAATTTTCAATTAAATCACTGTATAAAATATACTTTTGAATTATATAGGTACGTTTGTAATGTAGAGGAATATATAAAATATATAATTTACATAAACTTATTTTAAAAATAATATGTAATACTTTAAAATCTATATCTATATATTCAGAGAACGATATTCTATTAAAGAAATATAATACGCATATAGTTAATGGGTAGGTACCTACAAACCTACTTTTATTCTAAAAAAAATTATACTTACGTTTTTAACAGTAATTAAATCAATTAAAGTTTAAACTTGTAATAATATATACATAAATATAGGTATCTAACATTAAACTTTTTATTCAAAAATTATTTTCTGAGAAATGTACCTGATGTTAAATGTCGCAAGTATAAATTTAAATATATTCATAGGTTTATATTATATTATATTATATACCGACATAATAATAACAATCACCATAAACTCGCATATGGTTTAATCTTTCAAAATTTATACTTACACAGTTTATTATAATATATATATATATATATACATTGATTTTATTTATTTATAAATATCATAATATGGACTTACTTGTCTTTCAGACAGGCTCAGCATTTTGGACAGCTCGGTTTTTCTTGTAATGGTGATATATCGGTTGAAGTGGAATTCCTTCTCGAGTTCCAGACGTTGTAAGTCGGTGTATACGACCCTGTACTTATCTTTAGTGCGTGTTCTACCTGTATAGGAATAAGAAAATTATTTATTAGGTCTGCCGGTTTAATAAATTGAAGGTTTAACAACTGCACGCGAGTTTATTAATTTACACAAGAGCTGTTGCTGTGGAATAAAGATGATAAATTAGTAGCAATTTCCGCGGCACGGGTGTGCATAAGTACTATGTGACATTTTTATTGTCTATACAATCGCTTAATGTGTTAACACGGCAAGGCAAATATAAACATCAACATAGAATTTAATTGATCCATCTTCTGAGATTTTTAATTATTGTTTTATAGATATTTTATTGATCACCCATAAAAAAAGATTAAAATTAACTGAAATTAATTTATAAATCGTGATTATTTATTTTAAGAGACATAACGCGGATACTATAAATATATATATAAATATACGACTAATCAAAATACATTTTATCACATCATCATTGTGGGTAATGTAAACATGTCATTTAATTTATATTAGGTATAAATTTTGTGTTCATTCTAAGAATTAATCCATTGGTCAAATTCGTTTTTACAATATTATAACAGTTTTTGAATTACATTGTATAATATTTATTTATGAATAATAACATGAAAGTTTATATATATATATCAACGTAAATACATTAAGTATACATACAATAAATAAACAATTAATATTTAAAAATAAGTTAACATAATATTATAAAAAATTTTAAGCAACGAACTTTTACTAAGTATACACTTTACGACTTCATTAAAACAATATAGGTTAATTAATCGAATAGGCATTTTGAAATAAAGACATTTTACGTTGACTCTATATATTATATATATATATAAATATTGTTAAACTCAATAATAGGTTTGTGTTAATATTTTTAATGAGATCGCCGTGGATTGTGTATGTAATTATTACAACCATATAATTATATGTAATTTTAGTCTAGAAATAGTGCAAGTGTATAACATTGAATGCGTTTTTTGTTTTATTTAGATAATAGAAAATCCTTTACAAACAAACATGATCAGTAGATCATGAATATGGCCATACGGTTAAAGTTATACAATAATATATAGTATATATGTGTAGATGTATAATATGTATAGACGTTATTATATCGTGTTAAGTCAGCGTACTTAATCACTACAGAAAACATTATATAATATTTATACTCGTAATATAACTGTACCTATTATAAAACGTTCTCTGCAATATCATTGCTCATTATCTTAATTATAAATGCATTTCATAGAATATAAACATATCTTTTCTTTTGACGATAAAAATTATTCGATACAAAATCAAAAGTAGGTAATGTATTCATTTCCAGATACTTACTCTTGTAAGATACTTTATGTACCTTATTGGTGCATATAATAAATGATAGTAGGTACCTACACTAATTTTACATATGGTAGTGGTGGCGTCACAAACCATTGTTTTGGGGACAATTGAATATATTTTTGAATAGTTTTTAATTTCATTGAAAATAATATTAATACTATGTTGATTTTTCTAATGGTATATATGATTCATTTTAATAGTAATAGATAATATTATTATTTCTAGTTCCCGATTGTTATTACCTAATAATTTTAAAAATCATAAAATATCAATTGTTCAAAATAAATTATATTATTAAAAATTATTAAACGGCGGAATAGAGGTAGTTGTAATGTATGCTCCTGCAGTGATTCATTAAATTCATTGTGTTGTATGTGTTGTGGTATTAAGTATACCTATTCCTTATTTTCATAAGAAAATATATATATTATATATTTGACACAATAAATTCGCTCAACAAAATGTACCTATATAAATAATATATATTGCATTGTAGGTATACCTATAACAATGACAGCACAAATGAAGTAAAAAACGACCACGAGCATTAAGCCACACGAAAATATTCTTCACTCGGTTATCTCGTTCGGTCTATTCGTGCATGTGTGCGTTGTGGTTTTAATATTATTTTTTTCACCTTTTAATACACAAATATACACGAGTGCATACACACACGCACGCACACACACACACACACACACACACACACACACACACATATATATAATATATATTTACACATGTTTGACTTGTTCAACGTTTTCTGAGCGTGCGTGTGTATACGGCGTAACTGATAGGATAAGGTTTTTGTAATTCCATTTACGTTATCTTGGGCCGCTCGAGGTTTTTCAAATAAGCCGCCAAGCCACTCGAGATAATCCGCAGACATACACACCGGGTACGGTGACGACAACGACGAGCAGAGCCACAATTTATAATATTCCATATACAGCGCGATATCGCGAACATGAGGTACCCGTGAGTATGTTCACAGCTTTTGGTTTGTCCATATAATGGAAATGTATATAGTATATATACGGTTATAACACCACACCAGCATCGTGGTGTATAACTTACCGCTGCTATGATGGTAATACCTATTACATATTATGTCCTATACATACTTAAACATAATAATTATACACCGAGTAACCTATATTATGTGATGAATAATAGTATATATAGGTATCACTGTTATATTTAGGTAAATACCAGCCGGAAACGATCGAGTTTCCTGGGGGAAATGACGTGAAGACGACTGCGAGGATATTCGTATATATACGTTATGGTTATAGATAACTATTACCTAGGAAATATCGAACGGTTGACGAAAACAATAAATCGATGTTATAGTACTTATATCGTTTCCGCGTTGGTACCTATATATATATATAGTTGTGATATATGAGTTTTGTAAATGTATTCGCTTATATATATCATATTATAATATGCTTGTACGACGGGTACAATAGCTACAATATTATTATCATAACACATAATGGATCGCCGCGGTTTTCTTTTACCTTTTCGTTTAACGATTGTCCGACAAACCGCTGTGGCGTGCGGGATGAGAGAACGCCATTGGCCAGGTAACAATATGGCAGCCGATACTCGTGACTCTGTGTGAACAGGTGAACCATGCGCGCGTATAGTGCGTACGCGAACACAACACGCACACATACACAACATGTATAATATATAATATACACACCACAACTATATATATAACAGATACGTGTCTAATATATAAACATAACCTCATATACTCTATATATACATGTATATAATATAGAAGTACGATTATGCATATATTACAGTATATAACACTCGTGCGCATCGCGTATATTTGTATTTATCGAGAATATATAATACATTATAATATCATACATATATATATATAGATAAAGGTAGATATATCATATATCGTGTATATGTGGTAATGCAGTTCAAACACTACAATACCTTAATAGTTAATATTGTTATTATAATATATTATTTAGTTTGATGCGCTCATTATTTTTAAATTATGCACATGTTTTATCGCCAAGAAAGTCATAAAATATAGATTTATATATATGTTATATGAGACGATAAATATTATCCTATACACACACTAGTTCACATCCTAATCTCGCACAAACATCCCCTCATCACCTTCACCGTCATCATCACCACCTATTTATAAGTCGGTTCGAGTCTCGGGGACTCGATAAACTACCTTCGCATTACCGTTACTGCATAATTTTATATAATATTACTATATACGCACGATGCAACGGCGGTGAGATTTGTTTTTTTTTTTTTTTTTAATAAACACGCTATTGTTTCAACGCAGCTGTCGTCGAAAAAGTTGCCGAAAAACAGAGCAGTCATGTATATATACTAAAGTACAACGGTTGTACGCGTGGGGAACATTATTATAGCGGCCGACGATACACATAATATTATTATTATTATAACGACTCTCGAGGGATCGGTTTGTTCGGTCGATCTACACCCGCTACAGCGCCACGTTTTGTGGGACAACGACGACGACTAAAACGACTACATCGTTCGCGACAATCAACGGCTCAAATTGCGGTGGTGGTGTGTGATGATGTTGCGGGTATGCGCCGCAGACGTCCGTCCGGAGGACGATAAATCAAATCCGAGTACGACTGCGAAGCTTACATATTATATATATATATATATATATAATACACGCACGTTATTATATGTGTAAACGATTTAATTCGAAATTCAAAGTTTATACCGATAAAAATGTAACAGTCACACAAGCACGGTTTTTTTAACTCTAACTAATTTGATCATATACCTGCACAGATCTAGTAATAGTGCATAGTAACAAATCTTCTTCGTTGTAATGTAATAATGGAAAATGCTTATGTACAGAAAAGTATAATGATTTAGAAAGTAAAATTACAGGAACCGGCTGAAGTAGAACAGATATAATTATCAGGATATCACAAGGAATGAGGCTTTTTTAGGATGAAAATCATTTATCCGCCATTTTTAGAATGACTTAACACTTTTATAGGTTTCTGAAAATGCTTATAAATAGTATGACCATTATAGAGTACCTATAAGAAATTATACATTATTGCTACACTTGGACAGTTGGCAAAGAATCTATAAGGATCAGAAGCTTTTAAAATTTGATGTTACTGTTAAATGCTTAAGATTTATTAGACGAAAAGAATAACGAGCTAGGAAGTATTGAACAGAATAAAGAAAAAAATGAGAAATGTAAAAGTATTAAAATCTGCAAAATATATACCATAATTTACTGCGTGCCACGATAGCAAAACATCTTAGAAGGTGATGAATAAGGACATATCAGCAGAGATAAGCCAATGATGGATTACACGAAACACATTATGATAAATATGAATAGCGAAATCATGTAAAAGTAATGAATTATGATAGAGGGGAATTGTTTACCGCAACAAATTATTGAAAACGCGAAGAAGATATCATCATAACAAAATTAAAAAATATGTACATTTTTCACTCAAATATTTTGTAAACGCATAAACTTTTAAAGAATAAGATTAATCGTCCATTAAATATTGTACACATCAATACATCACATACACTAACAGTCAGGTGAGCAGACAGTGATGGACCACTGGATATGATATTAACTATAAAAAATATCGAGGGCTTGTAGTTTTGTACAAGTACATGTAAGTACGTACACTGCAGCAGTGTATATAAATATATAATATTATAATACATTGTCGTCGAGTTACATTGCAGGCATCGTTAATCGTTCAAAACAGCAACAAATATTATGTGTTTTTAAGACATCGATATTATATTATCGACTACTTATGTGTAAGAGGTAAATCGTCGAGTTTATCGTCAATGCCCAAGGTAGTGAATATTATTATAGTCTCTTGGATGTAAATAATATATAATGTAATAATTATTGCTCTCGGACATAATAGCTCAAATTTATCGACCATCGGGTCGTTTTAATGGCCCTTTGGATATACACACTAATACACTATGTATAGTGTACTCGTATTATGCACTTACCGCCGTCTTCGTTTCCGATGAAAAGAATAAAAATAACATTCCGTTGCGATGTGAAACCTTTTGTTGATGATGATGTCTCCATTGAAATAAGGATATAAAAATGGAAAAAATTGAACTAAAACCGTCAGAACGTGTACAAGTATAATATAATGTGTGTACAGCTATCAAAGTTACGACGTGTTACGACGACTGCTGGCGTTGAGTACAGGGAAGAGGGCGAGAGGGAAATGTTTAATGCAATAAAATTAAATAAGATAATGTGGTCGGTTGTTTTTTTTTTGCCGCCTCATCGTGCTCGACACATGGCGAAAGGGTTTTTCTTGATGGGTTTTAATAGCTGTGCAACGCGTTTCCTTCGTCCTGAGCAATAAAATCTGTTCAAGCGATGTCCAGACCGCCGAAACCGGTATAAACACCAATAAAATAATAAGTATTAAATGTTACCTAGTGGTTTAAATAAAAACCGATAAATTACAAAAATGACTAGGACGCGCATTATACGATAAAAACTGTACATGTATATACAATAATTCTTTTTGAACTCGACCGGCCGATCTGCTGCGTGTTGGCGTTAGGCATGTACGTGTACTATTATTGTGTATTATATGTACCTATACCTTACAATTATACCTATATAAAATATGCAAAACGTTTTTGAAATATAATCCGTGTAAAAGGATAGTTAAGATATAGGTTTAGGATTTAGGAAGGTATTATAATCCGTTGCTTCGTCTATACGACGCGCGTGCACGCAGAATGTAGTAAGTATGTTATATATACGCTGTTTACACTCATTTTTTAATCGCATGTATAATAATTATTCTCGACATCAAAAAACATGATACGAAAGTCGGATATGAAAAGTTGGAAAATATTTGTTCCAAACAGTAAATAATGTATACTGAACCCGTCTCTATATACGTATATATTTTCGTGCAGGTATACGCTGTTCATATAACATTATCAAAAATGAGTTGGGAAATTTAAATATTTGATATGCCCATGACACTATCTTTGTAAAAATGCATTTCGTATGTGTAACTAAAAATAAGTTATAATACAATAGTCTTAAAGTGTACACTGTACATACGCATTTGAATATACGTAGGTGTTTATAATCTAATAGCGGTTTCCATAATTATTATACATAGACATCTAGTTACTGTTTAATGTATAATATACACTGCTACCGGCCGTTATAGGTAAAACATTTAGGGTACATAATATAAAAGTGTGTTTGAAATATAAAATCCATCACCGAGTTTGAGATATTTTAATAAGAATTGTTTACTTTAACAAAATGTATTACAATATATATATATATATATATATATATATAATATTGTCTCGTATTAAGTAAGTATATATACATAATACATATATATAAATATCTATCAAAATTATAATAAGTGTACATAGTTTTTATCGGAAATTGAATAAATCAAAATATGTACGTAGTTGATTTAAAAAATCGAAGAATGGTATAAATAATATACCTACATAACAATATAATTACAAACAATTAATAAAACTAACATTAAATCACTGTCTATCACAAATTGTAACACGAAATCTTGGATTTGAAAAAAATAAAATTATGATCAAGTATAACACGACGTAAAATAAATCTTATATTATGTGTCTCATGACAAATAAGTATAAAAAATAAGTTATCACTATAAAGATCATTATTATATACGAATAATAATATTCATGTGTGAAAAACTTGAACGAAATAATATGAAATACAATCAACTCCAATTTCCAAACTGTATTTTCGTACAAGTGAATAGTATTTATCGATTATGGTTCTTTCGCTTCGTTATGCAACTGTTTGTTCCAAAAATCCAAGAAATCCTTAATGAAAGCTAAAGAAAAACTAGTTCGGAGACTAATATTACCTTAAAATACAATTTAAAAAAGCAAAAATCACCATCAAAATGATTGTTACTGTTTAGTACTGGTTAATTTATGATTGACCATCAAAGTAATTTATAAAATTATCGTATTGAAGTTTATAAGTAGGTAACAATTAGAAAAATTAATAAATAATTTTAACTCAAATACATAATTTACTAAACTATATGCAGTAAAAAAATATATATGGGCACCTATAATGTACACCAAGTGTGTCCAACATTTTGTGAAGATTAGGGCACATTATGTAAGTAGAAGTCGTTGTGGGCCAAATACATTTTAATAATAATACATTCAAATTTAATACACAATTAATTGATAATTTTGAAAGTGAAATGAGGGCCGCATTAATACCTACCGCAGGTTGGAACCCCTGGTATACATAATAATAAATAAATATAGCAGAACACACTATATATCAATTATCCGGTGATCTATACGTATTATCCATTATTTAAAAACTATTGACATTTTAATAAATATGTAATTAAAATAAATTTAAGTTATTATGAAACAATGTTACTGGAATACATTTATTTTTTTACTATATTTCAAAGGTTTATACTTTTGAATGACAATATACATTTTTAATTTTATATTCCAAAGCAAAATATTATTCGAAGTATTTAGATGTAAAAAAAAAAAAATAATCAAATTTTGGATAAGTAGTTAATTATATATAAATACTATATACATAATATATATAAATATTTAACGTCCTATGTGCCACTTCACTCCAGTTGAATAAGTAAGTATTAACTATAATTTAAATTAACTCACTTTTAACTTTTCGTAGATTTAATTTAAAATTTAGTTGACTGAACTATTAATAAGTTCATCTTTGTCTAGCATTAATTAAGTATAATAATAATATTTATTTAGAAAAATAAAACACTCAAGACTTTACCTTTATCTGCAGTACAGCCTGCAGGGATAAAAAGTACGGGATGGAATATTGATTAAGTACATACATATATAGTTGTGTGGACAACATTCATACTTTTTACTAGATAGAAAGTTGTGAGCTACCTTTAGTATATTTTTATACCTATTAACTTTGATTCATGTATAGGTATTTTAGGAAAAGTATTTAGGTTCAAGAGCAAAGGCTAAAAAGGTTATGGGGTGTTAAAGTATTTCTATGACTCAACCAGTCTCGAACTTATGGGTAAAAATAAAATTACTAAGTACATCAAAGTACCTATTTAAAAAACCACATTAGTTATTTAAATGATATATATATATATATATAGTGTAAATACCTTTATGTTTTTAATTTAAAAAAAATATGTTTAACCTGATTACACACTGTAGATGAGCTATATAATTATACATAATTTATAATAAACTATTCTTGATAAATAGTTTTAGTATATTGCAGTATAATAGAATATAATAATATCATCGTAAGTGCCGAATTTTATTTGATCAACCATATTATATTCTTTATGGAATACTACATAAATTATAAATTATGCTATGAAATCACCAACCGATTGATGTACAACTATATTTAATGTTTATAGAGAATAAAAAATAACAAATACTTATATTATCGACATTACGAACATACTAAAAAAACAATCAAACTGCAGCATCTATTAATATAATATACTGTGTAGAGTTATAATGTAATATTTATAGTAATAACTAATAAAATTATAACAATATAATTCAAAGGATTTGTTTATGGTTTTAGGTATAGTATAAATGGACAACCGCGGTAGGCAGTAATAAATTGTAAAAAGTTGTGATTTAATATCATCTCACGGAAATGTATCGGCAGCTGCAAGACCCGTAAAACTAAAACAAAATAATAGCTGCTGATTTTAGAAATGAGTGGTTCTACAGCGGGGCGAGTGTATATATTTATAGATTTAATGTATTATAATCACTTAATATATTATCAAAAACGATTTTATAATAATATGATGGGCCAGGTTTTGTTAACCTATTTGTTCAATTTTCAAATGTATTATTGTTTCTTCTCTTTAGTTTTTCCTTGTGAAAAACTAAATATTATACCATTTCAATGTACAGTATTAATATTATAATAAGACTCGTCTTTCCATTGATGACTTAGCTATATAATTAAAATACAACCGCTGTCCTAATAAATATTTACAGAACAGAAAAAAATAATTGCGTAAGTCCTGGAATATTGATTCCATTTCAAGTCCGAGAAATTACGTTTAAAAAAAGACACGTTATCGTACACTGTTTAATTTTTGTTCGAAAGGTTAAAAATTTGACACGTCAACTGTTGCCATAACTTATTTTTTTTTGAATAACTGAAACCGACCGTCATCATCGGTAATATAACATAATACATTATAAAAATCACGAAAAGCGGAAGATGTTATTTATCGACGTGGAAACAGTGGCAGCAGTGACGCGAAAGTGGAAAACCGCGCTCGTGTCCCTTGCGAATCGTCGAAAAGCGCGTTATGCGCACAATTCGTGCGCGATCGAAACCATATACGTCTGTCCGCGGTGAAAAGGGGAAAAACGATAATATTTTATACATATATATTTATATATATATACACATATAAGTAAGTTAGACTGTGCGTGAGAGAGAGAGAGACATTATTGCGAGCCGACAGTCGTCGGCGGCAACGGCAGTGGCGTCGTCGGTATAATATTAATTGTACCTGAGGCGGTTCGCATCGGATTTCATCATTATTGTCGTACGGCGGCGGCTAAGTCGTAAAATTCTGTGTAGCATATTATTCTCATATACATACACACACACACACACACACACACATATATATATATTGTAGGTATATTCGTAAAATATGTATAATGTACAATATATTTATACATGTATGATATATAGATATATAGGCATCACACTGTGCGATTATATACGAGTGCGTCTGCGGTCGGTCGTTACTCATATGTAATAAAAATACATAAAACACGCGAACGTCACGAGTACACAACGTATACATATACATATGTTATTTATATACACAACAATAATAAGTATGTATATATTATTACATCGGCGGTGTTGCGGTCATCGCGCTTATATACATATATACACAAACATACGCACACACACATAAATTATATATATATATATATATGTATGTATATTATAAACTATAAAGCGCTATATAGTGATGTTTGTCAGCTATAGAAAAAAGTGCCCACGACGCATAATATAGTATAGTAATATATAATATTATGACAATATATCCGTACGCGCCATTATAATATAATATTATATAATAATAATACAACTATAACGACCAATGTCCGTCCGATAATATAATACATTTATGCGGTCGCGCGTATGTTTCTCTAATATCGTTATAATATGTATGCGTACGTACGTACAGTCACCCCTTCCCATCCCCGTGCGCCGTTTTGTCCAGCGCACAAATACGCTATGCGCGCAGCTATTTCACTCGATGTATAATATCGTATTTTATATATTTTACTATTATTTAATGTCCATACCGCCAAAACCGGATCCCCGAGTTCATCGCGGGGGAACATTATAATTATATTATACGCACGTTCCCATATAATATATGTATATGTATGCTCATTTTCCTCTTTACATATTACGCGCGTTTGTAGAGGATTTTTCTGCGTTTACCTGTTGCCGTGTTGGTGCTGCAGTAGTTGCCCATTATATATACATATAGTATATCGTGTACGTATATAATGCACACGTCATATAACAAGTATTAATATATTTATATATTATACAGCAACATAAAATATGTACAATATTATTATAATGTTATGGCTACTGTAATATAATATTACTATTATGTGTACCTATAAGTATTTTATACAAGTGTAATCTTTATCTACATCCCTAGTTTGTTGATGCATCGCAAGAATCGTCGTGCTCCGCCATTGCATAATAAATTTGCGAGGCCAACGTCATGTCGACTTAATATAATATTAAAAACGTACCCAATTACATTGTATCATAACTTATAATATATTGTAGTGTGTGATAGTGCTAAAATAACTATGAAACATTTATAATTTTTTTTATCTCCCTAAGTCCTCAAATCCACCTATACGCCGAGCGCACTACGTCCATCACGCTGCATTCATGATAGTGACGGTTCTGTCACATGTTAAATTATTGTTTGGATTTAAACACAATAAACAAACAAACTTATAATACGTGTAAACAAAGTATTTCTTTTCTAAAAAAAACTCTTTGAAAATATATTTTTAATTCTGTATTGCTTAAAAACAAAATTGTATAAAAATTGGATTTTGAACGAATTACTTAATTAGTTATGACTTATGACTAACTAACTACTCTTTTTGTTCGAAATTTGATTTTATTATATTGAAAATCACAGGAAAATATTCTATTTTGGAATATGAAATTAAAAATGCACGTTATTTTCATTCTAAAGAAGTCAAAACTTAAAAAAATAAAAAATATACTTCTTAAAACGTTAATACTTTTTGATGAAATTAGTCTTTAACTTTATAAAAATTCCCCTGTAGGTATCTATATTATATATTATTTTTATAACTTATTATTATTATACTATTTATATCTATAATACCATCTACTAAAATTGTTTTAAGATATCAATTTTTTCTCCATAACTCGAAGAAGGTTTTCACGATGTATAACCCAATAAAAAATCTTTTATGTGACTTAGCGAAAAATTTAATATTTTGCCAATTGTTGAAATAAAAAATGTCAATAGTATTGACAGTATTATGTAACGAAACGGATTTAGCTACGATATTATGCCATTGCTTTATTGTTTATTTTACTGCCTTTTAAACAATTCTCTGCTACACCGGAAATATTTTCTATAACAGTTATTACTTGACACGATTATAGCGTGTACAACTAAATAAATAACCGTATTAATATTAAATACGAACAAATTTTAAGGGTTGTACATAGGATTTTAAACAATATTTTTTTCCGTTCTTTCCATATTTATTATTACGTTTTTTTTTATGTTTGTGCATCTTTATATGAGCGTGAACAACTTTTAACGTTACATTAATTTATGATATTATACACAGAGATTTACTTAAAATAATTTTCCATGCATAATAATTTTTTATTTAAAATATTATTAAGATAAAAAAAAATTTATCAACAGATGTAAATTATAGCTTTAAAACTTTGAAATAAATGTAAGAACGAATAGAAAAATTATTTTTTGACACAATAACATAATTAACACAAGAAATTATAAACGGAAAATACAGAAGTACCTAAATAAATAACTATTTCATATAATAATTATACGCCACGCTATAGGAATTATAGGTAACAGGTATAAAATAGGCATTATCCAAAATTACAACATTATAATGCGAATGGCGGATCAGTCTTATCTCTCTTTTAGGGTTTAAAATACTTTTAGATTTAAAATTTAAATGTTCCTAATAGTAATCATTGGATCACGATGATTTGATCGCGGGCGAATTGCATAATATTTTAAATATTAGTATCCTAGACCTAGAGTAATAAAATAATTAAGAAACTAAAAATGTTCGTTCAGCGACCAATTCACCGGATACTATACTCATTTACGCATTAGATACAAAATAGTCAAGATTTTTGGTTTTGTAGCTCTCTAATAATAATAAAATAAAGCTCTAAGTACATTAAAATATACTTATTAAAAGAACGCGAAACAAAGTTTTGACTTTCGGGTTAAATATTTTCGATAGATTTTAATTGGGTTGAGAAATCAAATTCAAACAAATAATTTAAATTACCTACAGAAGTTGTTTTCTGTACAAATATTAGCATATAAATTTAAGCACGTAATAAAACTAATTATTTTTTTTCTTTTGAGTAATATTATTTATTTTATAAAATCTGTTCGAGGCTATTTAAATAAGTAAAATTTTAAAAATATATAAAAAGGCAATTTTCACCAGTCTATGTTTATAAATCTTAAAGACGGTCACATCTAAAAAAATCTGTAACAATTTTTATTTTAAATTTATTAAAAGACAGTTAGGTATTTTTATACTATGGATAAGCTTAGCTATAATATAAATTATACACAGAGGTATAGCAGAAGATAAAAGAGTCTTAATAATATACGTATAATTTTTAATAGTATTTAATCAAAATAAACGGGAAATTAAAATTATTAGTTAGGGTGGAGGCACAGTATTTACAATAAACTGTATATTCTAATGAGAAGATAGTGTATAGATTATAATAGATAATTTTGTAAAGTTTTTGTGTAAAAATATAAACCAGTTGCTTACAAAATATAATGTTTAAATAACGTGTCAATAATACCTAATAATACGCAACAGGCTATGGTACTGTGTGTACGTACCTATTATAAGGACGTTTGGGGAATTGAGTAATAAATTAATTCAAGTAATTTTTAAAAAAGAGATATTTTTTCCAGACATAAGATAAATAATGTTTTAAGTAAAATTCATCAATACCTATATGTACGTGTTTAGATAATAGATACTATAGTTTTGAGCAAGTTTATCGTAATACGGCAGTTAAAGACAGAAATCTTTCAAAATTGTTTGCATTATCAGCCTGAAATTTATACATTAAAAAATTTTGGATCCAATGCACAACGGGTCGAAACATTTATACAGGCATCACCGATAATAAAACTAACGTAAGTATACACATGATTCATAAACAAAAGCGGTCTTAAGATCGTATTTTTTTTTAAATTTAGAGTCGAAAAACTTAAATATTTATTTATTTATATATATATAGAATACAGGAGTGGCCTAATTTAAATAAACATTTAAACTATGATCAAAATATAAAAATAATTAAAAAAAAACAATTATTAATCAAATAAAGAAAAATGTGTTTTCTGTAGCAAGTTTCATAAAACTAATGTGAAGAGAGTTTAGTTCATAATTGGTATAGTTTAGGGAGGAATATCATTAAGGAAATTTGATCTTTTATTAAGCGTAGGGACACAAAAATGAGGCTGGCATCAAGGAAAGTAGTGTTTATAAGTCAATTATAATAGATGTTAAAAAAATTGGTATTTTGTAGCTGCAAAAGAAAACAATTCAAGCTACTGAAGTACTAAATAGTGATCATGGGGTTAATGTTCATAAAAATAATATAACATCATTTTAGGTATGATAATACTAGCTATAAACACACAAACTCAAATTGCAATAACACGTAGTTAAAAAACTATGTTCCCGTTTGAACGATTGCTATTCCCATATAAAGCAAAACGATTTGACAATACATAATATATACATATATAGCATAATATATTTTAATTATACAGGCAAGCGTACGGAACATTAATAACATTTGCACATCATCGCTAAACTGAGATTCCATTTAACGTTTATATGCACTCATCGCAATAAAATAATTGAAATTTAATTTTAATTTTAATTGTCGACTTCAATCGCAGTATAAGGAGTTTAAACGCCGAATAAATTAGAGAAGATTAAAGCCAAATGGGAAATGTAACTCTTTAATGTAATTTTATGAGAGACTATATAATACGTATTGTAAAACCATAAATAAAAAAATAAAAACATAATACGCCGTCATAATAATAAGTAATACCGCTGTTTATCAAAAAGAAAACAAAATAATTCTTATTTCGTGTAAATATCGCAACATTAATAAGAAAATACTTAGTTTAATATGTGTACGAGATATAATTATACCATATACCAATTAATAAAACAAAATACTTAGACCTGAAAATTATAGTGTACAATCTAGGTAAAATCTGTTTCACATTATCACATGAACACATTTCGTAAACACACGTTTTAGCGTAGATATATTGGTTAAATTCACAGTGGCGTACTCAGGTTTTTTTTAAGGGGGGTGTCATATCATAATTATATGCACGAATTGACTTTTTTTTTTTTTAGTCCTTGTTTCATAATTTAAACAGATACTTATTTTTAAAGGGGGTGTCATATCTCCCAGACACCCCCCCTGCGTACACCACTGAATTCACAAATCACAACTAGAGAAATGTGACATAATCGGTATAAAAAGCACGCGCGTAGATACGCTTACATGTGAGATGTTAAATTGGCAAAACACCATTGATTTGTTAATATTATTGTATAATTATGACTCGGGCACGTACTAGGTACTTTTTTCATGGCGAGGTATAAGTGGTATAATCAATAAAGGGCTTACTTTTAAACATTAATATTTTCATTAAAAATTATAAACGTTCGAAATACTTAAAAAAGCATCTAGGTATAGTTAAAATGAGTATTAAGAAAAGGCATGGACAGCTTAACCCCTTAAAAATCTATTATTATTTCTTTAACATTGTGTATATTGTTTACAAGTGATACAGTTGGTTACGATAGCATGCAAAAATAAATTTCAGTTAATATTCATAAAAAGTTTTCAACAGAAAAGTGTACTAAACGAGAGATTATTAATAACTATATACTAAGTGATTTTTTCTGACAACTTAATTATATTATATTACAATTATTAAATTTAAATTTATAATAGTTGAGTATTAAATAATAAAATGATAAGAATAATAGACAATAAATACTTGGTTTGAATTCCTATTGTTTAATAGAATCAAAAGATAAAATAATTGTTTTTAACTTTTAAATGAAAATTTTAACTTCAAAATCAATTATAAATACTATTAGACACATTTTCAATAGTTTTAGTAATAATGAAACAAAGAAACTTTAACTTATTAAAATATAATATTATAATAATAAAAAAATTATAAAATATAAATAAAAAAATTAAAAAAATTATACTTTGAAAATCTTTTGCATTTCAATACTTTTGTTACACATTAGTTTTATAATTTCATCTAAAGTAATATCCAATAACAACTTTCTTTCGAAATTCATTAACAATAAAACTTCTAAATTAGTTTTAATTGTACAACTTCTTAAGCGAGTTTTAATGGTTTTTAATTTCGAAAACGAACGATCACGCGTTACTTGGGTTAATGGCATTGCCAGTAAAAACGTGTTAACACTAAAAAGCTCCTTATATTCTAAAGAATATATATTATAATTGTATATGATATTTACTATACACAGTAAACATAACATGCATCCTTCTACACTTATACACACCAATGAATAACTTTTAATTCATCTTCAGTCTTTTCTGTATCATATAGTCTGATTTTGTACAAGTATATCATCGGTATTTCAAAAGGCTATTTTAAAAATGTAAAGATAAACGTTTTAAAATAATACACGTTATTCTTAAAGCTAATAATGGTAAACAGGCAATTAGGAACCGAGAACATTTTCAATTGTATGACAGAGTAGGGAAAAAAGTAAATGTCAAGATATCAAAATTACGAATTATTTATATGTACACGATATACTTATATCTATGTAAATATTATTATATATTATAAACAGCTAATGAAATATTAATTTAAAAAATCTAATAACCAGAATTTTATTATTGAAATATTATTAAATAAAATTACAACTGATTTTATTAGGTATAGATAGATTGACAGATACTGTATTGAAAATTACAAATTACAAATAGTACGATACAAAAATACAAATTCAAAATAGTTAAACATTAAAACTATAGAGAGAAAAAATGTGAATACCATCATAAATGTATGTAGGGATTCTGCAATATATAAACAACTATCCGCCGGAAATTTCGTGGTGTGCTAACAATGTGTATAACAATATTTTGACCAAAATGCTACGATTGTCTATATAATTTTGTTATTATTCACGGACCAATTAAAATAGTTTTTTCCTTTAAATCACCTACGCCTGGACATCTTAACAAAAATGATTTCGCGACTAATCGGTCTATTATTATAAAATAAATCCAGTACGCCACCAATAATAGATACTCTGACGAAAACGATAGCCACTACCACGACAATTGCCCAATGCCCATTATATTAAAATAAAACAAAAAACATTCCCGTTCCTTTTCCCCGGCTAATCGTCAAGAGCGGAAATAGCGACCAGACCAAATTTTATAATAAGTGTGCGATGTCCATGGTCTTGGGGTGGACGTCTGCACAGCGGTTTTTCTGAGTGGAAAAAGACGGTGGATGACGGTGGTGATTTTGTTTTTTCGTAATATACAAGGTAAAATAAAATATATCCGGCCGGTATGTGAGTAATGCTCTTATTATACCATATTATTGTAATGTATACCCTCGCAAGATTTCTTTATTATTATTATTAAAATCATTGTCATTCTATGTTAACATATGGTTACCCAATTACTTTATATCAGAGCTTGAGTAATATGCCGTTCGGCTTTATCAGCCCTAAATTAAATGCTATTTATATATTTTAACCGAGATTTGTAAAATTATTTATTTTTCGTCTTCTTCTTTCCTCTCCGTACTAGCAAAACTACGATGCTCCGGCTTAATAAAGTTTCGGCTCGTGGTTGGCGACCTGTCCAAAAGTTCAGGGTTGGCTATTGGGAGCTATACAAATAGCGTAGCGTCTCAAGATATTTTGAAGTCAAAATGACGGACCTGTCCGATTACATGATAATAAGTTATTGAAAATTTGACCTCACTGTACACTGTATTTTATAAAAAAAATAAAACCCTTACATAATATTTTCGTCGTCGTCATAAAAACCGACATTATAATAATAACAATAATAATAATATATACACCGTACCGAAATCGCTACGTTAACATTACTGCGCGACCGACGATATAACGGCCGATAACGTTTTGGCAAGTGGTTTTCGTCTCGTCCGCGTATACACAATATACATATATACATAGGGTTTGTTTTTATTTCATTCGATTTCCCTCGCACAGTGGCCCATTATTACCGAGTCGTCCGTTATTGTCCGCATTTGTATGTGAGTGGAATTTGATGACTGTATATAAGCGTCCCGAGTCGTTACGCGAAGTGTCGGCGGCGGCTGCGGTGACGGGGAACGACGAGGGGATTAATTGGAGGGCCACCGGAATGGGCCGCTGGGGAGCCATTGGCCGCGCCACCGCCGCCGCCGTTTGTGTGTACGTAAACGGGCGAAAAACCGGAAACGGCGCGAACCGTCACATCGCCGAGGCGCGAAAATAGCGTTTCTCGTATACGCTCCCTACCCCCCTCCCCCCTATTGCGCTTCCGAAGAAGGGCCGAAAGGGACGGTGAGCGGTACGCAGACGACGAGTAGTACGCCGCGCCGATGTGTAAACGGTCTGAGATACTGGAGGCGGCGTTTCAGCCTCCCGTCCGATATATTTATTCGCGCTTAATACGCGTTGTTAACGCAACCATAACGACGACGACGATCGTAATAATAACATTAACTGCTGCAGCGTATAATAATAATACATAATATATAAAGTTACGCGGACGAATTCAAAAGCGGAAAACCGTTTATATTATAAATATAAATGACATTTCGTTTATAATTTGGTGATTTTCGTTTCATTTTTAATTTTCCATTTCGAAATATATGCTACAGTGTACAGTGTATACAATATACGTGTAATTTTTTAACCATGGATAAAGAAATTTTAACGAGCGTTTCGTTTCAATATATTTTTTTTGTGCAATACTACGATGTTGAAAATACGATACGAAAATTCTGAGGGTTGTTATTTTTTTTTAACTGTTATAGCCTTTCAGGAAATCTCATTTGATATATATCTATGTGTATTTTTAAACTATTTTAATATTATCACTAAGTCACGCCATTTTCTACCCATTCAACACGTTTATAAAATCGCACATACTACACTTTACTCTAAAGCTCACTGCTGCAGTATACAATATATAATATACAATGACGCTAACTATATTTTGAAGTGTGTATATAGTAAATTACTGAATTGCTGATGAAATAGTTAATCAAGTGGCAAGTGTTATATTACTGTAGTAATGTAACATTATGTATTACAAATTCGTATAGTAGACAGTTATAAACTGTATCTGCAATGATTAGAAATACATCATGCGTTTAATACTTATAATAAAAACATTACTTAATAATAATTCTAACTATTTTACCGAAATAATTTTTATGACAATATGGCTGACAAAAAATTAACCTATAGCTATATAATACACTATAATTATACCTACCTATATATAATCTATAAATTATATTCTACGTATATATTTCTATCAATTGTAGACGAAAAATGTATTTTTAATATATATATGCATATAGCATATAGTAATTATATTATTTATATTTCCTTGATTAGATACCTATATCAGTTGCTCTAAATTGATTAAAAATTTAATTTATCACTAAAAAAATATGTCATCTTTTAAATTCTGAGTGGAACGATAAATGTATTGGCTTTACAATGATTATCTATTTTTTTCAATTTTTTATTTTTGAATTTAATACGAAAAATTTAGAGAAACAGTAAAAATGTATAATTCTACAAAGAGTAATTTCTACTTTCTAGTAAGAAAACGGATCTAGTTGGTATATTGAGGAGTTAAAAGTAAAAAGATTCCTGGTGCTTTTCAAAATAATTGGGAAAAAGAAAATTGAAGGAAAACTTTTTATCCAAAACCAGTTTTTGACAAAATTGATATTGTACTTAAATTATTGTTGTAAATTCATAAATGTATAATATCGATTACTTGAATCTTTAATTGAATATTTATATTAAAATTGTCTAAACTTGAAATAATTTTCAAAACATTTTGGACCTTTTTATGATATTTATATTTTTTTCTTTGTTTATTTTTAATTTATTAAGTAATAGTTTGTTGCTAATTTTATAGTTTTTAACTGAATTATAATATATAAATCATAATTAATATTTATTTATTTAATAACAAAAATATTATTTGAGTTCAAGAAAATAGCATATTAATAAATTAATAGCTAGATGGAAAATTATAGTTATAAAACAGTAAATGGTTATTAGTTAGCTTCGTGTCAACGATTAGCTAAAGAAATGAAGCGTTGATATACACACAGGAGAATGATCATGAGGGCTAATCAATTTTAAGTATAGGTATAAACATTATAGCTAACAAACCTCAATATTTAACGTTGAAACCTTTTTAGCTGACAATAAGTCGTTGGATGCAATATATAAGATTCTAGAGGACATCTGTACTCTATTATTGGTCTGATGAATGTGATTGATAATTTAAATTAATTTGTTACTCGCTAAATAAAACTTAAGATTTTAAGGCATTGTCGTGTATAAGAAACTTATATTGTACAGATTGGGACTAAATATAAGAGTAAAGATAAAACCTGGATTATGGACTGAGCAATAATGAAATGAAATGGAAGTATTATTGATAAATTAATGGATTTATATGCTATGATAAATGATAATATTACACACATTTTTAATATAAATACTTGAAAATTAATACTAAATAATATAAATATTAATAAATTGTTCTTATTAAAATTGAAAATATCGTAAAACATAGTTACATTTTGTTTTTAAACATTCAAAATTAAAATTGTTACACAGGACCTATCAGTCACGAACCTAAATATAAAAATTATTTCATGATTTTATTTTTAACTTTTATAGGTACTTAAGGTTTAAAAGTTTAATACAAAAGGTTAAAAAAATAAGTTTTTTAATACCTATAAATTAAAAAAAAAGTTAATCATAAATGCATATAAATAATTGTTTAATAACTGATTGAGCTCAAATTTTGATGACATTAGATTTAAATACATATAATAACAATTAATTTGATTCACTAACGATTTTTGTTTTTTTTTTATTATTATTATTTAAAAAATATTAACTATAGAGTTGAAAAATTATTATTAATTAAACTTTAAACTATTCTATGCACAAAAAAGTTTTAAAATATTTAAACTGATATTAAGCTATATTTAAAGGCAATGTTTTATTTTTTTTAATGGAGTTTATAAAATACTTAATGATTGATCGAAAATTTTAAACATTTATTACAAAATTTCGTATAATTTATAAAAAGATTATAAATATTAGATTTATATCAGATGTTTAAATATATTAAAAATACAGTTTTACATACAGTTTTTCAAATTTGGACAAACTCTTCGTCAAATCACGAAAATTTGCAAATTATTTTTAGTTAAAAATATTTATTATACCTATTCACTTTGAAATTCTAAAAATGTGAATATTTTCCATTCTGAGAGTCATATTTTTTCTCATTCACATAATTTACCATCACCACATTAGTTTATTATTCTATATTTATTATTTATGTATACAGATTTTGAAATGGATATTTAAGATTCAATTTGTAATTTTTAAAGTTAAGGCTTAAGAAAAATATTTTACACATAAAACGGTTCTCGCGAGAATCCTAAAAATGTCAAAAATATACTTTTTATGTTTACATTAAAATTTATACTCGACAATTACTCATCTACATTACATACACTACATTATTTGATAAAAATAAAAAAGATATCTCATTATTTAGACATTCCAAATTTCTTTAAAATATGAAATTAAAAATAAAATAATTATAATTTTAATGGCCTATAATTTTATCATAAAAATACATATATAAAACTAGATGAAATTTTCTGTATACCTATCTAAATACATCTAGTAATTCATCATAATATATTATAAAAAATATGCATTTATACATTACATGAAATTATAGTACTCGTATTATATAATAATTATTGGAGGAAAAATCCAGATGCGCAAATGTAATTATGTGTAATACAGATTACCAAATCTGCATATAATAAATCTAATGAAAGGTGTAATTTGTTGAATTTATATTATGCGCTTAATAGACTTGCATCGTAAAAGCAATATAGTTACTATACGTTATGTATATACTATATAGGTAGGTATCATATTATATTTCAAAATCGGCTTAGCTTTAAATAAAATTCGATAATCATAAATATACGTAAATGTATTCTCCCCTCTCGACTTCTAGCAAGGTTTGGTATTCAAGGTGAACATAAATATATTATATACGCGTAATATATTATACATAATATACATACATAAATAAACGCGCGCATCGTAAACATGTTTTACAGATCATTAACGTGTCATGGCTACAGTGTCATATACGTAGGTATAGGACAGAAGTACGAACGTGTAGGAAAAATCACATCATACAGTAGCAACTGGATTTTCTAGAATTTCTTATCTAAAATTACAATTTTTACGACAATCGAGGAAATAAAAATAAAATTCACTCCACGCGCGGCATTTTCTATCATAACCTGAAGTAGTACGCTGGTTCAATGTTTTCGGCATGCACCAGGTATATCATACAGGACATTAAATGCATACTTTACACATAAAATATATTACAGTATACACACGATAAACAAGTTATACACGAATAACGATATTATGACGCGTACATCAGACTTACGTTTAACGGTAATAGATTATTTAGCTTATTTGTGGTATATATATTATTAGCTGTATAAACATACCTATGTGTGTTGTAAATAGATGTTATAATATTGTTAAAACTATAGACGGATTTATATGCAATAAAAACAAGCCAAATGTGCACCGAAAATACAAATTATATGTACTCAAAAATAATTCTTCTATATAAAACAATTATTTCAAAAGAAACAACATACATTGAAAATTTCTAAGTGGACCGTAAACCATTTTTTTTTTTTTTTATGAAGAATTTAATAAGTAGGCACTTATTTGGAGTTATATATTTCATTACAGAATATTTTTAACTATGAACATTTATTGGTAGTTTAATTAAGTTAACTGTTCAACTATATTATAATTTATAATCAATGAGATCATATAGATTCTAGATTTTCAAAATAGTAAATACCAATAAATGTATAGAAAATATAATAACTAAAAAAAGTGTGATATAAATTACTTTGAGAAAAAACAATTTCAATGAGTGTTCAAACTCGGCGCTCAAAACATTAATGTACTTGTATACTATCTGTACCTGTTCACAAGAAATATTTATAAATTATTGATATGAAAAAAATGTGTTTATCAAAATAATGTTAACCAAAATTTAATATATATATATATATTACTATAAAACAATAAAATATGCCATAAAAACTTAAAAATTATAAAATAGATATATTTTTAACAGAAAGAATACCGTATTTTGAATTTCAACATATAGAAACGAATAATAATGTATGATGATACCTATATAGATATCTATCATAATAATATTACTTATAAGTATAGTTCAACATTATAATGTTAAAAAATATTTTATTAGTATTACCGTATTTTTTGTTAAAAAAAATAACATATCGTTTCTATCCAAGCTGCTTAACTACAGATTGTAAAACTAAAGCTTGTAAGCTAGTATTTTTTAGCTGAGACAATTAACCGAAGGCGAGTGAATTTATCTGTCCAACAAAATACTAATATCATGATGATATAATTGTTTTACTAAATCTTATCGTAATGACATCAATACGACCGCAATGACTGTATCCCAATATAATATATTTTATTGTAATAGATATACCACTATAACATCGGTGTCAGTGTGTCGTCACTCACGCAGGCGACGTCACAGTGGGTGGCGCTGCCGTATGCTACATTATGTACACGCGTGTTATTTGTCGCCGCACACAGAGCGGTAAACGCCACATAAATTTTACCCACCCGGGTGGGGAGGGGATGGAAAAAAATTCTAAACGTATCGTTTCAAGGAAAACCAAATGTCAGTCCCGCAACAACCCATACTTATAACCTACCCATTCACCCGGTCACGTGCACTACATAACATGCCTATATTATTTATACATATATTTAGGTAGTTTGTTTATCCATACTTGCGCGCATTGTAACATTATAGGTACATATATATATATATATATATATATATATATATATATATATATATAGTATATATACGGTACACTGCAACGTAGGCGCACATATACTTCTTAATAATATAATATACTAAATAGGTATTATCGTAATTATTATACTATTTATATGTATATACATATACACACGATAGAATATAGAATACGACATATACCATACATACGTGACGTACATAAATACGTGGAGGACCTAAATAGGTACATACATAATATTCGTATGCATAGGTGTCTACAGTATGTACGGATCTCCCCGACGAGGGATCGGCGCGCCGTGAGGGCGACAAAGAAGCGCGCCGCGCAGTTCAAACAAGTCGGTCTCTTTTGACGTACGATTCATCGGAACCTTTTTTTTTTCCTCTCCACCCGAATGATTTACAAGTGTTGCACAACATAATAATATTGTGTACAACAATAACATATGTACGTTTTCTTCGAGTCTGCTCCTTACATTATAATATCTCCTCCGGCCCGTATGCAGCAGTTGCATGCGCGTGCGTACGTGCCCAGCGTGTCCGCCGCCGTCAACGTGTAACGCGTGTGTATAACATAATACAATAACAATAATAATAATATAAAGGAAGCGGCAGGCTTTCTCCACGCGCGACCGCCCGACGTTTAAGGACACAAAAACGACCCAAAGCCATCACGTCTTCGGCATAATATTATACTATGCGCCAATGATAACAATGCATATATTTATAATATTTATATATACAATATAGCTACTAATACCATAATATAGTATTACATAATACGTCTTATTTAGACGTATAATATTATGATCCCTGCGCGCCGACCGACACGGATTCGGATATACTATATACTATATACATCGCAATCGCGGCAAAAATAAGGGATTGAAGTCATCTCAAACTGAGCGCTGTATAAACGCTCATACTACTAATATATAAGGCTACGAATACCTAGCCCAACGTTATTTTTCGGTCTGTTAATTGCACGGGAATTAGGAAACAATAAAAGACCATCAGTCATTGACTTTGAGACTTTGCGAATATATTTAGGACAGCAGTTATCATTAAATTGTATCACAAAACCGTAAAACCTGTTCTTTCAATTTCTATGCCTATCACAAATAAAACAATCAGTGTTTGTCAAAAACACTATGATAAACTGATGGTTAAAATGTATCAAATAAAACTATATAGCTGGTGAAATTTGTTATTAGTGATTACTATAATCATAAAAATCAATGGTTAATTTCGTTGAATTTTATTTACATTAATTGTAAATATATTTTAAATTATTATTACAATATATTAACACATATACCTTATTACCTGTATGCTGTATTTTATGTAATGACGAATTAGAAAATAATTTATCCATATTTTAAATATTAGATTAATCCTTAGAAACTTAAGAGGACGCTTCACCCGAATACATTGTATCTGTCTAACAGACGCACAATATGGTAAAACCCATTTTATGCAGGCAAGGACAACTCGGGCTATAGTTCAAGTTAAGCAAGCAAACTTTCACACTAGAAATAGGAGGTTTTGTACTTTGTGCAACCTCGTTTTTATTTTTTCGATATCAATTTTAATCTTAAAAAAATTACCTCTACAATCTCCTCCTCTCCCACTAATCACCCATATTGCAGACAACAAAATGGGAAATCATTAGCATCACATCCTAAATATTCTTTTGGCAATAGAAAAAAAATACTCAGAATAAGTCCTGCAGATGGTTTCCTGATTTTTATTGAGGAATAATAATGTTGCGTGTGCGCTCGTTTAACGCTTTTACGACAAACGGTGCCGCCAAACAGGTCGAATGGCTCCGGAATCGCTGACATTTTTTTCCTCCTGAGTAAATCCTTTTTCTCTCGATTTTTTTCTTGTCATACAATCTGGACGTCAGGGACAATACTATAATATGAGTTAACATCACGCGACCGTATAATATGTGTCGTATATATTACAATAATGGATTATATTATTTTGTTTATGGATAAATATATAGCATAAACAGACACCGACGATAAAGACATCCAAATAAGCGGCTTCTCGAAAAGTGAATATAATATCATTTATATCCTCGCAATAATGCACTCATGCTTTTCAGTCGTTTACTGCAGTATAACGTATAGTAAGCCTTTCTACAGGTTTAAATTTATGCGCACCAACGTGATAACAATATCATATTATAATGTTACTATATTGTTCGGATAAACGTGCGTGTTCTGCTGAAATTTATATAGCACGTATTATATTTGAATATATATATAACATTATAATATTATAATAACTACTAATGCGAACGATGAAATGCCTACAATAACGAGATATTAACGTCACTATGTATGGTCTATATATTATAATATAGAAGTATAATCTATGTTGATTTCGGATAGGAACATAATTTTATCAACTGGGTTATATTAACCCGTTAATAAAATATATAGGTAGTACATTATATTTCTTTTAATTCGGAATTTACATCTAAGTTAAGTACCTATTACAGCAGAATATCTGTATCGAAAAAAATATTATTTAAAATTAATTAATTCTACTTATACAGGTAATATGCACAATGCACCTATAAACCAAATATAATTCTACGAGCTTGACTAACAGTGGAAATTTCTTAATACATAGTTTTAGTGTTGAAATATACAAACAAAATAAATGTTTTAATTATTATGCTGTTATTTTAAAACAATAAAGTACGTTTTGAAGGTTAATATCAATAGGTATACCTACTATTATATCCAGTATATTATACACCAATATTATTAGTATATCCGCTATACCTTACTTGATAAAAAAAAATTTGGTAAAAAAACATTCCATCAACAAAGAAAAAAGAATATATTTCTTCAATTACCAATATAAAAATGTTCAATTGCAGTAACTACTACCCAATCTCTTCATAGTATTAGTACTTAATAATATTATTATTATTATGTTTAAAACAGTATGAAATATTAAAATCTATTATGCGATTATTGTGTTAAAATTGTTTTTTTATTATTCTTTTATAAAATGGACATAGTATTACATCAAAGATAAAACATCATATTCAATATTTTGTAATAAATTACCAAGTAGGTTATACTACGAGTGATTATTTTTTCATGATCCGTTGGTTATATACCTACAAATATATTTCATTTGTTTTTCAGTAATAATAGAATCGTTTAATAAGATGAATTCATAAGATTTTCAAAATTGTATTTTTTCCTGTTATATGGGATTATTATTTATTACAGTTTCACTGTTAGTATACCTTCATACCAAACAATATATCTAATTTATAAATTCATAAACAATAAAATATTTTAGTGCATATTTTTAAGTTGTCTGCGGTATGGAAAGTCCTCTAAGAAAGGAAAATTTTAACAATACTTATGTATGTAATTACTAATTATTTCTTAAATTGTATTTAAAGGTAAATATCTCAAACTAAAATTTAAATAAATGTTGCTGTAAGCTGTGAATTATTTAAAATCCAAACATTTAATTTAATTTCAAACATCATTTTAAACACAATAAAATTATTTTAAACCAAAAACACTATTTTTAAAAATAAATAAATACACAAACTCTGTAAAAATTATTATTTATGCCGTGGAACGCATATGTACAATCGGCATGCCGCATGTGCAACTCTATAGTTTACTATAACTCTTTTATTATATAATATTATTTCGCCAGCACAGTATAATAAACATGAGTCGCTTTGATTTTTGAAAATTTTGTATTAATTATACTTAAGAGTATGCAATGACATAAATTTCTGTTTTTCAAATGGACCCCCTCTAATACTGTAAATTATTCAGAGCAGCAGTTCCTAACCTTTTTAGTTGAGCAAACCACACATTTTGGAAAAAATCTTCGAGACTCAACAATAGCACACCTATATATTTATTTAAATGTATATACATATATATAAAACAATTGTTTATTAAAAAACTTTACTTAACCTAATTATTACAAGTTAAACCATTTAATCAGAATTGACATTGCTTGTCCCTTGCAAGAGAGTCAATATCTAAATTGAAACTGGATAGTTTATTGCATTAGTTGTATAATTATTATATTATGGTCCACTGCCCAGTCCTACACTATACCCATGGTCCATAGGTTGAGAACCACTGATTTAGAAGATAATTTCAAAATTTCAATATACCTAATTCAAAATTCAAACGAGTAATTAGTTATTAAAATGTTTATAATAAACATGCTATATAGTCTTCCTTAAAAATATTTTTACAAAAATGTATGAAGTATAATATTGAATCTAATATTTATCATACTGGGTCCATTTTTTTGGAAATTATAAAAGAATATTTATTATCTACTATAAGATATTCTAATCAACGTTGTCTCTATATTTTCCAAACCTAATTACCATGAAATTATTATTCTTAATACACAAAGTTATAAATAACTCAAAAATACTTATTCGAATTTTAGTTTTAATATACACCGAAATTTCAAAAAAAAATTCTGCTAAATAAATTGGAGTATAAAAATAGGATTATTATTTAAAAAATAGAAGTTTTTCACTCAAGAATTAGAAAATTTAGTCTTATTAAGTAGGTATAAAAATTTCAAAAACAGATTTTTAATAACTGAATTCTTGAAGAAGAAAAAAGGACAGCCTGCTTGATTGATAACCGTATATATACCTATTATAAAGTATAATAGCCTATAATTAATAAAGTTTTATACAAATTTATTAATACATTACTTGCTGAGATTTTACACACGTTATCAGACGCCACTTCTATGTGTAGGTAATAGGTGTATATTTTATTAATTTTTTATATGATTGCCGTAAACCTCTGTCTACTCATATATTATTTCCTACAATAAAGTTTACCATAGTTTACATAATATATTAATACGTTATTACAAAGTGTAGTGTTACCTATGCATTATACTATTGTTCATAAGTAAAACTTCGATTAACTGAGATAAAAAAAATTTATTTTTATATTTATATCTACCTATATAAATTTGAATATTATACTTTATAGTGATAATAAATTAAAATAATTTTAATTAATTAATTATTTTAGTTTGTTTATATGAATCTCCAGCTTTTTTCGTATATACGTTTTTTTTATTTTTTCTATAAATACATAATACATATATACACCCATAAAACGGGCGTGCAATATTCTATTTATAATTTACAATATCATTATGACAATAGGTGAAATATAATAGAAGTTAACGGAAAATAAAGTGACAGATAATCGTGGTTTTACTGTAATACTATGTTAATAACTAATTATAGGGAGCCGATTTGAACGCAAAATGGTAAAATGGTGTAAGTGCCTAATAGAATACATGATAATTTCATATCATACAATTTTTAGTGCAAATATACACATTCACTGAGAACACTCTATATTGCACTGTTATCATTATTATGTCTGGGGATTGAAAATTGACAGAAAAATTAAAGCAAATTTGACACTTAATTTATCAAATTGTATTATTCTTATAATGTAATGTGTGACTATATAAGTTATAAAAAAAAACAAAATTATATCTATAGGTAATGAATACTATGAATAGTGTAGTAGTTTTTATATTTTAGAAATCATTATTGTATTTGTTTAATGTTTGTACATATTAAGTGTTATGATTATCAAAAAGAACGCCCTAATACTTGTAAAATAACGACGAGTTTTCTACACAAAATTAGTTTGTAAATATTTCAAGCATAGTCATAGAATTACTAATTATAGTTTATACAATTAGTTGGTGCCTGGTATATGCGGTAGTATATCAAAATATATTGGTATTACCAAATTTTAATTTAATTTCTAAACTTCGAAATAATAATATATATCTACCTATAAATAAATATTATATACCTTCTACATACAGATGTACTTTTAAAAGAAATAATTAATACAAAATTGATTAAATTTATTAATTTGTATTAAAATGTTAATAAGAATCTTGGTAAATTATAATAAACTTCAATATACCTAGGTCCTCATAACGACATAATAGGTATTATTATCTGTATAAAATAAATATCCTTAACTCACCTATAATTTAATCTATGTACATAATACGATTTGAATATACTTTATTAAACTTACAAGTTAAATAACATGGTATCCTCCCATCAAGCCCGTATAGGAAACCATTACGATACAAAACACATTGTGAGCGCATCAAAACTTTATGGTATTCGTTTTAATATTTTTCATACCCGGCAATAATAATTGCTGTATTAGGTATATATGAAAAAAATCGCTTAAATTGTGCGTTCTAGTTTGGCGGGAAAAATTCGTTTTTCTTAAATATAATAGTAAAACAATAATTATATTGGTATATTTTACGAACCCGGTTGTGGACGGTCTTGGTACTCGACTCTCTTCATCCAACCGTACGGACTCACGCGCCCTGTGCCGGTGGGCGACGGCTGTTGTTGCACGGGCGGCCAGTACTTGTAGTCGTTGGCCGTCTGGTAAGCAGCCGCGGCCGCTGCGGCGGCCGCAGAAGACGGTTCGTCCAACGACGTGCCGGGCGACGAGCACGTGGCCGTCGAGGTCGTCACGGCTGCCGGGTTGTAGGCCGCGACGGCTTGCAAGGTGGCCGCGGCGCCGGCCGGCTGATGGTGCGGCGGCGGTGGCGGCGGCGGCGCGTGATGGTGATGATACACCTGTACGTCGTCCGCGTACGACAGCCGCCTCTTGTTGTATACGACCGCCGACGGCCACGCGGCGTAACCGCCACTGTCCGCCGGTTGATGGTGATGGTGGTGGTGCATCAACGACTGCGGCGGCGGTACCGCGGGCATTGCTTGATGCGGATGATGAAGGTGATGGTCCTGTTGCTGCTGTTGATGTTGTTGTTGTTGTTGTTGTTGTTGCTGCTGCTGCTGTTGCTGTTGCTGATGCTGCTGATGTTGCAGATGATGGTGATGGTGGTGCTGATGGTAACCGGCGGCGATCGCCGCGGGCTGATGGCCGTAAGCCGTCCACGAACCGGCCACGGTAGCGGGTTGGGGTTCGGCCGGGCATTCGTCACCGTTACACTGCGCCGGCATGACTACGACGTGATGACCGTGATGGTGATACGACGGACCCTGTTGTCTGCTGCACACGGCCACCGATTCGTTCATTTTTCGTCGGCTACGGTCGTTCACGGACAGGTCATCCACCGCATTTTCGTCACTTACAGTCTTCTGTACAATTGTATGCACCTATTGTACACGACGATTTTATATATTATACACAGCGGTGATCACAGATATATGCTTTGATTATAATATACGTATAGATGAACTCAGCGGGTCGCGAACGACATTATCGTAGTTTCGCGATAAATTACACAGACAATAAATTACGTCTTAATGAGCGAATTCGAAAACGAATTGATATGCACTGGCACTACAGGGCGTATAATGAGGTACATCTACGCTGATATTTACACTCGCGTATATTATACAGACATAATATTATGATTTAGTTAAAACGTCTATTACTAAAATAATATTGTATACCGTCGCGTAACTCGGTATCAAGTAAAGCAGGTATACGTACCTACTGCAACTGTCGCGTAAACACAATAAAACGGATTCGCGTAAACGTCGTCGTCGCGGTCGTCGAGTGTGTGTGCCGCGCGAGTTCTCGAGAGCGTAGGTACAATATAACAATATTACAACATTAATCGTGTGCGTTTTGTTAAAAGAAAGATGGGAAAAAAAAATAACAGTAGACTTATATTTCGAGGTGTGACAGGCGAATGCGTGCGTGTGCGTCGTACGTATACATGTACGTGTACGCGTTGATATTATATTATTACGCGTTCGAGTGTGAGTGTGTGTGTGTGTGTGTGTGTGTGTGCGTGCGTGTAAGTGTGTACTTAATATTATTTAGACACGCGATCGATTACGACTGATGAGGTGCGGTCGTGCGTGGCGAGCGGACTGCATTCGTGTGCGAGGGACCGTCGGGGGCGGCGGCGGCGGAACACGACGGGCGTGATCGAGCCACTCCCGCCGGGCCGCGCGCCGGCCAATCGCAGTGCGGCAACCGCGGCGGTGGTCGTGGACCGCGTAAAAAAATAATATGTCCGCTGCCGAACGTACTACCGCGACGGCGGCGGCGGCGACCGAGCGCGCGCGTTTTTCGTTTACGTTTTTGTTGTTCGCCGTCCGCGGAACGGCCTGACGGTGCGTCGCCGCCGATTTCTCGGTAAGCCCATTGTCGCATAGGTTACCTGCCGCCAGATTCTGTTCTATCATTGTTGGATATTGTACCCGGGTATCCGTTATCAATGCGTTTCTCCGAATAACCATCCGTTTTTGAATTTTTAAGCCGTATATGTTATATCTTCGAATTCGTTTGAACAACGGTTTTTTTTCCGACCTCCTACGCAGCCAACTCTGTTGCATCCGAATTGCGTGCGGTTAAAATCATAACAATACCCACAGACTGATCTATTTTTTCTGCGTCCGAGTTGCGTATACGTTACCTACATGTATAATATTATAATTATGATTGATGATAACTATATTTATATCATACCTATAATACCACGGGTTTTACTTGATTGTGAACTCGGAGGAAAATGTAGGTATAATAACTGGGTATGAATTCTGGATGAAAATAAGTACGGATTCAGTTTTTACTGTCGGACAAAAAGTTCGTGCACATTTTCCAAGTTGGACAAAAATTATAATCCGAAAATACAAATCATTCAGTTCACAAGATTTAAAGTCATGGAAAATTAAATAAAATATATATTTATCTTTCTTATGTAGTATAATATTTGATAGATATACTAAAAATTTGGAAACTGATCAAAATTTATGAGGAAGTAAGATAAGGAGAAAACAGTATTAAATTAAATTAAATTAAATCAAACCTACGAGCAACAACAATAAAAAAATATATGAATCAGAAAGCAATAGAAAATCACATCTAATAAGTACTTATCTACCTACGAAAATTATTAATAATTGATTGACAAGAAAGCATTTTTTAAATAGCATATATAGCCGTATAAGGCATTTATTATATAATTATTATATAAAAATTTAATTAATTTTAAATAATTTTGTTTAGATTATATTACCAATATTATAAATAAACTTTTTTTTAATATTTTTAATATTTAAAAAAACGATTCAGGCCTCCGTCTAATTATTTTTAGATAGGATTTTTTATTCCAAGAATATTTGACCAAATACCCATTAGATACAAACATATTAGATATGTTGAAAAACAATAATTATATAGACAAAGAAAATTGTATAATAGATAATCATATAATGAATAAATATGAAAACAATCAAATACTATCATGGTTCAAAGTTGTAATGTACACTTTTATATAGATACCTATAATCACGGGTGCTCATTCACAGGCTGACGGATTATTTGCCCACCCCCCTTAGAAAAATATAACTTATACATATTATCGCAATATACCTATATATATTTTATTTCCAATTTTTTTGCCTTTGCTTATCAAAATAATATATTCTAAATTCTAATTACTACTACGTATAATATATAAAGGTATCAATTTAAATATTAATTATATATATATATATATATATATATAGATACCTATAATAGCATTTTTATATTTATATGTTTGAATAACACTATATACACTCTTATTTAGCTTAAAATTGATTTTTTTATTATTCTACCATTATTGTATGTATAGGTATATCGTATATGTCATGTGTGAAATGTGTATACAGGTAGATACTTTTTTAGAGTTCATTTGAACTATGTCCTAAAATATCACTTTTAAGAAAAAACAATTATTTTTGTATAAATATTAGGTTTGGAGTAATTTAATAGATAAAAAAAATACTTTATTGCAGGTTATAAAGCTCAAAAGAATAATTAAAATGAAAATTTTAAATATGATTTTTGCTGATCCTCATAATTGGAGAACTTTGAATATAATATATTGATGTATCCAAATTGGGTTTATGAAACGCTTTTGAATTAGTACTTTAGTTGGTTATTTTTGGAAACCGATAGTTTAAGGAAAGAGGTTTATTGATGCGTTGATGTGTGAATACTGTATAGGTAATAGTCATTGGTCCATATACAGTAATATCTAAGTAATTGATCCATTACGGACAGGAGCGTATTCAGAAATGTCTTGGGGGGCACAAACAAAAAGTTCAAATTTATGTACACGCCCTGTATAGAGTTGTAAAATATCTCATATTATAATAAAAAAAAGTATAAAATACGGTGAATACGTCGCTGATTACGGAGTTGATGAAATTAGTTTATTATGAATAAGTGGTATACATTTTTTCTACCAATAAACGTGAAATATCAGTGTACGGATTTGGATTTATTTATTTTCATACTCCATTCCTAGTACCATTATAATAATAGAAAGGTAAATTGGGTGAGATGTTCTAGAATGAGCAATAAGAGAATAACGCCGAGGCCATGACTAGGTATAAGCTATTATTATTAACTATATTGAACTCTTAACAATAAATAAGTGATTTGTAAAAACAGATAATCAAATTTATATCAGATTCAGTTAATAAAATATAAAATTACGGTACTTTTCAGAATTTTGCATCAAAAACCGTTAAATATGCGCGCTTAAAAACAGAAAAAACCAAATATGCACTTATAAATAAAAAATGGTAAAATATGGAATTATATACAAAATATTTTGATATTTTGAATATAAATATCATGAAACACATTTCTATATATAAGAACAAAAGCTATTGGACAACCTAAAAAAAATATGCAAAATCATGAACATATGATATAGAATATCTTAACCCTAGCTATTACTATAGCTTTGTAGCCGTAATAGCCACCAATAAGAGTAGTAGATAAAATGATGGGTTGGTAATAAGGTATGCAATATATTAAAAAAAAATAAAAACGATAACTGCACCTATTGGTACTTAGAAGTTAAGGTCGCAATTCGAAGCTATATACAGATCGCAAACAGACAAACTTATGATACTACACTAAAAAACAAGCTCTAATTCAATAATTAGTCAACTCTAAGATAAGTTATGATGACTATATATAATATAGAGTATATATAAATGCACAGTGTTAATTATTAAATGTAGTGTAACATATGTAATATGGAGACATGTGTACATATTTTTATATTAAAAATACATTTTAATTGTTTATTTCATATGTATAGCATTATTATAATATCAATAACTATCAAGTATATATTAATATATTGATTTTAGACACTAAATTCAATTAATAAATCGCAAGAAATAACAACAACTTAACTATATATATTCCTATATAATTATATACTTATACACCCATATATAGTTATACTATTTAATTTCTATGTATATTTTTTCAAAGAATTACGATCTTATAGATTTAAAATTATACCATATTATATATGTAAATTGTAAATATGTAAGATGTGTAATGTAAGTAATATATGATTATAACTTCACGTTTAAACATCTACATTTTCAGTATTAAAATGAAGTTAAAGAAATCATTTAATATTTTACATATTTTTTATTTATTAAAAATATTCTTAAAATATGTTTAAATAAAGCGGTTATAATCTTTTATTTAATAAATAATATTAAATGTTTAGGTTACATAGAAATAAAAATTAAAAAATATACCTACAATACTATTATATAACAATAAAACTTAAAGCAAATGTTTCATTTTCAAAATTCTGCGGTGAAAATATTTTTAAACAGTATTTTCGAAACCAATGTATTGTTATTTGTTATAGATAATGCTTAAAATTGACTTATAAAAGCGTATTTAATAATATAATATATAATAACCAACGGGCTTATATAAGTATTATGACCCATTGAGTGTATTGGTTATAACAAAAACCAAAATATACCGACACATAATATTTTATTTTATTTTCCATTTATTTTTGGTTTCTATATAATAGTAGAGATGACAGGGTAGAACACACAGGTCGTTTAAGCTGCCCTTATTTTACCCTTCTTATAATATATTATTATGTACACAGCTATCTATAGGTACTTTTATAGTCGTGTTATTATTTATTGGTATAGTATTATATTATATTGTCACAACTAAAATAGAAAATATAAATCAACTTTTTTTTTTCTAAATATTTTATTTTATTTTTCTATAATATTTCTAGGTACCTATAGATATACCTATATATATAATTTAGATTTATACTATAAACAACTCAGTTCATTTTATAAATATAAATACTATTATGTCTAATAAAATTATAATGTTCAACAATAAACTGCAGGTACGTTTTGTGAACTCTTCAAAGTGAAATAGAAAATTAATTTTCTTTAACTTTTTAAAAATAAAAATAGTTTGATTACATAGGCTGGCCAAATCAATCATAAAATAAATTATAGAATATTATACTAATAAAAATTATTAATTTTATATAAAAATAGTGATGTGTAGTGATGTATTCATTAAAATGTAGATACTTCCTTAAGGTGCTAAAAAATTACCATATACAATTTACTTTATATATGATTATTAACTATGATTAGACTTCAAAAACGAATTTACATTTTTCTCCTTAACATTTACATTATACTTATACCATACCTATAACAGTATTATACCTTTCAATTCGCATAATAATTTTTAATATATATATATACGATATACTTAGGTATTATATAGAAACATATTATAATTTATCATCTAGGTATATGTGTCTATTAGTCTATTACGTACGTTGTACACGTGTTGACTGTTGACACTTAATACTTATATACAAAAATATGTTATCGCTCGATGGTTGAACGGTATGTTATTGCACCTAAGTAATGTGAAGCCACCCAAAAGACATGTGAATATTATAGATAATTACGCGTATTCTGTTAACATGGCCAATAATCATCGAAAATAAAGATAAATAATCTCAACGTATTTTTTGAAAATCGAAACTATATATGGTTAAAACTTGAATGTGCAAAATACCTATATATATTCAATAAAAAAAACTATATACCTATTATGATCTAATTTAGTTATATATATTATATTTATATTACATATTATAATATATTATGAATAAAATAAGTATTATAATAATTAATAATATACACATAAGTATTATCTATAAATATTAATGTAGGTATTTATAATTCTAAAATTTAGCATAGATACACATATTATAAAGGGTGATTCACCAAGCATAATCGCCCAATTTTTCAAAATTTAATTTCTAGAATTTTTAAATATACAAGTACCTAAAGACCATATTTTCAAATTCTTGAGATTTTTTATATTACCTAATAAGTAATGTTCTGGGCTCCAAACTGCTATTTTCAAATAGAATATTAATAGTGGATAATTTTTCTTAACATTTTTAAAAGTATCAAAATCAAAATTTGTATGAGTAGTTTTTGAGACTTTTTTTAACTTTGTGTACTAAAGGTAATAGGTCTATGATAATGGGATAGAGCAGGGGACTCCAAACTTTTTTATTTCAGGGCCAAAAAATATCAAATGCTCTTAGCGGGCCAAAAGCTTATTAACACACATAAATTTTAATTTTATGAAAATATAGGTATACAAATATAAGTTTACTTTAAATATTTTTATAAAATATTGTCTACAATATACTTAAATATAATTGGTATACATTTAAATGATAATATATATATTGTGATTTTAATAATTTTTTTAATATTTTTTTTTTTAATGAGAAGTATGAAATTTATATTTTTCTGCTAATATTCGATCGAATTGAAGTTGTATATTGCTAGTTCCAATTTTCAAAATTGACTCCAAGTGTTTGTCAGTCATGGCCGATCTATATTTTTATTTGATGTATTTCATTTTGGAAAAAGTTTGTTCGCACAAATAAGTCGTACAGATATATATTCAATTGCAATTTTTTTAAATTTGGATACTGTGTATCTGAGAGTAGAAATTTATAAAAATCAACTAAAGTCTCTTCACGATGTTTGATTTTCAGTGCATCATTACTTTGTAAATCAATCATTTCCATTAGAAGGGTAGGAGGTAACTTCTAAGTATCACAACTAAACGGGTTTTGAAAAATATTTATTTCTTCAGATTTTATGTCAAGGTCAGAAAAGGTCGTCGCGTTTAGCTCATAAATTATGATACGTGCCCGCGATAACGACTTTTTAAATTGCACATATCTTTAGATATCTATATTTTATTTACCGTCCTATGGGTGCTGCGGGCCGGTTAAAACTTGTTCGAGGGCCGTATTCGGCCCGCGGGCCGTAGTTTGGAGACCCCTGGGCTAGAAGATAAGGAGGAGGGCATGGTGGTTTGAATATTTTAGTAATTATAATATTTACAATTTATAAAAATAGTCCAAGTATAATACACTAATACGGCAATAAATACTACTTCGTAGATAAAATATAACATATTTTTTGTAAGGACTATTATCTTTACTACCAACATTTTAATAACTGATAAACTAATAGTTAGAATTTTGAATTAGATTCATCGAAATTGTCTACTAAATAATTTGCAAGGAAGAACGAAGTTTCCATTTTCAAAACAGAAGTTTGTATAGTATCTTGTCACTCTTTAAAAACTACAAAAATGTTTAATATTTTAAAAGTTCCAAAACATCAGAATGAATAAATTCATCGTTGTAAAAGTAAAATAAATTGAGGTGAGCAAACTTGATGAATCAACTTGTACATAAGATATTTTTTTTTTTTTAAGTGTATATTTTACTAAAATGTAATTTTTTGATTTTTCTATATTATTGTAAGCTAGGCTTAAGAAAAAAACTATTAAAACGTTAAACCCGGCAAAAATGGTTTTAACTAAAGATTTCTGCTTTAAAAAATCATTTTTCAATTGCGACGATTCTTCTCATACCTTTCAAATTCTACAGAAAAAGGTAATTTTAAATTAATTTTGATACAAATAATATGCTGTAGTACTATCGTGTGCTGAAGTAATAATAGCAATATGAGGGATCTGATTACGTTAAGTATACTAGTATAATTTTTAATTATTTATTATAAATTGTCATAGATAGTTGTAACAAAATTGAATGAAAAAAAATGAAAATGAAATATCATTAATATTTTTAAAAATAGTAAAATTTAAATTTATAAATTCTAAATAGTAAATATTTTATGTAAAAAATTCCTAAATAATAAGTAATGTTTTTATTTATATTTTATAGTTTTATTTACTCGTACAAAAATTAAAATTAGTTATAGGTAGGTACAGTGAAAATGTGAAATACCTAGATCATATTATTTTGATATAATAATATATAAAATTTCAAATGAAATAAAAATTCAAGGATTCAAAAATCTATACCGTACCTATACGTCATATACTATATTATATTTATTTATAATAATTATTGACATTTCTGTATCACATTTTTTATATACATACAAATTATCAAACTCCGATTAAGGGGGCCTGCAGGGGGGGACATGGCTCCGGGCCCACAACAGATATCAAACAATTGTGGGCCCCTGGCAAATAGTATGTTGTTATTAAATCAGAAATATTTGGATATAATAATAGTAGTATATTTTGTATATCAAAAGAAACATGTACAATTATAATTACAAATAATATTTTTATTCTTTTATTTTTAAAAAGTAAGAAATACATTTATAAATTTATTTTTTTTGGTCTGAAATAATTTTATTTGTGGGTCACCAATGTATTGATTATGGTTATGGGCCCCTAAAATTGTTTGGCTCCGGGCACAAAATTATCTTGATCCGGGCCGACGAATTATCATTATACGAAATTTTTTATTGATATTCACAATTTAATTAAACATATTTTAAATAGTTTAACTAGGTAAGTTTAGCTAACGAAAGAAAAATTAAAATTAAATAGGTAAAAAATATGGCTAAAATTATCATTTTACATGCCAGGTGCTTAACATTATTTTGCTTATTAAAATATATAAGTAGGTATTTACTGTATAAATACTCATAATATATAAAGTGCATTTCTTTGAAAAATTGTCCAATCACATAGAAATTTCAAAATTTCTGAAGTGTTATTAGTTTATTGAAATACAATACTACTATAACTCTTTATATTTTATTTTTTATATTAACCTACGATTTATAATAGTAAATACAATTTAATTTAATATTCAGCCAACCATTCAAGTTATTGGCAAATAATGTAATTTTAAAGCTTTTTTCTTTATCTTTACAAGGTGAAGTATCGTTTAAATCCTTTAGTTGAACAGACGTACATTTTGCTTACGTCCATTATAGTTTATATACCTACTGTTATAAGTACAATAAAGTAATTACATTTCAAATGAAAACACTTTCATAAATTTACACAATTTGTTATATTAAATAATGAACTGTTATAGCTAGACGAATTTGTTGATAAAAAACTGATGACATCAATATTAGGCAATATTGTTGTTTAAATAATATCTTATAGTTTTATTTAATTACTAGTTATTATCATAACTGATTACTGATAGAAATAATATTATGTCATACAAAATATTATGTTCATAACCATATTTCATTGAAAAAGAAGCATGACGAATCTCTTCCTCCACGGGAAAAAATATGAACTTTTAAATTAATAAAAATTATAAATTACTTTATAAATATTTGAGAAACTTTTTATTTTACTCCCAGCCTCTAAAAAATAAATCTATGGGTGCCACTGTTTATATTAATTGACTATAAAATAGATATTATAACTATTTTAGGAAATATATGTTTATATGTACCTAAAACTATTAAAAATATATAAAAGTAAAAGAAAAATTATAGAAATATAGAATAGGAATAATATATAAGATATATTATCATCATTAAATAATCAATATACTTAAAATACATTGTTATTAATTATTGTATACATATAACTGTAATCCATTAGATTCTTCATAATTACATTTTGTTATTAAGATAGTTGAATTTGTACCAGGGTCAAAATTGTTTGAGTGAGATGGGTTCCGCCTATATCGACACTACATTTTTTTCACGTAAGCCAATATAAAATATGTATTTTTTTCACATGATATATATATATATATATATATTATAGGATAAATCGTAATCATTATAATTTGATGGATTTAGGTTCAGAATTTCTCAAATAAATTTTTTATTTTTTAATTGTAATATAATCTTTGAGAAAAAATTGTTATGGTGATAATGGATGAAGTCACGATGATCACTTTGACAGAAAACAGTTCTACCCTTTCAAACAGCTTATATATAACCTATTTATTATTATTATATCCTATTTTTTTCATAGTTATGTTAGGTAGTAAGCACATTAAAGACAATTGATACCAATGTCTATTTGGGGAGGGATCCAACATTTTTTTCAAATATTAACACTGAAAATGTATAGCCAATAAATTTTATTCACCACTAAAATGTTTCTATTTTTAAACATTTCTGAGGGGGATCCGGGCTCCTGAACCCCCCATTTACAGTCTTGATTGCGATATATTTCAGCCTAATAAGCTTTTTAACAAAATATTATAAACTTCCAAAACATATTATGACAACATTGCAACCCATTTTGTATAGATATAGGTTTGTGAATAATTGGATCAACCGTTTAAGTAATAATGATATTTAAGAATTTTTAAAAGCACCGCCAACACCGGCATAATATAGTTTGTTTTGTCATACTAATATTTATCCAAAAAAAAAAATATCGGCATTATATTACTACCGCCTACAGGTACTGTTTATTTTAGTATATACTGTACATAAAAACGATACACTGTATTTACACATAACTTGGATGTTGACAATGTTGTGTTAAAACCCAATAGGATATTTTAACATCTATAACAGTAAATTTCTACGCTTTCAGATTTGATTTTGATTCAAAATTTTTAAATATAATATATTATTTCCTTGGCGTTGTCATTATAACATATTAATATAATTTAAAAACGAATAAATAAATATTATTTATAATTCATTTGGAATATGATGCCCATTATTTATTTATTTTCCTTTATAGTTATAAATTATTGAAATATTTTAAACGTTTTATAAAAATTCGGCCTTATATAAAGACAAAATTAGAGCATAGCTGAAAATATAGTTCAATCTCAAAATAATAATTTGAATGCTAAAATTCATAAAAAATAGCCCTACTATTTTATGATATTTAAAATATATATATGTTGCCATTTGAAAATTAAAAGTTGATAGTGGTTTCACTATTAAATAAAAGGGTGAAAAAATAAAAATTTTATACAGTTTGATAAAAGCATAAATCAAAATATTTTGAAAAAAAAAATTAAAAGTCAATACTTGACAAAATAATAAGTATTTGATGATAAAAGAATCACACTGTATATATATATATATAGAAAAGGGATATTAAAAACTTGAGTCAATAGTATTCCTAACATACTATATTAACTTTTATGTATATTTTTTGAATCAGTATTATGCAATATAAATTCCTTGGAGAATATAAGGATTTACCCAACAATAAGAAATAAAAGTTTAAAGAACCCTTGTATAAACACTATAAATATAAACTACCTACCTATACAAAACTTTATTTTATACAAAAAAAAAAAAAACTTAACAATTTTTAAATTTGATTAAATCCACTCATTCCATTTTTGTTACATTATTAAACCATATAATTATTAATTGCATAATAATTTTGAAAAGACAAGTGTAGATTTTTTATTACGTCAAAATAATTATACCAAAAAAAAAAAAAAAATGAATATGGATACTCCTTGATTATAGTGATTAAATTATAAAATAATCAACGCTTAATTTGGAAGAGAAACATTACCATTTTCCACCAATATCAATTTTTTTGTTTACCATTACCACCAGTAAATATAATATAGATATATTTCCATTTTCCGTCAGAGAAAATTTTAGATTTTCGATTTTGGTAACTCCGTCGTATTGTAAGAATCGACATAGCTTATAAGCTAACTATAGTTAATAGTTATAACTGTCAAATTATAGAGCATGTAGATAATATTTTTACAATTTTGGTTCTTAAATTCTCCATTAAGAAGAAGAGGCTCCGTTTGAACAGAATCGCGGACAAAAAGTCCGGATTCAGTTATAATAGTCGGACAAAGAGTCCAAAAATACAAAATATTTTGTATAATTAATATTTATTTTAATTATTTAAAAATTTTAAAATGTTTGTACACATATTATATTAGGTATTATATTTTCGTATAACTAACAAAAATATAACGGAAATCCACTATAGCTAGGTAATCTATAGTAATGACAAATTTATATATTTTTATTATATATACTATTTATTTTGTTAGTTTTAGTATAGTTTATGTGTTTATAAATAAAATAAAATTCATTGTTTGTTTAAATGTATTTAGTTACAAATACATTTTGATATTGTTGTTCCTAAGATATTGTGTGATTGACGATTGTATGTTAATATTTTTAAATACATGTATCTATACGTACCTATTAAAATTAATTAAAATTACATAATTATAAATGAAAATAAGAAAATAGAAAAAAAATATAACATTATAATGTGTATAATATAATATACCTAATGTCTAAAAACATTTTTAAATTTTTAAAACAATATTAATTATATAAAATATTTTGTATTTTCGAACTTTTTGTTCGACGCTAAAAATGTGCTCAGACTTTTTGTCCGACTATAAAAATTAAATCCTGGCTTTCAGTCCAACTTTTTTTTTAAAACGAAATTTTTGTCCACGACTTTTTGATCGATTACCGTTTGAACAATACTATACTCATCTGCTGCCAACCCTATATTCTCCGTTAATAAGGAAGAGGAATAAAAAGTTTGGGAACCTCTGATCTATATTATTATACTAAGTTAATATATAATATAAAAATATACTACCTAGGTAAGTTACCTACTACCTATATAAAGATGAAGAATGAAAGATATATATTTTTTTTTATATTTTTCGACATAATTTTATGCAATAAGAAAACAACAATTTTTAAAAGTAATATATTATTTGTATTTCAATATTTTTGAAAATTATATTAAATATTTTTCTCGAGATTATAGATAACTACCGACTGTTTTTAAGGAGTTCAATATAGACAAATTCTATGTGAGTACATACGGGTTATGTAAATGTGTACGTATAGTAAGTGATGATCATTTTTTAATTTTCATATTCAATTAATATATTTAATATTTTTAAAAATTGTTCTTTTTTACTTTGGTCTTTTTTTCCGGGATTCCGTAATTAATGTATTCTAGAATACATATAAAAAGCTTTTTAATATTTATAATTAATAATCTATTATCTTTAATTTATTATTCCACATATTTTAGAATCTAAGCAGAGCCATGACGAATGCATTGATTTTACAATGATATGGATTTTAGGCTATCTCACCTTTTAGGACAGTGAAAATGTTTCGATTATCTCCTTTGAGGGTGGTTTCTAATTTTATATAGAAAATTGGATTTAGTTGGTACTTCAGGAGATCAAAAGAAAAGAGTCCCAGCAGGTACTTTTAAAATAACTACAAAAAACAAAAATTTAAGAAAAAATAGAATATTTACGCAAAACAATTGTATTCAACAAAATTGATTTAATTTTTTTTATATAACTCAAAAACAAATGACCGTTTTAAGTTCCTCATACTTTATAATTTGAAATATAACTATTTAAAAATTGTGTAGATAAATAGGCAGCATTTATTTTTATAAGCATTTCAACTTTAAAGTTCAAATGTGTTGAAAAAAAATTGTCAGAATTACAAAAATTAACAATTTTGTGGTTAAAAATTTCTAAAATTTGTATATTTAAGAATTAAACATTTGATAAAAACATTTTATATACACAATTATATTTCTGAATGTAATATATTTGTCAACAACTAATTCAAATTTCTGTATAAGTACTGACAGTAAAATAAATTACTTAAAAATTAGGCAATACAAATATACTTATAGTAATATAGGCTAACAGATTTTGCTTAGATTCGTTTTTTGTATGCAATGATGAAGTAAAATTTAATAAAGGTTAAATTAGTTGAGCATGCTTGGAAAATCACTAAGCAGAGAGTGCGCTTTTTATATAGTATATATAATATATATTATATAATGTTACCAACATTTCATTATGAATTACCTATTATTATTTTTTTGTACGAAAAAATATAACATTGCCACAATAGTAAACGATTGACTATTCTCTATCAACCATGCATATTATATAATATAATAATATTGTCGTTTTATTGTTTTTCGTTTTGGTATAAAGTATAATATAGTCGCATTGGTCGTATACCGGAGGTATTATTGACATTTGACGACAGCCCCACGATGCAGTCAATGCGGGAGTCACGAAACAGGTAAAACAGCGGCACGTTAGAACTATATTCGAATGTAAATTTAAGATTATATGGGACTATACATGATATGTAGTACCTATTATAATATTATATAGGTAGTAGGTACATCGCCCTGTAGCTATATGACATCGTGTGAGTAGGTCGAAAATGCCTTATTACAGCAGCTAATGCACGCAGTATAAAACTCGCGTGTCGATAAACCTATATGTATAGGTATTATATATATATTATACATTGCGTAATAGTTTCTTCGTTTTAATTAATTTTTTTCAGTAGTTATTTTTCATAATAAAATGTGAAATGTTTGTTTCGTGTTTATGATAATATATTCGAATTATTTAGCGGATGTAAAATTATGTATACAACTTAACTACCTATATATATATATATATATATTAAGGACGAATGTTGTTACACAATAATAATATCATAAGGTAACGCATAAGAACCTATACTAAATTGTGTTAGATTGAATTTAAATAATGTGACACGTAATAGTTGGTGTAGGTATTATAATATGTAACATAGGTACCTACACAGTACACACTATTATAGTATTATGTGCAATAAATAAAAATGCATAAAATAATTTCTCCAGTTTTCCTATTTTTTAATAAAACATGTTATGTTGCTAACCTATATTTTTTATTAAATATAACTTATATCGTCAATGGTCTAAAAAATCCCCAGAATACAATATATTACACTTAGACAGTAAGACATAATCAATAATCATATGAAAATGATCGAATAAAAATGTTTTAACAATTACTATATTATTGTTAATATTTAATTACGAATATAGTAAGTATAGGTAGATAATAATTGTAATAAATTTAATTATTAGAAGGAATTTTCAAAAGTTTTACTTTACAGAGTATTTACTTTAAACTTACATTATATAAAAGATAGAATAATCTTTTTCAAAAAAGCATTTTTATTCTGTTTACCACTTTCGTGTCCAAGGTCAAACCTGGGGGGTTCACCCCCCCTGAAATTTTTTCGTGTAATAGTATGTGGTAGTAAAATAACTATTTCAATCTCTGTTTTAATCAAAACACAATTTTTTTAGCTTAACCCCCCCCCCCCCCCAAAATTAATTTCCAGTTACGGCCTTGGTCGTGTCTATTATCACCAAATGTCTATGTATAATTATTATTGACGATTTATATTCGTACTATTATTGTACATTTAAATTTGTATCCTATTATATTATAATACTCTTAAACATAGGTTAATACTTATAGGTAGGTAATAAATAATACAAAAATGTATAAATACTTGTTACCTATATAAAAAAAAAATACTGTAGCTATTAAGTTTTATTTACAAAAAAAGAAAAATAAGAAGAAATACGTATACTAACATTTAGATACATTAACAACTTTTGTGAATAATATGTATTATACCTTGCGAGAAAAAAAAAATTTAACCAAATGATTTCTATTACAATATGGTCAATAATCTTCGTTCAGTAGTTGCGACGGCGGCGGCACTGTTTGGCGGGCGTATCCAAAAGGACTCGGATTTATACCTATAAAGTGCTTTTGTTATTATATGTTTACATACCTATCTACAAGCGGGTAGGAAGTATACTATAAAGAGACATTGTTCCGAGTATTAACAATACATATCACTGTTTTTATATACCTATTATTATACCATTTATACAGTGCCGCAACTACAATTTTGAGGCCTAGGTGCCAGCTAATTTTAGAGGCCCCTAATGCCCCTTATTGTCAGTGGTGTCTAAATGTTGAGTCGTTGATGAATTAATGACCTATGATTTGATGGAAGAGGTTATACAATAGTATTCAAATATCATACACCACAAAAATAAATATTTATGCTACTTTCTCATATAACTGCATTTATATATACCTATAATAGATTTATATTATGTACTTAATACATTATATTTTTTATCGTACTATACTTGTCTGTATTATGCGGTGCAGAACTGCAGACATAATATCTAACGCTTGGGGAGTGTTAAAAAGTTTAACCGCTATATTTTTGGCTGACTTCAACCATCGTCCACTAAAATAATTAATATTTTCTCGATATAATTTTCCACAACACATACACATGTGAATTTTTTTTTAAATTGAATTATATAATTATTCATATATAAATAATGTAATTAATTCAATTTAATTTAAGTCTCGTTTAAAATAGGCTAGCCCCAATGGCCTGGCTAGAATTTTTTTTCTGAATAAGCACAAACAAAACAGAATATCTTATTTATATAGATTAACATACAAATTTAGTAATAAAACAATATCAATTAAAATGAAATGTTTTATTTTTAAACATATAATTTATTTTATTTTACAAAAAAAATCAAAACCAAATGAACTTCCAATCCGTAAATAAAATAATATTAATAAAATAACCATAATATTATTTAAAAACAAGCTAGGAAAGCTCACTTTCTTCATTGTAAATAAGTAGCAAAGTTATATTTAAAATATTATAATGTTCAATATGATTTATGCTATAACTATTATTATTAAACGTTATGAACGTTCATAACGTTTAATATATCATAGGTAGGTAATATGAAATCATTTTACAAGTTATTTGAGCGGAGTATTATTTAACAGCTTTAATTGTAGTAGGTATGAACAGCAGTAAATACAAGTAAACTATTCAAATTATCAAGACAAAAAACTGTCAAATTATAACTCAAAATATTATTTTCATAATATTATGTAATGAAATAGTTTTTTAATATTTATTCTACAAATATAAAGTACGTCATTCTTCTAAAAATGAAAAATTTTACCTCACTCCGTCCCACGTAAATTTTTCTATTTTTTATCATTAAATATTGATGAATATTAAACACGTTAGATTTTTTTCACTCAACAGTCAGTCATCACTAAAAATTGACAATATTCAATAATCGTGTATTAGTCCACTTTAAGGTTTTACTTATCCATTGTTCTGTTTAACGAGTGTAGCGAAATCACATATAGGACGTACGTATGACAGTGTGAGTGATTTTCCTTGTAATTATGACTTATATTTTAAGGATTGCTTAAATTTTTAAAAGCCAAATAATACCAATCAAACCATAAATTAATAATTATCCCAGGCTCAGTGAAATCAATGTTTAAATTAGTTATGAAATTCAGTGTTATTAATTCATAATATTTACTAGTTTTTTTTATGTAGAAGCGTTAATTGTATAATATACCTGATAGAATGTCTATGTAAAAGTATCTATTTTTGATATAATTTTTCCTATATTACAAATAGGTTTAGGTCTACATGTTGTATAAATATATGTATATATAATATATAAATATTTTTAGTATTTTTATTTTTATTTATACAATTTGTAAATATATATTTTTACTACTATAAGTATACACATGATTTATGGGGAAAAGTAGTCTGTTGGCTTGGTCGAAGAATCCATTAGATATACATAAATAACAAAATGTATCAAATATATTAAATAACAACAAAAATAAAAGTAAATTATACATAATGTAAATTTCAACATGTATATTTTTAAACTTTTTTTCGTGTTTTTATACTGAACCTTTTTAAAACTAACTTATTTTAAGTTATTTGTAATATCTATTCACTATTGTATATTCTTGACTCTTGGTCAAATACTAAAATACTTATTTAAAAATGTAAAGTGATGCCAGAGAACCGCCCATTCAACATAGCACGTAATACGCGTATAATCTACGTTTAAAATAAGGATAATGTTGATTGTTGGTGTACCTATATACGTAATTAATATTCGTATAATATACGTCAATAATACGTATATTATTGGGGTATTAGTAGTTGGTCGAACTTAAATCGATTTACGAGTAAGAATACACGAATATATTAAGTTTAAAATACGTTGACGCATAATCGTATATTTTCCGTGGTAAATAAACGCGTTATTGTTGTAACATACTTACATACTCGTCCAGCGTCTTTTACCAATTTTTGAATTGCTGCGTACTTGGAAATCATAGATTTTGATAATATTTTATAAGTTATAAATATATAAACTTATAGCCCTCCACTCACCAGACATTAGTATAACAAAATTCTAAACAGGCTAAACTTTTAGCCTGAAAAATGAATGGTATACCTAAATAATATGTTTGAAAACTGCCGGCTGTTGTAAAACGTTACTGTGTTCATATTGTCCTTGTCCGTATCAGTCAAATCGTGTGTGTAACTTCAGACCACTGTATTCAGAACTTACTCCACTCTCGATAATTGATAAAAATTAAGGCGTGTACTATAATTTGTAGGCACTAGAAACAGTGTACCTATTTTAGTTCTCTAACGTAATTTCGTTTTCAGTAGTGTCCTAAATATTCAAATTGCAGTGGACAGTTACGTTTTTATCGTCAGAACTCTTTTAGGTAAGCAGAATGAACTCGAATCGATCTGTGTTTGCATCTCCAGGACTGCTATCGATTCAGTTTTAACTTTGTTTACATATTGTTCCTACTACAGAGCAATAATCAAGCAATTCAGTGGGGATTTTGGGCGTGAACGGTCTCATTTTGATCGGTCGTTTTAACTATAGCTCTGTGTTTTAATGTTGTTTGCAGGTCGTCAAAAGAAATTATGGTGGATACCGGTTGTTTCTTCAATATTGATGGCGGTTACTTGGAAGGATTGTGCCGTGGCTTTAAGTGTGGCATACTCAGACATGCTGATTACCTGAACCTTGAGCAGTGCGAGACCTTGGATGATCTCAAATTGCATTTGCAATCTACAGACTATGGCCAGTTCTTAGCCAATGAACCCAGCCCGCTGGCAGTGTCTGTCATCGATGACAAGTTGCGTGAGAAGCTTGTTATTGAATTTCAACACATGCGCAATCATGCCGTGGAACCGCTCAGCACGTTCCTTGATTACATCACTTACAGTTACATGATTGACAACATTATATTGTTGATCACTGGAACTCTTCACCAGCGCCCGATATCTGAATTAATACCAAAGTGTCATCCATTGGGTAGTTTCGAGCAAATGGAAGCAATACATGTTGCTGCTACTCCAGCTGAACTCTACAATGCTGTGTTGGTCGACACACCGTTGGCTCCATTCTTTGTAGATTGCATTAGTGAACAGGACCTTGACGAAATGAATATTGAAATTATTCGTAATACTCTGTATAAGGCATACTTGGAATCTTTTTATGATTTTTGTAAAAAGCTTGGAGGTATCACTGCTGATACTATGTGTGAAATATTATCGTTTGAAGCTGACAGACGTGCAATTAACATAACAATCAACTCTTTTGGAACAGAATTGACTAAGGACGATAGAGCTAAGCTGTATCCGAGATGTGGTAAACTCTATCCAGACGGCCTGGCAGCTTTAGCTAGGGCTGATGATTACGATCAGGTACCGTAAAATAATTAGTAATATATTAAGATTGACAATATTCTTTTAAGAAAATAATAACTATATCATTATACTCTGATATTAATTTTATTACTTATAGGTTAAAGCTGTTGCTGAATACTTTGCTGAGTACAGTGCTCTGTTTGATGGTGCTGGTACTAATCCTGGTGAAAAAACTCTTGAAGATCGTTTCTTCGAACATGAAGTGAAGTTGAATGTCAATGCATTCATGCGTCAATTCCATTACGGTGTTTTCTACTCATATTTGAAACTTAAAGAACAAGAATGCAGAAATGTTGTCTGGATATCTGAATGTGTGTCGCAAAAGCACCGTGCTCGCATGGACAACTACATTCCCATTTTCAAGTAACTTAAATCGATGGTTATTTGTGTAGGTACACATATATTATCAATTATCATCAATTTAACATTATAAATTATTAATACCCTTTATCTTACAGTTTTGAGGTATAATTTAGATTGTTCATAGGTTGCATAGTATATTAATTCATTGTTTTTATTTATCATTCCAACGGTATTAATATGTCTGGAGCATTGTTGATTGCTTTGTCAGTATATTATATATGTTTTTGTTTTTATTAGTTTTTAAGTATGCAAAAAGAAAAAACATAGTAAATTATTATCATTGAATTATTGGATAAAAAAAAACCTACAATATGTAGAATTATTTTAATTTTTGTTTTCAGAAGACCGTTATTTTAGACAGTCTTAACAATGTTTATTATGAAAAATAAATTTAATTTTTAAATTACCAGTTGCTTCATGTTTTATTTATATGAAAAATTAACCGTACTTTCTAAATAAAATATGTCACTTCACAAAGCTACCTATTATGTACTCAGTACTATGTAAGTAATAATGATATAAAAAAAACTCAAAATATTGTTATCAATCAACTATAATTGTATTAAACAAATGGTTAGAAAAAGAAAAATGAGATTAATTCTGTTAAAATGCTTCAGAGGTGAATTTAGTGGATATTTATTAATTAGTAGTGTTTGACAAATGTGCCAAACTTAAACAATAGAATAAACTAAATAGTACTGGTTTTGTATATAAATGTAGACATATAGTTGTGAAAAAAAAATGTTAAATCAAAATTAGATAGAGTACAAAATGTTAAAAAAAAGCCAACTACATAAATAAGCTTAAAACATAAATAAAATATAGATCTATTAATTTAGTTGTAGGTACATCATTAAAAAATGTGACATCTGTCAAATGAGATTGAGTACAATTATTTGGATGCAATCAGTTTATCATCTAAAATGTTCATACATTAATTTACTGGTGTAATTTTGAAGAAAACTGCAATTATCTAGTATCATTGTCCTTAATTATTAATTTTGTTGGATTATAAAAAAGAGAAGATTCTTTGTCAGCGTTATGTTGATGTTATGCAACAAACCATCACAGATTAGTTAGGTCAACTACAGCCATTTATTGGGAACCACTGATCTAGTGATAACACTTAGAAAAAATCACAACCACAAAAGTTGAAATAATTATTTAGATAAACTACAAGAGTAGTAAAAAGATTATTTTGTGATGTAAAAATTACTACTTTGAAATTTAGTATTTCCTAATTTAAAACTAATAATTAAATAAGACATAGTACACTTATAAATCAATAACAAAAAGCACAATACAATACAAATATAGTATAATTAGCATTTATTCATTTATTACATTTAATTGGAATTGTACGAGTTCAGATACATTTCTACAAATAATAATTAAACATTTGTCTACAAATACGACAAATGTTACACATAACTCAAACTTACATAAATTAAGTAATACATACATACAACATAAAATTGCCCATGGAACATTTTTCTTTTCTTAATCTAAGTACATATACTTAATTTATTTTATTAAAATTAACTATACAGTCTATTTCAAAGGATTTGAATTATACATATTACACAGTTGAACAACACTGTTTATACCTAGTCTTAGGTTGAACAAATTTACTGAATTTAATAATACATTATTTTCAGTATATTGTGTATAATCAATATGCAAAATTTTTATTTTAATAATTTGTAAGAAAAAAAAAATAATTTACTACAATATAAGACTGTTGCTAATAATATTCTGTAAAATAATTAACTAAATTACTGGTCCAGTTCTATGAACATAATAATAATTGACAATTGTAATAAATAATACATTTTAATAGAAAAAAAAAATGACAATGGTGCATGAAATAAATAATAGGTAATAAAAACAGATAAATCCTAATAAAAAAAAACATTTAGTAGTTTGATGGTGATGGTGCAATTTCAACAATTGGTGAAGAAAAAAAATAGGGTGAGTTTGTTAACAAAATTATTACAATTACCGGGTTTTCAAAAATAAAACACAATACACCATATTAATCACATATAAGTTGAAAACATTCAATTTTTGTATACAATTAAAATAAATTTACTAATATTTTAAATTAACGCGACGTTACATAGTATGTATAGCTAAATAGTTTCCTACAGTCAAAATATTAACCATCAACTTCAAATGTCTTTGCCGATAGATGGAAAAAATAGAAAAGAATAATAGAGAATACTAAACCCCAATGCGGTCATTCATGAATATTCAGGAAATGTAAACACCATTCCATGTCTTCGCTGTCATCAACTAATAGCTTCAATCTAATTATAACAGAAAAAAATATCAACAATTTTATGAAATAAAACATAAACAACTAGTTGTAACATACTATAATTTAATCATTGATTATCAATTAAATTTAATAGATTTCAAAAAAATAAGCTTACTGGTTTGTATAGTTGTCACAGATTTGCTGGTTCATAGTGTCCTTCATATGTTTGAGGGCAGTCATACACTGAGCTGATAGTGATTTGAAACACTGTCTGCGTGCAGCATTGTGGGCAGGATTGTCCCATATAGGAGTATTACGGACATGCTTCCATGCCATGAACACATAGTCCATAACGATTGGCCACTGATTGCTTTCAACCAAGCGTCTGCCTTGATCAACAACACATTTCTGAAAAAAAAAAAACGTATGAAAAAACGTAGGATTAAAATATTAAATGAAAAAAAGTGTAACATTCACCTTGAATGCTAAGACATGGGTTGAGACTCTATTATAGGCAGTTGGATCAGTTTTTGAAATCAATCGGCTACTTGGTAAAGCCTTATAGATATTACGTCGTAAGTAATAAATCCGTTCTTCAAGGGGTTTTAAGTCTGCCACAGGAAAGTGTGATCTAATTTCCTATTGATTAGAACATATAACTATAAAGTTGTTTTTAAATTAAATAGAATATGTATGTACCTTTTCAATACTCGGATGATCAATAACAATCTGTCCGATTATACCAATCAGCTGATCTGGAGACAATGATTTTAAAGCAGATAATAGACAATTATCTTCTGGAAGTTCAACTGCTACATCAGTACGTAATTTTTTACAACTGGGAGAGCCCTAAGAACAATTATTAAAAACATTGTTAAATAGGTATTAATAAAATTATTAATTATAATTTGTAACTACATACAATTTTATATTTGTCTGGAGATGATAATTCCAGTGGATCATTTAACAGTAATCTTTTGCGAGGAGTACTTCTTAAAACGATTGAACTCTTGATAAAATTAGAACAACCAGATTTTGTTGGAGTTTCTTGATTATTCTAGAAATAAATTTGAGTTAAGTCCGTGTAAAATACGGCTACTACATTAACTAAACTACAGTAGAACTCCAATTATTCGGATTAATTAATGTCAAGGGTGGTCCAGATAAGCAAATATCTGGATGATTGACGTATGATATATCAAAAGATATGTAATTGTATGAATATATTGTATGTATGTATTTATTATTAATAAATATGTAATATAATTTAAAACTCGTAACCATAAACAAATAATTTTAATATATATTTAACTGAAACAAAATAAGCCTAAATTATAATATGTAACATAATTTTAAACCAAAAAAAAGCTTTTTTTTCTCGTCCGGTTAATTGAACGTTGGGATGATAGGCGTTCGGGTAATCAGAGTTCTACTGTATTAGCATCAGTTATGTGTTAAATATTTATTTAATCAATAAATGTTTTATTTTGAAGTTAAATTTATTTTACAGATATATAATATAGTTACTATAATATGACATGTAAAAAGTTTATAAATATTATTAAATTTAAATATTAATCAATTAATCATTAAATGATTTATCATTATTATAAACAAAAATAAAATCTTTACATTAATAAATTGTATAAGGGGCTTAAGTTCATAAAATATGATTGAAAATTTTTTTAAATCTATTTTTACAAAATATTTATCTTACATAAATCAGAAATCTATTATTATACTTTTATAATTATTATAAAATAAGTAAATACCTATATCTATTAGTATTTTAATGATTTCAAGTTGTTTTCAATTTATAAATGGTATACTTAAAAATTAGTTATAATCATTAAGAGGCTGTCATACCCGCATGTGTTATATTCGTCTAACAAACGTAAAACATAACAAATTTGTGTTCAGCAGAATTAATTTTATGCTGTTAGTCAATTTACTTATTATCAAATTTAAAGGTAATAATATTATTTAGAGCATCTCATAGGTTTTTATTGATATCTTGATTTTTAAGTGAGTTATAGTTATGTAAAATATTAAAACTTTAAAATGATAATATCAATAAAATCATATGTCATTGTCTAGATAATATTTTTACCTTTAAATTTGATAATAGGTAAATTTACTCTAATATTAAAGCTAACGTCATAAAATATATTCTGCTGAACAAAAATTTGTATTGATGTACTTTAGTAAGACAGAGACAACACATGTGGGTATGACGTCTTCTTAAGACAATTTTATATAAAAACGGTTCCAATATTTTTATTCTGATTTCCGAAAATGTTATGATAATTAACACATTAATTTTGTTATCTTATTTTATGTTTATGAGATTGTTAAGTTCAATATAATTAATACCAGATATTTACAATATTTAGCTATTATTTACAAAAATCCAAAATTAAATTTTATCTAAATTGATAGGTATTACATATTTTATATTATTAACATTTGAGGGAGGATGATAGATTTATTTATCACACTATTTCATATCTTTCCATACACAAATATAAATTGTAAGCATAGACTCGTTATAGCTCTATTGTTGATATAATTTAAAAATGAAATGTACCTATTCAAATTACTTTTTTAATTGGAAATAAATATTTAAAATACTGATAGCGGGTTCACATTTATATTTATTTTAATAATAAATTAAAATATTTATATATAAAAAAAAAAAAAATATGAAACGAAAATTATTCAAGATAAATGAATAAATAATTAATACAAATTAATTTAATTTATATTCAACATTCTGTATTAATAAGATAACATTATTAAATATATCTAAATTTATAATTTAATAGCATTAAAATTAAAAAAAATATATTATTCTAATAATAAAAAGACTGTAAGGGTTGATTTTTTTTTACTCAATATTCATTAGGTAGAAATTAAGCAAAGCACTAATTAAAAACATAAAACTATAGTATTATCTAGTTCAACCTTTTTTGATCTAAGACCCCCCAAAATTATTTATTTTGATAATACGACCAACATTATGAAAGTGTATAATATATATTTATTTAATATTCATAGTATATAACTTTTTTATTTGGTGTAAAATTATTGGTGACCCCCTAATAAAATTTTGAGACCCCTCAGGGGTTGCAACTCTACAGGTTTCGCATCATTGATCTAGTTAAAGTAAATAATAAGTAATGATACAGAAAAAAAAAAAGGTAAAATGTTAGTGAAGTAGGAAGGTAATTAAAAATAAATAGATAAGCACTAACCTGTTTGATGGAATCAATGTCAGGACTAAAAGTAACTGGTATTTTACGACGTCCCCTTTGTTGGATGATTAATTCATCGGGACTAGGGGATGGCGTCATCATTGATGTTGGCAAGTTACTTATAGTGGTATTCATTATATTGAGGTGGTGGTCATTTCGGCCCAAACCTAATAAAAGTAATAAAATAGGTATAATGTGTAATCAAAATTTTAAATATAACGTTATATTAAGGTAAGTACTGAATAATTGTTAATATTATATTACCATTATTGGGGTCTGTCATGGATAATCGTCCAAGTCTAGTTGGTATTTCAGCTAAAACACTTCTGGTCATCATCCGAGTTGGCTCTGGATTAAAAGGCGGTGTCTCCATTTTTATTTATCCAATTAAATCCTCTATCAGTTCTATTTGTATGGATTTTCTGTAAATGTGTATTAAACAAATGATTTATGATATTATGATTCTGACAAAATATAACTAGGAATTTGACCTTAATAGAAATTGTACATATTGAAACCGCAAGTGGTTATTAATTTAAACTAAGATTTAATTTTTACACTTGCTTTTTTTTAAAGTGGTATTTAATATTAAAGGTTGTTTATGGTTCTACCACTCGTTCTACTACTATCAAAATATTAGTATACTGAATTGCAAATTTATTCTAGGGGGAATTTAAATGTGAAGGTAATAAGTTGTAGTAAAAAAAAAATTATGTTTAATATACATTAAGTAAATATTTATTTATAAACCATATCAATAGAGAGAAATATAATAATTAAGAAATAAAAGGTAGTTATTTTTAAGAGATAAAAATGATAAACTTCTATTTATTCCAGAATAACATACAATGTCTAATTAATAATTAGGTATAAAAATTATTATATGGAGTTATTAGTTATTATCTGTTCCAAATTATGTTATTCTGAATTGAAATAGGTGGGTATGAATTAAATTTTATAACTGTTTATGGAAAAAACTACAAAATAATCACAAGTATTATAAAGGAAGCACAAGTAAAATAGACTATTATATAATAATAATCTGATAGGAATATTCCAATTAATTATAGGAAGGTCTATATATATATATATATATATATACTAGATACCCAATAAAAAAAAAATCAATTGACAATTACTTATATGCAATTACATATGTAATTTTACCTATAAAATTAGATACCTAAAATAGTTAATAAAAATAAAAAAATAGGTATAAGTAGTAATATTATTTAGATTTTTTAAAATATAATTAGATGTACCAAATTGAAGAAATACAAACACAAATCTATGTTCTGTATGTTAATGACCAAGATATCTTGGCACTATAATTACCTATTAACATTAATAATGTTTTTAATTGTCTAAAACATTGGTTTCAACTTTTCTAACTAAATTGAAACTAGGAACACAGGAAAAAAGTTTTAAGGGAAAAGTATTTATCTAGGTACTTGTATCATGTTTTTATGCAAATTTTAAAATGATTGGATAGTATTCTTTTTATATTATTCCTAATAAAGTAATCAAGGTATCTTATCAAATTAAATTTATTTAATGATTATTTACATAATTAGGCAAGTACTTAGATAGGTTGTTAATATCGGAGATAATATTTTATTCTTTAGAGTTTAAATTATTCCCTGTAGTCCATGTAAACAATGAAATCATTTAAATTAGAAAGATACTTATCGTAAAAACCTTACTAGAAATAGTTAACATAATATTTTAGGTACCCACTTATCTATAAGAGTATATTATAAAAATACATGTTTTTCACAATATATTGAACAATTTAAATTATAATGATTTTAAAAATGAAAATAAATAAGTACCTAGATATTATGGCCAATTGAAGTATTTGTAATGTGAAATGATAAATTAAATGTAGTTGCAGGTAGAAAATGCCATATGGTATTGTAATGAAATAAATAACTTGTTGAATATTCAAAATACGACGAGACTATTTGTGGGCATTTACATAATAATAAAATACGATACACCTAATTCGTAATCACAGGCAACGGATGAATGAAATAAATTATTAATTAATTAATTGTTTCACGCTAGTATCGTTGTACGAAAATTTTCCGTCGGCGACAATGACACCAGACACCCAATCAAGGAAATTTATTATTTTTTTGTTTTACATCAAACTACTGGTAGGTAACGGTATAAATGTATAATTTACCTTCAAAATACACTTTTCTAGAAATATAAAAACTATTTAATTATATATAAAAAAAAAACGTGAATGGTGAAAATCATGCTTGACGACCAAATAAATCGAATTGTCAAAAAGCTTGATTAGCTTATAGCTTAATACTTGTACTACCTATATAAACCTACTTAAAATCATCGTGCCTATATTGTATTGAACCACCTGTCTGGATAAAAAATAACGATAATAATAATAATATTATTTAAAATTATTATAAACGACGGCGGTTTTTGGATTGGGAAAATTTTCACAAAACAGTAAGACGTGGTCGGAAAATATTGATTAAAAAAGCTACGCACAAAAACACTAACCTTTAAACTTCTGACGGTGATGCGATGGATTTGCCGCCAAAAAAAAAAAAAAAAAAAGGAAACAAAACAAATTGTAGCAAGTCGGAAAATGATCACACGATGTACGATTGCGATTTTCGTTACCGTAAAATATTCGGTCCGGTACGAGAAAACTCATACAGAGAACGGGTCCCGTTTGTCCGTTAAAAACGAGTATATCGTAATACGGCGGTAACGATGTTGTTACGGCTGGGCGGGCGGGGGACGCCGACCACTCGTGTTGAAAGACGGCAAAAGCGAATGTTATTTTTATCAACAGGAGACCGACTTCGCAGGAGCGCAACTGCGAACTAACACTTGACAAATCCAGAATCGACTCTCGAGAAGTCGACGGACGCAAAGTACCGGTTACCGGCAACAGCGACGACCGGTTTATGAGAGGCCTTTGTCCCGATTGAGTGCAGGGATTTTAGCGGGAAAATCACGCGGTCTCCCGGCTGTAGTGTGGCACGGCTCGTGCCATTGGCCCGCCGTCGACCAGTGATTCCCAAACAACACAGGCCCGCTTAAATTCGAAAGTGTACACCCACCGCCACTAAAGAATGGATATTGAAAATATGTTTTTTTATCAATGAAATACTATCGTGTTTTTAAATGACAAGCAATTATACAGTATTTCGTCGATATCTGCTTGGGCGCGCACAAGCGCAAGACTTTTGTTTGTTCGACCTGTTATGACAGTTACGGACGATTAGTACCTTACACATATGGGTTATGGTCCACGGATGTACCGAAAATATAAGTCGCAAGGGTACGAGTGTACGACATTCCCTTCCACCATATTGCTACAATATTAGAATTTTTGTGGACCCTTGGTAAATGAATGTTCAAAATTTAAAAATTAGGCATTTCTAAATCTAATCTGGAATTTTAATGCCTACCCTATACACCAATTCAATAAATATATATTTAATATAGTTCTATGTACCTAATATATGCGTGTTAACGTACTAACATCTATAGTTCAACAGTCCATTGATGATTCAACTTTAAACATATTTGTTCAAATTTTATTTATTTTTTATACGGTCTCACAAGAATGTAATTTTAAATATTAAAGTTATATACAGAGTGTAACAGGAATATTTAACAAATATAGTAACATTTGTAATAGAAATTTGTCAAATAGTCTTGTTACACCTTAAATTTATATATTATAAGTTAAACTGCAAGTTTTTTCACATTAAGACTAAAAGAACAATTTTAAATTTTAAATAAAATATAAAAAAAAAAATAATCTTAGTTGATTTTGGTTTTTATTGCAAAATAAATATGAATTATTTTTATGAAAGCCGAAAGGATGTCTAAATAATTTCCATAATTATTAATAATTTAAGCAATTCAACATCCAAATTTAAAATTTAAATATTTTTTAACCTAAAAATAATACTGAGTATAATATAACTATTTATATAAGATCAGTAATATAGGTAAGTAATTACTCCATAATAATTAGTTGTAAGATGTACCATAAAAAAAACTAGTCATCTAAGTAATATGAGATATTAGAAAAGAATCTCATTTAAAATAGAATTTATTGACAGCTGGTTGAACCACATAAAATATCTTATTTTGTTAAATTTAATTCAAATTTTATGTCTGATTTAAAAATAATCAAACAAATTATTATGAAGCTACCTAGTTTAGTATTTTTTTTTTTAACTCAAGACTTCTATTTTTCAATCAATTTAAAAAAATGACGACAATTAAGTTGTTTGATTGATTGTATGCATGAAATGCTGTTAGAAGTATTTACAATAATATCTTATTATGCAAAGGTGAAAATTAAAAACAATTATAATTTCACTCGAATAAATTATTCTCTCAAATATTATTGTTGTTTCAAATTTCAATTTTTTTATTTATAATTAGATTTTAAAACAAGAAAATAAAAACTGTAGATACACAATACTTTTTCTTCAAATAATTATTTATTTTAATAATAATAACTTGTCTTTTATCTTTAAAATTAAAACAATCAGTGTATTTAATTATTTAAAATGTATTTAATGGTGATTCAATGTTACATCTTATAAATTAAGAAATTATGAATACCTTCAGTTAAATAATAGTTCATGAATATGAGCATTTAAATTATATGATAAAACTTTATTAATAATAAATATCATTTATGGAATAGTAACATAAAAATAATACCTAAAAGTGTACATAAGGAAAGTGTTATTGGTTAAAACGAAACATTATAATTATGTCAATAATTTAAAGAGTAGTGTATGTTTTAAACATATAATCATAGAAAGCTTTACATTTAATAAGATGAAAAAAGTTCAACAGAATGTTTAGAATACTGAGAATTTAGAAAGTAATAGTATCAAGAGTATTTCGACCTCCGAGTTTAAATATAATAGATAAACTCCTCTTAAAAATAATGACTTGAAATTGATTGGTAAATTTAATAAGTCAATATATAATCGTGACTGTTTCAATCAATAGCAATACTTAAGGTATTACTATTATCTAACATGCATTTTTGGTAGACAAATTACATGTCAACAAAAAATAATATAAATATATATGTAATATATAAATAGTAAAACAAGCATGTAAAGCTGCATTTTCATTTAGTTTCAGCCTTAATAGTTGGCACAAGTATAAAATCATTTTCATTTGTTCTGGTTTGAAGTTTCTGTTTGAGATGATGTACAAGGCTTGTCTTCAAGAACTATAGGTATCCATGCTTGATTATGTAATGCTTGCAAGCCTAAATTTAATTCTGAAACAGTAATTTATTATTTTAGTTAAATTTTAATTAAGTAATAAATTAGTTTTGGTACTAGTAGATCGCGAACCTGTATTGATTCATAAAAATATTATGTAACCGTACAATGTACACATTTGGTCAAAATTGTATAAATTATTTTTTGTTTAAGGCATTGAAAATAATTAACAAGTAAATTATTATTTTTAAGTATACTGGGAACATGAAATAGAATTAACCTTAAAGAAAGAACATTTTCACAAACTATGTTCAGAAAAAAATTCAGATTTTTATTAATTAGTAATAATTACTGTTATTAATTATTATCAGTATCATATTGTTCTTAATTATTTTATCCAAAATATAAAATACTACTTAATCTTCTGAAAACAAACGGACAGAAAATTTATATTCCTATAAAAGCATAATAAATATGGTATGATATAAAATGAGTTTAAGTCTAATTGACTATAGGCTATAAGTATATCATGCAAGGGTGACTTATGTAACAGACATAATATGTTCCCGACAAAGTTCATTAGAGAGATAACAAATGTAAAGCCGGTGGACTACTTATAAGTACTATAACTTTTTTCTTTTATTACCAGAAGATGCTGATTTCTTTCTTTTGTGATCTTTTGATGGATTGAGATGCGAAAATGGAGCTTCTAAATCTACTTGAATTGTATTGCTGAAAATTAATGTTATATAATATATGTTTATTAGCATAAAAAAAAAAAAACTAACTCAGTTTTGGTCAGAGTAACTCCTTTTTTTGGAGAGTCATTAAGTTGCATATGAAGAGAATACATTTCTGCTAAATGTGATAGTTGGTCTTGTTCCTTTTTTGGCATTGGATGCAATCTACAATATAAACTACTTTTAGTTACAATTAAAAAATATACACAAAACAAGCAGTAAATAATTACCTTAATTCAGATTGAGCAGGATCACGTAAAAAACGAGATACTTTTTCATTAGCTGAAGTTATAACAGAAAAACTAGGTTTAACTGACCGAACTCTGCGTAAACCTCCACGAATTTCCCTATCACTCTTCTAAACAAATAATACATAACTGTGTTGTTATTATTATTACTTTATTATATTGACAAAATAATTTTTAGTACCTTAAGAAAATTATTTCTATGCCACATTGGCATACGCCCAGGTCCTCTTCCTTCAGCTAAAGCACTATTCTGTAAATTCACAGATAATAATTTCTGACAATCAATTTTCATTGGTTCGGCATCATCATCAGTTACTCCACCAGCTCCACATGCATTACCAACCCAATCACTCTGTTCATCATCTCCTAAGTATTATATAATTGTTTTTTATTGTCATAAACTCATAATTTTACTATAAATAATTCTTATTAATATTGGTTTTACCTTCTCTTCCTTCATCATTAGTAAAAATTCCAGCTTCACTTTCAGAGGAACTAATACTACTTGAGCTACTAGCAATGTCTATATCCATTGATTTGATATTTGAAGTACCTTGATGACAACTACCAGCTATAATTTCGCGATTACTGCGTTTTCTTTTACCAATAGCCAAGATCAATGACCCACAGTTTCTAAATTGTTAAAGAATTATGTAAATATTAATCTAATGAATTTTAAATTTGAATAACACTTGTATTCATATAGTTGAATAAAGAAAAACATTAAAACAACAATAGTACCTACCTTGGCATACTAGCTGAATGACGTGTAGTTCTTCTCTTCTCACTGCTACTACTTTGAGAACAACTACTTGTCATCTGCGAAGGAAACTTTACATCTGGATCTACTATCATCTTTTTGAATTTTCTTTTTCTTAGAAAAAAAAAAATAATAATATAAGTTAGTATTTAATCAATGAACAAATATGATAAGAATTGATTTAACTAATAATATTTTAACTATTGCAATTAAACCTTCTAGTGAATGGTCTTCCAGGGGTAAAATTTTCATTGACAGAATCTGATTCCAAATGCATCAAATGTTTCGATAGTAAAGCAAATCGAATTGGCTGTGGAGCACCACTTATATCATCCGAATCACTCTATTTTTGAAATAGATCATAATATTATTAGTCTTAACAAATTATTAATGTTTGTAAAATCCTTTAAAGTGTTCTTACATGATAAATACTAGACACTCCTACATCTTTGGAATTACTACTAGAATCATCACTTTGAGCTTTATTGTCAGGATATGCTACAACATGAATAAAAATAAGATTGAAAGTAATGAATAAGTTAGTTTACAATGTAATTCATAACATACCAACGCTACTGGCAGATCTTGTTCGCCGCCTGAATCCTATTGGTCGAATGAATTTATTTACTTTATCCATTCTAAACTAAATAAAGAATATTCATCATATTAGATTATAATATTTGATCATTTGATAATAAGTTGAATAACTTAGCCAATAAACGTAAGTTATAGTTTTGTTAAGTATTTAACAAAGATCTTTTCTTAAGTAACTTTAACTTGATTACATAGGTAATTAGTAATTACATGAATAATATAACAATATGATTACAAATGAAAGATCTAAATGATACAGATTCTGTATTACAGAATATGTTGATTAATTTATATTTTATTCAAAACAGATCAAATTGATGCCCTTTGTTGCCCTTCATTTCCATCAGAAATAGATAAGAAATATTTTAATGTGATCATAGAATAATATTTTTCCAACACCAATGACACACAGTCTTGTCTATAATTGAATAAAAATTAGTTGAATATTAAATAAATAAGTATTATTACATTATTACTGTATTTTAACATAAATTAGATACTTAAACAAAACAAATAGCCAACCTATTTGAGCTTTGATATTAAAATAGTTAAACACCAACTAAAAATAGGAAAAATTGAATCAAAATATGACATAACAATTAAATTAAGTTCGTTAAATTTGCCTACAACTAATTTATATTTATCAGAAATATAAAACGCTTAGCTTAGCATTAGATAACAATACATTAAGATACTTCAAAATTAATTTTTTATGGAATAAATTAAGCTACCCTATTTTTATCTATGACTATAATCAGAATTTTGCTAAACTACAATTTATAATTACTTGGAACATATTATTAAAAACTATCATAAAATAAAAATAAATTTTATTTAGTAGATCTGAATAACAGAATTATTAAATTTGTACATTGAACATGTATTGGTTTTCTTTTAAATTCTTACTTCTATAAAAATTAAAATTATACATAACAATATAGGTTATTTAGAACTGAAAATAACCAAGGGAGAGTTTTTGATGGGATTGAAATTAAAAATTGTTTAGATTAACTATCTATAAAAAGATGTAACCCATAATACAAACAAATTATAGAGTTAGTTGGTTAATGATAACAATTGAACACAATTCAAACTAAAAAAGTCTAGTTTATACATTATGTCCATTATGATGTAGTATAATAACAATATACTAAGCAGTTAAAACATACAATAGTAACCACAGAATATAATCTGAAATCACATCACTTTGTATCCTTATTCATATTGTAATATAATAATTACCATAGAAAATCAAATAACCTACAAAGTGTAGACAAGTTTACACGTCATGGATCCTTCTATAGAACTAAAAATCACAGACTATAACACAAAATATAGAAGTGAAGTCGCACACATAACTACAATGTCAAAATGTCACACAAATTTGATTCCGTTCTTGTGCATTTATAATTCACCGCATTGGGTGTCTAATTAGAACGCCTATAGTAAACAAATTGAAGGGATTGTTAATTCACTGCCAAACGAACGCCATTCTTTAGTCGATAAACAATTTTCCAAATCAAAAATTTTAATTTATGAGCACAAATAGGGGATTACAAGACTAGATCACTGCATTAACCATCAAATCATGTTACACTAATTTACAATACCTGTTACAAGTACGAAATGTATGATCATTTAAAATGGGTAGTATCTATTGTTCGATTTCATTATTTACCTTTCGGGCGTGCAGACGCGCGACAGCACAACTCAAAGTGCCCGGCACTGGTCGCATAAGTAGCTCTTCGTTTACCGCACCATTTGTCCTACACGAAATATTTATTTTAACGTATCACAGTAAGTCGATATGACTGAACGTGTTGTCGCACTGTCGTCAACTGAGCGCTATAAGCGCGGAGTGCTATTGAGACTACTCAATCAATACGGTAAACGGTTCGTACACAGACGAATCAGTGGCTGGACTTTCACCGTTCACTCAGCCTGTCGTTCTTTTGTGCGGCGACGACAATTTTCTTTCCTTTTCTACTCGGCGCTCGATCACCACACAAAGGACTTATCACACAACCGAACCAACTAACGACAAAGCAATCACTATTCACTACAGCGTCTGCGTGAGGCTGCATGAGTCGTGGTATTGTGGTCATAACCACAATGATGGTTAGCACAAATTATCTCACCCGAAATGGTTAATGGCTACATTGTGATAATAAAAATTCCGTATACAAATTACAAATTGAATGTAACCGGTTAGCGGTCACTAAAGTTGAAACACGGAATAGATTGGTTGAAGTACTTGGCGCCGACAGCGACGTTTGGTTAATGCCCTAATGGTTAGCCACATACACACATGGCAGTATGTCATTATGGCAGACGGTAGTATAATCATATACTACGTGGTAGCATGATACTATATACTGCATATTTAAGCCACGAGTACTACTACTACAGTAACAGTAGTCACTAGTCAGTACTGAGTACGGTGGTAAGGCGTCGATATACCTTGTCACCTTCTAATACTTGCCACTCGATATCTCATATGACTTAATCCCATTTCTAAGTTATAACAGAAATTAAGATATTCGAGACCAATGAGTTCAGAAAGTGGTCCTCACTTTTCATCAATACGTAGTAGAGTTAAGACTAAAAAAACACATACTATACACAGGTACACCCTCAGAAAAATTCATAGTGTTGCTAGAAACAGTCTAGTTGCAAACGATTTTTAAACATGTTAAACTATTAAATATTAAAAAAATGTGCACTGAAAGTCTATTGCTAGGTATTTTCTTACATTTTAAACATATTTTGATTTTCATCAATGCACCAGCCTTAAAATTAAAGAATGGTAAAAATTACACAATAAAGAGTTCTAATATTTGTTTCATCAACCCAATATTTTAAAGAGATGCATAAGAGATTGATAATGACTATTTATATTGAAGTTGATTTAATGCACAAAGTGGAAACAAGATGGTATAAGCGCAAATTAAAGAAGACCTAATATGAAGTGACTATGTAAGTTCATAGAAGTTTTATTCTTAAATAAATAACAAGAGTATATTGAAATTGACAAAATGTAAATTAGAGTGAAGTTAAAATTAAAACCGTCCACTTCTTGCTCGTCCTGTGTACTTGGTATCTTCTCTAGTAGTTCTTCCCTGACGTCTTCTCCTTTCTTTTTTTTCTAAAATCCATTCTCTACTTTTTTTTACTAATTTTGATGCACGCCCTTTTGTCATTTTTTCCCTATAAATCAAATAAATAAATAAATAAAAATTACATCACTTGTAGGTAATTTATGCCATTATTACCTTTTTGATGTATAATTAATTTGTGAATTTTCTGTACCAAGTGCTGGAGGCATAGGCATAGCACCACCAGTCATTAAAACAAGAAAGTATTTTTTTGCTTTAGTACTATCAGGGAAATCGACCAACAAACCTCCAAAAAATCCAGCTTTTCTTGCTTGTGATACAACCAAATCTGTTTGATGTACATTTTCTGGATAAAATTGAAAGACTGCTCTTGCATTGCGTCCCTAAAATCAAATCAATAGTTATATATATATATATATATTCTATTGATTTATTTAAAAATTATAATGTGAATTTATCACTTACCAAGCAAGCTAATAATGACGAAAACAAAGTATATAACCTTTTTGCAGGTTTATGTGATGATTTATCTGCATTACATAACCATTGTAATGTGCTTACACTGTATGCACCATCAAATGTACCAGGTTGAAATGGAACACCATCACCAATGTCTCCCAACAATAAATCACCTTCAACTTCTCTCTCTTTTGCTACTTCTAATAAAAATGTCAATTGTAAATGGTTAATTCAATATATTTTAGTCTGTTTATAAAAAATATTTACATTCTATATCCTATACGAGAAACCAAATATTTTTATAAATAATTACACAAAGAATAACAGAATATATAAATTATTAATTATACATATTGAATGTAAAAAATAGTAATTGTTATTAGAACATGTAATTTAGACTTGTAATAGCAAGCAATATGCTGACATTTGAATTACAGGAATAGATTAATTAACATACTTAACATGGATTCTGAGATGTCCATTCCAAACCAAACATGACCAGAATCTTCAGCAACACTGCCACTTAAACCAGAACCACAACCTAAATCTAATAGTAAACAAGTTTCGTCTTCTGGCAACATCAACAATTCCATACACCTTTCGGCCATTTCTAATTGAATGTTAATCATACGAGAACTAAAAAAATAGTATTAATAGAATTGTGTAAAGACTATGTTGAAGTTACTTACTTTTGGGTATACTTTTGAGCCTCAACGTCATTATAAAACTGTTGAAAAAAAAATGATATTATGAAAATGTATTAGTACATTATAAAACTGTCATACCATTATTTTTTAACCGACATAGTATAATATAAAAATAATGAATAATGTATGATTATAAATAATACAAAATTTTAATATGTAGTAGGTCTGAATATAAAAATGACTTATAATGATTAAGTAATGTAAAAGTAAAACTCACAATTTCTGGTGGAGCTAAATGTTCTGGACGAGACATCTTGTTAGTTATTGGCACTTGTTGCCAATATGAAATCAAAATAATTTTAATTTTTGACTTATTGTTAAATTCGTAAGCACATTGTTTTTGTGAATTACTGCAGTACCGCGAAATGCAAATCGAAAATCGTGTTATCATCACATGTCGTTATCTACCACAATACGCTTATCACGGGCTTTCATTCGATGTGTAGTGTAAAAATAAAAAATTCATGATCTGTAAGCACGATGAATCTTCTCTACGTCGTGTCTGTAGGTTTATGGGTCCATATTTGCGATACGCCGCTATCGAGCGGTGACAAACAGACAGCCGGTCGCGGAACCACCGACCGTTAGATGGCGACACTAAGTCTGACAGTCTGCATTTACTCAACGCGTTCATCGAAGTATCGAACGGCGTACTCCATTGGTGCGGTCGAGCGGTCCGACGGCACGACCGACCAACGGCGTTAGCCGTTTTAACGATTGACGCCGTGATGCATCTGGGACAGTGCCACAGCCACACTGCCACCAGTCGTGGGACGAAAATCCCCTCACCCCTGACGGGATGCGTAGAGAAAGCCTTCCCGAGTCCCAACAGCATTTAACAGGACAATCCCTTTTAGTCTAAAAATACGATTATCTTCGTATCGTAGCTGTGACGGGACGACAATCGCAATACTCAAGTTGCGAGTTCGTGACAAAGACACTTAATATTTTTAAAATTTGTACGGTGTGCTGACGAGTCGCCAGGACAAATATGCCGCGCGTGTAGCGGGCGGTCGACCACCGTCGTCTCAATCGGCGGTGGTAGTGTGGTACAGTAGTGCAGAAGTACAGTGGTACGAGACTATAAGTACCACGAGCATACGACGCAACCGCCGCCACCCGTCCGTCCACAGACCACCACCGACTATATAGACTGCAATTTATATACGCGGCGGCCACCGTGTCTGTGCGTGCGTGCGTTTCGTGTGTTACTGTGTTAGCACTCGGCAGTCGGCGATAACGCGTCGTATATTATTATTTGTTATTATTTATTTATTATTATTATTACTATTATATAAAAACGATTGAAAATTAAAATAAAAAATCGTATCGCCCCGCGCACGTCGTGTCGCGACTCGCGGTCATTCGATTTAATATAAATACATAAAAATTGTGTAAACGTTTTTTCTTCTCTTCTATTCCCGTTTCACGGTTTTTCATCGTCGTCGTCGTCGTCGTCGTCGTCGTCGTCGTCGTCGTCGTCGCTGTCATCATCGTCATCGTCATCATCACAATATAATATAATAAACAACGACATCGTTGGGTTGTATGAAATATGTCCATTAATATATCGTTTTAAAATATTATGCCGAATCGTCGCGTGCCGCATCTCCGTAACTACTGGTGTAGTGCTACTACGGTTACGGTTGTCGTTGGCCGTCGACGTTCGTTCGCACGGTGGTGAATCGTTTCGCGGTCCTCGTCGTCGCTGTTTCCCGTGCGTTTGTTGTTCCAATCGTCGCCGATACAACAACGATAGCAGTCGGACACTCCGGCCGGCAACGACAGGGTCGACTGACGATATCGTGTCGTACGTGCATGCTGTAAGACACGCCGTCGTCGTTACGTGACGATGTCGCGTTATCGCCGGGCGACGTACGATACCGCCTAAAAAGGGCATATGCCCACCGCCGTCGCAACGGCGCGCTTTACGCTGGTCAGCAGCCGTGCCTAGTGGTGTCCGTCAGCCACAGCGGCCGCGACCACGGCCACGGGCGTTTGTGAGTGTCCGTCCAGCACACTCGGTGACCGTCACTTCGATCGTGTAAGTGTACACTGGCACGCCGTATTGTTATTGTTGACGAGCTTTGACCCCTCCTGTCCGTCACACGACACGGGTGTTTGACAGCGAGTGTAGCGGGTTATTGGGTCACGAAAAGTCTCGTCATCTCACAGGCTGGACGCTGTCCGTTTGCCACTGTCGTCCACGAGTTAAGTTTCGTTATTTATATTATCAAGCTTTTTTTTTTTTTTTTTGTCCAGAGTCTAGCCAATTGTTGACAGCACACCCAGCCCCTACCTCAACCGTATTGTTGATCGACTACCATTGTGACACAATGCGTTTGCATGGACGGTGTTCCTGAAAACCCGGCAACGCGTTGCCGGCTACCGATTGAGATATGGATGGCAGCAATGGAGCCAAGCAAGCGGATAGTTGGCACAAGCATGAGCCGTTCATGATGGTCGAAAAGCAGAAAAATAAAAGTAAGTGTTACGCTGCTATCAACATTTAGTAATGTTATTCGCAGATCATTTGAGATTTTTATTAAAACTGACTGACATTGATTTTAAGCTAATTGCGGTTAATATTTAGATATTGCCCTGACAACCTTTGTCATGTCACTGTGTCTTCAGCTGAATTAGTGTTTAAGTGTTTTGAAACGATTTTTTTTACCAGATGTTCGAAGCGTCCTTGAATGATTGCCTACATTTGAATAAAATGAATTCTCTATGCATCACCATATGTTTAGACAACTGTTTTGATAATCGAATTGGATTTTTATTATTTAAAACAAATGCCGCTTATCTTTTATAATTCAATTTTTGTATATCCATTTTAAGATTTATTTGCGAGAAATGGATAATCAATTATCCAACTACTATTAACTATAGATTACATTTTAAACATTCACATTAACTATTGTGTGATGCAATAATTTGTTTTCTGTTTTCATTGACATCCTCCTCATGCTAGGTGCTCAATTTCTTCTCCATTTTTGTTTAAATGCTTTTCCTGTTAGGAATAGTAGGTATCAGTGTATGATGAAAAATCTTTTTAAATTCCTGTTCACCAAAAAGTGAGTTAATTAGTATTTAGGTATTTATGTACAAATAAATTAGACTAGTCACCGTCATAAAATATTAATGTGTTCTGTATGTGAGTAACTATAAATTATAAATGGAATTCAGTAACTGTCTGTATATCTACTTTATTGCTTGGTATGATAGGAAATACCCCCAGAAAATTGTACAGGTGCTTATATGAAAAGTTTATTTTATAGTATATCAAAGAAAAGTTGAAATAACTATTGAATGATTTAAAAAATAATGTTGAATAATAAATTGAAAATATTTGTGAATTGGTTGATACTTATTACGGTTATTTAACTGTCTTTATAGATGTATAGGATGTTACTAGTTTCATTCAGACAATCCAGTATAACTTATTTTATTTTTCATTGTGCATTAGCCATTATGTATGGTCCCAATTTACAAAACAACTGAAACTATCAATAGGAACTAAATTAATAAATTTATAGTTAAATACATGAATAAACAAGTAACATAAAGTATAATAATATAATAATACCTAGTTATTTGGTTAGTTCTACTGGTAATTTATATTTTTATTTTTAAAAAGTCAAATGGTATTTGACTAGAACTCAGTCGTCTGTGTGTATATGGTTTTGGTTTGCTTCTATTGGCCTTATTCAATGTTGCTGGTGTTATGAAATTTATAGTTGCTAAGATCAACTTTATTCATCTTATTATTTAAAACCCCATTTAAAACTGTTGTATGGTTTTTAAACGAATTTTTGGACAACCATACATGAATTGCTTTAAAGTATTTGTGTATACTACAGTTGTATGTGACTTGTATTAAAAATTAATTCAAATTACCTGTTATGTATGATATACATATATGTTTTATAAGTGATAAATTGGTGTAAAGTATTTCATTGTCTATGCTTGATATACACGCAATATTGAAGAATATTTATCTATTTATTTACCTTGTTTAAACATATCATTTGAATATTAAGTGGATCAAAATTTAGATTATCGATCAATATCAATTAATTATTTAAAATGGATTTCCTTACTTGCATATTTTAATCAATTCACTGGCAGGCATATGGTTGGGGATTAGATGACATAAACTAAAAATAGATTTGCTGTACTGTTGAAACTATTTATAGAGTTTTGTTAATCAGTCTACACGTTTTGAATTCCAAATTCTACTTGGAGAAGATTGTACTATGTATATATATTATATGTTATTAATTTAGAAAACTTATTTAATTTTTTAACAATTTAAAATGTACTCGATTACTATGAACTTGAAACAATGATCACTCCAATAAGTATAATTTGGAATTATTTTAACTGCAAGTGCAATTAGATAATAGTTTATTTTAATTATTTATTGTACAACAGATACCTACTACAAGTAGCTAATTAAAAATAAATCAATCATTTAACAGCCAGGTTAATCTTAGTGTTGTGGCCTTGCTCTGTACATTATTTTTCTTCCTATTATTTAAAGAATTGTTTAATGATCAACATTAAGGATACTAGTTTTAGAACAATATCAAATTAATGTTAGTGAATAGTATCCTGTATTAAATAATAATAGTATAAAATAAATGTTACTCAAGGATAACTTACTATTAATTTCTTAGAATAATGCTTATTAATTAAATTTGGTACCTTTACTTTTACCATTGATAGTTCTTAGAAAATATTTATAAGAATTTGTTAATGCTTTTAGACAAATTTAAATAATTGCTTGAGTACTACCTTTATGTTTGCAATGTTGTTATACTTTATTATTATTTTATCAAGATCATGGCCAAGGATCTCAAGACAGTAACTTTGGTTTTGGTGGTGGTCCCTTGTATGGAAGACTTGTTGCTGAAGACCAATTACCAATGGTTGGCGGTGTTGCTCCAGTGCATGCTGATATCCATGCCATGCAAGCAAGAATACCGCCTCATTTTCGAGATCCATCATCAGCTCCACTGAGAAAGCTTTCAGTGGATTTAATCAAAACTTATAAGTTTATTAATGAGGTACAATTTCAACCATTATTTCATCTAAAATTATTGTTTGTAGATTTTTAACATTAAGCTATCTACAAAAATAGTAATATAATACATTTTTCATTTTGTTGAACTATGCTAAAATATAAGTGGTTTCTTAGATAATGTGTATTCTTTTTTGATTAAAACAATATTTTTTCATTCCAATACTATTTATGAAGTGCGTATTTTCATATGGCTTACATAATGTGTTCAATTTTAAAATGTCAAAGGCCAGTTATTTAATCATAGTAACCAGGTTTTAAATATTAAGATAACACTTACTATAAATAATGATTGCTTTGTATTACATTTCATTATCAAAATCATTTTAATAACTAATGCTTAATGTGTTTTTAATCTATATTTTAGTGGAATACAATAAAATCTACATGTTTAAACAATTAATTAATTTTGTATGTTTTATTTTATATTTATTAACTATGTTCACTTAATTTATTATTTTTTTTTTTTTATTAATTTAGGTCTATTATGCTAAGAAAAAGAAAAGAGCTGGTGGTGGAGCAGTTGGATTAAGTAGTCAACCTCAAAATAATGGGGCCCCCGTTGAGGGGCCTGTAGCCAATAAAAAAGAAAGAAGAGTGTATAATGATGGTCATGATGATGACAACCATGATTATATAATTAGAAGTGGTGAAAAGTTTTTGGATCGCTATGAAATCATTTCCTTGCTAGGCAAAGGGTCATTTGGACAAGTGAGTCGTATTATTTGGTAAACATTTATGGCAGTTAAAGAAAAGAAAATCAATTTTTATTTTTATTTACTTAGGTTGTTAAGGCTCGTGATGAGGAAGAAGATTGTTATGTAGCAATTAAAATAATAAAGAACAAAAAACCATTCCTAAATCAAGCTCAAATTGAAGTAAGACTATTAGAAATGATGAATAGAGCTGATGTTGACAACAAATACTATATTGGTATGTGAAAAATATATAAGAATTTGTGGTTCAGTAAATAAAATGGACAATAATAATTATTTACAGTTAAACTCAAGCGTCATTTCATGTGGCGTAATCATCTGTGCCTGGTGTTTGAGTTATTATCTTATAACTTGTATGATTTGATTAGGAACACTAATTTTAAAGGTGTTTCTTTAAATCTTACACGTAAATTTGCTGCTCAACTGTGCACGGCTCTATTGTTCCTGTCCACACCGGACCTGTCCATCATACATTGTGATCTAAAACCAGAAAACATATTGTTGTGCAATCCTAAAAGATCAGCTATTAAAATAGTAGACTTTGGCTCATCTTGTCAGCTCGGCCAAAGAGTTAGTTACACTAATTACATTTTCCCTTCTAAAATGTTAATGTTCAACTTATTTATTACAGATATATCAATATATTCAATCTCGTTTTTACCGTTCACCAGAAGTTTTACTTGGTATACCATATGATTTAGCTATTGACATGTGGAGTTTAGGATGCATATTAGTAGAAATGCATACTGGTGAACCATTATTTAGTGGAACAAATGAAGTATGTTTTATTACAAATCCAAATTACATTAATAATAAAATCTTATTTAATTATATTTTATTTTTCAGGTGGATCAGATGAATAAAATCATTGAAGTTCTTGGAATGCCACCCAAACATATACTCGATCAGGCACAGAAAGCTCACAAATATTTTGATAAAATGCCTGGTGTTGATTCATACACTTTAAAAAAACCTAAAGATGCCAAAAAGTATAGAAATCCAGGTGGTCGACGATTACATGATATATTAGGCGTCGAAACAGGAGGTCCATACGCTAGGCGTTTAGGTGAACCAGGACATTCAGTGTCTGACTACCTTAAATTCAAAGTAAGACTACTGTTTTTAATAATTAATTCAATCATAAAACTGTTTGACATATTCTAAAATATAATGTATACAATTATCTAGGATCTTATAGTACGAATGCTGGATTATGATCCAAAAACTCGAATTACACCATATTATGCTTTGCAACACAACTTCTTCAAGCGAACTTCTGAAGAGGGTACTAATACAGCTAGTGGTATCGCTCAAGCTGGACTACACAGCTTAGGTGCTAGTCCACCATTTAATAGTTTACCTAGTAATAATCTAGGGGACACTAATGTGCAATCATCTGGTAAGAATGCCTAATTAATATTTAATTTATGTTAAGGATATGTCTATGTTTTTATTAAATCTTAACAGTGAAAACAAAACAAAATTATAGACATTATAAGTGATATTTTTAAGACTAAATATTTATGTATGTACTTTTATTATTTTAATTGTTATTATTATTATTTTTATTTTTTTTTTTTTTTGCTTACCTTGAAGGAAACACTTTCCCTACACATTTTTACGCTCGATGACTATTGCTAAACTTTGGGTCAACGTATTAGATTTCAAAAAAAGTGTAAGTCAAATCTTAATAATGTGACGTGTGTTGTTTGTGTAAATAATATTATGTAATTTTGAGTAATAACATTAATTATTGAATTATATATTATATGAATGTAAATACACACACATAACATTGAATTTGAATTTTTAATAATATGAATCATAATTTGATAGAAAAATCATTTTGCTTTTTTTGAGCACGGTACTATCTTAGTAGTAGGTTTTTACCATTTTTAATTAAATTTTTTTTTTAAAGTTGTTAGATTATAATCATGTTTTCTGTAGTTGAAATTCATACATTATTTTTATAGACAAATTGTATACTAGTATTGAACCTAAGAATTATTTTAGAGGGAAAAAACATATACCATGTATTAAAACATTTAAAACATATCTACAATTTGTATGAAGCTAATACTTAATTGTTTAAATTAAATCACAGTTATCTGCTTGTAGATAACCGTGGATTACACATATTTTAACTAATTTCTTAATAAGAATTTTTTTAGTTCATGGCAATTAAAATCTAATGTACATACATTATACAGTTTTGTAAATCCTTTATTAAAAAAATGTATTGTTAAGTTTTTGCATTTATTTGAAATAACAATATTTATTTTACTTTAAAGTTACTTAAAAGAAAAAATGCATTAAAGTTAATATTATTTTACCAAATCATACTAAGTAGTTAATTTTTTAAGCATTTTAAAAACTTAAAGTAAATTGTCCCTGTCAAGCAAATAATAGCTAAATGAAAGAAAAATTAAGAATATGAAGTTATACAATTTTAAAATTTTCACTTGGTTACTTTTTATTTGTTATAAACAAATTATATAAATATGTTTTTTGGCCTTATTTAAATATGGTTAAACTGGTCGAAAGAAAATTTTACGTTATATTTTTGTTTAAATTAATTACTTATTTTCATAGTTAATATAAAACTAAATGATATTAATTGAGGTTTCATTGTTAAAATGTGTATTTAATTAAATAGTTTCTAATATTATAATTTATTATATGCATATTTAACATTAACTTAAATAAAAAAAATGCAATAAATTGATTAAAGTTATCTATTGAAAATTAAGAAATATATTATTTTCAGTTTATTAATTTATTTTATTTTATTACATAACTACATTAATTTGGTATTATTTATTTTTAGCTATGAGTTTTTTTGTTAAACACATACATAAGTGTATTGTTTATAAAAAATATTAGTTAATTATTTTAGTTATGAAGTATTTATATTATTTACATTAAAAATGTTATGGAATGTAAAAATATGATATTTCTTATATTGGTTTTAAATTATTTTTTTGAAGTACATAACCTAAAAGGATTTTTTTCATTTGTTTGTAAACAACATTTATGACTATAATCCACAGTAGTAAAATTTAATTAAAAATTATTTTGTTTTTAATTTTTGAAATTAAAAAGAAAATAACTATTAATTTGTCCTATTTATTCAGGTTTAATACTTCCATTGTATTTGCACTGATTTATCATAGTACTATTGCTTGTTTGGTGTTAAAGCATTTTTGTTAAGTTTTTATTGCCTTTAAATTATTTTGTTTAGTAATTATATTAATAATAATAAGTAAATTCTTAATCTAATTAGTTTATTTTTTTTTAGCAATAAGATTGCGATCAGACCAGTGCCGAGGTAGAACTACAATGGATTGCGACCCTCCACCGATCGCTTCTATGTATCACGGTTACCAAACGGCACCAATGGCTAGACACCATCTGCCTCATCATACTACAGTTTACCCAATGAACCCAGCATCTGCTGTCGGTGCTTTGGTTCACTGTCGACCCACCTCTTTGCCGTTCCTACATCCACAACATCACCCGTATCAACCAATACAATCGCAACCTCCACGCTCATTGCATTCATTGCATAATCACCCACCACCACCACCAGTACAACAACCTGTTGCACGGGTACCAACTTCCCATTCCAATCGAACTAAACAAGAACAAGATGACATGATTGGGGTATGTATAGGTCAAAGTCCTGTAGCAATAAATATAACATGATCAAATCGTATAAAATGTTGAAGGGATGATTTATACTTGTTTTCAATGTAAAAATCGAATAACTGTGATTAATTTAATGGGAAAGAGTATAATTTTTAAATTCAGGTGATAGTAGGTATCTGTGCTGAGTAGTGTCAGAAATTCAATTTTATTGTTTCCATTGACATTGTTTTTGTTTTGTTTTTTTTTCTAAACAAAATCCTTAAAGAATTTAACTATAACTTTATTTCAACAGGTTTATTAGATTAAATTAAAACAAAATAAAATGACAAATATTTTTTATCTGATACAATAATGTATAATTAGTTAATTACGTATTTTTATAAACTTGCCAATCGCCATTTTTATCTTCATGTGTACGCGGATAACCTTTAAAACTACCTCAAATCATTTTGTAATTTTAAATACTAATACAGACAAATTAATTTTGAAATTATGTCTTAATATTTACTTACGATTGATTTAAACCCTATTTTAAAGTGATATAGTACCCACTAACGCATATACAGTATTTGTATAATAAATTATCATAAAAAAACTAAATATAAATTATTTCATTTATTTATTATTATTTTTTTTTAATTAATTTATTATATCAATTTGGTTATTGAAATTAATTTTTATTACATCCTTATCGGACAAATCAAATTTAGGTTTAAAATAATCACTCCGTGTATCATACATTTATACACACACAATACAATATTATAATCGATAAAAAATACATCTTTAATGGAAATACAATAAGTATTTTTCATAAATTTTAACTGCAGAGAAAACATTATTCTGTATTAATGTTTTGGTGCTTTTGCTGTGAACTCTATCGGCGGGGTTCATCATTTTTTATCATCTCTAAACCATTGCAATTTAAAATTATGCAACGACGGTATGCACACACAACGAGAGAATTCGTCTGTACAATTAAAGTCACAACGACGTATGTCAACAGTTTATGTTCGACTAACGTTTAACAACTGGTGCGCATCGATTTGTTCTATATTATTATTGTCTTAGACTTTCAAAAACACGACTGACCGTATGTATATAATTTTTTATTATTAATATTATAATTATTATTCGTTTAAAAGAACCGATAACTTGCATAAGATAAAAATGGCCTGCGTTTATAACGACTAAACGTACTTATACGTATTTTAACACGATTTCGTTATTATTGTGTCTTCCTGGACTGTTTAGCATATTTTTATTCTTATATATTTTGTTAAAACAATATACATATATACATATATAAATATATATATATAAACACACGTGGTAGTCTTATAGTGTTACCCCAATGATTTTTTAAGCGTTTCCACTGCCATAAGGTGTGTAAATAAATAAATATATATATATATATATATATATATATATATATATATATATATGGGATGTATGTGTGTGTGTGTGTGTGTCTGCATTATATTTAGATGTATTAGATAATCTTAAAGTCTAAAAATATAAATATTATATAAAGTGAGTACCTGTAGAAATCCGTTCGCTCAAATCTGTGTGAAAAAAAAGCACCGGGATGTTTGTAGCATACCGGATGCGGGATAATTTTACACCGGTGGTTTGGACCAACGAATTTCTAGTCTATGCCCGACTCATCGTCTGACGATGCTGTCGGATACGCTCTACTCACTCTTTCGTACACACGCAGACACACACACTATTCTTACGCGACTATTGTTATGTAGCGACATTTATTAGCTGATTTTAATGACATGGCCACCGAGGTATTTTTTTCGTTTTTGTATCGCGGGCGCGTGTGTATAAATTTTAACCAACAAAAAAAAAAAAAAAAACGAAAGAAATAATATAATATGTGATAGAACAGGGTGGAATATCCTTAAAACATTATTTTGTTCATTTTGTACGGTGATCGTTTATTATATATTAATTTTAAGATTAAGTATATATACATATATATATATATATATATATATATATATATATATATATAATTTGATTTATTATATTATATAATTTTTTTTCTTTTTTTTTTATTATTAAAGACTGTTGTGTATATAGACTTAGATATTGTACGTGAGATGTTCATATTTAAATACTAATTATAATATTATATTATATGTATGAAATAGGAAAAGTTTTTATTTATTTTTACATTTTGTTTTGTTTTTTTTTCTTGTAACGCGCCGCCTTTATTTGATTTACTTTAATATCGTTGTGAATTGCAGTTGTCTGTACTCACACACATGTTCATGTCATATACACAAACTCATGAGACAATTAATGTGGGAGGTATGCTTAAGTCAGTAGGTACACCATATCAATTGTGTCTGTATATATATATATTATATACTTAGCCAAATCATTAGTAAATATTAAATAGTAATATTAGTAGGTATAACTACTATTATATATATATATATATTATGATGTATGAGATATAGTTTTACTACTCGACCCGTGTCTCCCCACAAAAATTCACGATTTTAACATATATACATTATATATGAATTTTCTATATTTTTTTTTTTTTTTTTTTAATAATTTTAATCGTTTAATTGTCTGTCTGTCAGCATATTTTATTATTATTATATTATTAAGTAAAATGAGATATATGTAACCGTGAAAACGAAACATATTTACCTTACAGATGATTTTTTTTTTTATCATTATTGTTTATATGTATTATAAATGTATACGGCGTTTAAAAAAAGAAAAGAAAACAAACAAAAACAAAAATTAGAAAAATTATTTTCACCATGTACTCACATTGCTTACGTGTTGTCCTACGTTCGTTGCGGTGTACGCTTCTGAAACGTCAATTGGTTCCTGGGTTCCTTCGAGGTACGGTTTCCCTGCAGCGTCAAAGAGTGGAACTGCACAGCGTCATAGACGCTTACCTATGTCCAGACCGGTAGTTGACGCTAGACGCGGCGTCTGGACGCTGCAAGGAAACCGTACCTTTACAAAAAATATATATCTGAATTGGTTCTGAAATGTTGAAAGCAATTTCGTTTTTCCTTTCTATTGTATACAAACCCATGGATCATCACCATTTAGTTTGTGTCTTATGATGTGGCTAAAAATGTGAACATTTTTAATCTAATTTTATTCAATTTGTTTAAATTAATAATATTGCATTATATAAAAATCAAAATACGTACAACTCAAAACTATTTGAAATATGCAATTTAAAAATCTAGGGGGACTCAATTTGTATGTGTTCGGAAAAAAATAAGTACTTACCTATCTATAATCAATTGAGACGTGTCGCATAAAATATCAGCAACCAGTAATTATTAAGAAAGATATTTTTAATTATTTTGACGTCAATTGTTTGTTTAGGTATGGGAATCATTTCGAATGCAGCCTCTTTTCCAATAAGGGCGTTATATCCCGCATGGTATCATCTATCGTTATTCCTTTCTGTACTTGATATTCTTAGAAAAATAAACAACAGAAAAACATGGATATACATATATGTATTATGTACCAGTTTTGAGAATACAGTGATTTTATAAATAAAACTCAATGTATCTTGTAAATAATTAGAAATAAGAAGTACCTATGTAATAATATAATTTATAATAAATAAATTATTATATAATATCATATAAATTTTAATTTTCATATTGGTATATATTTATATGAATATTAAACGTATTAATCAACAAATCATGAGTAAATTAATAAAACTCAAATTATAAAGTCAGAAGAGGTTTTCCAAAATTGTTCTTAGCTCATTTTGTTATGTATATTAAGTATACATATATATTGAGAGTAAGACTAACAAAATGCAAAAAAAAAAACAATTATCTTCCATTTAAAAACCGTAATATGTATAGGGTATACATTGGCGTAATTTAGTCATGATTGTCAGGGTGGATGAAATGTTTTTACAACCCTATTACCCAAAAAAATTGCATTTTTCATAAGCGTCTCTTTTCAGTGCAATAAATGTATGTACTCATGTAACACAGAAACAAAAATAATTACAAAATATTCAATAATATACAATCATATTTATTATTAAATCAATGAATAATTGTAGTTAATCAGTTTAAAAAAAAATAAAGATCATGAGGGGGGGAGATACGACACCCAAATCCCCCCGTAATTAAGCCATTGTAAATATATACTACTACCTATAACCTATAATATTATATTATATTTCGATAAAGAATCGCAGTGGTGACATGTATATTTCACGTTGAAGTGGCAGATAGGTCATTAAGTATTATATAAGTTAGAGCATAGATGACCAAATTTCTTTTGGCAGAGATCTACTAAATATATACTTCACCTTTGAGAATCGATTTCCATAAAATCGTCTGCGATCGACCGTTAGGCCGTCGCCGAGTTTTAAATTTGATAAGAACTTAAGTAATAATATTTACACACTGAGATAGATAACAACAACTGGAGCGCCGATTCGCTATATGTTCATAATGTAACAGAAAACGAGCCGTGTCGAATACCGACACCCCCACCACCGAATGGCAAACTATTTAAATGCACATTACTTAACGCTGGATTTTAGTAAACTTTAACTTAACGTTTTACAGTAATAAAATGATCGTAACTGATCGAATTTGATATCAACATTTTCATCTTGATGTTGGATTTATATTGATATATTTTAATATGAAATATTTTTAATTTATAAAGAGAAATTAGTAAAGAAATGATTATACTAGAAAAAAATTATATTCATAACCAAGATAAAATATATAATAAAATGTAAAAAAATAATTAAAAAAAATAAATACAAATTTGAATTATTTACAAATTTTTAAATAATATTGATTTAGATAACTTGGTTCTTAAGGAAGATTTATTTTTAAGTACTCGACATATTATATTAAATTCTTTTTCAAAATGGCTCACTCTAATATTAACAAACCTTTTACTAATTAAATAAAATAATATATATTCATGACTAGGAGTCCCTAAGACAACATTTATAGGGTGTGTGCCAGGAAAAAAAATGTATTTTTACTTAGTATACTTCTTCTAGCACATTCTATAACATTTAGTTTTACATTATTAAAAAATTTGTTTTCTTTGACAACAATAACCTGGAACGCTTTTTCCGAATGTTGTACAATTAATATGACTGATTTTGAAACATTAATTAATTTACTTTAAACTGACTTTGTAAATGTTAAATTATTTATATAACTATGATCAAATTGATTTTCCATTAACATACTTATACAAGTCACACACCACTTTTGACATAATACTTCTAACAATGTAACCAGAAATGAAATTTAATATTTCATTTTCATTTTCTGAATTAGATTCTGCATATGATCTTTCATTTTGTACAAATTCTATGGCTCTATGCTTATTTTTTCCTTTTGAAAAGGGAATTCTAGAGTTTAATATATCAAACTTTTAAAAGTACATATTCTAGTATGAGATACTTATATTAAGTTATACTCAGGGGTCAGGGGTTAAAGTGGGGATTCAGTTACCCTACCTCTAAATGTGGTTAAAAAGCGTTCTTTTTAACAAATTATTCGTAAGGTACGCCGGAACGCTCCAATTATAACCAGGTTACAACATTAATGCTGTATTGCTGTGTAATTTTAATTATACAAATTTATTAAATTTAATAGTTCAGTAAAATGTGTTACATTTCAAAAAAATTGATTTTGAACCAAAGTGACTGAATCATCCTAACTGTCCTAACGCGACAGCTCGTTTTTCGGAACAGTGTCCGCACTACAGTTGTTGTTATCTATCTCAGTGTATATACATGTTAGCCGCGGATTGAAGAGGTGATAACCGGGGGGGGGGGGGGGGTGGCGTAGACTGTGACATATCTGTTTTCGGTAGCCAATAAAACGCATTTTCTTGCCGATAGCTTGCGATGAGCGGAGTACCAAATGAATTTATTAATTACACAATTTTGTGGTTTTTTTATGCGTTCGTCATCACTATTGGGGCAGTAAAAACTGAATTTTAACTTTGATGGTAGTTTCTGGTAGAAAATTAGATCTAGTTGGTAGGTACTTTGGGGGTCAAAAGTAAAATATTCATAGTACTATGATACCTACTAGTTATAATAGGGTCGGTTAGTTTTAGCATTAATTGACGAATTATTAGTTAAAGTAATATTATGTTGCTCCGCTCTAACAGTTTTAATAAATGCATTGCAAGTTAACAAAACTTGCAATAATAAATTGCATCTCCATTTTATTTACAAGACTCGTAATTTGTGTTTCTGTTGTATACAGTATACCTAACTACTTATAAGTTATAATTATAAAGTAAATCTATCAAATAAATTGCTTATTTGGTAAGTACCTGCCTAATTAGTTTTATTTAGGACATAATAATTCATTTAGAACGAGTACCTATAGCCTATAGGTGGATCAATAAATAATAAGTCATTATTAATAATAAATGAGTGTATAAACATGGTGATAACATTTAAAGCATTTTTATTTTACCCTTAAAAGTTCAGCCGATTATCCATGTGTTGATTGCACTTGCAGGTATGTAAATAAAACTGGTGAATTTGAAATTAAACATTTACCTAAATGATATTTTGACGGAGCTTAAAATCGCCAAATTGATCGAATAGATATTAAATAGCCGAGGACAGCCTTACCTGATCTATTGTTTATCTATAATTAAATAATGCATAATCTTAATAATCTTACAACTACAATTTATTTATCTATAATTTATATTTTTATTTATTATTATTCTGAGTTAATGAAACCTTATAAATTATAGGTAATTATAAAAACGTTCCTATTAGTAAATTAGTCAAGTATTGTATAAAAATAAACAAAACCCAAAAAATACCTAACACAAATTGTGTCCCTGTTTGAATTTGTATCTAAGGTACTTATATATATATTTTTTTAAGCTATATAGTTAATGATTAATTGTTATATAATGAATTTTTTTTTTTTATTGCAAAATAGGTACTTGAATTATTTTTTGGACAATAATTAATCTGTAGATATTGGAGTTAATTTTATAATATTTTAAAACCAAATATCATGCAATAATACCTATAGGTCTAAAATAATTTATAAAAGTAATACTTAATAAACTAAATTATGCACTATGAATGAGAATAAATACTAAATAGATAGTTACTTAGTTAATTTTAAAATGAGTATATATTTACAATTATTTTGTTTTACATTTTTCTGAAATTATTCTAATTAATGTACATTTCATATACTTTCGAATAATAAATTATCAATTAAGTTTCATTAATTCATTTCTAAGTTACATTTATAAATTGTAAATGAACAGTAGGTTAGGTTACTATTACATGTGAAAAAAATAACTAAACCGCGTCCCAAACGCAATTCATTCTAAATGGCACATTCACTCAACTTGGGGATTTACTCGAGTTATATTTACCTTTCTTATTGGTCACTTACTTTACTTTAAGTTTTTTTCTTAAACATAATACGAATATGTCACTTAAAAACACTATCATCTCTGTAAAATCGCTTTTACTCTCTTTTTTCGAACTACATTAAGCTGCGTTAAAGTAGTTTTACAGTAAAACAATAGGTATAAACGTATAGTTTAGCATTATAATACATAAAAAATAGTTTTAAAACGAAATAATTATTCATAAATATTGTAGTTATTATCTTTAATATAGGTAAGCAGGTAACATAAGCTTAAATAATACATTATAAATGCTTGAAATTTTGATGAATCAATTATTTTACTCATCCACGTTGAGGATTAACAAAAAATAATGATGTTGCGAATAACATCAATTATTATTGTCATCTATAATACCTAGGTATTACATGAAAACAAACCTTTTATAACTAAAATAAATAAAGAAGGAACTTATATATTAAATATCGATGTCAGAAACACATAAAATATTTTAACTTTATAGGTACTTAACAATAGTATTTGATTTTATTAGTAATTTATTTCCTTAAATATTTTACAACATGCATCTATTGACTATTACAGTAAATTTTTTTTATTCGTTTGGTGTTATGGATTAGGTAAAATTCTACAGTTCTGATTCTTGAGTGTAATATGCCAACATACCTAAAATTTCAAAAATATCAAATCAAATATTTTGAAAAATATTAGTTATAACTTATAATAATACGTAGAAAAATTAAAAATCTTCAAAACTTACTTATATAATATTGCAAATCTTATATATGAAGAAACTACAAATATTTTTCATTTTTCAATGAATAAATTTAATCAAAAATTAAAACTTTTATACGAGTTTGTTAAACAATTTTACATTTAGAAATTAAATGCATATTAAAATAGAGGTTAGTGGTATTATTATAAGTTATAAATATAAAAATTATTTTTTATACGCTTGGATGAGGTTTAGGGCCTTGGAAACGAGTGAACCAATTGGCTCCAAATATAGGCACCTAATCATACCTATTCTTTGGAACTCGGGGTGTATTATAATAGCTTTGTTAAGTCCTGTAGAGGTTCCTGTAAAGTAGTTCACATACATGAATTTCATTTTTAAATTAAAATTTAACACATTTCATGATATATATTATATATGATATTTTACAGTTATTTACTCAATGATAAAGACGTATTCTCAACACCTTCTATACAGTAAAGCAGTTAACTAAAATGTATACTATATTATACTTTTCTCCTTTTCCGGCAAACTAAAAATACTTGAAAGACTATGTATACTTGACATTTTATAAATAGGTTTTATCGTTTTAAGAACATAAATAGTAAGAAGTAGCTAGGTAACTTATATTGAACTATATTTTCCTATTATAAATTCATATTCTTTTATTTACACAAGCAGGTACATCATCGATCCACCCAAAATTTTACTATACACATATTATGCAGTCATGGAGATAATAATATTACATACACCAATCACGTTAATAACTACTATAATGTATTTTGAGATTGTGGCCTATGTGTATTCACAGCTGGAAGTTGTAGATAATATATTTTCTTATCGATAGAATTTCAATCGTTGTCATTGTTTTCAACATTTCGACAATTCCTCAAGCATAAAATAAGTGGCTTATATCTATTTTTTTAATTTTCAGCATAAACTATTTACGAGGAATCGTGTATTAAATTTCTAAACCTTAGGTGTTAAAATTAAAATTTATATGCATCTTTAACTACAAACTAATTTAAGTACTCAATATAAAAACTTATAAGAAACCTTGAATAAATTTTCAACTTTTTTACTTACAAATAAACACTGTATCATAGCAATACATTGAATTATGATAATAATAACGTAATGACGCATCATTTTAGAATCTCCATACAAGATAAGTTGTTTTAATAATATACAATCCTTTCAGTTATGATTTAAATTCGACTAAAGACCATGCCATAAGACTACTTCAGCGTCAACCAAAATAATGTATATTTTATTTTTTGTTTTATCATTATCCATATAGTGGAATTCGAAAGTGTTGCGTATATAAGATGCATGGTATTATCATAATAATTATCAAAGTATAAGAAATTGCGCTTGAAAAAACATTATATTTTAATATTTTATACTTATAGCCAAGCATATATAGGTATAATTTATATATTATTATTACAGTTCGTAACGAATCGCCGAAAAACAAAACGTTGTCATTGTCGTTATAATAGGTACCCATGTTGCTTATTATTGTTGTATACCATTATACCTATGTTATACAATCTACGGGGCGAAACGGAGGCGTTATATTTAGGTAACTATATTATAATATATGTAATATTATTTGCAGAAATATCGTGCTACCACTTCATATTCTGGAGAGTGGAGGGTAAATCTCTCGAGACTTTTTTTTCACTCTGGTTACGTTTTTGTACTGCAGTCATTATTGTCTGCACATACAGTGCTTGTTTAAACTCCCAGCCGTCCCAGGATGAAATTGGGAATTGCAAAAATAATAAAAATATGAATATTTTTCACCACATCCCGGTGAGAACTGCGTAAATATAAATATATTACACATTCGTATTACATTTATCAAAAAACAAAATATCATGTAATTTAATATAACACGCATAAGTAGGTACATATTATACTATAATAATTAGAATTTTTTAAATTGTGGTACGCGCTCAACAGTCGGTATTTAGAACTGCAGATGACCAAAGCGACGTGGTTGCACGAGAAATAAATTAAATTTTCTTATTATTATTATTATTACTAATGTTTATACTTACATATTATGAAGGCGCGCCGAGTGTTATTATTGTCACCAAACAATTAAACGACGAATATGTAATATATTTGATCATCAATGTTTATCCAGATGCCACAGATATAGGTTCATTAAATATTATTATAATATCTTTCTGAATTTTTTTTAACAGTTTTGGTTTAATTCACTATAGTGTTAGGCAGTGACTGCAATTGATTCGTGAGATACATATGTAGTAAGCGAAAAAAAAATTAAAGAAATAGTGATATATTATATTAATATACTCGTATATTAATACCTTTGAGACCTATTTTTATTGTGTCGACGGACAGTCTGATGGTTTTAATGTTAAATACATACTTAAATCATTTAAGTTAAATGTAAATACTAAATAATATACCCGGCGACGGGAATATATTTAATATAATAATAATAATAATAATACGCATAATATAGCCGGAAAGTCACGTTCGTGTTACAAGTTTAAAAATTACGCAGAAGAGGGCAATAAATATGATATACTTAGGATAGGCCTAAATAATTCTATATACCTAGCTATTAAAGCTACTTAATGTGATATGTGAAAGTATGAAAAATATTAGGTTTTTGTCATAGGTATTGGGTGATATTAAGGACTTAAGATAATCTCGGTGTATCCCGACTTACTTCTGGGTTATAATATTGATTTCGAGTATATTGATATAACATTATAAGTAGGTATATAGATTTGTATATGTGGGAAGCTGCATAATATTAAGAATTAAAATTAAAAAGGTGAACAAACATACGTATTATACTATCGAGAATTAACGTAATATGAAAAGCCTTGCACTCATTTTTCGGGCTGGTAAACTTACGTTGTAATCTCGGAGGATAGGAAATGAGCAATTTGGATCACAATAATACAGTGTATAAAGCAACGCAACGTCAATACACAAAATTCATATATATGTATATATATAATATTGTAATAATATCAACAAGTATTGTTTTGGAAAAAAATACGTAAAGAAAGACTTAACATCATAAAATATTGTTACAAAACATAAGAATACAAAAAAGCATAAGTTAAGTATTCAATGGAAAAGAACGAAATTAATATAATATAATTTTATATTTTGTAGGAAAATCGTGACGATACAATGATCGCGTGGATGAACCTACATAATTTGACAGATCGCGGACATCGTTCATTTTACCGTGTGCCGATGGCGATGGACGTTCCTGAGTTTCTGAAGATTTGCCAACGTGGTTGCGTCGTCCGGCTGCAGTCGTAACGCGTTCTTGTACGAACGTTCCGCCTCGTCTAATTTGTTGTTGATGTGAAGTATAGCTCCCAGGTTGCTGTGGCTCGCCGCGTCCTGTGGAAAACATATACGATATAATATTTGTGTCGTTTGTGTCGCCGATGGTTATCACCAACGGTATAATATTAAAACTAAAGCTTTAAATTTATTTTAATGCACTAAAAATTTATAAAATATAGATACTCAGAATAAGAAAATAATATATAACAAAAATACAAGAATATAAACATTGCACTTCAAAATATGATTATTGTTTATTAAATATAATAATTAATAATATACGTAAACATTGTCAAGTACTCATACCCCATGAATACTATTTTAAAACTACAATAAGATAATTAAAATAGTTATTTTTCGTCTAAATATTCGGTTTTCGTATTCCAATTTTGAATTTAAAATATCTAAAAAAAATTATATATTTATATATATTTTTAGTTTCAGTTTATACTACTAATGAAAAATTTTCTATTTATGTTCAATCCTAAGTTAAAAATTTGAACATTCATAAATTTTTAACTACGAAATAATTTGCAATTTGTATGTAAAATTGACGAATTTTAACATAATGTTTCAAAAAAATTATGCTTATGTTTAATATTTTTTAACGGCAGTCATACAATTTTTTGTTACTGTTATTCATTTTTGAATTGCAATAAATTAAGCAAATCGATTTTGTAAAAACTAGTTTAGAGTAAAAGTGTTCGTTTTCCCAATTATTAAACAAATTATTTCTAATTTTGATTCCCAAAAGTACTAATTAGATTAACATTCCTGCCAGAAACAATATTGAAATTGAAAATCAAAGCATTTTTTTTTCTACAAGCACATAAAAAAAAATATACACTGTAAAATCAATACATTCATCATTCTGCTCAGAATTAGCGCGATTGGTCAGATATTCAATTACTATTTCAGGTCAAGTTGGCAGGTACCAAACATTTAATATAAAAACACAATTATAAATATGAAAAACACATTTATTTTTTTTAAAAGGCAGTAAATTGAACATGCATATTTCTCTAAGTTTTCTGGTAATGTAATTAAGCCTATAGGTATAAATATAATATATTATACTCTGAAATCGATAATGTCCAAAGAAATTTAGTCGCTTTATCACATAAAATTTACTTTACCGTAAGCCATGGCATACAAAAAAAATTTCGATTGTATGAATCTATTATTATTTATTATATAGTACTCTAAGGCACCCGTTGAATGATCAGTAACAAAATAATACAAATGTTTTATAACTTATGTATATTGTATATATTTACTCATCGTAAAAAAATAGAAACCTAATCATTATAATATCTTTTTAAATAATTTAATATTCATATAATATTAAACGAATCAAATCATCTGTCTTTTCACTCAGAAAAGGTTTTTAATGTTGTATAGTATCAACTATTATTAAATTATTTTTTATTCGCGTAACGATTAGGCATATCGCCGTTTATTCTTCCGTAAGCTAATCAAATATTATATTATCATATACATTTTAATCTTGTTAAATCGCGCGTTTTCCGAACCACCACGCCGCGGTGAGCTATTTATACGCGTGGTTTATGCTGTTTCCATGAGTTAAGTGGATTCATATCCACTACTTTAACGAACATCGAGTTATTTATTATTTATGATATTATAGGTAGTTATTATATTTATGTATTTTATATTCATGCGTAGGAGAGACCAGGCGCAGAGGATGGAGAGCAATTTAATATTTAATATTATATATTGTATAATATGATAGGACTGATGTATTATGATTTATGATACATAATTCTTTAGATTGTAAATAAATAAACTTTCAACTTTATAATATTATATTTTTCATCAAATTCTTTTAATCCGACATCTCAGCTTTTCGCTATTACGTCTGTTTCATCTAATTATTTTGGTCAATTATATTGTTTAATAATATACTCTTATTAGATTATTATAGATGAATATAATCATTAGGTAAATATAAAAGAAGATATACATTATGGAAATTCAACAGTAGAATACATACGGATCAACTGTGGCATTAATTTATAAGGCTACATTGCTATTTAAATTTGTCAAACTTTTACGTACGTGTCAACAGTCCCATACACCCATCATATTGGGATAAAAATTGTTTTTTTGGTAAAGACTAAGCATATAATTATACATAGCACTAGCTAAATAGCCCAGCTTCATTCGTGTGTTAAATAATCGATTTGTATAGGTATACATTGGTTTTTTAACTTTTTTTTATTATAATTAAACTATTTAAAGCCTAGGCATGTAATATAATTTAGTATATAATATATATATATATATATATATATATAATTTAACTATTTTAACTTAATTTATGATATTTATAATTGAAATGACAAACAAAATTAATAATTAATTTTAAATATATATTAATAATAAAAGTTATTTACTCGTAGGCTCATTTAGTACAACTTTGTGAAAAAAAATCGTAACCTTTAAATACAAACAACCCTCTCCCTTCCTCAGACAAAAAAAAAAAAAAAAATCAGGGCGGCGTGGTGACACTTAGAAGAGTATTTGAACAAATCTCATCCGAAATGAAACACTTGAGACTGCAAAATTTCTTAAAACTAATATTCAGTGTAATAAATAAATTATATTACTCAGAAGTATGATTTATTTAGGTTAAATTTTATACCAGGTAAAAATTTCCTAGGATATTTATTACATCGCCCCCTACAGAATTATTATATATTAATTGGGAGTACAAATATTTTATGGTAATATACCTGTATAATATTATATATGTCGATAAGAATGAAAGTCGACTTGAATTATTATTTTTATGATATGATTTCGACGAGGATATGATTTTTTTTTTACCTATCTAATCGTTTTTAGATATATAATATTTTAAATTAATAATAATAAAATAATCCCTTAAATAATTCAAATCTCGTTACGTGTGCGTAAGTTGCGTTGTATTCAAAGTGTATTATAGAATACTAGCTGCTTGCGCCGACCCTACAATATATATCACCCGTTAGCGATGCCGGATTCGAATTTTCCCATTAAAATTCGGCGGAGCTTGAAAAATGTCAATATCACGCAGTTCGAGTCCGAATGGGGAGACAATATATATATATATGATTGTGGGATAAAGTTTTCATTCATTTTTTTCTGGTATGTATTGACAATCCGTCGTGGCAAATAATTCAACTTTCTTTATCAGTAATTATACAATTTTTTTGTTTGTTTACCGTAAGAACGTATAATATAAAAATTTATAATATTATATTTTAGATGAATAAAAGTTTTTACTAACGAAAATTAAAGTTTAATTATATTATGATATAAAAATGGTATGACTTTTTACGAACTACCTATATACGGAATCAAATATCCTAAAACGTTAGCTCATAGTGCTCATACCAATACAAAACGCACGTTATTGCTGTTGTTTTAAGAATTATTGAACCCTCTGGGGCTTTGAATCGGGTTTTAGGCGAAAAATACCTATTATAAAAATGAAAAATGATATTTTTTATGTCTGACCGTCGAGGTATTTTTTGATCTAAAACAAGAGCACTATATTGGTTGATATAGAAAATAACCCTTATTATAGTAGTATAATATGTTTCAGAATTCAACGGTCAAACATCAAAAATGTACTGATTCTGTTGTTTTATAATAAAGGTACCTTCTATTTATTACAAGAGACAAAATTGAAAAAAAAATTATCAGGATTAAAACCGAAATATTTTTGTAATATTTACGAATGGTGTACAAATAACACTAAACACATGTTTTACAACTTCAGGGTATATATGAGTACTACCGTATATTATGTGTGGATATTGCGTTTTTTTTTAATTATTTATGTAAATAATTATTTATTATGTAATATATTATATCACCATAGTACAATATAATAGTATAATTCATTTAAAAAAGTGTTGAAAAATGATAAAAACTTTAAACGTATCTGCTGAATATGAACTTACCTGAGGGTAAAGTCGTACAGCCCACCTGTAGTATTTCTCCGAGTCAAACGTTCGGCCGGCTTTGCGTAGCGTCGTGGCTGTCTTGACCACGATCTCGTGGTCATCGGATGCCAGCGCCGCGGCCGCCTCGTACTGCTCCACCGCATCGTCTAACCTGCCCATGGAAGACAGGAAATCAGCGTACCTAGTCCGTACCACTGGGTTGTCCGGCGCTGTCCTGTGTGCTTTGCCATACCATTCTTCCGCCTCGGACACTCTAGACCTCTGTCATACGGAAAAAACGTCAGAAAACTATTACATTATATTATATACAAATGTAAAAACTAGGTTGGGATTTAAATTTTAACGCTGTTTATTATTTTTTAGAATAATGATATTTTTCGTAGTAATTATTATCGATTTTAATTTTAAAGGTTTTCAATAGGTATTTATATAAAAGCTAATGATAAAAAATAAATTATAGTAATTATATTTTTGTGAATTAATTTATAATAAGTTATATTTTATATTAATATAACTCATTCGTGTTAGAATACATGAATTATTCTGATCGTTCTAAAATATATATTTTTTTAAATTTTAGCTGTGAAACTAGGATGCACAATAATTTCGATAACGCCATACACGGAAATGATTTGTATATATATTTGCGAAATTTTCAGCTATATCTACTTATAAATTCTGGAACAGGTTTAGATATACCTATCCTAGACTGTCAAACTATATATAATACCCATCAATTATTAAGGTGGACAAAAAAATATGGCTACGTCTAGTACTTGAAACATTTAAAAGTATTCAGTATTTTTACTTATTAAGAATCTTAATAAAAAATATTTTTTTTAAATTGCATAAAGATAGTACTATAAATTGAAAAATATAATGTACATAAATTATAAAATTACAAGTTATAATATAGTAATTTATAAGGTTCCTTGTATTACACTTTTAAGTATTTGACCGAGAAACAAAAATTGTATCTACATCAATCAAAAAACAAAAAATAAATAAATTTAAAGTGTAAAATATTATCTTCAAAAAATAAAAATAGAAATAATAAAAACTATTTTTTAGATTTTCTATGATGATTTTTTTCTAAATTATATATATAAAAAAATCATCAGTTTGGTGAAATTGAGATGTATACCGATTGGCGATTACTATAATGTATTATTTTATATAATATAAAAAAATATTAATATAGTAATATATTATAAATTTATAACGCCATAAAATATTTCCATGCTGTCGCTGTCGTAGAAATAAAGTAACACTGAAATAATACTAATTATGTCTAATGACGACGAAGGAAAACAAACTATACGCAATATTTGATAAACGCAATCGTGACTACCCGACCTACCCTATACCATACTGCAGTGAGTCTGAATGTAGCTAAAGTATGAGGTTCGTCGCCCTTAACAACGCGACTATGTGTAAATGTTGTATACACAACGAAACGTGCTGCTTTTTTTGGTTATGAGTTTTTTTTTTTTTTTTTTTATTAAAAATAAATAAATATACAATTTAGACCGATTACTGATTTAAATAAACAAAAAACTGAATGACATGAAGAAAAGAGGCAGTGACATTAATTTATTCAAGACGTACTGTTTTAAGCTATGTTTTCCAAGTTAGTTTTTCATATTTTATGCGTAGGTACAAATGTAGTAAATTTTATAAATTTTAATTTATAATTAAAATTTAATTAAGCTCTTAATCCTTTAATTCTCTAATTTTTCCTTTCTATAACAGGATTTTTCATAACGATTACGCATTTCTTTTTATGTATTTTCTACTTGTTAAAACTGTTGTTATACTCTTAGTAAATAAGCTTCATTATTTAAAAAAAGATATAGATAGAGACTTCGTATAAATATTGGTATCAAATTAAAATGCACGATTTTATGGAATAGACTCGCAATAATCGTGTTATAATTTTAAATGTATATTTCAATATTTTTCGTTAATCTATAAATTAATTATTATTTTTGTCATATTACAAATAATAAATATCATAGAACGTGGTGGTATATAATAGTTCTCTTCGTTTAGTATAAAAATAAATATAAGTTCTTAAGTTCCTATGTAATGTCAGATTATTACGACAAAAGTATATCATATTCATGTATATATAATATGTATTAGCTATAAATATGATGACCATTTAAGCTGTGGTATAGGTATATTGTGTAATAATTATAAATATTTAAAAAAGAAATTTTTTCCAGTTTGAATAAGATCAAACAACATACAATATTATTTAAGCTAGAAAAAGTGTCTTTTTCTAACTTCAACTACAACTCAGCATAAGAACATAATATAATAATAATAATAATATTCCTTATTTCCGCAGTCTCCGTGTACCTTAGACACATAATATATATATTATTATTAATAATATATAAGTATACTATATAGTTTTGTATATATACGATGTATTATCATATTATATATACGTGCGTATAATGTAAAAGCAAAATCGATGACGGCGTTGAATTTAATTAAAACCATTACACACCGGTGGTATAATCGGCTTACACCGAGTATACACCGAGCGCGCGTAAATAAATTTCGTATTTACCGCTGCTGCAGGGACTAGCCAGGGACCAGAGAGCCAACATTATTATTATTATTATTATTATTATTATATAGTCGAGAAGTCGGGCGAAGTCTATAATCTATACGCGTATTGTGTTTGCACGCATTACAATATAATATTATAATGTACTATATACATTATACACATAATAAGTACACAATATAAATTAATATATTATATTAAAGAACTAAAGAACAATATCGGCTCGTCTGCAGGAGATTTTATATAGTATTCCCGTCACAGAGGCTCAACAATAGTGTAAACAACACAAATCGTTTGAAAAAGGATTAATAATGAATACCTATAACATATAAACGAGCAAATAATATGTATACCGTTCTAAGTTATATAATAATGTGTATGCCTGATACATACTTATCTATCGTACATATGATTTACTTATAGATGAGGTGGGCCATTTTTTTCAATATAGTTAAAAAAAAACATTAGATATTACTCAATATTAGACGGTTATTTTAAAGGTTAATAGTAAAACATTTTTTTTGAACACCATATCCAAAGTCATTAAAAAACAAAATTATTTATTTTTATAATTATCATATTTCGAGTTAGTTATTTTATTAAATGATAGCATACATTTTTAATTTTATATTTCAGCGGAGTGTAATGGTACAGCTAGATGTATACCCACTCCGGAAATATTTGATCCACTACTCTAGTTATGTAAAATTTAAAAATTTTCTGTATGACTAATCCAAATTATTAGAAAAATATTCTACTAAGAAATATGAAACAAATAATATTGTCATTTAAAAAAGTGAAAATTATTTTCTCGAAAATATTGATTTGTAATGAAAAATTAATTATGTCGACATAATTATAAAAAACATTAATAATTTTTGAGAAAATGAGTGTTCTTAAAAAATAATTACCTATTGTTTTTCGACAAGAAATGGTTACGCTGAGCATATTATATATTTTATGATACGCAAACACTATATGGGATAAAAAAATGTCAGTCGAGTGATAACCGATGATTGTAAGATGAGTCTAAACTTGTAACATCGAGTCTAAACTTGTTAAAATATTTCGCACATTCTGAGTGCGAAGTCGTTTCAATTTAACGCATAAGATATAGTATTTGAGACGTCTTGAAAGTTTATTTTTATACTATAATATACCTATACACATATGGAGGTGAAATACGACAAGAAACCAATTAAACGAATACACGTCGGTGAGATTTGATCAGCGAAAGGAGGGGGAGCAGAGTTAATAAATCGAATGATTCTCAAAGTACCTCTATACATATTGGCATACCGCCGTATTGGAATATAATATATATAATACCGAATAGAAAACTTTACCCTCACTATACACATCATATATTTCGAGTGTATTAAATCACATATTATGAGTGTGTGTGATGTGTATAAATGTGTGTGTGGAAAAAAAACCCAGAGCAATTACGTTTTTGGCCAAGAGATCGCCGTACGTCAGGAAGGCGGACACATCTGTTGGGTTGACCCGAAGCAGCTGTCTGTAGTAGAGCTCGGCTTCCGCGTCTCTGCCAAGCGCCGAGAGCGAGTTTGCCAAGGAGTACATCATTGCCTGAAAACAGAGATCATCGATTTACTTCTGTGTAATATATATATATATAAACTGCGGCGATGACAATAGATAGAGACGTAAAAGTATTAGTCAAAGGTTATTGCACCGTGTATTATATATTATAACTTTAGAAACCATTCAAGTATATGTAGTATGTACACTATAAATTATTATGTATACGCGGTGAATACGGTTTATCGTTGACGCAGTTTAATATATAACGTACATATGCATCGATGTTATTATGGAATGATAGATAAATTATTTGTACTAATTTGTATAGGTGTACTGTAGTCCGTGTACAGTGTATTAAATAAATAATGTAGTCAATAATTGAACAATGTTAAAATTGCATACTAAGATCTACATTATATACCTATTATAATAAAGTATATACAGTGAACAATTATAACATTCTACGAATGCAGTCTATTAATAATCGCACAAACAAGCTTTACCAAATACTTAAACAATATATTGATTTTTAAGTGAAATAATATTACACACTCAATAAATGTAATTTATATTATAATTTATAGATTTATAATTAGACACAGGTAATGGATTTTAAAATTTAAATTTAAATTTAAAACCTAACATGCTCAATAATAGGAATTATATACATACTTTCATGAAATTTAAAATTTCTTATTTGTATGTTTTAATTTTTGAAACCAATTTATATATTAAATGATTATTGATAGTTGTGTTTTAAAATATGTACAATTATAATAAGTTGTCAGTTACACAGTTATAATATAAAATGATTTTAAACCATGTTATTAAAACTAAAAATAAATTACTATACGTCATATAATATTATTTTATATAGCGGAATGCTACTGCGTTTTACATGTTTTTAATTGTTTTGTAAATTTCAGTAGGTATATAATTGTTTCCTTTTTATATTAATTTGAACGTTGTTTTTATTATTATAATTACCTATTATTTGTAAAAAGCTTATCACCCTGTTAATGTTCGATATCATCCGAATGGATTCATAATATTTTTCCGGGAAAAAAAACCTCGTACCTTATATTAATATTTAAATAAAATGAATACCTATCACATTAAGCCTTTTAAAAAATAATTAATTTAAAAATATATATGTATGTATATATATTTATATGTGAAATGAAGATTATGTATAATACATATTATATATACAAACACAATGTACATATAATATAGCGTTCAACCTTTTACAAAAATAAAATTAATTAAAAAAATATATAGATGTGAAATGTACTTAGTTTCAACTTTCAACTTAAATAATGTCACCAATGATAATATAGTAAACTACACAGACTGACTGTTATTGACGTATTTTCTCTCTTCTTGTAAGGTAGTAACTATTTATATTAATATATCCCAGTCACTCCGATAAGTAATTACTTTAATAATTGACGTTTCTATAATTTTGACATAATATTATATATCTGTCCTATATTTCAATTTGATACAGTCTAATGATGATGGTTTTTAATAATAATAATGAGTAATTACTAATTGATTATCCCATCAGGAAAAAGGTTAATATTGTGACATTTTAGGTATAAAAAGAGATAGGTAATAAGTAATAACTATAACCAATAGGCATAGTTCACGTAAGTGTTAAACATTATACGATATTATACAGTATAGAGTATACTTACATAATAATTCTATATTATTATTTATTATTATGTTATTCAATAATAAAATAATATAAAATAAAATATAACTATTTTAATTTTATAAATGCATTATCCTTAAATATTTAAATAGGTAATTTAAAGACAAATGAACAAATATTTAAAATATATGTTATAATAAAACTAATCACTTAAGACTTTAAATAAATATCAAGTATATAATATATGTGTTTTTTAATATTTAATGTTGAATACGGTATCATGATATATTATCATACTATTGTGTATTATAATAATTCTACTATTTAAATGATATTTGTGTAGCCTTTTATAGCTGAATGGATCATTATAGTATCTAACAACATAATTATTACATGGGTCAACACGCATATTAAAGCTGAAGTGTTGTAACCGAATACAATGTAAAGTAAACGTATTTAATTATGACTTGACTTCCACGAATTTAAGTGCAAGCATGTATATATTGCCTTAATAGGAAATACATACAACTATAATATATGTTATAGCGTATTCAACTTATAAAAAAATTTACATTTTCAAAGCACGCTCGTCAAGGTAATGGATTTTTCTATACTGCCACGGCGAAGAACAATACGTGTGTACAACGGCTATTCTTGTACACACGACATTATGAAAAAAGCACGTTTGGAAGGTTTCAGTTTTGAATTTTCAAAAGAATTTAAACACGTACCTATACGCGAGAAACATTGTTTTTTGCACCATTACCGGTCGGTCATTGTTTTGCACATACTCGCGTACAATATATAAGTCGGGAGCTACTCGAATACAAGTTTTGATCTAGCTAAAGTACCAGAGAGAAAAAAGAGTGGGCCTGCAGAACAGAAAATAAAAAATATAAAATACAAAAACACTTGCCGGATAGGTATTGTTTTTAGAGTGAACTTTTGAGACGACCGTTGTGTGAAAACTTGACGTAACACTCAACATCCACTTGGCCTTGTTTTACAAAAAAAAAAAAAAAACAGTAGGGCGGGGAAAAATATTTTGATTAATTGCTGTAACTTGCAGCTTTTGTTAGTCGTCTTTATTAAAGAAAAAAAAAATCCTCAGGTCATTGTTATATCCAAAAACCGTGCTGTGCGGGCGACTACGACGGAGACAAGTCTCGTATTCGTCTTCTTTTTTTCTTTCTAATTATTAATAACAACAACGTTTAAGAGGCAGAAATATTCCGTGAAAGACAAAAAGACGCGACGCCCCTTCCTGCAGCAGTGCCTGAACAAAACGCGAGGCCACTGTACATATAGTAGGTGCCATTAAAATACGCGTTTTGAAAGAATCGAAACTGCAAGTTGGTTTTCCGGTCCCAAAGAGGAAACAGACAATAGATTCACTTTTGTATTATATTTAATTAATTTGATTCCAAGCAGTTGTTTTCCGACATAATATTTTCATATAGTTTTTTTTTCTTTTGAAAACGTTTCAAACGAGAAAGAAGGGCGAGTAGTTTTTTTATTTCGTTTTACGGCGTATGAAAACGTTAAAGATAGGCAATATAATTACAACTGAAAAAGTGACAATATTCTTATTGCCTATAATATTCAATATTATATTATATTTTCTTATAATTATTCGATTTTTTTCATCTATCGTTATAATAAAACAATTCATTTTTATAATGATCATCGTGTAATATTTCTTTATATTTACATAACTTCACGTTTAATTTAATCCAATTATGTTCTTTTAATATTAACCAAGATAATAATAAATAATTATGAACTTTTGATTCTATTGTAACAGGACATAGTAAACATGTAGGTACACATTTGATTATTATTATTTGATAATTACACTTTATAAAGCATTTAAAGTGTTCTAAAGCGAATAAATACATATAACCTAAAATTCAAACATCAACTATGATTAGTGTTTTCATTATAACTAGGGTTACACATTTAAAAACACAACCATGTGCAAGATTATTATTATTTTTTTATTTAACTTACACGAGAAATAGCATACTTGGCACGTAATTTTAAGTATAATTAATTGGCTTATGCAGTCGTTAACTTTTAAAATTAACTTTAGGTACCTACAATAAATTAGTTAATTGCTATAAAATAGCTGGGTATTTAAACCGTTTATCACGACTACCGTAGTCGTCCTTGTTATATAAACTATATTATGTATATATTTATCATATATATTATTATTTCAGTGTTAATAATTTAAAAAATAATTGGATTTCAATTGTTCCGAAAATCGACAGGTAAAATTAAGAATTATATTATAATATATCGTATTTTTTACAGGGATGAATGACAATTTAGAAATACACTAACCAACATAAATGGAGAAACGACCATAAATTTGAAATTAATTAACGGTTAATTGTTTTACGTTTATATAATTATTTATTATTTCCCTTATATTTTTATGTATTAATTGTGAGATTTTATATTTAACAAAAATTATAATATTATTATGTCATTAAAAATATGATATGAAATATATTTCGTTTAATATAAGTTTTATAAAGTATTAAAACGTGACACTATACTATGTTCATATTAATGAACAGTTTATAGATAAAATTAGAGTTTAATTATTTATATATTAATATGAATAATTATTATAATAATGGTAATTATATATATATACTTATAAGTTATAAGTATTATATTTTTTTTGTTAGGCAAATAATGCAATTTTAAAGATATATATATATAAATAATATTTACGCCTGAAACTATTATGCAAATATAAAATACAGTATTTATAATATAACTCGAGTCAGATGATAGTATTATGTATTTATTATATATTAATATATTTATAAACTGTATTTAATCACATGCATGCAGTGTGTTCACACTAAGAGTTATCAGTAAATACTTCATTTAGATGACCATTATATATTGAAATGGAGTTTTTAGGGAATGAATAGGAATACCTACCCGAAATACCTATTTTCTGACTAATTTTGAATTATTAACCCTTTCAGTACGCGTATGCACAATACGACTTAATTTTTTTTAAGTAGCAAAAACATTTTTTTCTACAAATTCGGGTAGAATATTTTTTTTTAAACCTACTTTTGTTTAAAAAGTATTTTTCTTATTGCAAAATTGGCAAATGAAATTTAACGTAGACATTTAATATTTAATAATAACTAAAAATAAGATATAAGATCTATAAATATTGAAGGTAATGAAAATAATGAAAATGTACACACTATAAATTAAAATTTAATTATTTGCAATATTATGTTGAAATTATTACCTAATAAATCGTTCAAAATTTCTGACTTGATGATTCAAGCACGATTCCAAACGTTATATAAATTCCATAAATATGGCGCGTTTATTTAGTCTACTTTCATCAATTTATTATGAAAACATATGAGTTTTTATTTATGTTTTATCTGTTATTTAACAATATCGAATATATTATTTCGATTTTCAATTATGAATTGAACATAGTTAAAATTTGATCAAAAACAGATTATTCGTAAATATTAAATTTTAACATTCAATTTCATTTGCCAATTTTATCATACAAAAAAACGAGAAAAAATTTTTTTATAAAAAAAGTCTAAAATTAACTACCTAAATGTGTAAAAAATAAATGGTTTTGCCATTTAAAAAAAGCAAAAAAATTGTGCTTTGCGTGCCGAAAGGTTTAAAAATTTTAAATTTATCTGAAAATAATATGTATTTTGGTAGATAATTTTTTTTTATTCCCCACAAACCCCATTTCAATACAAGGTCATCCAATTGAGATATTTTGTGGTACTTCTTAGCGTGAACAACTAAATATAGGTACTGACTTACTATAATTGATTTGTATCACTAGAAAGTCGGTTGTTTATATATAAAAAAAAAATTTTAACCAATGATTTTTTTTTAGTAACAAATCAGAAAAAATATGACCAGAGGGAAATATGTATATTATATTATATATTATGTGTATGTACAACGTGTGTTTACTTATTTATGTTTTTAGTATATTTATACATTTTATATACTTTTTAGTATATTGTCTAGATAAATACAAGAATGAATATTTTTCACTGTGGCGATTGTCAAAACTCAAAATATTTTTTTATTCAGCTGAACACACAGTTATTATGTTTATATATTATATAAGCATTTTAATACAAATAATAGTGTTTATCTTTCAAGAAATTTTGATTATCTATATCGGTGGATTAAATTAAAAAAACAAACAACACGTATTTTTATAAACTATGCCATGTTTATAGGTATAATAACAATATAATATATTCTATGCATTTAGATCAAACGCAACGGAAAATACATAGGATAAATTTGTTTAAATAAAATGTGCACGTTTTATACTGCAGCGTACGCCTTCCTTGTATATATATGCTACAGTTAAATAATAATATATACACGAAAGACTACCAAATATAATTCAAGTTATTTATATGCGAAATAAGACGCGCATAATATTATCGTTTGAAATTAATTACACAACTATAAGTACAATTGTTGAATTATTAAAATACGAAAAAACATTGAACTTTAAATTACATTTTTGAAGTCTGAAAATTTAGGGTTATACAAGTTAAAATGCCTTAAATTCAAAATAGCTTTTCATTCATTATTTCGTGTCCTAGAATATTTTTGTTTATCAAAATTTATATTTAATTTTTATTTTTATTAAAATAAAATGATAAAAACAGTTTATATCTAAAGGATTGAATTATTAAACATATATCATGAAATACGTCAAAAATATGATGGATTTATGTTTACGTATTTATATAATATTTATATACATATATTTATAAATATAATTAATTTATATATTAGTACATAAATGTATAGAACAAATTATATACATTTATATGAGTTTACGTTTCTAAACATAACTTTTTTAAAACGACCAAAAATTAATGTATACAAATTAATTAATATTTAATTAAAAGGATTTGAAAATACTATAATATATAATATTATTAATTATATTTATACTACACCATTTTATTGCTTTAATATTATCTAATAATTTTAATATAGAAAACAGAGTAAGGTTATCATAAGTTTTTAATGTATTATGTTAGTTATATTAATAAATAATAATCTATAAGCATATTACTTTTTTTATATTGAAAAACAAACAGAACGTTTCACTTAGAATACTCAGATCACCACTGGACACACAATTATTTATTAAAATATTGTATGTGTTTACATTGTAATTTAAAATTTTAATATACCTTTAAGTATTGATAGATAATAGTTTTAATCAAGAAATTGAAACAAATCAAAAATAATTTTTTGAGAATAAAAAAATGTATGTATGAATACTACAAATTAAGCAAAAATAGACTGTACACAAGTGCACTGTCAAATACTGTATTACAATTTACAGAGAATACTATTAGGATAGTAATTTTAAATTACAACTGTATCGTAAAATTAATAGATAAAAAACATATGTTTATTAGAAAAAATAAATAGGAACGGCTTTGGTAAATACGGTCGATTAAACTCTACAAGGACTATTATAAAAAGTTAGGAAATTAAAAATGTTCAAATCCATAGCAAAAAAAGCAGAGTACGATATTATATATTTTTTATTTAATAAAACTAACTATATTATTAGCATCTATTTTGTTGTTGGATGAAAAAAAATTGTTGTCATTATTAATATTGTTTGCTACTACATAGTACAAACCGAATTCTGCGTTAATGGCGTATCACTTCCGGCTATATGGCCGTTTATAATTTTATATGGAGGTTTACAATATTATATACAGTTATGATATCTAGTGTCTACCGATGATGTTATTTTCAAATATTTCATAGCTGTAAATGACACAATTGTAGTTTTCACAATATTGGAATTTAAAATTGTTTTGTCTGAATACCATTTACAACGTAATACTTTGAAACTGGCGTAAATAACGTTTATTTTCGTAACGAATAATAATATATGAAAAGCAATAAAAATAATTCGATCTGTTCGTTATAGCGATGATAAAAATAATAGGGTATTGATTAGGAAAATTATAAAGAAATTGGTATAAAGTATATTTGTATGTAATACAATATTTATAGACATATTTAGTTATTAAAATATGAGTTTAAATATTTAGATTTAACTGTCATATAATATGATGGCAATATTGGATATTGGCAATTTTTATGAAGTTTTTATTACATATTATTCCGTTTAGATTACTATTGGTATTTAGCTCATAATAAGGGTAATAACTTTCTGGACTGACTACTATAAACAACAAATATTGTTTATTTTAAATAATAATTGTACTGAAATATGTATTTATTTTATTGGAAAATGTATTAAAATATAAATTTTTATTTTCTATAACAATGGAATAAATTACAATTATAAAACAATAATGTTCGTATAAATTGCATATATATGTATAATATAGTAATTGTTATTTGTTGGTAATAAATAATTATTACATTTAAACATATAAATAACTGTTTTAACAATAGTTAATTGCACTCGAATAATTATTATTTTGTATTGAAGACGATGTTACTACATTGAATGAGGATACGATAAAATATTATGCTCTATAATATTGAACTAGTAGTAATTATTAACATATACATAATACATATTAATGCAATGGTGACTATTTTAGTTCTTATAATATTATGCAGTTTAATTCAGTTCTTTGACGTACTCGACAATCAAATATGCCTGTATTATATTATATAATATTAAATTTATTTAGGTCGGAGATGTGCTTTTAATAAGAGAACCGCACGCGTAATACACCCGTGTATTATGTACATAATATATATTATTTAGCCGGAGAACGGCCAATTGAAAAAAATCGAGGGTGCCTGTTGTGTGCGCGCGTGTGTGTATAACTTCCTAACCGACAGCCAGAGGGAAATTTAATAACGCTCACCGTCACAGTGGAGTAGCTATACACTATTTGTGCTATAGCTCCGTATCATCTGAAGACGAAGACGACGACGACGGCGGTGGAAACGGCTGTGAATAGAAAACTGCCATCCGAAGACACCGCCACCGCAGTAGGAGAGCAATCGGATTAGGCCCTTACTTTCGATATAAGCGTACCTACTATACGCCGGAGAGATGCCACACAAACATTATATACCGCCATGAGTAAATTCTCGTGAAGTATATATAATATGTGTGTGTGTGTATGTGTGTGTAAAATGTACTATACCTTTTGGTTCTTTACGACACGCACACACGACGGCCGCCGCAACGATGAATAGACACATCATTTTGATCCTTTAACCTCGCCCTCTCCCGTCCTTGTATAGCCGATCCGTTCGACATCTCCTGAACCCTTACCCACCCCCTTTTGCTATCCGACCGTACGTGGAGGGCGCCTTATAATGTGGTTTTGATACGCACCGCGTGGTCTAATATATAATATAGTATGTACGTATATATTCAGCACGTCAGCTTCATAAATTATTCGATCTTTACTTTATTTACGTTCAATAATAGGCAGGTGCACAAAAAAAGAGAGGGCTTTCGCCCAACGTTCACCGAGTGTGTATATAGTCGTTTTCTAATCATAAGCCCCAAAAAGGTATTTTTTTTATCCATCCACCGCATTTTACCATGGTTGCCGTTACTATGACCACAACTACAACTACAGCTACTAATACCGATACTATACTATTTACGTGTACATGGACTTCTACGTTATCGTTACTGTATTCAATACTTCGGTTTTACCGCGGATAGGGCAGATAGGTTATAATATTGAAAGGAAAGTAAAAACGGGGTGTAACACATCGGTAGTCTTTGTGAATTTTTTTGCCTTTGGCCTTTACCATGGGTCGCTTTTATATTTTATATTCTTATCGCGCACCCCGAACCGAGAAAGATCGAATATTTGATCGTCAAAAGGTGTGCGCGCGAATTCTGATTGAACCGTATAGCGTATATATAAGGTGTCGAATTCCCTGGCGAACGACCATGAATATTACACATAGTCTTCAATACTTTGGTATTTTATTATTATTATTATTATTATAAATAGCACTACAGAAAATTTTCCAGTGAAATTTAAATCCCTCCTTTCGTTTTCCGAGAACAAATAACTGAAAAATATGTGCACGGACAAGTATTATTATTATTATTGTTATAACAAAGCGGATTCACAGTAAATAAAAAAAAAATGTCTTATAAATATATATCGTGTACAGTATGTATATTGTACACTATGAATATTTAAAACGTAAACACAATCCATTTTCTTGAAATTTTAATTTTTTTGGAAAAAATTCTTTTATAGTTAATATTATCAAGGCATTAAATAAAATACTATTTTAGAAAAAAATTGTTTTGTTTAATGTTTATTATTTTTTTGAAGATGTCAATATATAAATATAAAATTTCGTATGAATAGTTAATTATTTATAATTATAACTTATAAGTTATAATACGTAAAGTATTTAAAACCTTAAGCTTAGATGAGCGGTTGACTACTGAACTATCGTTTACCATTTGCCGGGATATCCCATTGGCTCCGCTCCACTCCTAACAACTATAATATTTTAAATGCTTATTAGTTACAAATAATTAACTACTTGTTTAAAATTCATAGAAAAATACATTAAAAAAAAATTAAAATAATTATGATTTTTTTAATTTAAAAATTTTGTTTTTCATTACTTTATAATATCTATTTTAGATATTGAAACTTTTCAAAAAAATGAGTGTTTAAGTTTAAAGGGATTATCTTGTATGATATTCCTAAATATTTAATATCTTATAGTAAGATACCTATATTATTATTAATTATAGTAAAGATAGCTTGATTACCTAGCTCATTGCAATAAATATATGAATGTTACTTGTGAATGGTTATGTTTATAGTGGATCACATTATATAACAAGGATTATTAATTAATGTTATTCTAGAGTTAAGGGTGACATAATTAGAAACTTGTAAAGTTTCTAGAGTGACAACAAAATTAAATTAATATATTTATTTGATAAAAGAAATTAATAAAATCATTTGATTCACTATGAAAAATTATAATTAATTATAAAATAAATTTCTCGTTAGCATTAGTCCTAGAGCCGCTATTTTGGTATACCTGCATTATATTAAATTGGTATCAATATTATCAATATTAGACGATATTATTATAAAAATATGTATCATACGAACAATGTATACAAATCGATCCGATGTCGTGTTTGTTATTTTATAAGCATCGCCGAAATGAACGTTATTATTATAGTATTACAATGACAATCCGTGCGACCGGACAAACAACGGACGTGTTGTTCGCACCCAAAATGTTTGACTTAGCAGCTTGCATATTATTAAATGCTCGTCACGTATTACCTCCACCGTAAACTATTTTCAGCCCGTTTCCTGTATAATATAGTATTATAGCCCTTGTCCTTCCGTAGTCAAAAACCGATTTTGTCCGCTAGAATCAATATGAAAATACAATAGTGGTTATCCTGCTGTGTTGTAGCATGTAGCTACTTATGTGCGACCCCGACCAATCTATATATATATATATATATATATATATATATATATATATATATATATATATAAATTATATTGTATGCGTTTATAACGAAACGATTTTTAATTGATTCGCACGCCATAGGAATCGAAAAAAAAGAAACATGATGGGGTCTAAAACAGAAGTGTTAATGTTTGTTTTTGTTGGACGGCATATTATATACAACCATTATCATCATTATCATTATTATTTTTTTAACAACAACGTACGACGACGATAAAATCCCGTTTGCGGTTGCGCCCGGCGCAGCGTTTACTGTTAGAATACAGAGTGGAGTATTACATATATATTATATATATATGATATTACGACGTCGTGAGTACATTTTTCTCTCCGGTTTTCATTTTCTTAATAACCATTTAGTCGCTGGGGAATAGGCCGGCGGAGTTCGCGAAATTTAAGATCTCAGCCACAACAATAATAAACGCCGAGTTTAGTATTTTCTCCTCTCTTGGGTGGCGTGTGTTCGCAGCAAGCATCATATTAATAACTGCACACTCACATACACACAGACTGAAGTCGAGTCGTATTGCGATATAAATTAAAATGTCTGCAGAGCCTTTGCACTGCAAAACGTGTACAATACAGTGACGTAAGCGCGTAGGCGTGTATTTATGTGTGTTTTGTGCGTGTGTGAGTACGATTGTTGTACGTGCGAGCGCATCAGGCGTGTGAGTTAGCGTTTTCATTCAAAAAACTGGCAGCCTGTAATGAGAATTTGCAGCTCTTTCGTTGACGCCTATTATAGCTGACGGCTACTATTCAACACTTATTGCAATTTTATTATACATTGCAATTTTATTATACAGTTCCAAATTATAACCCTTTAGAAGTACTGGAGTGAAAAAATTCCCGTGCAAAAACCCGATGCCACCATATAATACATAAACCTATAGTATATTGTGTACGGTACGTATTTACAACAAAGTTTGAACTTAACCAATAACATACGAAGTTTTATCTTTATTATTATTGTTATATACAATTATTGTATTGAAGTATTTGGTTTATACGGGTGGAGGAGTGAGTATATAAGTAACATCGAGGAAAGCCGGAAGGCTCGAGCAATATTCATTACTTATTCCATCAAATAAATTATATTTTATTATTATTTTCTCTTGTAGTAGTAAGTACCTACACACAACACAGTGAGATTTTTTTTTCAATCTGGTGTATTCTAATACGACGTTTATTAAACGTTGGTACAACTATTGATATTGGATATGTTGAACGACGACCCCTATTTATCTATATGCTATATATATAATGCGTAGACATATTAGATAGATGATTGTATTAAATTACAAGGAGTTTATTACTTTTTTTATTAGCACTTGTTATTCGAATATATGCTCTAAAAATAAAAATGACATTAGCCGTAATTCAATACACAGGTTATCGCCTGGAATGGTGAATGTACGTATGTAATATATCTATATCGTATATGTATAACTAGGTATTTTTATATGGTTGATTATTATTAGTTTTTTTAACACCCCCATCGGCCAAAAAATATCGAATTTCATACAGAAATACTATAACACAATAAAATAAATAATGTACGAATGAAATATTCGACTTAATAATAAAGCTATCTCTTATTTCGTCAAAATAATTCTAAACTATAATCATTATATTATCGTATTTATCGATTTATATTATTTTTTCCGGCGTTAGAAACATCTATATCTTAACTGCTGTTTCCCATGCCAAATCGTAGTAATTTGTTATCGTATATTTAATATCTTTAAGTACAAGTCGTATTTTTTTTTTGTGTCTACAATATAAGCACTATAGTGCGATTACTATGTGTGAGTTCTATATCTTATAGAAAACACATTATTGGTAATTATTGGATGCTATTGCACGTCCATTTTGTTAATATATAATAGTAAGATGTATGATATATTTTACTATTGAATTTATATTTAATCGCTGTAGTTAATATTTCAGTGCCATTATTACATTGTCATATATATATATATATATATATCAAAATTCAAAACGATTGTGGCAGTTGCTAATAATTAATATTAAATATTTTTTTTCAGGATCATACGGTTCGGTCTTTATAGTTTATATAAAGTAAAAATGATTTACCTGCGACGAAGATTCGTCAGATTTAATGCTTGATTTGAATACTTTTACTGCTTCCTGGTGTTTTCCAATCGTTGCGAACATTCTGCCTAATCGTAACACGCACGATTTTTTAGTGGCCATGTGTGACCTAATGTCTTTTACTCTAGAACCATCCAGACATAGGCACTTTTTCAATACTACTTCGGCTTCAGTGTATTGATTAGTAGCTGCCAAACAGTCACCCAGACTCAGATAGGCCACTGCAATAAACATTTAATTGTAAATTAATAATTAAATAAATTATCACAATAATTATTAATTATCAATTACTAATTATTGTAATTGTATGTATATTGATTTATACGGTTGTTAACTGTTATCGACCAAATCATACACAAAACATAATATATTTTATACTATATCAGATTATATTTACACGCTAATGTAGGTCTGAAATTGATCGCCGACCTGTAGCTTAAAATTGCTTCGTCATAATTGTTGTTGTTCCTTAACAGATTCCCACTGTAACAAATGAAAATTGAATCATTTAATATTGTAACCACTTCAGATTTTTTTTTTTATCATTAGTGGTAAATAATATAGCATATAGTTACATGCAGTTATTTTAGTGGGGACATTATTGCAAATTATATACGATAATATATTATAATGGAATTATTTTATTTTATTTGCATACACTATGAATGTAATAGTGGTCTACATAAAAGTATTTTATATTTTATTATATGACTTAGATAATATTATTATACCCTATCACGGTGATGGCGGTGCCGGCAGTTTCATTTATATTTTTCGGTTTTGACTTGTAATCATTTATAAACGTTTATATCGCCTGAATTGCTGCTGCAGTTACGTCGTCTAAGGGAGTTGGCAATTAATTATTTCAATTAATTTTCAGAAACATATTAGTCTCTGCACAGAGGGAATGTTACCATAAATTGTGTTAATAGTACACCTCCACTCGTCACCGTTCATCTGCGGTATTGGTAGGGTAAGGGAAAATAGGGACCGAATGGCATCTCTCGAAAACGTGACAGGCAGTTTGTTTTTGGACGAGTGGGGTAAAATAATAATGAAAAAAAAAACACTCACGAGAGAGAGAAACAGATAGATACAGAGACAAGAGAGGGTGCAAGTAGAGGTCGGGAGAGGGAGAGAGAAGAGTGCGTTGTCTGTCGCTGACAGAGGAGCTTCTCTACTCATCTACTCTTTCTAGTGGTCGGTAGTGGATTCTCCAAGAGGCTACATACTATAATATACGTAGTACTATATAATATATAGTATAGTTTCCAACCAAAAAAAAAAAAAATATATATATATTTTTCTTCTCTTCTTCAAACGACGCTCCTGAAAACCTGTCAACCGAACGAAGCCACCGCTGTCTCTTCCGTAGGTCGATCCTACATCGCCACTACTCCTAACCATCAATATTTATTAAATTATCACTGTATATTACCATGGTGGATATTTACGCACAAAGCACTACAAATATAAAGTATAATGTGTTTTTGCGGACAGTACTAAAGTCGTTTATATAATAAAATAGAAAGTGGAAATTATATTATATCTTTCTCAAGTACTTGTGTATAATATGTGCACCCGTTTTTCTCGTGTAGGGTTAGGTATAGATGTATAGTGTTTACGTTTATAAACGATATTATACGGCAGATGTGATTCACGGCACTATTATAAGAGCTTCAAGATTCAAGGTGTACTGCAGTGTTAAGAGTGCCAAAGAGACGAAATAGAAAGTCATAATGACATCATCATCATCGTCATTATTGCCATCGTTATGTTAAAATATTGTATAGGTATATTTTATACAATAAATTCAGTGTACTCTCGATTATCTACGGAATAGGATTGCAGGGCATCCACAAATAAGCAAATTCCGTGAATAATCCGAAAAAATAAAATTATAAATTTATTAAACGTAACAACAATTATCAAAAAGTATTAATATTTATTAAACAATCGTATTGTATTTGAAGTCGTTATCGAGTAATTGGCATCACAACCCAATTAAACCGATAATTATGTAGATATAATGTGAAGATATATATTTCATTTTGTATACATAAATAGGTATATGTAGATGATTCCGCGGAAGACGACGGATAATCCGCTCGCGGATAATCGAGAGTTCACTGTACGTATAATTTATAGATAGATAAATACATTAAGATTTTTGGTATACAATTTAAGTCTAAATTTCATAATGAATTATTAAGAATTATTGTGAAGACGATTGAAGAAATCGATCGTAGAATCATTCAAAATCTGTTGCGATTTTTTTCAAACGGACACGAGTCAGACCCAACTCTAGATACACCTAAGGCCTAGAATCATATATGAATATAATATGTCTACTGTCTAGGTCTGAAAATTCGATATCTTCACAACTAAGTCGTCGACTATACTTTTATTTAATGTCGCTTAATATATCCAGTTGTATAAGGTACCTCCCATAACGGTATTATTACTTACCAAGCGTAACGTATAATAAAGATATATTGTAGTAATTTCAGCATACACGTCGTATTAGTGCTTCTATTAAACGAACGAAATCACACGGTATTAGCTGCAGCTAAATAACGGCAAGTTGTTTACGACCACCGAACGCGTGTTATTAATCGGTGCACATAAAGACATCCAATTTTCGCTTATAAAAAAAACAACGAACGCCTTTCATTAAGGACATTATTTAGGCAATTTATACATTGTATATAAGTATATACTCGTGTATATTTAGTTTATATTACGATAATACGATAAAATATATTATATAAATAGTAAATACATAACGAAACATTACAGTGCACATAATTTGTTTAGGTACACTAAATACAGAATTTATATTATAATATAATACATATTATAGTAAGTCTAGCTATATACCTCAGGGTTACGTAATTTTACTTCTTAACCACATAAAAGATATATTAATATATTGGTCGGCACAACGTAAGTCCACCAAGGTAAATCTATTGGCTACTAATACAATTGTATCTTATTAAAAAAAATTATTTATTCTTTAATGTATTTTAACTTAATAAAAATAGCCGATTTATACAAAATGCGTACAATTTATACACGATAATATAGTATAGGACCGTTAAATGTTTTTACAGCTCTATATTTACGTAACTCACGTTTGTGTGTGACATCTAACTACCACGGCTGTGGAAGGGAGGTAGAGAGAAACGTGCAGAGGGTCAGTGGACTGGACACCACACCTTCTAGTAAGTTACCTATCCTTATAAATATTTTCCCCTGTATTCTGTAGGTAACGATAAGTCGTTATTATTGGGGGAAAAAAATTGCACATTTTTCTCGGAAAATAAAACCCCTATACCTACAGATGCAAATCATAAATTTTCAGCGATAATCTATATAACACATGTCAATGCGCCCACAAAAAATCAACAGAAAAACATTATTATGTAATTTATACGCGCGTTTTACCGGTTACGTTATAGGTTTGGTTAGGCTGTTTTTTGGGGGTGTTATGAAATTGCAATTACAGTCGACTTACGCGCTTTTCTACACGACGACGCTCGTAATGCTCCCCTCCACTATTACTCTCTAAACACCCACACTCACGTCTTTCCGCCCCGAGAAGTTCGAAGCTGTGCACGTGACACGTACACGTGCAATTTATACGTGTTACCAACTAGACTGTTGTCGACGGATAAGTTTCTGCCTTAGGAAATTAATTTTCGCCATTTTTTTCTGTCGTAACTAACTTCATGTGCAATTTGGGCGTGCGTTGGCTAAACTTTTTTGTTCAACGATAATTTTAGAAACGGCGGCTATTTATTTTGTACAATATTAAAAACCCTTTTAAATATGATTTTTGTCCCGTAATATTATATTCAAAGAGAAAACTTCTTAAAAGGTCTAAAAACACATTGACATGCAAATTTCTCAAACTCGTAGAGCATAATATAATTATATGGAAAATAACTTGTATACATTGCTCTAACAATTATAGAGCAAGCAAACGGTTAAAAAAATACAAACTATATGTACAACTTTACTATAAGTTCTCGTTAAGTTATTTCTAAATATTGTTGATCTAATGAACAATTCGTAAATTCAACTAACTTTTTTTATAATATATTATATTGTAATCAAATCAACATAGACAATACTCTATGAATAAATAACTTTATACTTTTTCATTATTTAAATATTTATAAAAAAAAAAAAAAGAAAAACATCAAAGCGCTAAATATATGTTAATGCATATATAATAATATGCTATTATAAATTATAATACTGTATTGAGTGTATATACATTTATTTATAATATGATTAATCACTGATGATCTACAGCAGTAGGTTATGGTTAATGGTTATAATGATTGTATAATGTTAAAACAAAAATACAATTAAAAAAGTCTATATGATATTTTATCAATAATAAACAATAGAAACTAAACGGCTTAACTCGACTGGCTGTATTTTATAAAGGTACGTAATAGAAAATCATCTTTTATTACGTTTCAAAAATATATCCCCATCTCACACGAGTTTCAAGTAATAAGCATTATTTGCTAGATTCCAATATAAAAGTTTTATTACTGGTGGATAAAAATATAGTTCAAACTATTTATGTATGGTTATTTCGATTAAAATTTCAATACAAGCCCTTGGGATACCAAACAGCAGAATAAGTTTTATTTATTAACTTTAAAATGTATTTTATATAGTTTACAGTTTTATTTTTTTTATCAAGTTCTATATTTATTTCACATTAAATGCATATATATTATTCATATATAGGTATATAATATAATGCTTTATGGTGATTTTTTTAACGTACAAATGTACAACTCTTACTCGTATAAAGTATAATTTTATACAATTTTTGTATTTTTAAAAAATTGTGTTTTATATTGTTTGAAGATAGGTATAACTTATAAGTAATAATGATACTATTATATTTTCAAAAGAACCGAATTATAGTTTTAAGTATTTTTTTTAAATTATATATTTTTTACTATTCATATTCCGAGGAAAATAATTTGAACATGTTTAAATATAATATTTATTGAATGCTAAACTAGTAATTTATTATTTAGGTAAAATAAGTTGTACAAATAAACATTTAAAGTTTATAAGTTATGTTGCCCTGTTATGTTGTTAAAATTTAGTTAAAAAAAAAAAAAACAACGTGCCTAAAAAACCTATAAAGATAAAATTGGTTACCGAATAAAAAGAAAAATTAATGAATCAAAAAAATAATATAAAATTTTTTTTGAACATGAGCTTTGGAAGTAGAAAAAATTATTAGCTAAAAATTATTCAAACGAGTTGTCACACAAGCTTAATAACATTTTGCAAGTGCATAACAATATTATGTAACAAAGACAACAAGACGATATTATAACACTACTAAAGTGGTCGAACATAATGTATTACTTAGTATTTTATTACTATAGAGTATTACGTAATGGATAATAGCAGTACATATTTATTAGAAAATACAACTGTTAATGCGGGTCCCATTATAATCCATAGTTGTACAATTATTTTAATTCTTAACGATTTTTAAAAATATAAAATAAATAAATTCCTGAAATGGTTATTTTTTTGAAAAATTATCATCATGTAGAAAAACGAAAAAAATTAAAAGTGAAATGAACATAAATAGTTGATATATGCTTATAGGTATATTATATAAGAGGAAATATAGTGAATGGGATGTAATATACAAAAGAACTTCAAATATGTAATATTTGTGATTACAATTATTTGAAATTCAATATGTACATCACATACTTTGGTTATATAATACCATGAAATAAATAAATTAAGCATGTACAGATCTCGTTCCAAATAACATTGTTCAAATACCAGAAATTCTCATCTAGTTTGTTCTCTTATTAAATTTACTATAGTTTTGTGGAAAGTAATATATAATAGCGTATAATTATTTTTAAAATAAATTGTTTAATTATAAAACGTCAAGTATATAGTGTGTGCACGTATGAATGATTTTCGAAACGATTATTGATAGTAGCTATGTACGTTGTTATAATATATAAATAAAAAAGTCCAATCGATCGATTCAAAATGATAATATTATAATTCTTAGCATCTCAATGACAATCTAAATGATAATTTATCATGTCTACAATACTATTTTTATATTATAATTAATTTAATGTAACTACATTTTTTTATCATAAAAGTAATTTATTTGTCTGTTTATTTTTAAAAATAAGGGTGGAAATGAAAATTAACTGCAAAAATAGTAATAACAATAATACACATTTAGATTAGATAAACAGGTATATTAAAATACATAATTTATTATGTACAGTTACAGTAAGAAACTCATATACCCACCCATATACTGTAATCCAATATGGTATAATATTAGATAATAAACCCAAAAATATGAGGAAAGTAATAATTTTTAAGACTCGCTACGTGTTAAACTACCATGGTAACAATTTAAAAACATTTGTCAATGTGATCCTATGTACGCACATGCACACTCCGCATCACACGACCTCACACGTATGTTTTTTTTAAATTCAATTGGAAAATCGTAGATATCCCAGGATTATATATTTTATATAAAAAAAGTACCTATGAATTTCATATCGTATAAAATATTAGGCAGTTATAACTTATAATTTATGTATAATACACACAATAAATATATATTGTACAGTTTCAAACGCCAGGACTAAAGCTCGCAAAAAAAAAAACGAGATTTAAAAATCAACCGATTATTTTGTGCGGAAAGCGCTTTTTATCGTTTTACATATTATAATAATAACACAAATAAAATTAATAAGAACAATGATGTTGTTTTTTGGCGAAGAACGGTGTCGGAGGTGAAATAAACACCTAGCGGGCGAGCGACCATAATATACTTTATTTTATCGTCGCAAGCTGAACCCACGGGATCTAACAACACACTTTTTGGCTGAAAGCGTGCACATATTCTATTATTATATATATAAGTATTATACCAACGTGGATAGAATCTAATTCATAGAAATAATATTAATACTTTATATATGATGAAAATAATTATTACGCAATGAATTCAAATTTTACCAACTGCATAATATTATTCTGTTTATGAATTGTTATTTTGTAATATTATATTTGTTTGTATTAAATTAACAACTATAAATTGTAAATAAAATATCAAACAGAAAATTAGAATTATTAAATTTTTTTTATTTAAAGTATCAAGTTTAAACTGTTAAAAATAATAAATTAAACATTTGTATATTTGTTACTATACACTAATTTTTTTATTAAAATATATAAGAAAAAAGAATTATGCTTATCCACATTTTACAAGTAATATTATTCCCATTTCAAAATATTTAGGTCTAATCTTAACTAAAATAATATTATATATTAGTTCAAGAATCCACATTCTTAATTTTTTTGATGGTCTATATAAAAGAATATTAATTTATTTTTATTATACTGTTGTATTATAATATAATTTTTGTTATAAATTCCACCAGTGTGGGTCACGAAGGGTATAAAAAAATAACGACGCGGTATGCTGAAAGTTACACGTGCATATTATTATTATTATTATTATTATAATAAAGCTGCACCGAGAAGAATCGCGGGCGGCAACGGTCGGATGAAAAGACCGGGCGAGTTGTTGTAGTACGTCGGCGGAACTGTTTCTAATTTATGGCGACCTGTTGTCCGAGAAATGCGCGCAATTACCGTTCTCCGCCGCCAAACGATTATACACGAGCACACGCCGCGGCATTTAACACGGCCATTTAACAAGAATTAATATCTTTCAACCCCAATGCCGCGGCAACCGCGTGTTTTCGCCACTGCTGAGTAAAAGGCCGCTCGAGAGGTGAATGTGTGTGTATTATCGTATATGTATATTATTATATATACTTGATATACATATACATACTACCTATGGTATGCCTACACGGATATACTGTGTATGTTATATTATATATAGGTATATACGCACTATATTCCAACAGCTTTTAGACCATAAATCGCATCCTCCATTACTCTTCTCTTCATAACGGTCACCTCCTCAAGCTTGACAAAAGTCGTGCGGTGTAATGTCATCACTACGTTCTATCTTTCGACGGTACACAGATATACACGGGTATAGTTTATGCGACGCGACTACCACCTACACTTAATTTCCGTTTCATGGGTCTGAAGACGAAAATCGAATATCGGTGGTGACATAAGGTATATAATTATTATACTTTATTATACATTATACGTTCATGACGACTTTGAGAGTATTCCAACTCATTTCTTTCACTAATATATATTATCTAAAAACTATATTTTCTATGTTTCGTTGCAAAGATCTCAATTGTTCGGGTGAGGTGTTGTTTTTTTCATTGACAGCATTTTAGTCGATGAACTTTAAATAAAAAAAAGAATTACGTTGTGAATAGGTCAAGATAAAATTCAGAAATTTTGACTTTTTAGTTATAGCTTCGTGAATTTATTGGTATGATTTAGAATTAGAATTAGAATGTAGTTGAGATTTTAAAGGAGATCAATGAGAAAATGCGATATTATGTGAAGAGGACCAGAGTTTATTTATTATTAAATTATTTACTACTATATTCACTCGTATTATAAATTTTATTATTATATTACTATATTGGTCTACTTATTAAAAACATTATTATTATCTATAACTTATATAATTATGACAATAAAACATTTATTTATTCATTATTGTTATGTTAATATAAACATATGCATATTATATAATTAGTATAGGCTTATTTAATTATTATTATTTACACCATTATACATTTTTTCATAGTAATTTATATTAACTTATTATTCAATTTATTTAATTTATTAACTTTTTCTATAGTTTAAAAGTTCTTATATATTTATATATTAACCGACGCGCGTATGTTCATATTTATTTTTTAAACTAGAAATTGATTAGTTTTATCAATCGTGGGCGATTCCAGTATAAGAGGACCACTACTTAAAATTTGAAGCTATTTAAATTTAAAATATTTTTGAAATCGAAAGGTAATTCATGTAACCTTTAAAAAAAAAAAATTGGTAGGAAATTATAAGTATATTGGGATATACAAGTGACAAAAGAAAAACAATTACCTGTGAAAAAATTCATATTTTACAGAATAAATTACTTTTATCTTGATACTTCAAACAAACACCACATTATAATTACTATGTATAATACTATTTTATACTATAACTATTTTTACCTATTGAAAATATAAATAAATTAATACAAGTTTATTTTTTGAAATATTTAAACAAATATGGTTATAGTGTAATCTTTACAAATATGTATAAATACATATTAGTACGATATAATAAAGTATAATACAGCAACTTTAATTTTAGCTATTTTATATTTCTTAATATAAAGTGTAATAACAACTGATATTTGAAATAAAGAGTTCTTAAGGTCTTAATTTTTTTTAAACGATGAATTTGACATAATTCATGAGTACTTTATTGTTATTCAATTTTTATTTTGTAATATTATTATTGCTCTTTTTATTCATCTGCAGACTGCAGTTATAATTTGTTATTAATTTTATAAATCCATCTTCATATAATCTTCATATTTATATTAAATACCTATTAATAATATCATGCTTTGAAGTAAACTGAAAGAATAAATTGGTTTTTAAATTAAAATAATGTTAAAAAAGTAATGTATTGAAAATTGAAATACTTGTATTTATTTTAAAACGATTATTGATTTTGGATAAATTATTTGTCTGCATGGCTAGACAGTAAAAAAGTCACAGATAACTGACATGATGTAGAAAAAAATACATTATGAATTATTCAGTTGTTTGCCGTGTTGAACAAAAATATTATAAACACGAATTTGTTAAACATTGTCAAATAATTTTCGTTGAAAAATATTGAATAATTATTTATTTATTTTTCGTTATAAGTATAATTTTTTATTAAGGTCAATTAATAATTTATGTTAATTATGTATAATTTTACGATTACAGCTACGTTAATTAATAAAAATTAAAAAAAATTTGAAATTTAATAATTAAATTACATTTACATATAGGTAAGCTTTCAACTTACAACGCGCGGTTGTGCCTTTTTTTCTAACTTGACATTCGTAATTTATAAGCGTATAATGTAGGTATGAACCAACATTCAATACGTCATGAATAGTTATTTAGTTTAATTTATCACTTAACTTGGTATTATATTATATTAGTAACATATTTTGATTTTCAAACACATTCAAGTTGTGCCGGAGTTTCAATGTTACATGATTGAATTTTATTCATAAAGTTAGCAAGATGTTATACTATAATACGTGTATATGATTACGATTATATTATAATACGACAAGTAACATCATTATGCAAATAAAACGTAGTCAGAAATGTATTATATTATCTTGTTGTTAGAGTAATAGAGTTAATATTTAACAAACGGTTAATAACGATGAATGCATATTGCGTATAATATTATACGGTAGACCTATTATATTATGAAAACGTAAAAATAAACATTTTAATTTGCATTGTAATCAAATTATTTGGTTTTTAAGATATTAAAAGCAAAAGTATATAACCGTTGGTTTATATATTATATTATATTCTAAATCGTATGTATGTACCTACCTACAAAAACTAATTAAGGAATATTTTACAAAAAAATTACAGTACTTCGACGGATTAAAAAATGCCCATTTTTAGAATTTATCTTCTATATGTATAGATTTTTTAATATTTACAAAATACATTTCAATCTATACCACTCTCTGTAAGCATGTACTATATAATTTGTACACTATTACATCATGTTTAGAGTAGTGGTGTATAAGATGGTCATAAAGATTAGGTTATATGGTTATGTATAAAATGCGTGTACTTATACCTATGCAACTTAATAGTTTTTTATTTTAAAAACCGTAGAAATGCTATTTACGTATGCTCTTTTAAATAATCTACGCGTTGTCACCGTAGAGATATGCAAAATAGAGATGTTTCGTATTTTTAAATCTAAAGCAAATCCTAACATTTTCTAAACTGATTTTCAGAGTACAAGTGAACGCATATTTAACCCTCGGGTCATACACACACACGCACTTAAATATTGTGACAATGCTTAAATTACGCGTTAATGCGTGCCCGGGCGCGTGTGTTCGTGTGTGTACGATTAATCCGTGCGATCTAAAGCAATAACAGCAGCGTGTTCGGTGTTTTTCGTTTCGCGGCGCACGCGTTGTTGTTTGGAAACCTCGGAGCGGCGGTGGTGGCGTTAAGTCGAGGAAAAAAAATACAAGAAAATACTTTATCAGCCCATAAACGCGCGACGACGTACACACGCACACATCCGCTCATTCACACCACACGCACCAGTTGCTTCGGCTTAAGTAACGTGCGAATATCGGCATATGCGTTACCCGGTTCATTAATCTTTCGTTTTACACTGCACTATACTCGCTGTTTCCAGGACGCTTCGCCGCTATACATAATATATATATTTACGCGGGACCACGAATACACACACACACACACACGGTCGGGCGTATTAACGCTATTCGCTTTGTGCGGTCTTTGCCACCAGGCAGCAAACATATTATGCGCGAAAACCAACGCATTCATCGTATACGTGTGTGTACATAATGTATATTATTATAGTCATCGTACACGCGGTATTATAATATACAAACAGCGCAGTGCAGGCGTACGCCGTACAATTATAACGACGGAGACGGATATTCAACGTATAAAATGCGGTTATTAAAAAAAAAAATTGTTTATGTCATGAACAAAAAAAAAAAAAAATATTGTAAATTATACGAACGCATAACATGATATTATGTATACACGTTATATTATGGTATATCATATGATGCGTACGGGACGAGAAAATATATATATACCATTTCCGCTGTCGCTTTTATCCAGTAATTTGTATTTTAATGACAGCGCCTACTTTTTGACGCCATCGTCGCCGCCGCCGCCGACAAAACAAATTGATACAAACGGTATGTGAAAAACGACCTTTTTTTTTTTAATAATCTCCCGTCGACGCGACTTTCACGTCGACAGAACCCTTATTGTCATACTATAGTACTATATACTGGTAAAAGTTTTACATGCGAATTAATCATCACGATCGTTGTTCGTCGACCGGAATAACAACTCATTGTGTATTTGTACCATATTAAAGCCAGACAGACCCCGCCACGTCGTTGTAAATAAAAAAAAATTGTGTCGAAACGCAACAACAATATTAAAATATTTACGTCACATAATGTGGGTACCTAGTACCCACACGTTCAATGCAAAAGTGCAATACGATATTAAATATAATAATACGTCCCTTTGCGCGTTTAAACGAGTATAGTATAAATAGTAAATACCCTACACATATCATAAGTTACGACGTTAGCGATATTTCGTCCAACGTTGTACACTCGCAGTTTACACTTACAATTACAACTTGGGGCACTTTTAAAGTTCATGAGTAGATACGCTGCTAGCATTCAACCAAACGATAGAACTGTTGTAAACATATATTTTTTTTAAAAATCATGTTTAAGTAGTCATCCTGTTAAAGTTCCAGACGTTGCCACGTTGGTGATTTTAAAATTCGATTTAAAGAATATTCGCATTGCATTAAAGATAGTAACTCAAATTAATATTATTATACTTAAATAATACTATAAATGGTCTAGAAATGAATAAAAGTAGATTTTAAATGTAAGATTTTTCTTACAATTTGTGCAAAATTCATATAAGAATGAACTAAAATAAAAAAAAAATACATAGTAAAATATTGATACCTTTTATAAATTACTCCATAACAATAGAAAAATTACCTACTCTTCAATAAAATATCATTAATTAAAGTACAATTTTTAGCATATTATATAGACTTATAATTCAAAGAACGCATTAATGACATAAATACATAAGTAAAAGTGTTAGAAGTGTTAGAACATGTCACGAAAACCACAAAAATTTACGAGAATAGTATAAAAGGTAAATTATTTGTTTATCATATTATAATATTTTAGTCTCGGTGCACTCGCACTGGATTGATGTACATCAGTAAATCACTATTAATACCATAAGTCTATAAAAGTATAATAAAATAATAAAACAATTTAAACGCAGAACTCGTTGTACAACAATATTCCTACGTACACGCAGAGCCCCGGAAGTCTATACTGATCAAAATTTGGGAATTATTGTTATATTATTACATACTTTGTGTTTTTATTTCGACGGTGTTAACCATTACGCAATATTATAAATTTATATAAACACACCTGTTTTGTTTCACCAATTTGATAACCTACACTGCAGATGATTCATTATTTGGCTTCGTAAAGCAATTAACGGGTTTCTGAAACGAATATTATTAAGCTATGATTGTTTTATAAGTGTACAACTACATTAGTTTTATATATAACACAAAATTTACAATAAATTAATGTAATAATATATATATTGCTGTATATAGGTGATATATTAATAAAATATCACAACGTGGGATATTATTACTACCCACAAGACAATTAACAAATTCATATGATATAATATGCATGGAAATTTATGATGAAAGCAATGTCTGTATAATTATAATATTAATTAATTTTGTTTATAAGTCAGATATGGCAATTTTAATAGACATTTTCTAATTACTCTTGCAATTTAATTTGAATTGAACTCTATACCAATCGTTTTTAAGGAGTTAAATATAGAAAAAGTGCAGGTATGCGATTCGTATGGTGTGTTTACGTGTTTGCGTATCAGTGATTATAAATAAATGTGCTTAGCTGTAGCAGACAGTAGTAGTATAGATAATGTAAAAGAGATAACAGGGTGTACTTGTCAACCAATATATTATACGGCACCAACCTGATGTTGATGAGTATTATACTAAACCTCATGTTAATCGCTATTAACGCAATAAGAAATCAGAAAACATTGAACAATTTTATGAATATTTCTTAAGTAAAATTATTTTTTTTTAATATTGTAACCCACTCAAAATTCTTAATTTTTTACGTTCTGAAATAAAATTTAAATATAGGTGTAAGAAATTGCATTAATATTTTATTAGTATAGCGTATAGGTACAATACACTAAATCTACTAGGTATATAATGGTCGAAAAAATTATCAGTTAAAATCATTTTTATATAGGTAGATTAAATTTATATTTTAGAGAGATTCGAGAGATGAAGAATCTAAAATATTGGTAAATTGGTTTCTTTCTTAATTTATAAAAAAATATGTTGACTAGCTTTATAATCTACTTCTTAAATTTTTTACTTAATATAGTTATATTTTTATAATTTAGACAAGTATAAAATTAGTATAAATTGGTAGTTTTTAAGATAAAGGTATACAATAAAAAATTTATATATCTTGAAAACACATAAAAAATTATATGAAAATAATCGAATTCCTACGAAAACATTATTCTATATACTTATACAGTTATACTGTTATTATAATGTAATATAATGACATCTTAAGGCTACTATATCATAATAACTCAGCACTCGATGTAATTATTATTTTTCATTATGGATATTATATTTATTATTTTCTGATAATATTTTGAGTTAAGCTGTTTGAACATTATCAAAAAAAGTTCGAATAAAATATTATTATTAAATATAAATTGTAATGTATATGGTTTGAATGTATACAATGTAAAATATACACTATGTACGAGTATTATGTTTGTTATTTATATATACGAATACGATTGTTTTGCATATTTTGTTGACATGTGTGATAGTTATATTCGCTGTTGAGGTATTACGTTGAGTCGATATAATTGAAAATTCGGTGACCTGTATATCTATAGATTACGAAGAGTATTGAAATGTGAAATCATATATTGCGCTATGGTTTTTTAGTCGGACGAAATGCACTTCGCGTTGGAAAAGTTGCGATATTGCGAGATCAAAGGGAATACTATTTTCATGCGATGCATTATATCGATAGATGGTAATAGCCGGAATATAGTGTTGAATATTTTATTATTTAAACAATGTAATTTTTATAACACACTTATGCCATTCGGTATTCACTAACTAATAAGTTTCAGACACTTTTTTTATTATTATTTTCTATGCACAATAGATAAAAAGTCGAATATTTTTATACTTATCAAGTCTTAATTATGTATTCATTTTGTATTTTTTAACGGAATATCCAGTTTAATAACAACCGCTATTTTAAATTTAGGATATTCGAGCGGAATATTTTTTTATGAAAATGTTGACGTGAAAATTAAATATATTTATTAGTAGTACTCATGAAAACATTCTATGTCTCGAAGAACTGATAATCATTAAAAATAATAAGTATAAGGTATTGAGTATTACCAGCAGTGAGAAATTACTACCGTTAGCCATAATGTATCTATAATTGTTATTTAAACTGTAAATGTTTTAAATAATTATGAATCAATAACGATCATCAATATGTTTAAAGGTTATTTTAATAATAAGGATGTCATTCATACAAAAAATAAATTCTAAAAGAAACCATTAAGAAGTATCATTATTATTATAAACGACTTTTCAGTATTTTAACGATTGGTTGAGAACATGATGGTTCGCTAAAAAAAACACCGCTATACTTATATATACAGGATGATTCTTTTATCAAACAACACTCATTATTTCAAAAAGTATAAATGTTTTTAAAAATATTTTTTTACATAGTTTCAAATTGTTAAAAATACAACGTTTTTATTAAAAAATTATATTTTTAAATATTTTTTACATAAAAATTGAATTTAGGGCAAATAGTTTATGAGTTATACGTATTTAAATTTTAGTTGCGCGGAGTGGTGTGGTACGGGGTTACCCCGTAAAATATTTGTCCACTACTCCGCTTGTTTAAATTTTAAATAAGTATAACTCATAAACTACTCACCCTAAATTCGAATTTTATGTATCAAAATACTCAAAAAATTAAAACACTATGTTGTCAAAGATATTAAAAATTAAAAAATTATAAGGATAAAAAATATTTAAAAATATAAATTTTTAATAAAAACGTTGTTTTCTTAATAACTTGAAATTATGTAAAAAAATATTTTCAAAAACATAAATACTTTTTGAAATAATAAGTGTTGTTTGATAAAAGAATCATTCTGTATATATATTTAGTTTGTTTTACAGGTGTACGTCTTATGTATGTACGTTTTCTTAATAATTTAATAATTCCAATCATCTGCAGCTGTTAGATCACCCTTTCGTAGTCGTGTGCATGTTACGTATTTAAGGCTATAATATTATATACTTCTGCAGTACTGTTTTGCCTACTATACGCTATTATTTCCCTCTCACTATAAACAAAATCCCGAAAGGACCGAACACAAAGAGATGAAACGGTTGTCGCGCGGGGATAAAATTGTTCCATTTATCGTACCCTGCAAGGAGGGGAAAAAGAAGTTTCCACCGATAATCTGAAAATGTACAATGTATAATACATAGCAGATTTATCACTGCAGCATATTGTACGTACATACATATATATATATAAATGTGTGTGTATATATACATAAAAATATATATGTATATTGTATATATATATATATATATATTAAGAAAGTACGCGCTTGCTCGCTTATTTATACCGTGAAGTTTGGTCGCCAATTTGGTTTCAAGTCAGCGGCGGCGACCGATTTGTCCTTAATTTTATTACGCTTTCTTTTTATATGTGCTCGCTCCAAATGGATGGTGAGCGGGTCACGAAGGAACGTTATTGGCTGGTGACATCTGCACCATCGGTCCAAACTGTCGGCCGTAAACGATTCCTTTTCACATATTGCTTTCTCGATCACTACACACACACACACACACATATATATATATATATATATATATTATATGTATTATAAAGTTATATATATGTGTATATATATATACTGCACTGCGCTGGAACTATACACTAAAGAGGCAACGGCATTTGTTACGAACCGTTGCATTTATATCTGTGGTTATAGATTTCTGTCGAGATTTTATATCCAATACGTGATGGTCACTGCACAAACCATATAGTGGACTTAAATAATTCTCGAGATGAAGGTTCTTTGATTTTAAATAGGTGTTACTTTATAATAATTCACGCAAGTCAGTTTTTCTAAAACCGTTTTCGGCGATCAGTGTTTGAAGCTGTGTGATTTATATTAACGCATCGCTCATTTTCACAGTTTTAGAGAAATGTATCTATATAGATAAATCGAAAGGAATGGAGACACAAAGATAGAAAAGGACGAAGATAAAGTTGCGAGACAGAGACAGAGAGATTCGGACGCGTTGACCCAACGACACTATATTATTACATACACAGCTATTGTGTGTGCGCGCGCGAACGAAATCCGTTTCAGAGTTTAATACTCTGCGAACCATAGTGGAAAGCGATTTGAAGAACTAACACGAATATTGGCTTTTCGAAACGCAGTTCAAGTGCGAAATTGGCGATTTTCCGACCGCAGCCGCAGACGAATCGTTGGCAGCACAATGGGTCCTTTGATCCGCGTGGCCACCGCATTGACCACATTGTTTGAGTTTTTGAAATTATCAAAATATAAGGGCTCCGATCGATAAATAAGGAAAGTCTAACAGGGTGATCTACCAAATATGCTTATAAAATTGATCATTTAAATTATTAAAATTATGATTAAAGGAATTTTTAAGTGTATTTAAAAACCATCTTTTTAAATCTCAAAGATTTTATTCAATTTAAAGAGCATTGTGTGGTATTAGACATTTTTTTTCAAATAATAACCATCATTTTTTTTTTAAATTATTAACAAGACGATGTTTTTGAAAATTTTGCTGTAAGTATTTAAATTAAAATTCGAACGAATAGCTTTTGAGTTATTAAACTTAGAATTTAGTACTAGTAATTTTAGAGGATAATAAATGTTTAGGAAATATAGAGATTACGATGTTTTGAAATATACTATCATTTATATTAATTTCTTACATATTTATAATTTTTTTTAAATTGTCAGAGTTTATAGTAAGAATTACATTTAGTATATATTTTATATAAAATCATTATTAATAACTATTATCATTGGCACATATATCTTAATAACTCAAATACTTCACTTTTAAATTTAGATTTCGAGGCATTAACATATTTAAAAAAATAGTAAAAAGATCTAAATTACATTTGTGATTTTTGATCCCTTTTATAGGGAGATGAATACCGTTTTACTCGTATTTATTTATAAGTACCTATAAATTGAAAAAGATGAATTTTATTTTATTAATTATCTCATAAAATTTTATTAAATTTTATTCTACTAAAATTTAAAACAATTATTTTAGTTTACGAACCAAAATTTTTTAAAAACAAATTGTGTGATCAAAAGTTTTGTATTTTATAGTTTGATAATAATAATAATTTAAAAGTAATATAATAGATACACAATATATATATTTAGATAACAACCATAATTAAAGTAATAACCCACATACAAATAATATAATAATAATAGTACACATTTAAGCTTTTTGAGTTTGAAATGTGGTTAAATATATTAATTTCATGTAATATATTATAAAATAATTGTTCCTTTATTTCACAACAGTATGCTATTTAAACTTATTTTAATGAATTTTTGTTAATATGTTTTTTTGTCTATCATGTATAACTGATATTTTAATTTACTAGTATTTTTATTTATTATAAAATATGTATACATAATATTACTAATCATATAATTATTTTACTAGTTTCTCAATATCAGATGCTACATATTACCTTAAAATGTTGAAATTGGCTATATACCAACCAATATAGTTTAAAATGTTAAAACAATGATTGTTTACATATATTAATGTTCGCTTAAATTATATACATAGGTATTATATATATTATAAGTATATAACTATATATTTAAAAAAACGAGATAACTTTATCATATGAATTTAAAGTACGGCCCATTTTTTAGGAATCTTGGGATGTCACTAATGAGTATGCTTTTAAGGTTCTAAAGTTTTTGTATCAATAATTTTCGACCACTTGAGAAATACTGGGATTAATAATAATTTAGTTTATATGTATTATGCTTATATTTATATGTATTAATAATTTATTTAAATTTGTACGATTATGATTTACAAAAATCGCAGCGCAGATGAAATTATCAGCCGTTTAAACTTTAAAGAATAATAATGCTACAACAATTATTTTAGATGGTGATTGCAGTCTTAACATCAAATCATTTTAAACAATATCTCAAAATGAATTGAGTAAGTTTTAATTGCGACCGGTTTTTCTATGACGAGAGAACAAGTAAATGTGGCCAATAGATCATTATAACGCCAATGCTAGATAAAATATCGGGATCTTCTGATAAGTTGAATACGGAAAGTAATGCAAAAGATAGTTCTAAATTTACCATAGATAACAGATAAATTGATATAAATCAAAAATTAAGTAAGTATTTATCTTTTAGATTAATTAAATTTGGTGACATAAATGATACGATCTTAGAGAATATTTTATAAAAAATGCACAGGGACTTACCTATATAACCAAGAAAAAAATAAATTTATTTGAGAAAGATGTAGTGTCTCCAATGCTGCAATAGCTTATAATAATCATACAAATAAATTGAGAGCTCATGTTTCATATAAGTTATACCTATCAATTGTTTTTTTTTACCTAATCAGTTAGCTAATCATTAAAAAAAATATAATTTAAAACATTTTGACAATAATACATGTTGTTTACTTATTTTGTCTAATGTTACGATGATATGATACTATTAAAAAACATTTTTTGTTCAATGTTAACTTGTTTTTAAATATTTTAGATTTTCTAAAATCTTCATTTAATAATTATAATAGTTGCAAGGTTTTAAAATACAACATTACGCCGGCTTTTAACAGTGATTTTAATTTTTACGGTACCTATCCGTGTAATTAAAAATCACAATGGAAATTTATAAGTTATAAGTTAAGAGTAGTGTTAAATTTGTTAATGATCAAAACCCAAAATTCCAGAGGTCAAATTTATAGATACTTTAATTCATTATTATATTAGTTTATATATTATAGTAAATAGTTTGCATACTACGGTAAGTATTTACTATAATTTTAGAACTATTATAGATAATTTAATACAGATAGTAAAATATAATAATAATCAGCTTATAGTTATTATAATATTTATTTTAAGTACGCTCGACGTGATCTAAATTTCATGACTAAAAATAAGCTATATGGCATATGCCCTTATGTTAAATTTTAGTAAGCAATTTAATATCCTCAATTACAATTACAATATAATATAGGTACTTATTTATGGAGTTTTAAATATTTAATATAAATCTAAATATATTAAAACTGGGTTAGGATAATTTTAATTTAACGAAAATAACTAATAAATGTCTATTAAAATTTTATGTTTATGAATTTATACTTTATTTTAAAAATGTATTTAAAAAATATATTGGATAAAAAACGTATTACAAGTTATCGGTTTCAGAGGAAAATTCTTTAGAAAATATTTTGCATCATCTTCAATAAAGAAAGTTATTCTAAGAATTCTCTGTGAAAAATATACTATCATCTTAAATTTCTGTATAAAATAAGACCAACTAACAAAGGAATTTTTTTAAAGTTTCGATCAATAATTTTTTACTGCAATTAATTAAATATTTGTTAAAATACGTTTATAATTGATACTTTCTATAAATATATTTTCAAAGGGACATCATTGAAAAAAATATTGAATAATTATTTTCAATATATTATTTAGTAAAAGGGATGGAAAAAATGTGTGTATTTTTATACAACAGGATTTAAATTTTGTAAAAAATAAAAGAATTGGGTTGAAAGTAACCAAGACAAATCACACGAAAACGTGATCGTTTCACTTGTAATGTTCTAGACCACATGTCATTCTATACCACTAAACTACAAAACAATGTGGTTTTTATTGCATTTTTTTTTTATACTCTTGAGTTTCATTATGTGAGTAACATGACGTTTCATTCTTTTTAGATAAAAGAAAAAAAAGAAAAGAAAAAATATATATATGGTACTCGTTCACCAAAAGTAGGCGTATAAAAGCCATCAACTTTCGGACAGCCATAAGCTTCTTGGGTGTGTTATTAAATTGTTTTTTCCTAGCGTATCTCAATTTATTGTTTTGTTCCGTAGACGAAAAGGAGATGAGGAACAATAAGAAATGATATTTTTTTACGGTCTTCAATAAAGACTGTGATTGTTATACGGCACATTTGGCACAAAACTCACCCCTCCGATAAATAACGGAACATATTTTACGAGTGAAACAAGGCAACGGAATATATACAAAATTCGAAGTAAAAAATTGTTTTATTTTTATTTTTTTCTCTGACAGGTATGCGGTAAACGATATTATTTATAGAGTTTCGAAAATAGCATTAGCCTTAGCTGTTTCTTGAAAAAAAAAAAACAAATAAATAATACGAAATTTCCTATATAAACAATAATAATAATCATGGTCTGCGCGCAATTATGTTATTATATTATTATACAAGGACGTAGACTGCAAGTGTTGATGAAATAGTAAATATAATATTATAAAAATATATTACTCACAGATTGTAATGTACATCAGCCATGTTGGGCCGGTGTTTGAGTGCGGATCGGTATGCCAGTTCTGCTTCATTCGTTCTGCCTTGAGAGCTGAGTATCGAACCAAGATTTCCGTAGGCTAAAATTTAATCAAGATTCGAGATGAGAATGAGAGAGAAAATGAGAGAGAGAGAGAGAGAAAGAGTAAGAGAGAAATAGAGACGGTGAAAAAGAGGGGAAAAGAACGGAAACGATCAGCGAAACCTATTCTCTTTTATTGAATTAAAACGGTCGCACTGCTGGATTGGAGGGTTGTAGCCAGTGGATTGATAGGTATAGTCTTGCAGACTTTATGGAATGCTGGGAGCGGGGAAAGGCACGAAATTAAAAACACTAAGAAGTTTATTAGACGTAGTACATACAGTGTTTTATAAAACAAAACGTATTTTTTCCAAAAATATTCCGGTAAATTGTAAAAACTAAAAACTGTGTAACGGTATTTACATAATATATATATTATATATAATACATATAAAATATTGTCTAGTTGTCTTACAGTGGGACAAGACACGGTAATATCTCAAAACATATCCCTTCGTATAATATGTAATGTTTTTCGTCTGACAGTGATCATAAATACCATAAACCACATGGACTTATTTTTCAAACAAACGTATATATATATATATATTATATATTACATAATACTATTATTTTACGTAAAACCTAGTTGTACTATTTATTATATTTTTACTATTCATTATATTCTCTTAAGCAGTCTTATAAAGTAATCGAGTACCTAAATATATTTGAATAAAGCATTCAAATATTTTTTAATTTCTACTAACATACGGAATTTTAAATAATTTCTTAAAGCGATTATATTTAAAATTAAATAATTTTATATAAGTACCTTATTAATATTTTCATTAACACATTAAACTAAAAAATAAATATTTATTGGATATGTCTATATAATGTAATCATCTAATAAATATACAATATATTATAAAATTTATATAGAATGTTTATAAACGCGTATATTGTATAAATAGATTCAAATTTACAGGGGAAGACATTTAAATTTAAAATACTAAAGTTGATAGTATTATACTAAAATCATAATACTATTAACACTATCTATATAGTGAAAAAAATATTTGTAGTAATTTAAAAGTATCTATAAAAATATATTTTTTTTTTTTAATATTTTTAGTTGTACTTTAATACTATTTTAACTGTAGAGTTAAATACGTATTTTCAAAGGTTTTTTAAAAATTATATCTTGTAAAACAACTCTAGACAATAGGTACATGTGGGTATAGTTATTGGATGAATATGATTATTAAAATTTCAGTTGAACGCGTTGTGAGATGTTTACAACTAAAATAGAAATTAAACTTCAATAATAATTTTTTTCCAAACCGTAAACCTAAAAAGTGTATACGATCAACATCCTATGATTTCATTTTACAGAGATAATCTACGAGAAGAAGTCGTACGTACAATTTCAGATAAGGGTTTTTGAGGAGAAAACTTTCTTAACGAGCTTTTGAAAAGTGTATATTACTATAATTGTATTGTTTTAGAAGAAAATATATAACTATATGACGAGTATGACGTAGTATTGTGTATTACAAATATGAATATGCTTAATGGCTATAATTGCAATTTCTCGAAAACCTATGGTTTTTCATCGAATAACTTTTCTCCAAGTTGCGCTAAATTACAAAATATGTACTCAAGTTATATGGTACGTGTTTTTATCAAAATTGGTACACATAGGTATACATAGGTATACAATACATAATACATACATTTGCATAAAATATTTATATTTATACATATTATGAATACGAAAACTATATTGTAGTAGCATAAAGTATATCAGATGACTTTATAGTTATGACTCAATGGATTAAATACGGCTTTGTTAAAATATCAAAAGTTGTATAGCTGTATCTTTTAAGTCTTCTGGAAATATGTCATTAAACTTTTGGAAAACAATAGTAATCCGAACGTTTAATTCGATTAAAACACTGTGAAATGCGTGTTCTCTAAAACAGAAAACCCGATGGACCATAATTGATATTGATGTTTGATAAACAAATGAAGGTAATTATTTGACATAATATATTATATAATTGTCGTTACCTGTAGTGGGATTTTAAAATCTTTGGGATAAAAATTTCATAAAAGCGTGGATGTGGATGCGGGTGAAGGACGGTATGCAGACGGTTTAAGGTCGTGGACGAGCGCTGCAGTGGTATGACTGATAATAAATGTATGTATGTTGGGTGTGAAAAGATCGTGATGTACTTACATTTTGGCGGATTGACTTGGATGCCGGACCGGTAGAGGGACTCTTCGTCGCGCCAATCGCGATTCCTGAGTACGGTCCGCAGACCGTATGTAGCCACTGTCGTGGCGTAAAGCGCGTATATGACAGTTGACCGGCGTCCACTGGTTGCCTTTGCAAGCGCGGTGGCCGAGCAGCCAACTAGCAAGCAATAGCCCACGCTTGGTATATACAGTACGCGTTCGGCCACTACGAAACCGACGTAAAACAGGGCGTTTGACGCGGGAACGTACGAGGCGACGGTTACAGCGGCAGCTACGGCCACGGCAGTCCATTTCCGGAGGATGGAAGCGCGGGCGACGGCCACCAGAGCCGCGTAGAACAGCACGGTGGCCACGTTCCGCGGGTCAGCCACCGACTCGATCCGAGGTACCGCGTCCATAGACCAGTCGTAGCTCAGCACTTGCGGCCATACAAGCAACTGGGCGCTGACCACGGGCAGGTGCAGAAATGTCAGCGCCCGGACAGTTGGGTCCGGATGCTTGGCCGCCGGGTTGTCTGACGCCGCGAACGACGGAACCGCGCCTGACATGACGCATAACCGACCGGCGACCATCACCGCGGTACTGGTCACTAGCACTTTCAGCGTTCTCTTGTAATCCTGGTCCGCAGTAACCTACAATAATTAAATGAAACAAAGCGTTAGAATGGTGTTTAAAGGAAAAAACAATAATATTCAGATGATTATGTATAGTAGAGTGTATATACTGTTGGTTAGCCTAAATATTAAGTAGGGTTAAAAATAAATATGAAAAGAAAATAAGTATATTTAAAAAAAAAATTAAATATAAATATTTACGAATCCTTCAATGCGGAATTAAAAATAATTTCTACGATAAAAACGAATTTCTATTTTGTATAAATAGCTCTTTAGATGTATTAGATATTCATGCAGGATACATAATTGGATTAACAAATAAATACATTTATTTAATATTTATACTTTTATGATACTCGTTATAATAATAATAGTGCTATCAAAATTTTTTTAAATTTTTAACGACGTGTTATCGATAATTCATCGTACGTCGTATTTAATAGGTAGGTGTGATATTTATTAATGTAATACCAATAGTGTTATACTATTAACTTGGTAATTTATTTTATGTATATTTGAAATATCAACATTATTACAGGCTTCTAGATTAATCGGTAATAAACAATTAGGTAAAAAATACAAAATACATATGTTTTAATTTAACACCAGCCATATTGCAGTGTTATAAAGTATTATAAATTTATACAGTGCATTGTTTTATCATAACGACCACAAAAATATATATACATATGTATTTAAATAATAGGCCATTATTATATAATAATCGTATATGTATATTTATAGTAATAGAATTCCACAACTTCAATATCGAACCAATTAAGTTTAAATTATAGCGTGTAAAATATCAACTCAATCGTTTCACTAAAAATCGTTTAAAAAATGGGAAAACAATAAAAATAAAACGTCCTATATTATAATGCAAGCCAAATATACATAAAGATTCGTAAAGGTGTAATAATATACTATCATACATATAACTGTCATTTTTGATATATTATACAGCTCGTATTTTCATATAATTTAAATATTGCACGTGTCATCGATCTGTACCCAATACCTATAGAAATATATAATAATATTAAATTCGCGTTTAGTATAGTATACGGTTATGACTTATAGTATCGCTTATATAGCTATAAGATGAAATTCAAAATATCAGACTTTTGGCACTAAATGAAAACAACTTACTTAAATGCAAGAGCAGCTTAATATTATGATATATTGTTGAAAAGAAATGAAAACATGCGAGAAATGAAAGTAAAAGTTTAAATTATCTAAGGATATGAGTTGAGTTTTATTATACAAATACTTTCAACAATATGATATAATATTATAAATATATTTCAAAGTGTTTGTAAACGACAGCAAATGAACAGTTATCGTTTTAAACGATTGACACATTTTGGAACGCAAAACAGAAAATATTTAGAAGCAAAACATCGAAATTAAAGATGTTTTAATTAAGATAAAATTTTAGTACCTGTATATATGACTGGGCTACCATCTAGCTATAATGCCCGAAGACAAAATTAAATGTGTTTGTATCTTGTTTTGAATTCTTGTTTCTCAAAACTTTGCAAATTCTCCATTTATATATATAATATATATATATATATGAAAGAATAATATGCACATATTCGTATATTCGTCTCATTATAAGACGAGCGTGCATATACACCCAAACGCACAAAACGTATTTAGATAAACTATTGCACGAGTGAATAAATCATTTAAATGATTTGTTTGACAATAAAGTTTCGTCGAACATCAATAGAGTAAGTTGTGTTTGTGAGAGGGGATATAAACTTCATATCAAGTTGCAGTGTGTATAAATAATGCGAGCTATATAGATACAGGTAAAATTAAACATATTCATCCTTATAAAACACACGTAGCGTAGTGATAAGCGACGAGTTTGAGGTCACACAATATAATAGATAGGTTTATAAGTACACATTATTGTAAAAATTATTAATCTTCGACAGAGCGCAATTCAATAGATAATAGATAGTATATATTATTATTATAGTATATATAACTATATAAGTATACTTGTATCATATACATGATGTATGATGTGTATAAGAGGTACTCGTCTGCTGATTTTTTTCCTCTCACCTTTTAGTGCAATATAATTAAGCGTAATATGGTATATATTAAATTATATGCTTTTCAACTTCTTCCGTGTTTGGTAATTACATATATATATATATACATATCAGTATAAGACTCACAAGTAAGAATTTTTATGAAAAAACTCGAGTAACCGAAAGAGACAGAAGAGAGAGAAAGAGCACTTACTATTTAATATATATATTATTGTCCTAATAGGAGGTGCTCATCGCCGAGTGCATTTCTAGCTATAATGTCCATTAAGGACTGCGTCGTATTTTACAGTGCGGTGATGACTAATGGTGCGCCTTTTATCTGCGTTTGCAATCGTCTTTATGACGTATCACCGTAATGCGTTTTACCGGATTGTCAGCTTGATCTGAGTGAAAATACACATACACACGGTTAGATTCGTGTGAGTTTCTAAAAAATAGTTTCAATATGCTCGATAGATGACACCTTAAAATTCGGTGGTTATATTTAAATGATATTAGAAGTATATAAATAATGTACAACACACAGACACATATAAATATATTACGAGTATATTTATAAAACGTATAAATGTATAAGTTAACATATGAAAATAATGTTCACCAAACAAATTTCTCAGAATAACTGAAGAAAAAAAATGGAACGTATAATACATAACTATATATATATAATATTACGAGGATATAAAATACTGAATGATAATATTATATTATTATACACATATAAATATAATATTATATTATTATATTTTTTTTATTATCATCGTAAAATAATAAAAATAAAAGTCACTAGTAATTTTATACCCATAGATATTATAATATGTTTGTATAAATAATATAATGAATACGTTTTTAGTTATTTTAAAAGTATAATTTGTATGTAAAATGTATAATGATATAATGTGAAAAATGTGTAGTGTTTTTCCACTACGTTCTGATTATAAATTTTTATACTGTCTAAATGTATTTTTTGACTTCGATTATTTTTTAAATACGTTCCAAAGTTTTAATCAATAATAACATTATCTGTATATATGTGTGCATGTGAGTGTGTGTGGGTGTATACATAATATTATACAAAAAAGAAATACTAATAATACCAATATCTTAAATCTAATAAGTAGTCGTCGCAATTGTATTCGTGCACTAGATGTTTAAATATAGGTTAGTACATATATATTTGTATATTCCAATAGGAATCGTTGTAAACGTCAAAAGCAGCTTTATCACATTATATATATATATATATATATATCATAAAATACGATAAAATATCTTTTTACCCTGGTCAATGTCAGCAATGTAATAATCTAAAAAACACTCATGCTTATACTTAGTCATTGGAGCGTAATGCTGGACCTCACTTTAAGTTTCATCTTCCGGAAATGTACAATGTAGAATTCAAGCCTTCGTTAAAAAATAAAATAATAATGTAGATATCTTAAAAATGTGGTCACGCACTTCTATTAAACGCCAATTAAAATTGAATAAATTAAAGACCTTTCAATACATATTATGTATACAACACATTATACATATCTTCAATGTAATAATTATAAAGTCAAAACAAAAACATACAGCTATATATGTTTTGAAAACCATCATATTAACTTTTATTTTATATGATACGTGACACTATATATTTTGTTACTGCGTTTTGTACAATATTCTTCTCATTTGTTTGTGTGATTTCGACCATGTTGATGTGCCAAACTAAATTTACTTGTAGTTGTCCACTAATAAAAGTGTAGTGTAACATTTATTTTTATTCAACAATAATATTATGTAATATATTATTGAAGATACTATGACGGTATATATTTAACTGATACATCAAAAAGGATTACCCGTATATTATATTATATTGTAAATATAATATAGCATGAATTATACGCGTTCGGGTTAAGTGCGAGTACGTGTTTGCATTTGTTATGCTTCTAATAGCGTAGTATTCAAGTTCAATGTGTTGATGGATATGTGCATATTTTTTTACGATGATATTTTTTATGCCAATAATATGGCAATATAATAATTTAATACATTTATGTAGTTATATAGTATTATTAATTACTATGTATATACTGATTAACTGTACAGATTCCACGCATATATTTACGAAAATACAAGATAACAACTATATTGATTATTGAACAGTGATTTGAATAAACTATATATAATTCTAAAATACATATATACAAACAATTTATTTTGAAAGGGTTCAGTTAAAGTTTTTTTTGTCTTCTATTTGTTATGAGAATTACATCACGCTTAATCGAAAAAGTTAAAATTGATTTAGATACCAATATTATTTTCTTTATAACAAGAAAAACCCAACAGTTTATTATGGTAATCATGAATATTGAAAAATTAGACGAAATATGTGAGATCTCCGATCAATATCTAAAAGAAAATATGACATATTTATCATTTGTTTAACTAAACATATGCAGCAAATATTTTAATGTATAAGGTATAACAAGACTATTTGACAAATTTTCAATACAAATGTTACTATATTTGTTAAATAGTCATGTTACACCCTGTATATAAATATTACCAAGAACAGTTGCATACACTGCAAGAACTATATCATCCGAAACCTGCACTATATAATAACATACAATATGTTTTCAACTTTTCTTTTTGAAAAATCTCTCATTTTAATGAAAAAAATGTGCATTCAAAATAGATAACAGTAAAATGTTTTTTTTATAACTGAATCACTGTAAATATTATAGTATTATATTCCATATAAAAAAAAAAATCAAGTGACGATTTCCATTAAATTCTTTAGTTACTTATAGTACTTACGGAAAATAAAGGTAATAATGATATATTTTTATTTCAGCTATAGGTAGTGTTAGAGTCTGTAACATAAAATTCCAATAATTGAATAATGTCTGTAGACTGTAATTAAATTTCAGTATGTAGGTACAAGTACGTAGACAATTCAATACAATATGCGTAGTAGAGACTTATAAAATATAAAAATATTTAGCTGAGTACTTATAGAAATTAAAAATCAAACTAAAATAATAAAATTAATGAATTTAAATTTTATATTTCATCTAGCTATTTAATACTGTTTATAATTAATAACAATATATAGGTACTACCTATGATATTTTATTATAAAAAATATAGTATTATCTTGTAAATAATTAAATAATATAATTTTAATTAAAAAAAATTATGTACATGGATTCTCGCTAAAATAAATGTGCAATATTACATTTTTCTCTACGCGTGCAATATATATATATATTAATAGCTTTATTTATTCATATTTTCTTATATAAATTATTAATTTTTGAATATTAATTTTTAAGTATTATAGAATATTATTGTTATATTAGTAATTGGAATGTAAATGTAAAATGTAATAATAATAAATAATAAATTATTACTACATTTATAAACATCATAATATATCTTAAATTAAAGAGTGAGTACTTAAAATAATTTATTCGATAGCAATATAAAAACAAAAATTATTTATAAATATTTACATAATTAAAGGAAAATTATAATTTAATTTTTCTAATAGTATTTCCATAAATGACTAAGAAAAATAAATAGTATAACTGTATTTAGTTACTTAATAAATATATTTGTTAATTTATTATTAAAATATACATAGCAAATTAATTAAAGAATTTTATTTCGTAGTTAAACAGCAAAATACTCAAATATTATACTACGAATATATACCATTAATAATAAAAATATATACGATAAAGAAAGTACATAGGTATATCAAACCAACAGAACTGGAAAATAATTGAATACTTGTATATAAATATACAATGTTGTACATAGTATAAAGTGGTTATTCATTTGGTATCAGGAATAATTAAAAAGTTAATTAAGAGTGTTACAAATTTGATGCAGAAAGCAAAAACTATGGTGGTATATATAAATTGGTATGTTTTTTCATAAAATTAAAAAAAAAAAATGGGTAACTATTTATTTTATCACTTGAATACTACCGGGTTCATTGAAAAATAAATGTATAATTAATATTAGCTTCATATTACTTATACATCTCCGTATAATTAATATGTACATAATACGTAAAATGTATATAAATCATAATCGTAATTAAATGTGTTGAGAAATAGGTAAAAAATAATTTCAATTAAATTGACTAAAAGTATTCAACATAAGGATAAGGATGATAATGATTGATAAAATTTACAAACGCTAAAATTGTTTGAAGCCGTAATTTTTATATAAAAAAAAAGTACCATATCGTTGACGTAATGTTAAGATATATAAATTATATTAAACTAACGTGGTGCTAATAAATCAAAGGATAACAGCACGCGCGATAAAAAATAAATGAATTATTATTTTGTTAATTTGAAACAACCGGAGCGTATAATAGGTAAATAAACAGGACTTTTTTTCCATATGAAAACACCTCATAAAATAAAACGAAATTTAAAAACAGCGTCCGATACGACCGAATGGAGCGTGTGAAAAATACACAAAATGAAAATTAATATCGAAACTTTGTTTTTACCCCGCATTACTTATGTTTACAGGAACTCTTCTTATTGTACAACTCATATCCTATCCAAAGCCTCTCATAAACGAAAATAAGTTTTATAGATGGTAAAAATAATATGAATATTGTACATTTATTTATGTATTAGTTTTATACAATTATTATACTAATTAAACATGTAAAGTTATAGTATAAGATATTATTAAAATTAATATATAACTATATACCTACTGGATTGATCAAATTCTAATTAACAGTGACCAATAATCCAGAAATAAGTTATATTTTATTAATTCATACTTTCAAAAGATATAATAATAATGTGCTTGGATGTAATGGTACTAGTCCGGGTTTTACAATTGTATCCATATAAATATTATATATATATATATCCTTCAAAACATGAATATTTCGAATAATTTTGTAAAATATACATGGATTTGATATAATTCAACTTTACTTTTTAAGTACCTACGTGCTACGTGAAATATGGACTTTAAAATGATATATAATACCAATCAATTATAATGCATGTACAATTGTACGACTGTATTATATTTAATTCCATCATGTTCAAATAATATTACAAGTCCTGGAAAAGCATAGAAAAATGGACTAGGATTGTTTTTTTGAAGTTTACTTAATTGTTTAAAAACAATTTTTTGCAGTACATTTTGTATTATAAAAAGTACGAGAGAGAAGAAAAATAATAAAAAACGATTTTATCATACCTCACAAGGGTACTATTGCCTGACTACACATTAGCCACAGTATACACTAGTATATATTTACACATCGAGCAACAATATTTGAATTATTTATTCATGTGTCCAACAACAATATTAAGCAAATTCAATTTACATTTTATTTAGGGTTAATATTATGATGTTATGACAATTTGGAGTGTCAATCGTTACAAAAACCACATATATTTTACTGTATTTAATTATAATGTATTTGAAGTTTGAGTTATTTGAATCCCTATACAGTCTACATAATATTATTATGTCTTTTTATCTTGTTCTATTAAATAATATTTCTGATACTAATTGTTTATGAAACTACATACCCTCTCCCCACCATCAGAACACATACAATACAGTAACAAAATATAATCGTTTATAATGATATTAACGAATAACTTTTTTTTTCCATAGATATAATTAACAAGATTACCTTCTTACTATATTATTTATTTTTATTGAAATGAAATTCATTAAACGTCAAAGTAGGGTTTCTAATTTATATTAGCAATTGCTACTGTAATTACTAAGATATAATAAAAAAACGTTTACAATTTAGACAATCACTAGCGGTTGTCACGTAATTTGAAACCAGTGAACTTGACGTCGTAGTATCTTAATCTATTAAATTGAATGGTTAAGACTTAAATCGAGTCATATGTTTCCACATTGTGGTTGGAGACGCTAACATGTTATTGTCGTTATAAATATTATTAAATTTGTGTACCTATATGAAAGCGAAAGATTGTTAGAAAGCCACCTACACGTTAATGTATCGAAATTGCCTATATAACACGCCGACTAACGAATATATTACGTATTTCGTCTGATGTGTACAATATCAAACAATATTCTTTACCTTTGGCATATTATAACAAAAAATAAAAACCTAAAATTAAACTGAGTTTTTTGGTTTGGCCGAAAAGTGAAAGGTCTGAATTCGGAACAAAAATGTGGCACCCATTTTTTAATACAAAATCCTTGTATAATTGCACAAGCAATTAAGTCTAAAGAAAAAAACTGTCTAATTTTCTCCAGCATGCACAACGTGAGTAGTCTTTATACGTATAGTGTAAAGGGCCAACTGAAATTGTCGCTCCCGGGCCAAAATGGTACAGTTACCCCACTGTTTATACTATTATACTATATATGTATATATATTTATTATAATATGTATAGTATACGCAGGTATCTACTTGCGTCTCACCACAGTATCGTACACGGAATATTATTATTATTATTATAAACAGGCCATGTAATTCGGTTAACGCACGCTTTACCGCGTTTTAATCAAAAACACGGTTGGTCGGGGGTTTATTCGGTTATGGAACGTTGGGCTAAACACTGCGGCGGCGACGGACTAATCGCTCGTGAACGACTATACACTATACCATCAACGGCTATACTGCGTTATATAATGTATATACTAATACACTATGTACTGTTAGCGGCCGTAATCTTCGCGTACACTGATATTTACCCGCTCGCAATTGTGATACGCACGCGGTCCCTACACGATTATATTATATCATATTATGTGGACGATTATAATCTTTCTATTTGTTTTATGCGCATAAATTAAACTGCATTATAGGTATCACGATATGACACGGAAAAACGGCGTATCGCATAATATAATGTAGTATAACTGATAATACAATAACGTCCTGGTTTATCACGCTGGGTAGGAGGGGGAGTAATGTGGTAGTAGGCGGGGGACGGTCTGCAGGAGTTTTTTTTTTATTTACTTTTGTATTTAATTTCTTTTTATTGAATAATAATTATATTATATTGCTGTGAAACAAAAAAAAGTTGTTTATATATTATTAAACTTTTATGAATTTATGATATTTTTTTAAATGGACCGACACGATTTCATTACATGCCTGATGATTTTGCTTTCTACATTGTCTATATCTATTATTGATTCGTGAATATAAATCCAGACGTATAATGTATAACGTACTAAGACACAGCGTAATGTAATAATAATATAATGTTACATATACCTAATTATACATGTTTTTATGTTTTCCGTGATTTACAATAATATATTAAATCATTACACGCATACAAGAAGTATATTTTGATGGCCATGCAAAGACCTTAAATATATCGTGTACCCATATAATATTACAGACAGAACGTCTGGGCGGCGCTTCGAAAAGAATCCGCCTCCTTACCCCTAGGTTTTCTCGTTATAGTTCACCCATCTCGAAATTTAATAATTTTTATTTTACAGTTATAGAATGAAATTCCGTGTGCACTTAGATTACTTAAGTGATATTCTAATAACGATCTAAGCGCTATTAAAATACGAACCAAACTCTGAACTGAACTCGCCATGTTTGTAATCTACACACTAATCAAATTACATCTGTCAACTTGTTACGCGCTTTTACACCAACAAATATATTTAAGTTGTTTTATTCATAAAAATATGTTTTATGTTTCACGTTGTGAAGTATTGATAATGTGTTTTCATTTTCTGTCACGATGGATTAAATGTATAAAAAATTAAATCAAAAAACATGTCAAACAAATTACGGTTAATTGGGATCCAGAGACATACATGCTATTTATTAAAGTTTATAATAATCGCTGAATAAAATTACTGTCTTCAAACTATATTATTTTAATTTATTAATATGTTTGTATTATTATGTATGATATTCCACACACATATATTAAATAATAATAGCATATTAAATAAATTAAACATATACATTAACTATATTAGCATCCATTAATGGTGTTAAATTTATTTCAATGTATATTGTTTGCTTTTAAAAATTATTTGAGCTATTTAGGTAAAATAATAGGTACATTAAATTATAAATTGTTTTTGGAAAATCTTTAAATAATTATTCAGCTTTATTGATTTATCAAAAACGTTTTAATGTTTTTTAATTTTTATATATTATATATTTATTATAGTTAATTTGGTTTAATATAGGTAGATATAGATATGTTTAGGATTTTACTACTTTTAGACCATACAAATAACTCACTCTTTTCTCCTCAATTTTATCAATATGTAATATTCATAATTCTTTATTGTGTACCAAAATCAGCAGATTCAGCAGATCGAAGGAGTTGGGTGGATCAGTCTATTTATATGGACAGTTTACATTAAATTAATTATATATATTAGGTATTTTATTAGTTTAATGATAAAAATTAATTTTTGCAGGAAAGCCTGATAAATTCTAAATAACTTTTATTAGACAAAGCGACGAGGCGTAAACCATAGATACAATATTAATTAAACGTCTAATCTAACAATAGAGGACCTGTGAATAATGTAAAGACTGACCTGCGTCTTACCTTGACTTGGCCCCCAGGCGTGTAATTTTCGAAAAACGGGTAACACGTTTCGTCTTACCTTGTTCTCTAACAAGATTAGCTTATTTATATACGGGAAAATGAATCATTTTCGTCGGAATTTTGTAGCACCGATCAAATATTATAATACACTTTCCTTGCGGACAGTGACACGAAAACGATTTGTTTTGATAGTGCGAGGGGCGTGAAGAAAACTACAATGTGTTAAGCGATGAACGAACATTTTTTAAAACTTGCCAAAAAGAAAATAATGATATTACCAACTGTAAAAATAGTGGTTGTCACGGTTGATAGTATATACCAAGGTTCTATGTACGTACGGTTGATTTATAACTTCCTAGGAATTTTTGACGAACGTGTTCAAACGTGCGGGTCTGGAAAGTTGTCGCGATAACCGGTATCAGACTTATTTAATGAAGTTATTATTGTCTCAAAATTTGAGTAATTAAGTTTATTTAAATCTATATAAGATAGGTACTACATAATTAAGGTATTTTAAATATTTTAATAGAAATTGTGAAATTGAATAATTTAAAAATAACTAATGAGACATATATATATAACTGATTCATTTAGTATAAAAATAATAGCAATAATATATAATGTATTAAATTAATAAAATATTAATCTTTAAAACAGAGGTTATTTTGAATTTGGAATGGCCATTGACTGAAGGTTTAACAAGGTTTAACAAAGTTTAACAGATATATTTTTGTAAATTTTCTTTTGTACGTAATTATTATTCATCTTTATGTTTTTTCATTATAACTAGGTCTATACAATGCCCATTAAATATTAAAATAAATAATTTAATTTAGAGAAAAATGTATAGTTAATATTATTTTTAAAGAATATTGTATGCTAAAACACAGTATTAAATGTTGTTAAACATTTTAAGTACAGAATATACAAAATAGGTAAACTTAATTAATATAAATCATAAATCATAGATAATAAAAGTAGGTCTAAATATTTTAGTTAATAATTGCATGGACTTTAATTATGTATATCTATCGATTATTTATTTTTGAACAATACTAAAAATAAAATATATTTTTTTTATAGTTAATACTGAATGGTTATTAATTTTAAATGTATAAACAATTTGTTCAGTTATTGTAGAGAAAATGCATTTCATATAATAAATTTATACTGCTAAAGGCTGTATATTTAATATTTACCAACACTGAGTAAATATGTTTTTCTGCATTAATAATTCCATCAATTTCTGAGAAATAAGCACCAAATGTACTATAGAGTTTTAAACATAATACCAGATTAATACGACATTAAAATAAAAGTTCGTGCGTAATTACTAATTTATTTCTTTGGCTTATGAAATATTAAAACTTGATTCTTTTTATCATTAATAGGTACAAATATTGTTTAATTTTTATTATGGAATTTTTATAAACATATTTTGTTTACTGAAACGACGAATGAACAGGGAATGCAATATTAAATTTTCTCTAGTAAAATGTTTAAATCAGATTTTAAATGATTCGGGATCATAGGAAAAAGTTATTTTTTAAATAAAATAAAGGAACGTTTATGACTATTGTGCAGCGTTGCGAAAAAGGGCTAGTAGTATTCTTCTATGTATAACATTATAACGTGCAATTTATAAATCCCAATGAAGAATTTTCAACGGTCACAAAGCTCTCCTTCCAAAAAAAAAAAAAGATTTGGTCTAGACTGGCATGTAAAAAGGAATTACATTATGTCGGACTACAAAAAAGTAACTATATACTGCAGAATGTATAGTCATGTAGGTATTGCCATATAAAATGTCCATCCTTACATAATTCCATATCCCAGCAAGTATATATACATGTATAATATATATATATATATATATATATATGACGTAAGCTCTTTAAGCTGGTTCCGTTCACATCACAACCAATATAAGTACCTCCATATTCAATATAATAATTCAATATATGTATAAACGTGTATGTGCGGGATTTTCTTTCTTTTTCTATTGAAATATGTCTCTGGACTATTCCTGGCAATTTTTCTTCAACATCATACGCGGTATATTTTGTGTATGCACTGTGTTTGCATGCATAAAGAACACTTCAATCGGCTTATGCGCTCCCTTCCTCGACCGGCTTCTTTCGACTCAATCCCAAATCATTTTACTCTGACAGTCGAGTACCAAAATCCTCGAGTAACATCGAATGCTATTTCAAAGATCACTTTTTTCGTTTTCTTCCAATAGACCCACGTCAAAAAGAAATCTCCATGACCCCTATTGTTAGGGTGACGCTCAAATTTCAGTTGTAAATGGTAACAATAATATGTATACTCTTTCACAAAGTATCAGAAATATGACACCTGAAAATAATTTCCTAAACAATCAAGACTAAATATTTTTTTTAAAAAAACCTAACAGTTTCAGTACTGATTAGTGAATATTTTTATTGATTATTCCACACTGTCTTAATTATAATAATGCTATACTTCGCAAAATATTTTAAAAATAATAATAACTGTAAAATAATAATAATGATAATAATATGTTTCACAAACTCACTCAACTGTTCAACATAATGTACCTTCCTAGTGTTAAGACCAATACGTAATTATTACATGCTAATAACCTCAGATGTCGAGAAACCTTTTTACCCAATAAAATAATAGTAAGAGTCTATGTATCATACTTATTGATTTTTACTTTAGAGCTTAAAGTTATTTTTATTGATTTGTTTTAAATATTTAAAGTTGTATTCAATTTTTTTAAGTTTGAAGTTTTTAACTATAAATACACATATAAATATAACTTCCAAATTAAATTTTAGATACGCTTGAAATAAAACCGTTTAAACACTATAGAATGAAAGTTATTTCATTTATGTGTATACTGTATATACAACAATAAATACTTGCAATTTCACGAGAAGAAATGTTATGGTATAGGTATAAATATACTATCAGTAAGTATACGTATATATAGAACGTGTTAAATTCAGGGTGAAAATAGACTTGGACAATTTTATGTCGATGGAAAAGATAAATTATAAAGGATGACTCTTAAAGAATAATTTTCATTCCATTATTGGGACACGCGGTGGGTGGTAAGGAGTACTTGGCTGACATGTGTTGGGAAACAAAAACGAACGTCCGGGACACTCACTTTTCAATCGTGAAAGTTATCTGTCAATAACAGACTCCATTACGAGGCTACCCCACTTCTTGTAGCCATCGGCTAAATCTAGTAAAACAAACGAACAGACGGAACAAGACAAATAATAGAAATACGAAAGAAAAAAAATAAACAATTTTCACGTTTGAGTCGTTTGTACAATTTCGAAACAACACGTGCAATGAATTTTTATACACTGTATATTAGTTGTGTGTATCGAAGCCTGTAATAATATAACTTCGATATGTGTACCTATATTTGTTTCGTATTTTCCATCAGACTTCAAGTAGGTTGAATACTGCCATGAATTATTTATTAAATAGTAATTGATTTAATATATACCATCAATTAAAAGAAATGTTATAGCAATAATAATAACAATAAAAAAATAAAAAATAAATTAAAACGATAGTTTGAATTCAAAAAGCATCGGCCCTGTAATCCCCGATATTGAAATATTGTGTATAATCATCATTTACATAACCATACTATACATACTGCAGCGGCTGTGGGGCGGTCGAGGCGGCGGCGCTCGGGAAATGCTCTCATTACCATAGATACAGATTCCACGTATACAATTGTTTTAATAAAAATATAGAGCGGGGGGTAAGCGTAATGCTGATTTTAAAGTAACTATACTTTGCAACAACTCGTTTAAAAGTCGTTACATGGTTGAAAAGCATCCGTAAACAACCATCAGGTGGTGGCTTCAAATTGTGTTTAACTTGTTTATTGGTTTTTCTTGTTTGCTTTTACACTCGAATATTAAAGCGTGCGATATCGCGTTACAAGCCTATTCGATTACGCGGTAAAAAAAACCCGTGTTAAGAAACATTTACACTCGACATTTTTTTACACGCACGAGAGTAGTCCCTGAGCGGTGGACGAGTGACTTTTTATATTGCCCTCGGAGTGACGGTGTTTTCGAAACGAGAGAAATATCCGTTTAATATTCGCTGGCAAAGTTCCTAATCGAATCTGCAGCACATACCATCCGCGACTGTTTGACAGTGTAGGTGAATTGCGAGCGCGCGACTATAATGGCTTTTGATCGAATTGTTTTTTACCACCCCTGTTTCGTCTTCTTTTGTCGGACGCCTTGTTTCGTTGAGTTAATGGTGTTGTTTAATTTGACATGAAAAAAAAACACACACACAAATACAAGTTTTCGAATAAAGAATTCCATACTGACGGAATCAATGTTAAATGAAAACAATGTTACAAAGATCTATTCGAAATTAAATTTCGCATAAAACGATTATTTGACCAAAACACTTTTCGTTAAATTGTTATTATTGCTTTTTTAACGAATATTGCTTATTCATTTAAGCGTACCATTTATGTGTGTATTCAATTATTAAAATATATTATTATAGATAATCAATTAATCGTATTTTTTGTTGAGGTATATGAATAAATATTTTATAATGCCAATTATAATGGTATGATTAAATTATTTGATAATAGTTTAAACCATTCAATTTAAAATGAAATAAATTCAAATATACATCATCTTATAACATATAAATAATTGTATATAAACAATTTTTTTATTTGGAATTTAACACTGGTAGCTAAAAAAATTTATCTAAAATGAACGATAAACTGTACAGTGATATAATTTATATTGTCATAATAAATTAAGCATAATATAATGTGATATTATTTCGTATGCCACACCTGTCTGCATAGTATACATATAACTGTTACTATAATACACACACACACACACACACACACCCATATATATATTTACATGAATCTTGAGTTAATTAACTTATTAAAACGCAGTGGTGGTATTTTATAAGCCACCTTTGTCGATGCAAGCGACGGCGGTAGTGACGCTGACATAATCACTATTGACTATTATACCTGTATTCGGTATTATAGTAATATGATATGAAATCGAATAAAAATTATCACGCATAATAATGATTATAATATTACGTACCTATCCAATTATATATAATAAATAATAATAAAAAATTGACAATGCCGATGCCGCAGTCACCGCTGCCATCGCGTTTTGCCCATATTTATAATATTATAATGTACAACCAATATATAGAGGTATACATAAATAAAACCTCTCGAGTGCGTTCGACGTTCATTATTTCGATCACGAAACAACGGAGATGGTTTGGAATTTATAATCCTAAAATATGAAACGACGACCCCGTCATTAGGGTAAATGTGTACGACTCGACGTTAACGTGATATTCGTGAACGTAATTCACCGATTTGATTTTATTCCTCGTATTATATAGGTATGAACAGTGGGCTTGTGTGTCGCGCTCGGTTTTTAATTTATTCGATTCGTGTGCGATATTCAATGCGTAATTATACACGACCAGGCGGACCTTCGATTAGGTTTTATCATAATATACATATATTATAATATGTATATAAATTTAATTTTTTTATAATTTCCAATCCGCCAAACCGCACCGTCCCTTTGCCACACGGCCGTATTGCAGGCGGACGACGTAATTATTTAATATTTTTACGCGCAATTTCGACACGATCGCGATATTACATAACGTAGAGCCGCAGCATTACTATACATAATAAAGTTATACTATACAGTTATCCACCGACTAGCAAGCAGTCACTGCTGCAGTTCATAACCGGAAGCTATTGTGTACAAACACACGCACAAAGCACTGAGTGTATATAATAGCATACACATACACATACACGCACACATACATACACACACGCATATATATATAATATTTGTATATAGGTGCGTATGCCCGACCTCTCGGCGTACATTGTCGGGGGATCGTATATGTATATTGATACCACCCGGATTTCAAAGGTTCCTGTACGGGGACTTGTCAATATTAACCTCGGTAGGTACCTGTATTATAATACCTATACTGTAAACAATGCCTTTACGTCATTAGGTTATATTGACTGTAGAAAACAATTTGCATTGAATAAATAGGTAACGTTCGACTAGACGCACATTATTCCGGTATCGCGAGGATTCATCTCATCAGCACGCTATACTACACCTATGTATTATATATAATATGCGTACACGCCGCACCAGACTATACACGCTATTCACAGGGTCTATTAAATATAATATGTACTTGGGGTTTGTTATTAATATTTATGCAAGATATAGATATACATAGTTTTAATTGTTTTAATGTGGCTACGTTTTAATTGTGGTATCCAAATATTATTCAAAAATTGATATTGAATTCCACTGTGATTTTGTCTATACGTAGTAATATTATTAACCACAAAACATGTTTTTTGTGTAGAATTTATACTACTAGCTGAGTAACAAAAGTTAAGATGTCTTACTGCACAAATACGTGCACGAAGTTAAATTATAAAATATAATAAAATAATAGGGAAATAAACGAGGAACACATTTTTGAACAGAACCAAGTTGAAAAAACTAAAAAATTATATTTATTTCACGTAACGTTACAATTTTTATGAATTGTTTTAAAGCTACAAAATCGTACAACAATTATTCATTTTATCCAGTAATCAATTCAGACGTTCCAGAACTAATAATATTGTGAAATTTACAAATATTTTACTACCTATTATGCTTTAATTGATAAAGATGAAGTCAATTATTACTTTATTGTACAATTATTATTGATGTCATAATTTTGTGCATTCCGATAATCTTGTATAATAAGTAGTGGAAACAATGAAGCGATAATGAATAACGCAGAGTGGCGAGGATTCAAATGAATCGATCGAAATTCCCACTTTTAATTTCCATTAAACCATATTATTATTATATTATTTTTTGAAATGGAATAACATTATACATACATTTATGGCAAAACAATAAAACATTGTTATAAACGAAAAATTCCTGGCATTTAGAATTTCCATAGTTTTTGAAATAATATTCACCATATTTCTCAAGAGATATTATATTTTATATATTTTACACACACACATAAATATATGTATTATAGGATACATACCATAAAAATATATTTTAAAAATGAATAAATGTAACTAGATAATTTTTGTTTCAACACATATTACTTGTTCAATATCTTATATCTAACCAGGTAAGAATTAGTGTCTTTTACGATAGTAAATTAAATTTTCTATTAATAATTTAACACTTTATAGCTAATTTTATTATACTTCTTTAGTTCATTATTAGTTATTTATAACTAAACTATACAAGTATACTATTTTTGTAAGAATATTCAATATATTTATTGAATATACTTACTTTGTTATGAATAATTATTAAAATATACAAAATTAAATTGTTAAATTACGACTAATATTACATGGACACATTTTAAAATTTAATGTAACCTGTAAACATTATTTTATTTAATATTGATTGTGAATACACCATTAATTAAGACTATTGACCAACTTTATACATGTGCCTACAGTATATGTTTGCGTAGTATTAGTAATTCAACTATGAAAATTGTAGTATATTGTCAAGAATAAGTTATTTTAATTAACGATCTACACACACGTATTCGTATATTACGTACATTAATGATGTGCTTTTCAAGTGAAAATGGTTTATTAATTTTAACGTAACTAAAATCACGTAATATTCAATTTTTCGGGTATTATCTGGTAACTATTTATTATTTAATGTTCGTCAAATTTGTGAATAGTTGGATTACGCCTCGCTCAATAACTGTGATTAGTGATGAAACATTCGAGTAATCAAGAGTAATATTTATTCAATCACTATTATGATGATAAGTTATACAAGAGAATTAAAACTCTAAACATTATGAAAACTAAAAAATGAGTTTTTTATAACACTATGCTTCGTTAATATATTTATTTTACTAGGTTTTTAAATGTAAATTTAGTTATCTTATAATATCCTTTTTATGCCTATCTATTTTTTTTTATTTCGGTGTCAATAAAATATTATCTGAATAAAATTAAAAAATTCCCTAAGTATATTTAATATGATAAAATGTAGTATATATACAGAGTGTTACAGAAATATTTAACAAATATAATAACATTTGTAATGGAAATTTTCAAATAGTCTAGTTAAACATTATATATATATATATATATTTATATAAAGTAATGAGATATTTTTTTTACATCTTATTGTTAAACTAAATTTAGTTATATATGTTTTTATTGCTATTTAGGGAATATTAGTTTAATTTAAATCAATACTAACTATAAATAAATATTAAATATAAATAAGATAACTATCAATTTTGTAATTTATCTAGATACATATATTTAACTAAATGTTGCTATTTCACAACACTGCTATTAAAACATAAGTACTTTAATTTTGAGTTGTAAATACAATCACTAATGTTCAGTGAACTGAATCAATAGTGACCTAATTGTTCCTTAAAAATGAATTAATAGCTCATGATTCGTCCATTAAATTTTAATGAACAATTACATTATTCAATTTTTTATGCATTCTAACATGAAATTTTTAAGAATGTCGTGACGATTATTCACAAATTAAGACATTTAATTTTATTTAAGTCTTTACACATTCAAGAGTATATACCTGCCACTGGCTACTAGGTTACCAAATTATTTTAAAATTATTTATGTAATTATAAAGTTTATTTTTTAATACACGTTGAGAGACCAGTAGCTTAGTACACTCGCAAATTAAGTTTACCTAATTTAAGATGCAGATGCCTTTATAAAAGAAATTGAGACGATGTGAATTTTTTTACGAAATATTTTGTATATTTTTTTTTTTTATTGGGTCGCTAAAAATCTAATAATATATTTCCTCCAAGCAGCAATAAACGCTATACTGTAAAATATGTGTTCTGAATATCCACTTCAAATACATAATATTATGATACTATTACACAGATGTTTTCACATTTTAAACGCATAGCTTTCGAGTACAATTAGTGCTTACGATGATTTTCTGGGTATATGATACCATATATTTAATATAATATGATTAAGACGTTAGACAAACGAGCGATCGATAATACTGTGTATATGTGTATATTTATATATATATATATATAAGTTATAAATATAAAATAACTAATAACACAATAACACATAATTTAAAAATAATAATTCCCAATCGCTAGAAGTATAATATATATATATTAAATAATAATAATAATATTTTCAGCCTGGGAACCATCTTCAGGTAATATTAACTTATTAACTGAAGAATAAACATAATATAATAAACAATCGTAAAATATCGATCAATATAAGCATAAAACATAATAAATAATTACAAAAAAACCAAAAAAATTAATACAATAAATTATAATATTGTATTAACAAACACAGATTGTAAATTTTCCAAATCAAAAAAAAGTTATAATATAATCAATAATATTGAGTTTATTAAATTTTGATAATTGAATCAACGTTCATGACATGTATTAGATACTATCATATCAATTTACCAAATTAAATACTACTGTAGTATTGTTTATATCTTTATAAATATTTGTATGATTAATTATGAAATATTTTATTTATCAGTAATCAATTATTTTTAAATTTTATATTTTGTTATTATTTATCGAGTATATTTGAATGATTTTAATATTATACAAATATTATCCTAAATCGAAATAAGCAGTTTTACTTTTTTTTTCATTAAATAAAATATGTTTTCCTTGCAAAGTCTAGTGTTAATTACCGGTACAGACATCATCGGCGTCTAGACGTTGTGATTTTCAACTGTTTGAGCGGGTAAAACGTACTAGATTTATACTTTTGGCGATTGTGATTTTATATTTTTAAATTATTTATTCACATTATTATTATACATTTCTAATATTCTATCAGACGTATTAACTATGTGTAAATATAAATATAATTTAGTAAAACCTATGTGATTACTGCATTATTGTGTTGTCACTCACCTTATTCCACCTCTTGATGGATCTTAGCCGCAGCATGAGTTCGTATCCTATGCACACGGCCATAACGGATATGCCGTTTTCCTTGGACAGCATGGACAGGAGCGCGAACAGCACGCAGAACACCAGATAAGCGGTCGCCGGACGCCCGGCGCCGTTTTTGCTGCAGCACGGCTGCGGCCGCCGACAGCCTGATCCTTGCTGCTGTTGGCCATTGTGGTGCCGCTGGCCGTCCCTGGCCCGCACGTGCCGGCCGTAGCACAGGAACGACAACAAGAAGAACACGCACGACAGCACATCGGCTCGGCCGACCACCGAGGCAACGGCGTCCGCGTGCACCGGGTGCACCGCGAACAGGGCGGCGGAAAGCAGAGCGCCGCGCCGGCACGTCAGTGTCCGGGCGACGGCCAGCACCAGGCCGGTGGCCAGCCCGTGTAACGCTACATTCGTAGCGTGGTACGAGGTGGCCTTCAGGCCCGAAAACCTGCGAAACGCATTGCGAAATACATTTTTAAAAACGGTTTCGTTATCATAAAATTGTTGTTGCGATGCAATTCAGTACGTAAGCGAACGAGACCGCTCGACGTCAAAGTGTTTCGGCTTGTTATATTAATATTACGTTTTATCATCATATCGTTGCTTATAATAATATAATACAATAAGTACCGAAATTCGTTACGTCTCCGTGAGTTTTAGTAAAGCTATTGTGTTTGTTTTTCTAAGTCAATACCGATTGTTCATAGCTCGTAACGATTTAAAGTTAAAAATAACACTAATTATTGGACATTTTTTTTTTTTTTTTATTATTATTATTACAGGTATTATTTGTCCGGTAGGTACCCACACGTGAGGTGGGTAGCATTTTTCATTTGATGCATTTTTTTTTCACATTTACTCTTAAGTTATTAACTATGTTGATGTTCTACATCTAAAGTATTTTTAGCTCAAGTGCGCGACATAAGACTGCTGCGTGGGTTGGTTATTACTGATTGGATTAATATTATATAACGAATTATTTTAATAAAGAACAATATAAAAACCTGCAATAGCAGTAACAGTCAGATTTATTATTATATTTTTTATGCAATAGTATTTTTTTATTTCAAACTATTGATTTTGATCCTCGATATTATATACAAAAAAAAAGGTCTACTCTTACTATGTCCTTAAATCTTTATAACCACGTGTTACTATCTACGTGATATGCAGTTACTATGTGAATTCGTGGAAGCCGGGAATTTTCTTAATATTATTTAAAAGGATTTAGTCAAACCTAATTCACTAATAATTTTTTTTAAGACAAAGCATTGTTTACCTGTAATTGAATCTGTACGTTAGAACGGTGATTGGTCTATACGATCCATGTGAATTTCCCGTACCCATCGGCGTGCCCCAAAAATCATTCCACCAAAGGTTCGAGCCCGAAGTCGATGGTCTTATGTCTTCGTTCGCTATTATAGCTTGACTAAAAATCAAAAAAACAAATTTATTAGCTGATTAAAATATATCACCATAAATATTTTATTGTTTTGTCATAACGTTTAGTATAGTGAATGTTGTAAAGTATTTGTTATATCATTCATCACCCTTTTAGAACAGTACAAATGCTTTTAACAAATTTCAAGGGTATTTTCTTGTGTAAAATTGTTTTTAATTGATACTTTTGAAAGATCATAATTATGACTTATAAGTTCAATTTCTATTACTTTTTTAAATAACAAGAAAAAAAGTAAAAAAAAAATGAGAATTTTTAGATAAAATTAATCAATTTTGTTTTCTGTTGAAAATGTGTAAATTATTAAATTATTTTGTATTTTTTGATAATTTGTAAGGCTAAAATAAAACTTGTATTAAAGAATACAAGATTTCTTGCAAATTATTCTTTTAAAATCTGAAAATTAAGTTCTTTCAATTTTAAATTTCAATGTTTTGGATATCATTTAAAGTTTAAACAAAAAATAACGACGTAAATTATTTTATTCTAATTCAAAAAATATTACTATTATTCGTAAGGTGTGGAAACTTTTTGCCACTATATTACGCATACCTATTATTATTATTATTTTCATTTAACAAATATTTGAAAAACTTAAATTTTAACCTTTACACTGTTTATACCACGAATTTATTATCATAATTCTATGGTACGTCGTTATTGACTTGTAATAGTAATGAATAACACTTTTAATACTAAAATAATACCTTTATATTTTATGCAATTTGTTTTTAATAAAAAATAATTTAATCTATCGTATAAATAACAGAAAAATAAATTAATATTAGCAATATCAATATAATATAATAAAATAGCCTCAGTAATATAATATACTGTATGGTGGCTAGATAATATAAGCTAGGAATCCTTTTTTTGTAAGTATTTATCATTTAATTTAAATATAACTAATACATTATAATGTCCTACACAATGAATATGTAATAGGTATACTTGATACCTACTATAAAGCAGAGCGACTTCCCAGTTTTATTTTTAAAATCGACGATACTGCAAATAAATTGTGACAACGACAATGACTTTAAATATTAAATAAATTATATGTATAAACAGAAATTTATTATTCCAATTAAAGATTACAAAATATAATTTAAAATCCAATTGATTATGTATTCATGTACTTAAAGGTTTTTTTTTAAAATAAAGATCTGGAAAAAAATGCTGTTTTGAAAACCATTTAACGAACAAGGAAGTAATAGTATTTCTTCCGGAATTTAAGACCTTAGTTTCAATCCTTATCACCTCTTATCTTTGTCGTAGAGTATTTACAAACAGTAGTTTTACTTTTTAAACGTAATCGAATTCATAAGATATAGGTATAGTATTATACCAATGTTCAACTTTTGGACTCTGAAGTCTGAATTCACATAATATTTTAAAATACTCAGAGAATAATTTAAATGTAAAACCATTAAATTATACGAGTTTGTATTCTGTAATATTGTAAATGTATACTATAATATAATATAGATGTATACGTGGTTATACATCCTATTTGCAAAAGAGTTGTTATTTTTTGATAAGAAATCTTATCAGCAATCATTTTATTCAAATTGTATTTCTAAATGGTAAGTTATCTCGCCGTCATCAAATGTATGAGCAGCATATAAATTACATTCGAAAGTTGGCGTATAATTTTTTAGATCTTTTTGTTATTATTATTTATTTATCATGAACACAACATTTAAATTTTTATTGAAGGTTAGGCTGCTATTCAAAGTTTTCAAAGAGTTTTCGTGGTTTCAGAACAGACAAGATAACATCTTTAGTACAGAAGTATTTTATTAGAAACATTATATATATATAAAAAATGTATATAATAATAATAATAAAATAAAAATACAAGAAAAAGATTTATTATAAAGAAGTATTTGCAAAAGAGCAGCTTTTACGACATTTTGAATGAGGGCCAACGACTCACCAACATAATTTCCTGAGCATTATGTACCTGTGCGAGTGTAAGCACGTGTATTATATACATTTTTATATTCACATCAAAGACAGAATAAAGTTTCAAAGAGAAATGACTGCCAGTAGAGCCCAGTAAAATAATCCCTTCGTTAACGATCCTTTTTCCTTTTTTTCCACTTTCACCCTATCCTCCAAACGAACAAATCTTATAATAATAACGTGGTTCGGAAACCGCTGGTCTTGAATAACAAACAGGAATACCATTACCATAAAGAAATGATGATATTCATAACGAGATACAATGCGATTTACTTTGTATTTGTCTGCTCACACCATTCACACGGACTCTGTCATTAGCACGATGTCCTTCTCTTTTGCGGTCATTATAATTTTCAATAATCATTTATTACCAAACAAGTTTAAACAATAATGCAACAATGCTTGCCACAAATTTACTATCAGTTTTGTATTTTCGTGGTTTTTCTTAATACAAAGTAACTTATCTTTACCTCTTACCATAACCGAGAGTTAATACACAAATGTTAGGACTAGACTATAGGTTTTCAAATAAGGGACATACAGACACATACAATATTATTTATGTTTAAGTTGTCAGTGTTTTTCCTTAACACGGAATATATATAGATGTTAAGCATTATTAGTTAAATTAAATTGTCATTAATCAAAATATATTAAACATAATATTCTAAAAATAATAATTATTATTAATTGCCAATAAATTAATAATAAATGTTTGGTGATTTAAAAACAAATTAAAAGTTTTTCGTTATGAATATAAAGTTTGAATATGATTTCAACTTCGTAAGCTATTAAATTAGCACTTTGTTTTAAATGCTACATAATAGATTTGGTATTTATTTTAAAACTAAATTTTTAAATATATTTTGTTAAAAAATATATTCTGTTCGTTGACTGTAAATCATAACACTTCAGTGTCATACATTGTCACTTTCTTAAAAAAAAATTGTTTTGAAATTGCCACTTGGTACAAAGATATGAATATTTTAAAGAAATATATCAGTTTGATTGACATACCTACTTATAATTTATTCTATTAACTATTTAACTTTGCACTGGTATAGTAACAATATATCAAAACTTTAAGAGATATGTTGGATGTTATCGTATTATAAATAAGTATGAAGTATATAATTTTATACTGAAATTGAAGTTCATGCTGTTTAGAACTTATTAACATATTTAAAAATTGTATTAAAATATTAAAATATTATAAAACCGTATTAAAATATTATAAGTCGCTGATCACTCATAAAATACAAACAGGATTGTTTACTTTATGGCCAGTGCTATGGAGTAAAACAATTATTTTATCGCAGAGTCAACTGAATTAATATTAAAATAAACACCGTAAAAGTTTGAGACAATCCACTTAATTATTAAGTAACTTAATAAAATTCAAATGTAAATTAATTATTTAATGCTTTTATACAACAACGGCAACAAAATAAAATTAAAAATTAAAACGTCATAGCAAAAATGAATGGTATTTCAACACAATGAAATCCAAACACCAAATGAGATTATTTTAATAATATGATAATGTTTTTATATACATATTTTGTTTAGATTCGTTCGAGAGATTACAAATATTTACGTCGCTATCATAGTATGCGAAACAATATTTTAAATAATTTTATTAGGGTTTTACAGTTTGTTTTTTGAAATAGAAAAGACAAAGATAATGTAGCAAGTAATTAATTAGTCTTAACACCATAATAGTACGGCGGTCAAAATAATAAATACATTTATAATGGAAATACAGATTAATGAGAAATAGCTGTCACGGCAACTTTCTATAAAATGTTGAAAATCACGTTACCGAGATGTTTTGGTGTTTAGTTTAGTAGTGTTTGAAAACTTCTATAACGACACATCAATGAGTAAAAAACCACTATACCAACATGGCAACGGAAGTTTTCGACGCTAATTACCGTATAAAGGAAAACAATGGTTGACATTTTAGTGCGACAAACTTTTCGGAAAATATCAAATTAGATTAACGGCTCGAGGAAAATAACCAAAGACATTGAGTTATATTTCTATGATTAGCCACATTCGGATCCGGTTGAAGTACAATACACGCGTTCCGTGTTCGACGAAAAATACGTGTTGGTCAGTGGGTAAAGGGGACTTTGGTTTCCGTTTAAATATTTACTCTGCACGAGACTAATAAAAGTTTTTTTTTCCAAGTTTGAAGTATTTTTTTTTTGTCGAAAAAAGTTCATAGGAATTTTATTCTGATGTGCGGCGGCGGCGGTATGCGCCAAACGTAATTACAAACAGCAAGTACAAAGAAACGAAATTGAGTGTGGCGGCGTTGAACGACCGGAGGGTTTTCGCGTGATATCGCGACACAGGGCGTACATAAAATACATGCCAATTACCCCAAGACGTATATTATTATTGTAACGACCAGAGTTTTACATGAATTATTCACTTAACCGCGCGTAAAAAGTGTACGATGCGGATAACATCCACATACAACTGCCGCGGATTCGTCGCAACACAATTGAATATACACACAGCGTTGATCGCGTCGCAAAGGCGGCAGCAACGATGATATTATGACGTGGCTAGAAGGACGGAAAATCTAATTTCCGCGTACAATTAAATATCGCATAATATATATTATACCCTTCCCAAAGTGATTTATCAAAAACTCAATTTTCTCAGCCTCCCGCTATATCGTTGTACACGTATATATAATATTGCACTTCACAGCACTGTTGTTATTGTTGTCGCAGCAGTTGTCATTGTTATTATTATTCCTAACCAACTCGGTGTGTTCACGGTGGGAACGCGAATTCATCTTGTTGACTGATGGAAATTTCCTACTCGAGCAGAGTCGGCGGTAGTGGCGGTAACCCGCTATTAGGGGGTGTAGACTTCTAAAAAATACGTCTAAATGAGTCTCGATAATCCTTTACATTTCCCTTGTTTTGTTCATTAGGCTTAATAGTAAATCCCCAGAGCTCATTAAAATTAATACCGACATTTTTTCATTTTATTTTTCCCGTCTATTCTTTTTCGCCTCGGCCATTCCTCTCCGTTTCGTTCCTACGCTATCATATTCCCCGTTGGGCCCACAACCGTCACCGTCACCGCCGCGCCGTCTCGTATTGTTTTGTCCCTGCGCGCCCCGTGCCATTAATTCTCAACGCCTCGCGGGGTTTTAAACAAACGAGGAAAAAACAATTAACTATACGGGCAAATATAAGAAAAAGAAATACACCAGGCAGCTGTGCAATAGGTCGACGAAGGGGGAGAGTGGTACATTAATTTGTCATTAAATCGCTCCGACGTTTAATAACGGGGGACCCAGCTGCGGAATAAAATATTGCTTTCATTGAGGGGAAACCGTTTCTTTACGTTTTACACGTTTTTTTTTTTGATAGGCATACGCACATACTTTCTTGTTATTGTAAATTCGAAATTATATCACTGGTATAACGTTCGATCGGTTTTCAATGTTCAATTTTTTTCGTTTTTTTGCAACGATTCTGACGTAGTAAAACAATGATATGATACCTATAACTAGCCGATAGATAATTTTAAATAACTAATATAACTAATACCAGTATCAAAGGATACTTACAAGTTTTTTAATTAAAATATAAATTTGAATGATACGAATGTATAGAAGCCTAATTTAATAAATTTGTAATGGGATGTTATGTTTTAGTTTAATACTCATACTTCTTAATTATGAATCATATAAATGCCTATTCGGGTTAACTGGTTAACTGTACAATGAATAAATATTGTTAATATTTTCATTTGCTAAAATTACTTTTAAGATTCATTCTGAATACAAAAACATTTAAAACTAACTTGAAAGTTTTTAAACAAAATTAAAAAGCATTACATATTTATAAATTACCTAATATTAACTTATAAAATGTTACGGTTTTTTTTTTATTTATTTTTTAGTTTGCTTATAAATATAATAAGAAGAATGATCAATTTACATAATTCTATAATCATGTATAAATAATTCAACAACCTATGATGTATAAAAAAAATATAAATATATAGTTTAATTTAAAGCAGTTATAAACTTAAAATCGAAAACTCACTATTTAAAATTATTTAGTTGGTAAAAGTTTTCATATACGTTGTGTTAATCATAAAAGGCTTAAAAGGGTCAATATAATTATATTGTACATTGTAAAACAATTCAATAATTAAACTTAATAAAATCAGATGATTCATTTTATTTATTTTTATCAAAGAATTATTATAGATGATCAAAAACAGTAAATAGTGTATATATTATATTATATACAACTATACAAGGATAATAAAAAAATGATAACTTTTCATTAATTGTGATACTTAAACAAGTATAAAATTTAGTTTTTTCATTAAAATTTAAAAAATTAATTAATAATTTAATTCAACTTTCATTTACGTAACTAATAAATTTCTACAATCAGTTTCATAATTATTTATTTGTATTAAGTATAGTGTAGTTTTTAAAAATGTTGAAAGGCATTTAAACACAAATATTATAATATTTACTGCTACACGTGAAACTTGTTAGTTTATTTAAAAATGAAGAGTTGCATTTTCGCAATCGTTTAATTTTAAAAGTTTAAACTTACATGTTATTATTAATAATAGTTATAATAAAATAAATAATACAAAGCATCGAATTCAAATGTAAAAACATTATAATATAATACTTACATATGTTTTAAAATTAACACTATTTGTAAGTTATAATATTAAATAGAAAACTTATAGAAATTACGCAGTTACATTAATATATAACTACTATAACAGATGTTAAAAATAAAAATGTGATTGGTAAGTGGTATATGTACTAAGCCGAGGTAAATTACTAATTTATCTATAAAATACAGAATATAGGCTTTAATAAATTATATTAACCAGTGTATTATTAAGCTATATAAGGTATCAAATGCATAATACCATGGTTTCTTAGCTCCAATTTAAATATCACGATTTATAGTTATTATTACTATTATAAATAAGATTTTGAGTCAAAATTAGGATAATTTTCGTATTTGATTTTCATATTAACATCGTCTAGTTTAGTCTATGGGATTTTATCGTTGTAATGCGGCAATTTGTATGCGATATGTGGCAGAGAGGACGAATGCAATTGCCGCTATACGGTTAGGAATTTTGCATTGACTACAATAAAATTATAATGCTGTAACGTGCGCCAAACTTTTAAATAAAAAAGTGGTAAAAACAAAACGAGTTAAACGGGAAAAGGACAACACAAAAAATAAAAATAAAAACGTAATCGAAAATTACACGATTGCATTTTTCCCATTACCATGTTACCACACAGTGGTATACTTACCATAAATCCTATAACTAATGCCACAAATATTTCTATGGCTTAAAGTACAAAAACGCTGTTTTCTTGAAATTGTCTCCAAATACATAGGAATATTTATTGAAGATTTGTTCCAGAACGTATTAAAATAACAATGTCATTTCCAGATTTTGTAATAAAGCTATATATCATTAAATAATATAACGCATGTATTTTGTTGACGCTATCATTACTTTACAACTATATTATTATTTTTTTTTTAATAGTAAACTTAGTGTCATATATTCGAAGAGTGTGGTATTATATATTATATTGGGGATTGATATCCTTGCACTTTAATTTATTGTGTAATATATAAGTACTTTTCTACTTATGTGGTACATTATAATTACTACTTAATAATATATTATCAAATTAATATTTGTTATTCTGTATTCACCATGCTTATTTTAATATTTAGGTATTCTATAGAATACCAAAAAAATATCAAAGAACTATTGATTTTCATTTCTTACTGAATAATAAGATACTTAAAAAATTATTATGTTATAAAAGTATTTAATATTTTATTTATTCAATAAATTAGAAAATAAAAATAATACCTACCAAACTATTAGTATGGAATCGGTATCATTTTTTAGTGTTCGTTTTTTATTATTATTTATAAGTAATTGAATTTAAAAAGAAATGTAAGTCGACTTAATATAATAAGTAGTAGAACGTTGCGCAATTTAAATTATTATTGGTAGATTATTATAGAAAAAAAAATATTTTTATTGTGTAATACATTTCTTAATAAAATAAAATTGATTATTCCATGTATTTTAATACAATTCTTGTAGATGTTAAAATTAAGGAACCATGGTATAAATAATCACAAATCGGTATACGCGTATATTTTATACACTTGGTAATGGGTGCCCTTCGATATATAAATGAACAGAACCTATATAATATAATATTCTAAAAATAATAATATTCATATTGTCTTACTTGTCGTCGTACACGAACCCAGCATTCAGAGTATTCGCGTACACGGCAATCGCCAGTAAACAACATATCAATAAATGATAGTCGACGTTAAAATAACGTTTTATCTGAAAACAATATATGATGCATTTAATGAACAGAATTTTTTTTTATGCTGCGGGGAAAATGCATATATTTATTAAATTTATTGTTCCTATTTTTCTTTTAATCATTTCTATTACGTACTCGACTTGGCTTTTTGACCGGCACAGGGGTAGCCGAGACCATCGCGGCAACGTGACTGAATAGCAACACACTCTGCGGTCCTTCCAAAGCAGAACCACCCAGTGTCATTTTGGCGCATGCGCTTGACTTTCAATTGCGCAAGGACGCCTATCGTACATGTTTAGATAGAAATTTCATAGTTCCACACGGCTTTCAATGATCATGAAATATAAATACAAACTGTATACAATATTATAATAAACTATTTAATCAATCATATTATTAGGTACAATGTAACCGTAGTATACATCATTATTACACGTGTACTCATTTACATAATACATTTAAAACACATTATTTTATGATAATACATAAATTAACTGTTTAACTTTTACTTTAGAAAAACAATATGTATGCTGACTAAATGATTTATAATATGTATATTATATAATGCATGTTGCGTAAATGAGCATTTTATAATCGAAAATATAATTTAATTATTTTTCAAAATAGTAATTATATCCTAAAAATCATTGATGTTTCACACAATATGTTTAATATTATTAATAAATAATAGTTTCATAAGAACCGTATAAACATTACAAATAGTTTTAATGTTAATTATAAATACATTTTTATTTATAGAAGTAATAATCATGAGTATAATATTGCATTTTCACAAATAATTTTTTTCCACGATCTTGGGTTCTTCCAAACCGTAAAACAAGTTGGAAATATAAAGATTATTTTAATGATATTATTTTTGTTTTTCAAAACTAAGAATTACTTAGAATGAATTAGTTCTATTAATAATTATTGAATGTTACATCAGTCGTATTAAAATAGTAAGTAAAATATAAATAAACCTATACATAGTAATATATAATATATATATCTGTATTATTCAAATTTGTACTTCGTTCGGTTTTTAAAAACTAAGGTGAATATTATTGTAAATAATTAACTTATTGAATTAAATATAATATGTAGTTATCACTTGTTAGTTATAACTTAGATACAAAACAATTTTACTTGCATATATTTTAAGACTAGTGAATAATACCAATATGATCTTATATTAATATTTAATTTATTTAATTTATTTAAAATAATTTAGATAATATTATTAGTATTATTGTCAACTATGAAGGTTTAGTTGAGTAATTACGTAATAAACATATCTCATATACTAGAATTCACATACTAGTATGAATATTTTCTCGAGACACATGAATAATAAATAATATAATGATACTAAAAGCCAAATTACTTATAATTTATAAATACATTTTATGTAATTTGATAAATTTTTATAGATGTATACCAAAAATTGTATAAATAAGACACGACCCGCAAGTTGACCAACCCTAAAATATATATATATGTGTGTGTGTGTGAATGGTATATTTATTACATGTATATTACACCTTATGTATACCTAAATATTTATATAGAATATATAATGGTTTATATCACTGTATTATCTTTAGTGAAGTAATAACATATTGTGTACACACATAGCGTGTTTGAATATAAACTTAACATTAGTTATAACTTTAATTATGTTTGCTTTCAAGTTTCAGGACAAATGTCTAAACTAGGATAACTATATTCTAAATTATATAACACCTAGGTAATTATAAAACAAATTTGTGTTGTGATTGAAAAAAATAAAATAAATGTGGGTATTATGTAGGTACTAGGTATAACGTCACTAATCAGCAAATTATTCGAATATCAAAATAATCAAAAAATGAATATTTAAATATAATTATTATAGCGATCCCAACGTTTCCAATTAAAAATCAAATATACTTTGAATGGGTTGATTAATAAAAACATTATGAAATTTTTTTCTAAAATAGTATAAATACAAATAACATCAAAATTAATCATACTCTAACAACCTAATATAGAATATAATATAAATATAATACAATATTACAAAAGCTATAATAGAATTTGTATTTAGTTTCAAATTACATTAATTGTCTGTATATTTATTATTTTATTTATTTATATACTTATTATTTAATAAAGTATATATAAATTATGCACATATCTATATTTAATTTATTAATTGTTTTTGTTATGATATTTTTAAACAAAATATTGTTGTCGAGTTGTAACGTATGATATTATAATGAAATTATTATAATTTTGTTAAAAATAAAGGAATATATTAATATGATTCATGACTATTCTCAATGTTATAAGGTGTAGACGATAGATATGTAATGTTATAATAATGTTTGGCCCACCAACCTAAATCCTTTCTGAATGTCAGAAAAGATTATGCAGGAGCAGATGCGTATGAACGGTCTGCTGCACTCGTGGGCTTGCCTACGATTATAATACAGTATAAGTTGTAAGCTTTTCTCAAGAAAAGTAATTATGTGCCGTTTAGTATTTTAAAATAAGAATTTAATTACATGGTTATTTACGTATGGATTACGTCGTATTATATAGTGATATATTTATCACTGTTAATATTGTTTAATCAAACAAATCGCTAAGCTATTAATTAGTACAATTTAAATGGCTACCTAATAAAAAACAATTCTAATATACTAATTCCACAACTTAATATTTTCTAAGCGTATTTATTTATTTGCCTAACAAGATAATTGTGTAACTAAATTAATAATCTACTTGCTTCCACGATTTATATATACTTGTATACTACAAGTTGTTTACCTATTATAACCAATATCGTTTAATTTATCGATAATATTTCATTTGAAATGTATGAAAATGTACTGGAAATTAGGTTGTTTCAATCTATTGTTTTTTTTTTTATTTTAACATGTAGGTATTTTAATTACTAGAAACCTCCTTATGAAAAGTTATTGTACGAGGCCAGTATTGTAGGTGTTTTCCACAGGCATTACATAATATAATTACGACTAAAAATAAAGAGAAAATTTAATTTATAGGTAGTGGGATGAAAAGTATTATAAAAATACGCATAATAATAATATATTAATTTATAAACAATGTAATATCTTTGTAATGTTTAGACAAAATTATATTATGATACCACAAGTGCTGTATGTACAACAAAATGACTGTTGCTTAGCTTCACCGTATGTTAAATTAAATTATTTTCATAACATACAGTCAGCGACACAATAAAGAAAAAATAATTTTATTGGCGTGAAATAAAATAAAACTACATTAAATTGATTACCCGAGCATACATAATTAATTCAATAAAACAACACGCTTATGTAAATAATCTAAAATGTTAATCACCGAGAACTTGTCAACAATGGCTGCACCGAATGGATAACACACAAAGAGATATTCTAAGATAACTTAAAGACAGATATTTAAAATTTGTTTATTATAATTTTTTTTTTTTTTATGATTATACTGAGATATAATTATGATTGGTTAATTGTTATTGAGTTTTAATCTTAAAAGTGTCGATCAAATCGCTGAAAATGACAATAATAATAATTGAACATAAACGATCAAAATTATCATATAATACCTAACATTTATAATACAATATAATAATATAGGCAAATAAAGGACAGGGATGAACTTGTTAACCTTCGTTTGTCCCCTCATTAAATAAATTATGTATAGGTACGCCGTTTTTTACAGTTTAGTGACTTATGAGTTTTTAACTACATTTAGTTTTTTTGAAATATTATAATAATATTACCGTTTTATTATCAGTCCTCATCATCGCTGTGCTCATATAATGCTGATGTCACATTTTTCGCAACCGAAAAATACAAATATAATAAAAAATATCTTTTTTTTTTTCATATTTAACCAACAGCAAAGGAGGCTCTGTGTATAACACAGTCCACAACCATATAGGGGGCGAGTTGCAAGCCACAGCTGAGTTTCGTTCGACCCCCCGTAAAAACTGACGTTTAAAGGATAAGCGATCGAAAAAAAGCAATCGTTCCGATTGACAGGTTGTAATTATTATAATGTAAGGAAGTCTCGTTGCATAAGTCAATATTTATACTGGTGCGTAGTAAAGGCCACGGAGAAAGATATGAACGGTGGTAGAACGTACCACATGAGTAGGAGGATTTCTCCATGAGCCTTCGCACTTGTTTACTCGTATTTAGTCGGCCGCAGAAGGTTTATTTAAACTGCCGGCTACTGTAGTAATATATATTGCATATATAGATGTGTACTAGACAGAGGTTACCTGACAACTTACGAAGTACGGTATACACGTACGTATACGCGTGTTATATATTTTAATGACGTCTAGAATTGTAACTGTTAATAAAAATTAAAAGCTTCAAAGTTCATAAAGCTGTTACTTTAACGGTATTATAGTCTTTAAAGGTACCTACTGAGCTATATTATGTAGGCAACTATATGTATACACAATACGCATTGACCATAGTATTGTGACAACAATTTTACGACGTTAGAATTTACGCATTTTATTAACCATACATTTAATCAAATAAACTAAAATTAGCTGGTCAGGGCTAGGTAATTAAAAAAAAAAAAAAATCCCAATAAAACAATATTTCATCATAATAATATATTGAGTGATTATTTTGTAAAGATTACACAAAAAGTATTGGTGTTTTTGGTAGAATTTATTTAATTTTACATAATTCGAATTTAATATACAACAATATTTTTTATATTTTTACTCGTTTGAATGAATACAAACATTATTGATCTTATGACCGATGTAGAATTTTTTTTAATATTTCTATGTATAAAGTGTAAAGTATAAACCTATTAAGTCTTTATACTGTCTTAGTACGCTCTCGTACCTAACCTAACCTTTTAATATGCTTCTGTATTATGAGATTAGCATACAGCTAACTAAAGTTATCTTTTAGAGCATTATCAGCGTACATTATTTTATTTTGCTGGATGCATACTTAAAATTAATCACCAACCACATGATTACTCCCTATTCTTACTTCATTACATTTGTCCTAACCAGCTGATATATGTATAAGAACTTATGATTGTCTTAATAAGTTATTTTCAGGTAAAATAGACTTACCAAATATCCTTGCTTACGTTGATTTCAATGTTCCATATATTTTTCCGCTCTATGTTGCTATAAGTAGCATTAACTACACTACTAATGATCATCTCGAAAAGAATGCATATTGCCAATTAGCTCCAACTTTCTCTTTATTGTAAACTGAAAATATTATCTTGTGAGTTTTATACTTTTAGTATATATATACACAATATAATGCACTATAATGTAGCCATTGGTCTACCAGCTTATACTTTTTAATAAATAAATATTTACAATTAGTTATAAGTATTTTACGTTTTTATGAGCACCCTGTTCATAGGATCATCATTTTTCGGAATATCCCAAATAAGCCATCACTGTGCTCAATTCATTCAAACTTTAAATATCTATTCATAGCTAATTAAATATTCGTTAAAAATTTGGCTTTTATATAAACAAATATATTGAAATTTTACATATAACTACAATAATAATATGAAATATAAACTTTTTGATTGCATCTGTTAACCACAGTCATTGTCATATTGGTATTTCGTCGATGACCAGTAACATTGTAAACTGTAGCGTAACATTGAACCAATACTGATTATAATCAATGTAAATAATAAACACATTTAAGAATTCAAATAATATTGTGGTTATAGTTATTATCAGCACGGCTGCACAAAAGCTTCATGTCTTTACGTTGAAATCACCGCCGCTCACAGTTTGAACACCGTCCGTAACGAGGAAAATCGTTTGTAAACGTCAGGCTCGTTGGGAATTGCCAAAATTGAAAGAAAATAATGTAGTTTATTTATACTATCTTCATCGATTTAAATGCAAAATAAATATCAGAAATGTTTGTTTAAATATGAGATCTCTAAAATCAAATAACACAATATAATAATACATTTTTGACATTTAACAGCAAAACTTAGTTGTTATCGTTTGTATTGTACATATTGTACAAGTATGGAATTTTACTAACTTACTTTTGACGTAACGAAGTCTTGTTTGTCATAGCTTATAATAGATATATTAAAGACGAGGCTACAAAATGATGGTAAATAAGTTCAAATGTATTTAAATATAACAAGTAAAATTGATTGGAAGACTAAATAGGTAGATACTTTAATAATTTAACAATAGTGCTACACTATCATCTAAAATCTTAAGGGTGATTAAGCATAAAGATCGATAAAAACAATTATTCGTTGGGAAAAAATTCTTAATAATTTAACATCAAATCCCTCATTAGTAATTCATACTGAAATCATACAATTTTAATAATTAAATACTAATAATAATATAAATCTAATACTTTCAAGAAAAAATTACTACTGTAATACTAAATTAAAATAAATTATTTAAATAGTAACTAAAACAAAAAAAATATATCATGAACTAAACTTAGTGATTAGCATAAAATAATAAATTATTGAACTCAAATTTAATATACCCATAATATTATAGTGACTCATCCGACAGTGGCACTCTACCAGCAGAGCGGTACTCATCTGCCTACTTTCTTTTACCATTAATTTTAATTTTACGTTTATAAGGATCATAGTTTAATTTGTAAACAATTCCTTGTGACATTGTATTTCCTGTTCAAGCTTATATTTTATTCATAGTATAATCTTTATGGTGTAAATACTATTCTATTCAGCTTACTTTATATTTACTTTAATAATATGCATTTATATTATTATATAAATAGTATACAGGTACAGTACACTCGCTTACGTTGAATAAAAGTTATACTGAGATCGCAACAATCAAATAACAAAAAAACCAATCCACCTAAATTCAATTGTTCGGTATTAACATTAATTTATATATTATATAGTATGATATAATTTGTATAATAACAAAGTGAATGCATTTTAATACGAAGAAGAAATGTAAGCTTTCATATCAAAAATAAAATTGTAATAGGAAAAATTATTGGAAAATAAATTAAGTTGATTATTATTTCGCACCTTGTAGTTTAAATAAAAATTCCTATTTGCACCTATGATAATAGTAGCTATAATCTACCTTATTAAATAAAATACATTTTTTATAGAAATTTAAAAGAAAAGTTAAAACAAGTATACAAGTGAGGACTGCATTACTGTTAATTAGGTTTGGAATGGTTCACTATTAGAGGCGGTTAATTTTGAATTCACGATATATCATAATTATAAAAGAAAAACCATTCTAAGCGGAAAGTCTGTTTGCCTATAATATCACTAAGTGTATTTCATGGTATATGACTTTGATGTAGTTAAAATAAAATATATATATTTATACCATATTATTAAATAATTAATTTTTGAATCGATACCACCTTAGTACTTTACATAAAACAGTGTGAATACGTTTATGGTATAAATATATAGGTAATATTTTTAATTTAATCTACATTTTTTTTAAATTTAATCTAGTATAATTTATAATATACTTGAAAGCTAAAAGTTTATAAGTAACCGTGATCACAAAACAATTATTTTAATAATATTATTGAATTTGGATTAAAATTCCCGTTATTTCTTAATTTTTTGTTTGTTTTTCAAATAATATAAATACACACACATACACATTTAAAATACATAAAAAAAAAAAACAAATCTTTGTAAAACCAATAGGTACAAATGGTATAATCATCGCTTTTCTCAGCATCTGAAAATAAGTTAAATAAGTATTAATAGAAAATTATTTTAAAATTTAAATAAATATATTTTCTTAGTAAAAAAAATAAATAAATATTAATGATTATATTTCTATGAGAGCTCTAATTTTTTAACTTTAAAAAACTGTAAACACGTTTTCAACTACCTACTAACGACCACTCAAGCACTCAATAGACGTCTCCTGAAACTTTTTGAAACATAATATTTTGAAAATAAAACTTGTATAATTATAAAGTAAAACTAACAAACTTTAAAAATAATATTTGTATAATTTATTTAAAAGCAAATCTAAGTACCTCTATTTATGTACATTGCAGAAAAGGTAAAACTAAGATTCACAAGGTAAACTAAAATGATAAAATAGTGTGAGGACTTATAAGTTATAATACGTGACGTATTTTTAATACAAAGCCGAAAAAGCAAATAAAATATAACAATAGTAATACTATGTATAGCACAATTAAAGAAATAAAATATGGTTGGTGCATGTAAGACTACAAAAAAATACTATCATTAATCAGAAATATAATTGAGTTATATATAGTTATCATTTCATTGTATTTTATTTAAATTGTATGTATGTGTACTTTTTATAATTATTTATGTATAATATTATAAGCTATAACACAATAAATTCTAAATTGACTAAGACTAAATTGGTATAGTTAACATTAAATTATTTAAAAAAACTATAAATATTATCTGAACATTCGTAAAATACTTATCATAATATTAATACATAGTTTATTATAAAATGTTTGCATTATTATATTAAATTGAAAATAATTCTGTGAGTTAATTTGTTTTTAAATCCCTTTTTAAATGTATTCCTATAAAACAGATTGACATTAATTCATATTAATCAGTGAATAACTGTAAATGTTTTTTTTTTTTTTTTTATTTGACTGCTTATAATATTTTCAAATATATATATATATGTAATTAATATTACTTGTATTATTTGCACCGTTCTATTAGATTTTTTTTTTTTTTTTTTGATTAATCGTTGATACTATGAAATAATTGTACTTCTATAATGATTGATATATTTTACCATTGCCAGTTTCCCGGGAAAAAGTTTTATTGATTACATTTATATATAATATTTTTTTCCTGTTGGAATAAAACGTTTATTTATCATTATCACTATAAATAATTTTGAATAATATTTCTCAGTGAGAAGAATCAATAAATGCTAAATAAATAAGCGTATTCAAATGTAAATCGACGTAAAATGTCATTTATATTTTTATAAATTGTTCCGTATTATTTAGATTATAAACAATACGTTTGCTAAAATATTCGTTCACGGTAACAGTGTACGAAAACTTCATGAATATAAAATGAGTCAGACCTTTTTCATTATTAATCTTCATAAGGTCATTTTTACGTATATTATACATAATATTATAATATAATCTATCTACATTTTTTTTTTTTACCTTCGTTATAAAACACAATTAGTTAATTAACCGAATTTATCATAAATTTTCGGACGGGTTGGTATGTCCAGGGACATCTTTCCTAATACTTCTATGCACTACAGCCAAACACATTAAATCCATTAATTCTGTTTTATTATAAATCGGCGCACAGAGAATGAAAGGGTTAAAAAGCCGAATGCGGTTACTTTTAATTAAATCCCTTGTGTGGCACATGCCGTGTTTGCGGTTGCACGAGTCCTCGAAGAATTATCAAAAACATTTTTGTACCCATCATTATAATAAGAATATCATTTTGATGAGGTTGTCATATATATTTTATTCATTGCATTCGTCTTACATTATTGTACATGAACACAATTTGTTTTATCATGATTTCTGAAGATATTAATTATGTTTAGTTTCTATATATCAAAGGACACATTTTTTAAAACCAACCAATGAATACTTTCAGTATGTACGTCGTACATACATAAAATATGTAAATTAAATCGTTTAATTCGTGTAGATCTACCTATGTTGTATGTGCGATTAGTTTCGGATATCAATTGTACGGAATGGAATAATCGTATATAATAAATGGATGACAAACGTAATCATTTCTGTCGTATATAATCACATATTATACGTAGTCATATAGACACTATATATATAATATCATATATTACATCTGTCAATATTAAAATAATTATTTCCCAGTTAAATTTTAATCTATAGCTATGTATCCGTGTATAAATGTATTAAAGGCAGGTAGGTGATAAATTCCGATCAAGTAGAGACACCCCGGATACAATTGGAATTTGAAACACGTGAGTATTATTGTTTTTCAAAATGACTAAATACAAATAAAAACCACTAAATATTCTAACTAAAGTTAAAAATTATTTCAGTGAACTTGTGCAAAAAAGTTTTTCCCACACCCTTATGAGTTCATTAGTGTTTTTTAGATAGAGGTTAATTATAGAAGTAGCTGGAAAATGAAGAAGAAGTAATTAAAAAAAAAATAACTAAATAACATTATTTTAAAACAAGGAGAGCTGATTTCTGTTTCACTTCGTTTACATTTTACAATGTTTAATCTGAATAATGACTCTATATTGTTGTTATATTATCATATATTCATATAAAATAATATCATTATAGTTATAACAATAGATTTGAAAAATCATCGAAAGAATTGTGTTTATTCTACCGCAATAAATGGAATACAAAATACAAATATTTTCTTTTGCATTTTTTTTTAAAATAATTACAATTAAATGTTTATTGTATTTTTATTATGTAAGGCAAATGTGCTAATGTGCATGATAATAGTTCAACTTTAAATAGTAAAAATGCTTTTGAACTTAGTGAACTCTATAATAATAATCCATAAAGTCTATTACATTACACAAAACTACTTTAGACGTTAACTTTAAAACTTTCAAGACACAAACATATTTGGAAAAATACTTAAGTCTGTAATTTCATGCCTCGAAACATCCTGAAAATAATCAGTCGTAGTCCAACTTCAACTTTATATTTAGAATTTTCTTGTGTTTGAGTGGGGGGGAGGAATGGCATTTCAATGTGTCCATTCATTTGAAATATGATGTTATAAATCCGAATTAGTTCTTCGATTAAACGACAGCCGTTCCTTATCAACTCTTACCAGCATATGCTTAAATGCAAGACGTTTGCAACAAGAACAACGGGTGAAGAGCCATGAGAATTACAGTTTTGTATTCAACCATTAAGCAAAGAACTAAGAAGATTAAAATTAAACTTTCAATTTATGACTCGTACAATATTTATATTTATTTATTCACTAATGCGAAATAGTCAAAATGTTAACTTTATTTATTTTTAGTAAAGAATCTGTTTAAATATGTGCTATTGTCGACGTATTATTTAATTAGGTTTTATAATTAAAAATGGTAGATAATTTTATGGCACGTGCTCAGGAATATTAACTTTTTTAGTCTACCTACATGTGTACGCATACAAAAACTCATTAAACTGGGATTTTCACATGGATTTAAACCGTTTTCATCTGTTTTAAGTTCTTTTGTACAATATTATAATTTTTTTTTTAAACACAGCTACCTACCTTTTTTAATATAAATATAAGAGTATGACGTTCAAATGTAATAACCCGCAATAATATTTTAATTGCTATCATCTGATGAAAAATCGTTTTTTTTTAATCATATTTTAGTATTATTAAAACTTAATCTTTACATACTATTCTTCAAAATTTTAATAAAATTATAATCGTAAAAAATAATGTGTAGTTTTCAAATAGATTTATCAAATCCTATAGTTAAAATTATTAAATATTATTATTATAATAATTATAAGTTTACAACGCCTGTTAAAAAAGTTTTTAATTAAAATTCATATAATATTCGTATTCTCAATTGAATTTTCAACGAATGAAATATTTGTGTATTTTATTTTTTATTTTTAATAATATAAAAATTTAATAATTTATGTCATTCATACATAATATAGTAGGTAAATATATAAATGTATATATGTATATACATAAACACGCATATCTCGATGGTTCCACCAAAATTGTATTCCATACGAGGTCGTTCTCGTTATTCCTGTACCAGACTATTTTTTTTAAACACAGCCAACGTTGTTTTTGTTCCTCTAAACTTTTGAATTGCCCGTTTTAACGATGTACCCACTTAACAATCTCATGATTATAATATTGCGCTTTACTACAAACTCTCCAGTTTCCGTACTATAATTATTAGTATAGTAGTATAGCCGTCCGACCGTGACAAATAGAATAATACCAAGTGATACATTTAATATAAGAAACTCATTATTTCAAAAACTATTAACATTTTTGAATATATTTTCGTTACATAATTTCTTATAGTTATAAAATAACATTTTTTTTTAAAATAAATAGATATTCCTAAAAAAAATGTATTGTTGTCATTTTTTAATTGTTTTATACTTATTTTAATGACAACATACAGTTTTAATTCCTTGTACCAAAACACAATATTCTTTGAAGTAATTTGATACAAAAAAAAATCGATTTTTAACGAGTAGTTTATGGATATTATACTTGCAGTTATTTAAAGTTTTTATGAGTGTCGTGGAATGTGGTACACCGAAAAATGTTGGTCCACAACTCCGCTCATATAAACTATGTATTAATACTTTTAATAGATATAACTAATAAATTATGTGTCCAAAATTTGATTTTGAAATACTCTGAAATAATATATATATATACATTATATACCTATTAAATAAATAATATCCTGTTTAAAAGTATTAAGTATTAACTTGAAAATTGTAATGATAGAAAAAATAATAATAATATAATTTTTTTCTCCAAAAATGTTGTTTTGTAACAACTTAAAATTATTGAAATTAAATATCTCGAAAACGATTGTATTTTTTTTAAATAATCAATGTTTTTGTTAAATGAATCATCTTGTATATGCTATGATATTATTATTATACCATAAATAACAAAATTAAATATTGTATTTTATACTTTTATATCTAAAAATTCTAATATACCATAAACTTACGATAAATATGTATTTTTTATTCTTTATACATAGTATGATATTGATAATGGTATTTTGCGGATGTGCATCGACTGTTTGTAGTTCATTCCAATTCAAGCTTCTTCCGTTTTTCCTATTTATTTTAAATATAAATCAGAAAGATTATCTATAATGAATTTGAACGTGTAAGTATTCCTGGAAATTTAATTGTAAAATTTTTTTTCAGTATTTTTTTGGTTTTTTTTTTAATTATATTTTTTTATACTGCTGTCTGGCTACTTAATTGAAAGATTTTGACATTTTTCCGATTTTCCTAGATCGATAAGGAACAAAGTAATATTCTGTTTTTTATTTATATGAAGAACGTTGATTACTTGTTTAACTTTTTAAACAATAAGCTAATTAATTTTTTTTTTTATTTGATTAATATTAGTAAATGGATGGATATTAATGATCACCACTTTAATTGGCTTTTTTTACATCGATTCATAATATACAAAAAAACGTACATATTACTATTTTTAAAATATCAGAGTAGTACTCTGATATTAGTAGTACTATATTATATTATATATTATTAGTATTCTAATTTAAAATTATAATAAGAAGTAATTTGTAATTTTAATATTTGATCCATAGAAGATTTACAAAAATGTTGTCTTTATCAATAAGAATTCTCAATTTCCTACACATTCAATTAAGTTTTAATAAACTTGTTATACACATTGGAGGTGACGGCTTGATTATTTCCTCGAGGATAGTCATATTATTAGTTGGAAAATCAATCGGGAAATCGAAGACGTCATTGTCATCGTTCGTAGATATTAATTCAAAACGGTTTTTTTTTTTTTTTTAATGCGACTTTACGTTGTAGTGTGCGCTTAAATTTCAAAAACTAGAAAGATTTATTTTGTTTTGACTTTTGATATTTTTAATTTTCCAGTTTTATAGATATATTGTCAATTACCTTGTAAATGGAAAATTTGTATTCATATATTTATTGACAAGAGTAACAATAGATAGGTTAAGTTTTGAGCATAATAATTTTTTAGAGGTATTATCACGTGTTTTAAGGGATTCGGTAATTACTTTCGGCTATGTAAATGGTTTACAGCCATGGTGGCTTCATGAATACTTATACGATATGGGAATCTATGTTGGATTTTCAATTAAATGGTATATTATTTATTTATAATACTATATTAAATTAATATACATATTAACCTACACTGTAAATGTATAAAACTGTAAAATAAACAACTACTCTAAGCATTAAATAAGAATGAAGATTATACGTTTCAACGCATCATCGGAAATTTGCTTTCTTGGTTAAACAAACAAAAAAAAAAAAAAAAATGTATGCATTAAAATATTTTAACAAGTACTAATTACTTACACACGTCATGCGTGTGTTTACAGTCATGTAATATTTCTTATATGACAATTTTAAGGCATGTCACTTAAATTAAATTTAATATGTACGTATAATTTATAAATTATAACGGGTTATTTAGCAGAAATTGATATATTCACGAATATACACGCGGCCAATTTCCGGCAACCGAGAAAATCGATTGAAATAAAATTTGTATTTTACAGAGTGAGGGGATGAGTTGATACCTATACATATATTATTATCATAGGTATACATATGTATGAATTGAATCATTCCGCACACGAGGGTATATCACGAGGTTCGTGCAATAGATTTTGGTTTGAAGAGCCCGAAACATCGTTCCGTTTATTAAAAATAAATCGAATCGAGGGTTGTTTATTCATCGGGGTCAATATATATATATATATATATATGTACTTAATTGGAAAAGCGGTTCCCCACTTTTTTTCATCTTCTCATTGCTGAATATATAGGGTTCTCGCTGTGTATGTGTTCTTGTCCATTACTTGTCTAAATATCAAAACGACAAACGTATATAATTATACTAATTACGTATACACAATATATAATTACATACCTAATGTAAGTTGTTCAATTTACTCGTCAATATTTATATCAATTAACCAGTGCCGGAGTCAAGGGAGGTACTAGAGTCACGCGTCCCCACTAAATATTCTCTTTGTTTGTTGGTCGTAGTGTAATGTATAGAATTCTTTATAAGTTATATCATTAATATATTTATATAATTTCAAAGCAAATCTATTATAAATTATTCGAAATTTATATTCATAAATGACAAATAGTAATGATTAGATATTAAGCATAACGTTGAAATAAATGATCGATTTAAATTTCATTGTTATATTCATTGATTATTTATAAACACGTGGTACACTGTACCTAATTACAGTATCACACATAGATCAACCGAACAGCAGTTCCCAATCCATGGGCCACGGTCCACTTGTGGACCGAGCGAAGCATCGACTGAGCCGTATGGACCATTTTAACATTAGTGCATTACTAACGTATGTTATATTAAAAATAATATTATTATATACTTAATAATATCATATCTATATATTATGTAAGAATCTAACCTGATTTTGGAGACGAAGGAAACCGGTTTTGAGCGTCTCTGACCTTATCGCTTCCCACTCATAATAATAATTATTATATATATATTTATAGATTACATAATTACCAATTATTTTCATATATTTACCGATAACGATATCTGTTTTTTTTTTTTTTACATTTAAAAAAATCAGATTAAATCTCGAACGTCAAGCAGTAGAAAATAGAATTATTACTAGAAGACAATAAGACATTGATTATTAATTTTATTATTGTCTATATTATCTTCTGTAATTTATTGAAATTCAAAATAAATATTTTATTTGTTTGTTTATTTTTTATTGTTATCATTATTAGTATTATTAATTATTTATTTGTTTGCACTTGCATTTTTCCATTCGAAATATATATTATTTATTGAGCAAATAATTTATTGTTACATTTCTTCTACCTTATCTCTATTCTATAATAAAAAGGATAAAATTTACCACCCCAGTGGTTGAATTCAAAATGTAGGATATATAATTTTCAGAAATTAGCAATAACAATAACTACAGTATGTAATTATACTATATTATTTGCATAGCCAAAAAACAGTCATATGTTTTAAATTAAATTATAAAAAAATAATTTCTTCCGGGAGAAGATCGGGCAGCTAGTATATTATATACGTGTGCTTTTAGTCATTAGTGGGCCTCAAAGATTTTTATAAAATTGGTGGTCCGCACAACTAAAAAAGTTGGGAACCGCTGACATAGATAATGGGTATAACCAAAATTCTTAAAACGTAATATTATCATTTAAAATAATGTTACTTATATATATATATATATCTAAGTGCGCGTGTTACGATTTATTTCCTCCACCCGCGAGAACGCAATTCCTGTAAAACACGTTCGTTCTATATTACGGAGGAGGAGAAGAGAAATTGTGTCACCACCCCATACGTCTCATACCTATTATTTTACGCATAGGGACATAAGGCGTACCTAAATCCACACCGCTCCGTTTGGTACGAGTACGCGTATTATACGCGCGCGTGTGTAGTCGTTGTTATTATTCCATTATCGTCGAATGACGCTCGCGTACCGCCGGCTGATATTATGGGCCGAATACACAACGAGAGGCGCATTCACGCGAGAGGAAAAAAAAATGGTATACATACAACATACAATATAATACGCGACTGGATGAGAAAATTGAATTTGCGTAAATAATCGAAATTATTCGGCGGAGACGGGAAAACTTTTACGTATTCCATCGGGCCACGGCGGAAGACGCATTCGGAAGACACTCGCCCCGCTCCGCGTAATAACGTAAAACTTGCGTCGTATATTCAGTGTATTATACATTACGCGCGTAAATCTAATAACGCGTGAAAAGAGCGCGCGCGCGCGCGTTCCTTTTCGGATTTCGGACGCCTCCGGGGACGCGGCAGATCGACGCGGGGGCGGCGAGGAGATTCGATAGTAATCGCTTTATATACGTATAGAATATAATGCACACACACGCGTATATATATATTGTATTATTATTACGTCGAACGAAATAAAAATCATTGGAAACGTCCCGCGGACTGAGAAAAAAAAGAAGAGATTCCGAATGTGCGGCGGTTGACTGGGTCTACTGCTGGAGGGTACTGTAGTGGAGAGGATATCGACGGATTTGGTTATTATGTGCGCAGCAGTTCTATCTCCGTGTATACGAATGCATACAATAATATTATATACTGCGTATAATATATATACGTTTGACGTGCGGTCGTCAATTTTTCGTACTTTTATAATACGAATGCTCACTCGCTCATGGCGTACGCGAATGTTTAAAAAATAAAAATCGTACCCATAGGTATAATGTATATACATATGTGTGTGTGTGTGTGTTTGTATGAAAAATGTGACGGGTGTCCGTCGTAATGGAGAGTATTATGTGTACGGTTGGCGTCTGCGTCGTCCTCAAATCAATCATTATTTTCCCTTCGCTACAGCAACCCATGTCTCCTTCCGATATCCGACATCCGGGCCTCGGTTTATTATAATATATATATATATATATTATGGCATTAGTTTTATTATTATAATGTCACGTCGAATATATAATATAATATAGCGTTTGTGATATATTGTCACGGCCTTTATACATAATATTAGCGTATATATATACTTTCACATGTATATATATATGACGCATAAACATAATAAATATAATATATACATCCGGTGGTATTCGCATTAAATTCACCCTAAACGCTTTAGAATGAGAGACCGTTTTTTCGGTCCATTTAACAGGCCTTGCGACTCTCCGAGGTTAATCTTCCAGCAGTGGCCAACAAGTCGGGATGAGTTTTGCTAGTGTCTAGTGATAAGAAAATAATATATAAATGCGTAAATAGGAATACGTTTTGGGATATTATTTCTTGAACAATATTACTATGCAAATTGATGTTGACAAGCACTCATATTATAAGTAATTTATATTTGCTATATGGTATGCATTCAATTTTAATTACAACATGGGAATTGGGAAAATAATTAGAATTTTTTTCAAATAAGGTATAAAATAGTTAATAAGCAGCTATGATAGGTGTAAGCAATCTTTTCAATATTTACACTGCAGATCATATTTCACGTTTTTTTTATAATCGTTTGGCTAAATACAATAAATATATTATTATCTTTTTTTTCTTATCGAATTTTTTATCTTTAAGATCGGTTAAAGAAAAACAAACACAAATTTCAAACTAATTTATCTCTATTAGATATTTTAAAATTTAAAATATTATTTTTTTTCTATTAAAATTAAAAATTATTGTAAGATATTTTATAATTTTTAAATCTTATTTAATATTTTTTCAATTATAATTTTATTTTTATTAATACTATATACACGAGTTTCTAATTTAACGGGTGGTTGGAATACTGGAATACTTCCACAGTCTGCTCGTTGGCCTGAGTTACGATGTTGCGGGTAATTTATAATTCTATATATACCAGGGATGGGCAACTCAATGCTACTTCCATCATGTTATCCTAGCAATACTGTATCAACATTCACTGGAACACTTTAATATCAGTCCTATTATGTGTATAATATGTGACTATTGTAATTTATAAATAGATTTTTTCATTTAAATACAAACAAACTGCAATGGACTTAATTCATATGACCTAATGAATATAAAAAGTATAAAAATAAGAGTAGAAAGTATAGTGATACATTTGAATCTTCCGTGCTAATTTGTCATAATATATACACATATATCTATAGTATTTTAAGTAAGAGATTTTATTAAAAAGGGCGAATATGTCATATTATTTAAAAATATTTTATTTTTACAGCTATTATTATGCGTGAGAAAAGATTTTTATCAATAGAAATTCATAGTATCAAAACGATAAATATTTATTCAAGTTCTAGTACAGTATCTAGTATTGAATACTTCAGCTACTTTAATTACTCTGCAGGCATCCTACTAAAATGATATAATATAATATATATTATCAAAGAAATACTTATTTTACTATGATATTATAAGTTATAACATTTATAAGCATGTTAGTAAAATATGTGAAAGTCACATGGTCTATAAATAGTATTCAAACAGTTATAAGTGTTATAACTCATAATTTATTATAATTAACTATAGTTATATTATTGTTGCAAATAATAATTAATTCATGAAACTGTTGACTTTTTTTTGATAAAGTTTACTTTATTTTATTTATACTCACAGGGATATCAAAGGTAGTTTGAAGAGCATACTCTCGTACATTTAAAAAAGTTATATGGTGCATACGTAAAAGTTACAATTTATAAAATGCGTATAATGTATATATTATTTATAATGAATTCAATTAATTTATTTTTGTTAATTAATAATTTATTACGAATAACTTTATACAGTATAGTGAGCAGATGAACTTATTATACTAGAAACAGAGTGGTAAATTAAAGATAACTTTTTTGAAGTGTATATGTTTTTATTTCCATACCTATTCAATTTAAAATAATTTAAAAAAATGTATTTTCACCCTATAAAAGGTTCACATAATAAGTGTAAGTGGATGACGAGTAAATATTAATAAACAGTATAAAATGCACACAAATGAATGGAGACGGCATTTTTTTTATTAAATTGTTAAAATGGCTAGACACACACTTATATATATATGTACATAACCTAATTAATAAATTACTTAATTTTCTTTTTGCGCATTCAAATACACACATTAATATAATAATATAATAATATTATATTATATTATATTATATTATAATATAATATGATATGTAAGTATATAAAATATTATTATATAATACTATATACCTCAGTGGATTCTTTGGTTAATGTGTATTTGCAGCTCGATAACAATGTTTTCATAATAATAATAATATATGGTCGCATTAATGTACATGAATTTTTTCATATCAAATGGCCTTACACACATTAAACTTTATATGTCCGAACGTGGATTTTATCGTCTCGAAGTCATATCGCGAGTTACATTTGCGTGGTATTATATCGTTTCGCGATAAAAAAAAAAAAAAATAGCCCGAAACAAAAAGGTTTTATGTTTAAACATATCATATAATATATATTATTATATAGGTACTGCGGTAAGTGCTATCGAACAGGTATGTATAATATATGATAGAGAATGTATATATGTATATTGTACCTACGTGTACGTTCCGGCCGTTTCGGAGACATATATTTCGTCGTGGATTCGCGTAATAATAATATAATTAGGTTATTAAATTTATATTGGACAAATAAAAAATTGCCAGTGTAGTAGTAGTAGCTGGTATAGCTGAATTTATACCTATAAATACATATAACATACAATATATATTTTATATGGGTTTTTATGGGGCTCACCGGTGGGATTTACGCGCGACGGGCGATCCGAATCGTCCGCCGGAGACGCCTATACGAATTACGATATATAAGTATAGCGCCGGCCGACCGTTTTCGACCCCGTTTTGGTAAATATTCGTGTTTACGACGGTCTAGCGCGGGACAGCGACACAAACATCGTAATTGTATTGTAATACCCGCTCAGGACTCGACGCGTGTCGTACTACCGCCGCCGCTGTGGCACAACATGACTGTTGTACACCGAAGGGACTGTAGGACGGGACGTTTCTGTTCAGTGTCCGGCTGCAGTGGCGTCGAAAACACCGAATTTACAGTGCACGGGAATCGAAAAGGGTCATAGGGACTCGACCGTGATAATATACATATGCGCAACAATAGTATATTAATAGGTTTTGACGTACGAATCTCAACCGAGAAATACGATTGGTACGAAACGACGCGACGGCAGTTTTTATGTTAAATATACATAGATGCACAGACATCCGGGTTTGAAATTGATACCTAAACGACATTGACATCAAAACCATTTACATTTTTTACACATTTTTTTAACATTTAAATCCGATTGTATAAAAACTGACTGTACCTGCACGATTTCAAGAAATGCATTTTAAATCAAAATATTTGTTTGTTCTCGGTCTACAGCTTCAAATCATTACATCAGCTAGCTTTTAATCGACACAACATGATCAATAACATAGTAAATATACATAATTGGCAATATTCCCTTCGTATACAGTAGACAATATCTATGCGATATATTTTATAATATTATGTCTATATTCATTATAGGCGAGTTACAAATAAATGGTAGCTATTTTGATTGAAACATTTCTTTCGTTATCCATGTTTATTAGTTCGCCGAGTATCCGTATAATATAAATATTAAATATATTACCTATATAGTTTGATGATATATTTGATCGAAAAGTAAACATTTGCTGTATTTATACAAGCATGCCTCGTAAAATACAACACAGATGTAAATGAAAAATAATATCGTTTTTACTTTTTTATCCGACAGCGACAATATAATATATATTTATATTATTATAATATTATTATTATATTTTATTATGCATTGATATTGCAATAATGATTTAGAGCGGAGTCCGCTCTTTAATCAAAAAAAGTATGTCAAGATTTTTTATTAAACGAGTGCTTATACTTTTATATCCTTAGTTATTACTTATTTTTGTCTACTGGTTTTCTTCGATTATCTTGGAAACTTCTATGATAGAATATTATATTTATTATACTTTCTTAAAGTACAATATCAATCTGTTTTCAATTTCCAATACATTGTAAAGAAATGCTGCATGAAACTTTTTGACCTCGAAAAGTGTTGACCGGAAAAAAATGCACACATTGCAGCACAACCAATAGTTATCTACCGCTCAGCTAAGAATCTAAAATCATAAAAGGTATAAAGTTACTACTTTATTAGACATGAAAAAGTATACAACAATAACGTCAATAACGGTGTACGGATATAAATATCGATAACTCCACTCGTAAATTATTATACTATATGTTACTACAATAGTTCTATATTATAATATTATATAGTGTGTGTATTATATATTATGTACTTACGACGGTACACCGCACTTAAAAATAAGTGAAATAGTGTAATGTATAATATTGAAAAGAACTAGTAACCGTGATTAACGCGTTCATTGTTTTTTGTAGTTCCAAATGATCGTAAAACGAGATCTCTAGTGCATTTACGTTTTTATATAATTGCTGCAGTAATGGTCTATCGGATTTTTACAAAAAGGTCGTATAATACGCTATAATACATACGCAGCATACACTGAAAACAAACAATACGAGTTTTTAAACGATTAAAAAAACTTCTGAAACAAAAATCGAAAATCCGAAGTAAAAACAGTAAGACAAATAAGGTTGTCCTTTTTTCAGACGGGACGTGCAAGCATACACTTTTATTGTTTTGGAAATATACAATAATTTAATATTATTAAGTAATTTTACATACAGAGTGATTCTTATTTAAACAAGAAAAGCCGACTACCGAGTATAATATTTAAATTATAATAATATAATATATTATTTGCAGTGTTAATTCGATCCCTGTCATTCCCGTGATCATCATGAAATCGTTTTAGGTTAATCTCAATGCCTTAATATCTATTAAAATTTATATTAGTATATTATTGGATCATATTATTAATGACAAACTGTATTTATTGGAAATCATAATTTGCGAAATTTAAGAAAATACTTAATAATATTATAGGTACATATTTAAACAGTTGGTAACTATGTGTACCTATAAAAGAGCTAACACTATTAGGGTGTTAACATTTTCAAAATTAAGACAAATTAAAAGTTTTATACTCAACACATAATAATGGGGTAATGTACGACTTTGGTTCTCAAATAAAAAAAAATAAATCAATAAAATAAGGTTCACTTTTTTCAATAAATTTGAAAAACTAAATCTACTTTTCTATTAGATTTAAACATTTTGATTATTTACTTATTCTTAAGTATAATATTTATTGAGTTATTCAATTAACATTAAAACGTTAAAATATTAATCATAATAATAATAAAAAACAATCGTTAGCATTGATAATAATACACAATGTGGGTTTTTGTATTTATGACATTTCTTCGACGGAACGAGTATATAAAGAACATAGTTAATGACTTATTCTTATTGTTTTGGTTTCATAATAATCATATTATGCAAATCAATATGAGAAATTAGTAAATTAGTCACACAAAGAAAATAAAAATATTACACGATGTTCGCACTGGGTTATTAAGTTAATTAAAAATATTATCAGGACACCGGTCGCACTTGTTACGGGATCCTGTAATAAAATTCAGGACGCCTGGAGACAGTTGAGATATCTCAACTCGGTTATCGCCGATTCGCGTTGAAACAATCGTCTGGCGCACACACTCGTGCACGCATTACACACGCGTATAGGTACCGCTGTATGACACGCTTTTGAGTTTTGACAATTCATTAACGTTAGTGCTCGCGCCCGGTCATATACATTATTATATACTGATATAATCTAGTAACGCGGGCCCGTTTTGAACAAGACGTGATGTGTTTGCCGGGGACGCGGGCCAACGGGTTTCGGCGGCGGCGCACCTGTAACGAGTTTAATCACTCTAATAGCGTCGGTCCCGGGAGCTTTAAACGATGGGGCGGGGGAGGGGGTTGACGTGAGCGCGCGCGCGGTCGTCCGTCACGCGCGCGGACGACAGCCGATGACGCGGCCGAACAAAACAAACAAGCCGCAAAGTAATCGACGGACGAGTCAGCGGGAGTAAAACAATTACATTGAATGACGTACGCGCGTTGTACACCGATATGAGCAATATATGTAATGGATAGCATAGTGGTTGAACCATAAATACGCCTATATTATGTACGGTTTTAGGTTTAACCACATTGTCCCGCGCGCGTGTGTGTGTGTGTGTGTGTTTATGTGTGCGTGCGTGCGTGCGTGTGTGTGTAGTGCCAACCAATTTTGTAATAATATTACTGATATATTGCGATATACATAGTGATTCACCACCCTCTTTTCGTCTTCAATAATGGTCCGAATATAATCAACACAGACCCAATATTACATTTATTCATTGTATTTCTTACTTATCTGAATTTTGATTTTGATCGAGGTAAACATCTTCAGAAAAATTGTTTTACTCCCGAAAATCGGAATTTGAAAAAATTCATAATTGAATGATAAAATCGGGGTTAGAACGATCGGTGAATCACTCTGTGTAAAAGCGTCTTCCTATATGTACGGACATAAAAATAATTTTGAGATCAATATTATTGTATCATAAGTAACTATAGTTCGTAATATTAAATCATTATAATATTCGTATTTTCCATTATTATTCTATCACCTATCGAACAATGTAAAATAAAAATATTTTCGATACTTATTTTCAGTCAATACGGCGGAATATAGCAGATACCTATATGATGTGTATGTAGGGTAATATAGAAAGATCAAACACTATCACGATCGAACAATTGATGTCTAATGACAAGATGTTTCGTCGCTATCAGTTCAGCGAATGCTTGAGGAAAATCATTTTTTTTTTTTAAATTTATTGCCGATGAGTTATATATAATCCCACGTCAAACATCGTTTTTTTTTTTTTTAAAAAAAATACGTTCGTTATTGTGGTACAGTTATAATAATAATGATCAAACTGTATTTCCATAAACTCACCCATCACCTGAATAGCCACTTTTTAGTAATACGATATAAAAATAAATATAATTGAAAAATATATGACAACGATTAGGCGAACTCTAAATATAAAACAGCAGTCACGTAATAATAATATACTAAAACATTTGAAACGAATGAGAGTCGATTTCATATTTTTTTTTTTTCATAGACATTTTTCAAACCGGTATCATTAATTTAAAAATTAAAGCGGTTAAGTAGGAAATTTTGAATATTATAATAATATTATGGGTACTGGGTATATAAATTGTTCTTAAACTCGTAGATATCCCAAAAACGTGCGACACTTCTCCGTTAAAATATATGTCATAAAACTGAAATAAAAACTGCTGGCTATATTTATATAATATATATTTCAGTCTGTAAAACTTATACACTTCCGCCTATATAGTATAAATCACACGACGGAGAGACGTGGCGATGGGATGTATGTGTGTGTATATATGTGTTTTGAAGCTATACACGACAAAAGGAGTCGGTGTAGGCGGCTTGTGAGTTGTGGATGAATAGACTGTGTGACTTAGGTCGGATGAGGCTGTGGTGAAGGGGCGGAGGCAAAACCCATTAGGTTGATTACGCGAGTAATGTCGTCTGACGCGTTTGTGTCATCCGACAATAATAAGATGGATGTTGTTCTCCCCGGGCAAAACTTTCCGGCGAAAGTCAAACGGACAATCGCACCGAGATTAAATCGGGATTAAAGTGGCGACGTGGTAATGAAAGTACAAAGAAAATGTAACACCTGCGCGTGCAAAGTATTATAATATATACCTGTACGTTTATATTGTATATAGGTACAAGTTACGTCATGTAGCGGACTGCAACTGTTTCGCACCACTGGAAACCTTCGCCCGACTGGCGGATAAAACTTGGTTATTTGTTATAATTTACCGAAGTCTGCGAAACAGCTCAGTGTATTTTTGAAGGCTGTGCCGTAAGACCGTAGACACCTTGCATTCTACACGAGAAATATTCTACCGACCAGTAAGCGTCTACCTAGTATACGGTCCTCTCTATACATCATACACCTTCGTATTGTGCATTTACCCGTCGTATACACATTAAATATGTATATTTATTATTTTTATATGCAGATTATATTGTACACGGTAAAATTTGCAAACAATATTACGTATATCACCCTAGGTCTCTGTTTTCCGTCATTCGCCACTCGCCTAACCCTTGTAAAAGCAAATATCGACAATACGGCAGTTGAAAAATCGAATTCAGTTTACCTGGACAAAAGACAATATTTAATAATATATTATACAAAAGAAGATGAAATTCGTTACTGCAGACGGATATGAGAGTATGAGACGTAATAATATGAATACATCGAGTTACGTTACCTCTGTGAATTGAACTCAACTAAAAGACGAAAGTGTTGAGATACTAGAGGTGCAGAATTTACATAAAAAAAATATCGGTAATAAAGTGGTAAAAATGGTAAAATAGCTAAATCTTAGAGCCATCGTTTTTGTTTTTATTGTTGTATACTTATCAAATTTGGTTTTTTTTCTTATAATAACAATAAACAACTAAACATTGTTCTGTGTAAGTACATATAATGAATATTTAATTTTTCATAAAACAATTAATAAATAATTTAAATTAAATTATCAAATTAATTTAATACAAAATTTTCTGTATTTTATTATATTTGTTTGTTAAAATAACAAATAATAACAATTTACAACAAATTGTAGTAACTTTATCAATTTAACAAATGATAATATCACTATAAGTTCTTTTGCGGTTCGTCTACAATTAATAGAAAATATGAATAGTACAATAATTATTGTATTAATATCAGTTAATATAAAATGTATCGCTTTACAAACTTGGAAAAGCGTTTTGGATTGTATTTAATTAGAAAAGCCAAACAACATTTTTTTTTTTTTTTGATAAAAAAAATTTAGTAAAATTTATGGTAAATTTTTTACTGGTAAAAGATCTCACATCTCTATAAAATACTATAATTTTTTATAGAGATGTATGGAAATAAATTACCATACGGTCATCATTGACTTATAAAATCTTTTGTGTGTAAACAAGGAATAATATGATAGCAGTAAACACGTAGTATTATAGGACGGTAGGTACACTGCACGTGAGTATTTCTTTATAAGTATATCTATTACGCGTTTCGAAATCTGTTTTACTATGAGATCGACTCTAATACGATTTTCTGAATACCTATGTAATATATAATATGAATAGCTATCTCCGGTATCCTTAGAGTATCATTTCAAACTTTTTGAATCAAATAATCGATTTTGTTATCATACATAATTTATCTCCTTGGGAACTTTTTTACCCGAACACCGATAGACTTAATATTTGTTTCACGATATCCCATAACAAATAAATAAATCCATTGCAAATGGCCTATTATACTCAAGTTGTTTTAAGTATGCGGCTATCAAATAAACACATATGGTGTTTTTTATAAATTCTTTGAGCATACGCAGTTTAAATTTTCTGAAACAGCTTTTTCATTGCAATTGTTTTAGTTTTAAAGATCACACCAAGTACTCTTTTATAAAAGTTCTTGTTTTATTGAGACTCGAGGGTTTTACTATGGTACAGTTTGAATAGAAAATATACACACGCATATATTCTATACTTGAATAATATTATTATAACCTTATTTAAAATAAATAAATTTCTGAACTATACTTAATTCTATGAATACTAATCTTGGTAAGCTTTTTATAAATTAAATATATCAAATGTTTTCTTTTGAAAATAAAATATGTTATAGAGCTTATAAAAAGTCAGTTACTAAGGTAAATCAAGAGGTTAAAACATTTAATCTGTTCCCATGCATTAGGTGTATTCAATTGCTATTACTTCTCTTGTAAAAAGCGCTATATAATTATATTTAAATCAATTGTTTGTTTGTTATTTTATTTATTTACTAAATATTTTTCTGCAACGACTCATGTTTTACATAATTATCGAATAGACAAATATTTTCAATTAAAATTCAATATACAATTATTGTCTATATATATATATGTACTTATATATATACTATGTACTGTATACTATATATATATACATATATAGGTATGTTGTAAGGAAAACTAGTAAATTATGCTGTATTTTAGCATTTTATACTAAATTATTTTGTATCTAAAATTGAAAGTGTAAGTAAAAAATAAATTTAATAGGTATATTAATATTTGTTGCTTTAAACTATACGAGTGTATAAGTTATATAATATATAATAAAGTAAACCGACATGTATTCAAGAAGGAGGGGTATTTAGGATGCTAGCTTGAGATAAATACAACTTCAAAAATGATCGGTAGTTTACGATAATGTTATATATATATACGCATTAAGTATAACAGTTATACTATAACTGATAGTGGATACCTTACGGATATTATTAATTTTTACGAATGTTTAGGTAATAAATCTTATTTTATAACTAGAAACTATTCTGCAGCTCAACTTACAATATGAAGAATATAGCTAAATTATTTTCTTTATGAATATACCGTAAATAGCTATTTTTCTTACAGCTGACATAATATTATTAAATGAGAAAAATAAAATAAGTTCCAAATGTAGAAAAATGATTAATACCTTTGTTTTCTTAAAGCATTTAATTTTACCGTAGTGTTGCCATAAGTGATGGATTTTCTTATTTTCTTTAACTTTAGCTTGTTTTTAAAACTACAAGTGCACATAGCTTTTATTTATAGTGTATATATCGATTTTGTGCGGTGAAATACTTTTTTTCAGACTTAAGAAAAAATAACGAATAAAAATTCTTCATAACGTTGGTTCAATATAATGGAAACTAGAAGTGAAATTGGCGATGTCGCAAAAACGGATTTCAATGGATTTACAGACATTATTTATCTCAAAGATGAATGATTCTACCTATATAGTATTTACCATAGACTATAGAGTAAGGGGGTACTTTAATACTATATGATACTTTTATAGTAAAATATTATTGAGAGTAAGTCCGACTCTGTTTTTTTTTTTTATATTTTACTTTTAATATCAACAACGACACGACCAAAAGCGTAATCAATAAGTGTTACTTTTCGCGTATACGTATACAATATTATGAATAATTAATAAACATTAATAAATATGTAGTAATAATTTTAATAATATTTAAAAAATTGAAAATATCAATTATTGTATTATACTTTTATTTTATTTCGAATGAATTATAACCACGGAAACTGTGTCTTTTTCACCACAAAAAGTCATATATTATAAGGGTGTAAATTTAAAAAAAAAAACTATATCAGATACTAACTAAATTACGAATTATTGGTAGGTAATAACTGTACAAATTCGATGTCGTTAGTCTTATCGCAAGCTTCATCACACGCAGGTAAAACTATAATATGACAAAGTACATATAATAATACAAATCCAAAACCGATAATATCTACATTGTACTTATTATTATGTGTGGAAAGCGTGGTAATATATTTTATAATACTGCAATATCATTTTATAATAATTTATACTATAGAAGAACGATAGAAATGCGTTGCGTAACTGCGGATCGGATGGCAAGGTGGATATAATATTAACAATTGCCGATCGGATATCCTCGACAAGAGGGCAGGGCGGTAGGATCAAAAATAAATTATATCTAATAATAATAACGTCGACAGCGGGAGTGGCGTTCAGACGTCGTGAAGTAGATAATAATATAATAATAATAATAATAATATAATATCGCGCGGGGGAACGTTGACAAATACTGCAATGTCGTGACGAGAAGATAGCGAGCGCTCGAACTCACGTACACAACGGACACGGACGTTTCGTTTTGATTAGATTGAAGTTAACAAATGACCGGATCGGGGAAACCCCGTCGCCACTGACGTCTCGCGACGACGTGCGGTGCGCGGCGGGAGGTTGTCGTTAATAAACTACGCGCACAGTAGTATACATCTATATATAAATATATATATATATATAGATGTATACTAGTATAGTATTCGGTGCCGTTTTATCTGTCCTCGCGGTTCGGTTCATTTGACAAATGCGCCAGTTGCCCCACTCCCCCCCACTAACATCCTTTAACTCAACCGCCTCTCTCCCGCCAGTCGCCACTCGGCTTTTAGGTAATATAACGGCGTGTGTACGTCCGACATTAAAGACTCGCCGCCACTGCCAGCACACAGTGCCTACGTACTACCACCCGCATACTATATATATATATGTGTGTGTTATTAAATGAATAGTTGCACAGATAAATCGCAAATCGATTCTCTGTGAATCGTATAAATGGCGGCGGCGGTGGCCCTACGACACGTCGTGACACATGTAGACAAATCTCTGCCATAGTCCTGCCGAAGACTGCAATAGACCGTCGTCGTGTGCCTTCGGCAGCGAACGAACTAATCGTCCGGAAACAAAAAAAAAAAAAAACGCGCGTGAGAGATAAATTCGACGAGACAGCAGACAACTCGCTGGTCAGTGAATACGATAAAAATTGCGGCGAAAGCGCTCTTGTGTATCATATTATATCATGTAACGATATATACCTACTATAGCACTATATAGCTAGTGGCGTAACTATGGTGAGGGAGGGACTAGAGGTCGAAACGACATCCGCGGGCTCAAATACTATTGGAATCCCGTTATTCGATTAGTATGTGTTTTTATAAAATATAATTTCAAAAGGCACTAAATTCTTCTAACACTACCAATTGCTTAAAGTTTTAAAAGTTCGGCATACATTCTTTACTTTATCATTTGTAAAATGTATTGGTTTGGCCGGAACGTGCGTTGACGGAGAATGAAAAGGCGTATGATTATGTTGGAAACATCAATTAAACGTGACGCATTATTAACTTTAATTGCATAAGTTATAAGTCTAAATGAAATATAGACAGTTAGGTTATATATTTTTGGAGCAAAAGTTTCAATACTGCAGCTAGAAAAATCTTCTTACATTAAACAGTGCTTCTTATAACTACTTCCGATGAAATTATTAAGCAATAAAATGCATACCTATTTAACCATAGTATACCACAACATACATGCACACTTATTTGTTGGAGGAGACAACGATTAGGTCCGTGAAGCGCAAAACCTACCCCCTCCGGTGGCTACGGGCTTATCACGAGCCTATATAGCATAGTATGATAGACTAATAAAAATACATTTTTTCGGGTCAACATTTCGAAGTCATATCACTGCACGATGCATTGTAATATTATATACAGAATGATTCTTTTATCAAACAACACTCGTTATTTCAAAAAGTATTAATGTTTTTGAAAATATTTTTTTACATAGTTTCAAGTTGAATCATTTTTTGAGTATTTTGATGCATAAAATTGGAATTTAGGGTGAGTAGTCTATGAGTTACACTTATTTAAAGTCTAGACAAGCGGAGTAGTGGACAAACATTTTGCGGGGTAACCCCGTACCATTTCACTCCACTCCGCGCAACTAAGCTTTAAATACGCATAACTCATAAACTACTCGCCCTAAATTCGAATTGTATGTATCAAAATACTCAGAAAATTATTCTGCTTTGGAATATGAAATTAAAACACTACGTTTTCATTAAAAAAAGTAAAAAACTTACAAAATTATAAGGATAAAAAATATTTAAAAATATAATTTTTAATAAAAACGTTTTTTTTAACAGTTTGAAACTATGTGAAAAAAACTTTTCAAAAACATTTTGAATAGTATAACACTTATGTATAACACTTTTTGAAATAATGAGTGTTGTTTGATAAAAGAATCACCCTGTGTCCCCGTATATATATATATACATGTATACCATATTGCATCTTATTAATACAACTGTATACAACAAACTCACATTAGATATCTGTCTGTATAAAACATACACACACACCCGCGCGATAAACATCATCGATAATGTTTATGTCGCTAGCCCCCGTGGGTATTATTGTTTAGTTATGCGGAATACAATGTGAACTGGCGTAGTATAGATTGTACATGTAACAACGTGCTGCACGTGTGTACGCGTAGCTACGTGCCTATTATAGGGTGCAATTCATTTCGCGCCTAAAGCTTTTGTCGAATGCCAATCACTACTCCGTTCGGTGTGCGCGGTAAACTGATCGGGAATTCCATATGTACTTCGATTACACATGTTAGGCATTTATGGGCCGCGCATAATATGTAATGCGTATACATGACGCGGGGGCGAGCGGTTTATACACCGCTAATCAACTACACGCATATATATATATATATACCAACCGTTATGTATTATGTACATAATATGATGTATGACAAATACGTGTATGTTAGTTATATTGCATAGTCGCAGAGGTACTATATATCTGACGAAGTCTTACGCGGAACACACTACTACAGTAGTTATATATCAATACAGATATTAATACGTTATGGGATTAATATTGTTCCGTATTACAATATAATTCATTGTGCAAATGCCTGCGCTGATGGCCGACAAGAAATACAGATGTCCGGACCACGCCGAAAAGGCACAATACTGTCACGAGAGTATATATATATATATATATATATAATTAGTCACCTAATAAATAGAACGAGGTTATCACGGTGACGCGTAATTATTAATAAACAATAATAATCACTGTGCTTTTCTCGTATTTATCGTTTAACAATATTATCTTTTTCCGTAGTGTTTAAGTACATTTTGTAAATTTACCTTTTTTCTTTTACTATTTCTAATCTAGATACTTGTAATTCATACCAGGATCATGACCTGTGATGTTGAAGCCTTACTTCTAATAAAACAAAAAAAAAAAAAAATACTACGCCACCCGGAGTCTATAGTTCAATGTTTCGTTGTGTTTTTTTCATATACGTAATAGATATTATGTATATGTATTTTATAACTTACAACGAATACCCAGTTACAGGTTACAATTTAAAAAGACCAATACAAAATGAATTTACAGTATTAAATTGTCTTCCTTTGCCATTAGCATAATCCAATGTAAGTACAGAGTATACAGCAGTTAAGTAGAAAACCATGTTAAATGTATTGAACGTGATACGCGAATAAGCTTCTCTCGTATATCTGATAATAATTGTAATACAATATATAGTCACACAGGTACCTACTGTATATAATAAATCGCATTATTATAGATAGCTCTTATTCCCGTTTCAGAGGGTTAAATTTTACTTGGTATTGTTTATACTATAGACAAATACAGATGAAGAACAATTGATCGACATTTTATCTGATTTTTCACTACGAATGAAATTTTCTTTGAAATTATCACTTTTAGGATTACGAAACAACATAAAAGATGAATATCCTAAAGTTTTGCGTACATCAATACCATTTTTGCGATATCGTATTTATGTAAAGCAGGATTTTCAGCAGTTGCTCTATTAAAATCCAATTGGTCCAAACTTAATATTGAAAGAATAATGCGTATGCCAGTAACACCTTTGTTTAACTTTGAAGCATTAATGAACGGAAAATAAACGCATCGTTCGCATTTATATTAAATATTGATAATCATTTTTTTTTTTCGTAAAAATAAAATTATTTTGTAATACATACTTTAAATCGAAATATAATATAATATTTGTAATTGGTGTTTTAAAATAAATAAAATTGTTTGAGTGTTTAAATACTACAAAATTGTAGTTAATTAATTTATGGGGACTAACCCTTAATTTTTATAGATACGCGAACAAAAACAGCTTTGGAACCACTATTCTTAGGGCTGTATTATATAATATTAATTGATCACTGTAAAACATAATTTTATTAATAGCTGCACATAAAGCGTTAATAGTGGTACATTTTACAAGCTAGCTAATTTTAGCCAGTGGTTTGGTAAGTATATTATATGTATATTGAGATACTTCAATATTAACTGATGGTATTAAACATTTAAAACCCTTTGAGAACATATTATTTTCCTGATTTGATCTTATTTGATCTGATTGTATACCTTTTGTTGATATTATAAATTGGTTTTTGTGATCACAAAAATCATCGTCTTTTAACACACTAGGTATTATAAATTTATATTTTTAAGAATTTCAATTGCTATAGTGCTATATTTTAGAGGGTTATTTTTTGGAAAACTAATGACAAATGGTGGGTATAATACATCGAAATTCAACACTTATTTATCTTATCATGGTTTCTTTCCAGACGATTAATTTCATATAACCAGCCTTGATAATTCGCGTATAATATTCGCGTCACATTTTGTCAGTGCACGAACAAATATAAACGAATTTATCGACAACAGAGTATAATGCATGTTATAAATGATTTCGGTTTAAAACTTTTTCGTAGCGTTCTTATTCCGCACACATTAAGCTCCAATACATTGAATAAAGTTAAGTGTGTGGTGGGTGGGTGTGGTGAGGAGGGGGAGCATCAATGAAATACAATATCCAAAATGTCAAAATGTCGTATGTCACATAGCCACTTTAATTTTCTCGTGGCACATTAATTGCGACCATTAAAAAATATTTTTATTTCACAATTACCAATTGAAACCTTGTTAAATTATACCAATACATTCTCGAAATGACTAGTTATTACATTTGTATAAATTGTATGATACCTATAATATACACGCCTACGGATAATACATTGTAATTAGGAACTATAGTCAATTTATACACAACTACAATATTATTAAATATTTTTTTTTTTTGTATGCATTTTTGTGTAGAATTCCTATCAACAATCATTCGTAATAAAAATACAATTTGTATACTCGTATAGCATAATTTATATTTACCATGATATATAGTTACTGATTTATGAGCGACATATACTCGTATATTGATGAAACATTAAAATTTATGTACAATATCATCGCAATTATATGATCAGATAGACAGTGGCAGACAAAGTATTGCTACAAATGTCAAGTATTGAAATCGAATCCACTATAATAGGGAATCAAATTCAATATCAATTTATGTTTTTTAATATCCGTCACCGAAAGCCAAACCATTGTCAATGAACATGGGGGGAGGCCAAACCATTAAATATTTGTTCATAATATATATAGAGTAATTCACAAAACATACTCATCACCGTTTTTTCATTTGATAATGAAATTATTCAAATTTAGAACTTAAGTTTTTTTTGTTAAATTTATTTTTTTAAATTAATGAGATTTTTGTACTTCTAAAGAAGTGTTTTGTCACGAAACAAACATTTGTTTTTCAAACAGGAAACCCCTCTTTTATTGTAAATTATGTTTTTGAAAATTTTAGCGTGTCAAATTTAAAATTATAATGATTAGTTTTCCAGTTATAAAATATTTATATTGAGGATAACAGTTCTTAAAAAAATGTCGTTAATATATAAAATAGATTTAAAAGCTATTAGATCTTAGGTATTTATTATGCTTGGGCCATTTTTATAGTACGATCATGCTTGTTGAATCACTCTCTCTCTCTACATATATATATATATATACGTATAACGTACGAGGCGCGTGTAATAAAATATTACTCTCGTAGTGAGAATAGTGATGAGTGTTTATGGGGCGGCTGAGTGGGATACTTGCAAATCGTACACCAGTCGTCGGTGTCTCCACGGACTTGGCGCGATAATAGTGGGCGGAGACTGCAGCAGACTACCCCAAACGGGTAAATCAAACAGAATAACAGATCAAAATAACGGTCGTGGTTGCGGGCTTACTATTATGTATATCGTTTAATAATAATATTATGTATACACACTGCAGTGCGGGCGCGTATTGTACAACACCGGTGCACGAGGATACAGGGTCGACGGACACGGTTGATGCGGAAGACGGCGCGTGTTTATAAGAGTGTTAAATTACCATATAATTAAACGGACGGGCTGGCAGGACTTTGCAACGGTGTCGCATCACAAAGGCGTTTTGTATTTCATCCAAACACCGCCGCCGCCGTCGTGTAAGGTGGCGCGCGCGCGCGCGCTCTCTCCGAACCCACTCTCGGGTTTCGACGATTAATTAACCTACTCGAATATTCATGAACCAAACGTAGCCCGTTCTCTTCTCTCTGCCCACAACCCGACTACACTTAACCATCCTTTTCCACTGCCCTTAGCGCGCGAGTACACACACACACACACTCACATAATGTTATATAGGTGCCTACCTTATTACATAACGCGCAGTGATTTTAGCCGCGGCGGCGGCGGCTGTTGCGAGCTTGCGGCGGGACATTCGGTTACGATTAATTAACGTCGCCGTGCCGCATAAGCTTTGACCCTATCGCCGCAGCGGTACGGGATATCCTCTTTCCGTTGAGTTTCTATTATTATAGTATCACCGTCGTCGCTTCACCGCGCCATAACGTATAATGCAATGATATTATGTTACACGACTTGAATATAATATATATATATATATATAAAATAACATTAAATAAATGTATTAAACTGATACGCGAGAGTTGGCGGAAACTGGAATAAATCTGTTTTTGTTATGTTTTTTTTTTTATAACTAGCTTTTTTTCGTGTTTTTCGTTCATTGCACCGCATCTCACTCTCTGTCACTTTCTCTGTTTTATCCCGAATACAACCATACACTGAACGAGAAAACTAGCACTGTGTTAAAAATATCGTTAAATCGGTCAAGCGTATGCTGGATTGATAAATGTTGAATTGCAAGATTAAAAATGCATAAGAATAAACCACATTGTATTGAAATACAGCGTAAATATTATCACTGTAATGACATATATCACTATTTATTATAACCACTGATTATTATATTTTTGAAAATAAGTACTAACTTAAATTAAATCTGATAAGACATATAATTGAACAATTCAAACGCTGTTGTCTAAAAATTTTTGTTCATCTATTGGTTTTAAGCAGAACTAAACTATTATAACTTTAGTATAAAACTGCATTTCGATTATCTTTTATGAGATTCGGATAAAATTGCAATGCAATTAATTGAGTGATAATTAATATACAATAATGTCATCCCTATTGTCATTCCTGTTCCGAGTATAAAATTTTAACTACATAAAAAATAAAACAAGTTTTATACAAGGTACAGGCTGTACTTTTTTTATGTAGTTAAAATTGTATACTTATTTCGAGGCATATATTTCACGTTTCTCCACTGTCCGTTATTATTTATGTGGAATATAGATGTATGATAAGAGATGGCATATGAAGTTCGTACTGCATTATAATTATATTATGTGCCCCACATATTCAGACGAAATCATTACAGTACACTGTGCAAAAACTATAAAATAACCGCTGTAAATTATGATATACATACAATATAATGATATAAAGTATATTGTATAATATTATGATATATTCTGATATATTATGCGAATATGTGCACAAATATAATATTTCATAATTTACAAAGGTGTATTTAAGTCCAAAAATGAATAAATGTTTTATATATATAAATAAGTCAGTTTGTAATTTTTTTTGTATAGATAACAAGCGTATGTGATGAATATATTTTTTTTATAATTTTTTATCTTTTTCGTATGCTATAAAATTACTTTTATTCAAACGCGTCAATTAAAAAATCATAATAACAAAAAGTTTAGTTCTATAATGAGCAAATCTTGAAAGAATGATATTTTAGCCATAAAAGGTAAAAATGTTATTCTTCCGTACACATACTTAAACGATTGAATATCATCGTGTTTTTTTTTTTTTTATCGCATTGAGTTGACTTATACTTTACGCTGTACCAACTAATGAATATTGTTTATGTTACACAATAAAATATGCAGCGCGTGTCGTTAATCGTTTTATAAAATATATTTTATAGTGTGTAGATAATTGTATTACTTTTTTATACGAAATGTGTATTCAGAATATGTGAACAAATTGGAATTTCATACTAAATTGTTTACACTTTGATTGATTAATTACCGATTCATATAGTCACCCGGTGACAACTGATAATAACAAATATATTTTTTTTGTTATTCCTGTTTGCATAGACAAATGATGAGTGAAATAAATAGCTACAAAATATATTTCTTATATTCACTTACGAGGTTCTACGAAAAATAAAAATAAAAATCACCCCTAAATATACGCCAAGTGACTTCAGTTAGAACCCAATTATCTCGGACTTACCATTTATCCGTATCGAATTGAATCTTATTTTATAAATGTTGGGCTTGTCCGACAAAATGGACGTTTTTATTTGGCTTCCGAGCGGTTACTTAAGTGTGCCCTCGAGTGTGCCCTACGACAATAATCACCCGATCGAGTCTTCCGATTGTGCAAGTAGCATCGAAGCAACAATTGCCACGGGATCGCATTAGGCTATCGTTTTCAGTGTAAATAAAATTGGTTCCATATCTGTTCATATATATATTACTTTAGGTTTTTAATCGAATTAGTTTTGACAGGGGTGAGGGGACGGAAAACCACTAACTAACTCTTCACGAAAAAGAAATGAAAAAGAAAAACACTGCTATTTAATGGTATATATACTTTTCCCATTATAGCTGCGGATGTTTACTCGGCACCCCAAATTTGGTCTTAAACCTCTCCTGTCAAATAAAAACCCATTATTGTACAGGCTGACCAAGTTTTGTTGAATCCTTATATTATTTCAAACTAAAACTGTATAGGTATATTCTATTACCTTCAATTAGATATTTAGATGTATATTAAATAAATCTTATAATATTACATATTAGAAAATATAATTTAAAATTAAAAACCATGTTTTTAAGATGAAAGTAAATCTAGATTATTCATGTAATCATATGTACACCGCAGCCAATAAAAAAAATATATTGTTGCAACGAAAAATTAATTTAAATAATTTAAATCTTACAGCCAGAATAAATTATGTTCAGAATGATAAGAACTTAGTTCTGTAAAAATATTCTAGATCGTCGACTGTAAATTTTTTTTAGGAGGTTTTTGTATCATAACTGCTTCCAGTCAACATTATATTATAGGATTATAAGAAATTAATTTTAAATAACATAGTTATTAACAATTTTTATAATCGGCACATTTAATATTCACGTATTTATTTTTTGAAATAAATTTAAATTGTTAAATTATTAAAATGTATATATTCGTAAATAAATATAACGTTGATTAAAACTCATACAAATATCCAAAAGGATTTAGTCGGTAAAAACCTGTGAATTAAATTAAAAATAAATTTGAAAAATATGATTTGCTGGAAATAAAAAAATAAACCTAAAACGATAATGAAACGAAATAATTCAGTATCGTTTTTATTATACTATATATCATCTATATAATCAAAAACAATTTAAATATATTAAAGAAAAAAAATAATATAATAATAAAAGGTTCCGAAAATTTCCATCGTTGACGTTGCAGAGTAAAAAAAGTGCGGAAAATAATATCAATAATTAACCAATCGTTTTTTTTTTTTGAATCCATCTAAATATTGCAATGATGATGATAATAATAATTGAATCGCCAGTAAAAAACTAAAATGACCTTTGTAGTATAAAAACGATTTCTCCAATTTGTTTCTGATTTTTATTGTTATGGAAATTAATGTACTATTGTTATTTTAGCTTTCAAAATAAAGCATTCATACAAAATTTCACTAGGTTTTTGTAAAAACAGACCAAACCAACAAAGTCAATTAACATTTCACGTATAAAAAAAATAAGGAAAAAATGAAATTAATTTTCAAATATAACATTTGAATTTACTGCATCATTTTAATAATAACACTATTGAATATTATAATTATATTGAAAATGTCCTTATTTAATATTGATCGTTTCAAAATGTATATGAAAATAAAAAGCAATACATTTTTATTTGAGTAGATATTTAATTTTGTAATCACTTTTATTTCTATAATGCATGCGATAATTTAAACTGCTGAATCGTAATTAATTACTTCAATCACAAGTGCACAACACAGAACGTATTTTTTTACTTAAAAATAATAAACGCTGTGGATTTGGAGCCTTGGAGGGTATTTTAGGGAGCCAGAATTCTTTTAAAATGTTTTAAAATTTTAATTTATTTTTTGAAGTCCTGTAAAAATAATTATAATGCAATATATTTGGCAAAAAGAAAAAATATCCTTTCTCTCTCAAAAAAAGAGAAGTTATAAATACGGTTGCGCTTTATACATATCTAATTAAGTCATATTTTTTTATTTATTTTTTTTTTATATTATTTATAAAAAGTATATAATTTTGTCAGGTTTATACTAAATAAATCAAATTGATGAAAATCTTGTTTGTTAAGTTTGATAGTTTCATGACATTGACGTTAAATAATTTTAAGTTTTAAGTATTTATACATACATTAACTTTACTTATTTTAAATGTATAAACAAAATACGGTATTATAAAAATGATATAATATTATCTTTTTTACAATCATTTGTATAAATATTAAACTTTTCAAATTTAATTTTTGTTGAAAGCTGAATAATTTTAAAATATTCTATTTTTTTTATATCCAATAAATAATTTATATTTTATTAATGCGTGTCTTTATTAAATATGTTAATATAACTAATTAAAAGTGATAACACTCAACTTATCTTACACCGGCTAAAGAATTGGATTTATAATACATTATTACATTATTACAAGACTTAAAATTATTATTTATAAAAACCTATAAATTATAGGTAATGTAGAAACATACTGAATTACTTACATTACTAATAACTAATCTGATATAACGTATAGTTTATCAAATACTGTCAGTGCCATTTGGCAATTTTTTCTCTGTTAAAATAATGATACAGTATAGTTACTGCTGTAGGTATACTTAGTCATTTTAAAACACACGAATAACGTCGTTTTGTTCATTTTTTTTCTCGATATTCAACCAATGCAATGGAGTACCTAAGTTTTAAAAATAAATGTGTTTTTTGTAGGACGTTGAATCAGTCGTCCAGAAGCGATGCAGAAAGCTACTTTTAATCGAATTTATACTTCCACTACTACTAACACTACAACCGCCGCGTATACATAAAAAAAAAACTTTTCCATCACGGTTTGCCGCACATGAAAACGACCATAATCTTTGCACGCCTTTCGTGCGGTTTACTGTTTCTATTTTTGTAACACCTTTTTTACGAGTAGTTTTTTTTAACGCCTATTAATTTCAAGCTCTGGTTTCCTTATCTACTTCTGCGGCTGTTTAAACGGAAATAATTAACGAAATGACGCTCGTTTTCCCGGAGCCATTTATTTTGCAAGAATAGTTACACTGCGCACTTATTAGACGAGAAAAATTCTCGGTCTGGTAATGTAGACTTATTCTAGGGATTTATTACGCACCAATGGATAACCTTCGTCCATTTACGTTTGTGTTGTACATCCTTATGAGGAGATTCTCACTTCTTCAATTGGTGTACACCCGTGATAAGAGTGCTAATTAGATGGCTAATAGAGAAAACACACTATCGTAATTGTTTCTAACGGAGTTTATTATGATCCGATTCAAAGTTTTATTCTATATCATATTTTTATAATTTTTTAATTAATTAAATTAAATTATTAAATACTATTATAATCGACTCTCTTTTATAGCACAAGCTTTATTTTTGAAAAAAGAATCAAAAGTTAATTGTATTATTTATCTTATTATCTCTATTAACTACTTACATTGTTTTTCGGTGACTAATTATACATAAATTTATTATTACGTAATAGACATTTTTTTTTTTAAACAAAAGAAACTTAATTATTCTGACTTCTGAGAATTAAATTTTATATATAGCAATCGTTGAAGACTACTTGCAGAACATAAGGGAATTAATTAAACTAACCCCCAAAAAAGTAGTATATTTTTAATTATTTTATGTGTATTAAACTATTGTTTCTCACTTTCATAAATTTAGTAAACAACGTATATAATAATATAATATATTACGTTTCTACGAATTTGTCTATAAATTATTATCAAATATAATATATGCGTATAGGCGAAAATTCAAGGGACAAAGGATCTCATGTTCACTTTTTGAATCTATCTAATGAACTATGAAGTAATAAATCATTTTCAAGATAAAAGTGTAAATGGATGATGGTTGAAAATTTGTTTAAAAAAAATTAATTAACTAGAATTTTATTTTTGTTATTATCAAATAAGTACATAATTTTATGACTAAAACTATATTTGCTATTTTTTTAAGAAAAAATATATCCGTGTATTTATTTCAGATTTTTAGCACGAAAGTGATAAATAATTAATATTACATACAATTAACAAGAATAAATAAATAGATTAATTAAAAAAATTTAATCATTAAGTATTAAATTATTTATATTATTAAAAAGAAATTTAATTCTTACAAGAATTTAACACAGTGTGACATTTATCCATCAAGTAAGTATTTTACCTTACGGTATTAATTACGAGATTACGAGTTACGAGCATACTTATAACTTAAAAAAAAAAATTTGTGCTTCAGCGAATAACCAAAATTATCATTATTTTGTAATTAGCACGAAACAGATTTAAAAACGTCTTTATCATTTGAATAATAAATATATTAGTATTAAATTACAGATTAATTAAAAATACATTTTGATCGAATTCTTTAAACCCTTTGTTAATTATAAACTCGTTTTAATTTAATTCATTTTTGATATTTACATTGCGCATTGCGATAGAAAATTAAAAAATATACACTCTACGTTTGGGTCTAATTCATTTAATATATTTCTTTTAATATAAAAACGAAAATAATCATGACTCGTATTTAAGTATGATCAATGTTAAAATGGATATTTTAAATTTGAATTTAATAATAAATTATTGTTTACGAAAAAACGATTTTGAACAAAATAAACTAGGAGATCTTTATCTACCCCTAAGTTTGTAAATATAATTTAAACAGATTAAACTTAAGTATTACATTTTATGTATACAGCTATTATATTATTATTTTTTTTTTATACTTACAGGTAAGATGAATATTTTTTTTCAAAAATACGAGGTATTATCTAAATAATTCATTATAGTCATTAATGTGTAACGAAGATGATTAGTATGAATAGGTTTTTTTTAGTTAATTTTATTGGGAATAATGACAGTTTTTTGTTATAATTTTTTTAATATATTTATTTATTATATTTTTATTTATTGTACAAAAGGACAATGAAATAAATCTTCGGTTTTAAATTTAGTGTTCTGCAAAATTCGAAATTTAATTTTTCATTTAAGTTTTTAATTATCTAATAGTTTATCATTTATAAATATAATAGTATAGTAAATTTTTCAAAGCACACATATTATTATAATGCAATGATATATTTTTAATCTTCGAAACTAAAATCAAAATTCACAGATCATTTAACAAGATTTACCTTGAGCTTTATTTATAAAATATTATGATAAAAGTTACTGTTTATAACAATTTGTTTGATATAATTTAAAAGACAGATGTTAGCAATTCTAACTTTTTTTTTATTTATAACGATTGTAGTTGTAAAGTGCATTCCTCTTATACATTTGAAAAAATAACTTTTAAGATTTTTTTTTTATTGTTATTATTATTATTATTCTTAGAAGGAAATAGCTAATAAATTTAAATGTATATTATTGTAAAACGAATATGTATACATTATTTGAATATGTTTTAATGATAGAGAGTGTAAAATTACACACATTGTTACATTTATGTTTAGATGTTTTAAAATTCAAATAATAATAATAATAATATTTTAAAATACGCAATAATGATTTATTTTTATAATATTAATAATTCTTACTTGTATCAGTACAATTTTTGCTGTGAGTTACTAAAGATTTTCTATGAATTGTTTTATGTTATTAAGATTCATAATTTCTTCTATATTTAAATTAGAGTATTTTATTTAATGGTTGAATATTATATACGTTTTAAATATAGCAGATTTTACCGAGTCTCGTAAAACCATTCTGTTTGTGGCTGTTTTTATTTCATTCCAGTTCTCTGCATCACGAGTTTGCTGGTATTAAATACACTCAAATTATATTGACCAAAGGACATATAGTCACTTGGCTGTATGCGAGAGATAAACCCAAAGATAAGCCCTTGTGTGCGTCCTATATGGATGTTTTCGACCTCCGAGCCCTCTTATAAGCATCCTATTTAAGGTACCTATATTAAATTAACGATTATTATGTTGCGTAATATTATGTGAAAATATCCCAATTACTGTTAGTATTTGAGCTTATATTATACGTTGAAAAAGTTGTACGGTTGAAAACCTACTGCAAAAACCTTTAAAACTTACTTTTATTTTTATTTTAGTATAACACGTAATATAGTTTTTATTGAAATTGTACTTAAATTACCTAAACGTTCAATTAATACAGTTTAATATTTAGCTTGGTAATCGTTCTATATAATAATATTATAAACCGTACCTAATTCAGATTAATAAATAAATTTAAATCGTTAGAACAGCAAAAGAATTACCCAGTATAATTTATTCATCTTGAACACCGACGTGTTAGTTATTTGGCTTTACTAAATATAATAATTTGTAACATCACCAAATGTAGGTCTCTTCATAAATTAAAACTTTTTAAAACACATTCGCTGAGATATTACACGATGCATTTTATTACACCTTATCAGTTATCCTATATTTCTATAATTTACAACGGTGATATGTTTACCTCCTCTCATATCGCACTTAATGACAGCAACTGCAGGATCCACAGTGAAGTCTTTTCCCCGGTATTCATTCGTTCTTATTATTTTCGTCTCTTTAAATATAAATAATATCAGCGTTTTTCAATAGTGCAACAAAGGTATTGCATGAATGGCGGTTTACCGGGTTGGATGTTGGGAGGATATGGTAGCCGAACGCCAGTAAGCTACTTGTGTCACTTACCTTTTCGCCGTCTTCATTATTTGGTGTTTCAAGTTCACATAAGCCACAAATAATTAATATTTATCCCTAGTTTACAAATACTAGTGACATTTGTCCGCCCGACGTATAACAATATACCGACGTGTACACTATACTGTGCTCGTATATGTTATTAAAAAAAATTCTAGTGATAAATGCTTTGTTGATTATATATTTATATGCATAAAAGTTTTAAAAAGATGTGGCGAGAACATGAAACAAACTATCATATTATAGTTACAAACACGTGATATTTTCTTCGGAGAAACAATTTTTTCGCTGAGAAAAAATCGAGATTTTCCAATCAGTCGGCTTGCGTCACGTGTGCTTATTTCGGACAATAAATTGGAACATCGGGGCGAAGGACACCGTAAATAAATACTTAGAATAACCTTTTGGCCACTAGCTATATAGTCTATAATGCAGTGGTGTAGTACAACTCGTGTTGTTGGTCGATCGGGTATATAGTTGTTGTTATTTGAACGTGCGCACGTGTTGTGTGTGTGTGTAAGAGAGAGAGAAAGACGAATTGGCAGGGACGAGCTTTGTTTATCGACTGGTAGGTATACTACGGAAAAGAATAATGTCGGGTGGCTGCGAACGAAATGCCATTGTACGTGCCGAGTACGTGCTAACCCCCAGCGCATATACAAAGTTTCGTCTTATTATATATCGCGGGTCAGGGGAGTATCGGTGCACGACATAGGTACACAGTGGTCGTCTGATTTTCGTTTCCGGACGGGAACGACGGGGAATGGCTGGGGCGTTATCCGCCGAGATCGGACGCCCTAAATAACTGCGCGCGACCGCCACCGCCGCCGGCCCGTCGTACACGATTTACGTGCGTGTCGGTGGTCGGAGAGATATAGGTATATCGTATTGAAAGTTAGACGCGCGTTGTCGTCCTGCAAACACACTTTGTCACGCCGGGGCGGCTTTCCGAGTTGTTCGCCAACAACCGCGGCGGGACGGGCGGGAAGGGACCGGGACGTGGCCGGGACCGAAAGTTCACGCGGATTCCCATTCACAAATACTTATAGTGTACACACACACACACACACGTACAAATCACACATAGCCCATTTTCCAGCAATATAAATCTTTAACGAGCTCCGATTGTCATTATCTGGAAAGTTCGCGGCAACCGACACGCCTATATACGACGACCACGCGAGTCCCAAAGCCTTTTCCAACTTCGATTTCGCCACGCGCGATCCTCGCCAGAACCCCTACATATATATATACACATAAACGTGTGTGCGTTGGGTAGGTAAATCCTCGAAATACGCCTCGTGAACTTATTGTACACGGTAAGTTATAAATTAATCAGGTCCGTTGCGCGCGCGGATAATATAAGCGGAACACCGTCGCGATTACCGCGACACCTTTCCGCCGCCGCGCGTATTTCGTGCGCCCGCAAAGCACACTTTTATATAATATCGTATTGTAGCGGCGTCGTATATTCGCGGCGGGGCAATCTTCGCTTTTTAAAGTCCGGCGATAGATATGTACGGTAAAGCGTTTTATCCCCTCACGAATTGCGTTTCGATAACGGCAAAAATATCGTATAACAAACGAATAACGATTGCCTCGGGTTGTTATTGGTTTTTTATACAAACATAATCATGTTCGACAAATAAAACGATTTTTTTTTTTTTGCATAAAAAAAACATTCACATTTACTATTTACTTACTCGACGCGTGTTTGATTTCACGTATAAACTTTTAATTACAAATGTTTTTTTTTTTTTTATCTTCATAAGAATATTTGAGAATATTAAATGTGAATATTACAAATAAATGCATTATTTATTTTTACTCGTAACATAGGAAAATACACACCAACGGCCGTAACGCATTCGTATTATGTATATTTGTAAATGTTTCACGTTTGATAAAATTAAACTGTAACATATATAGCCATATAGATAATGTAAGTATATAAATATAGTTAAAAGAAACAATGATAATTTTTTTTATTTTTCTGTTTGATCATGAATATCTCTACACATATATTTGTGCACACAGCATTACAAAGTAATTCACCAAAACTGTACAAACCACTTTTCCTTCTTCAATAATGCGGTTATTCAATGACGGGTTTTTGATATTTCAAATTAACTTAAATGCCTTACATTAAAATGTCTTTGTACTAGAGTGTCATACAAAATGAACACTATGTGTTAACTATATTATTCTAAATTTCTAAGTATAAATATATTAATAAATGATAAACTATTCCTTAGAATTTTAAATTAAAGGTACATCAATATTTACAAAATTATATATACACTAAATATTTTCAGTAAAAAGAAAAGAGACATATAGTTTGATAAATACAAAAAATGAATCACACACACCTTGAGTAGAACAGAAAATATCAACAATTTTAAAATATATTGTTTAAGTGTATTTAAAAATTTTAAAAATCAGAATTTGAATAAATTAACTATTAAAGGATAAAATTCGAGTAACCATACTTGGCAAATCCCCATGTACGTATGCTTGGTTTACCTATATAATAACCAAATCTCAGTAATTTTAATATTTCTTTGTGATTTAAAAAATATTACATATTTACATTTTTGAAGGATTTAATTACTATCCTTTTGTAAGAGTTCCTATGTTTTTCGTTATTAAATTACCTGGAAATATTTAATTAAAATATGTAGTAGAATATGAAGCCTTATAATACGTATAAACTGTTTCATTACGATAATGCATATTATGCTAAAATATTAAACATTACCATATATACTTTGTATACTCCTGTTGAGTAGATTATAATATTTTTTGTTTTAAAACACCATGTTTTACTCAACTCCGAAAATATCTATAATATTATTACACTAAGTGTGTATATATTTTAGCCATTTTACATACTACATAAGTATTTACATAATAAATTATCGTTTTATGGAAAATATCAAATAATAATATTGTGAATGGGATAAATCCAATAATAGGTATAATTTTAAAAATATTTGATTTGATAATTTATTTTTTTATTTATTGACAGAAACGCCTACCTACTAGGTAAGGAGTACAGAAGATATATAAAACATAGGTCAGAAATAACAGTGACATATTATAGCATAGAAATAATAATATAATACACAAATAACAACTTTTTAAACTAGCAATAATTATCATCAAATAAAAATCAAAGTTGTACAAATGATCGTTACTGTAATATACAATTTATTATATTAATGGGACTACGAAGAACAAAATTTTGTTTGGTCGGTGCAATATGAAATAGGGAATTAACCTAAGGATACTCTAATGCCAATAAGACTCGAAAGCGCAAGTTAATGGTTCCATTTAATAACTTGTATAAAAATGTACGATTATTAAAATTACGTCTATAATTACTTAGATGAGTTGTATTATACTGTTTTTCGACTTTGACAGTTACTGTAGGTAGTTTGATCTAAGAGAAAACATCACAATGAAATTTCTTTGGATTTTATCAGTTTTATTGATCAAACCTGTTTGTCAAGGGTTCCAAATTACCGAACTAAATTCCAAGACGGTGTACCAATGATAACTACAAAACTTTTAGGCACGTATAATTTATAATTAAAAAGTTATACTAAATTTATAAAAGCTCTCGAGCCTTATAATATGATTTTAAAACTCAAATTAGATGATATAATTATACCGAGATCACTTACTTCATTCTCAACTTTAATAATATTGATATATCAGGATATAATTCAAAAGTGTACTTGAACGTTTGTGATGGTCAACTGATGGAATGATTGTTGCATATATTTATCATTATTTAAATATAACCTGTTATCTGGGTACCATGTTGAAAATCGATCAAGATTTTGTTGTAGTTTTAAACAATCATATTATTAATTGTAAAATATATTTGTATATCTCCATCAATTAACATGAATCGACTATGTTTAAATAATATATAATTCACAAATTCACAATATAATGGTTGGTTAGATTAAGTTTTTTAATATTTATTTTCAGATTTGGAACAAAACGATCAATGTATTTATATCACAATACGTATTTCTTACTTCGCAAGTTTTTAAGTAGGTAGGTACATATTTTAATATTACAACAAATTTTCGAAAGTTATAGGTATCGATTTAGATCACTATCTTATTGATACTTTGAAGTTTTAAAATATAATGTATTAGTATTATGAATAGTTTCCCTGTTAGGTAATCTTGGAAATCTTCAATAAACAAAATTGTATTTGAATAATAATGCACACTACTATGTACAGCTAGAGTACTACCGGTACCATTTAGCGAAGCAAAACGAATAACCACTGCGACATTGCTCAACCCTGTTCGGATTTATTTTTATTACACTTATATACCCAACTTTGAATTGCTATGCTGAATAAAAGATATTTTAGTTAAAATTAATTTTTCCGTTAGCTTGAAAAGTATTGATCAATTCGTATTAATTTTTTACGTAGAGCTTACTTAAGCAATAAGCTGCACTTATGTACGAAACGGTTCTATTGGACACCAAAACTTTTTTAATTAAGAACTAAATGGAAAATAAACAGTTACTAACAACATAATAAGAATCAAAAATAACTTTTTTTCTACCGTTAAATTCTACATTAATAACTGCAGGGTGTTTTTGTTTTATCGAGCATAGTCCACGTCTTAATGCCTTGTGTGTTACATGTTTATGTTTTTTTTTTTTTTTTTTTTTAAACAAACGTCGATGAGTATTCTATTAAATTCTAGTATGTTCATAATAGTTAATATATACATACCGTGAGGCACGATGAGGAGTTTAACTATTTTTGCCATTAAATTGCCCTACTTTTCACGGTATACCGTACAAATGCTGAACGACATATTTAAATAATTATACGTAATTCTGTAGTAAACGTCGATTTCAAATAATGCAAGGTATAGACCACGATACTTGTTTCTTTGTATTTCGTAGTATTCGTACACTCTAAATTAGACACATGTTGCCATGTCTAAATCACGCCGTTCAACACAAAATTATTATATATTTTTTTTTTTTTATCGTAAATAACAACGTCGTCTGAAATTCATTTATAGGACAAAAAGTAGTCTGAAATACAGTCTTTAAGTTGAAAACAAACTATAAAAACTCATTTTCAACAAATTAAAATAAATGATACCTACATCTTCTAATGGAAATAAAAGTCATCACTTTTATCAATATGCAATAACATAATAAACGCATTCTCCATAAAAGTGTCTCGGGCACTTATTATTATTACTTTTACCTCTTTAGTTAAGTAATACAGTGGGTACTAGGTATTAGCTTATGATTGTATACAGTATTGACATGTTCAACTTTAAAACAACGAGTGTTGATAATTTCAGTGATATAGACTATTAAAATATACTTCACAATGTACTGAAACATTTAAATTTGTAAATAAAAAATACAGCATTTCGTTATAAAAAAACGGATTACATATTATATTATTCTATTATCATTTATTTTTTGAAAATTACTTACAGTATACACTGCAGCTAGTGTACCTACTACCTAGTACATTAATTTTCTTTGTTAGCTGTTAAGCGTATAGAATTTATTTGCGTTTTACGTATTACTAACGACGATCGAGGAAAACATATTGAGTGCGATTTCACATTCTTGTAAACAATTATTGTAGTAATTGAATATTTTCAACGAAAATAATAATATGCAGTATATATGTATATATATATACACATAAAATTGAATGCTCTACATACCATTAGGGAGAATATTTAATCTGTGTTCATAGAATAAGTATATATACACGTAAAAAAGAGTCCATACGAACGAGGAAATGGAAAAGGGGAATAGCACAAATAATTCGAGAGAAGTTTTTGAGATTCAGAGGGTGTTTTCCGAGAGGTTTGTTTATGCATCCAAAATTCACAGCGTTCCCCGAAAAAAAAGATAAATGTTTTTAATCTCAAATTGACCCGGAGATTTACTCTTCTTATATTTTGTTTCCAAGCCGCTGAACTTTTGTTTTCAATCAGCTCCGTACTGGATTCATGTATTTCTTGTAAGAGAAAGAGATACTGCCGGAATAGTCCGCGAACCGTTTGTATAGTTCTGGGCGAGTGGTAGAGGTATTCCTCCTGTGATTTAGGACACAACCGCAAGCGTGGGGGTTTATTTATGAGTTCGCCCACTATTCAACGATATAATATGTATATATTATTTCACTGGTGATTCGATGAACGCTAAAGAAATGCCTTTTAACGATACTTAATCCAATTGACTTCTACGTTTTCCCGTTGCCAGCGTTCTTCCATTGATCGGATTCACTGATTACATTGAAATTGATTAAAAGTCTAAAATCCATTTTTTTTTTTTCATAAATATAAAACTTAAATGGTTTATAGTATTAATAAATAAACGACTGAAAATATTCATATAATTCCTATATATTATTATTATTATTATTATTATTATTTTTGATCTTTTGAGTATACAATTTGATTACGCATAGTAAGTATATTTCTGATAACTATTATACATTTATTCGTGACGCACAATTATTTAAAATGGAAATAATTCAATTAACTATATAAAGACGATAGACGACCTGTTTTAATGTATAATTTCTATACTATAAATTATAATATAATTTTCGAAATAATAAATTTAACGCAATGTTTTAAATTTAAAAACCAAAAATTAATTATGATGAAGTATGATTACGATTATTTCGATAAGTATTTTACTATTCGTGAATATGCTTCTTTATTCTACATTAATAAATCATAGATCTCTGTACACATAGTTAGAAATTTAATTATTTTACTGGTTAAACTTTGGATTACGAGAAAGGAAAATATTATTTTGTTTATAGTATTAGATGACCGGTCTCCCGCAAGGGCTTTGGGTGCCAATTAATTTTGCAGCTAACCCACTCAGTATATTAAAATCCAAAATATGATACTGAATAAAGTATTATAAATTATAATGTTTTTAATTAGTATTTACTAATTTAACATTTTATCCTTTAGCATATTTATAAATTAAAGTAAATTATAAAGGTTACAAAGTGTACTTCATGTTTCAAAAATATTCTATATTAGGTTATAACTTATTAATTAATAATATATTATTACTATAAGTTTTAAATTTTTAATATAACATACAAATTTATTATACATCTACATAATTTGTAAACGTGTTATAATTTAAACTATTTAGTATAATATATAATTAATCTACTTACATTTTCAACCTATTTGGAATAAATTAATCATTACAGATGAATGACTATAGTAAAAAATATAATAGGTGTTCTGTCTTGTAAACCTAAATCAACACATTATTAATATTACAATTTTAAATTTTGCAAATACTCGATTTGTTCTGTCGATAACGTTTTTATAATTTAAAAAGTCGTATGTATTAAAAAACATATAGGTAAATGGTAATATGAAAAATATTCACCAAATATTTGTGAAAATAATATAAAAATCGTTTATAAAATATTTATAGTATTATAAATGCTATAACCATACGAGAATGAATTTAATGTATATACATTTAACCTATACAAATAAGGATATCGTTATTGCGGTAGGGTTATATAGGGTTATGGCAAGAAAAAAAATTATAAACAGGTATTATTTTTTTTTCGTATACATGCGGTTAGGGAAGTTAATACAGAGGGTAGAAAATAGTGATTCGTATCGGGGGGACGTGGAGGCTAGGGATAATGAGATAAAAAGTTGGGTTGGCTCAGGGGACTCTAATGCAGGAGATGTACGAGAGTAATTGCCACATCTGCCGGTGTTGTCCCTTTCAAAAGTCAACAGGCAACCAGCTAATTTCCCAAGAGGTAATAACTACTATAGCACCGCAGTAAAGATTTTTCTATTACGCCGTTCTTTTGTCCCTCACTTCTTCCGCCGGTTATTCCCGTTGGCCGTATCAGTGCCCTCCACTCCCGCCGACCCGCCCGTACTTCTTTTGTTCGGAGTTTTCCGACCGCAGCTCCGGCCGCGTTGGATATGCCATTAAGCGAGAAAATGTCCACAAATATGACCCATGGTGAAATCTGTGAAAATACAAGCGAACACTGTGACGTCGGCAACCGTGGTCGTAAAGTGATAAACACAGTTTAATTCCATATTCCCCCGCTCCAGCGTTTTGTGCTTTATATTTACTTTAAACTTCCATAACGTAATAATAATAATAAAAAAAATGTTCTTATTTTTTTTTTTTCCAAACGATACTGTCAGATGGTAAAACCCTTCTAATGTTCACCTAAAGAGTGTTGCGTGATTTACTGCAGTGTTAGTGTGTAATAATAACACCAATCTTTATAAAAACATTAAATTATCAAAACGCCATTTTATTCGTATTAGGTTTGATTAGGTTAAGTCGTATATTTATTATCACAAAGTTGCAATTATTAAAATGTAACTGCAATAATAATAATAATAATAATAATAATATGCGTGTTTGCATATTTTAAATTTTTCGTAAATATTTAGCATTAAATGTCATTCTTATAATGCATTTTTATGTTACACGCTGTTCACATTTGACTAATTTGAGTCATACATTGAATGTAAGTATGCCTGTATTTATATACAAATTCAACTTTTGTACTTATGCGTGTAGAACGAACAATTATGAACAAAGTGCATTAGTCGGGTTTCCAACCTTCCGTGTGGTAAGGTAACAGCGTGAACTCTTGTTATTTTTTATCACCTTAGAATTAAAATAAAATTATATTTAAAATCATGTATTATAGTTTGCATTTGGTCTTAAATGAACAAATAATAATATTTTTATATGTCATACCATTTATGTATTTCGGAAGACGTTAACAAATTATACCTATATGGAACAGACGTATTTCTCCGCCTACGAGTTAGTCAGGCGTTGCGCTTTACCTTCATTGATTATTTACTTCAAACAAAACCTTTTTATGAGGTCTGTAAATGTTGATAAAAATTCAAGATGGCCTTTGTTTTAAATTATTTTATGACGGATATCGCACATGTGTACGGGTGCGCATATGGATAACATGGACTACAGGTCATAGAAAAATAAATTTCAATTTACCAGTCTCCGCTCGGTCCGGGCTGGCAGCACACTAGCACAGATAGTACTCTCTATCGTTCTCTTCCGCTCTACACACACCTATATATATATATATATATATATTTATATGTGTGTTCGTATACAAAAACAACAAACACGAACCATAGTCGGCGCGAACAAAAGGCGCGTTCCTGCCACCTCATGGGAAATCCAAACGGAACAGAATGATGTTTTAAAAATTCATGCCGCCCCCAGGGGGGTCCGGACGGCGTACCATTCAATTTCGAAATACACACCCCCACTCGCGCGCTGGTCGCTGCCGAAATAATAATAATAATAAAAAAAATTCTACCAGCAAAAACGTGACATTTTTGAATACTCAACGAGTACCGCGCACACTACTTATGGGTATATCTCGTATGTATGTATATGTGTGTGTGTGTGTGTGTGTGTGTGTGTGTGTGTGTGTGTGTGTGTGTGTGTTCCTACACGTACATAATATAATATTATATAGTGCGCCATCATACACGCGCATAATATAATGTATAATAATATACTCGTGTGTGTGTATACAGTAGGTATCCGCGCCGACTTTAATCATATTATTATTCAGACTGTACTGACCCACTACACGACGGCGGTAGAAATTTATACACCGCCGTGGCATAAGTAACATGCACGAGGGAATGTTGTTATGCGCTATCCACTCGCCGCCCTCGCCCCTGTGATAAATGACAGGTTGTACCTCCCCTAGTCTCACTTATTTATTGCTCATATCCATCATGACTTTCGAAGTTATTGCGGACGCGTCGAGAAAATAAAAGTAAGGGAAAAAACACACGACCGTCTTTGCGGGATAAATAATGCAAGACCGATGGTGTGGAGGGAAGGGCTGGAGGGGGTATGAGGGAAGCGAGTATAGCGGCGACGGGCCAAAGTTTTTAGGCGGGCACGTCGCGTCTTTGTCGCCGGTGCCGCCGCCGCCGTCGTCGTCCCGCTTCTCCTAGCCACGTCTTCTCGCGGATGTCACACAAAAAACAGCGCGTAGTGTTTTTTTTTTGAAAAATTCCGTGTCATAATTTTTATTCTCTAAACAGACAACGGAAAGCTTATGCAATTTAAAAAAATGTATAATGATACACATATACGTGCGAGCGAAAAAAAACGATGACGATAATGACTTCAGTATGTTGTTTCCGTTCGTTACGTGTTACTCGACAGCGGCTGTCCACCCCTTTTCTTGTAAACAAACTTAACGTGAAGAAGGGGCAGAGTACATGATGCAATTTCGATGCAGTTACGTCCCGAATAGGGTAAGTGTATTAATGCGAGAGTTTTAAAATGAAAAAAAAAAACACTTACAGTTGACCCTCGAATGTATCAGTCACCACGATGCGGACTAAAGGACATACACATTATTATATTATTACGATAATATGGGTGGAAAATCGTAGCTATTCCGGTGTAGAGTAGATAAATCGGAAGGGGGTGAAAGAATAATAGTAATTTATATTTAGCTTGCACTTATAAAATCACAATTAATAAACAACCATTAATATAAAATATAAAATATGTAATACGGTATTGATTTTAAGTAATAGTATTTTTTATGTATAAAAGCGCTCTATCAGCAGCAGTAAAACGAAATATTAACACAACGTAGATATAACCATGTACTCAATCTATTGTATACAATATTACAATTCAAAGAGATGAATTGGACGAAATAAAATTTTTTATTGTAACGAATAATCATACTATATTATGTACTTATGTACATAAGTCTATTACTCCGCGAACTGTATATTATATTGAAAGTATTTCGCTATAAAAACGAATTTTTGTCAATTTTTTTTCTACTTGTTCGGAATATGAGTGGTTTTCTGTTATGATGTCAATGTACATTGTGTTTGTACGTAATAGTTTCCGTTCTAAAGTAATTTCTCATTAATCGTGTTTGAAGTTATTTGTTTGAATTGTTTTACTTATATAATAGTTGTTATTTCACAAATGTGTTTTTAGGAATTTAAGTGTTTACGTTTTATTTTTGAGGATTAGAGGAGTAATGACTGTTGTTAATGAATAAACATAATTAATATTTTAAATTAAAAGTACATTAAAATAACAATATAAAATATGTTTTTTGAAATTATCTTACTGTTTTGCTTAATTTTTTTTAGTTACATTAGTTTCTTGATGAAATTTCTATTTTCAGATGTGTTTCAATGATTATGACTTTTATTTAATAATGATAATAGAAAAATATTGCATGCGTATATTTACATTTCCTACTAATTACTAGATATAGTGAGAAATAAAATTACTCCATTATACTTGTATTATTTTTATTTTAAACTACTCATTAGCATTTAATTTTTATAACTTTAATTAATACTAAAAATGACTAGTTATTTTAAATACCTGTTTGAGTGTATAATAAATTAAAAATGTTATTTTTCTTAAAAATTGTTATTATTATTTATATTGTGTGTTTTAATTGTGCAATTATTTTTTTAAATTAAATACCATACTTAAAAGGAATGATTTTTTTCCACGTATCTATTTTAATACCATTAATAATAATAGTTAGTGACAGATATTCGATATTTTTTTATAAACAAGACTTTTAAATTTGAATTTCTATACAACGAAAAAAAATACTACATATATTGTTTGAATAGTAGATACTTTTTTGATCGTATTATTCTTTTCCTTAGAAATTATTCCAGTAACGTTGCAGCTTTAATTACAACAGCTAATTCGTATTGCACAAACCTAGAGAGAGGGTGAACTTGAAGAAATTAAAAACCGTGATCGGACTACTCGAAAGGTATCTCAGAAGTAAAGGAAAAACCGCTGTTTCTGTACACTGAGCACATTTCTGGCGAACAGGATTCAGAATACAAATGTACAGATCGGAAGTACCGCATATTTTATCACTGAAATTCGTCTAATTCGATTATTGGAGCTATGAATTCATTTCCATACCTAACAAAATTATCTATACCACTTTATATAGCACATGTATTTATTTTTTAGTGCAATATCTTATTTTCTTTTTTCAATGTTATCGGCGGACTACTAATAATATTTTATTTTAAAACTATAAGTTTAAAAATAACTACATAAAATATGTACTCAAATGCGTACTCCTCTATTTTTAAGTAAATTTCATTCTATGTTTATATCAATATTAGTAATTTATTTTTCTATTGTCAATACGGTGGTTTGAAATAATTTTTACCAATAGTAATATTTATTTTTTTCTGAAAAAAGACACATTTATAAGTTTCTAAAAGTTTTACAAACCACTCATGTAAATTATACCCGACATTTCGAGGAAATCTCTTCAAACACAATATGTATGCTAATTGCTAATTTATTTGGTTTATATACCTACAGTTTGATTTTCTCTTGTCTAACCGCCACCAGCTGGTGAGCATATTGAAAGGTTTGAGATGTGGTATATTCGTAAATAAAATTCTGACAGTTGTAGTTGTCATGATGATATAGTTTGAATGATTTTCGATAATTAATAATTATTAATAATATGTCATTCGCAGTCCCCATGCTACACATTATACATGGAAGGTATATTACTTAGAAATTATAGCGTATTATTGAGCATTGATGATGATTAGGTATAGGTAGGTACCTACAATATAAATAAAAATGTTATACTTATTGTTATCTAATATATATTGACTATGCGATACGTCTCTACTACAAATGAAAACTATCAACAAAAAAAAAAAAAAAAAATAATAATATTTATTGCTGGTTTGGTGTTTGATTATTACAGCCATATTTGTCTAAAACCCTAAAAACAAGATAATTATAAATTATACCTAATACGTATAGTGTTGAAATATCAAATAAATGTAAGATATTAAATTTTTTCACCATGCGTGTAATTAAAATATTCATAAATATTAGTTTGATAATATTATTAGAATACAATAATTATTAAATACATATATTTCAATCAATCAGATTTCAATGTATTTTTAAGTTTAAACAAATATATTATTAAATACTGAAAATATATAATATATATATACTTAACTGAATATAAGAGAGTATAAAATTGAATTCAAAATATCTTAAACACGATTATTTTATTCAACTTTCCCAGATATTTTTATCCACTAAACTTGGAAGAGCATTGAAATGAAAATTCGTGTCTCGAGAGGAAATTGCTCGGAATAAAGGCTTTATGTGCATTAATAATATACACATATTAGGGTGAAAACTTTTAGCTTAAAATATTTTGGTTTTGTGAAATACGGTATTTTTTTTCCTTTTGAAATTATTAACGCAATGGTACTTATTATAGTGAAAATACTTAGAAGTTATTATATTTTATTATACTTGTGTAATATTTTTCATAATGCAACATATTATTATTTATGCAAATGTATATAATAAAATTGCAATATGCATTGTATTGAATAATTGTAAATTTAAATACAATTATTATGTTGTGTTAAGGTTTTGTAAGTTTAAAAATAATATTAATTTAAATCAAATTTTATATTTACAACTTCCTTCAGAACAATAACCAATGTTCCGTGATAGATTGGTAATCGAATCCTCTATAATGACTATTCTTGATCAAGCATCTGAATTCTATAAACGATTCCATAATAACTACATAATCATTCAAATCCCCTCAAATCAAATTCATCCTCTCTAGACTTAACTTATATAACCCGTCAACTGAAAAGAAAATGGCCCAGACACCTTTTAATTTCTTTATTTTTCATATTAAAATTTATAAAAAAAAATAAAAAATCAATTCTTGAACTCAGATTTTAGATCATTTATTATAATGTTATTGCTATTTATGTTTATATTTAAAAAATGATGTCAATGGATATTTTCTCTATTCATGTCTTCCACGTGTCATTTTTTTCTCTTTTGATCAAATTTATTTACCGTATTATTTAACACTAAAAATAGTTACTTTTTACAAATTCAGATATAGATGCTTATAATCGATATAATTATATACCTATATAGGTTATTACTTATTTTTACAAATAAAAGTATGAATAACATATTATCACTATACTAATCTAAAAAAAATGTATATAAATAATTAAGTTTTTTTTAAACATTTTATATAAATGAGCCACACAAATAATAAATCAAAGTGGTCAGATAGAGCATCGTGTATTTTAAAGTATCTATGCTTGTTATTCAAGCCGTGATTGTCATATTATATGTAACAAAAAAATTTAAATACTGATTTTCTATAATTTTATAAAATTAATATTGTTTCTTTTTTCATAAACATTTAAGTGTTATTAAAATAAGGTAACAAATAGTCTGAATTCAACATATTATTATTGTTTTAAATTCATTTTCCTTCAAACAATTATTCAAGTAGTGTGTGTTGAAGTGTACCTTTTAAAAACTATAACATGTAAATTCAGTTGATTAATTTAATTATTTTGTATAAAAAAAAGTAATTTAATTAACATATGGTGTTAAATTTCTCAAAAACCTTTTTTTAAATATTAGGTTGTCTAGTTCAGTACCTATAGGTTTGCCAATTATTAACGTATTCAATTCATTCGAAATTTTATAAATGATTGACATATTTTGAAACTTATACGTAACAAATATTATTCATTTCAAGCTTTATTTTAAATATTAACCTTGTTCATAACTACGATATCATCAGGATTTCCAAAGTTTATTTTAAATATTTAGTTGCAAAGTTATCAATTCATAATTAATGGAGACCTACACAATAGCGAAACGTCAAATATGAGTAACCGTATTTTGTTCGCATATTATACGCAGTGTGTTCACCAAAAGATACTCAATACCATAAATATTGACATTATGTTTGCCAGCTTTGTTAAATATCGCCTTTATATTATGTCGTATCGCTGAAAACCGTATTTATTTTTTACTGAGCTTAAAAAATAGGTGACAAGTTGTTCGTGTTGTTTTAGTGTCACAATCGCCAAAGAAATATTTGTTTTTCAAGTAGAGTAAACAACTACGCGTGTTCTTACAAGTCCACGGCAAACAGTCTGTTATTTCTGTTTATTTATTTTATGAGAGGGGAAATAAAAATACGTATTGTTAATGTAGGTGCGAACAATTGAAAATATAATGCAGAAGACCGTTAAGCTTGTTTGACATTTAAATGACATATTATCAGTCTTTACTAAGAAAAAAAGTAATTTATTTGAAATGTTATAATATTATATGCGCGTAATATTCGATTATATTCAATTGAAATTAATGTGTAGCATGATATTATAATACATTTATGTATCAATATTTGTAAAAATAGTTTAAGTTGGGAAAAAATGAATTTTTAATGAAATAATAATTGATAATATTATATAATAATAGGTATAAGACAAGTGTTTTTTTTTAAGATTCGTTTTTTCTTTCGGTTTTTGTGGTAGGAAGACAATTTTTATAACGCTCGACAATTGATTAGCTTACGAGAAATAAAAATATTTATTTTATAAAGAACAATAAAGTAACACATTTGTTTCATTGCTAATAAAATATTGGTCAAAATAGATTGGATTATTAATTGTAAATTGTATAAATGTAATTAATAATTATATTATATTTGTGCATGCATAACCCAATGTATACAATAAACTCATATCAAATTACTATTTTACAATGCGGACGCAATGTTATGACACTTTTCATATTAACAAATGGTTTTATGACATGGGAGTTGGACATTGATATACAAATGTTTAATAATATGATATTAATATTATTGAAGGCATTTTATTAAATATAGATTTGTTTTAGTAAATGTAATATATTAATCCTTAAACATAATTCAACGAACATTGAAATCTATGAAAAATCTGAGTGTAAAGTGTATTTATTGAAAGTAATTTACGATCTAATTAATTTTTATTTACAACAATAGAAAGAAAAAACAAGTATTACACAAACCATTGTACCGATAATCTTAAAGATTACATGAATAAGGTTTTATTGGATTACGCATACGTCCAAAATGCTGTAACTATATCTAAAGGCTTCTTGAAACCAAAATAAATTATCATGACAATCGTAATTTATTTTTAAAATGTCAACTTAAAATAATTAATTTGTATGTAAATCTCTTTATCATTTCCTCATATTCGAATCAATTTCCATATAAATTGCATATCGATATGTTATTATATTAGCCATACAAAATGTAATTAAATAATTTACTAAACCGTTTAGATTAATTATGACCGTGTTATTGTATATCTCTTGTGATCAAAATAAAATTGGTAAATTTTTAATTTTAAATGTTCAACAGTTACATTGATTTTTACAAAAAAATAACTTATATTATTAAAATAATAACTATGTATGTTATTATTAAATAAAACATCACAGTATTTCTAAACATATTTTATTAAAATATATATTCTTTACCAAAATCCATATAATTTAATAATACGTCACTATACCTATATGGCCGTTTAACAAATTATCACGAGTATGATACCAATATTATTGAAGTGTCTTGAAACACTTTGCAAGACGCTACTACTACTCAAAATATAAGTATGCTATTATAACGATACAATAGAAAAACTATTATATAGTTACTCATATTATGATATAGATTTATATGAATTATCATAACTAGGCCTATGAATTTGTAGAAAAGTGCATTTTTTTTTTTTAGTGATTGTAAAACGTAGCTTTATAAGTACATCATTTAAATTATATAACAACAAATTCATTTAAGAAACTTTTATTTTGCATTTTTTGCATATTTAAATCATATTTTTCTTTTTTAGATCATTTTCCGGTATTTTTAATTAAATTCTGTCAATTAACATTTTTGAAAACCTTTTAAAAAATTTTTTTAAAAAATTTTCAGACAAATAGTATTATTTAAGAATTAATGAACTTTATAATCAAAATTCAAATTAAATCAACTATTTTCTAATTTTTTTTTTATTATTATTATTAAATAAAATAATTTGCATGCATATAATATAATATACTAATATAAATATAAAAATTAAATTAAATACCATTTTATACTATAACTGTTGGTGTTTAAAATACTTTTTTTTGAAGGTTTTTTAGTTTAATATTTTATATTACGCTACAGTTAAAACAAAATTAATGTTGTACAATATAATCATTATAACGATATGTTAAATGGTTTTTAGTCAATTTAAAAGTTGATTATGAGTAAAATAATGCAAAAATAATTGTACACGGTAAAATTTATATTTTATTAATGGTTAGTAATAATGTATTTTTTCAAGGTAAATATAGTACATTGTATAAGCTATAAACTACCATTTCTATAATAATAGAAATAACGTATAACCATAAATATATAATATAAAATACAAAGTAGTGGGTATATCTACAAAACGCGTATTCTTAGGTCAAGCCAAACAAATAATTAAAACAATTTAAATTTCAAATGAAGGAACAATTTATAAAATTATTTTACAGTAATATTTTACTTATTCTTTGAGGTTTTAAGTTAATTTGTTTCAACTTAGTAAATAATAGTCGAAATCGTAATTCCGTGTATAATAATAATAAGTACATATTTTACAATAATATTTAATAAATATTAAATTATTTGTATGGGCATTTTCATTTAAATTTTTTAGAGAAATGAATGTATCAAATTTCGCGTTAATTCCCATTATTTTTGCGTATAGAAAATCAGATGACATCTTACAAATTATACGTTTAAAAAATGTCGATACAAATTATTTTATAAAGTAAACGCTATTTTTATGATGTACAATGATTAAAATAATTAATTATTATTTGACAATGATAATTCTCTAAATCCTAATTTTGTATTTTATTATATGTCGAAATACTCTAAAAGGTGGCTGACGGCAGCAATATATTAAATTAAACGTTGAAAATGTGTTAAATACAACAATTGAACGACGGAAAGAATAAGGACGTCGATTGTGGGACCGACTTATGTATGTGTAATGTGTATATATGTATAGTGTTTTTCGGGCGCGGAGTCAAACTTTTTGAAAGAAATGGCAAGGGCTTTTCACCCGACGGCAAATATTGTTATGACATTATAATCTTTAGCCGTTCTCCTTATTCACGTATATATAATAATACATTTATTTCACGTTCCCTAAAAGTTCAAAGTTTATAATTGCTCCGACTCTCCGGGTGAATGTGGAAAATTCGAATCCGCCAAGATTCGACGATTGCGCGCGTGTATCTACCCACCCCCCTCCCCGATTACTTGCCCCATACCCAACAACCTACCCCTCCCCCATCTCGGAAAATGTTTTATTACAATGGCGCATTGTTTGCAAGTGATTTCGCGGAGCACTACAACTTCACCAGGTACTAGAACGAGCAATAGTAAGGACTGAGAGTGAAAGAAAAAAGGCGAACGTTTAAAACAATCGGAATAGTATGTTTTGTGACGTAAAATAAAAAACTTAAATTTAATGTCCCGTATCGACGGACTATAATATATATATATATAATGTTGTAGAGCCTTAAACATCTGGTATAAAGGATTACGGAATTTATTATCTCGCACCGGCAGAAGACGTCGTAAAACAACTACAATATATAGCCCACTGTTGTACGTAATAATATGCAAAGCAGTCACTATTATTCAGACACTATGTCTCGAACGGGCGTCGTTCGGCCCTTTTGTCGAACGGGTTTTTGGCAAAGTTGATCGGACCCTTTTTGTTCTTTACGCGTCACTACGTACTTATGAGTCCTCCGCGCGGGACCGTCGTTTTGTTTATTTTTTTTTATTCGCCCCCTAACAGATTCTCCGCGTAATTTTACCCTTGTCACGGGCGCGCGCGACGCTGTTTTTTCCGACTTCCCTAACAAGTGTATTTTAATAATGAAAATAGTTCGGCCCCGTTAAAGCATCACCTTCACTGTACCGCCACCCGCTCGCACCGGTGTCTACTCGGTTTGTCCGCGGCGCACTTATGTATTCGTACAACGAAAACACAACCTGTCAGCAGACGCACGATGAAATGTTATTAGGAACTAACTTTCAAGAAACTACGAACGCCAGTGGACATTTTGTTTGCGAGAAGATAATGCCAGAGCGTCTAAATCCTATTGAAGTCGTGTTAAATACCCAGTCGTTCGCCCGCGTACACTCTGTGCGATTATTTACCATTATGCGTGTGTATTAATAATTACCGTGGACGTAATTCAAACTATAGCGCACCCTTGATTACTATATATATATATATATAACCTATGAACTAGGTCTGTACCTAGAAGACTCGGTCTCAAATCGCATATTATGTTTGATTTCGGAGCACGTGGAAGACGTTTGTGACGATTTACTCTGTACACATATCGGACTTAAAATAAATTATATCAACTTCGACGTTTCGTCGTTTCATCCGTGCGAATATGTGATTGTCGATCGTTCAATGAATATACACACATCTAACTGTTAAAAAAAAGCCGTGAAACATAATATTACAATTCGAAGTAACGAGTAATGACTATGATTCCATATTATTTTCGCACATTTCATCATAATATAAAAGTAATATGATCAAACTATGTTAAATAGAAAAACAACGATTTTCTTCATTAGCCAATTATTTTGCGATATACCTCTATTATTATATTATAATATCTGTTTTAGTTGAAACCGCGCATACAATATTTCTCGTATATTAGTTCGCAGTTCCGTTCGTCCATCATGTTAATGCCATATCAATAAAGAGAATAATTAATACTATAATTCCACCTAACCACTATTTTCCATTAAAGTTTAATTAATGTGGCGTATTTTTAATCGTCCGCAACCGATTAACAAGGGATTAATCGCTACGAAATTGTGTACCGATACATACCACTCGCGTTTTACACAAATACACCATTACGTTTTAAATACAAATATATATATATATATATACATATACATATATTATACACGTATCGGCGCGATTTTCAAAATCAATACCACAATAATCGCAGCTTGGCGACGACGCGATGAGCCACACTATTTGAATGACAAAAACCACACCACCGCCAACAGAGTATCGCGCAATGTTATATTCTACGATATTTTATGCGGTATGCGGAAACGTTCAGTTTTGCGTCTAAAACGACATATTATACGACTATATAATACATAATATTTTACGTATTAATTCAAGGGTTATTTTTATTTTTATTGCTATATAATCATGACGTACTACGGGCGAATACTTTTTTTTCCACGTCGGAGACGTTTATTTTTACCATTTTTGACCGCGTGAATTACGACTCGGGGAATCGAATTAAGTTTAAAATACTATTATTTAATATATTACTATAAACCGTTTTATAAATAATGTATAAGCGGATTTGCGGGAAAACCGAACGACGAAATCGGGGACGAAGAGGTGCGTGTCACACATTAGACCATAACTTAACGGTCGTCTTGAAAATGTGGCGCTAGTCGTGGGCGTGAAAGGGGATGAGGTGGTTATTAATTATTTTCGGCGACTGGCTAACGGCGGAGATCAAAAACAACAACACTACACCGTCGTCGCGCAACGGTGTATAATTTATTGTTTTATATTATTTTATAGTAAGTCGTACATCCCAAGGACTCTGATTAGCATGCAGCAACTCTTCTCTTTTACACCACATTGAAAACTTTCGGCCACCCTTATAATACGCACGACCGTGCATGTGTGTGTGTGTGCAGCGCTCGCAAACCTCCGCGACACCGAGCCAGCAGTTAACTTTTATTAGATGCGTATTGTTCCAGCTGTCGCTTTTCCCGCGGGCCGGGCGGGCAGATGTTTACACTGGCAAAAAACACAACACGACTTAAATCCCGACAACCCCTTCTACCCGGACTCCGTGTATCATATATATATATATTTGTGTGTGTGTGTGTGTGTGTGTGTGTGTGTGTATATTCTGGTCGTTACCGTCACACGAGAAGTTGCACACCCACACATAGACGTCACACACACTAACACCCGCATAAGTGTTCGCCTCGCGCGTCCTCGGGGGACCACGCGTAGCTTAGTCTCCGGTTCTGGTCGGGAATGACAGGACCCGAAACGAACTGGCAGAGACTTTAAACGACTTGTTCCGCCGTGAATTTCAACTGTTTAATTGCTACTGGGGTCTGATTAAATTCTGCAACGTGGATGCGAAACGCGTCAGGCGATCCGAAGCGATGCCATTTATCGTGGAAAAGTACTGATCTTAAACGTCTGCGAAAAACTATAAAACTCTAATCGAATAGACTGCCTAATATTATGATATTATAAAAAAAAATCTCACTTATATTAAAAAATGTATTGGTACCTACGTGATGTGTTGCAAACACATAGAACACACTCAATAAGCCTTAATAGAATAAATCATAAGGATGAGTTGACTTTTTAATGACTTTATAATTTGTTTTAAATCATTTATTGTGACAGTAGAGCAATGATTTTGTTCACGTCACGTACAATAAACGGACATAGTCTAACTTAATTTAACAACGGTTTTATTATATTATTATGTCACCGTTGATTTAACAGTATTTAAGCGATCCTAAGAATAATCGACTTAATATAATATATTTTTTCGCGTCGCTAAAATTGTATTAATTTGATTATATGTTTGAAATATCTCTACACGTTTTTCGCTTTTATTTACTTTTAGTGACACAAATGGGATATTCATAGATACTGTTTTTTTTTTTTTTTTTAATCTACTAAAAATAATTTTTAGTATTCCACACTACCACAGGCCTTGCTGTCCCATTATAATTATCATATACAAATATACAATGATAAAAATTTAACAGCCATTATTTAATCAATAAAGTAAATACTATGTGAATATTCGTACCATACTGTAAATAAAGTTTAGTTATCGAATTTTATTTTACACGTGCTTATTTTATATTAATGTTATCTCTTTCTACACACACACATATATATATTATAGTAAATTGTGTATACTTCTGGAATCTAAACAGAGTGTTAATATGAAAATGATGAACAAATTAATAATATTTCAATTAATAAAGATTCTTACACACATATTTCCTTTAATAATAAATATTTATTCAAATTTGTTTTTTTTTAACATTTCAAAACTAAAAAGTGCCATGTGGCGATACCAACTTCTTTTATTCAAATGAGAATCGCCCTTTTTTTGTATAAATTATGGTAGAGCGATGAATATATAGATTTTAAAATGACGTGTGCTTGTGTGTGCGTGCGTGTTTGTGTATGAATAGTAAATACACGATAATTATTGAATAAGATTAATCACTATTCAACTTTGAGGGTAGTTTTGAATAGAAATTTGGATCTAGTTTGTACTTTGGAAAGATCAAAATTGTGGATATTTTTTTGTTATAATTCAAAGACGAGTTACCACAGACTTAAATTTGTACCAAGTATTAAAAGTATTTATAAATATTATAATTTTCTATACATGATATAATTCTCGAAATATTTTGACTTTTTTGATATATTTATAGACAGTTGAAATTTTCGATTTTTTTTACTATTTTCTAGTTAGAAATTCATAAAAGCTTTTCTTTATATCTACGTTTTGAAAATAATTAGATACTAATTTTCAAACAGAGTATAATACAACCATAAAATGGTATAAAAAAAAAAATCAAACACATGAAAATATGGTCCAAAAGTATACTTAAAATGTCTAATAATAAAAATGTAGTGTATTCATTATTAAAGAAAAATGGAGGTTTGATGTTTGATGATCACCTGGTTATAACTAATACAATAACAAAAAATATTGTCACCAAATTTTACAATATAAAGTTAATTATATTTATTATACGTATACAATTAAATAAAAAGAACCATCTCATATTATTATTATTATTATCGTTTCGGTGATGTACATAATATTCAAGATTCAACTAGCGAAATGCCCTTCAATTGCCTATACAAGACGCCGTTCAGAATTATAGAATTCTTGTAAAGTATGTATTGCGAATAATGTTATTAGTAATGACACTGGTGCGTGGAAAACATAAATGTTAAAATATTTTTCTTATATAATATGACTATTTAATTATATTAGATGTGGGTATTTCATAACAAACTTTGTAAAGAAAGTAGTATTATTAATGATAACAAAGTGAATACATAATCGGACATAGCACATAATTTTACATAAACGTTTTAAACAGAATAAAGGCGTTTTTTTATTATTATTCAGATATATATATATATACCTTCATATTATTATATTTCTTGATGCAGGCAGCTAACATAATATATTATGATACATCACTTGATATGACTTGCAAATCCATCAGAGGAATTTCGAATATTACTTTAAAATATTAAATTTTCTACTTTCGTAAAGGGAATGAAATTATTTCATTTCACGTCAAACTAATTCAAATCGCAGGAGAATATCTCATGCAACAAAAAAGAAAAAGAAAGAAGATTATGTAGGAAGAGACGTAAAATTATTTTCCGGTATTGGAATAAAGTGATATAAATAAATGATTGACGTATATTTGGAGAAATATGTATTACTCGAGGCGTGTGCGGTTTAGTAAGTACGTCATATGTGCTTAATTGATTCTCATTAAGGTAATATATAAAATGATTCCCCAGAGTTCACATCGCATATACTCATATTTAAGAGCAAATTAAATTTCACATAATATTGAAAAGTATTATTACATATTACACACAACAAATAGTATATGTATACATAATAAGTAGATTCGAAAATTTAATTTTAATTATTATTCTCGAGTCGTTCATGCTGTTTGCTTTTTGCAGATAATCGAAAATAAATTTTAAAATATAATACTTGAAAATTGAACACAAGTGCTCGAATGTGTGACCCGCGGTCAATTATAAATCCGTTAAGTGTAGGTAAGTCATTTTTTAAATTTTGAGTTTCGTCTATCCTAATGTTTTGTTGGTTCCTAAATATACGAGTATAGTTAAGTACCTAAAAAAACTTATCTTATTACAGATAGGCAAATTATGTTATGTATGAATTATTATTGTATAAATATCGGGGTAAATAATATATCGTTGACTCAAGTCCGTTACCTGTAATAACTATTTATTATTTTTTAGTGTTTATTATTTATATTTATTATACATATGGCGTGTTTTGTATAGTATGATATTCCGTATTTATATAATTTGTAATTATTAATAAAAAAAAAACTTCAAATAGTTACCTGCTGTGATGATTTTTGTTAATGAAGATTGTTTTATTTTTAATTTTATATTATTTGACCGGAAACGTCAATAAAAATAAAAATAATATGATTCTATTTATTTTAAACACAATAGTGCGCGTGACTTGTATAATATAATATTATTATATATTGCCAGTATATACTATAATGATCAATTGTATCAATTTTTCATTTTACAATTATAACTCATAAGCCTCATCGTTATTGACGTTTAAATTATTTACTAGGAAATTGTAACGATGCTGTAACAAACGGTCCTACCAATTAGGTTACGTAAAGTGCATGTACATTTTTTTTTATCATTTTACATTCCTATGGAAAATATTCACATTAAACTTCATAAAAAAATAAATCCATTGATAGACGTTTATAATGCATATATATATATATATGTGTGTATATATACATAGTAATGTAAAATGCATAGTTCTATTATTATTTTTAACATATACGACCTGTGGGTTGTTCATAATGAATAGTAGCTCGCGTTTCATAATTGTATTACTTTTCGACTGAAACAGTGGATCTAATTATACTTGTACGCTTGTAATGGATGAACAAATAATTAAAAGGAACATAAAGTCAGAGACGTGATGCATAATAAATCAAACTAAATATATACGGAAACGGTATGTTGCGTTTCACGAACAAATAGATACAAACAGAAAATGTTTACAGCCCAACGTGATTTAGCCTTACCCATTATCTCTACGGCGTTTCGTTTGTACTTTGTTCCCCGCAGGACAATATCACCTGACCAAAACTTGAAGATATTAATCGCGTTGTAAATTCAAAACAACTTTAACACTGAAACAATTGTCTTCGTATTCATATACAGTTTTCGTGCCATACGTTTCGGTATCAGGGGACCGACACAATAATAATATATGCTCGTCGAGTCACTCGGTTCTAAAATAATTCCTACTTTAAACACAATTCCTAAACAAAAACAAAATTCAACTGAGATAGTTTTCATTGTTTATAAAATATTAACAATGTGACAATAATCATATGATATAAGAATATTAAACTGTTTTTCGTAAGTCGTAATATCATCACAATTAAAACATTTGTATTCCACTTAACATTTGCATTTTCGGACCTACCAACAATTTATAATGCATTATTCGAACTCTATATAGAATATTTTATGGATGAAATAATATTATGTACTTACATTGTTTGCGGGAAACACTTCGCAAAAATCTAAGCTACCTTCCCATCGCTCCGTAGAACGGTATGTGGATCATAAGCGAGTCTGTGGCTTTAATATTCGTTTACCCCACGCAACTATGCCTTGATACACATGAATCATTATGCTATAATATTATGAATACCCATCGAACCGTCAAAACCCCGTCGCAACATAGCTAGGACGACGATGATGACTAGCACTATACAGGCGCGATCAGCCATTTATGCTTGGTCTGACGTAGTGTTTCTATATTGCAATCGGGGTATATATACAGAGTGATTCAACCAGTACGGCCACTTACTTTTCTTCTTTATTGATTCAGTCATAACATGAGATATGATTTTTGACATTTTTATATATTAGTACAGTTAGATATTTTTATAGTATAATTTCTTATAATAATATGATCATATTTTTGATAGGAGTATCCGTCACTACTTGTGTTGTACAAGCTTCTACTTCTCAAATAAAAAAACACTTTAAACTATTCAGTAATTTCTTCTTGAGATTTTCATGTATCAATCTAAATCAAAATTATTTGGACCAGTATTCAGTAGTTATGGAGTAATTTGACGTTTAACATTGTATACTAAGGATAATAGTATGTTTGGAAAATATAATAAATATTTATTAATGTTAAACTTCATAATTTTATAATTTGTAAAAATTGTCTATGTATAATAAACAATAGATTCGATATTACATCTACTTTATATTTTTGTCTATAAATTAAGGACTATTAACTTAATTTAATTGGGTACATTTTAATAACTCGGAAAATATTTCGATTAATTCAAATTTTGGTTTGGATAAATCAACATTTAAAAAAAGTAATCTATCGAATAATGTAATGTAAAAAAAATAAGCAAGAGTGGGTACCGCTCTACTATACATTATGTGTGTAATTGGTTACTATTATAGGTGAGTTAAATTTGAATTCAATGATACATCATTGTATACGAAAAGCGATTCTAAACGGAAACACCGCAGTCTGTATCAGTAAGTATATTTCTTTTTACATTTTTAGATATATATAGCTATTACAGTTATATTTATTTTACTTTAAACATTACGGTAGATTGTTATAGTTTTTACCGAAAAAATTGCATTTATCATATTAATAATGAAAAAATGTGCCTATGTATTCTTAATATCTTTATTATACAAATATAATAACAACTATTATGTGGGATTTTTTATTACATTTAAAAGCATTTTGACCCAACGAACGATTTTTATTTGATATTCATAGAAAAAATCGAAAATTTCTTAAGTCTTTTACAAAGAGTAAAAATATTTTGATAATTTAATTGTAAAAAGAAAACGATAATAAAAACTTTACCGTTTTAAAGTACAAACTAAATCCAATTTTCTGTCCATAACCGAAAATTGAAATATTTTATCGACTATTTATCGTGCTTATACAATCAAAAAAAAAAAACATACATCATTGTAAAATCGATACACTCATCGTTCAAATCTAAAATGAAGGGTGGATACGAATGTTGAATCGCCCCGTATAATAATACGTATTATGTTTAAGTACCTGCAGTATCATAGTACATAATATAGAATAGGTATATAGAGTGTATACAATGCAGCGCGTCGTATAGATCAACCGTCGTCGTATCGTGTGCGAGCAACGGTAATCGAGCGGAAGACTTCAGATTTAGACTCTGGAGGGAAATCGACATGAAATCCTACTTAATAGACGTGTAGTAATCCACCGGGTTGTGTGCTTTCGGGCGCGACGAGAGTAGGTGAATCCATCGAGGCGTATAGGGATATTCGAATTAGTCGTACAAATGTCTCTCTCTCTCTCTCTCTATCTATATATATATACAAATATACATATAGATATAGGTACATATATACAAACTGCCTCCCTCCGACTTTATCCCACGCCCTCCCGAAAAAACCACCGAATTTTCGGCGCCCGTCGACCGGTCGTGTCGAAACCGTTTCGCACGGAAATAATTTGGCATATAATAATATTACATACATCCATCACGCGGCGTCCGCGAAAATATGACGCGATAATGATGAAAAGGCAACAAAAAAAAAAAGCGCACGCGAGTACACAGATATCACGTCGTCCGCAAGCCACACGCGGGCGGTTTAATTGTTACGAATTTTCGCGGGTTTGTTTAGGCGTTAAGGTCCCTTTAAATAGATTGATGAATGGCTCGTTACCATGGTTACTTCATTAATTATGAGGTCCGCGAACAAAACACGTCAAGTTCAATGTAAACATTATGTATACGACACGACGCGCCCCGCGCAACACACTCGCACACCACTGCGACACGCGCGCACACACGCGCTCGCCAGAGTTCGTGCGTAAATTATATAAATAAGCAATTTATACATTGACCGGCGACGCTTTTGTTGGCTATTGTTTCCCACGAGATACATTGTATGTATAATATGTACGTATAATAATATCACATACATCCATCCCTTGCAACACTCCGACGATCACGCCACCGACGTCGAAACAATAATAATATATAATATTAATATATTATAATGTAAGCGTATTTTTTTTTTCGTTTCTACACAATTGCACGACATAATAATGTGTATAATATATAAATTAATCTCAAATGTGATTAATTTATATTCACAAATGTCAAAAGCTCTAAATACACACAGATGAAACGGCGGGAATTCCGTATTATACGTACTCCGAATCTGTGCATTGCAAAGCGGTCTTCCTAAGCGACTGGGTACTACCACTAACTACTAAGTGCATTGAGAAATGTCACTAATATCAGAAGTATCGATAACAATATTGCCTAACTTGTGATGTCCAAAAAAATCCAAAACCAATTTCATAATTTAAATAATTCAGTTATATTAGATTGTGTTGATATATATGTATTTAACCATAATCAATAATTTGACACGGAAAGAATGGACAAAAAAAAATACGTGATTCGATAATTTCCTCAAAAGCCATTAGTATAATATTCTAAACGACTTTGATGACACAACGCTAAAATTAAAAACAAAGTGATCTCTAACAATTTATGTATATACACACACAATATACTTATGACAGCAGCAATGTATCCCGGGAATATCTAAATTTAAAAATCCGCACGCAAAAATGGTAACCCAACCACCTGTCATCTAGAGAAAAACAGAGGCTCCGTTCAACAGAAATAGAATCGGTCGGACGTTGCTAACCAACACCAACACCTCGTGAAAAGGAAAAATCCTCATAAAAAATTATAAGCGTGTGTTGGTTAACGTTTCGGAGGACATAACATTATTAGGACGATACGGTGGTTTGCCGCAGTGGCGGTAGTGGCGGCGGTGGTGGCGACGGTGGCGGCGGCGGTGGTAGGGGCGGTTGTGTGGCGGTGGCGGTAATGGTCTACTCCGCAGTGTTTTTCTATTTAAAAGCCCGCCAAATTAATACGATACAATCGAATTGACGGTGTTATAATAATTGTGTGGAATGGAAAAAAAAACTACGCATCATACCGTTATCAGTATAACATTACATCGTATATTATATTATAATAAGGTACACGCATATTATGTAATAACATTATTATATTACTGTCGCACGACACGTCAACGGCAGCGTATCCATTAAAATCGCATTACGTGCGTACCACCGCCACGCAAGTCCGCAAGCGTGCTATTCCAACCGTTATTCTCGTACGCGCTATATAACACATAATCGGATCGATTCCGGTTCGATTTGCACCCGATCCCCGTGTATAAATAACATCTATTGCAATATCGGTCGATTAGCATAATAATGTTATATAGGAACGCGTAAAATATTATATTATATATTATATAGTACTACAAAGGTCGTTTATCGGCGTATGAAATTGAATAGCGCTCACCGACGCCACCCAACTGCCGCAGTCTCGGCGACATTACGGTGCACGTATTTACATACCTATACCACCTAATAACAATAATAACAACAGATGTATACGTTTTAAAGTTTTAAACGTAATTTGAAACGAAATCGAACGGAACAATCTTCTTACACGTACGCACATATTAATGAATTCGCGTATTACGGAAACCGTTTTCCCCGTTTTTTTATTTTCCTCGGAAAATGAACCCACGGCGTGTTTTTTATATTTGCTCACGAATCACTCACAAAAATCTCTGGAATAATCGAAATTGTATGCATCAAAAGTTCTCAGACGTCTGAAATGTATAAAATTACTAAATTGCGATATGTTGTACAAAGTGAAAACCACGCGGCGTGCTCAAAAATGAATTGTTGCTAAGGAGACTTCGGTTAAAATATGAAAAATATAAGCTATTCAGCTTTAAAGACACGTGACACAAAACATAAAAACAGTCGTGTAGTATAATATTAAGCATACTTTACAGTTTGATAATTGATTGATCATTATTCACTATAGATCACGTGTTTTAACTAATACCTATTATCAGTGTTATCAGATAAATACTCTGAAAAATATTTTGTTTCAGAATAATATGATATTAAAATAATAAAATGTATATTTTTATTCAAAAATAGGAAAATTTGAAGAATATATTTGATAAAAAGAAAAAAAAATTGTTTTAAAAATGATTATTTCCATGGTTTTAAATTTTGTATAAAAAATATTTTCGAAATAATGAATATCCTACGTTAAAAAAAATATTCAATAGGTAAATAAATTAATATTATACTCAAATTATTCTCCAAAATAACACCCAAATGAATTTGGACACGGTTAAACTAAATAATAAAACTATATTGTCGTTTTATACTAAATTAAAATTTTTATTTAACGTATTACTTATATCTAACATAAAACAGTATCTATCAATATTATTACTATATGTGTATATTATACGTTGTAATTATTACTTAAGACTTGAGTATATAATACCTATATTACTTCAATAATTATTTGTATTAAAAAACTGTGTTACAGTAACTAATTATAATTTATTATGTTTAGCTTGACCTTTCCTTACCATTGGAAAACCATGGTTACACCAATGGTAGAAACTCTATAGAATCTTATTATTAATTTAAAATAATTTTTTTTTTAGTACACAACTTCATAATATGTTGTATAAATAGGTACTTGACAACACAAGTGGTAGTGATGGTACTAAATATTCACAGACTAAAAAACGTTCTGCGTAGACTGCAAATAGTCTATACAACTTAGTCTCTGCGATATGCAATAAATTTTTTATTTTAATATAATATAATACATTTTTCATAAGCCAAATCAACATTTTGTTATACTATTTAACGATGACGCAGAGACTTACAAAAAAACATTAATTATGTCCTCAAAATTCGAAGGTAAATTTACCAAATTAATTCCGATTTTGTGCTCTGATTACGATTTAATAATGGTTGTTTAATGTTTGTACACTTTATTAGACTTAAATAGGTAATTAAAACAATATGATGGATTTCTTATCTTGCGCAGATATAGTTGAGTATGTTTACTTAAGTGTTGGTGTATACACGTACATACGTATATTTAATATTCGTCAAAATTATAATAGACATAATATAAAATCTTTACCAAGATAGACAGATGTTTTATTCATACACATAAATACATAATATTACCAACGAGATGTTAAATCCTTTGATACACATGCCAACTATTATTATATTATGATAACGTGATACGTCACGTTTGAAGCATTTGTTTACAATTTTTATTCATAATTTATTTTTTATTTTTATTTTTTTTTTTTTGTTCATGATGTGAGTGAAATAGACACCCTCGATACCCGTCAATATAATGTGACAATACAGTAAAACTGTGAAAGAAATCGTAAGCCTGGCGAATAGAAATCAGACTTCCATTGTAGTTTCGAGACGAGTACGTGTGTATGTTTATATAATATATATATATTTTATATATAAAAGGATCGAGTTTGTCGTAACAGACTTTGGAACCGTCAAAGCTCTCGCTATTGATCCAACTTAACGGAAAATGCTACACTATGACATCAGATATTTCGTCATCCCAACTTTTGACAAAAAAAAAAAATGAGAATGAGATATATACCAAAAGGACTTGTTGACGTATTTAATAACGATTAGTTTACATAAGACTATTATCATATTATACATACCAACTAGAGCTAATGCAATTTCATACTAAATAGATATTAACAGTTACGTTTTCATTAAGTCCATAGGTATATAAGTATAGAAACTATAGGAAGAACATTTTACTTTGTCTCCCGTTAAGTGTGTTATGTTTAATATAAATCACTTATTTGGAAAATCATGTTTACCCGTTACTGTTGGTTTGGACTATATATATAGGTAGTTAAAAAGTGACGAGAACATAAATGTTGGCGATAAATTCCTGCCGTTCTAACTATCCGTGTCAAACAATCGATAATCTTGCAAAAGTTTCAAGTGTACAGTGCGTGTACTCTGCACGTATGTACTCGTATACATATGTTATGTGCTCGCCGCGAGTTTATCGTTGAAATAAATAAATAAATATCGTAAAACTGTATGCGTGTATCGTGTCGATTGTTATGTCTCTGCAGCCGCAGTCACTATACAATGCGCGATAAAAATATTGTACTCGTATCATCATAGTAATAATAATAATAATAATAATTTGAACAATATAATATAAGGTCGCGACAAAAAAAAAACTCGTATGTAAATTTATAATCACAAAAATAAATGTCAGACATTTTATTATTATTTTAAATTGTGTGTTTTTTCAATGCTGACAGCGTGTCAAGTCAACCGAAAACGGTGTAGACAGCTATTGCTATCAGCGGCACAGGGGTATAGGTACGTTTTTACATACGCGTATAATCTCGAGGGTGCGTAGTCTGTCAGTTTTTAGGCCGTTTATAGTACCGTCGCGCCTGAAGCATTTTTCCATTTTTCAATATGGGTAGGCAGTACATTTGTCGAATGTAAATAACACGCACAATACTACCTTCCACCGGTCAGATGATCAATGACTATACTACACAGTCTACGGTTCTACTCTTCATTTTAAATTAATTGAAGTGTTTGTATTTTGAATAAACGTTTGAAGTGCCTGTACGTGAGTGGTAGTACCATTTTTTGACAAAAGGTCCTCGTTCAAAAATAATTATGTACAATTACGCGCAAAGGGATTGTACTTTCTGGGTAATTTAATAACTTGCGGCAGCTAACAAATTTTAGTTTTCCTGTACTTCTGTAGCTAAAATTTAACCAAATCACGCATGTATATTGTACATGATTATGATCCTTAGTTTTTAATAATCTGTTGAGATTTTATAATTTGTTTTTGGAAATCAACTTAGATATTATGGTTAGCGTCCCAAAGACTTTTTTCGTTATTATAATATACTTTATTACTTTGAAAACTTTATTACAACGACATTACTACTTTGATAACTCGTGGGACATTATCGTGCACGACGCCCGATTTCCAATGTACCTAGTTCACCCGTGATACCTATACGAGTTTAGGTAATTTAGGTTAGGTTTGGTAATGATAATATTGCATATTTAACAACATAATACAATCGTGCATCGGTTTAGTCGTTGGCGTTGTTGCGTTATCGCGGGCAGCAAAGCTCCGTACGTTTTGGGCGCGTAAATTGCAAATTATATAACGTGTATACATAGCGCACACATACAATATTATTATATTATAATATACACGTACGGTCCACGTGGTGTTCAATTCTTTTGGATTTATTTATCCTCCCCGCGCCACCACCATATTTTTTCATCCTTTGCATTCGCACCCGCTCGGCGTAACACGTGTCGTTCGAGCGATTCCGGGAGACCCGCGCGCGAGCTCGGAATACTGATGATCAACGGGGATTATGACCGGCAGCCGTCGTCGTCGGTTGACAATAACATCCGATCGCGAAATACCCAATTTCACCGGCTGCTGCGGGCTGTGACGACGAGGTGACTACTAAATGTACTTACATACTGATGTATACAGGGTGCTTGTATTATTACAGTATGAAACATTTATCCGGAAATACGAGAAATAATTATTCCTAAATTATTATATTCTTAAACTGCTGAGAACGAACATTGTACATCTATATATAGTTTACAATTGTCTATGATTATCAGGTTAGGTGTTGTATTGATAGACAATTTTTTTAACCCCGAAATACTTGTATTTTATTTTCGTGGATATTGTTTGTAGGTTCACGATAAGAGAATCCTTCTGTATGAAATAGATGACTCGGTTCCCGTGGAACACTATATTCGTACAAATATTATATATGTATATCATATTATTTAGGGATAAGAGACGTTTATATTTATATAGGCGTTTGGTTTTCTGTTCGCGTCATTTGATTGTTGTGCATAATATATAGTTTATGTGTATATAGAGGATTTTCTGAATGTAGGTATGACGATTACTATTTATAGTATATACGTATATTACGGCGTCGCCGTGCGGAAATAACATTTTCGGGGGCCAGACATTTTTTTCCCGAACTATATTATTATTATAAAATATTATTTATACGGAACAACTACTACAATATAATGTATAAAGGTTTATATTATTATTTTTCTCTTTTACCTATATATACTGCAATAAATGCAAGACTATATTTTAATACACTTTTGTACCGTTTCTTCTGGTACAGTGGTATTATGTATCAGTCCTGTGACCATGTCAATATATTAGTAAAGAGCCAATAATATTCTCAAAATAAATAGCAGTAAATAGGAAGAAAAAAATATTTGTTTTATATTTATAATTTCTGGTGGTCGTCACCGCTGTGTAACAGAAGCAGCTGTCCCGTATATGGTGTAGGTGTTAGAATAAAAAGTATAAAAAACCTAACGTGAAACCTTTCCGTATCGATATTAATGAATCTATCACGAAAGTTTTATGATGTATAAGTGTTGTTTATCGTACAGTATATTTAAATAAGTACATGAGCAGGAAAAAGTAAAACCCGAACGGACTTAATCGAACTTTTGGTTGTATATAAAATTATAAAATGACATCGCAGATATAGTACCACTCGCAATAAGATCGTATATTGAATCACGTTTTGTAAAGGATATGCGACATACTATTATACATATATATGTATAAATGTAATAAAATATATTAACTCTCTCTCTTTATATATATATATATTATACATTCATATAATCGGTTTTGGTGTTCAGATAAATCAAATGCCATCTATATAGTGAGAAAAAGTTTATTGTAAATTTAACGCGACACCAATAAATAAGAATAATCTGGGTAAAAATATTTTAAAATATAATATCCATACCTTCGTTTCCATTAAATCAGTTTAACTGATGAACTCAAATGATTTGTGTAGTTTAAAGATAGCTACGGCTTAAAAACAAATATATATTTAAAATAAAATAAATATTTAATAATTGGATACAATTTGAGATTGCAATGAAAATTATTTGATATTGAATTAAACGAATTAATTGGTAATTTTATTCTTAGTGTAATAACTGTAATATCTAATAAGTAATAAACTAATAATAATAATTATTCGTTACTCGAGTTAGGTAATTTAAACATAGTTAACATATTAAAAATTTACGTAACAAATACAGTATTGTTAAAAAAAAATCTGGAAGTAGAGTTGTCAAATTTATATCATAATATATAATAGTAAATTTACATTCATAATTTTAATTTTTAAACAATACGCATACTGTTATTTATTATACTTGTCATGAATAAATTATAATTTATGATTTACTATTTATTCATTTCTGTTTTAGTGTACCATACATTTACAGTATAAACTGTTAATTATTAAACGCTTAAGTATAATTATTATGCTCGTTGTTATCTGTAAATAATTTTAAAAACTATTAGAATTTTAAATTATTTTAAGGTTAATAATAACGTTTATTATTGTAGACTAATCTATTGATTTATCATTATGTACGTGTTTATAATGACTACTCTTTCCTTAAATAGTTTAACTTATAGAAAAAAAAAAATTAGTGTTAAAAACTATAAATATACTTTTTACATATCCCTTTTTTATAAAATATACTATTAAATTTTCAATGTTATCATAGACTCGCGTACACGATGTACATAAGAGTACACATTAATCAAATTATATTTTTCAATGTTTATGTGTTCCGCTATTGTATACAATTCTTTTTTAAATTATTAAAAAGTTACTTACTGAACTTTTAATTAAAATGTCAAGTTTTAATTTCGATAAAAGCAAGAATAATAATAACAATGAAACACTTTTAAAATGTTCAAAATATCACGGTGAGCTGATAAGTTATTATAATATTGTTTGAAAATTGAATGATGCTTAAAATAAAGGATAATCTTTCAGCCTGCAGTTTAAATTTCCATGACAACTAGCTAGTACTCAAATTACAATCGAAAAAATATACATATAATATTGATTAACGAAATTTAATGAGTATTAACGAATATAAACAGTAGTTGATGTACGTACGACGTCAAACACAACCACTCTTGATGGTTATTGTCAATATATTATATAGTTGGGTATAATAATTACTGTCAACCATAATAATATTGTATACCTAAATGTACTGTTAGCCAAGTTTAGTGAATAATATTGACATTAATTTTTCCGTATTTTGTTATCAGCAAACAATTATACAATAACCGGTGTTTACAATATTTAATTTTAACCCGAATTTTCCGTTCCGGTAGTAGGCGGTAATAAATTAATAACTATTATAGCAGTAGACGTTTATAATATTGTAAATGGAAAACTAGGTCACGCAGACAAACACAAGATGATTTTGAGAGTGAAAACCAAATTTTCAAAACATTTTCGGGGCTTTGATAGAAATCAAAAATGCCATTGAGTGGTTAGAAAATGTCTTACTGATGGTTCACTTTTAAACGCAATATTTTGATGAATGTACACAATGTGTTTGAAACTACAACCATAATAGCGGGGACCTTCAACTCCATCCTCTCCCTCGTGAACAAACCGAACAATTAGAAGAAAACGAATGAATTAGAAAATATAATTCAGTTGAACGTTAAATATAGAGTACGTACCTATAAAAGAGTATAAAATAATAATAATTATCATAATAAATTAAAGTATTGAGTATAGAAAAATATGTATAGTTTTTATAAGACGACGCTCTGTGTGTGCAATTTTGATGCAACATATTTATAAGAACATTAAGAACACTAAAATATTATATTCTATAGACTCCGATTCGACATTCCAACATTATTGCTTACTGTTATTTATAATAATTATTGAATATGATATTATGTAATATAATTTCCCATTTCCATTTCCAATTCCAATTTATTAATGTTTGAAAAATATTCGAACATATTTACGTATAATATATAACCACTTCCCTGTGGTTTCCGACATCTAAAGATATATAATTCTCACTTAATAATTATTAAACTATAATAATATACACTAACACTATAGACAATAGACATCCATTTAGCCTAATATTATCATACTTATAAATTATAGAATTTTCGTGTACTTAGACTAGTTTTAATTTTCTTTTTTTCATTATAACTAAAATAAATAAATAAATAATAGTATTGAATATTTTTTAAGCTATAATACGTTAGTGCTTACTGCTTAGTCTAACTTATTAAATATGCATAATACCTGTTTAAATTTTAAAATTACTTTAAATATTTAAATAATCAAAGTAAACTTTTGATGAAAAAAATCACACAATAATCCGTCTTACCACTTTTTTATGTTCATTTTGGATTTTGAATAGCAAAACAAAAAAAAAAAATAGAAATTTGCATATGTCTAAATTACGAAGTGTTGAACTGTTGAAGATAAAGAGATAAAGAACCTTCACTTGAAGATAATGTATCGTTAAATATTTTACACTCGCAAGAGTTTGAATAATTGTTTTTAATTAATATTGTATAGTTTTTACTAATATTATTTTAACTTTTCCAAGAGCCAATATACGGGTTTTAAAAGTTTTTAAGCAAATGCACAATATAGTAGCCGATATCTAATAATTTAATCATAATATCATATATTTTTAGATTCACAGGTAGGAAATCTTTTTTTTTTAAACGGGAGACAATATTTTACAGTAGTTTATTTATATTTTATGCAATGTCTTATCATCTTGCCCATGTCAATATATTTTCTTTCTATTTATAATTTTGGGAAATTATTACCATAGCGTAAATACGCAATATTTTTAACAATTCGTAATATTATTTTGGTTCACCTGAAATAATTGTTTTTGTTTCTTTTTTAAAAAAAACAAAAGATATAAAATATTGTAATCCAAAGCTTGTAAATATTTTAAATATTATTGAAAATATAAATTATATTATATATATACATAACTATTATGTAATCATTTTGTTTATATATAGGTAATAAATTACGTTGTTTCAGACAAACCGTTTATTGAATGTTAAAAATATTAACTCTATAGAATTAAAGTTCTAATGTCCATTCCGAATAATGAAGTATTCTCATTTTCACTGGTAGGTTTTTCCCTGGAGTTAAGTTATATGCATGTACAGCGTTCTGAATTATATACGTTGTCCATGTTAAACAAATAAAAACAGGACAAAATATTCAGCTACAACTACCCTATATTTGAAAAGAATAATTATATCTTATTAATATACACATCAGTTCAAGTGTTCAAAATTTCAAATATTTAAAAAACAATTGAATTTTGTTCGGGGATTGATATTATTGTTTGGGAGAAGTCGTGTCATTCTCGCGCGTATTGTCATTCTCTTTTTCTGAAAAAAATAATACATATACATTTTAAAATATATGCTCATTGTAGTTGTATCTAACTTGTTCAGTATAAAAACAAAAAATAGTTTTTAAATGAAATAAATACGTTAAGTATTTTTTTTTTCCCAATAAATCCGTTTTCTTAGCATTAATTTATTTTTTTATCATTTAGGTAATATAATATATATATGTTTTACGTGAATTCCTCACTCTTAAGACGCATCGCACTCGGACATCATAAATCACATTTATTTACTTGGTACCTAATAGCATTATTGGATTATATATATTATACAGTGAAACCTCCCTTAACGGACACCTCCAAATAGCGGACATTTTTTCGGGGACGGGGACATTTTCACTATTTTTGTATAGGAAAACCTTTAAATACAGGACACTCTAAATAACGGACACTTTTATGACATTGATATTAGTAATTTTAGTTTAAGAAGTTATATCGTACGCAATTGTTACGTAAAGCTGTTGCCGATTTGGATGCCAATTCAAGTCGACCTATCAACGTGTTGGATGCAATTTACTGGGTGTCTTCATCTAGAAAAAACATTCAACCCGAAACAGTGAAGAAATGCTTTTTGCGGTCTGGCTTTAGGCACCATGATAACAATGTTACAGACGTTGATGATCTACTTACACCAATAGAAGAACTTGGCAATCTTATTAAGGTGATTGACAATAAAATTACGGAAAATGACTACATAACACTAGACGATTGCGTAGAGACTTACGACGCCGATATCGAATACCCATCTGATAGTACGAGCATGTCTACACAAAATGAAGAAGAAAGTGATGAAGAAAATGATGGGTCCGAAGATCAAGAAATTCCACAAATAAGAAGTCTACGAGAGGCATTGCTAGCAGTAAAAGACATACGTAAATATATTTCTTCTATCGAGGTACAGTATAGTCCATTATTGTTCTCAAACACAGTCCAATTAGAAAATGCTTTAACATGTGAATTAACTACGCCTGCAATTCGTAAGCAAGCTGAAGTAACGGATTTTTTTCAGATATGTTAGTTTTTATTTTTTTAAGATGTATTTAATCAATGTAAAAATAAAATAAAATAAAATTATTGAATTTATTTATTTATTAAAAAAAAATGTTTTCCTCTAAATAGCGGACACCTGTAAATAGTAGACAAAATTTCGGCGACCGAGAGTGTCCGCTATTCAGAGGTTTCACTGTATACATTGTTTACATGCAAAAAATATAAACCTAATATTGTAAAACAATTACTTTGTCAAAGTAGTCAGGCAATATCGAAAGATATCACGAGGTATTTTTAAATAATTTTTTTTCAACGTTTAAGAAAATAATTTCATTTCACTATGGTTAAAAAAACGTTGTATTTGCTAAAAAGTCAACCGATTCACAATAAAAGAAACATTCCGTACACACCACGTGTATATAGCACTAAATAATATCAATATTTACAGTCACGCCTGAGTGGAAGGCGTCGGCGGCCTATATAATTGTATGCAACTACGCACTCCGCTGCAGGTACGTACCTGCTTAATACTTCCGACGACAAGAGCGAGCGCGGGTTTAAGGCGGATTAGAGCCGGGGCCGCGAGCTGCAAGTGGCCGATAAGGACGCAGAACGACTGTGTGTACGATAATGCAGAACGGGCTGCAGCTCGAATAAAGCGGCTTAGCTTTTCCAATCGTAAGTCCTCGCCCGCGAACCACCTCAAACCGTTTGTAATTAAACTGGCGCGGAGCAGCAGTACGAAAGCCAGAGCCGCGTATATACACTTATATCGTCCTCGCCACCCCCTGCCGCGGTGATAACTTGAAACCGACTAAAGGTCGATGGTCTTTGCACTGCGCCCGTCTATAGCCAACGACACAAAACCCTTTGTCTTCAGCGTTCGCCTTCCCGCTGTATAGCTCATGAATTATATATGATATTTATTATAATCTAACTCCCGCGGCGCCGCCCGTCCCATCGACGATATCCGAAAGCCGACGTATTTCGATTCCTATTGTTTTCACCGTATTATATGTGTATGTATATGAAATATATATCCTCATCGTCATGTGTTCGCGACGGAATGTGTTATAAATGGCCGACTTTTCCCCGAAGACGCTCTGCACTTAGGTAATACGCGCGTAGCTCAAAACTGTAAGCACACGTCCTCTTATAACCGTCATATCGATCCACATACCGCATATATAGCGTACACTACAGGTATGTATTTACATTAGACCTTGCCGGTGATTCTTTTGGTCGTCTACAGTGTATTATCTATCACTTAGACTCGCTAAGGCGCCAACTCACATCTGGACAACCTGCGGGCCTGCGCCTTTATTCAAGTACAATATTGCATCTACATGTGTCGTGAATAAGTGGAGTATATATTAATTCACGGTAAAAGTACGAATGTCGTTAAGACCTAGGGTATACAAAATAATTTGGTCAAACCCCGAATGATTGTTGTAGTAGTTCAGACTTTTACAAGCGAGATTTGGTAAATCTTAGAATAAACAACCAGCGTTGGTAAAAGTCCGCAATTTTTTACTAATTATGTGATGTTAATAATATTAATAATAATAATTATTATTTAAGTCTATTAGGTGCATATCAGCTACTACCTACTACTGGTTACAATTGCTCAATAGTTTGTCAAATAGTGTTTAGTATGTTATGCGTTATTAAGCAATATTTTTTAATATTTTTTTTTATTAAGTTAATAATGGAATTATTTTATTCGCATGTTCATACAGATGTCGATATATCACTACGTATAAAGTTATACTCAAAATAATAATTATTAATAATATTTAGATTACTTGATACAGTTAATTAAATTAAATAGCACAATTTATTTAAAGTTGGGTATTTTAAAAAACACAATTGATTGAATAATTTAGTATTACGTTTAATACGTATTTTATAATAACCATTTTTTAGAATTGACAATAATGCCAGACAACATAATTGATATTCATCGAGCAGTGTATCACGACTGTCTTTCATTGGTAGACAATGTTTGATAAGAAAATCTATTCAAAAAAACGTATTACAAATACGTAGATGTAAATACCGATCCAAAAATGTATTGTGCAACTCAAGATGCCACAGTACCAAGTCTACACATAAAAATAATTGCAATAATTAAACGAATTTCTAATGTGTATACGATATATCTATTTAATATAATACTAGTAAGTAGTAGCCACTAGCTATGATATATTATCAGCTAATACAAAAAATTTTGGACTTTTTCCAACACTGGTTGTTTATCTGAAGATCTACCAAACATCGTTTGTAAAAGTCCGAACTACAAAAATCGCTCGTGGTTTAACCAAACTATTTTATGTACCCTAGGTTTCACAGGTATTCGTACTTTCACCGAAACATACAAATTTATATATATATATTCTTGCTGATTTAACGTTATTAACTGAAGAAATTATTGATGTCATATCTGAAAAATTGAGAAAAATGTATGTAGTTTTATAAATTCAAGGTAAAGTATAAATAATATCTATTAAGATTTAATGTATATTCAATTATTATTATGGTTAGCGGTAGAAATAAAAATAAAATGTTTAATATAATTTTCTATGTCCGTCCATTTTATCGTTAAAAGTTTTAACTACACCACTGAAGCAGGCATATTATATACGTATATTATATAGTCTATAATATAGTAACTGGTATGAATTACTGATATGCTTGCCTATTATACTACCTCTTCTTCTTAATTCTAGCTAGTGTAAGTCTAAATTCTAATAAGCGTATGACCTAAAATAATTCGTAACCCAATCAATGTAACATATTGATTTAAACTTAACTCAAATGCAGTTTGTCGGCTGACTTTGGACGATTAATTCGCGTTAACACTTTTGAATTTCGTATCTCGTGCATCGGCGATAGTATGTACTGAAAAATTAATAGATATATAAAACATTAATGTAAAAAAATACAAAAACTGAAACGGTATACCCTCCGTAAACCACATACACGATACATCTCTAGGCAGTCTAGATTATAGTACACAACGATTCGCAATCTCTAACACAACAGACATACGATTCATATTACGATTATCGATTGACGATTGTCGAATAATACCAATATTTGATGTAAGTAAAGCGAGACAGTGTAAACAAAACAAAAAAAACATCGCCCAGGTTAGTTTAGGTCCCGCTTTGCATATTATATTCTTGAAAATACGATAGAATAATATAAAATATAATATGTTTATTTCGAAGTAGTAATCAACATAATGCGCAATGGTGATCGGTCGAATTGGTTTATAAATTATAAATACATGATCGTACTACATCTACAATGTATATATATATATAGGTACTATATTGTATGACAGTTTTCAAAATGACGCAAAACCGTGTGCTTAATGCTGAAAGACATTTGAGACTCAACTGATGTAGCACCAAAAATGTACCCAAAGGTGTTTAAGGAAATTACAAATCAAACTTTATGTTTACTGTATGGAAAGTTGTACATTAACTTTGTACATCAATGACTTATCATTGAGCAATAATAGTTAAAATCAGCTATACATGTAATTTCATCAATTGCATTTCGCAAACTACTTTAAAAATTTCGTATAATATTTTTTATTCAATCGGTCATATTAATTTCACGTTTTGTCAATATTTCTGAATTTGAGTAAATATTATATTATGACATTAATAATATGTTTTAGTTACTATAGTAATAAATACTACTAATAATAATAATAACGCAAAATATATGCATAATAACACCATAATATTTCGTTTTTGTTTTAATAATAAAATTTATATTTAAATTAAAAAAAATTCTAACGATTATATATAATTTATTCATCATCTGATCAAACTTTTAATACATATCACAAGTTTCATTCTTTTTTATATATTATATTTTACATAACTGATATTTTGCAAGCTTTTTTCATTATAAGTTAGGAATTCCAACACACTGGTTTAATTTTATTCATCGTTATTAATTTTAACATTTAGTATTGTTATTAATTTTAATATTTAGTATGTTAAACTTCAATCTAAAATTTAAAAAACCAGTGGAAATAAAAATAATACTTTAGAAAAATAAATTGAAATATATTATATTGTGTATTATTAAACAATGTTATTGTTTAAACTATTTTCCGTGTTATATATTATTATATGCATTTTAATGTTTTGACATTTTACACAATTTATAAACCTATAAAATTTTTTGTTAGAAAAATAACCTACTAAATCAGTTGACGGTTAATACTAATTGAAATTATTATCAACAAATTTTATAAAATGTTTTAATCCTCAGCAGTATTAGCCATGGGTGACAATTTGGCAAACAATTAAACTTTGTTCACTGTGTTCACATAGCATTATGTATACAAATACAATATATTCTACATTATCGTATGAAATATTTATCTTGTTACTTAATTGATCAATAAAATAATATATATTTTTTTTTAATATCGAAACTGAATTTGTCACATTTTACGACCGATCAAATCTTAACATAAGTTACTCCGATAGTTATTTTATGATAGGTGTATAAAATATAAAATAAGTATTTGTGCTCGTTATTATTACGAAATGGATTATTATTAAATTTGTTATTTGCTCGTTCAGATACACAATAAAACAATTACAGTGCTTCAATAATTTATATAATACTTATTTGAAGTTACTGAGATAACGATTTTACAGTAAAAAAAAAAAGTAAAAACATAGGTATGTATACATTTAAATATACATATTTTACGTTAATGTTTCAAGAGAATTTATATGTTATATAATATATTTATACCTATATATATTATATAATAGTGCCTAGGCTTGGCACTTGCTGTGGAATGAATGGTATCCATAGAACTTTTAGATACATAATAATTAATAATTATTCTGTTAAGTTTTTGTGCCTCTCCAAAGTTTATGTGCAGAACGAATAGGTTATCACGTCGGTATAAACTATAAATAATAGCGATACATAATAATAGTACATACAATGTAGTGCCGCATAGAAACGAAATGAATTACACGGAAATGCGAAATGCACTCAATATTTTAAATACAAAATATTGTGCAAACGTGTATTGTATATTATGTATATTATTGTGTTTTTTATGGGTCAATATAACACGGAATTATGGGAAACAATGTAATAAACATCAATGCCAATGAAAATATATAGTTCAATATCAGTCATGACTTAAAGAGCTAACAAAATATGAATAAATGCATGTATTTAGATGAATGGCTGGTTATAGTTTAACACTTTATTTTCATAATATTTGAAGAATAAATTTGCGTAAATAAATATTTTTTTAAGCTACTAAAATGTCGGAGACAAAAGCAAAATCATAAAAAAACAATACGGCTTACAATAGAAATTATTTATAAAATTATAACTGCTATGAATATAATATATTATAATAGATTTTTTTTATATATATTTATAAAATTATTAATAAAATAAAGCAGTGTGTAGTTTTTTTTAACATTTGAACGGGTTTTTCACAGAATAAAAAAACGTATATGAATTTTATAATAATACATGACGTATAAATTCCAACGTTTTTTAGTATTCGTTGCATTTGAATTTACCAACGAGAAAATAAATGATTTCACTTTGTATTGTTTTATATTAAAACTTAATCATTTATCTATTTACAAAAATAAAAATAAATGTACCTTATGCAGACAATTCAACATTTATTTAGTTAATACTAATAATGACTTGGATTAGGTTTGCATGATTGCAGAAACACGTGAATTTGATTTCTAAAGCATAATCTAACACTATAAACCTGTCCAAAACAAATTATGTAACCTTAATTCTCTAAACAAAAGTACTCAACCAACAAATGATGAATTAAAAATAAATATGTTTAACTATGATTTAACTAATTTATCATGTTAATACAGGACATAGGTATATTTAATGTATATATCGTTAAAAAAGATAATGATTAATAACTAAAAATAATTGCAAACCGAAAAGTTAAAATAAATATTTAATAAAATTTCTGTAACAGACTATACAAGTTAAACTTTTTCAACTTATTGGCAAGAAATTTTATGAATAAACAAATTCTAAATATAACATATTTTTCTATATAGTACAGTCGATAATACAATATAGATGGATTAACGATGGAAAATGACACTAAATAATTAGCTAAGTACCTATCTATAATAAATAAAAATATAATTAAAGTAATTACTAATTATATTACACCTAGTACCTACCTATAAACACAATAAACATATCGTTTACATCGTTACCACTAACAACATAATAATAACTGATAAGTCAAACTATACATACCCACAAAGAAGTCATTGTTGTATTACATACACTGTTACTCAATAATTTATAGAGTATAAGAATCAAACCGTACAGATACATATACATTATATGTGTGTATAAAATATATATTGAATATGACGAATAGTTCATAGTATATTACTAGCTATTATTATATTATTGTACAACTTAATGAACACAAATATTATTTGTTTAAACAAAATTCGAAACCAAATTTTTATGACATCTAGTATATCATAGTATAGGAGTTAAATCAATTTTCGAGAAGTTAGGATTATATACATAGGCGCAATTTGAGTTTTAAATAATTTTCATGTATGTACTGTGTGTGTGTGTGCTCTCTGAGATTTATAAAGGTGGAAGGGGATACATACAAACCATTTTTGGGGGGCGGGGGCTATGATTGATTTTTGGAGGGGGGGTTATCCCCCCAAGCCCCCTCAAATTGCGCCTATGAATATATATTAATATATAAAAATTGAATCCTAATGATTAATGGTTGGATCACATACATAGTACGTAAAGCCAGGAAGATTTCAAATATAATTTTATAGAATTTGAATAATTGTGCTAAAAAGAATGTAACAATTAACAATTTTATTTATATATTATAATCCTATTTCAAAAAACCTGATGTGAAAATACGATGAAGATCGTGGTTGTATCAATGTATCATGTAGCATTAGACTAAAATGACATAATATTCTATGATGCATTCGAACAAAACTTTTGATTACAACGGTGGAATTGCTTAAATTGTATAACAAAAACTTAAAGTACATACTACAGACAAAGAAATTTAAAAATGAAAGTTAAATATGTTATATATAATAATATATACTTATATAAGTTTGTAAAACCAAGTAATAAATGGTTATTTTTTCTTTTATTTTAGATTCTTTGACTGACCTCTATGAGCGTAAATTAACACTAAAAATTGTATTATGCAAGTTACGTTACTAGATCGCATGAGAAGTATACAAAAATTAATTATTAACAATACAACTACATATACCTATACCAACAAATAATAATTAATTTAACTGATCACATAGTTTAAAAATGTAATCATGAATTTTGAAATTTTTATGAATCTTTATATTTGTGTATATTAAATAGCATCCTCAGTTATACTTATTTGGGTTCTGATGTTGATAACAAAAATTATAAATAAAAAAAAATGCTTCAATAGTTTATTATAACTATAGAAAATGATGTAAAAAAATTATCTAGATTACCTAAGCGGCTAAGCTTATTGTTTTTCTAAATTATTTTATATAATTGATACATCGACGACCGACCGTAAATTCGTAAACGTTGATTTTTGTTCAATGATACCAATTTAATCTTATTAATCGAATTTATGCCTTATTATTGTTTGATATATGTACTATTTGACAAATGGACAATGGATATATGTCTGTAAAAGCATGTTTAAGGTATGCAAACGCCTTCACAAATACATTAAAATGTATTTACTACTGAAATTTCACAAAAATACAAAATTAATGTAAATTATTTACTCTAAATATATAGTTGCGTTTTATATGTTCTGCTCTCCCAAAGTCTAAGTTTACGTGTACCTAATGCTTAACATAATATATAATTGTGATGAAAATGTATTCACTGTCTTCAAAAGAGTATTAGGTAATGTTTGAAAAAAATGCATGTAGGTCAAGAACGCACGTCACTACGTCAGTGACTTGACCATCATTTCACAGTGGAAAAATGGATACACCTTGAGAGCATAATATATATAATGTGTATAGTATAATATACAGTATACACACTTATATATAGTGCATATACCATGCATATTCCATAGGCACTATAGACACACATATACAAATTGCCAATGTTTATCAAAACATAAATGGAATTTTGTTTGACCAATCGTATTTGGTTTAATTACAAAGTAAAAATGATGCATAAAAAAAATGTTGATCTATAATTACAAAATATGAGCTATAGGAACTACTCTATATACAATCACAAAAACGGGCATTTAAGTGAATGTTACCGATATCTAACATTAGTACTAATATCTGCAATACTAGTTATACACTTATACAATGATAAATGATAAAAACGAAAATCGTTCGATGAAAGATCATTATTGAACAATGTTCAATAAACATGTAAATATACAATTTCGTTATAATTTCAATTCCAAAAGTACATAAAAAAAATTCGTGTATATTTACGCTCAACTTTTTTAATTATTTTAACAATAATATCTCATGAGAAAATTGAGAAATATTGTATTACATTTTCAAACCACTGTTTTTTAAAAAAAAAACATTTTATGAGTTTTTAACTACAAAACCGTTTACGTAAATATTCGTGATTTTGACAAATATCATTAAAAAACAATCAACAATTCTAAGTTCTAACATAAAATATTTATATAAAAAAATACTGTGATGATATAATACAATATTTTTTAATCTACAAATTAACTAATAATAAGGAAGCTTATATAAAAACAAATATTTTGAATACTAATGGCCTAACTCTAGTACAAACATTTTAAGTATTCGTATAAGTTATTCGTTTTTGAGTCACATTAAAAAAACAAAATTGATTTAGTTAAATACTTAATGATTTTGCGTAAAAATTCCCGTTGTTTGTATATTTTTTTTTACAGTATCATTCAGGTAAATATATTATGTACCCCCAAAATGGCCAAAATTAAGATCAAAACATTTTTTCAACTGTTTATTATCAAGTAGGTACAATAATATAGACATATATATTAATATATAATAATATACACTGATACACACATCATTTTAAAATTTATGTGTTCATTATCCACTTAGAATTAAAAATATGTGAATTATTGATAATTAGCGATGGTTTTAAAAATATTTTAAATGTTTTTTAACACGTTCAAGTAATTCAAGTAATGCAAATAAATTAAATTTTATGGACCAAAACACTAATGAAATTAATATTCTATTTACGGATATGCCTATAATATACTATAATATTTTTAAATTCTGAGCGAAGCGATAAATGTATTGATTTTGTAATGACGTATTTTACTTTTATGTACACAATAATATAATATGATAAAATGTTTCGATTTTCAAAAATGAGGGTGATTTCTGGATATGAAATTAGATCTAGTTTGTATATTAGAAAGTCAAAAATTTAAAAATTCCTAGTATTTATTTTTATTAATTCAGAAAACTGATAAAAAAGGAAGGGAAAATGTGCATTTATTACGCAAATTTAATTTTCAACAAAATTTTGAATAAATTATTAATGGTTAAAAATAATCGAAATTATTTTAAATTAAAACATGCTTATATTTATAAAAAATGTAAATATTAAAAATATATTCGGTCAATGCACAGGAAATACTCTTCTTTATAAAATATATAATAGGTACTTTTGCCCTAAACTGAACCAGAGAGTCGTGAAAATACAGAGTACATTTTGTTCCTATATTATGTGGGAGATAGACAGTGAAAACAAATGCTGGTGAACAGCCCCTTAAAAAATATCGAAAATCTAGTTATATATTTTTTTATAAGTGTATAAAGTCAGAACTTTGATAACATGTATAAAAACTTTTATTTTTATACCTAAAATTTAAAAATGTAATACAGTTCTTCACTATTTAGTTAAACTATATGTGAAAAATATTCTACCGGAAAGCCAAATTAATTTTTTATGAGTATCTGAATTCAAATATAAATATTTAACGATATTTAACGAAAAAAATGTCCATTAAAAATGATTTTTTGAAAAAAATGCTTAAAAATTTAGTACTAGTTTCCATAATATATAGTCTAGTGACCTTAAAATTCTAATTTAACAACCGGAACTGACGCCGTTTCGGTGCACTCCGATCTAGTTCGGGCACTGATTAATAATTTATACAAACACTAAATGGACTTGGCAGTGCACAGAGACATCGATTTTAGAGTAGACTCATTTATTGCCCTGAACAATCTCTGTGTGATATATGGTGAAAATTACAAAACAGCAATCTGCCTACATGATAGCTAAATATACAAATATTGTTTCAAAAACACAGGGCAATCTGAAAAACTTGCTCTGCCTAGAATAATGCAAAAGAAAGAGCACGTCCAAAAAAAAAGCCTCTGCGGTAGGTCAACTAAAAACCACGGTTTACACTCAGATGCAGCTGGTTTTTCAATTATTACTTTTAGAATCATCACTAATATTTTGTTTAATATCAGCTGTATTAATTAAACGATTTCGTCTAAACTACAACCATACACACATCGTCTTATAAATGTATAATATAAATTTGAATTTATTACATGCAACAGAACGTCTGCACAACAGACCAATGACACTATGACAGTGGTCAGTGACGTCACCCGGTTGGCCGGCCACCGCGCAACCGTCGAAATTTCCACTCACCCGCATCACACGGCTGTAAGGATAATAATTAGAACATTATGAAATCATTAAATAGACGGACACCGCGTGGTCAGTATACTATGAATTATTCATTATCTCTTACATTTTACTTCTTGACTTCACTTAAGATTTCATTATAAACATAATTTTACATAAGTTTCATCTGAATATAATGTCTAATATTGAATTCAATTAATATAATAAATAAAAATAAAATAAATAGTCAAATTATTTAATCTTAAGTTATTTAAGTATACCGACATTAGGTAATTTAATTTATTTAATTTTCGATGTATTTTTGCAGTTTTTGAAAATTGTATTCCAAGTTAAAATAATTGAAAATCTAGTACAATATCATACATAAATTAATTCTTTATAGACATAAAAGACATGTTAATATTTATAAATATAATTAATTTTATTATTTCATCACTTCATTATTAGGTATGTTCTGTATTTTACTCAGGTATTTAAGTACTATATCGGTAGTGTGTAGTGTATAATAATCATTATTAGTTTTAAATATTAACTTTTACTATTAAATAGGTAGTAAATAAAAATCTAGAAGGCACATTACACAGGATACAACGAATATAAGTGTTTTACTTTGTATGCTTGTTCCAGGGCAGCGTCAATAAAATATCAAAACGGAGTATCCAATATTCATAAATAACAAGGTATATCATACATAATTATACGTCATAATTAATCTTATAGTGTAAATATTATGTAACTATTTTTTAAATGTGTTATTGGTCTGTAGAACAACATACATAATATATTTATTAATTTATTTTTTAATAATATTACAGACTTGATCCCAAAATATACAGAGACACAGTTAGAATACATAATTAAGATTATATATTTATATTGCAATACAAACTTATACATATTCAATATTGTAAATATAATAATAATATAATATAATTGTATATATAATGTATGTATGTATTTATTTATTTTATTTTTATTTTTTATTTTTCCCCAACCTAATGTAACAATATACCCTCAAACTTAAAAATAAATATAAATATACTGTAGCCAATGGCCCAAGTTGCCGAGGCAGTTACTATAATAATAATAATAAAACTTAAACATAATAATTATCAATTATATTATATAAGTACAGTTAAATGGAGTACTTAATAACTAAAACACAACCAATCATCACCAATATAACACGTTACACTTATAATTAAATAACGTGCTAAACATAAAAAAGAAAATATACCTAATAAGAATATATCAGATACCTATTTACTACTCTTCGGGGTCTGGAATTTTAACAACAACTGGATCGATAGTAACGGTGCGACTGCTGCAAATGAAAATATAATAATAATTTACAATCTAAAATAATTTAAAGTATTTATAACTCATATTAATAATACTAACTTGTAAGCTTCTTTCATCAAATCGTACTCGTGTTCCAAAACACTCATCAACTCTGGCTTGACAAACATAAGTGCCACATTATAGGTGTCTTCGGCGTCTGGACTTTTACCGTATGTGAACTCGAACTGAATCCAATCGGTCCATAAACCTTTAATTTAAGCAATTTAATAAAATCGACTCGATACGATACAATTATACAATTATAATTAGTCTTTAAATATTTTGCAATCGTCTCGACAGAGACACTACAGGTGAATTTAGAAAAATTAGTCTCTACAAAAAAATGTCATATGTGAGCAATATTTGATTACGTTGTAATTTTATATTAGTGTCCGCCCATTAAAAAATAATAGTTTAAGTTATAATTTATAACTGATCATAGTTCATATTTTATCTTATCCTATTTAAAAACGCGCCTCAACTGCTGACAAAACGTGATTTGGGCATTTGGCACTCAGTAATATATTCATTTACATTTGTTAAATAATATAATTTACTAGAAAAATATCTTCAATTAAATTAACCTACAAATAATACACCGAAAAAAAAATTGTCCGGAAGATGGAGACTAATTTATATTATCTGTAAAAAAAATTATAACGAACGTCTATTGACCACATCATACTCTGTTTTTCGTTGGAACAAATTATCCCTTTTACCATATAGGCTAAAGGTTGGATACCACTAGTCACAATTCCATCAAACAATGCAGAGACTATATAACCAATGATATTATGGTAATTAATGGTCGATTATTTTTTTTTAATATAATATGTTTTATGTATTTTTGAACTGCAGAAATGACGTTTATTACATTTTACAAAAACATTGTCAAATATAAATCATAATAAAGGCTCAGTAGTAAATTGGAATAATAATTAAATCTAAAATAACAAAAATTAAGTATTTATACGAAAATTGGAGGCTTAGAAAAATTGTTGTAGAAGCTTTCAAAGAGAAATAATAAGTGGGAAAGGACTAAAAGTATTACCCATTAGTTATTTAGGAGAATTTGTCACGAAACTAATTATAATACGTTTCTTTCACAAGTGAATAAAAATGGCACATAATCGATGTGAATAGTAGGTAATTTAAATACCAGTAACAGAAAAACAGGTAGTACCTACCTCTACCCAATATTATTATTAGTCGAATGGCTGCAATGCATATTACTATTAATATTATAAAAATATACTCACGGACGTCATTTTCTTGGTGGCCAAATTTCAAGCACGTGAGGCTATACAGATTTCTTATGATATTGACGTCTATAATAGGGGCCAATTTCTCGCCATTTATCATGGTCAAGTACAAGTTCTTGTTCTCTGGTTCTATGGTTGTCAATCTGCTGAACAATTCCCGACTAAAGTCTATGTCTTTGCACAAAGTGCACCATTCGAGATACTTGACTCTGTATACCGTGTTAATCTCGTTGTATGGGCTGTCGGCGCCTTCTTCGTAAAACTGCTCGAGCTATGGACAACAAACGATACAACTTATAGCAAACCATGTTAAAAGACATACAACAAAAACAAAAAATCAGGACATTTGAACAGTTTGGTGTTGATCCGCTTCACAGTCATTCGTGTGTTTAATATTATGTTTGCTATATTATTACCGTTTATTGTTTACGTAATTCGTTCCACCATGATGTTATAACTAGTTACCTCATTTAAGAAAACATCTCAAATTACTGTTATCATGCTTCCTGCTGCGTCAAATGCACGAAAGATCATTTTTTCGACATATGTGCAGAGCCGTGCAGTGGGGGGGGGGCCTAGGGGGCATGCGCCCCGGACACATGATGTAAAAGGGGCGCCAAAAAAATTGAAATGCATAATGATAAATAAAATAAGGGCGAATATTTTTAATTTTGCCCTGGGCGCCAAATCTTAACGGCACGGCTCTGCATATGTGTATCAAGATGCATGTTATACTTGTAAATAATATACTATCACAATAACGTTCTGTTTAAATTGTTTTTATTTGTTAAAATAAAAAATAAGTTTTGACTATTAAACGCCGAGAAAATATCGTAATATTATAAAGTCCATAATAATTTCCAACCATCGATATAACTTTAATGTGTGTGCGTAAGACAGTATAATGTAGTCGAAAATAATAGTTAAATATGTTCATAATTATACCAAATACTGAAATACCAATTATTATACCATACCGTCCATACCAGAAAAAGATTGGTGTTCTGCAAATATAATTCCATAGTTTTCCACAAGAACAATGATTTGTTTTCCAATGCCCGAACACCGTCATCAAAAACCATTTTTACTAATTTATAATTATCAAGGATCTCATTATGATATTTTAAAACTTCTACCCACACATCAACGTTGTCTTTGTTGCGATCGATCGCCATTTTTAAAATTTCAGGACGTCTTTGATTGGTATGTTCGGCCTTTATAACACAACAAAACGTATACAAATTATAATTTAAAATTTAACATTTATTATTATATTTACAAAATTTACCCAATAAACGTAATAATCTGGTTTGTGTAGACCACCAAGCTCAAAATGCCCTTTTTGGAACGCTTGTTCCATTGCTCTGTTGACTAAACATCTAATTGCCTCGTCGTTAACAGAACTGCTTATCCATTGTTTTACTAAATATTCAGTAAATAATTCATTTAAATTTCTTTTTTTTTCCATGTTTAACAATTTTTTTAAACCTTCTTCATACCATTTGATACAACTCCTATACAACAAAATCGTATCATTATTATGTAGGTACCTTTATAATCAATTAATAAATACAGAGTGATTTTTTTTAACGGTAATCATCATAAGTTATTATATTATCATTTATCTATGTAAAAGAATGAGTACTAAAGTTTTTGAAAATATTTTCTTAACCATATATTCATAACCATTACAAAACAATATTTTTAATATTATATTATATTTTCAATTTTTTTTTACATAATTTTTTTATACCAATGTAATAATTTCTTGACTAAATTATAAAAAAAAATATTTTTATTAACGTTAGTACTTTTAAGATAGGCAGGTAGATATTTTCAATGTATACCCTCGCAGTTATAAATTCTATATAATAATTAATAATAATAATATTGATTAAAATAACCTTATTCTGTGTTCGCAATTAGTGGTGTACTTTATAGTGCTCGGAATTTTGTCATCAAGCATGTATCCTTCTGTACATAATAATGCAACTTTATGCCACATCAGATAATTTTGAGAGTATCTATTGATAAAATCGCTATATTTTGTAATTACAAAATAACATTAATATTATTTATGTTTTGAAACAAAACCTCATGTATAAATCAACATATATTTATTTACTATTGTATATATATATATATATATATATAATAGGTACTCACAACATAACAATGTATTGAAGATGATTAATGGATTCAACTTGTAAGGTCTTTTCTAGTAAAATTATGTGTAGTTCTATGTCGTCGCGGAAATGGTCGATTGTTTCTTTATACTTTTGTATAACCATGTGGGATGATTCCAGATCTTTGTCTACCAAAAATTGTATTTCTATCAAGAATTGTTCTAGACGCAGTCTTTTGCAATTTTTATGTATTCTAATGCCTTCGTTAAAATAATTTCTTGCAGCCTGCATATTGCGGTGTTCGTGTTCGAATAATGCTGCAGATATGTACAATTTCGAATCACACTTTTTTTTTGACATAAGTACAATCAATGGATGTATTTCGTTGGTTATAAACAATTTCTGAAATCAATTAATGTTGCATGGTAAATAAGTGTAATGTTTTTTGTAATATTTTGATGTTATTAATTCATCGTTCATATTTTGTTCTCACTGTTGATTTTTAAGATTTAAAAGAACACTTTTTTTGTACATTAATATTTATAAAACAATAGGTACCTATATTTATGCAAAGAAAATTCAATTTTTAAACATTATTACCAATTTGAGATAAACTTACATTTAAAATCTTAAAAATAATTTATTTTATGTCTATAAACATATTATGAGTGAATAAAAATACGCGGAATCGCACGGAAATTAGTAAAATTATAGAATGATCGACGAAAAGTTCAATGATTTAAATTAAAACATTTGCTCGTTGTCATTCAGTTAATTTTGGTTTTAGAGTCATGGTTGAGAGGTTAAAATGATTTTAAAAAATTAGGTTTATCTGAATTTGGTATTGAAAACACCCGTTGTTATTTAAAAAAATGCAAGTTGTATTGCGCATGCACGCATTAAGAGGATGTCAGCGCACTGTTTGTTTTCTCTCTCTAGCCCACGCGCAACATAGACAAAATGCATTTACGAAGTCTGAGTAGAACTCGCTCAATTTTGGTTCTAGAGTAAATATACATATTATAAAATTAAATATTGATAATATTTCTGAATACAAAACGATGAGTTTTTTTCATTATTCCCAATACAACGTTAATTGTATTGTTTAAAAATAGATATAAATCACAACATTTTTAAATAACCTTAAACTTTTCAAAATTTTAATTTTTTTAAAAAAAACTCATTGTCTTGTATTCTGAAATTTTGTCAAAATTTAATTTTATAATAGGTATATTTACTGTAGAACCAAAATTGAGCGAGTTCTATTCAGACTGCGTAAATGCGTTTTATCTATGTTGCGCGTGGGCTAGAGAGAGAAAACAAACAGTGCGCTGACATCCTCTTAAAAGATATGAAAATTTGAAAATCGTCAAAAAACGTGTAACTAAATATTCTCTGTCTCTTCCCGAAAATCCCACATCAGTTATTAATCTTAGACCACTGAACTGAAATATTTCGAATTTTCTTTTAAAGGAAACACACCGTATATTGTGTTATAATATATTAGGTTTATTATTTTAATATTTTTTTTATATTATTCAATAAAAACTAAATACAAATAATGAAATAATTTTAATAACACAATCTGTGGTCAACAAAATAACAATTATTATATTTTTAAACATAATTTATAAATTATATTAAGAGAAAAAATGTAGCCCACAGGAGGGGAAGCTGCCGGGCGCCCGTCCTGTTGTACCCATACGCAGTGTACGCACGCTTACGTATTAAATTTAGTTAGCTTTATAATCTTACCATTTTAGCATTCCAAAAATGATCTAATCTCATAGGTAAGCTAATAAAATATCTATTTGAGTTAGTGTTAATGAAAACTACTCTCGTAATTTTTAAGTTAAACATTATTTAACATTAAAAATATTAATAATTATTATTTATTAATGCATACTAATTAATGATGTATACTATAGCCTACTGGCTACTATGTCTTACAAATTACAAACCATAATACTATTATTATATTCGAGCCCTCGTCGGGTAGGCATTGCTCCTGGTGGTATAGTTACGACTGGACTGTACCTACTAAATTGTTCGGCTTGCCTTCATAATGGACATTACTAGGTACATTAGATATAGGAAGTAATAATTATTGACTCTTTGACAGCATTTTTCTAATGTATACGTGTATGATGTACCTATTGATCATTTATCCACCTTGACCACGACTTTTTTTTTTCATAGGTTATAGCCTATAGCAGTGGTTTTCAAGCTGGGTGCCGGCGAGTATCCACTAAGTGTGCCATGGTTTTTCCATAAATTACCGATTGCATTGAATTGTGATATAGGAAAATGTGGGTATGTGTCAACTATTCGTCCAAGAATTAAAAATATTTGTTAGCCCATCAATCAAACATTTCTTATTAAATGTATATATAATTATAATTAATTCAAGACAATTTTGTTCATCTAAAAAAAAGGTCAGTGTGCCGTGTATAATAAAAGTTTGAAAACCACTGGACAATAGGTATGTATAGTGTAGTTGCCACCGAACGACCGAACTGTTCGAACTATATTTATTCAGTTGCCCAACGAGTTACTTATCTAAAATCGTACAGACTACAATGTAGTCACTAGTTCGCTATAATATATTATGTTCGTGTTTACCTAACGATAACTGATAGGTTGACAATATTATTCCGCTTTGTCGTATTGAGTTCATATTGGACATTGATGATGATAATATCTACAATGAATAATGATGTTTGCGATCGTATTCGATATTATAAAATGTGTTCGGATGAAACTAGTAAAACCGTTGCTTAGCGTATTGCGCCGGTATTCCTTTCTTAAAAAATTAACGAACCAACTAACTTTCATAAATATCCTAAATATCTTGTAAGGTAAGTAGTATTTACTTGGATTTAAATTTAGGTACCTATAGTCACATTCATCTAACAAAATGTTTATTCCATGTGGTATTTATAATATTTAATAGTATACCAGTATTATACGTATAATCATTTTCCAAATTTAGATGTGCTTTTTGGACTGAAACATTTATAATTTATATTCTTTGTTTTAGTTTTAATCAGCCATCATTTATCTTTTTAGGTACCTACCTACTTTAACTTCTAAATTAATTATACCTACATAATATATATTAACTCCCCCAACATTTAATTTTTTTCTTTGTAATGAAATAATGTAAATTTTAATTATCCATGTGACCTATTTGTTAAGCTATTTCTTAGAAAAAACTTGTAGACAGTTCTAGAATATTTCTCATATTGTATTTTTAAATAAATCTATGATGTTTAAAACTAATTAGAAAAATAGAAAATTATCAATTTTCAAAACATTTATATATTCATTTTATAATATAATTAATTAATTGGTGTAATTTCTAATGAATCAAATAAATAATCAAATTTTTCACAAGTAAAGTTTAAATTATCACTCACAATAATTATTATACAACTAAACAAGTCATTTAAGTATCCTTTATAGTTTAATATTGTATTATTTATTTATGAATACAAAAAATCAACTATATCAAGTATTTATATACCTAGTGTAACTATACTAAAGTTTGAATTCAACCAATATTCATGTTAGATATTATGAATAAAAATAAGAATATTTAAATTAATATAAATCATTCCCTATATTAATTTTACTAACTACCTATTCATAATACAAATTAACTATATGTACCAAATTTGTAAAAATAAATAATTTAATTTAACTTTTTAATTTTTATTGTTGGTATTTATACTATACCAGTATTCTCTCTGTAATTATAATATTATAATTCACTAGTACCTACTATTATTTACATGAGTTTAATTGATTTAAGAAAATTAGAAGTTTGAGATTGTGAATCTTAAAATAAAGGAGACTAATAATATTATCATTTTATAAAAAAAAAAAAACATGAGCATGTAATAAAATAAAATAATATTTTTTTCTTATTTAGAAGTTTTTATAGGATGATTAAGATATACTAATTTAAAAAAAAAAAACTATATTTTAAACCATCATTATAAACTGTATGAGATTTTAACCAAATGAATCCAAAAAAAAATAATTTAAAAAGTACCTAAAAGGACTTTTGAAATTTGAAGCACAACAATTATTTAATCTTCTACCTAGTGCTAGTATTAAAGTAAATATCAATACAAAAACAACTTTAGATGCTTGTTGAGGTAGCTTAAACTTATTTTGCCTAGACTTGCATATTTATTATTTATACCACTTAAATATCCCAAAAATATATAGCTTCACTTGAAATTCCAAAAATGTTTCATAACAAATATTATTATGCAAATTTTCGTTTGCCGATATCTTTTCAGTTTAGAGTAAGAGAAATAATGTAAAAATTGTTTCAATAAGTCATATAAGATGATGGAATTCACTTTAAGTAACTGTCAATAACTATTTAATTATGCGGATAAATTGCATATTAAAATAATAAGTTGGATTTATCCCTGTTATTTACTTCTATAGAATATGTATAATAGGAAGTCTTCTAAATGAACAAAAATAAGTAATTGTTGAAATTGAATTTAAACTAATTCAATTTTAGTTAATTAACCAATACCTAGTAGGGTATTTTTTGGTGTTATACAATATAATTTAGATTAATAAAGTTAACAAAATCACATAGGTAATACATTTGTAGATAGATTTACATTTTGAGACATTTTTATATTTTACAGGTATTTAATTAGTAACAGATAATCCGTAGTAATATTATAAAAAAAATTATGATTGTATCAAAATGTAGAAAACTACGAATTTGAAAATAGCAATTGATTCATTTATTATCAATGATAAATCTGATACTGAAGATAATATTACTTCAAATGAACCAAATCTAATTCAGTAAGTGATAACTGATAATAGCAAAAATAAACAAGTAAAATAATTTTATTTTTCTTAAACTTAAATTATATGTTAAATATATAGTTAATGTTTCTTTTGAGTCTTTTTCACTATCTGCTTCCCTAAAGGATTAAGATGAGCCAGCCTAATACCAAATTATTCTGTGTAACACTAATTTTTTTTGCGACTTTTGAGTTATGGATAATGGAAAAGATCACGTCTTCATAAATTATTTGTATAGGGGTTGAAAATTAAAAGATTAGATTACTTTTTTTCGTGCTTCTAATTAATCGCAGATTATATTATAATATGTATACACATTAAAATCAAAAGTTGTTAAATTTAAATAATCTTAAGTGTTAATTGTCGTCAACTAAAATGTTATACTTAATTTTTATGCTTTATTTTCAATAGTAAAAGTGACTTGTTTTAATATGAATGAAGGAGAAATAGGATTTAATTTTATAGATTATTGAATACATTGAATTTACCTATGAACAAATAACAGAATGGATATTAAATTTAAATTATTTACAAAACACTGAAGATGGTTTAATTTTTACCTGAAAGTGCTAATTAGTATAAATTGTAATAAATTGTATCTGATATTTTAACAGTTAGTACTTTCTGTCTTCTGATCAAAAGTAAGTAAGTTAAATTTATTTGTTCTAAAGTTATTTCGTTAGGTTATTTGATTTTACAACTCTTGTGAAAACCTCATATAATATTTTAATATTGCAAATTAAATGATATTATACTGACTATGCCATGTTATAAAATATTGAAGTATTTTAAAAACTAAAAAAATTATATTTTAGAATTTATCCTTTTCTATATAGCTTACTTTTTTGTGAAATTAAAATGCTATTATGCATTAAATATTATCCATATAAACTTCATCAAGAGGCAATACCTTAGCTTAATTTCTCATTTATAACATTGTTGTTATGGTGTATTATTATTATTTATTTATTTATGTTTGATATAGTAGTTTTTAAAAAATACCTTTTACAAATAAACAAGTATAATATAAAATATAATATAAATATTCATGTATGTATAGCAGAAAAAAAAAATAATAAAATTTAATTTAAGTAAAGGTAAGTATTAACTAAGATGAGCCGTAGAACTATAAATAAAAGTCACAATTTAGTTGAATATTAACATAAAAAAAAATCAATTTAAGGCAATAATTAATGGAATGGAAAGGGACATAAGAGAGATTGATTTTTAGATATGAATATGTAGGAACACAGAAATGAATCGTTGGTCTTTTTATCAACACATCAAATTAATCACCGTTATGCTTAAATAATGTATCAAGTTCATGAGAATTTATATTTAAATCTTAATTATTTTTTCAACTTCAATGTTTTCATTTGAAAAATCTATCAATTTCAATTAATATGTTTTATAAAGTGAAACCTCTGTTTAATTATTGATTGTAATATTATTACAATATGTATCGTTCAATATTATTTTAAAGTGAGTATTTAAGAATATTATCTCCGATAATACTTTGTGGTTTAAGTCTTCAAAATAACTAGTTATCTAATGTTCTATTTCCTGCTAAAATTATGTTTCATTCAAGATAGAAAAAAACTTTTAACATAGGTAGTAGATACCATTTTATTATTTTAATTAAAAAATATTAAGTCATCCAAAATGATAATATTCTTATTGTTTTTAAATGTATCCACACGCTTGCAATATAGTATATTTCTGTAATCTAAGTCAGTGTTAAACTTTTTTTAAGGTTATTAGAATTAATTTTCTTATTGTTTATAAAGAATTACCTAATGTTAGATCTAGTATCTATTAGAACACTAATATACCTATTTAATTTATGGTAGGTTATCTCATCTAAAAACTTGAGAATCAATAATTAAATTATATAAATAAATTGTTTAAAAAGAAAATTATCACAAATTGTTGAAAGAACGCCACATCCCTACAAGTTGTCTTCATTTTACAAAAACTAGAGTGCGATGTCCTTTAAAATTACTCCTTTAGAGTCTAAAAAAATAATGTTTGATTTTTAGTTTTATTCCACTTTACCGTACACATTTTACCATCAATACTAAATTTCAGTAATTCTAAATACTCTGGTATCTATATTTTCAACGTACTATGTTACGCTGTCTGTTCGTTAGTGTGTTATCCGCCCCAAAACACAGATAAGCTTACGTCATGATTAAACATAGTAATACATAATAATAAAAACATGCATTCGCCGACTGTATAATACTTCGTAAAAATTGAGAATATACCATGGTACAGAGTATTTAGCAATCATGATTTACTTACTTTTAAAGACACAGATATTTGAAGTTCGTTGCTATAAGCTTAAAATATTCAAAATTACAAATGTTTACACTGCAGAAACATACACCTATTAAAAGCACGATAACTCTTCGGCTGGGCCTCCATTATTGTACACCCTTGTAATTTGTAGTTTCTTGTAGATATACTCTATGTCAAGAGATCTACGTACTGCAATAGTTAAGTTAAACTAGTATCATCGCTTTGATTATTTAGCGTGGTCCGCGTGGGGCTGTAAACAGCCTTATCATGTAAGCGAGTCACCCCACCCCCACTTAGGTTGCTTCACACAGACTAAGAAATTGATTTCTACCCTGTAACGCAAGGGCGCCCGCCAAAATATAAAATAGTGGAGTACAGAGTCAATTAAATTAAAAAATAACCAACACTTATAAATTAAATTAGTTTCACAAAATATAAAAATAGTATAGTTAATATAAACATAAATTTTAATTTAATATTTGTAAAAATACTAATTTAAAGAGATTAGAGTTGGTTTTACATATGTTTCTAACACACATGCAGCATTTTTTAATTATAATGCAATTATGTTTAAGCGTAATATATTTTTACAATAGACGCTTATAAATTATTTAGGAAACATTTAATTGTGGAAAGTGAATTTTTAGGTTAAAATGTATTATATATATATGTATATATAGGTATTGGGTTAATGTAGCTCAATACTCTATGGAAGTAAACAATTCGGATGATTTCTTGATTACAGAATAAGTAGAGAAAAAACATATTTTGCACAATTTAACATATTTTTTAGTTGAGAAAATATTTATTTTAACCTATTTTCAATAATTTATAATTTATAATATTATCTATAAAACAAATTGTAATTGTTCATTTCCCAAGAATCTAAGAGAAATACATAATTTTTATTCATAATTCAAAACAATTGTATTGAACTAACGGACTTTTACTAAAGTCCATATATTCTTGACACATTTAAAAAATTGTACCAAGTATTATGGTGACTAGTAAAAAATCACTAATGAATAGTAGTCAAACAGAAAAAGTAAAGACGTATTGTTTTTATGTTATAGTACAAAAACTGATTAAAATAAAAATACAATAGTCTTGTTTGCGGGATTATTTGACAACGAGCGCTATATATCGATTATACCTACCTTTAGAACAGGAAAATTAAAATTTCGTAATTCAATATACAATAATAATTAATATTAATAGTATTAATCTGGCTAATAATAAAGAAGACTACAATTTAAATTTTAAGGCGTGATTATGGTTGAAAAGTAAATCAAACATAGATAGTTAGGTACCTAGTGTCCACTCAAAAACTGGTGTCTTAGGGTAAACCAATAATGAGTGCTGTGCTGCTGCCTAATCGATTTTTCTAATAAATATACTGCATTTTATTTAAATTGTTGAGATTTATAGATTCAAAATTATACGAAAAAAAAAAAATGTTTGGTGGTTATGGGGTGGACTCGGAATTTACGACACAATAGTAAAACCAAAAAAAAATAAAGGTTTTTATCTTTAATATCTATCGAGTGATATTGGTGTTGGTTAAATGGATTGTTGTGTATATTTTTATAAACTTTATCATTACCTATCCATACTATTTCAGTATAACAGTAGGTATAACTATCTTTTGCTATTATTCATTAAACACGCGGTGTCACTATGTCGATCGTTTGTCATGATTATTATGGTTTATTACAATACAAACTTCATACTATAATTATCACTAGGTACCTTAGTTCTTCAAACGATAAAAATCAATAATTAAATATATATATTATGCCTCAATAATCCGGAATTTATTCAGACCGACTGACGCTCGAAATACTGGAGGTTTTCAAAGTAGCTACTCAAATTACTTAAAAAATTTGTATTAAAATTGTTATTAAATTTAACAAATTACAAAAAATACATTAACTATTGAGTACAGTATTTACCTATTTATAACTAGATACATACTTACACATATTTATGTATTAGGAAAAAAATAGGTTATTTTATTTTTGAGTAGTATACGTGACAAGAAAGAAGTAAATGATCTAATAAGCAATTTATTATTCCCAAAAAAATAATAAAATATATTAGGGAATTCTTAAAATATTAATTATTAAGGGGCCGCCACACCAATATTTGTTTTCTCCGTCTAGCACCGATATAATATAGAAACAAAGATATTCCGTATTTTCAAGATTACGACAGTCTGGTTCAATTCAGGACAGAGGCACTTATTATATATTTTATAAAAAAGAATATTTTCTATATATTAACTGTATATATTTTTAATATTTAAATGTTATTATAAATATAAGCATGTTTTAATTTTAAAAAAATTTGATTAATTTTGACATCAATAACTTATTCAAAAATATAAAATATTATGTTCCGTCCCGCGCGCCTGTCCGAATTACAACGATCACCAGATTTTCTAGGCTCTACTATATATTAAATAAAATAATATAAATATGTATATCCGCGCAAGTGTATAAACAAGAGGGGATTTAGGGTGTCATATCCACAATGGAATATATATAATATATATTTTTTTAATAAAGTTCTAACATTTTATAAGAAGCTTAAGAAAATAATATTAATATTATACATCTTCTAAAAAAAAAATATTTACATATAGATAAATATATGTACCTATATATGAATTTGATATAGTAAAATAATTACACTCTACAATAATATAGGCCAAAAGTAATTAGACCTTTGTATTTATTAAAAAGAGCTCCAGTCTCACACAAAAAATTTCTTAAAACATTAATGACTTTGCTATCAATATTCTTAAGACAATTATTGCTATTATTATGCTATAAGAGGACGCTATACCCGCATGTGTTGTCTCTGTCTTACTAACCGATATCATAACAAATTTTCGTTCAGCAGAATACATTTTGTGATGTTAGCTTTAATATTAGAGTAAATTTATCTATTATCAAATTTAAAGGTAAGAAAATTATCTAGACAATGACCTACGCTTTTATTGATATTATCATTTTAAAGGGAGTCATGAACATTTTAAAGTTGTACAATTGTACATAGCTATAACTCACTTTAAAATAATAATATCAATAAAAGCATATGTAGTTGTCTAGAAAATTTTCTTACCTTTAAATTTGATAATATATAAATTTACTCTAATATTAAAGCTAACATCATAACATGTATTCTTCTGAACGAAAATTTGTTATGATGTACATTAGTAAGACAGAGACAACACATGCGGGTATGGCGTCCTCTTAAAGCGCAATATTACCATCCAAACGACAAACTAACTTTTTGACAGATCAAACAGAACATTTCATGATGATCTAATGTGCTAATAATAAAACAATTATAAATAAGTAAAAATATTCAAATATTAATAGTAATACATAATATGTATAATTATTACTAATTTTTAGGTGAATTTAAAATAGTAAATTTATTCATAAAAAAAAAAATTAATTAATTTCGATAAAATAAATAATAATTATTTATATTAGTATCATCACTATTGTGTACTTGATAATTTTTTGTCATGACTCGTGTATAATGTGACTTATATGAGTCATCAGTAGTTATTAAATTAAACACCCATGCATTAATAAATTGTGCTAATACTGCCAATATAATATATTTTACTACTTAAATAATTAATACAATTTAGGAGATTATGTGATATAAATTATAATACGACCATAGTAAATATTCAAACAAATGCGAACGAACGTAGTTTAATTCCGTACAGAATCACATTTACTAAGAAAAACAATTAGTACCACACAATAGTTTTTTAACTCGATTATAAATATAGGTAATAACTAATAAGTAATATTTATATTAACTATTCAGAATATTCATGTACAAAGTACAAATATAGATTAATATTTTGAAAAAGTTCTATAAAATTAAGCGTTGCAAAAAAAAATGTATCATTCGTCGCCTTGTCGGTTTACTCATAATAAGTACTTGCATACCATTCGAGAAATATTTCTAAATAAAGTTTTGGTGCACCCCCAATTCCACCCAACTACGCCCTTATTTTCGATTATTACAAAAAGTTTTTAATGATGGCCACACTGTTAGATTATATTTAAGTAGAGCCCTTTATTTTCTCTACGTATGAAGGCATATCAATCAATCGATCAATAACATATTAACATAAAAGATTAAATGTATACTAATTATAGATAATTTTTTATGTCTAATACCATGATGTTTTTTGTTAAAGATGGATAGACACTGAGAGAAAATCTTTGGGGCCAGTCAGTTTTTTAAGTGTTATTTGTAGTAGAACTTTCAAATGTTTTTTTGCTATGATGGTAACACTGATTTTAGTTACACTTATGACTTTCATTTTTCTTTTTTATACTTTCTCAAAACTTCTTACTTTCAGTATCTCTGCTCATGGAGACTTATCAATGAATTTGATTAATAATGTAAAAGCTTAAATTTATATAATACAGGATGATTATTTTATCAAACAACATTCATTGTTAATATTTTTAAAAATATATTTTTTACATAATTCTCAATCGAAAAACTGAGCGGAATGTGAGTGGTATGAGGATACCCCACAAGATTTTGGTCTACTACTTCACTAACCACAGCTTTAAATACTTATAAATTATACTCATAAACCAGTAGTCAAATTCCAATTTTTATGTATTGATACACTCCAAATAATATTCTGCTTTAAAATATGAAATAAAAATGTATGATGTTGTTCAAAAAAGAAAAAAATTATAACGATAAAATAGAACTTAAAAAAAATGTTTTATTTCAATTGGAAATTATATAAAAATGTATTTATAAAAACTTTAAAAGATTTTGTAAAAAATCAAATGTACCGCACATTTGGCGTCGAAATACGATCAACTATATGGACATAAACTAATCAATACAAAATAAAATATAACTATTAACTAACCATGGTATCATCAATTTTACCCCATTTAACACCAAACAAAAACCAATAAATGATTCTCAGAATCCTAAGCTAATCAATTATAGAAACAAAATAAAAATAATAATTTATTTGGAAATTGTGAAAGATACAATTACAAAAAGTTTTAGGTATTCTAATATTATCCAATAGAATAAGTAAAAAATTAAAATAAAAACTATTGTAAAAACGATAGTGTTATACACTATGGTGTTATACGTGTTTTACTTTCCAATATGCTAATTTTTAATAATATTTTTAACTTTTTTATTTAATAAAATAATTTGTTTAGTTATAGTCTAATAATGTAGTTAATTGATGGCACAGCATAATAGCTTTAAAATTAAAAATATATTACTATAAACAGTTTAAAAATTTTAAAGATATTTTAGAAATGTGCGATAGCAAGGTTCGATTTTATTTAAAAAAAAGTTTAATTGCCCATAACTTACAAGCTGAAAATTATACTTCGTTTCTTGAGAGGTCTTTTTAAAATATTTTAAGTTATGCTATCATATGGCACTATATGGTCTCTTCCTTAGGAATATTTTTTTAAAATAATGTACGCCCCATTTCGTGTAATATTACTGGTAGTAATTTTTTGAGGGCGATATAAATTATATAAAGTATGGTTTTAAAATGTTCTTATATTTTAAAAAATATTGAAAAACAAGATTACCTACTGATAATTTCATTTTTAAACACTACAATTATTATAAATAAAATATTGAATTTGTTAGAGTGTGAATTAGATGCTTGATTTATTTTGTGATAAAGGCTAGACAGACGAACCATATTATAAATTACCTCCAAAATGGTAAATTGTTTAGCCTCAGGTAGTGTACGTATTATTTTAATAATAATTATAATAATAATCTCAAGTATCGTGATTTACTTACATGTGTTGATTGAAATTCCATGTACTCTTCCAATAACTCAGATTCGAATGAAAATAGTAAAAACATGCTGTAGTACAAGTGATCGATTCGATTGGACAAAACGCTAAGGATTCTGAAATTCTGACGTTCGAACATTGCATTAAGATTAGCACTTTTCTGTAAAAAAAAAAAAAAAATCGATAAAAATAAATATTATAATTGTATGGTACTCGTTTGATAATTTCGTGTTCTAAGTGGTCTAAGTGTCCAACACATACGTTGATTTCAATATCGCAAATCTCCAACACTCTCAATTCGAGTCTTATTAATTGCATACACTCTTCTTTTGTGATTTCTTCGGTGACTGCTTGCTGGACGAAATACTTTCGTTTTTTGAGAAGTTGTCTAAAAAGATACGAAATTATTATTTGATCGTGCACTGAACTAAAAACGAATATTGTATACTCACGTGATCATTTGGTCATTCATGAGATTGCGGGTCTTTAAAAAACAAATTTCTGGACATACACCATTTAGAACTATAGACATTATGACGGTGTTGTTGCTTGTAATATATTGTTTTAGACTTTATTCAAGACCTCAGAGTTACAATCGACACAGTAGGAATGCTGTGTTTTATAACTATTAAGTGTGTGAATGAAATGTTAGTATGATGGAACCTGTTGTTGCTATATACGTGCGCGATATAAAGACGAACGGGACAAAATGTCGTGGGTCACTGCTGGGTGTTATCCTTCGGTGTACAGGTCGAAGCTGCCGCCAGCAGCGCTGATTTGTCTTGGTCATCTGTGGGTGGGAGGCGGTGAACAAGATGACTGATTAGAGTTCCATCCCGATAGCAGCAGCAGTGGTGGCGGTGGTAACGGTAGCGGAATAATTGGTGATTTTGTCGGCGGCGCCACAGTGGCCGTTTTTCGGTGAGTCAGAAATAATCGATTACGAACTGGTGCTGGAAGACGGCCTGTTGCGACTGCGCGGGTTACTACTACTTCCACAACTAGTCACTTGGTCGTTTGTAGATTTCGGACTTTAATGGAAAATTAAAAAAATATATTATCCACAATAATGGAAAATTTAAAGAAAACGTGTTTTATAATAATTATATAGATATAGGTAGTTGTTTTCTTACCTATTCAGATCAGACTGACTACCTGTTGTACACCTTTTGCACTAAGTTCTAACATGTTCATACCAAGATCGCACCACTGAGGTTTTGCCGCAAAAATCTATAGTGAACATTTATTTCTCATATTTTTACATCTCGGTGGCCACTGAAGAGAATACTAATGTTTTATCGAGCTTATGACGTATTATTATAAAAATATTAAAATTATATTAATTTCCATATCGTTATTTTGACTATTTTATTATATTTCACTGATGTTCTATATATACATTTCCCACGTGCAGATAAGCCTATAAAAGTTAAATTTAATTTAATAAACGAAATTTTAAAAATTATAAAATAGGCTGTTGTTAAGTCTATATAGAAATATTTGTTGCTTGTTATACCACTTTTATTCGTACGTGGGTTTCTGAATATTCTCGAAATGTTTTTGTGTAATATATCTTTACCATTACCATTATTTTTTTTACACAACATTTTGATGTAAAATCAAGTAACATGGTTAGTAAATTAAAATTTTTTGACAATATGCTGTACGTGTTGTTTAAATATTCACAAGCTACATATACTCTGGGGTTATGGCCAGGGACACTATATATTCATATAAATAAAGACGCAGAATTGATCTCGCGTATACATATGAACGGTTGTGTCCAATATTGCAGTAGGTTTTAAAAATAATAATATTGTCTTTTTTTGTAAAATATATCGTGTTTAACGTGTTTGTTTATCATTACATATGTATACATGATGTTGTTACAAACAAACCCCGCATTCAATAGAAACTCACTCGAATGACCTCCAAAATGTTGTTAAACTGCTTACAAAAAAAAAAAAAAACCACCCTCAGTTATTCACCGTATAACAATATTATCGATACGACCTGGTGGATGAATATCGTTCTCCAAAATTACAATAGTGTTACAATGTTTTTAACGGATTTATTTTACACAAACACTCTAAGCACATCATTGTATGGCAGCATCTGTATTTTAAAGAGGCATTGGTTAAAGTATACAAAACCTCATACTGTCGTTTATCGAGAACTCGTATTGTAGCCTGGCGATCCTTTCCTTTTTATTCCCATTAGGTCTGGCGTCACCAAAATAATATACCGTCTAGCCGAATGTGCATTAATGCTGACAGCCGACATGAAATATTTATCTCGAATCCCTGCCATTTAATAACAATATCAATAATAATGAAATGTTTAATATAAAGCGCTGGAGGAGGTAACTATTATTTTTATATTTTATATTTTATACCGCGTTTTCGAAAAGAACATGAATAGGTATATCATTATTCATTATATTGTTCTCATTGACAATACGAGTGGAGAACCTATTGACCGGTGCCAGCTATATACGTGATGGAAACAGGGCGTGTTTGTATTAAATCATACCTGGAATAAGAGAAATTCTGCGAATCTAAATGTTATCGAATGGTGTATATAGGTATTATATTTTACTATATTATATACTTTACCGACCACCGACATTGAATTTTGGGATGACATTGAATTGAGTGCCGCAAATACTTTTGGGATATTGGAGTTGAGTCCGACCAATACTGTTAGGTTGTTCGAGTCCATTATTGATACATGCATATATTGATTGCTTACATTGTTTTTAATAATAATAATGATTAGGTGTGTGTAATATAATAATGCTAATAATTAAATAGTGGCTGGTAAAAATGTAAATGATACAGATTTTAAAAAGTCAAATATCCAAATTTGTTTGTCTCCTCCCGTAAAAATTGTCTTTTTCTAATGTTTCTTTACATGGTCTTTTTACTTTGCTCTTTAATTATGTATATATATATATGTATCAGACTGTATTCCCAGAAGAGTGTCCGTAAAAATAAAAATATTTGGATGTCCCGAATGAAAAAAAGCATTTAATTTTGAGTGAATTTTACTGTGTAGGTATTAGGTACTTATGACATTTTATTTATACGGACTCAATTCAAACACATAAAAGTAGCATGGACTTAATTTAATATCACCGGAATTTCGTATAATTTTTTTAAATATTATAACCAAGATATAACACTTAGTAGAGCTATATCAGGTACGAATTAAAATAATAATTATAGTCTTATAGTGTTCATTGGTATAACAATATATTTGTAGCTGTGTTCAAGCTTTTTGGGGGTAAAATTGTAATTTAATATACAAATATCACGAATATCGATAAGTATCTATAGTTGTGGTTAACATCAAATATAGGTAATGTTTTATGTACCCATAATAGTTTCAACACACGTACACTAGATTATTTTTAATATTATTGTATTATTTACTATGAATATTACGATGACGTTGTCACCATTAATCAATAAAATGTATAATGTACATTGTACATGTCTTCATCTTTCACTGTTTCACATATCCCTTACATGACCATTGCAGCTTATATATTATACGACATTACTATATCAGTATATATTTGCATACCTCATTGGAATAAATCGTTGGGATTTATGTGATTCCCATCTAAAGAGATGTATGTCATTTTACCGTAAAACAAATGTCCGGTAAAAAAGGTTTGCCTCACAGGATTTTAATTTTTATGCATGATAAATGAAAATGTCATGTCTCTATGATTATTATTTTTTAACACAACAATTATATTTGAATTATTAATTTTAATAGTTGTTTAAAAAATATATATTTTTTAGATAAATATAATATAATATTGTATGAAAAATAATTAATGAATATCTTATCTATAAATTTATCTACAGATACAATAAGTAGACTAAACAATGCCAAAATAAAATTGATATTGACTATAAATATTTTAATCTAATAAATTATTAGATATTAGTAAAGATATTGAAAGTGAGGACTCAATCGGCTTTAATACACGTAAAAACCATATCATTATAATTCACATAAGCTTACATCTCGTAAAATCGTTTTGGTAAATTTACATGTCTGTTTTAATTTCTATTCTTGAATTGACGAGTTTATTATTCGTTTTTTTGAACTAGGGGTAGAAGTTTCGTAAAGTGGAAAATGAAAAATACAGAACGCCCCGGCATAATAATAATATTATATCTGTATATTATTTGTACAGACCTATTGCACCCCGCGGAGTAGCAACTAAAGAGAAAACTCTCCTCGTTGTACGCGTGCGCGCAGTCCCGAAATCTCAGCTTGATCGATTTTTGTTTATTTCCACAGCATTACATATGTATATATTCAAAGGACCACCGTGAATTTCGTTGTTATGGTTACATCAATACTGTACGCAATTGATGTACCATGAACATTGTAACATTTGAACAGTACCGCGTTGCAAAATAATGATTATTATTTTGTACTTTATAATATGGTTTATACGTATTGAAATATTTTGTCTCTGAAATTTTAAGGTGCTTTTTAAAATTTGTAATTATAATATAAAGGTATTTCAGCATGGAATACTTATTTTTCAAACTGTTTGACTAAGAAATAAAAATAAGCTATGTACCTACCATAGATATGGATAACAATTTATAAAAATCCGAATTAATAATACTTAATTTGCAATTTTTATTTTTAGAATTAGAACACGAAATATTTAAATCTACAAACCGAAACAACATAGAATTATAGATTTTATACTATATTTAAAAAAACAATCTTGTCAAAATATGTTTAATTATACAAAATAAATTTAGTTTTATTATATAGCAAATTTCGGACCCATATTAAAATATAATTGTACACACTGTCATTATCAAATAAATCGACATTTTTATTTGAAAAACAATGTCCATCATTTATTATATTTAACAGTTAGGTACCTATATTCGTTCATGTTGGGTACCTATGTATTTTGTGTGTCGTTATTTAATACTTAAATCGCACAGTTGTAAACTACCCGAGCTTTTAAAAATAATAAACTCTCCCGGGTCAATTTATGCTTACCTGAAGCAAACGTGTAAACTCTCCCGAATTGCTTTGAACGTTATTGTTACATTGTGAATAAGTGAACCACATCTTCAAACTGAAGTATACATAAAAATCCATAGTTGCAATAAATAAAATAAAATTAGTTAAAACAGTCTTACCCAAAGTAAAGAAAAAACCGTATCACAAAGAATAATAGACTACAAAAAATAGATGAATTAAGTTTTTGAAATCTGTATTATATATGTTCACGTTAATTTGCAAATATATTAAAAATATATGATGTTAAATGTGTATCCGATTTATTTTATTTGTGTTTTGACTATAATTTTATAATAGCCCACGACGACATTTTAAAAATTAAATTAGTGTTACTGAAGTAGACCCGGGAGAGTTCATGTGTTTCAGTCAGGTAGTACAGGAGTAAACCCGAGAGAGTTTACCATCGGGAGAGTGTACAATCGCACGTTATATCAACAACGACCGATTCAAAGTGCAATTAAAATATTCTCAAAGTATTCGGGATTTTAACTTTACTTATGTAAATCTAATGTAGCCCAACTATAAATATTTTTTATCTACTGATTACCGAGTGATTAGACATTAGTCCAGTAATATAGGTCCAGTACTATAATATTGTGCCAGGTGCCGCGCCGGCGCTATTCAAAACACGGCCTCCCTTATAAAATACTACGCAGTACGTACAGTAGCCTGCCGCATATTGTGTATGTATACCCACTACCCAGTACTCACACAATATAATAACAATATGATACGACATGTTTGACCGTTCAGGCTTCAACAGATTTATGTACATATATTTATTTAATATTTAACGAGTTCGTTCGAAGTATTTTATTACAACAAAAACCACTCGAATAGGTATATTGCTCATGCCATGATTAGTGTACGAGTATTTCAAAAAGAGAAAAGGAATCCTACAAACATCGAAATTCAACTCAGTTCACATTTATTTTATGGTAAGCCATTAAATATATTTTATTTTAATCGAACTAATCAAACCACAAATAGAACATAAACAATTAACATCAGTGGCGTAGACAGGGGAAGGGGGTGTTGACCACCACCACATTCGGCCGTATTTATATCAAAAATATAATGTTTATAATACAGGAATACAATCATTAATTATTCGTGGTGAAAAGTATTCTGTTATGCCGCATTCACGTTATCGACTGCACTGGTGATAATAATCATTTTCATTCAATTATTTTATTATTTTAAAACGGTTGTAGATTTATTTTATTTTATTACTAAAAAAAATTCTGGCTACGCCACTGATTAACAGGACAAATTATTATTCGAGTAGCAACTAATACGTTGCTGCTTATAGAAAAGTGAAAACGACTAGGTATATCAATATATGCACAAGTAAAAACAGACTGTATGTGTAGAAACAAAATGTCTGTGTTTAAGTTTATTTTAATGCGAAATTAATGGGTACTTACATATGTCGTATGAATAGAATTAAGCTTTGGAATTTTAATGCTTTTAGAATATATATACATTTATTTTTGCTATTTCCAACAGGTGTATTTTTGTCAATTTAAATTTGTTTTTAAAATTAGTATTATATTATCTTTTAACATGCAAGTATCGCTATCGCATATTCGAATTTCACACGCATCAGTGATTTATTATTCACGACACAATTCAGTGGCTATTTTTTCTGATTTACTGTAGTCTTTAAATTAAAACTTAGTAACTATCAATAACGAATTAGTGAAGTAGTGAAATAGTGAATTTGCGATTACTTTCTATTATCTATTAACTATTCATATCTTATTATACGCTTATATTTTTTTTTTATAATATGAAAAGCACTTTATAATAATTATCATTTAAACTTAAACTTAACAACTTCATTTATACTATAATATGGTTTTACCATATCAAAAATCTTAATGTTATACTTATGCATATAATTAAACATATATTAAGAAAAATTAAAAACTTGTTTTCTACTGGTGTTTCGTCGAACGTTGAACAATGAACATAAATTGTATTTAGAAATTGAATAATAAATAAAATACTTAAATATATACTTTTTGCAGACATATGATTTAAGCTGCTTTTTCTGAAGTTAGATAATATAAAATTAAAATCTTAGTTTTTTTTTTTTTATTGTTAACCACGTTCTTCTTTATATATTTATATTTTCAAATTTGAATAATATTTTAACTAAAATAAATTGAAATAAAAGAAACTTAATTTTATCTTTCAATACCGAATGCCGATCATTTTTAAGGAGTTCAATAAATTATACGGCAATTATCTGACGCGCATATTGTGTATGAGTGATAATTATTGATCGTTATAAATTATAATATTTATGCGAATGTGTTATGTCTTATGTTATCTGTATAAAAGATATAGCTGGCGCTCCCGAACATGCATGACCGGATGTGGGTTAATTATGGTTCTACATGATAATTACGATATCGGAGACTGGTTAATTCTGACCTTTGGCTAGATGTGATTAGCTGTCTGAGTGATTATCCCTGATTATCGGTGATATAGTTATTAGACATTAGTTATTACGATTAAGTAAGCCACATTCAAACGCCGGTTTTATCTAATCTAGTATAGTTAAAACTTATGTTCAAAATCACATTAAAAATAAGATTATTCTATTCCTAATTACATCATATTTTAGATTATATAGTTAATTTTATTTTACTCTAAAACAAAAATATGTATCATATTTTTGCCAAACCAATAATAATAATTGAACAATAAATAAATTATAGAATAACGAAAACCTCGTAATTTTATAAAAACAATAGATTTATAACCCTTAGTGCTTTGTAAAACTTACTAAATTTTCTCCAATAGTCATTTCAGAATAACTTGTATATAAATTTCAATAGTTTGTTACTACCATATTCTATTTGAATAGTATTTGTTACCTACTACTGGTTAAATAGTTTTACTACTGCAATTTAAGTAATTTTAACATTAGATTTGAATAGTTATACTAATACAGATAAGTAGTTTTACTACTAGATTTTAATAATTTCACTGCAAGATTCTATTAGTCTAACAACTTAAATTTTATTAATAAATTACTAAATAAATACTATTAGAGATAATAGTTAAGTTAGTTAACTACCATGAGTAAGTAGTAAACTACTAAAATTAGATAGTAAACCACTGAATACTATATGGTAATTTTTACTAATGGAAAGTTCAGTGATGTCGATAGCTGACACATTTGATCAGTTTATTATAGCAGGTAAAAAGGCGAACCCAGACCGCAATACATCCTTTTAATTAACCTGGGACACCATTATTACTTCTTTGGGCAAATGTAAACTGGGCCCCCGGTTACTTTTTTCGTTGAAAATTCGTTCAGAAAATTTTAGGTAATAAAATAGGCCGGTTGTAAACTTGACCGGATAACTTTGACATTTACAAAATATAAAAATAAGGAAATATCGGTGAGTGAATGCGTCAAATATATGGCTTTTTACTTTAAAAAAAAATTAGATTTATATTATAAATACATTACATTATTAGTTATTACACTACAATTTTACCTATATTTTTACACTGTTTTACTTAAATACATTTTACTTTTTTTTTGTACTGAATACTCAAATTAAATCCAACATTGAAACACTTTACCTACTTCTTCACAAAATTTTATATTTATATTGAATTTAATACCATGAATAATAGTATGAAAATGAAAATAATTGTTGGGAGATTATGAGAATCGTCTCCTCGTGGTGTCCTCTGAGTAATTCTAAATGGATCTCAAAAATATAAAAAAATTATACGTTTATTTTTATGCCTGTACATATCAATTGTTTTTACCTAGTGAAACCCTGGCTGAGTTTACAACTAATTCATTTTTACCTGAAAAAAACACGGGCCGAATTTACAATAGACCTTTTGAACATTTTTTTTTCGGATCGAGTTTACTATTACCCACTTCTTTATTTAAAAATTTAACCGTAAATTTCCTATACCGGTACGAACATGTAACCAATCTATGATCAATGAATACAATTTTTCAATATAGACCGTATATCAGCCTACTCATTGGCCATCATCCCTACGAAATTGTATACGATAGAAATAAAAAAATATAATATTTTATGAAGTTTGTTCTAGATAACCAACCATAAATGTCATGCTTCAACTATTGTAAATTGTATGTATTCAAAAAATAGTTATGTAAAAAATGTACTGTTGTATGCATCTTTATTTTTTTTTAAAGGGGGGTTTGAAACATTTTTTTGTAAAGATTTCTCCTTCTAGTTTCTCTGGTAATTTCACATCCTTAAACTATGTCATAAATAGCGGACTATTAGTGTTGCCATTGGACGCAAAGCTTGTCGTTCGTATTTTTAGTGTACTCTTCAGTCCTCTTCAAGCCTTTTGTTTCGTAGTTTAATTGGTTTACAGGCCATATACCTATTACGTCACTACTTTTCGGTGTTCGGGTGATTTTATACAGGTGATAAATATCAAGTCGCTATTCCTTGAATTTATTCACTCATTACGTGATGCAATGCAACAATCTAAACTCAATTCCTGACCACTCTATGGCACCAAGTTATAGCAGTGAATTTACGAGTGTGGTCCATGCGGACTAGACCCCCTTCCCCCAGACGCTTATATAACAATGTACGGGGATGGGGTGAGGGTAGTAATATGGCGGACTAAGGGCGGAAGTATATTAAACATCAATATTAGAACCGTTACAACGCAACATCGCGATCGTTCCTATGTTCAAACGGTCCACCGGAAACGCCCTTGTTAAAATCAATAACGCTCTCTGTACAGTTTTCATCCTTTGTCGTTCTCGCTGGCTAGTCGCCATTTTACATTTATGCAACACTCCGACATCACGGTTGTTGATGTTGTATTGTTGTATAATTTTTTTTATAAGCATATTTATAAAGAAGAAATAGAAGAATCGTCAAAAAAATCATTATTTTTCTTTTTAATTAGTAATTTATACAACACGCAATCTTCAAACTCAAGTTAATGTCATAGCATACAAGACAGAAGCGTTTTAAACAGACACAATCCAGGCAGCTTCAATATGACGTACGTTATTTTGACTACCTATTGCGTCATGTCGATTACGTCTGAAACCACGATCAAGGTAAGTAAAAGTAGACCAAATAGATAAAATATCACAATTTGCAAAATGTTTCAATCATAAAATATTATATATATGGATCTAAGTAAGAAAATTAATTTAAAACCAATGTAAATTATTATTTAATACGTTATTTTCTACCAAATATAATAAACCTATAAGTTTTCTCCGCTTTAACATTTAAGTCTAAGTATAAGCGTTAGCATTTAACAAAAATTACAACAAGGACCGCTTTATCTCGCGCGTTACCGATGTGGGGCAGATGGCAAACAAAATAAAAATATATGCAATAATATTATGTTTGCCATTTGCCCCACGTTTGTTACGTTTAATATCACAATCAAGAATAGTCCATTCCATCGATGGCGTCATCAATGCAATGCTAATGGATGGCGAAACAATAACTTGTAAAGTATGTTTGCCATCCATTAGTATTTGCATTGGTTACGCTCTATCATCTATCAAGATTTACAGAAGATAAATATTAAAATTAACGTTACTTAAAAAGTATTAAAATGAATTTAATTATTCATGTTATTGTTCTGAATAGATCCTACACATCTTTCTAGTTTATATATAAGTGCGGTCTTCAACCGGTTGCCGCGATCTATTTTTTGGGTCACGTAAATGTTATTTTATTTCGGGAACAATAATAAGGAAAAAAAGTTTTGGGTTAAAATACCAATCGGGAGAAACGGCGGGTGCTAGATGTGACAGCTCTTCTTTTTAAAAATAATGTTATAAATTATAAAAATAAAATAGGTCGCGAGTAGAAAAGGTTGAATACATCACTGTTCTAGACTATACCTATAAGTATTTAATTATTATATTTAATATTAAAATTAAGATTTATTGCATGTATATTATCTTGGTTTGTTTATTACATAACTATAAGAGTAACTATTGGCTATTACCTATACTATATTGTGTATTATGAATGACAATAATATATTACAAAAATCATTCTTGTATTTTTGTTCCTTCCTTTAAAAATTGTAAAACTTTATATATTTTTACTTATTTATAATAACAATATAATATATAATAATTATACAATATCCGTATATCACTCATTATAATTTTTTTATATTTAAAATAGTTATAAGTACCTAGATACATTGCTTACTAATTTTTATAGTATACATCTTTCGTATTCAATAATTTATATTATAAATATATTATTAACAATAACAAAATATAATAACAATTTAATATTTTTCTTACCAGTATAGCATATATATTATAAATATTTTTTAGGGGTCTTTTCGGTTACAACAATACTTAGCATTGTCACTATTGATGTAACTAATATACTTTTACATTATGACATGTTGACATTGTAGTTTTTAGATTGTGGACAGATATGTAATTGTATAACTATGTAAAATATACATCGACCAATAGATACGGGCGAGAAATAGCAAATAAATACAATCGCTACGGTGTGAATTCAATTAATCATGTTAAGTGTTGGCCAGGGGAATTGCTTACCTTTATTATACACCACGGGTGGAATAAATATTTATCATTTATCAAATGTTAAAAATAAAGGGTCATTTAAAAGTCTGACCCACCTTGTAAAATCAGAAATAACGCCGTATATATCAATTATATTATTATTTTTTTATTTATCCTATAAAACCTTTTGTTCAAACCAGTTTTTCCTCGGAAGGGTCAGTTGAATGAGTGAACCTAACAATTAATACACGTCGCTAATAACAATAATTTCAAGTTGTTTACCTACCGGTATAGTCAACGGTCATTCATTATTAGTTATCATATACGTAAAGTAGACGTAGGTAGACATAGGTATAGTAGCGATTGAAGTAAATATTTGTAGTTATGTAGGTACTTACAATTATAGTACTTGAATTATAGATGTGATAATACTTATTTATTCTTAAGTATATATTTTAATGAAATTGTAAATCCTTCTCTTTTCTTTTCTTCTTTTTTTATTTCTATTCACATTTTTATTATTGTTATTTATGGTCAATACCATACGTACAAATAATTAAGTACCTACCAACCTCATAACAATTCAAACATTTGATAATAAAATAACATAGTTATTAAATAAGTTATGTAACAAAACAATTATAAAATTAATACCATATAAGTAAAAGTTAGTAAAGATAAATTAATTTGATTTAAATATTCAGGGATGCTAGTATTATGTCAACCAAAGTGTCTTGATTCCAGCTCCTTCCTTCATTATTATGTTTTTATTACCAACACTATAACTTACCCACTAATCAATAATAAAAGTTTATAGAAATATAGAATATTTATTATTTTACCACATTACTCTCTTGTTTTAACAAAATATTACAATTATAAATTATTTTTAATGTAGATAAAAATTATTGTTATTCATAATACCTATTACTATTATTTCTAAAATTATTAAATTAAAGATAGATCTTTCAGACATGCTAAAATTGTTAAAAAATTTTATCTTTATAAATTTAAGTGCTTTTTTTGACTTATTGCCTTAATTCGTCGATTCTTAATAAATTTCTTAATATAGGTATCTATTCAATTATCTACCAATATAATATTATAATATCTTTATTCGTATGGTATGTATATAAATATATTATTATTATGAAAATCAAATGTATTTTTACTACCCCCTTCTAGTTTTAGTATGTAGTATGTAACTTTGGGACAATAATTGTGAGTATGACCCTTTGGATAAAAAAAATTCTGTGTGCGCTGTTTGATAACGATACTAAATAAAAATAAAAATATAATAAACACTATAATGTTATACAAAACATTTTATAAAATCATTTTTTTTCTTAATAATTGCGTAAAATAGGTAGTTATGTCTTATATACCTATTTATGACTACTTTAAATTTTTTAAATAATGTCCCCCTCACCTTGGAGCATGGTTGAGAATCTTATCCGCTGTATTTCGCGTAACCTGTATGCCGTTTCTCCGTGTCATAACTTACAATTTTTTTATATGAATTCAAATCATTCGTGTTGTGTTGATTTTATTATTAATTATTTTCTATTTTCTATATTATAAGAAATGAGAATATATTATATAATTTTAAATATTGTTTAAACTCACAGTCACAATGTTTTTCGTTCTTCAGTAATATCATAATGGGTAAAATGCAATATTTCAACCCAGCCCCTATTTTCTAAGCGAACCTCGACAATAATATGAGCGACCCTTCCCTTTATTGTTTCCAGCCCTCTTTGTTGAGGGGTTACACGCAGTACCGTCGCTATTGTTATCGTTACACCCCTAGCCCGAAGCCCCAAGCTACGGTCTGATGTTGTCGCCAACGGACAAACGAATGCATGTTCCTACCTAGTACCAACATTCCCAGCCAAGGTTTAGTTAGGTAGACCAACTATATAAAATACCAAAATTTGCACAATGTTTAAAACATAAAATACTGTGAATTCCCGTTACAACGAATACCAATACAACAAAAAATCCGGTTATAACGAAAGTCATAGAATTCCCCTGCCGAAAACAGGGCTTATAATAAGCTTATTCAAATTTTCGTTACAACGAAATTTCCGTTATAACAAAAAAAAATTTGGCCCCCTGGAGTTCGTTGTAACGGGATTTTACTGTATTATACAGATGTAGGTACCTAAGTATAAGAACATTAATTTAAAATCAATGTAAATTATTATTTAATACGTTATTTTCTACTAAATATAATAAACCTATAAGTTTTCTTCGCTTTAACATTTAAGTCTAGGTATAAGCGTTAGCATTAAAAAAAAATTACAACGAGGAACGCTTCATCTCGCGCGTTCCCGATGTGGAGCAAATGGCAAACAAAATAAGAATATATGCAATAATATTATGTTTGCCATTTGCCCCACGTTGGTTACGTTTAATATCACAATCAAGAATACGCCGTTTCATCAATGGCGTCATCGATGCAATGCTAATGGATGGCGAAACAATAACTTGTAAAATATGTTTGCCATCCATTAGTATTTGCATTGGTTACGCTCTATCATCTATCAAGATTTACAGAAGATAAATATTAAAATTCTAAATATAGATCCTAAGTACGTATCAATACGTTATTTTCTACCAAATATAATAAAGCTATAAGTTTCCTCCGCTTTAACATTTAAGTCTTAGTATAAGCACTAGCATTTAACAAAAATTACAACAAGGAACGCTTCATCTCACGCGTTACCGATGTGGGACAAATGGCAAACAAAATGAAAATATATGCAATAATATTATGTTTGCCATTTGCCCCACGTTGGTTACGTTTAATATCACAATCAAGAATACGCCGTTTCATCATTGGCGTTAACAATGCAATTCTAATGGATGGTGAAACAAAAACTTGTAAAATATGTTTGCCATCCATTAGTATTGCATAGGTTACGCTCGAATCATCTATCAAGATTTACAGAAGATAAATATTAAAATTAATGTTACTTAAAAGGTGTTAAAATAAATTTAATTATTTATGTTATAATTCTGAATATAGATCCTAAGTACGTATTAATACGCTATTTTCTACCAAATATAATAAAGCTATAAGTTTCCTCCGCTTTAACATTTAAGTCTTAGTATAAGCACTAGCATTTAACAAAAATTACAACAAGGAACGCTTCATCTCACGCGTTACCGATGTGGGACAAATGGCAAACAAAATGAAAATATATGCAATAATATTATGTTTGCCATTTGCCCCACGTTGGTTACGTTTAATATCACAATCAAGAATACGCCGTTTCATCATTGGCGTTAACAATGCAATGCTAATGGATGGTGAAACAATAACTTGTAAAATATGTTTGCCATCCATTAGTATTGCATAGGTTACGCTCGAATCATCTATCAAGATTTACAGAAGATAAATATTAAAATTAATGTTACTTAAAAGGTATTAAAATAAATTTAATTATTTATCTTATAATTCTGAATAGATCCTACACATCTTTCTAGATTATAAATAAATGCGGTCTTCTACCGGTGGCCGGTGGGTCGCGATCTATTTTTTGGATCACGTAAACTGTAAGATATTTTTAAAACATGTTCTATGATAAGCCTGAACTGCCTGAACTCCCGAGTTTCGAAACGGTAAATTTTAATTATTCAGTGTATAGTTACACCAAAAAATATTGATTAGAAAAGTGAAGGTGCCGAGGCTTTGTTATTTAGAAAAATCCACAATAATTATGACTGTTACGAAAAATGCCTTATATATAAATTAATAAATGATTATATTTGGTATTTTTAAAAGTATTAACGATTAAATTAGTTTGTGATTAAATAATTATAATAGGTGTATCTTCTGTGAATAAAAGGATATCCGGCCTTATAGTGACCACAAGAATATACGTTTAATTTGAATCTAGAGTCTGGTTTATTTTGTACCTAGTCTCTCGTGAAGTGTTTATTATAGTATTTAATACTTATAAAATTATCTACCTATTGTATTATTATTTTGTGTCTTAAACACTAAATAAAGATATTACCAATTAATTATCTAATAATAGTATAACAATAAGACAATTTTTCTTGCTAAAAATATAGGTACCTAATTATAAATAAAATTCAAAGATAAAAACCAAAGTTATTAAGTCAATTAATAATAGTGTCATAGGTATATAAGTTTGTAATACTTTTTTTGGTGTACAACTTAGAACTAATTAGATACTGTAAGCTCTCTAAACATATAATATAATTTAAAATGTAAGATTGTAATGAATTAAAGAGTTAATTAAAATAATGTCATACAATTTATTATTTTACAGTTCAGTGTTCAGGTTCAATAACGATTAATAAAAGAAACTTTTTAATATGAATCCATACGGAGTCATTGAAAATTCTACTGTAAATTCTAAGTAAGTGAATATAATTTTTAATAGAAAAAAATTATGAAATAATGATAACTTTAAAGATTAGATGTTAGAATGAACAATTTGTTTTGTTATTATTATTAATATTATTTTAACATAAATAACAAAATAAAAATTAGATCAACATTTTACACCGAGAGCAAAAGAAATGTTAAATTTAAATTTGACTTGTTGTTACACTGAAGTCTGCCATAATATTATGTTGGACGATAAAGTAGTTTATGACATTTTTGTACTTATAACAAGTATACAATTTAATACCTATTAATTAGTAATTATTTATTATTTCATGAAAACTAAATAAACTTTAAAAAAATATTATCATTATGTGAGATTACACATTTTGTAATAACTTTTTTTTTTGTTATAACTAGCTAAGACTTAAATATAAACAAGAAAAAAGAAAAGAAAATAGAACATCAACTAAAGCACAGCAAACATTATCTATTTTATTCCAAATTCTTGAATGATGTTGGTATGCATGAGTTTTCAATTATTTTGTTGATGAATACAATAAAGTAATAAATAACTGACAACTGTTTGTACATATTTTGTAAGTAAAATGAAAGATTTATAAGATTTACTCTAAATAATATGTCATACTATGATTATTATAGGTTGCTATTACAACATCGATACAGACAACTATTTATTGTAAGTCAATCATTAGAGTTGTTAATAATTATACAGTCAATTCTAAGTGAGTAAATGCATTTTTTTTTAAATTAAATAATAATTAACATTATAATTATGTATAAATGAATACCAGACCTATATTTTATAACAATTATATTATTTGTTTACCCATAACTAACATTGTGAAAATAATTAAAAAAATAATGTTTTGTATAGCATGTAAGATACCAATGTTAACTTAAACAGTTATATAATTACATATAATTAATATGAATACTTCCAAAATAAAATGAGGTAAAGTGGCAAATTATTCATATAAACATATAAGTCTTAGTAAATTAATTATAAAGAGGACAACTTCAATATTTACGTTACTCATGTAACCTAGTGGCTAGCAGAACAATATATATATAATATGTCTGGTAATCGCAAGGTCAAGTGAGTTTCGCAAAAAAACATCAATCAAATCTTTCAGAAGACAACAATATTAATGTTAGAATTAGGAAAAATTATTAATTATTAAAATTACAACTGTGTATAAACTATAAATGAATAGCAGATATATGCATAAATGATAAAATAACTGTACTATGTGTTGACCATAACTAAAAATCTGTAATTAATCAAACAAATAATTTTAAGTTTATCTTGTAAGTTACCTATGTAATTAATTAATAGTTATACTTATAATTAATAAGAATTTTTCAAAATAAAATGATGTAAAGTGGCAAATTATTTATATAAAATTATAAGTCGGAGTAAATTGAATAGTTTTTTGACAATTAATTATGAAGAGGATAATTTCAATATTTACGTTACTTATATGAGCTAGTGGCTACCACAACAATACATATACAACAGTTGTGGTAGCCGCTCGCTCATGTGAGTATCGTAAGAAACATTAATCAAGACTTTCAGAAGACAACAATATTAATATCAGAAAAAAGTAAAAAATTATTAATTATTTATTTATTTAGTTTATTTCATTAATGTTTAATTCTAAGTACACCCAACAGAGTTTTAGACAAATACGATGAGGATGACTCCGATATGTCGTGTTACTGGTGTTACATTTCGGTTATCTGAACAATTTATATATGATATGTCAGGTAACCGAAGTGTAACGCTAGTTTCGCGAAAATTATCAATCAAGACTTCCAGAAAACAACAATATTAATATCAGAATAAAGTAAAAATAATTAATTATTTATTTATTTAGTTTATTTCATTAATGTTTAATTCTAAGTACACCCGACAGAGTTTTAGACAAATACGATGAGGATGACTCCGATATGTCGTGTTACTGGTGTTACATTTCGGTTATCTGAACAATTTATATATGATATGTCAGGTAACCGAAGTGTAACGCTAGTTTCGCGAAAATTATCAATCAAGACTTCCAGAAAACAACAATATTAATATCAGAATAAAGTAAAAATTATTAATTATTTATTTATTTAGTTTATTTCATTAATGTTTAATTCTAAGTACACCCGACAGAGTTTTAGACAAATACGATGAGGATGACTCCGATATGTCGTGTTACTGGTGTTACATTTCGGTTATCTGAACAATTTATACATGATATGTCAGGTAACCGAAGTGTAACGCTAGTTTCGCGAAAATTATCAATCAAGACTTCCAGAAGACAACAATATTAATATTAAAATTATTAATTTTCAGTTTCCCACATGATATTAAGAATTTATGATGTAAAGTGGCATGTTTATTTCATTATTGTTTAATTATAATTATTTGCGGTAGGGTTTTAGACATATACGATGAGGATGACTCCAATATGACGTGTTACTGATGTTACATTTCGGTTATCTGAACAATTTATATATGATATGTCAGGTAACCGAAGTGTAACGTTAGTTTCGCGAAAACTATCAATCAGGACTTTCAGAAGACAACAATATTAATATCAGAATAAAGTAAAAAATTATTAGTTATTAAAATTACAATTGTGTATAAACTATAAATATATAGCAGATATATGCATAAATTAAACAATAACTGTACTATGTGTTGACCACAACTAATATTGTATAAGTAACCAAATAAATAATGTTAAGTTTATCTTGTAAGTCACCTATGTAAATAATTAATAAAAATTCTTTCCACATAATATTAAGAATATATGATGTAAAGTGGCATGTTTATTTCATTAATGTTTAATTATAATTATTCACAGTAGGGTTTTAGATATATACGATGAGGATGACTCCAATATGTCATGTTACTGGTGTTACATTTCGGTTATCTGAACAATTTATATATGATATGTCAGGTAACCGAAGTGTAACGTTAGTTTCGCGAAAACTATCAATCAAGACTTCCAGAAGACAACAATATTAATATTAAAATTATTAATTTTCAGTTTCCCACATGATATTAAGAATTTATGATGTAAAGTGGCAAGTTTATTTCATTAATGTTTAATTCTAAGTACACCCAACAGAGTTTTAGACAAATACGATGAGGATGACTCCGATATGTCGTGTTACTGGTGTTACATTTCGGTTATCTGAACAATTTATATATGATATGTTAGGTAACCGAAGTGTAACGCTAGTTTCGCGAAAATTATCAATCAAGACTTCCAGAAAACAACAATATTAATATCAGAATAAAGTAAAAAATTATTAATTATTTATTTATTTAGTTTATTTCATTAATGTTTAATTCTAAGTACACCCGACAGAGTTTTAGACAAATACGATGAGGATGACTCCGATATGTCGTGTTACTGGTGTTACATTTCGGTTATCTGAACAATTTATATATGATATGTCAGGTAACCGAAGTGTAACGCTAGTTTCGCGAAAATTATCAATCAAGACTTCCAGAAGACAACAATATTAATATTAAAATTATTAATTTTCAGTTTCCCACATGATATTAAGAATTTATGATGTAAAGTGGCATGTTTATTTCATTATTGTTTAATTATAATTATTTGCAGTAGGGTTTTAGACATATACGATGAGGATGACTCCAATATGACGTGTTACTGATGTTACATTTCGGTTATCTGAACAATTTATATATGATATGTCAGGTAACCGAAGTGTAACGTTAGTTTCGCGAAAACTATCAATCAAGACTTCCAGAAGACAACAATATTAATATTAGAATTAAGTAAAATTATTAATTTTCAGTTTCCCACATGATATTAAGAATTTCTGATGTAAAGTGGCATGTTTATTTCATTATTGTTTAATTATAATTATTCGCAGTAGAGTTTTAGACATATACGATGAGGATGACTCCAATATGTCGTGTTACTGGTGTTACATTTCGGTTATCTGAACAATTTATATATGATATGTCAGGTAACCGAAGTGTAACGTTAGTTTCGCGAAAACTATCAATCAAGACTTCCAGAAGACAACAATATTAATATTAAAATTATTAATTTTCAGTTTCCCACATGATATTAAGAATTTATGATGTAAAGTGGCAAGTTTATTTCATTAATGTTTAATTCTAAGTACACCCAACAGAGTTTTAGACAAATACGATGAGGATGACTCCGATATGTCGTGTTACTGGTGTTACATTTCGGTTATCTGAACAATTTATATATGATATGTTAGGTAACCGAAGTGTAACGCTAGTTTCGCGAAAATTATCAATCAAGACTTCCAGAAAACAACAATATTAATATCAGAATAAAGTAAAAAATTATTAATTATTTATTTATTTAGTTTATTTCATTAATGTTTAATTCTAAGTACACCCGACAGAGTTTTAGACAAATACGATGAGGATGACTCCGATATGTCGTGTTACTGGTGTTACATTTCGGTTATCTGAACAATTTATATATGATATGTCAGGTAACCGAAGTGTAACGCTAGTTTCGCGAAAATTATCAATCAAGACTTCCAGAAGACAACAATATTAATATTAAAATTATTAATTTTCAGTTTCCCACATGATATTAAGAATTTATGATGTAAAGTGGCATGTTTATTTCATTATTGTTTAATTATAATTATTTGCAGTAGGGTTTTAGACATATACGATGAGGATGACTCCAATATGACGTGTTACTGATGTTACATTTCGGTTATCTGAACAATTTATATATGATATGTCAGGTAACCGAAGTGTAACGTTAGTTTCGCGAAAACTATCAATCAAGACTTCCAGAAGACAACAATATTAATATTAGAATTAAGTAAAATTATTAATTTTCAGTTTCCCACATGATATTAAGAATTTCTGATGTAAAGTGGCATGTTTATTTCATTATTGTTTAATTATAATTATTCGCAGTAGAGTTTTAGACATATACGATGAGGATGACTCCAATATGTCGTGTTACTGGTGTTACATTTCGGTTATCTGAACAATTTATATATGATATGTCAGGTAACCGAAGTGTAACGTTAGTTTCGCGAAAACTATCAATCAAGACTTCCAGAAGACAACAATATTAATATTAAAATTATTAATTTTCAGTTTCCCACATGATATTAAGAATTTATGATGTAAAGTGGCAAGTTTATTTCATTAATGTTTAATTCTAAGTACACCCAACAGAGTTTTAGACAAATACGATGAGGATGACTCCGATATGTCGTGTTACTGGTGTTACATTTCGGTTATCTGAACAATTTATATATGATATGTTAGGTAACCGAAGTGTAACGCTAGTTTCGCGAAAATTATCAATCAAGACTTCCAGAAAACAACAATATTAATATCAGAATAAAGTAAAAAATTATTAATTATTTATTTATTTAGTTTATTTCATTAATGTTTAATTCTAAGTACACCCGACAGAGTTTTAGACAAATACGATGAGGATGACTCCGATATGTCGTGTTACTGGTGTTACATTTCGGTTATCTGAACAATTTATATATGATATGTCAGGTAACCGAAGTGTAACGCTAGTTTCGCGAAAATTATCAATCAAGACTTCCAGAAGACAACAATATTAATATTAAAATTATTAATTTTCAGTTTCCCACATGATATTAAGAATTTATGATGTAAAGTGGCATGTTTATTTCATTATTGTTTAATTATAATTATTTGCAGTAGGGTTTTAGACATATACGATGAGGATGACTCCAATATGACGTGTTACTGATGTTACATTTCGGTTATCTGAACAATTTATATATGATATGTCAGGTAACCGAAGTGTAACGTTAGTTTCGCGAAAACTATCAATCAAGACTTCCAGAAGACAACAATATTAATATTCGAATTAAGTAAAATTATTAATTTTCAGTTTCCCACATGATATTAAGAATTTCTGATGTAAAGTGGCATGTTTATTTCATTATTGTTTAATTATAATTATTCGCAGTAGAGTTTTAGACATATACGATGAGGATGACTCCAATATGTCGTGTTACTGGTGTTACATTTCGGTTATCTGAACAATTTATATATGATATGTCAGGTAACCGAAGTGTAACGTTAGTTTCGCGAAAACTATCAATCAAGACTTTCAGAAGACAACAATATTAATATCAGAATAAAGTAAAATATTATTAATTATTAAAATTACAACTGTGTAAAAACTTTAAATATATAGCAGATATATGCATAAATTAAACAATAACTGTACTATGTGTTGACCACAACTAATATTGTATAAGTAACCAAATAAAAAATGTTAAGTTTATCTTGTAAGTTACCTATGTAAATAGTTAATAAAAATTCTTTCCACATAATATTAAGAATATATGATGTAAAGTGGCAAGTTTATTTCATTAATGTTTAATTCTAAGTACACCCAACAGAATTTTAGACATATACGATGAGGATGACTCCAATATGACGTGTTACTGGTGTTACATTTCGGTTATCTGAACAATATATATATGATATGTCAGGTAACCGAAGTGTAACGTTAGTTTCGCGAAAACTATCAATCAAGACTTTCAGAAGACAACAATATTAATATCAGAATAAAGTAAAAAATTATTAATTATTAAAATTACAAATGTGTATAAACTATAAATGTGTAGCAGATATATGCATAAATTAAACAATAGCTGTACTATGTGTTGACCATAACTAATATTGTATAAGTAACCAAACAAATAATGTTAAGTTTATCTTGTAAGTTACCTATGTAACTATGAAGAGGATAATTTCAATATTTATGTTACTTATATGAGCTAGTGGCTACCACAACAATACATATACAATAGTTGTGGTAGCCGCTCGCTCATCTGAGTATCGTAAGAAACATTAATCAAGACTTTCAGAAGACAACAATATTAATATTAGAATTAAGTAAAATTATTAAGTATTAAATTACAACTGTGTATAAACTATAAATGTATAGCAGATATAAGCATAAATTAAACAATAACTGTACTATGTGTTGACCACAAGTAATATTGTATAAATAACCAAACAAATAATGTTAAGTTTATTTTTTAAGTTACCTATGTAAATAATTAATAGTTAAATTTATAATTAATAAGAATTCTTTCCACATAATATTAAGAATTTATGATGTAAAGTTGCAAGTTTTTTCTATTAATGTTTAATTCAAAGTACACCTAGAAGGGTTTTAGACAAACACGATGAGGATAACTCCAATATGACACGTTACTGATATTACATATCGGTTATCTAAACAATTTATACATGATATGCTAGGTAACCGAAATGTAATGCTAGTTTCGTGAAAAACATCAATCAAGACTTTCAGAAGACAACAATATTAATATAAGAATTGTGTAATAAATTATTAATTTTTAAATTACAACTTTGTATAAATGTATAGCAGATCTATGCCTACATTTTAGAATAACTTAACTATCATAAATTGTCAACAAATTAAAAAAATATTGTTACAATTTATCTCTATAACATTAGGTAGTAAGTACCTAATATAAAAATTATTATTTTTTTTATATAAATTATAAATAGAGTTGGTTAATAAAAATGTTTAAAAATAACTAGTTAATGTGTTATAATTTTTTAAAAGCATATTAATTTTCATATTATATACTAATTTCAAACTTCAATTCTTTATTTCTTGGGAGATTAGTTGTCTTGAGTAATCTGGCAAGTAAATAATAAGTCCTGTTGCTGAGTAACTTACTTCTTCTACTCTACTTGTCTCCTTTTTATTTGGGTTCATATGAGAAAATTTAATTTGCATTATAATATGAACCCAATTTGATGCTTAGTCTCTGGTGTCATTGTTGTTTTGTGTGAGATTTAGTCATTTATATTTTAAATTAATATCACCATCGTTGAGCTAAATGTGTTAAGTAAAGTTAGTAATTTACTATATTATATTTTTTAAATCACATATCAAACAAATCCCAAAATACAATATACAGAGTGCGGCAGAGCCGACTGACGAGTTTAATGAGCTCATTAGCCTGAGATAAGAGCAGGCTTTAATATTAGTGATATATTTTGTATTGTATCGTAATGCCATTTTTAGTCGTAATCATGGTCTGGACAGGTGTACGTTGTGGTTTCGTTGTGCGTGCGTATTACGAAAATAATCATTCTAAAAGGAGACATAAGCTGGCCAGCACAGTCTCCAGATTTAAGCATGTGTGATTTTTTCCTCTGGGACTACCTTAAGGATAAGGTTTTCAGACATTGCCCACGTACCATAGAAGACCTTAAACAGAAAATCACCGAGGAAGTCGAAGCCATACCAGTCAAAACGTGCCGAAAATCATATGAGAGCTTCAGAGATCGTCTACAACAGTATATTAATGCTGACGGCCGCCATCTTGGAGATATAATTTTCAAACAATAATTTTTAAAAATGGATTTCATACTTAATTTAATAAGAAAAATTTTTTTCTCTAAGTTTTACTGTTAGTTTTTTCATAACCCTTCAAAACTCGTCAGTCAGCTCTGCTGCACTCTGTACTTAATGTAGGTTTAACCTTTAAACCAAATCTATTATTTATGCAATAGACTTGCAAATATAAATAAAAAAAATTTTTTACAGTTAATTAACTATACAATTATATACAAAATATTAAAATTTAATACTAGAAAAAATTCTAAAATTGATAAATAATTTTTTAAGAAATGGCGTATAATTCACATGGACAGTTAAACAATACATCACAAAGAAAATCATTTAAAATGTATCCAATATTATCTTTAAAGGGCTATTGTTGGAAATTTTTCAAAAAAAAAAAAGTTTTTAATTCAGTCATGTAAATGTAACCATAAAAATCATAATAATTCTTATTAATTGAATATATTTTTAAAAAATATAGGAGAAATTATTTGTCAATAGGTTTTCATTAAATATCTGCATACATAAGCATATGCATTAGCCTATAGAATATTCAGATTTCTGTGCTCTACTTAGTTTTTAAATGTAAAAATATTGTTTTTTTTTTTGGAAGCAACCACATTTATCATTTTACTATATTTGATTTGTCACTCATATGATTAAGAACTTGGTTCAGATTATTAAGGCAAATAGCTTCAGATGAATGTTTGAAATATTGAGGGCCAAAATATATTTTTTAAATAACTAGATTAATTGAAAATGGAGTAAGATTTTTATTATTAACCCAATGCTGATGAAAAATACTAACATTTTTTTAAAAAAAACTCTTGTTTTCAATCTAATACAAATTGAATAACGTATAGTGTGGAAAAAATTTAAGGAATCGAAAAGCATTCTAGATCCAGAAATAGAAAAAAATCCAACCATTTAAATAATGTATATGTTTAGTTAGTTATACATCAAAACTCATAATTTTGTTTGTAACCTAAATGTTGACAACAGGTGCCATCAGCTATACATAATTTAACTATCAATCTGATAATTTATAATTTGGAGACTTATGACAACTAAACTATTGTGTTAAATGTATTTCTCTATTCCAGCGGTCTTGTGGAACATTTCCTGGTTTGCTGCCAGTCATGTCTGAATATTCCGTAAATGATTTCTAGTATATTGTACTCTTTTCTTTCTTTTTTGTTGGATCTGTGTCAATATATATCAATTGTATTATTTATAAAATACATAAACTAATCAATAATTTTTACACTAAAAACATATAATGTAGATAAAAAAATATATAAATATTTAATCCTATTGAAAACATGACTAATAAGTAATAACTATTTTTCTTGTGAATATTATTAATTATTATTATCAATAAATTTAATTATTTTTAGGTCAGTATTTTTCTAGCTATTTTAATATTATGTTAATGTAACATTGTAATTGTTGTATGTAATATTAATACTAGAGCAAAAATTTAAATCTAACCTAAACAAATATATATATTACCTATTCTAAATGTTTTATCTTAAGTAAATACTAAATAATAAACAATAAATTACAATTTATTTACTGTTTTAATTTATTAGTTTAAAATTAATTTCTTAGGAGTAAGGAGTTAGTTTATGAAAATTGATTTCCAGAAAAAACTTTACAATCTAGTAAGTTGGGGTTCCATCCAAATATCCAATTCTATCTAAATTGAATCAAGATAATATGTATATACTTTATATATATGCAATTGTATCCTCTGAGCAGTAAATTAGAGAATACATAACATACAAACATTATCTAACGGCTAAAAATGCTCATACAAAAAAAAAATGACAATAATAATTTAAATATTAAATACTGTTATTTATAATACTAAATATTTCAGTTAGCACAATAAGTAGATTTATATACTTGATTTTTGTTTTACTGTTTCAATATAAATAAAAATAATTTTAATGTTCACTCCAGCAGACCAATGACCAATGAAAGATGAAAAAAAAAATGTAATATCTTGGAAACAATCATATTTATTTTATTCACTTAATTTAACTTAATAATTAGAAATGGACCAGTTTATCCACATATGGACTTTTATTCTATTTATTCTATTATGTAATATAATATATAATTAATAATTATGCTGAAGTAGAATTATGCATTTTATAACTGGTATTGAGTTTAGTTAATTATTGACCAACATGCATGGGTGCAACTAGGGTAAAATGTATGGAGGTACTTAAAGCTATAGTACAATATGAGAGTCTTCTCCATTATTTATGATAAGTAAAATTATTATACATGAAAAAAAAATTTAATATTATAATATCATAAATCCTAATACTTGTATTGTTATAGTAAATTAATATTTCTGTTATTAGTTAATGCAAACTTATTTCAAATGTTTTTAGTATTTATGTTATTGGTAATTTCACTTTTAATACATATTGAAACTAGATTTTTAAAAAAATTATGTCATATGCTTGTTCAAAGTTGATTAATTCTTCACTCTTCGCATTGCAGAAAAAGATCTTTCACGGGTAATTGTTAACTGCAAGGATTTAACAGTTATGATCATTTTAAAATATACAGTTTCAAAAAAATGATAACTTACCTAAAAGTAATAATATCTATAAAATGCTACGTGGGGCCCTGGATAATAATTTTACCTTTAAATTTTATAATATATCAATTCACTCTAATATCAAAACTAACAGTACCTACAATATTGAAACTGGTGAACAAAAATTTGCCATGTCGTATGTGTGTAAAACGGAGGCAACATATGCGGGTACTAGGTTTTACGTCCTCTTAAAAAAACCTACTGATTCTATATATTTGTGTATAGTGTATGCCTTACATCCTATAATAAATGTATTTGAAGTTTCCATTTATTTATAATATTTTGATAAAATATCAATTTTACTGGTCAATACTCGTAAATTATTAATTATCAAATCAGAAATTTTACAAAGATTGTAAAATACTAATACAGAAAATTTAGGAGTGCTAATTTTGATATTGGGAGTGCTAAGCACTTCCAAGCACCCCCCCTCTAGTTGCGTCCATTCCAACATGTATAACCAACGCAATATTAATGTGTCAATTTATTTATTAAAATAACAGAATACCTATAATTATTTAGATAATTTAACCAAAAAGTTAAAAACATTTTTTTAATTTCAAAATTGAGATACAGTTAATTTAAAATACCTGTATTTGTATTATTGAAGTTGAATAAGGTTTATTGCTCAGCAAATAATTGTATCCACTCTTGAGTTTGGGATAATTCAAAGTTTTTATTTTAAACTGTTGTTCCTTAGTATTCTATTTATCCTATGATAAAATATAATTAGCAAATATAAATAAATATACAATTTTTATCACTATAAAACTTACAGCTTCATTAATATTTTAATATGTATTAAGAGAATCCCATATAACAGTAATATAAACATTAGTTTTAAGACGTTCACTGAGATGAAACTGAATCAAAAGCATACTCATATGCCTATGCAATACTTAAATGCAAATAAATTATTCAAATTCTTCATAAAGTATTATTATAATTAATATTAGTATTAATGCTAGTAATAGTTGAAAGCTAAGTTATCTGTAAAAAGTATAGAAAAAAAAAATTGTTATTAATTATATTATTACATTTGGTCTAAAATAACTAATACTAATAATACTATTAAAATTATTAAGAGAACTATGGTTAACAAATTTTTTTTTCTGTAACTTAAAATAATACTATATTTTATTAAAGCCATAGAAACAATAATTTGTAAAAACAAAACTAACCAACAGGTTTCTGCGCATTCTATCATCATATTCAACAACACAAGTTTTCGCTTATTGGTCCAAATAAATTCTGATTCAGTTTCTTAAACCATTTTAATCCAATACCAATCATCATTTTGTTGATGTGACTTTTTGTTTCCGCGTTCGATTAAGTTTTCTTCTACATGCTATTAGTTAAGTTTCGTTGTCAAATGTTACCTAGATATAATAATAATTAATATTGACAATATTATATTCAAATATTATGTCTATGTTAATAATTAGAAACTAGAAAGGATAAAACTGTTACAGACATTAGTAATTAGTATACATTACAGTTTATCTTTTTTTTATTTTCATTATACGTATTACGTATAACAATATCTTCTATATTATTTATTTATTTATTTTTAAATATTCTTTTGCTCGATAGTCGACATCGACACTCTTCATAAAGTCTGTTAACGAGCTTCAGTGCAATCAGTGTTGCCTCGCAACAAAACAATTTTTATTTTACAACCACGTTGAGCAACAGACTCTTCTTGTCTTCTTTGGTTATTTCAGTTATTTGTAAACAAATAATTTTTAGTCTGCGGTAAAAACCACGGTTATAGATACCATATCTAAAGCATAGATAATAAAGATGATAAAGCCGTTGTAAAAACTATGAATTACGAAATACCTATCCAAAATTCCAAAATTAATTTCATCCTTTAAACTTTCAAGATCCGTTATACTTACTTAATATTTATCTAGGTAGGTACTCTTTTTCACGAGAGAACGGGACCGTTTCGTGCATTTCGTTTGTGTCGGCTCAACCACCGCGTGAAAAGAGACAAACAATCGATGTACAACTCCACGTTACTGACGGCAAACGACAACTGACGAATAGACGAACCAACATCGTTATACGCTACCCGAGTAGTGTACATACGTCATATTATTATATTGTGGTTTTGGGAGGAGCATGCGCGGCGGCCACCGGTTTTGATCAGGATACGGCCCTGTGTCCTGTACTCCTGTTACTTTGCTCTCAAATCTCAATACTTCAATATTTTTAGCAGCCCTACTTACAAAGTAACAAATCTAATTCAAATAGCTGCTTTAATTGATAAATGTGTAGGTATATTTAAATATTGATAAGGGTTTCACATTGGATAATTTCCCTGAATATCTATTGTATTGTTTATTGTATTAACACTTAATTTACTGGCTTCGCAGCCAGCTTTTGTATCCTTTTTGATTTAAAAAAAAATTGTAATTACCTACCTAACTGCAGAATTATTACAGAAGCAATATCTGAATATGTTTAAAATTATTTCTCAGCCCTTTCTATAAATTTTTATCCTTGATATTTCATTTTACGTAGAAAATTAAATTACTTATACCTTAATTTAAGTAATTAACAGTAATATTTTTACATAATAACAAGTTCCAATGACACTAAATTATATAAAAAAGAATAAAGAATCGTCAAAAAATTATAAATAAATAAGCTAAACTACAAAATATCATTAATATATTATAAGTAGATAATAATATGTTTATCAATTAACCTTTTCTCTGCTACGGACGTAATATTACGTTCCTTTATCTATAAAACAAAATACGAGGGTTATCACTTCAGTGATTACACCGAAAAATGCAGAAAAATTAAACGAATTTAACGGTATAAAAAAATCGTTTCTATATGGGTTGTGGGAAAATACCTACATCATAAATATTTTATGTAATATATTACGAAGTAGTACTGACGCATTAATATATGATTACAGTTATAGGTACACTTATATTATATCTGTATAGATACTTATTTGAAAATAATAAATAATAATTTAAAAACAAAGTATGAAAAATGACTATTATCATAGATTAAATATATTAGCCTAGTATATTTAATCTATGCTATTATAGACTCAAGATTTATTTAAATTGTATAATAATAGACATGAATACATGATCTGATGAAGATCTGATGATCTTAAGCATGCTCCCCCACTTTATGCTTAAATTATATATATATTCAAATTCTGATTTTTGGAATTTTTAAATGTAATTAAAGACGATATTTTCGAGTACTTAGATTTTTCACAATCAATAAGCCAAGTAGGGTTAGGTTATTAATCCTGTGGTGGTACCAACTTTGGTTTTTCAAATGAGAATATACTAAATGTTTTTAAACAAAATGTGAATCAGGTCGTTTTTCTGTACATTTTGACGTATTGTTATCGAAATTTGAACGAAAACTTTCGGAATAATTATTCTACTTTAAATACCAAGAAATAAGGATATAATAATCTATATTTTGAAAATTGTCAGGTGCAATATTAATCCATAAGTATTTAGTAATAAGTAGTATTTATTAACGAATATTTTATATTGTAGGTACCTATACTGAATTATAATTATCGATCTCGTATACAAAATATTTAGTATAATATAATAGATTATTAGAATTATTCTTTAGTATTTAAAGTAGAATAACTATGGAAGTTTTCGTTGAAATTTTGATTACAATACGTTAACATTTTCAGAAAAATTACCTGAATTTTACAATATATCTAATAAATATAAATTGTTATTTTTATTTGTACAATTTCAGAAGTTTACTATAGACTTAGACTATACTACTATAGTTACTTTTATATTACACTATTTAGTATTTACACTGAATACTATAATTTATTTATTAATTAACTATTATTTTATAGTAATTATATGATAATATATAATGATATTTAAATAATAATTTAAATTCTTCTACTGAGAAATGGACTGTAAAGCCAGCCATTGATTAAATATAAATATCATTGTTTCGATCAAATTTGAATTTCTTTTAAAAAATATATCATATTTTTACTCATATCTTTTTTTTGCGATATTAAAAAAAATAGTTTAAAAGGCTATGTACTAGTTGATTCCCGGGTACCTGTTTACCTATACAGTTGTTACTAGGATCATTATATAATTTTTTCAATATTTAGTCAAGTATTCAGCCTATTGTGTAGCCCAAGAGACACCACGAGGAGATAAGCTGACAAGTTTCTTAAAATTGTTGTTCTTTTTGGTTTTTTAATATTTTAAAAATCATTCAATTTATTTTTTTTATTTATTAATTGATTATAGTATTTTGTTACAATTTATTATTTGTTTATTAAAAAAAATAGTAATTAAACAAACAATTATAAGTAAAAAATTACTAGTTAGGTTATTAAAATTTAAAACACATTATTTTTAAAAACTGCAGGTATCTGGTAATGAGATTAACAGTATACCGTGACATCACTTTTCTCAAAAATATTTGTTTTTCTTGGTTTTTCTTGGATAATTTAGTCTCAGTGCTTTTGCATTTATGTAATATGTTTTCGACTACACTTCTAATAGCTTAATTATAAATAAATAAATATTTGGGTTCGACTCGTACATACCTCTTAATAACCCTGGAATCAACTCGTGCATGCCTGATCTGGGAAAATCAACTAATACATAAAGTAGGTCTCGGGAATCAACTCACTCACTGCAGTTTAAAATTGCATTGTAATCGCATATACGAGTACCTTTTTATGCGGTCGGTTTAATTGCCTGATGATCAATATCGTATCGTTTTATAAATAAAAATATTTAAATGTTCAAGGTTAGTATAGTTATCGGTATTATATGTATAATAAACCAATCTAAGTTTGGGTAGGTATGATTAAGATCATTGTATAACATACATATAGGTTTGTACCTATTTCACATTTGTCATTTAGATAAACTCTGCAACGTTGAAAGACAAAAAGCTGATTACTCCTATTATGTTTCTAATTTAATACCTAAATAGGTACCTATTATAAATACCATTATAACATTTATAACTAAGTATTTTCATTCTTGATTGAAAAACAAATTATGTTTTATCATCTATGGCAGAAAACGTGTTATTATACAACTAACACAATTATTTATCGACTAACAGATTATTGATTACTGTAGTAGAGAAGTCGTTTTTCAACCCGAAATACAGAAGTAGTCTGTTGGTATAGGTACATTTGAAAAAGATAGATAAGTGCAACAGATACGTATAATGTATGTACCTACAAAAAAATAAAAATTATGTTTTGTCTGTTATAAAATAAATAAATACATAAAATATTTAAATTTATTAATATATATATAAATATAGATAAAAATACTGAAATGTCTGAAATACATAAGCAATGTGCCAGTGTCACTCTTGCTTTTCATAATAATAATTATTATTCTACACTAACTTTTCGCTATACTTATCAGTTATCGTACATATTTTACTTTTCTATTTAACACCTATATGGCTATATTATAATTCTTTATGCACAAATGTTTTTTTTTTTTTTTTTAGTTTAGTTTAACTATAGATTATACCTACTTATTTAAATTTCTTGTATCGCAGTGTTAATTGCGAGCTAAATATTATAATATATACCTATATACACGTATACATTTATAAACATATACATATATCATATTGGGTTTCGTTGCAGGTGGTCGGTCAATCAGTATATTATATGGCTATTTTTTTTTTTTTGCGAGTTTTAGGCATTTCTGGGTCGCCGCCGCCGACGCACCACAGTTGATTGCAGTCTATTGTCCCGACCTATTACGAATATATGCTAATAAACTATAACAATAATATTAATTAATTTTAATAGGTAATAACGATGTTGTCCGACGGCAATCACCGGTCATTATTGAAAACAGTGTAACATTCGTAATCAACCACAATAATATAACATAATTATAATACTGTTCGTGATAATTATACGGTCCCATGCGACATAAAATTATATTTTGTAGCTTTTTTTATAGTGCGACTCAATATTGTTCGTAATATACACAGCTAGTGATTGTTTATTTACATCTTATATAAGTATATTATTGTGTATAGCTTTTTTTTAGTTTTTACATTTTTTTTTAATAGAACGATATTAGGTATGTGTCCGTTCTGGAGCAGGAAAGATTCGATGATAATGCAAAATGGTCTCGTCACACTGAAACTGAGGTTGAAGGTGCGTTGGATTTGATAGTTAAATTATTGTAAGTTATTGTAACGATAAATAATTAAAACAAAATTTTCAACTTTATAAAGGTTTTAGGTTTTTCTATAGGTTATTATAGTTATACGTTTTTTATAAGTGCTCAACGACGTGATCTTTAAAAGAGCACACTAGGTGGTATAATTTTTTCTTCGTCTTACACACGTGTAATATAGATAAAGTTAATTTTAAAACTTCTATCCATATTTTAATCAATATCATTAAATTGTTTGATATTAAGGTGTTATAATCCGTTATAAAAATTATAAAGAATAACATATTTTGTTAAGTTTCGTGAGAAAAGCTTTTTTTATTTTTAAGAAATGTATAAATGATTGAAAAATCAAAAAAATTAATTATTAACAACTTTATCAAAAATTAAATTATTAAAAAAAAAGCTTCTGATAAAATACAGAAATGTTATTATTTATATTGTAATCACATTTACATATTATATACCTTAATTTCAATAATATAATCACAATGAATGAAATATAGATATTTATTTATACTATATGATTGTATGGATGTATAAGACAGAAAAATTGTATTGATACCCTAGAGGCACTCTTAAGCTATGCTATAAAAAAACATATATATTATTTGTAAAAATAACAAATTTAAGTATGAATTGTCTTATGAGAAATAATAGGTTTTATACATAAAAATACAATCATTCCCATCTTTGTCTTGCCATGCACATTTTACAAATAACTTTTTTAAGTTTATAATATTCTTAGAAGTAATATATATTTTAGTTTATATAAATTCAAAGATTATGTAATTAAAGTATAGAAGATATTTATGTTATAAATCATAAACACCTATAAAAGTCTTAACATTTCGGTTAAATGTTCCATCTAGGTCTAAGATACAAGCAGCATAGAGATCCAAATTACCGATTGATATAGTAAAGCAATAATTATTACTATAAAAACATTTTTATATATGTTTACTATTTTTATGTTTTTTTTTTTTTTTTGGAGAAATATAACCAAGAATGTGGTAAAGTTAGTCACACGACGTAGATTTGATAACAAGTTCAAAAATGATTTAAATTTCTTACCGCTTTATAAGATTAATCGGTACGTTGAAATGGCTACAACTCGTATGTGAATATTTCCTTTTTTAACGACTCACTTGCGCACAAAAAACAATTTTTTTTCTCAAAATGTATGACCAATGGAAATTTTTCTTCAAAGAAATTCAACTTCAAAGTGTACATAATCTGTGCAGTTCTACATTTTTTAATAAATAAAATTACCGATAAATGGAAAATTATTATATAAATTGTAAGTTATTAAATTTTAAATATTTTCAAGATTTATCTTTCCGCATGTTAAGCAGATATCGTCCATTTTTATTACGTTACAATTGGGAGTTAAATTAAAATGTATAAGTGATTTGAGTTAAATTTGTAATAAGGTTTATAGATAGTGAACGCTTATAAAAAATAATGTAAGCTTAGAAATATAGTGGGCATATTATAGCTATGAACATTAAAGGTTGTCCCATACACCACTCATGTATTTGGGGTCATCATGACAATTTATTACAATGTTAAATACTAAGAAGTAAGAGGAGACAACTTATAAAAAAGTATAATATAAATTATAAGTATATAATATCATATGAGTTATATTATGTGTGATAATAAAGGTCTAGGTAAGATAACACTGTATGACATTTTTGTGATACGTCCTATACACCAAAAAATGGAACTCATAAAGTGGTTTTCATAGTTGAAAATTTTGTGCGCAAACGAGTATAGTAGTATAGGTTATAACTCTATAACCGTTAAAAAAAATCAATTTTTACTAAAAATAATCTAAAAAGTCAGGATATATTTTTTTTAATGTAATTTTTAAGTTTCACAAAATAAACACATTTAGTAAATTTAAGTGTTCTGAATTCTAAGTAGGTATCAATTAAAATATTAATTGCTCTTAGTCATATTTAAACTTTATAAGTAGTTGTATATGAACATGACGATATATTAATGACGTAGACATAACTAAGTTCTGAATACTAATTTCTAAGTTTTATAGTACATTATGTTATTAAGATTATTAATTAGATACTTATTATATTCAAATTACTGTACGTTTTACTGAAGTACCTATATGTTTTTAAACACGAGGTATCTTTGGTTTTTGTTGTTTCGGAGTCGTATTAACATTGCAATTGAAAAAATGTATGCAAAATGAAAATTGCATATTATAATATAATTATAATAAATATTTACATTACTTCTAGTACCTACTATGGTAGAAATAAAATGTTACACAAAATATTGTATATTATTATTTTATTATAATATTTTATCGTAAATAAATATCTATTAAAGTTATTACTTATTACTTATTGACACATAAATAAACAATACGTATCGTAAAAAAGTATAAATAAGTTTGTGTGGTATTTTGAAAATTATATTGTGGATAGAAATTAGAAAATAATAATAGGTATAATTCAAAATGAAAAATCTCAAATTCCTTTGATTAAATAACAAAAAAATGATAATAATATTATTTAACTAAAATCGTTATAATTCTTTTAATTGTCAAGTTTTTTTTTGTATTTATGATATTTATAAAACTCTATATGAATATTTTATAAATAATCTTGTTATTAATATGCATAACTATCATAATTTAAAATGTTATGCATTTTAACTACAAAATAATTTACAAATTCTAGTTATTTTAGAAAATTTAATAAAGATTTAAAACGCATATAAAAAATATTACATTTGTTTAACTAAACGTACAAAAATTGTATTATAGTTATTTTAGGAATTTTTTGTAAAACATTACAAAAATTAAAAAATGTCAAATTGTTATAAATTATATAAATACCTAAAATATTTTTAAAATTATGTCACTACTAACTGTACATTTTTACAATTTAATATTATTTTTAAAGCATTTTTACTGCTTCAAAGGATAATTATACGGACTCAAAAATAAAACTAAAATGTATTATAAAATCAATACATTCGTTACCTAACTTAGATTCTAAAATAATACCGAGTTAACTTGCACACAGGTTTATAGTAATGATTATTATCATAACAATATTTTTTGCAGAGTTAAAAAATATATAAGTATCATCATCGTTGCATATGTTATTATTGATAGGAAAGATGGGTAAATATTCCATGATAAAAAATTTAAGTTAAAAAATAAAAATTACACCAAAAAATGTTCTAGATTCTGAACGGAGTGATGAATGACGTTCATATTGATTTTACAATGATGTTTGATTTTTTTTAATTTTTCTATTTTGTGTCTGCCACCACGTTTTGGAGTAGTAATAGTGTTTTGATTTTTAACTTCATCACCTCTTTAAAAATTAAAATAAATGTAGCTGGTACTTTGAGGGGTCAAAAGTAAAAATGTCCAGTAGTTTTCTAAAGCGTCAGGAAATACCCTAAAAAAAAAAAACGGAAAAAGGGAATTTTTACACATAACTAGTTTTTGACAAATTTGATTTTTTTAATTTGCTGTAACTCAAAAATAAATTATTGTAAATACTTGAAATTTTCACCAGAGGTTTATATTCGCGTTATCTATTTACGATTAACTTTTAATAATTACATTTTTAAGCTATTTGCAGACAATTGAATTTTTCGATTAATCTAACCTAAATTTTTTTTCTTGAAATGCCGATAAAAAATTTGGTTTTTCAAAAAAATCTTTAAAATTTAATACATGGTTTATTATAAGTTGTACTTATTATAGTAAAAAAAATCATAAATCGTTAGTCATAATTTTTGTTTATAAGCATTTAAAGTTCAAATGTTTACGAACTATGTCAAAATCACGAAAATTTGCAAGGAATTTTGAAGTTAAAAATCCATAAAATGTTTGTGATTTAAACCTAAGATTAAAAGACCCAATACAAGGTATTCCATAAGTTGTCCTTCAAATAACTGTAAAAATAACTCCAGCGTCAATATTAAAATTTATACAAAACATTTTGTGAGCCTATAAAATTAAATTTTTTACCAAATCACGTAAAATAACGATATATTAAAATTTAAATATAGGTAATAATATAATATATCCTACTAATTATCCTAAACTGACAAATCATCTCCGTTCAGAATCGTTTTTGACTTTTCGTATACAATGATAACTGTCATTATATTCAAATATAACACATCCATTATAATGACGTACTCTCCATCTTTACTATACAGCAGTACGGCAGAGCAATACCCACTTGCCGGCCCTTTTTTTTTTTGAAATGTATATTTATTTTAGAACTAGCTAATCAATTTTTACCATTTTTTATTGTATAAAATTAAACCTATAGCTATCAATATATTATAAAGTTTTTATAGGTTTTTATTTTCAAGTTCACCAATCATGTTTTCTTTGCCTTACTCCTTAATAATGCCGAAATGATGAGCATATGGTATATGTGTATCATAAACATATAACAATAAAATATTGAATTAGATAATTATTAAATAAAAAGTGCTCGTCAAAGAATCAATTTATGCTTTATCTAAATGGACCGCATTAAAGGAGTTATGGGGATTAAATATTATGATTAAAAAAAATTGTTTGTGAAATAATAAAAAACTTATAAATGTACATAAAAACTGTTTTATAACAACTATTATGTGTATTACCTACAAAAACTAAACTAAAAAAAAAACAGTGGATCACTATTATGAGTGTATACAATTTTAATTCATTGATATATCATTGTATTTACTCAATAGGTATATTATAGATGCATTTTTAATAAAAAATTATCAAATTTACCGGTAAAATCTACATTATACAGTATAGTTATGTAAAACTTATAGGTTTTTACGAATTAAGTTTTTAAATCGTAACAAAATAATTAACATCGTTATTTATATTTAAAACTGTAATTTTAACTAAAATGTCTATAAAAATAATTATTTTTTGCATATTTTTTATATTCAATGGCTTTAGTATATGAATTACTCATGAGGGATCTTGTATTAAATGTTAAAAATTTAGATATAATAAGTAAAGTTTTTATGAATTTCCAACTATAAAATAATTTGCAATATTTTTGCGATTTTGACGAATTTTGTAGAAAATATTAATTCAAATATAATATATAAAAGAAATCGTGTCTATGTATTTTTAATATTTTTATACGGATATAAGAATAATTTATGTAGAATCTTGTATTAAATTTTTAAGAATTTTGACCCAGTGCATACATTTTTTTTTATATAGATATTTTAAGTTAAACTTTTTAATTTTTTTTATTAAATTATAACAGTATTTTTTAATACATTGAAGTCATTTTCAATATTCCATTGCTAAAAATCAATTATAATTAATGAATTAAAACTAAAATTATTTTATTTGTATTATTAATTATACTGGACTACGGGACAAGGATGGAAATTGAGTAGTGTTAGTAAGTTATGTATTCATTTACATGTATTAATAACGGCAAGGTTCATTCTTATTAATAACAAGACTTACAAGTTACAACAAGCGTGAAACTATACAGAACTAGCATAGTAGCATTTGTTATGTTACGCATCGCAGGTTAGACGCAAACATCAATTATAGAGTGTATAATGTATGTCATTCTTGAAAATATTCTACTTATTCCGAAAATGAAATTAAAAATACATAGTTTTGACGAATTTAAGACGCTTTTATTTTCGAAATCGTATACAACTGTATAATAAGCCGACAAAGAAAATAATGAGTTGCGGTTCTTTCATCGCATCACACACGATCCATTCCACATTTTCACAATCTCAAGTACGTTTACATTTCATTAATTGACTATTATAACTAGTTAACAATGTGTAACTGAGATCGATCGTATATAAAACACATTATAATTATCTAACACATTATAGAGAGTAGGTATAGGTACCATACTGCCATCTACCAAAACATTTAAATATGTACTCGTTATTTAAACTGATATCAATATAAAAATAATAATAATAATGATAATAATTTTACAGTAGGTGTGGTAAAAAGGTTACCTGCGTTACTGCGTTAATGCATTATTAGCTTAATAATTATTGTTGACTCGGCGGCTCGCCGGTATCTACGTATTCGTGAATATATTTTGAGTAATATCCCTATAATACATAGATACTCGTGTATATTTTACTGTACAGTGGTTATAATAATATCGTAATTATATTATTTTAGCCAATTATTATGTTTATAAATTATGATTACTTTATTGCATTGTTAAATTAGCTTTTGTATGTTTTTAAAATCAAAAATCATTTAGGATTAACGTAAGTAAAGACTGGAACTCAGCTGTACGAATATTAATAAGCGTCTTTAGGTATACGATATATTATGTGAAGGCTTACAGGACAAATATTATGTACCTATAAATAGGTGAACAAAATAGTATGTTATAATTTTATTTCTCGTTCATATGAACTAAAAGAATTATATTATAATGTATGTACTTGATTTTTTATACAATGTCCTTTTAAATAAAACGTCTATATATTAAAATGCTTGGAAATTGACAACTTTGAATTTTAATAGGTATATTATGTCAACGAGTTAAAACGAATAATTAATATTATCGTTAAAGTACCGATTTCCATTCATCTACACACATAATATTATATTCAAGCTGTTCATAGTAAAGAAATTCCAGTTTGGATTATGATTACAAGAAATAAGTGAGTACCTACCAAATATATTTTCTGAAGATAAATATTATGTTTACAGTCCTATATACCTTAATAATTTTCCTATTTTTATTTTTTTAAATTTTTAATCGATTAAGAGGATTGGGAATGGAGATTTTCCGTATTTGACATTAGCATGCAAATTTAGATATATTTTTATTACAATGTACCAATTAATATAGTAAAGTGATAAGAGTTCTAATAACAGATTTGAATTTGTTGTCAAATTTGCACAAGATCAATTCTAACAAATTTATAAGGCGTAAGCATTTAACTGGGAAGGCGGGAGATGAATTTAATATTTATATTGTATTATATACATTATACTGTATATACTATTATAATTTAAAGTACTAAAACCCAATAAATAATATAGTTCCATTTATTGAAGAGGTGTAATTACATATTTTTTTTGGGGGGATGCGTGAAAATTTTTGGGAACTGACTTAACCTAACCTAAACAATTATATGAAAAAAGTATAAATTAAAAAAATATCATACTTCAATATTTGTAAAACCAAAAATGTTAAAAAGTCAATCTCGACCATACTTCACGGAAATTTAAAATCGGTTTTAAGAATTATATCATTTCACTAGATCAATGGGTACAATGGAATGAAAATACTTCTAAAGTCCTATATTGCATACGCATGTGTTAAACAAAGACATAAAAGGACCATTTTTAATCTTCTTAAGTGGCTTCTTTTATACTCCAAATATTTTTTAAACTATATTTTTTTTATTTGAATGTATTTAACATCTTAAACATATTATATTAGTATATTACCATAAAATATTATTCTCAAAGAGAGATACCATTCGTACTACTAGTTTTTCCCAAAATAAAAGTGTTTTAGAGAGAAAGTTATTATGGAGTTATTATTAATTAATACTTGTCAGATAATCCTGGTACTAAATATCACTTGCATACTACTGAAGATACTGTATTTATTACTAGTATATAGATATAGATGCTACCGGCGTTGTAAAATGTAGGTATTAGTGTATTACTTATAAAAAGTTTTAAATATAGATATCGAAACTGGCTAAAAAAATAATTATGTAGGTATAGATACAAATATTTTAAAATAATTTTCAAATATGTTTAATTTCGATAGTAAATAAATATTATATAAGACCAAAAGTATTTCAATATTTGTGAGTTAAATTAGCCAAAAATCCATAACCTTTGATCACGTTATACAATCTAAATATAGGTAACGATTTAATATTTTTATAATATATGTAGGCACTTTAGTACTTAAATTAATATGCTGAATAAAAAAAATATATAAAAGGGTACTGAGTGTACCCATCATAATTATCAATGAGTAGATCTTTAAAATATGGTAGGTAGTAGGTACATATTTGTTAGATTGGAGTTCAATGATTTATTCATTTAATGTATGCAATGAAAGACGAATTTGTGAAGAGATGTGATCTATCAGCCGATATAATAAAGATATTTTATTAATGTTTTTTTATTGCCATTAAACATTTATTTTATAGTAATTATATGGTTAGTCGAACTAGTTTTTGTCAAAAATAAATAAGCCACATATTATTTGATTTAATATTACTACCAATAAAAAATAACAATTTATTGTCACCTACTCAGTTAGTAACTCATTCATAATCGACATTGCACCTATATACGAATTAACTCATTGTAATTTGTACATGATTCTCTCTAAAATTCAATCATTATCAAATATACGATTTCCTGCAGATATGAATGCATCATTTGTAGTTTTTGATATCAAATCCGTCTACAATTTATAATGTTATAATAATCTAAAATTATAGTGAATTAAACATGCAGCTGAGGAAAATATTCTTATAGTTATATTGAATTTTAAGCCGATTAAACTAAATACTAATGCATAATAATTATTATGCTATTGAATATCGTGTGGTGTCAAGGTAGCTTAACACTACGACAAAATGATTTATTGCACATAAATTATTAAATAATTTTTTTTTACGGTTGTTTGTTCACAGATAAGATCATATTTTTAGTGCAGATTAACAATAAAAATCAAGCAAAATGTCCAAGAAGGGTGTGTACAGACAAATATATGTCACCATAGTCGGTAAGTTTCTGTTATAAATCCCATTAGATTATTTAAATATACCGTATTTGCATAGTAATCCATATAATAATTATCTTTTGCTTACATTCAATCATTGTGATACTTTTATAATTCTTAGTAGGTTTTTTCAGTCTTAATAATAATACCGTAAAAATATAAAATAATATTGATTTAATTTGTAAAAAGTAGTAAAATCGATCAGAAAAACTAATTTACTAAAGTACACGAGCACGTGTTACTTATACTTACAATATATTATGCCATCCTCTTTCACGCTTTCACCACATTTGTTTCTTAGAATAAATTTACCAACATATTACACATTTGAATAACACTTGACGGAAATAAGTGATACAGTAGAGCGTTGATTATTCATATTACCTAACATTTTTGAAAAATAATGTATTTTTAAATCCTAAAATTAAATTAATTATATTCCGTACTTTTAACATTACTTATTTATTGTATCATATCATAATATTACACGTTATACAGTGTAAATACTACAGTACACAAGTTTAATATTTAATTGTATTGAACATTATTTTAATCGTTCATTGATTGCTTGATTATCCACACCCCTTTAGTCCCGATTAGTACTATATATAATTACGCGTGATCGAACGTTTGAAACACGCGAACACAGATCGATTTTATTTTTATATTTCACCGGGCTTTATCATAATTTCAAAATAATTATTTTCGTAACTTCTATGTAGGCAGGTACTTCTTTTTTTTTTAACACGATTTATTAATTTAAATCGATTTTATACGATAAATCAGTATTCTAATCTTAAAATCAATAACTCGTCTTAATGATGAATGTTAAGGGTTAGTGACTGTCGACTGGTAATAAATAATAATAATAATAGTACATGGCTATAGTCGGTTCACGATACAAATATAATAAAATTACGCTGTAGATGATAATTACAACGCGATTATATTATATTATAATAACTATAATATAATATCGAAGTAGAACAAAATAATAATATAATATTATTATTATGATAACGATGATGATATGTGACGTTCCCGCAGCGACGTTGTCGATATTCATCAGCGGCATGTGGCTGGGGTGGCCGAGCTCGGTGGTGGAGAAGTTTATCAAGCACGAGACGGATTTCAACGCGACCATGGGCGAGCTGTCGTGGATCGTGGCCACAATGGACCTGGGAAACGTGATCAGCCCGCTGCTGGCCGGCCACCTGATGGACTGGCTTGGCCGGAAGCCCAGCACCGCAGTGCTCGGGCCGCTGTTCATGATCACGTGGGCGCTGGCGCTGTGGGTGCCCACCGCCTGGGCGCTGTACACGGCCCGTCTGCTGGCCGGCATGGGCAAGGGCATGTCGTACACGGTGGTGCCCGTGTACCTGGGAGAGATAGCGTCGCCCGCCATACGCGGGGCCCTGGGCAGCGTGTTCTGCCTTCAGCTGCACTTCGGCTTCCTGCTGGAGGCCATCGTCGGGCCACTGGTGTCGTACCGGACGCTGAACGCCATGTCTGCCGTCGTGCCGATCCTGTTCTTCGTCACCGTCGTCTGGCTGCCCGAGTCGCCGTATTACTTGTTGAAGCGCGAACGTCGGCCCGAGGCGGCCGAGTGCCTGCAATGGTTCCGGGGTGGCGGTGACGTGGACCACGAACTGGACCGGATGGCGGTGAACGTGCGCCAGGAGATGGAAAACCGGGCCACGTTCCGGGAGCTGTTCAGTAGCCGGAAGGACATGCGGGCGCTGGCCATCGTGGTGGTCGCGTGCGCCACGCAGCGAGCGGGCGGCATCAGCTGCATAATGGCCTATTCGGCGCTCATACTGCCGGACGATTCGCCACTGTTGAACAAACACCAGTCGGTCATGCTGTTCGCCATCACGCTTGTCGTGGCCAACTTCGTGGCTGTCGGACTCGTGGACAGGGTGGGCAGGAAATCTCTGCTATTCATATCCGAAGTGGGCATGGGCGTGGTCACGCTTACGTTCACCGTGTACTTCTTCTGTTCCCGCGGCAGCGGCGGAGAGTGGGTCGTCCGCGAGCTCTCGTGGCTGCCGTACCTTTGTCACTTGTTGTTTGCCGTCATGTTCGCGGCGGGCGTGGGGTTCGTGCCGGTCGTGTTCCTCGGCGAGATGTTCCCCGTCAACATCCGGTCGCACTGTTCGGCCATCGCATCTATCACTTTGGCGTTCTGCTCGTTCGTCACCAACAAGATTTTTCTGTTCGTGTCCAATAACTACGGGTTCTATGTCATGTTCACGCTGTTCACCGTAGTCAATTTTTCCGGCGCGTTCTACACGTACAAGTACGCCATTGAGACGAAGGGCAAAACGCTCCAAGAGATCCAAGAGCAGCTGCAGGAGACCGTTGGGCCCCGCCGAGAGAAGTCCGATCCAAATGATAATTAAAAACGTACAATTTTATGATTAGGGATAGGCAATTCTTTGAAACACAATGCGACGGGAATCACGGAGAAAAATTTCCAAGACTTCTCGAGGACGTGGTGAAATTAAAGAGATTACTAAGACACTAAGGAAACAAGTTATAGTTTACGCATCACGAAGTTATTTAACTAATATATTTCATTTAAATGTTCAAGTTTTTTACTAAAATATAATTTTAAAAGTATAAGTTATATTGTTATATTGTTATAAAAATTAAGTTTCAATTGTATAGGATGTCTGCATATTATATATATATTTTTAAAAGTACTATATAATAGCCAATAGGGGTGACCGGATATAGTTGTAACAGTTTTTATAAAATTATTTATTTCTGCCAAAATTCAAATTTGTTTTGTTTGATTATATTTTTAATTAGTGAAGTAAGTTGTTATCTTTAAAAACATTAGAATGTTAAACCTAAATTTCCATAGTTTGTTAAGTAAATATTAATATGGAAAAAAAATATGTTACAATTGTATTGTACCCTGTACATGAATAATATCGTAGCAGCGTCAAGAACAAATGTGACACATATAATCATATTTTTTTGATTTTTATCACGTTAAAAACATATAACATATGATAAAATATAACATTAGTAAACAGATTTTGACAAATTATTACACATTATTATTCATTATCAGCCTCACAATAATTATCACAGATATAATTAGCAGTAAAATTACCTATGATACAAGCTTCGTTTAACCACAATTAAATTTTCAACGACAAAATTGAATGGAAAATTGTCATTTCTACTATTTGAATACAATTCTGTGCAAATTATACAAAACGTGGTGTCCTCTTCATTTTCGCGAACAGTAGTTTTTTGTTTATTTTTGTATTTTGTTTTTATTTTTTAGTTTCTTTATCAGTTTGTCAAGTAATTTACGTTTAACCTCTATCTTATTCGTGCACAACTGTGATAAACATGTAAATTAATGTTTGCTTACAAGTTTATTACAATTTTGATCGAAAATAAAATGTTACATTTATACTCTGTAAACTGTTACATTAGGTACCTATTCAATATTTTTTCAAATACTTATATGTACATAAGAAAAAATACTTACTTGTCAGAGTGTCCTGACCAAAACCATCTAAAACTAAACGATTTTAGGTTCATATCAAAATCACAATAATTAAACAGATAAAACAAATTTACTCGAGAAAGAACGTACGTGTAAGATTGTATTAAATTTACTATCTGTTATTAAAAACACTTCATTTTTTTTCGAGCACCTAATAAATTTGTTATTATTTTGGTAAGTCAAACAACGATTATTATGCAGAAAACGAAAACGTTATATTTATTTGAGATTTTTTTTATTGGTATGCCGTATTTACAATTAATTTCCCGTATTACGATTGTACCATTCTATCGTACAACAACTATACCCAGTCTCCTTATTCTAAACAAAATTACTTTTTGTTTCTTTTAAAAATAGTAACTTGCTGTACCGTCTGTATCTAATATTGAATAACCGTCTTGTACTATCTATAATACCTATACCTATTAAGATTTTGCAATATATTTTTAAATTAATAAAATGTCTAAAATAACATAGAAATATTTATGTAAAAAGTAGGAACACGAATTAAGAGACGTGACTATATAATATTAAAAAATAATTTTTGAAAAATCTTTTCATTTTTGCTATTTTTGGGACAACTCTAATTTTACTATAATATATTTATGAGTTTCAAAGATGTTCTGATACTTACTGCTACGACATGCGATAAACAATATCATAGACATATACAATCGTACGTGAGTTAATGTGGTCAGTTCCGACGTTACAGTATAACATGACATGCACCACTACATACACACTACAGACATTACACATATATTATTGGCCTTTGTCACTTTTTGATGATTTCGCCGTAAAAAAACTAAGTTTACGTCATATTAAGTGTGTAAATCGTGTGGGAAGCTCCCGTAGCGTGTTTAAAAGACCGTCGGACTTCGTTTTTATATCAATAAAATCACGAAAATCAAAATATTTATTACCTAGGGCCACTAAAAACCACTTTTTCGAAAAAAAATCGTATGCAAGTTTTCGGGATGAAGGATTTGATTTTGAACTCCGAAACTTTACACGCATTGTCAGATGTGTTGCCATTGTGTTAATTATTTTTTAGTAAATTTTCAATAATATTCAATACTAAATCTGTCAAAAAAAAAAAATACATATTTATATAAGATTTGGCATTAGATTCTGTTTGGCACCCAATACAATTTAGTATTCTAGGTAATTGCCTATACTGTCTATACGTCAATCTGGTCCTGCGTAGAAAGAAGTAGAGTATAGGGAAAAACCGTCAATCGGCAGATTGATTATCTTCAAAAGTGGTTGGCAGTCAGTGAAAAAAAATGTGTAGTATTGCATTAATGTACTGTCAGTGCGTGGATATAAAAGTAGATGAAAAACACGTAAAATAATGTATATAGTTCATTAAATTTAATAACAACCGAAATACCTTATTGAACAATGACATAAACTCTTTGTCGTAATATTTACGAAGAAATCGATACAACAATAATTATTATATAATATATGTATATATATATATTTATATATATATATATATAATTAACAACATATAATAATATTATATACTAAGATTTATGGAACAAAAATAAACAAAACGGGTGCATTTAATCATATTTAAATGGAACACAAAAGGAAAAACACGATAGAGACTTACAATGAATCGATATTGTTATTATTATTATCATTATTACGTTACTATATAATATATATAATAAACACTTGAAAATTTAATAAATGCGTCGATTTTCTCGCGTAAAAATCATCACTTGCACCTATAAGTATTTATAATATTATATATAATAATAATATTTTATGGAATTAGAAGTTTTTTGAAAAATCACAACATGAAAAAATCATTTTGGCACATATTTTAAAGTCTATTTTGATTGCAGACAGTTATAAATTGGCGGTCTCTCTTTTACACATACACACACAAACACAGAGTCACATACACACAATCTCTTTAAGTTAGAGCACGAAAAAAATATTTGATATCACGGTATCAATAATAATTAAAAATTGCGATAATGACTATAAGTAATAAAAAATGCCCATGACGGTACAATTGCACAAAAATACAATCCTTTCAGTGATCGAAACACATCATCAATACGCATGCATTCACATATTATATTTTTAAGTATCCAGTTTTGTTTCATTTAAGTCCATTAATCTATAATAAGAACAATGATAATAATAATAATAATAATAATAATAATAATAATGAAATATTATAATATAATACAATTTAAGCTTTTAAAACAGAGATCAAACTCCACCGACGATATGTTAGTGTAAGAAAATTCGTTAAACATATTTTTTCTTGAAACATATTATTATAATATATATAGGTAACAATAATTTATATATATTTATCCTTTAAAACCATGTAATCTAATCAATCAGTACATATATTATGTTTGTATAGGTAGTCGTACCGCGTCTATAGGTGATTGTCATTTATGAGAAAAATAAATATTTATTATAATAATGTAATATCATACATTTTTTTTTATGGCGTTTGAACGTATTACATAGTTTAAACTTAATATTATTGTTACACCTATAGTACAGAAAATAAATATTTAATAACAAAATAGGAAAAAAATTACATCAACAAACTAACGAATTTACATTAAAATCACCGAATGAAGTACATTTATAGTTAAAATACAATAATATAATAAAAACTTGGTATATGTACATTACATACATATTTTGATAAATAAAATACATTAAATATACATATATATATATATAATGCAATGGCGAGAGATAGTATATAGAAAAAGAAGAGTAAATATGAAAGAAACTCGTATCACACAAATAAATTGTCATATATTTATTTCATCAGTTACGTATAGTTAATGAGAAAAATTTGGCAATTTGGGAAAAGTTGGGAGATCTTATGTCTTATAATATTGCAATTTATCGTTAGAAAAAAAAAGATGATTTTCATCATCACTCAGCGTTTCATAATATTTCTTCTATATTTGCAGGTTCATTGCAAAACAGATATCCGCAATAACCGTTAAAATTTCGTACACCCACCGACAAATGACTGCACGAACGAATAAAATAAAACAAAACGCATTTCCTTACAAATTAATCAATAATTATTATTAATACTCTCAAAACAAAATATATATTATATACCTTTAACGATACAACACATACTTACCTTCGTATAGGTAACTTAGTATATAAATTGAAAATACGCACACACAATCTGTCGTTTTATTAAAATCAATCGAAAGGTGAAGGGCGACGATTCAGGTTAAAAACAAAAGTATTTTTTTTTTTTTTTTTTTTTTTTAATAATATTGTCTGAGCAAAAACCGCGAAAAGGGCAGCGCATATTTCGATTCGTGTATAATAATATGACGCTGTTTATAAGAATCTAATTCCGCACCGACCTATTGGTACATTGTCCCACTACCGTCTACCGGAGGCATAGGAAGGTTACTATCGGATGGACGAGGAACGAAATATATTAATCGAAGCCGAATTGGAACACGGAAACGATGTGTTGCACACTATATTCTATTACATTAAGTATCTATGATAAATTATTACACTACTATCTAATATTATATTTTGATTGTTCAGTACGATAATTTTTTAATTTTGTCTTTCCGTTTCGGCCGCGTTTTGTTTTCGACGTCATCAACGGGGCGAGACATGTAAGGATAATTTTTCCGATAATAATGTTTATAAAATTCATCTCGACAATCGATTATCATCGTATATTGTACCTTATAATCGTATAGTTGTCACAACTTTTTATAGCTATTTATTTTCATCGTAAACGATGATTATGCCCGTAGAGCAAACAGTACAGATAATAGAATAACAGAATGCATAGTGTAAAATTAATACACAGTAAAAATAACTTATTAATAAAATGATTATGTAATGAAATAGTACCGAAACAACGTATACCTATACGTTTGTACGTGTTGTTTTTTTTTTATAATATATTTGAATCGCATAACGTACGATAAGTAACTACGCTCGAAAGCCATGTATATTATATTATATATATAAAAAAAAGAGAATCCTAAGATTCGGGTAAAATGCCAATGTGGCACAGTAATATTGTTAGAGTACGACGTATAACAACGACCTATGCCGTCGCTATTGCAGTGCCCAGTCGTTTTTCGAAAAGTCTGGAAGACAAAATTATTAAAAAAATTCGAAGAAAAATACCGCTTAAGACGGAAAAAATTGAATTAATATATAACAACGATATAGATCATCGTTGAATACACGCAAAGTGTACTACATTCGATTATGTTACGCATAAAAATTTAAGTAGCTGATAGCGGTGGCGTAGTAGTGCCAGCGTGGCCAAGCGGAAATGTGTATATAGGTACCTACTACCTACCTACCTACTCGTTGTGCACGTAAACTGAGCGGGACAGCCCGCCGGAAGGACGTTAATATAATATAATATCGTATTCACTGATCATTTGCTCATCATTGGCAGCGTATTAATAATAATATTCCTTCCGGGCGAGGCGAGCGGCGGCGGCGACGGCGGGGCGGCGAGAAAACAGTTGTGACCGTGAAGGGTGATGGGAAACGATTGTCATCGGAGACGAGAAAACAAATCCTCTTTCTACCTCTGCAGCACCTTCGACCCAACTTAAAGTGACCCGATTAATACAGTGACATACGGTAATGATACCAAAGACAATTATTATAATTTATTATTACTATTATTATATTACTATTATATTTAATAGTCGCTATCGCTCGCCGCCGTCGCCTACAGGTGGATGCCAGTCGCATCGATCGTTCACTTAAAGCACGTGCTCTGATTCCTCTTGGCGCTGAACCGCCGTCATTGGTTGCTGCCGCCGTGATGTGGCGAGTTCGACAGCGTCGTGATGCTGAGCCGAGACGGCCGGGGTTCGATCTCCAGAGACCTGGTGTACAGCTCGTCCTCGTTCATCAGTAGCGACGTGTCCAATAGATAGTTAGCAACCCTAGGGTGGAAATCGATCTTGTACGGGGTCTGCTGAAACCGGCGGATTTCCTGTACTACGTGAGCGATCTGAATGAAAAAATCAACAAATTTAATATTTTTAAAATAATAATATGTGCTTGTAGAGTGTTTGAGAAATAATGCGAAGAGAATAGAGATATTAAGTTGTACACATCTATAATTGTGTTCTGCATTCATACGCGTATGCTGTATAAAGTTGCTGACCTTAGAATGCAGAACTAGAAAGATATTGTCTCATCATATACAGAATATAAAAGCAACATTAATTAATTATAATTGTTTAGATTCAATATAGGTATTCGATGGAAGACTTAATAGTATAAGTCATAATACAAATTAAATATATTATATTAGAACAGGGGTTGGCAACCTTTTTACCTACACAGGCCATAATTTTTTTTAGTTTTTCATTGAGGGCCGCATACAAAAATAAAATATTAAAAAATATAATTTATTATAATATATATTACGATTTACGACATAACATTATATACGATTATATTACGTTCTTGCTCATAGCTTATGTCATGAGATGTGTACATTGTTATATTAAAGTCGTGATTAAATTAAATTTATATCAATTTAAGATATACAATTGAAATTTTAAACACCATGAAATATATTTGGTGGGCCGCATGCGGCCCGCGGACCACGGGTTGCCAGTGCCTGTATTAGAATAATGGTCCTAATATAATATATTAAGTTATATCAGTGGTTTCAGTATGAACAAACCTAATGTGAAATATTTTGTAAAATAAGGTATTCGAAAGAAAGTTTGTGTTAATATTGGTGTAAGCTTTGCAATGATGGAATATATTTTTCCAATAATTTACATAATCAAATAAATGATACGTTTTTAATTTACTATACTCACCATACGTAATTTTGAAAAGTTTAGTAAACCGTCGTCTGCCAAACTTGGTGTCCCTTCTTCTAAAAACGACAGATCACTTAGGTACATTCCTAAATACGGAATACACGGTGGATCGCATCTGTGCAAAGCTTCACGAAGGTTTCTGAATCTTCCGTCTGATGAGACAATTATCTGAAGTTTTTGTACTGACAATTTTGTCTAAAAACAAAATAAGCTATACAGAATAAATAATCTCAAAAACTCATTTAAAAGTTGTAGTTAAATTAATTCAATAAAATATGTATTTTATTTGATTTTCATGCTATAAAGCATTTGAAAGTTATAATTACATCACATATGGTTAACAATTATAAAATGTAAGATACAAGTAAAAGATCTAAATAGTAACCATAAAAATAAACAAATTTGTTAAACTCACAGTAGGTTATGCATAATATAATGTAGGTAGAAATTATATATGAATCTTATTGGATTACATTTTTGTGTAATTTATTTAATAACACGTGAATATATTTTATACATCATTGAAATCAAAATAATAATTAACAGTTATAGAATGTTATAGCTGTTATTATACGTATAATGTATTAATTTTAATCGTATCAACTTACAGCTTTTGAAACTTTCTCCCACGTTTTCTTCAACCTGAACACTGAACTATTAGTAAAAGCAGAACATATTTGAAGGACTCCGTTAAAATTATGCAAACATCTGGATATGTCAGCTACTGCGGCCCACTTTTCTATTGTTATCACTCTCGCGGCCACATTGTTCTTACGCATTATTTCCGAAGCGACCAGCTGCGACAACTCGTTGAATCTCTTGGTCATTAAAATAATGTGAGGCGCTTTGATATTTTTGTCGTCTTTCATCCAAGCACGACCGAAAAATTCCCTTGAAAAATACACATAGAATTGTGATATAATAACAATTCATAATTTTGATTATTGAAGTCCAAAATACTAGTTTTGTAAACATTTAAATGATTATTAAATATAATTATATTTTAATTATATAAAAAAAAATAAAAAATAAATAATGTACAGTGAAAAAAAACAATACAGCACATTTAATGCACTATATAATTTGTGTAAATGCAAAATTTGTTGTTTTATTTATGTAATTGGAAAATACTAATAAAAAAAGTTAAATATATTTTAACAAACTATTACGTTTGTTATTTCATTTTAATTATTGCTCATAATCAAATTCTGCAGTAATATTTTTGTTGTATCTATATAGAAATCTCTAACGATAATTTTTTTTAAATATTCCCGAGTCCTAACAACAACAATATAAAATTTACCATCGAAAAAATTATCATATTGTTATTGAAAACTATTAAAGCTAAAAAAATACACGTTAGTTTGATTTTTATAATATTATTTTACATTAATAGATTAGTGGTAGTGTTAAAGATTGCCGCTATAGAAATAGATTTTTGTACATTCTTTTCTAGACCTCTTAGCATTTATGAATGGTTAGTATTATGTATTATTATGTTATTATATAGGTTATAACCTTATTATGAGTAATGTAAACAATAGCCTTAAACGAAAAAGTGTTAAAATGATTAAGCATCAGTATTTTTACTTAAACTTTTTGAAAATACATAAACTCAAATTTATATTTTTAAAGGTAACAATTATTATTCTTAATTTTATTTAATCATTGTTCTATTCAACAACATAACTATTAAGACATAAATAGAGTTTTTATTTGTGTATGACACATCAATAATAAATAATTATACTTTTGATGATAAATAAAGAATAACATAATACGAGTATATTGGTCAAAAATCAAGATACATATCATATAGTGTATGTATTTATTTAAAATTCTAATCCAGTAATTTTTTATGCTCTTGTTTTTTTACCACTGATGATTCTTATCAATTAGAATAACTTTCAATTAATTAATTTCATCAATGAATTAATTAATCTATTAAATACCAAAAATTTTAATTATACTTTGTTACATTACAATTATAAATATATAACTCTACCTTTATAAAAACATAATTGGACTGTGAATATTAAAATAAAGTTGTAAAATAATAAAATATATAACTTATGAGTTATGAGTGTTATGGCATAAGATATTTATAAGTAAATAGTTATGCGAGGATAACGAAAAATCATTTGTTACCCAAGAAGTCCACTTATATTATAAGTAACTTATTTCTGTCAAAAACACAACAAATCCGTTTTTTGTATATATTGTTATTTTATAGCTAATTTCCCGTGGTAATAATGATATATTAAATTATTTATCAAGATTTTAATCTAGTATTATACGTGATTACATATTATGTTTTTTTTTTCATTATTTTATTATAACATTGTAACAAACTACCAAGTCTCGTAATCCTTTTATAGTTAAAAATGATTAAATTCAAGGAATTATAAGTTATAACTATTATACTAATAGCTATAACCTATAGCTGTTTAAAAATGAATTTGAATATCAATATTTGATAATTGATGTTGAGCACTAAATTTTTACTTATATAATGCGTGTTAACAGGTCATTCATATGTAATTTATACAGTTTAACTACAAAAAGTGGAATGCGTGAAGCAATTCCATTATATAAGTAACGACTAATGACTACTTATATAAACCATAGAGACAAAGGTTTCGTTGGAATTGTTTTAATGAGATTGTACTCACTGGCTTTGGATTCTTATAAATATTTGATGGTCAATATAAGTCATTTGTTCAGCAATTTCTAGTGCAGATAATGTGTCAATATTTTCAGAACTAGGAATCTGAAAATGCAATTACAGTTTATGAATGTATAATTATTAATTATTATTGAGTTATCTATACTTAAATGTTTTTAAATTAGTTTATAGTCTTCATAAATATTATACAATATTAAATTTGTAATTAAATATTTTATAATAGGTATTATAAACAATAATACCTAGTAATATTGATTTTATAATAACATTTACTTAATAGATTAAACTTAATAAATATTATTAATGTTTTTTTATTGTATAAAATTAAATACAGTTATATATTAATGCATCATATACTTTGTTGTAGTATAGTATAGAATATTATTATACTGTTATGGAATTATATATATAATATAATAGGTATATCAGTACAAAATTGATCAAATTATTTACAATTTCATTTTATTTCATAAAAAATGGTATTTTTGTACAAATTTATTTGTACATAATATGTGTTGTAAATGATTTAGTATTAAAAATATTATGGTAATTGTTTTAGTAAATAATTTAAAAAAAGAAAATAATTAACATACCTGAGACGGAGTCAATAACAAGTTTAGATCAACAGTAGGTTTTTTTGTTTCGTCCATTGTGAGTAATCTAAGTAATTGTCCAGCTATTTTGTGCTCAGCTGGTAAAAGATTAGGACTGAAGAGTATATCTTCCAAAAAGTCTATAGTCATGTTCTTAAGGCGTGTTTCATTTTCGAAATCCTAAAAGTTATGTTAATTTTATTAATAAGTATTCTTCGTATTTAAATTTGTTATATGGTACTTGTGGGTGTTTTGATATCCAATGTTTTAAGACATTTAACACCCGCATCGTAGCTGCTGTGGACATTACAGACTCTTTTCTTTTTCGTTCTACTGAACAACATCTTTGATCATGCAATGGAGAGAGTTCTCGAGGATTACTTGAAGCTGACGTTGCAATAGCAAACGCTGCAGCAGCAGTAGACGTGCTGCTCCTTTGAATAAAAGAACACATGTGTGTTATTGTGACTTTTAGTATAGTAAAACTATACTTGTTCGTCTAGAAAAACTTGTGTTGAGCTTTTATTAATACTGAATCGAAAATATTAATGTTTGCGCTGAAGAACTGATTTTGATCGGATTATTGATTTAATAAAATAAAATAATAAAATAATAATAATAAAAAGAAGAGTATACTGATTGAAATGTGCATATGTCTCGATTGCGAGGCAGAGGGAATAGAATCGATTCAATATGATACTTGAATGAATAACACGTGCACGGAAACATTCCCAGGAGTCGCAGGTGTTCTCTATTTTGTCAGCAACAAACTCAAACTATTTATACGGCAATAATATTGTTTACATTCTTTAAAAGTTTAAACTCTACTTTCTATTAGTCTGGATTGAATGGCTTTTTATTTGCCGTTATACAGCGGAAGGATGAGCAGTTATAACTAAATGGTTTTGGTGGCTGTGAGACCAATTATTGGAATAACTAAATATAGTATAGTATTAGCTTCAGAACTTTAAATATATTATCACTACTAGGGTGTGTGGATCAAACATTTTAGCTAACTGCTAGTCAGAGTCCATGCATATATTATTTTCCTTCTTTAATTATTCTAAAATATCGGAAGACCCTTTATAAATACTATTTGGTTCATTATGTGCTAAAACCAAATGTTCTGTACAGTGTGGGAGAGTACTAAGTATTATAATAATATTAGCTTTTAAAGTTGTCAAAGAGCAGCAAAATAGTATATGTAGTCCGTAAGTGATAGGTTCATGCAGAAATATGAAATCAAAAATAAAACTGAATAAAAACCCCTTTAGCTATGCCGATTTTCAAATGTCAGACCTCTCACATTGTGCGTATCCACAGCACTTACCAAAACTCCGGCCTTCCAGTTCTGAACACAAAAATAAAACAAAACACGTGTAAACATATGAGAACCGTCTTTACAGCTGTGGGTTTGTATAAATGTTTTGAGCGCAGGACCCATTTTATTTAGTCATTTTCTATAGTTCCTAAGTGATAATTTGGTCCCACGCTTTTCAAAATAACAAACAACAAATAAACGACGATATGATTTGAATATCAACTATGGGTTTACCTTCTTTTTGATTGTCTCGATGACGTTATTACGACACCAACTCGACTAGATAGTGGAGGGCTATCGTGTTGCATGCTAGCTCTCTGTGATATATTTCCACTGTAACAGCCATCAGCATCTCCAGCGCATGCAAATGATTTTCTTCTAGAGAAATACTGCAGAAATCCAAACTATTATGTTTAGTTTTGTTTTATGAATATACCAGAAATAAGAATTACCTGTGCAATGCTGGAATTTGCTAGTGAAGCTGATCTTGACGATGATGCACTATGTAAGTTACTGAGCCACCCGTTTTCATCGGTGCCGCCCATATCGTCCTCACAAAGTCCAATACTCTTTTTCCTTATAGTTGGAGTACAATCATGATTGAACCAACTTCTTCTACGTGGTTGTGGAGTGGAAAAATGCTTTTCTGAATGGAATCTATAAAAGTAATTGTTATACTTTTGTTTACTTCAAGTAAAATAATATTACTTTTCTACAAGTTCTTTGGCTGCATCTGATATTATGGAACCAAATTTGATCGCATGTCCATGGTGAATGGGGAAACCTTTTGAAGGCGATTGTATTTTACGTTCTGGTGTAGATACTTTTGGAAAACTACTGATTTTATTGTCATTAATACTTTTTTCACAGTTAGAAGTCGCAGCTACTAAGGTTGAACTACTATTATTGCTACATGGAGATGTTGCAACTACTGTTGGTTGGTTATCTAAAAAATATGCAAACATTTAAAGAAAGAAAACTACACCATGCATAATTTTATCCTAACCTCCAGTCAGAGTCTCATTACTAGATGATGAAGTTGCTTTACTCATAGAAGGAGGGGCTAAATGACAACTGTCACCTGTGTCTTCAATTAGTATACTGACTTTTCGTCCCGGTGAAGGTTGCTGGTATAAACTAGTCGTTGAACTGTATTCTTCCGACACTTTTCCTTTATTTTTTCTTTCTTCTTCTTCCACTATAATATACCATTTAAATAAAATAATTGCAATAATAAAACTTTTTTTTTTATTACATTTTCGAAAACTGTATTTTCTTCCTCTCGGACAATAATCCACACTGGAACTTCTATCTCGATCACTGACTTCTGATCCGTAACCTGTAAATTAAAATAAAATATATGTTAAATGCGTAAGTACCAAAGAACGCTCCTGTGAGCGTTTTTAATAGAATGGATACCGGATACAGAACTGGCGGCACTATTCTTTCGATTTGATGAAATAACACTAGATCTTCTATCTCTATCTCCTGTGGTGAGGTGATGATTGTTATGCAATTCGCTTCGATCTAATGATCTAAAAGTGATAATAAAATAAAATACTAGATTTTCATTAAGTAATATAATAATATATTGACTTACGTGTTGTTCATAGGTTGACCAATATTTTCATAAGCGTCAACTTCGTTATTATAAAACACCTTTTTTAACGCTTCCAAAATAGTAACTCCATCAGTAAAAACTCTATACGTAAGAAGGAATGTATTTAGAAAATCTATTGATAAAAATCGCAAATCAACGAGTCTAGATATAAGTTTTTCTTTTGTGGCATGGTGAATACGTGGAATCTAAATATAAAAGGTAATTTTACATAAAAAAAATCATTTTTCTTAAATCAAAAATTTGACGCACCCTACAGGAATTGTAGTATTTACTAAATTTGATATCCTTGTCATCTTTAAAAAGTTTTGGATCACGCATTGAATTCGGCATTGTTACAGAAGAAGTATCTGACATTGAATTTCGAAGCATCGCGTCAAATCTTAAGTTTTCAATACACTAATATTCATAAAATTAAAAGAATCCAAATTGTAATTATTATTAATAGTACTTAATTATACTAAAAGAAAAATGTTCTGTACTTACTTGACTAATATCACTGACCCACGCGGTTTTTTCTTGTAAAGATGGCGCATACAAATGAACTGCGATCGGCGTAGACGATTTGCAATCAACACAAAGTTGAAAATCATAATTTTGTGGTTTTGGACTAGGACTAGGACTTGGGCTAGATGAACATTTTAAGCCTTCACAGTCGCTATTTTCAACATCACTTGAATGGCTGGTACCCGCTGAATCGTCAGCTTTTGAAAAAAAACACTACAGTCAGAAATATTTTTGATAAAAATATATTTTACATACCTTCGTTGTTTCCATCTGGAATTTCCAATTCTCCTGGATTATTATTATCGTCCTCTTTATCATTAGGGTCCTCTATTAAACGACAGTCTGCTAAAGATATTTTTCCGACTTCGGGAGCCAAATGTAATTTTCCACTAGTAGTTCTAAATAAATTAAAATTTTCAAATATGTGTGTTTATTAATAATTCCATGTATTTGTAGGGTACTTATATTATAAGCTATAGACTCACCTAGTTGTGATTATCATATGGTTTGTAAATAGAAAGCATTGTCTTACTGCTTCTTTTTCAGTTTTGAAATGGGGTATTCTGCTCTTTTTTCTTGCTATTGGCATTTGTACCAGAGTACCCTGTCTGACAAATATCTGATTGACGTCCAGTAAAATATCACAGCCTTCTATAATCATTCGTTCGATGGAAAGGTTTTTTCGTAAATTTTCAGTTTCGCTAACTTCGTCATGAATTTGTCGGCTTAAGTCTTCCAGTTTTTGACATGCTGTTTGTAAACTTTTTCTTTCCACGTGGTCGTGAGGTGTATGTGCTAATATTTCATGAAGAGTTATTATGTATCTAGGAATCTGAGAAGGAAAAAAAATCAATGACTTAAGGTTGACTTTTAAATAATTTATAATTTTTTTGATACCTTATACACTTTGCATAATTATCTATGCATATAACACAAATGTCTATAACTTAAGTATGTTTTATAATAACTACCCATACATAGTTTTATGTGTACTTAAAATAAAATATATGTATACTCTATTAATGAGTAATAATTTTATGATATACACTACATATTATGTATTAAAGTTTGACTAATTTATATAATAATATAAACTTAAAAACACTGATTCACCCATAAGTTAATATAAAATAAATATAAATACAACAATTTCCAGAAATGTTTGGTACATGATTGAAACCTTATAGATCTTATCTACTATGAAGTGTATTATAATAGGTATTACAGAATTTTTATTTTTGTATACGTAGTTGAAAGTTATAGTAGACAGTGGTCATCAATTTTCAAATAGCTTAGGTAATCCAATCAAAGAAACTGAATATTTTAGAAATTACTTAAAATGAAGAAACTTAAGATTTTATTAGTAGTTGCAAGGGCTAAAAAAGAAGTATTGTTAAAATTTAGGCAATCAGTTTTAACTGAAATTAAAATCTCATTTAGAATACAATTTTATTGCTTAAAAATTTAATAAAATGACACATTTTATATTTTTAATTAATGTGTCAACGTTGCATAAAAGTTAGTAGGTAAAAATGTTCTCAATCGTGTTATTAAAAAAGATAAAAAGATACGACCGATAAGGACAATCTCAATCGTGTTCTATCCTTAGTAACACATTAACACAAATAAGTACAATTTATCACATAACCTAAGTAATACAAAAATAAAAATGAATGTAAAACACTATCAATTAATTATAAATAATTATTTTACGGGTGAATACGGAATATTATAAACATTTAAACTTGAAATATTCGTAAAAAATTAATTTGGCATTTCGGTAGAATTTTTTTAGTTAAATAAAGAACCTTGTGTTAATTTAAATCTTAGGTATAAAAACAAAAATTGTTATGAATTTCTAACAACAAAATAATTAACTAATTTTCGCCATTTTTATGAATTATCAGAATTCAAAGTATAAGTGCTTATAAAAAAATATTGCAACTATAGCTTTTCGATATTTTTTAATTTAAAAATTATCAGTGTACTTGACATTTATAAAAAAAAAGTAAACTAAAATAAATTGAAAATTTCTTATGCCTAAAAATAGCTCATCAACAGTCCAAATATTTTGAAAATATTATCTTAATAGTCGACTAAATAATTAATTTTACTGCGTTGTAGTTACTGCGACTTTTTATTTCTTTAAGCGGATTAACTAAGATTTACTATTATTTATACTATATACGTAAATAACAATATTATTATTTTACACCAATCATAAGTTTTACCTGATGCATTGGTACTATTAGAAAGTTTTCTAATGATCGTGCATGACATGCTGGTTTGTTTTCCAGCCGTTCCAAAAGGTTAACAAACGCCGGGTTTTGTTTGCATTCGGTTAACACTTGCAAACTGTAATGATGGTTTCTTACATATTCCTGGTAGATTGTCAACATAGGCAGTAGTATGTCAAAGAGATCACCTGGGAATGAAATAAAAATAAAAAAATCGTATATTTTCGTAGTTAAGTCCAACATAATAAAATACCGTATTTGACTTTCGGTACCTATATAAATTATTAAAGCTCACGGGAAACGAAACGAATTTTAACGGCAGTTGAGTTGAGGTTAGATATAGTTATACCAACAGTAAACTGTACTGTATAATTTAGTTCACTAAGTTTTAAAACGTCTAAAATATATGCCATAGGCTATCTTTAATTTTATAGTATTACGGGTTTAGGGAATGTTCAACGAATCAATAAATGAAATGTAGAATTCCACTCACACGCACAAGCGACCTTATAATGTAATATTATGTCAGTTGATTCTAGCAGTAATAGAAGCGAGATAAAACATTATTATTGCGTTAGAGAACGTGAAAATAACTTTGTAGTGAAAATAAATGAAAATAAGGAGGAGAGATGGACTGGGCAAGAGATAAAAATAATACGTTTGCCAAATTTATTTTGGCCGAGTAAAGTTTTGTGCGGAAAAGTTTCTAGTGATTACTGAAGACCAAAGCGAATACAGTAAAGGCGTTTGTTTCTATGGTGACTGCCACTTGATGCCGCTGAAGTCCTACTATATTTTTCCAATCTAAGAGAAAAAATTAATAACAAGATGGAACAAAAAAAAAAAAACTTTACGGGATGCCATTGTTTTCGTGAAACAAGAGACCGATGTTACTGAAGGCGTGTTAAAGTAATTGAATAATATCGGGAACTCAGTAGTGGAAAAATCGGGTAGGTAATTATTATGGTGTGTTTGGGTACAATATAATCGGTATGTACGCTTAACGTTATCAATAACACAACCCATAGTCATTACATTCCTAGTTTTTTGCCTTACTTAAGGTCGTAATCATAATACCACCCTTTACGGCTGTATAGCATATAGCAACCTGATGGTCGAAATGTATACAAGTTAAATATATTATAACGCACGAGGGGTTGAAATAATGAATCAATTAAATATTATTATGACGGAGACGAAACATTGATGAATAATTTTGAAACGTCGCACGTCGTGCGAGTATTAAAACGAAACAATAATTCGCGTTAAAAGCTCACTACTCAGTGTTTAAACAAAAAGGACTAGTACGCTTTAATAAAAAATATTGTAAAAACAAAAAGAACAAATTATAAAGAACAAATAGTTATGAAAAATCAGTAATTTCTAATAGTTACAGAAATGGTATTGTAGTTGCGCATTAAACAGTGTGTGTAAAATTCACAGCATAATGAAAAAAGCAATGAGCTATATCGAGCAATATCGTTACGGACGTCAGGTTCATATTAGGTTAGTCGTCACCCGCGTCGATATAATATATTTTATATAAGCATGCTAAATAATTCTAGATTTATTCAAAACTCACTTAGGATTAGAGTGGGCCAATTTTCCATTCTGGTCGTTAGCCCTTTGTAGAATATCTGGTGGAGGAACAGCACTGTTTCGCTGTTCAGGAATATCGAACTTATGTCTTCGTGAGAGCACGGCGGCTTTTTTGAGCTGGCCGCCATCCGTAAAGGGCGCAGGAAACACGTGACCAACACCTCCAGTTGACTCACGTACTCTTCTTCGGCTTCGACCATACGAAAAACCAGGCTGATGGCGATTTTAAAACGAAAAAAATATTGTAGTTATATGCAACGTCAAGCACTCGATTCTATCATTATTACTAACATCATCATCAGCGTCGTAAATACAGGAAAACCGCATCGTGTGTACAACAACGATAAGCGGCTATAATAACATTATGTTGTTGTTGTTGTTTTTGTTATTGTGTTATAACCTAATGTTGTATTAGTTTTAAACCGTAGTTACATGGTATGTATAAAATAAAAAACCACAGTACTCGAAATAGTTGTGACGATTATGCGAGAGTAAACACGTGTTTACATAAATTATATGGCTATCATGCAAATGTATTTTGCTTAGACCACAATCACGTAAAAAACAAAGTTTAACGTTTACCGGCATGTGCTGCTGTCTTATATTGTGTACTTACCAAAATAATATTATAGTTTGTATGTATAGTTACGAAATTCTCTGGTCACACGATCGAACGATTCAAACAAACCGTAGACATAAATATATAATGCAAGTTTTAATATTATATTATATGCTTTCGATCAATATTGCGCAATAATAAAAATGTTACGCACACTGTAGTAGTAAATATTTAATGTAATTATGACAGTTGAATAGATAAACAAAAGACAATAAATTTTCCAAATAAAGTTGTATTTTTTTTTTAAACAGAGTGATTAGTATAGAATTTTCTGAATAATTTCAAATATTTAATCTTACAAAAATGTTTTAAAAAATAAAATATTGTTTAACAGCGTATTATTGGTTTACCTATAATATATTAGGTAATCATTAAAACGCTTAAAAATATATTATTAATAATATTTTTACAGAAAAAACATTAGAATAAAGAAAAAATGTATTATATTTAGAAAATTGTAGATTGAAAAACAGAAATTACTTGAAAAGTAAGTTTTTTCTTGTATTTATTTCGATTTTAGACTACCAATAAGTGGTGGTTTTATACAATTGAAATTATGAAAACAATAGAATAATTTAATTTAATTTAAATAAAATTAAAATATACATATTTTAGTAAGTATAGTTATCTTACATACAATAATAAAAAAAAATAGAGGTAGTATATGGTTTGAAAAATAAAATGTATGTTTTATATCTATAATGTAATTATATGATATTATAGCCAATTAGCCAAATATCTGCAGACTGTACTTATTTAATAATATTAAGTGTACATTATTGACTAAAATCCGTTGAATAAATATTAAGTTAATATGTTAATAACTAAATAATGTGGGGCACGACGAATGTAAAACATTTAATCAAACATTAAATATCGTTTCAATATTAATCAATACCTATAGGTACTAATCAACGTGACGTTTGTATTAAATTAGTTAGTATTTTCGAGGAGGAGGGTAATTTAATTTTACAATAAAATTATATTATATATTATATACCGGAACCTCGTTTCTATTATAATTTTGAGTAGGTATGATATTTTTAATTATTAAGGGGTTTACTTAATATTATAATGAACATAGTTAATATATTGGTACTCACCTGTTTCTTTTGCGCATACTCTCGGCATGAGGACTTTTGATGTACTGTTCGACGATTTGTTTCCACCGTCTTCTGCACAGCCATCCCCTAAAGAAACTCTGCACTTTCTTGATCTTGCGCATTTCGATCGAGTCCTGGACGTTGAAAGTGGTCGGGTCCGAGAATATAAAGCTGTCTTTGGATTGCCTTCGCGAATACGAGCCCGTCGTTCCACCGTCGAACGACCCGGTACTTGACCCGCCGTACGATGTTAACGGTCGCAGCTCCTTCTTTAATGTTAACACCTATTATAAAAACGGCACCCCAAAAGGTACGGTGTCCAGTGATATTTTAATATCTGACTGCTGACTATAACTTTTATACATGTGGTGTTCGGGGCGTACAGGTGAGAAAATCAGTTACATCGCGAGATGTAGATTTAATACAACTATATTTATTTATTTATTTTAACGTGAACGTATTGGAGAGTAAACGGGGGTATACGGCGTATATCCAACACGCTTTTTTTTATCCATGTTGTATAGCTTATGAGAAAGTGATGATGTACGGGTATACGGACATATTTAGTGTTGTACATCCTATAGGACAATAGTTATAAATAATAAATGAACTATTTGTAAAATAAATTTTTAGTCACTAGCGTCCAGCACGAATATTGTAAAATTAAGACATAATACGAAATGTTATTATTTAAGAATTAATTTTTTATTATCAAGCAATCATAACTGAAACTCGTGGTATATCAACCATAGAATTTTCAGGTTACTCTATGGTCAATTCGAATAACACTATCATATTTAATATTATTTTGTATTTTTACTAGTTATTGTGATAACTCGATCTTGCCGTATTGTCATGTACTTTACAGATATATTTGTTTGGTACATACATCCGTATTTGGTTTTTTGTTTAATTTAAAACAGAGGAAAAATATAAAACATTTTTACTATAAATTGTAAAATTATTTATTGTTTTATATTATATTTAAAAATCAGGCGAGCGAAGAGAAAAAAAAACAATTTTGGACTATACCATTGGATCGCTTCAAATATCTACGTGAAAAAAGCATATACCTATCACTGTTTATTTTACCTATACATCACTGAGTCTATATATTATTAAGTACATATAACAATATTATTGGCGTTTTAGTATAGACCAACTAAGCGAAAGTAAGATGTTTTGGTGTTTTTTGTTATATTATTATTATTATTATTATTAGTCAAAACGTTACTCGTTGAATGGCAAATTATATCCAGTTATATGTACAAAAGCTTTATCTAATAAAATAAACCAATAGCGTTTTAAAGTATGTAGTACATTTAAAATATTTATTGCAGATGAATATTGTTTAGTGTTTTTGAATACGTACACCATTGTTGGCATTTAGAACAAAACGCTTTAAAATAAATCGAACGAGGTTTTTCGTGCATTCTCATTTGCATATTATAGAAACCATGTAAACGGATTCAAAATATAAGTATCATAAAATATGAAATCTTTAGATCCTATTCTGAATAATTACAAAAGGTCATAGATGACTATCTCGAGTACAACGTACATCTGAAATTACCATGGTTTATACCCTAAGCTTAAACAGTTTAAACTCGTTTATATTACACAATTTTAAGTTTAAATACAAATATTGGTACTCATTGGCGTTTTACTCTCAGTCTTTTAGAGACAATTTTGAAATTCTTATGGCAACTGTAGACAATTTTAAAGAAATACCACGGCAGTCTACTTGTTACCTGCGTTCTTATAATAACAAATATAACACGTTATACATTTATGTCTACATAAGTTTATTTCTACCGTTTATTTGGGCAGAACTATCTAGTTGTACGATTCGTACAAATACAAATACTAAATACTAATATAACAGATAGCCGGAATATCACGCAAAATTATAGAGTATATGATTTACTCAAGATACTCAATAATTTTCCAAATAATTGATGTTAGAATCTTTACGATGAACTTAACTAGAAAAAATATGCTAAAATTAATAATGTGGCGTAATGTATATGACTTTTTGAAATAGGTACAAAAACTAGTTCTGATAATTTACATCTTTAACTGTACCAGTGATATGAAATGGAAAAGCAATCATTACGATGGACACGTCACTATGTACAAACTACAGGGAAATAATAATTCGTTTTTAATAATATGTTTTACTTCTGCGCGTAGTTTTTTGATTTCTGAGGCCGATTCATCGACCTGTTGGGCGTATTGCCATTTTGCAGTCATTTCGCTTTCGACGACCTGTAGTAAATGCAAGTGCCGTTGTTCGAGCTCTTCTTTTTGTAACAACAATTTATTGAAACTGAAACGGTGAAAATTGAAGATATTATAATGGACGTGAAGCAATATGTTCAAGGTTTCATAACATAATATTAGTAAAATGTTATCATCTTAGTTTTTCATATGGAGTTTTATAGCATTTTATATATTATGTATAAAATAAACATTTAACAAGTACGATTTTTGTACATTTTTTGAGAAAAAGTCGTTTAAAGCAGAGGAAGGGCTCTAAATAAAATATAATACCTACCTCGGTATCGTGATTTTATAACTATACAACTACTATAATCAAATAACTGCTGGATATGTAAAAATATTTGTTTATATTAGAAGTACTTAAAAAATTATGAATAAAATTAAGATCGGTTATTTTGTTTTTAGAATTTATATTATGTTGTTACTAGAATGAAAAAAACAGTTATAGAAATAAAATTGTATTTATATATTCCTGTGTAATAATGATATTATTCTGACTGTACATGTTTCTGCATATAAATAATTGTAAATTTGTACCTATATAATATTATATATGAATAGAATGATTTGCGTTTTGACGAGTTAATGAAATTTTTTTTTTCAGTTGAATGAACATTTTTAATAATATGGTGTATAGCGTTTAGGCGAAATTTTACACAATACATATTTTCCTCTCATTTGAACAGACATGTAAGAACTGTCCGTGAATATTACAAATATGATTAAAAAAATGAGAATATTAAAAATGTATACATCTGCCAGTTCAATACAACTTTTTAAAAAAAATTGTAAATTTTCTTTTTTTCTTTAAAATATAATATTGTAATAAAGAAACTATAATAAATATACATAATTATATATTAATACATTTTATACTGCAGCCTATAAATGCATAGAAATTATTATAAACGTAAAAAAGCAATACAATTAATGTAAATATATAATGACCTATATAAATACGTTCAATATACGTCTGCATGTGTCTTTCCATTCAATAAATAATGAAAAATTAATAATAATAAAAGCTCACACCAAAAATACATAATATTATAATATAATAATACGTTCTTTCACACAATAATTTCACATACCTTAATCAAACAACTAATTGCGTATCTTGAAAAACATATGCGCACGTGTCTAATATTTATTCAAATTATTAAATATTAATTATATCATATTGTGAAAATTATTTTCCAGTAGGTACATACAATTCCTGTTTACAGTTCCTCATAATTAACAAAATAAGCCAGTTTTATCAGCAAAAACTGGCTTATCTATTTGGAAAAAATCTGACATGTCAAATATCTACCTCGTTTTAAATAACTCCACTGTATTAGTGTATACTATAGGTAAGGTAACTAGGTGTATACCTGGCTTGCTTCAAAGCGTTCACCCAAGTCTTGCAAGCCGTATCTGATGACGCGCGGAACTCGTACTGCCGCATTTGAGGATGGTTGTATGAAATGACGAAACAGTGCTGGGAAAATCACAAATCACAAATAGCAAGTAAGCCATGGTCTATTGAGTAATAGTAATAAAAAATAAATCATGTATAGTTAACCTCATTTTCCGGATGAATTTTCCCAGTGACTTTCGACGTACCGCTAGAAAAATCTAATTTCGAGCAATAACTGCCCTCCAACAGTATCACTCCGGACGGCTTATTACAGCTCTCGTAGTCGTAATAGAACAATATATTCTGAAATTAAAAATTAGAAAAAACAATGAATTACATGTATATATTGTATACGATATTAATATATTACTATAAATATATTTTAGTGTTGCCATACTATTGTAATTTGATCAAATGTATCGTACCGTGATGACCGATGAAGATCTACTACTACATTAATGATCTACTAATATTGCATAAGTTGTTTTGAATCAAATCAAAATGAAAATCATTTTAATAAATCGAATATTTAGAAAATAAGTATGGTTGATGATTTTATTATTACTTCCTCGTGAGTATATTTAATATTAGTTCTCAATTCAGTCACATTTTTATTAGATTTTAAGGTTTCCGTTAATGTTTAATAATATTGTTCTTAATAAACTCACTAAATTAATTATTCTCAGTTATTCAACATTTACTTGTTGATGACTAATTTTTATTTAAAAAACGAAAAAAGTTTATTAGCCGTATTAAAATATACGTAGGTGAAAATGATCTCTTAGCTATAGTAATTTACGTTTGCTATCAATATTATATTATCATATAATTTGACAATGGCAAAGCATATTAATATATTATAAATACTAACTATAAAAAAAAATATTACTATAGAAGCACAGCTAGGTAATAATGTAGATAAACGATAAGTCATAAGACAAGTAAGTTATTGAGTTATTGAAGATAATTTTCACTCTATGTTAGCATAATATTTTGAGTACATAGGTATACAATAATATGTTTACCATTAGAATTCTGTTGTCTAATTTATTGTCTAGACTCTACAGATTATATTTTTTTTTCGAAAACAAGATTTATACTTTAATTAAGAGTAAACGTACTCCTAGTAAGTAGCTCGGTTTCCTGCAGTAGCGTAGCTAGAGATTTTGTACAATGGGGAGGGGAGAGCTACGCCCCGAAAAATATTCCCTATTAAATATTTCTTTCATTTACACTTTTTGTAAAATCATGTTTTTAATAAATAACGCAACAAGCCATTATTATTATGGCTCCAATTTTCTAATTCTTTCTTGGGACGTTTTAAGCCAAAATTATATAACATTTGATATGTTATTTTTATTCATATTTGTCATTACTCATTACCAAACCATTTGGTCTTTTTTTCGTCATTGTGGGACGTAAGGAAGTTTTCATTCTCGACAAGATAGAAAAGAATAAATTTGGCGTTTCATAAGAAATATTGAAAAAATATCTTTCCATCTATCACCCATTTTGAGCTAGACGCTACTCAGTACTCATCAGTAATTACGAAAATACGAAAAATGAATATTATAGTAACAATAAACAGTATATTTTAATTATCATTTATAATAATAATTATTAATAACTAATAATTTATTAACAATAAACACATCAATCGATGCCGTATTTAGACATTTTTGTTGAAGGGGCGGGGGTCAAAAACCTAAATAATGTATATTTACTGAATTTAGATAATAAAATAATATAAATATGATAATATTTTTATATGGTATTAATAAATTAAGCCATTTGTGACTAAAAATATTTACGAGTATGTTGATAGGTATTAAACATAGTTATTTTAAACATTTGTAAACTAGTTTTCCATATGATACTCTTGAACCCCCTCAGATACGGTCTTATACTTCATATTAGATATAGATGTAAATGAAATACTTATCGGTATAACAGCTCGTATAATTGAACTAATTATACTGTCATGATAATATAAGAAAAAATGTATAGAATATAAAAACAGATACGTTGAATTTTTGCCGAAGTGACACTTCTAGCTAATATATTAGTCTGTAATTAATATATATATATATAATATATCAATTATTAACGGCTATAATGGAAAAAATAAACACAGTCAAGAGAGAGAAAGGCTGTAACTCTTAAGCCAATCCCTTGGCTACGCCTTTATTTTCCTGAATCTATTATATAAACGTATATTGTGTAATGTATACAATATGATATTGTAGTGTTTCTTTAACTACCCCAGTATAACCGATATATATATAAATTAAACATTTCACCGATCTTGTCACGGGTAGACTGAGAGTATTTCGGCCAAGGCGAAAAAAGGAAGTTTAGCAACAATCCAGTGTCATAACCAAAAATAAATTACGGCCTATGGTTATAACCCATAAACTTCACATCTCCTTTACAAACCCTTCCTCCTCATCATTTTACGTTTGTATTTATAGAATACCAAAATTTTCCAAATTAACAAACGCGTATAATAATATAATTAATTTATAGTAGTGCTTATTTTACTTTATTGCGCAGGACACATGCAATCGTTAGTATAGTGTTGGTACCTAATTTTATGTTTATCACTTTATCAGTAATTTTTTATTGAAGTAATGTAACAACAAAATAAATGCCCGTAATCAATTGGTGAATGTTTATTTCATTATTTGAGGCCTATTATAATATAGATAATAATACTGTCCTATACGTATACACCCATAAGATACCTAGTAAAGGTACACTTGGGCCTACAATAATATAATTGTTGTTTACAAGTACATCACCTGTGTTCTAACTTACTGTTTTTTTCTAAACTTAAATACGTACGTCATAATAAAGTATTAATTTTATTTCAATACTTAATAATAGATATGATTGTATGAGGTACAGTCGATTCCTTTCATATAAAAGTGGAGTATACGAGGTACATAAATGTATTTCCCCTTTGAAGTTACGGTTGGTCCCCAGTCAGTTTGATGTTACCCAAGGTGTACCAATTTTTTTAGCATTAATGTAAAAAATAATATCAGTTTTTTTTGAATTGGCATCATATCACTACTTTTGAAGCCATCATGTATTTTTGCCATAGTTATTATAGTTATATTCAAAAAAAAAAAAAAAAATGAAAACAACGGATTTCTGCATGTGCGATACAAATTTTACAAACTCTAATTCATCTCTCATATAATATACTAATATTCATTTGCTGCTAGTAGTATTTTGTTTTTACACTTATTCTTTCTTTTATTATAACTTATGTTTTATGAGGTTATTTGACATTAGTAGTAGCTTAAATTTGAAGTAAAATTTCAATAGATAATATATATTGGGAACATGTAAATAAAATTTGTTTCGAGAAGGAATTGGGTTTATGTGTGGATTTATCTGCAAACATCAAGAGAGGAATTGGGTACAACTTCTAACAAGCAGGTATGTATGGAAAGGAATTGGGATTCACCTATTGTATGACATACTAGCCCCCAGATCTTCCACCCGGGAAGTCCAACTATTATATTATAATCTTATACATCCGGCATCTCTTTATGATTATATATATACTCAACGACAAAGCAAAACTATACA